>NW_024609838.1:58226383-59559161 GCF_016920785.2 Ixodes scapularis | reverse complement strand
CTGATATTAACAATATCGTTTATGTATAGATTAAATAACAAAGGACCTAAAATGCTACCTTCTGGTACTCCAGCTCTAATGGGTAGGACAGAAGAACTCTGTCCATTTATTACGACATATTGCTGGCGAAATTTAAAGTACGATTGTAAAAGGTTTAAAGGTACACCGCGAATTCCATAACATTCGAGCTTTTTTATTAGGGTAGTATGGTCAATACGGTCGAACGCCTTCGAAAAATCAATGAAGACACCTAAAGTTAACTTTTTTTCTTCAAACGAATTTAAAATTAACTCCTTCTGCTCTAGCAAAGCGAACTCCGTTGATCGACCTCTGCGAAAGCCGTACTGCGAGTCAGAAATTAATGAAAATTTAGTGCAGAAACTCGTCACTCTATTGTGAATAATCGTTTCAAGACATTTCGAAAACACAGGTAATATTGATATTGGCCTATAATTCGAAAATTCATTTTTGTTCCCTCCTTTAAACAAAACAATGACTTTTGCAGTTTGCATCTTTTTTGGAAAAATACCACTGGACAATGAGAAGTTCATAATGTGTGTTAATACAGGTAATAGAACGTCCAAAACATGCTTAATTGGTTTTATCTGCAAATCGTCTATATCACAGGAGTTGCTATTTTTAAGAGATGACATAATTAAATTTATCTCATTTTGATCAGTTGGAAAGAAAACTGCGCTGTGTTCGTTTCTAGGCTTCATATACGTCATTGATGAAGGTATATGTATGCTACTAACAAGGTTAGTTAAATAACAATTGAAAGCTTCAGCGAGAGCTTTTCCTTGCAATGTTACCCCATCTCGTTGTATTACGTGTATAGCTTGTTTAGAGGGACACCGTTTTAATACTTCATTTAGCCGTTTCCATACCACATCTGTTCTATCCATGCATGACTCCTTGAATAAATTATTAAGGTAGGTTTGTTTTGCCTGACGTAGAGCATTGTTCAATGTATTTCTAAATTGTTTAAAAAGAGCAAGGTCCTCAGGTGCTTTTGTTTTAAGGAAGGCATTATAGAGTTTATTTTTTTTCTGAATCATTTTCCAGCACTTTCTGTTTACCCAGGGCTTGCGGTTTTTTTTAAACTGTTTTATTTGTTTATACGGAAAACACTTGTCGTGAATATTTTTGAAAATATTCAAAAATTCATTGTACGCTTCATTGGCAGTTGTTGCAGAGAATACAGAGTCCCAATTAGTATTAGAAATAATTAATCGGAATTGTTCTAATGTAGTGGGATTTATACTTCGGGTCATGTTAGTAGGTTCCTTATCTTCATTAACAAGCTCAGTGGCCTGGGGCACAGTTTTGTGTATGTAGGAGAGAACGTCACCACGAACAGCACTGAGCAGTTGATAACCACCTGTTTACCTTCATATGTATCAAGTCTCTACCTGGCCGAAGTAGGCAGTATGTGTGCAGCAGAAACGGCTGTACTGAAATCTCAAAAGGATGAAAGATCAGGGCAGGCTTGGTAAGGTTTCACGTTGCAAGTATGCCCATGCAAATTTTAATTTCTAAAAAATACAAATTTATTTCAAATTTTCACCCAGGACAAGCTCCTTTTACACAGCTGTATACTATATAAGGCAGCTCACCATCGACAGCCTTTGCAGACTACCATGGACATCTACATCAGCTTAGCTGGTGGTGCAGGAACTAATCGACCTAGCCGATGCTAGCTTCTGTTCGGCGAGGGCTGCACTGAGTATAAACGTGAAAAATCTGCTGTAAATGATGTGAAACAAATAAGCAAACAAAAGCAAACCTAGCTTGCACAATTCGCTAGAGGGAGTAACAAATAAAAAATCAGTGTAGATGGTTGAGCGTGTTTGTTTCTAGCTAACAATAAGGAAAGAAGGTCTTTCAAGACCAACAGACACCACAGGCTTTCGACTTTAAACAGAACGTTTACTGGTCTGACTTCGCCTCCCGTAGCTCGACCCGGGGGGGGGGGGGGGGGGGGGGGGGGGGTCGGGGTGTTAGAGAGAGAGGGGGGTGGGTGAGAGCAGCGTAAGCCATGGGGCCCTTCCCGCAGCTATGCGTGCACGGCGGAAGGTGGTGGTCTGTTTAGTGTCATTCGACACGTCATCTTCACGCGGATTTGAAGTAGTTCCACGTCTCATAGTCGGATCAGTCTTTTTCGAACACATTTGAAACTAGGACAAACTCCACGCAACATGACTAATCGGGAAATTGATCTCAAGACGCAACTATGCAAACTCACACAATAAAAGTGTAAGCCATAAACTGTGGATTCGATTGGATTGCATTAGTTGGGTATTTTAAGTGTCTTGCGACTTTACGGAAGCTATGTTTGTTTATCTTCAACACGCTTGTGATAAAGCGATCAGCAAACCACATTAAAAATATATTAGGACACACAGTATCAATACATTTTTGAGCATGTCATCATTGCCACAATATTACAGGTACGTTGTGAACACGCAGCAAATTATTAAATACGAAACCAACCGTACAACGGTTCCAAACGCCTTCACCCGTCTTCTTAGCTCCTAAAGACACCGAGCAAATAGTCGGGCAATTATAGTCTGTTCTGCTGAGGCGCTGTGTCGCTGATTTTGCAGTCGTTGTTTTGAACCCACTAGAGCAAGTTGTTGTTTTTTTCCATTTTTTAGGTTTTTATTAGTTGTTATCGTATTAAATATTTTCTATGTTTTTGCAGTCGTCGTCACTCCACTTTCGGGTAAAAATCGCATAAAAGGTGAAAATAAAAAGTGCGAGCCCACGTTTGACTTGATGCGTGGCAGAAACCGTGGCCAGTTTCTGCTGGGAGGACAATTCACTTTCTCCGTGCTAATATGTGGGTCAGTATAGTAGGCAAACAGCACTAGTACTTTCAACCACAGTCAAGCAGCCTAAGTTTGTCTGAAAGTGGTCATCTTCACCTACTACTAAAACAAAAATATCGCTAGTTTAAGGCAGTTATTTACTTCAGCTCATAGCGCGCTACGTATTAGGCACATGTTTTAATTTTCTGACTTCTGGAAAGTAGTATTTAATTTTGTTATGGTAGATCAGTGCTATCCCCCTCGTGCCGCCTGCTTTTAGTTATAGAGGTTGCGCTCCGTAGTTTTACTGTTTTTTTTATGCCTAAACAGTACAGCGCGGATAATTAAACTAGCTTTCAGAAACGGTACTTTCGGCGTTGGAGCATTTATTCTGTGTAGCGACAAGGGGTCACATAAAAAAAAAAAAACAAAAAAAAAACGGCAGTGTAAGCAGCCACAACACATTGGTGCTCCTCGATTTTTTCCGTTAAAAAAAGTTTTTATATTCGCATTCCTCTTGTGCTGTATGTCATATAACATAAGCTATCGGGGACGATATCGTCTGGCTATGTGAGCATCTTGAGATATTTCTGTTAAGTGACCGTAACTGCCACAAAAACAGTCGATTCCTGCCTGAAATAGCATTATTTCACACTCAATTCAAATCACCAATAACATGATCTCAGGAGAGTTGTGTGCCCCTCTTAGCGTCATAAGTAATAAACACATCTCTTACTTTTATATTTTCTGGAAAGTAATGTTTATTATTGTTTTGTAGCTCAAAGCGCGTGCTCAATCTTGCCGCGTGTTTTGTTTTGTTTCGTTTTGTTTGCTTTTTTTTTTCATTTGGAGGCTCCTCTATACTGTTTCATTTTTTATCAGAGCCAGACACGTGCGTACACCGCCTGATATTGAGGATAGTATATCAAATGAAACTAGCTTCCTGAAAAAGTATCGTTTGGCGCTGTACAATTTATTTTTCATGGCGTAGATGGTCAGGTTCCCAAATCCTGAACTGTAAATTTTCCTCATCGCATTGTTTTATCTCGCGTTTCCGCGATAGAGCACACTCTTCCCTCCACCTCCCCCCCCCCCCCCCCCCAGATAACCCTACCCCTCCTGCTCAAGACCTACTCGGCCAAGGCAGGCGATCCTCCTCACCATATTGAGGACATTTCTCTTTCTCTCTTCCCCCCCCCCCCCCCACCCGCGATAAAGCACGTTAGCCTTGCCATGCTGGGATCAAATACACCCGCGTCAGCAGTCATTTACGAAGGATTGATCAAGTCAAAGATTTGCACTCGCTATTCATGAATTGCCACAGTTTGTGAGAATCTCAGTGACTTGACTCCATAGTGAAAACGGCAGCCAAAAAAAAAAAAAAGATGACGGTCCAGTAGACGGAACTTCCACGTATATATTGGCCACTAAAGACCGCGAAATACCAATGCCGGCCAGCTACTGAACTTCCATGCAAGTACTGCCCAACAAAGGCAGCAAAATACCGATGCTGGCCAGTTCCTGGAGCTACCATGGAAAGACTGGCCAGAGAGGACACAAAAAACCCGATGCCGGCCAGTCACTGTAACCTCTACGGCTGAACTGGCCAGTAGACGAAACCCCGACGCCGGCCAGGGCCGGTAGCTGGCCGGCGCCTATGGCCGGGCGCCGCCATCCTGTTACCAGGACTGGCCGGCGTAGTCCCGATACCGGCCGACGCTGTGTGCTGCATCGGTCCTAGCACCAGCCGATTTCGGTGATCGCTTCCGGGCCTAGAGCGACTTCCAGCAACGGCCTGATGATGGCCCCGTAGTGTTGGCCGGTATCAGGTCGCATCAAGTGCTTTCTTTGGGTCAAGGGTGGTTTGTAACACCCAGCCCTTTGACATTGTACTAAATCGAAAGTGACTAAAGTAAATTGCAGGTACCAATATATTACTAAAACTTAAAGCACACGTAGCTATCGGATTTTACCAAATAATTAACTTGTACATTTTCATGTAGTTTCCTCACAGCTCAGTGATGTAGCTTGGGTAGTAGCACTTTGCATTGCTAAGGGTCGCACTCGAACTGGACTGGCCATATTTCACCCCTCAGCTGCAAAAACTGTTAATAAAGGCATTCGAGCTAATTAAGCACCAAAATATAATACACTATTATTGCTTGCAGTTAAATTATAGGTTCCGTAACTGTTTATGTTTTTACGTACCCAGACATTTGTGTCATCATGTGCTTGCGCCTCCTCTTAGTGGGTTGCGGCAGCGCTCCCTTAGTAACCCATGTATTTTATATACATATATGACCATAACACTGAAACGCTGCAATTTAAAGCATTTGAAATGCTTTTACTCACTTCTATCATATACCTTTATTTTTGTGCCAATAGTTTAAAACCATGACGTGTGAAATGCAGGTTCCTCAGTTGAATAAACTTTTTGATGTAATGTAACTACGGATAGTGCGCACGTTAATCGAAGTGTACAGTTCATTCTTGGTTATAAAAGACTGGGTATGATGTCATAAATTTATTATAACGCCTCCCTAATAATGCAGCAAATTCTGTAGTGTCTAAAACATGTATTACATCTACAGAAAAATATATTTCGGAGGTAGCTCACGCAAATATTTGAGAGATAGCGAAGTGCAAACGAGCAGAATTAAAATAATACAACAATGTACAAAGTTTGCCGTATGACTGAAGGGAACTAAAATTATCGATAACATGCCGGGAACAGCTTTTTTTCTCAAAATAATGTTCTTTGTTTCCTGAGGTCAATTCGGGAAATAAGGTAGATTTGTACTCGCTTAAACGTTCACTATACTTTCCAGTATTCTGCGTCTGACATCAATAATCTAGCAAACAAAACAGCTGCTTTATATTAGAAAAATAAACTATTATAAGAAGTATATTCAAACATTCTTGCTGATTTTTAACTTTATGGTATTATAGCGAATTGATTTTTGTTGTTAGAAGAGAGAGCACTGCGTTTAGTACTTTGAAAATATAGACGTAAAGATAAGCTTAAAGTAAGAACACAAAAACAATTTGAAAGACGGGCTTACGTGCAATCATGAGCTTGAATTATGCATGCGGAGACTAATATGAACAGGATGGCATATCCGGCTGAAAAGTAACCCTGCCTAATCGCGTTTTTTTTTTTCTTGTCGTGCGCATGAAAGGAGGCTATAAACTTGATTTTATACTGTTTATAAGTTTATCGCAAGCAGACCTTAGAACTTGCTAATTGCCTTAGCTTTCTTCGTTGACTGACTGCTTCGTATCTAACCATTTACTGCTTCCGAGCACTTGGATCTTTTTGCGGCTCCAGGCGATCGGTAGATCGTATGCATTTTAGAAAGACTGGTATGATTCACGACAAAATTACGATTCAGCGCTCCAAAAGGAGACCATAGCTTTTATTTTTTCTATGAGTAGATTATTTTAGAAATAAATTGTAAAGACATGTATAGCTGAGTTTATGTCGACTTTGGTCTCTTATTTTGCTGATCGATGCGTAGTTCCTCGCACTCTGGTACGACGCAAGCCACTCAGAGGTGTTAAAACTTAGGTTCGGGCGAGCTGGTTGTTCATGACGGACAAGGAACCAGCGCACCCTCAAAACAAGCACTCTAAAGATGTCACGCACACAAAAGAAAAAGCGTCTTACACAGCGCTGACTGACAACTCTAGGTTATATTTACAATTTTCGTTTTCGCCTTTCTTTGTGGACTTCCTATGGCAAACAATTGCCCTTTTCGTCTTCCTTCTTCTTCCTGTGTTTTTGCAATAGGAAGCTAAACCATAAAATTATTGTACGGTTTAGTACTCTAGTTCTTTTTTCGATAACATTATGTAAGGAGTGCTGACACATCTCTCCTCTTGCCTGGCAATGTTCTCTGCTTCCATGATTTCTCTTGTTAGCTTGTCATAGTTCCTGCCTAACACTGTGTATTTCTCCAACTGCGCTGTGCAGCCACAGTCTCGACAGTGAATTCCCAGGTGTCCGGAGTTTTTGTTGGTCATAGTGCAGTTGTGCTCACGAAGGCGATCGCTGACGCACCATCCGGTCCGTCTTATGTATTGTCGTCCATAGGGTAGAGGGAGGGAGTAGACCACCTTTTCGGTATACTGTACGAAGTTGTTTTTATGTTCCTTCGTGCACTTGGCTGTGGTTCTTGTGGGTGTATTTACCCTCTTGCACAGGCCATGAAGTTTGTTAGGGGCTGAGAAGACGATGTACAGGTTACCTCTATTAGCTATTTCCTTTAGACAGTGGGAAAAATTGTGAATATATGGCACAATGATCGGTTTTTAGGCCCTGTATTTTTCTTTTTATTTAATATGGCCCCCTTGCTTGATGTCTTTGATGGGTCTTTCGGCCACTGATGTTAGTAAGGAGGTTGGATATCCTGCACATTTTAATCGAGAGACTTGCCCGTTGAAGCTTGCTTGCATAAAATGGCTGCATGATTTTGTAAGCGCGTTGTTGAGCCTTAACCGCGCAATGCTCCGCTTAACAAGTTTCGAGTGCGCCGAGTTGAAAGGTAGAAGCGGCTTTATCCCCCTGGGCTCATAGAACCAGCAGACATGAGAAGGTAAAATAAAAAATAGCAGATCCAGGAATCTTAACGAGTGTTCAACTGGAAGTTCGTGCTTGATGTTTAGAGGGTTCATGGAGCCTTTAAATTTGTCTAGATCTTCGGCAACGCTGGTTGTAAAGTCGTGATCATCGGTTTCTAGCACGATTAAATAATCGTCAACATACCTGGAGATTTTGATAACTTAGGAAGTATCCAAGGTGAGCTGTAGCTGCCTGTCTTGGTGCGGAAGATAGAGGTCACTAAGGACAGGTGCAATGCATGATCCTATGCAGACTTCCTGCTTTTGAAGGTATCTGCGTCCATCCCAAGTAGCGAACGTGGATTTGAGATAGAGGTTAATCAAGTTCAAAAACTCTCTTGGGATATGCCTGATGCATTCTGGAATGCAATACTGCAATGGGTGTCTATGCGCTCCTCAATGCACCGTGGAAGGCGGTCTTGGGGCAGGGCATGGTAGATGTCCTTAATATGGATGGAGAACACTTGTAGATTTTTCCGGCCCTGATGCTCATGAAAGAAAGTGAAGACGTCGTAGGAACTCCTGATCAGGTACGGATCGTCAACGGTGAGCATATTCAGTCTTTCTTGTAAATATAAGGCCACAGACGTTTGCCACGTTCCCCTTTCAGAAATGATAACTCTAAGGCGGTAGTCTGTTTTGTTAGTTTTAGCGCTGAAGAATAATTTTAGGCTGAACTCCTTACTTCGATCAATATAAGAGCAGAGCTCTTTTAAATCTTACGATTGGAAAAATTGTTTTGCTTCCTTTTTCACTTTTTTTATAGATGTCTCGTTGCGGCTGCAGAATACAGATTCGATTGCTGTTAATGCCTTTTCTTGAAATGTGGCCTCCTGCATGAGTACACAGCCTCCTTCCTTGTCAGCGAACATAATATATTATGAGAGCTCTTTTAGGTATGTCTCTACCTTCTTGATGGGTAGAGGAGTAACTCATGGGTAGAGGAGTAACTGACGTTTAGAGGAGGTCAAGGCCCTGTTTGGAAGTTTCGTACCATCCGTAGGCCATAGCAAAAGAATCTGCAAAATCCTTCAAGCCGAATCGCATAGACAGACACGGCACTACCGAAACTGCCTGTTCTTACAACTGCGTGAGAACAAGAACCATCCCTTCGGAAGAAGAATATGGCGCGATTACGTCTCGCTAACAGAAAACATGACTGAACATCTGTGGAGATTCACTCTATGGCACCTCCGCATTAACACCAAACAAAGAAACGGCTTCGAGTAACCCAGTGCGCAGAATAGGCGACATCAATTTACCGGACTCTGTGAAGCATGTTCTCAGTCTAGGCCCGAAGTTCGCGGTGAAGCCTAAGGAGACGAAACCAGAGCTAATTTCCATCGTCGGGCAAGTGTCAAGACGAGCTACGGAGACCGAGATTGATCGGTGCACCTCTGAAGGAATGGACATACATCTTAGGAAAAGCCATCAGTTACTCCTCTACCCATCAAGAAGGTAGAAACATAGCTAAAAGAGCACTCACTATATCTTATGCCCGATAAAAAGGAAGGAGGCTCTGTCCTCATGAGGAAGGCCACATTTCAAGAAAAGGCATTAACAGCAATCGCATCTGTTTTCTGCAGCCGCAACGAGACTTACTGAAAAAAGTGAAAAGGGAAGCAAAACAATTTTGCCAATCGCAAGATTTAAAACAGCTCTGCTCTTATATTGATCGAACTAAAAAGTTTAGTCTAAAATTATTCTTCAGCGCTAAAACTAACAAAACAGACTGCCCCCTTAGAGTTATCATTTCTGAAAGGGGAACGTGGCAAACCTCTATGGCCTTATATTTACAAGAAAGACTGAATATGCTCACCGTTGACGATCCGTACCTGATCAGAAGTTCTTACGACGTCATCTCCTTCTTCCATGAGCATCAGGACCGGAAAAATCTTCACGTGTTCTCCATTGATATTAAGGACCTCTACTATGCCCTGCCCCAAGACCGTCCTCTGCAGTGCATTGAGAAGCACATAGAAACCTATGGCACTATTGCATTCCAGAATGCATCAGGCATATCTCAAGGAGAATTTTAGAACTCAATTAACCTCTATCTCAAATCCACGTTCGCTACTTGGGATGGCCACACACACCTACAAAAGAAGGGAGTCTGCATAGGATCATGCGTTGAACCTATCCTCAGCGACCTCTGTCTTGCCCACCAAGACAGGCCAGTTACAGTACACATTGGATACTTCCAAAGTTATCAAAGTCTTCCGGTATGTTGACTATTATTTAATCGGGCTAGAAACCGATGATCACGACTTTACAACCAGGGTTGCCGAAGTTGTAGAGAGATTTAAAGGCTGCATGAACCCTTCAGACATTTCGCACGAACTTCCAGTTGAACACTCATTAAGATTCCTGGATATGCGACTTTTTATTTTACCTTCACATGTCTGCTGGTACTATGAGCCAGGGGGAAAAAGCCGCTTCGACCTTTCAACTCGGCGCGCTCGAAAATTGTTAAGCGGAGCATTGCACAGTTACGTCTCAACAACGCACTTACAAAATCATGCTGCCATTTTATGCAAACAAGCTTCAACGGGCAAGTCTCTCAATTAAAATGCGCAGGATATCCAACCTCCTTACTAACACCAGTTGCCGAAAGACTCATCAAAGACATGAAGAAAGGGGACCATATTAAACAAAAAGAAGAAGACAGGGCCAAAAAACCGATCATTGTGCCATATATTCACAACTTTCCCCACGGTCTAAAAAAATGGCTAATAGAGTTAACCTGTACATCGTCTTCTCAGCCCCTAACAAACTTCATAGCCTGTGCAAGAGAGTAAATACACCCACAAGAACCGCAGTCAAGTGCACGAAGAAACATAAAAACACCTTCGTACAGTGTACCAAAAATGTGGTCTACTCCCTCCCCCTATCCCGTGGACGACAATACATAGGACAGACAGGACGGTGCGTGAATGATAGCCTTCGTGAGCACAACTGCACTATCACCAACAAAAACTGCGGACACCTGGGAATTCACTGTCGAGACTGTGGGTGCTCAGCGCAGCTGGAGAAATGCACAGTGTTAGGCAGGAACTACGACAAGCTAACAAGAGAAATCATGGAAGCAGAGAACATTGCCAAGCAAGAGGAGAGATGTGTCAGCACTCCTTCTATAATGTTATTGAAAAAAGAACTAGAGTACTTAGGCGTACAATAATTTTATGGTTCAGCTTCCTATTACAAAAACACAGAAAGAAGAATGAAAAGAAGAAATGGGCAATTTTGTGCCATAGAAAGTCCACAAAGAAAGAAAAAAACGAAAATTGTAAATATTGCCGCGCGCAGGGTCACGGACTTGTAGATTTTTGTTTATTCTTGCTGCGGACATACCTCCTATCGTTTATTCCGGCTTTTGTTGTTCTAGAAAGTGCGTGTTCATTCTCGCCCCGAGCGCACTACGCTCGAACCTTTTCCGCCGAATCTTCGAGATAGTGACTCACTCTAGATAAGAAACCACCTACAAGCTTGTCGAGTCAATCTCGCCCCAGCACTTGATCCTGCAGTTTCGCCGTCATCTACGCCCGCGACGCTCTCCTGCTTTCTCCTGTTTCCTTTTCCTTTTGTTAATTTGGGCACAAGTTCGGCCTCATTAAACGTTTAGTTTACTTCAGTTTTCGTCGCCTCATCACTTGTCATGCGTAACATTTTGGTGGAGGGGCTGGGTAATTGCGTCCTATGCTCGTGTACCGTACCCCTCCGAAAACACGCCGGCCAAGTGACATACTCAGCGCCGGGAGGCTACCACTCGCAGAAGACCAGACCGAGGCCCGGTCAAGTCGCCGTAATCAAGGCCTACCGCCGGAACTTGGACCTCTGCCGCTGAAATCAAGGAAGAAGACCGCGACGATGGCCGATCCACCCGTCGTTTCCTGCCCTTTGCTCCCCGATCGCCGACGCCTTTCCATGGCGAAATCTATAAAGACGTCGAGGACTGGATTCTTAACTATGAGCGCGTGGCCCGCCACAACGGATGGAACGCCGAGCAACGCCTCCAGAACCTCTACTTCTCGCTGGACGGCAATGCGAGGCACTGGTTCCAAAACCACGCGGCTTCGCTCACTTCGTGGGATATCTGCACCACCGAGTTGAAGCGAAGCTTCTGAAACCAACACCGGCGACAGAATGCGGAGGACCTGCTCCAGACGCGGACACAAGCCCCCGACGAGAGCGCGACAAGTTACGTTGAAGACGTGCTACGACTCTGTACACGCGCCGACCCGCAAGCCACCGAGCCGCTTCCTCATGAGGGGCGTCAAGAGCGAAATCTTCGGTGGCCTTGTCCGCAGCCCCCCGACGACGGTAGACGGCTTCGTGGCCAAGGCCACCAACACCGAGCGAGTGCTATCGTCCAGAGCTGTGGACTACCAGCGACTCGCCGGTGTATCAACGGTTCCGGCTGTCTCGCCACCTCGCTCCAATGTCGATGGTGTCGGCATCGAACACCTGCGGCAGATCATCTGCGACGTCGTCCAGGATGAGCTGAGGAAGCTACTGCCGGCTCACAACCGCCCGGCTTCGCTCTCGATTGCCGAGGTGGTTCGAGAGGAAGTACAGCGAGCTTGCCAGCGGGACATTCCCATCATCGCTCCAGCTCCCGAAGAACCGACCTTAAGCTACGCCGCAATGGTCCGCCGAGCGCCACCAGCACCGCGTCCGTACATGGCGCCTCCCCAACCTGTGCCTCTAGAGCCGCAGCATTCCCGACGCCAGGAAGATCGGGCGCACGTTCGTCTAGAACAAGTTCCGCCAAGGAAGGCCTACGCGTGGAGGACGGCTGATCGACGTCCGTTGTGCTACCACTGCGGGGAAGCCGACCATATCTACCGACGATGCCCCTACAGCCAGCTGTGCCTACGAGGGTTTGCGCCCAACGACCCTCGACCACGTCTTGGAGAGCGACTTCGGGACATCGAGGACTACCTCCGCCACTCTTCATCTCCTCAATCGTCTCCCCGCCGAGTATTCCGTTCACCATCTCCCCGACGTTCGCCATCGCCCTTCCGCCGATCTCGCCGAGACAGCCTGTCACCCATCGCGTCCCGTCGGGAAAACTAGGCGCGGCAATGCCGGGAGGTGGTGTTGCCGAAGACGAACGATGCCAAGATCCTCCAAGATCGTCGGAGCTCTCCCACTCTAACGCCGCACCGCCCCGAAATGACGTTTCTGTAACAGTGTCGAATAACCTCAACATTACCATCGACGGCCCCGACGCGACAGCACTCGTCGACACCGGAGCAGATTACTCCCTTTTGAGTGGGAGACTCTCTCGTCGCCTTCGGAAAGTTACGACGTCGTGGAATGAACCACAGATACGAACCGCCGGCGGACATCATATCACGCCTGTCGGCAGGTGCGCTGCCCGCGTTGAGACCCACGGTGAAACCTGCCTGTCAAGTTTGTCGTTCTGCAAGACTGTTCGTGAGACGTCATTCTCGGAATCGACTTTTTGTGTGAATACGGCGTCATCATCGACCTTGGGGAGAACAATCTGACGCTTCGGAAACCTGTTCCCTCGGCGGAAGATCCCAAAGCGACGTTAGCTGCGATGCGAGTCCTTACCAGCCACGTAAACCTGCCGCCGCTGTTCAGTGTCTTTGTCCCCGTCGGGACCGACGAAGCCACCTGCGGGATAGCACTGTTGGAAGGAAGCGTTCAACTTTTTCTTGGACGAGGAATTGGCATTGCAAGAGGCGTAACCGAGCTTCAGGGCGGTCGTACCGTAGCCCTTGTCACCAACTTCCGGCAAGAGTCGCAACACCTTAAAAAGGGTACAGCTGTGGGCTACGTCGAGGAAATTCAGGACTCGGTTGCGATCGCCGGGATCTCAGAAGACACCTCTCCGATGCAGCACAAGGGAACCACGCCGCCAGAGCTCAACACTGACCCATCCCTCCCAGGCCCACAACGACGACAGCTGACTGAGGTTCTCGCTGAGTTCAGTGAGTGCTTCGCCACATCGTCAAGGCTACGCCAAACAGCGGTTGCGAAGCATCGAATTGTTACTGACGATGACGTGCCCCCTATTCATCAGTCGCCATGCCAAGTTTCGGTGAAGGAAAGGGAAACCATCGAGAACCAAGTTCAAGAAACGCTCGACGACGATGTTATCCAGCCTTCAAGCAGTGTGTGGGCCTCTCCAATCGTGCTGGTGAAGAAGGAGGGAACCCTTAGGTTCTGCGTGGACTACAGGCGACTGAACGCTGTTACAAAGAAAGATGTCTATCCGCTTGCCCGCATAGAAGTCACCCTCAACCGCTTACGCCACACTCGATACTTTTCGTCGATGGACCTGAAGAGTGGCTACTGGCAGATTGAGGTCGAAGAACGGGACCGCGAGAAGACTGCCTTTGTCACGCCCGATGGGCTTTACGAGTTCAAGGAGATGCCCTTCGGACTCTGTAGGGCGCCGGCGACTTTCCAGCGGGTCATGGATACCGTACTAACGGGACTGAAGTGGCAGAGCTGCCTCGTTTACCTGGATGATGTCGTCGTTTTTTCGCACGACTTCGACCAGCACTTGAAACGGCTTAGGGCCGTGCTCGAAGCCATCAAGACCGCAGGGCTCACACTCAAACCAACGAAGTGCCGCATCGCCTACGGCGAACTTAAGTTCCTTGGTCACGTCGTTAGTAGTACGCCCTGACCCCGCGAAGACATCCGCCGTAGCCGAATTCCCTCGACTATCGGACAAGAAGGCCATCCGCAGATTCCTGGGGCTGTGCGCGTACTACAGGCGCTTCGTTCAAGATTTCGCAAAACGTTCGGCGCTCCTCACACATCTTACGAAAGACGCCGTGAAGTTTCACTGGGCAGAAGAACAAGAACGGGCGTTCGACGAACTGAAACGAAGACTTCAAACACCTCCGGTCCTCGGACATTCCGACCAGCACGCCGAAACCGAAATTCCCACGGACTCAAGATACTCCGGACTTGGTGGGGTATTGTTACAGCTACAGGAAGGCACGGAGCGAGTCATTGCCTACGCAAGTCGGAAACTGTCAAAGGCGGAGAAAAATTACTCCACGACGGAAAAAGAATGTCTCGCGGTTGTATGGGCGATTACAAAGTTTCGTCCGTACATATACGAGAACCCGTTCCATGTGGTCACAGACCACCACTCGCTCTGTTGGCTTGCAAACCTCAAAGACCCTTCAAAAAAAAAAGTCAAATTTGGGGGTTTTACGTGCCAAACCTACGACGGGCATCTGGCACGCCCCAGCGGAGGACTGAGGATTAATTTCGACCACCTGGGGATCTTTTGACGTGCAACCGAAAGCTCGGTTACACGGCGCCTTCTCCGCAATAAGCCTCCGCCATACAAAGACCCTTCAGGACGCCTTGCTCGGTGCAGTCTTCGACTGCAAGAATTCGACATGACCGTGGCCTACAAGTCAGGACGGAAACATAGCGACGCCGACTGCTTGTCCAGAGCCCCCGTCAAAACGTCAGGCTGTACCGCTGTGGATGACGACGAGTGTTTCCTAGGTGCCGTGGGCACCAACGATATGGCATGAATTCAACGAGACGATCCGGAGCTCCGCGCCCTGATTGAGCATCTAGAAGGACGAGAAAGTACCGTTTCTCGTGTCTTCTCACGAGCCCTGCCGACCATCGCTCTTCGAAGAGGTGTACTTTATGAGAAAAATTTAGGAACCAGTAATTTGCCGTGGCTTCTCGTAGTCCCTACCAACCTTCGAGAAGAAATTTTTCAAGCCTGCCACGACGACCCGACTTTTGGACACCCCGGTAACGGCCGAACACTAGTTCAAATACGTAAAAACTACTACTGGCCCAAGCTGCCGAAGACCGTCCATCTCTACACGCGATCGTGCCATGAGTGTCAGCGACGCGAGAAACCGCCGTCAAAGCCAGCAGGTCGCCTTCAGCCGATTCCCCCTCCAACCAAGCCGTTCCAGCGAATTGTAATGGATTTGCTGGGCCGTTTTCTACCGTCGACGCCGGGAAACCGCTAGATAATCGTTGCCACAGATTATCTTACACGTTACGCCGAGACGAAAGCCCTTCCGTCGGGGACTGCTGTCGAAGTCGCTAAGTTCTTCATCGAGTCCATCGTCCTCGGGCATGGCGCCCCCGAAGTCGTGATCGCAGACCGAGAGTCAACTTTCCGAAAGAGGGCAGAGGTGGCCGGTCAGGATGGTGACGACCGATGATGGTGTTCGCCCAATGCAAGTCCCCCGGGTAAGTCGAATAAGAAAAAAAAAACTAAAAGTTGGTCGATCCCGCTGGACATATTACGACGTTGGCTGGTTTACCATGACCAGTGTGGCCACGTTTATTTTAAAACAAAACGACAAGTAAACGGTAACATACAAAACTTCCAAGATTAAAACCCCATTCTTTAGTCCCCGTCTCAAGAGTCGAATTTGCCTGATCTCAAAAGCCGAATCCCCGAGAATCCTCTCGGCAGCCCTTTTCTAGACGCTTAGGGGCCTCCTTTCCCTCCAGAGAGGGGCCAATCACTTCAAATTTGCCCATTGTGACGTGGTACACTCTTACCAAATGATCAGCGAGCTGTCAACATGACCCCCCTCCGACACTTCAACGGTCACACCCAAATTCTTTGTAGAGTCACCACATACTTTCTTTACCGTCTGGCTGGCACCACCAAGTTAAGTTATTGCGTTGACTAAAAGCGAATTTTCTACACTAAGTGCCGAAATACGCCGGACACAAGCACACCCGCTTAAAAGCCACAGGTGCGACAGAAGCCCAAGACAGGGGTGTTCCGGTGCCTCAAACTAAAATCCAATCCGGTTGTTAACGACCGGGGTCCGACTCTTCTCCAACAAGCCCCGCGGCTGCTCGAAGCCCCCCGCACTTGAGAGAACAAGACGACTCCCTGTTCACGCTCTCAGCTCCTGCCGCGGGTCTGCGAGCAAATGCCCAAGAATGTGGACACAAACATAGGCAGATAAAAAAAACGATGTCGACGCAAGTGTAGAAAGATAGGCTTTCATAAAAGAAATCTTAATTATTTCTAACAAAATCCTTCGTTACTTAACACCGAGGGTCATCGTTCATGGCGCAGTTGACCCAGGAGATCCTTCGCTTAAGCCAGACGGACCACCGTCAGACAACTGCATATCATCCGCAGACGAACGGGTTGACGGAGGGGCTCAACAAGACCACCGCCGACATGACCTCCATGTACGTCGACGTCGAGCACAAGACATGGGGCAAGGTATTGCCGTACGTCACATTTGTCTAGAATACGGCCGTACAAGAGACCACAAGAGTGACGCCCTTCCAGCTGCTGTATGGCCGGAAGGTGGCGACTATGCTAGAGTCTATGTTGCCGCACGAGCCAGTCGACGACGGAAGAGATGACTCCCAGGTGGTTGCTCAACGGGCAGAAGATGTCCGCCAGCTTGCAAGACTACGAATTCAAAACCAGCAACATGTCGACGTCGGCCGATACAATCTTCGCCGGCGTGACGCCCAGTATCAACCCGGAGACGGGTATGGGTGTGGACACCAATACGGCGGCGCGGTCTCAGCGAGAAGCTTCTCAAGCGCTACTTTGGACCCTACAAGCTTCTTCGCCGTCTCGGGGACTTAAACTACGAGGTGCTTCCCGACGAAACTCGACCATCAAGACGACGTCAACCGCGACCCGAAGTAGTCCACGTCGTTCGCCTCAAGCCATAGTACGAACGATAGAACTTCGGACTCTCGTCAAACTGTGAACTGTTGCTCGCGATTCTACTGTCCTTTTCTTGTGGATTTGTGTTTTCGGTTTGTGCTGAATCAGGACGATGCGCTTTTAAAGGGGGGGGGGGGGGGGTAATGCCGCGCGTAGGGTCACGGACTTGTAGAAGATTCTTGTTTATTTTTGCTGCGGACATACCTTCTATCGTTTATCCCGGCTTTGTTGTTCTAGAAAGAGCCTGTTCAATCTCGCTCTGGGCGCGCTACGCTCGAACCTTCTCCGCCGAATCTTCGAGATAGTAACTCACTCTAGATAAGAGGCCACCTGCAACCTTGTTGAGTCAGTCTCGCCCCAGCGCTCGATCCTGCCGTTTCGCCGACATCGACGCCCGCGACGCTCTTCAGCTTTTCTGTTTCCTTTTTCTATTATTAATTTGGGCACAAGTTCGGCCACATTAAATGTTTAGTTTACTTCGGTTTTCGTCGCCTCATCACTTGCAATTCGTGACAATATAACCTTGAGTTGTCAGTCAGCGCTGTGTAAGTGGCTCTTGCTTTTGTGTGCATGAAATTTTTAGCGTGCTTGTTTTGAGGTTAAATGTAAACATTTTGGCGGAACTCCGCCTGGTTAGGTAAGTAATGTTTACATTTAAGTCATTATGCGCTGACTACGGCCCTAATGTAGTCCAACTAGCAAAACGATATGTACACTTGACAAGCTCCGTTTCCGTTTTCAAGACTCACCTCACATTCAACAAGACTTGTAAGGATCTTCACGTGATACCGAAGAGCCTACGCCTGAAGAGGTTAGTTCATTCGGCTGAGGGTCACCGTATCATCGACCAAGCCGAGCGTCGTCTACTAGACGCCAGAACACAAGAATGCCGCGAAACACTTCGAAGGAAACACCTTGATCTTTTCTTTTTACGGAGGCAACTTGAACACCGTGTGCCCGAGGTTTTTCCGGCCATCAATGATTTTGCTAAGTCTGCTGCTTCCTCGGCCACCTTGAGGAAAGGACTGGAACACGAGAAGAAGCTTGTCTCTCTTCAAGGTCGGCCCAACACCCACCAAACTTTGAACAAGGATTTCGTCAAAAACGTCTCTTCGAAGGTACTCTCCCCAACCGAGACACTAGTTTTGGCGAAAGGAAAGAAGTTTAACTTCACTACTGTTCATCCTCCTCTCGCACTTATGGCAGCTTCCGTTGAGGAGGGTTTACACAAACTAGACCCTTGCATCCGCGAAGAAGCTCGCTTGAAAGCCATCGGCGTACTTTCAAAGGTAAACCAGAGGAGGCATTTGAACTATAGCACAGAAGAAAAGTCCGCCCTCAGGAAGCTAAAGGAAGACAACAGCATCGTAATTCTTCCTGCTGACAAAGGGAATGTCACAGTGGTGATGGACCGCACAGACTATGAGGAGAAGGCGCACGCACTTCTGAACACCAAAGCGTACATTATGCTACCGAAAGACCCGACATCAAAAATTCAAGGAACCTTAAACAAAGCGCTTTACGCCGTCTTCAACAAATATCCGGAGTTTCGGGCTCTCTGCCTTAGTCTTATCTGCCGAAACGGATCGACTCCTGCGTTCTACGGCTTACCAAAAATACACAATTGTGGCATTCCGCTTCGTCCCATAGTTGACTTTACAACGTCGCCATTACGAGCGCTGTCAAACTATCTCCATCGTCTGTTTCTTCCACTCATGGGGAAGACCAACACACATGTCGAGAACACTGCCCACTTCATCGAACTCGCTTCGGACCTGCAATTGAACGACGACGAGTGCCTTGTTTCATTCGACGTGGTATCTGTCTTCACGAGTATTCCCATTCGACTCGCGGTGTCTGTTGTCAGAACGGCACTCAAGGCCGACACGACTCTACCTGAAAGAACACACCTCTCGGTGAATGAGATATGTCGGCTACTAGAGCTGTGCCTGACAAACACCTACTTTTCTTTCGCTGGTCGCTACTACAAGCAAAGTAGTGGCACAGCCATGGGTGCCGCGGTGTCCGTCACTGTAGCCAACCTCACAATGGAAGCCATCGAGCAAAAAGCCTTAAGCACATTTTCTCCCACACCGACTCTGTTTCTGCGTTACGTGGATGATTGCGTCTGTGTTGCCAAGTCCAGCGAAGTCGACCTCCTTCACAAACATTTCAATTCCATCCATCCAGACATTCAATTCACGGTTGAACATGAGACTAACGGGTGCCTTCCATTTATGGATGTGGCAGTGGAAAAAACAGGGAACCATTTATCCTTCCAAGTATACAGGAAAGCAACGCACACCGGTCGCTACCTAAACTTCACGTCAGACCACCCTACAACTCACAAATCCTCTGTAGTGTCGGCGCTCTTTCGACGCGCCCTCACGGTCTGCTCAACAAAGAAGTCACTTAAGATGGAAGTCGATATTATAAAGCGAGACCTTCGGAAAAACAACTACCCCACGAGATTTGTCAACAAAATATACAAACAACTTCGTCACCCTCCTACATCCAAGAACAAAAACACCTCCAGCCGCATGTGCGTCCCGTACCTCCATGGCACGAGCGAGGTCCTAGCCCGCGTTTTGAGACCGTACGGCATTGCAGTTACGCATAAACCTGTCTCAACTCTGGGCCATTTTCTTCCTCTTCCAAAGGATCGTCCACCAAAAGAAAAAGCTCAAGGCCTGATTTACCAAATTCCTTGTGCCGTATGCGACGCCTCTTATGTGGGGGAAACAAAGAACTTTCCCGAACGTCTGCGTAGACATAAATATGACGTAAAGAAGAATGACATCCAAGGCAGCGCGCTGGCGGAACATGCTCAGAAGACCGGCCACGCCATTGGCTTTGACAGCAGCTCCATCCTCGGCACAGAAAGAAACTGGAGGAAGCGGCTCTTAATAGAATCTTGGCACATACAAAATACAAGCAACAACCTGAACCGATCCACCGGAACGCTTCCAAGCAGCTACATACACGGACTAAAATGCGCCACACACAGAAACAGAAGAAGAAAACAAAGCTAAGAGAGAAGAGAAGAAAACGACGACAGGTTGCTACCTTTGGGCCCATATACAGTCACCCGTGAACAAGGAGCCGAGCTGGCTTCGAAACGTCGGGCACATTGAAGAAATTGGTTAGAGTCTACGTTGTACTTTTTCTTGTTTTGAGGTTGCGCTGGTTCCTTGTCCGCCACTGAGAGCAGGACGCGCTATTCCCTCTGGTTTCTGGAATAGTGCAACGCAGTGATGAGCGAGTCAGAGAAAATGAAGGTTCAGGTTTCTAACACAATAATCAAAAACATTGATCTGTGACTGGGACTCAAAAGTAATCATGTTTATCCACAGAACCTCACATACACGGGCGTAAATCTCGCTCGCTATAAGAAAGTCGTCTTCTGCAGCGCACCCGCGGCTATGAGGTGGACGGAGTGTCTGCGCCGCCTAGTACAAGGAGCGCGGAATACCGAGGGAGCAGGAGCTTCGATAGAAGGAGATCAGATTACGTTTTACTTATTCATACTGCTCGCCCTTTTGAAGGCTTTGGCAGGAGCGGTACAACATAGAGTCAAATATACAATGCTCGGTTACATAATATCAACAGCGTTGGAAGTGCCCCACAGCACTGCAGCACTAAATACAAGCATCAATTCACACCAAAAGAAACACAAGCGTGCAAGAGATAAACGTGAAAATACAGTTATTTCAAAGTTAGAACACGATCGGAATCACACATATGAAGGAACAGCAAAGCAAACGTGCAACAAGGTTTTGACAAAATCATATCTACTAGGCTTGCGACAAAAACCGTGACAACGAACCCCATCGACCACGTTGGCCAGCAATGACTCGAAAAAAAAAAAAAAGAAACCGACAAAGAAAGCACAGAGCAAGGTTCAAAACAAGGTTGTCTATTCAATTTGTGATAGAAACTGTGATAAAGAAACACTCTCGACCACATCAGCTGGCGAGGAATTCCACTCGCGGATAGTGCGTGGAAAAAACGAATGAAGAAATGCATTGTTTTTACAGAAAATTCTTTGATTGACAGTCGATGTGATCTCCTTGTGGAACGTGGTTGGAAGAAGGAAATATAATTGCTTTTGTTGATATTTAGGCTGTCGTTCACAATAAGGTACAAAAATTTTAACCTGTCCCTCCGGCGTCTTGGTTCCAGGCATTCAAGGTTAGCATCTGCTAAGAGCTGGCTTGGTGATACTGACCAACTGTAGGAGTTGTAAATAAATCTAATGGCCTTTCTTTGTATTTTCTCCAGCTTCGTTATGTTTACCTCCGTGTGTGAATCCCATACCACGGCTGCGTATTCAAGAATAGTCCGTACGTAAGTTTTGTTGGCAATCAATTTTGCTGATATGCTAGAGTGACCCAGGGACCGTCTTAGATAGCCTAGCTTTTGGTACGCGCGATTTACAATATAGTCGATGTGGCTGTTCCACCGCAGATCGGATGATATGACGACTCCCAAATATTTAAAAGATTCCACTCTTTGCAAAGGTGCGCCATCTATCTTGTAGGGAAATTGTGAAATGTTTTTCTTTTTTCGCGTGATGGTCATACATACGGACTTTGTTGCATTGAGTGTCATCTGCCACGTGTTGCACCACTGATTAATTTTTTCCAGGGAATTTTCAATAAGGAGATGGTCTTCAGGACTACTAACTTCTTTGTAAAGGATGCAGTCGTCTGCAAAGAGATTAATCTGGACTGGAATGTCGTTTAAGACATCATTAATAAATACGAGAAACATTAGGGGCCCGAGAACAGACCCCTGCGGTACCCCAGAGTCAACAGAAACGGAATCGGAGAATGTACCATCAATTACAACAGTTTGGCGACGGGACGATAGATAGTCGCTAATCCAGTTCGTTATCGTGTCGTTTCTTAAAATTGATTTTAGTTTTATTAATAGCTTCGGGTGCGAAACTTTATCGAAGGCTTTCGAAAAATTCAGGAGAACTACGTCCACTTGACCACGCCGGTTTAAAACTTCTGAAAAATAGTTTGTAGTTTCCACCAACTGTGTAGAAGTAGAGAGGGCTCTGCGGAAGCCATGTTGCCTGGGATGAAGCAAGTTATTTGATTCTAAAAAAGAAAAAATGTGAGCTGATAATATGTGTTCCAGTACTTTTCCTGTGGTGCATAGCAATGAAATAGGGCGGTAATTCGTCACCAGCTGTCTGTCTATGGCCTTAAAAATGGGAATAACTTTGGCGTGTTTCCACTCAGTCGGTACTCTGGCTTCTATAAGAGAATTACGAAATAATATTGCAAGATACTTAGCGCACCACTCCGCATAACGGCGCAGAAAAGCGTTTGGAATGTTATCTATACCGATAGATTTTTTATCATCAAGATTAAGCAGCAAGGAAAAAATTCCTTCTTCAGAGATTGACAAGTCATCTAATAGCAGCGTGTTTACCGGCAAGCCATAGTTTGGGCGTGTGTTGTTATCTATTATGAAAGTTGATTTGAAAAAGTCGTTGAAACAGTTTGCCATAGTTGCGTTGTCGCTAATATGTTTCCCGTTTACTTTAAGGTTTGTGATTCCCTGCTTACGTGGCGAAAGATATCTCCAAAACTTGTCAGGAGAGGACAGCATAAAGTTTGGAAGGGTTTCAGAATGAAAGTGTAGTTTGGCCGTGTTTATTTTTCCTTTCAACCGAGCTCTGAGATCAACAAGTACGCCGATTTTGCGGTCGCTTCGGTATCTCTTACAACTTTTCCTTGTTCTGTTAGTTTTTCGTACTAGGTGAAAAATATCACGGGTCATCCAAGGATTCTTTCTGTGCGCCGTTTTCTTGAATTTAGGTACGTATTTGTTGATGCAGGAATATACAAGAGACTTGAAAAATAACCAGAGTTCATCGACGTTCTGTTGTGCAGAATCCCTAAGGGTCAAGTAATCACCAAAGGCAATATCCAACTCGTCTAGTATACAAATATCGTTGGCTCTTGCGAAGTGAAGTACGCTGGTTTGTATACCATGAGTTGGAGTATTAACACCGAGAGCAATTGACAGTAGGATTGTTTTGTGGTCGGAGATGGATTCCAAAACAGAGAGCGTGTAGCCTTTTTGAGCGAGGCCGCTGCTTACGAAAATCAAGTCTAGTATTGATCGCGCTGGGCCACACACACAAGTATCACACTTTACCAACTGTGTCAAGTTGTGAAAAAAAAGCAATGTCGACCAGGGGCTCGGCATGCGTTGAAAGGGGAACCGGAAATGTGGAGGACCAATCGATCTCGGGCGTGTTAAAATCCCCAGCGAGAATAAAGTTACGTTTCCCCAAGTTGTTGTTCATGATGTACTGGTTCAGCTTTTCGAAAAATAATACTTTTGAATTTGGAGGCCGATAACATGCTCCTATAACAATGTTCACATTCGCGAGAGACGCCTTGACCCAAACGCACTACAGTTCCTGGATGTCATCTAATCTGATTACAGGTAAATCTTCTCTAAAGATGACCGCTACACCTCCCCCACGCCTATCGCGGTCTTTACGTATCATGCAGTATCTGGGAGGGAGTATCTCATGATCAGCAATGTCATGATTCAACCAGGTTTCCGTTACCACAATCACGTCCGGTGAATACACCAAAATTAAGCTTTCGATATCGACCACCTTGTTCACCACGCTTCTCGCGTTAATATTTATTAAAGTAAATTCCCTGTAAGAGTCGGATAGTGACAGGTCCGCCATTTTCCCTTGTGTGCCTCGTTGTCAATTGCTGCCTTCCGCTCCAGTGCCTGATGGGGAGGATAGGCTGCCGCATATGTATCTACTCTCAGTGTTGGCGTCCCAACCATAAATTGTTCCGTTTACCTTAATTTTGTCATATATTAGTTTAACTTTCGCTCCTTGCCTTTTTTCATCTGCTGCACTAATCCAGAGACTCCTACGAATATCAAGTAGTCTTTTGGAGAAGTCATCGGAAACACTTACCCTGTTCCCTTTTAGTTTTTGGCAGTTTTTCATCACCGCTACGTTTTCCTTGTGGTCTGTGAATTTTAATATAACCGGACGATCCTTATTAGGCTGTTGCCTTCCCAGTCTGTATGTTTTTTTTTTCGATTTGAGTTGCCCTTACGCCTAATATCGCCTCAAAGATTCCTACTTTTATCTTATCTAGCAGAATCTGTTCTGTTTTATGCTCATCTTCTTTTATGCCCCTGATTATGAGGTTGTTCTTGCGAAAGCGATTATCGATGTCATCGTATTTTACTGTTAGAACGTTAATTTGCGATTGGAGATTGCTGACTTCACTCTGTAACGCTTGGACTGATTTGCGTGTTTCACCGACATCAGACAGCTTGCCTTCGATTGCAGTAAGCCGAGTGTTAAATTGTTGGAAAGACTCGTCAGCAGTAGTTTGTTTTTCTTTGACTTCGTTCACTGTTCTGAGGATATCTTGTTGCCTCTCTACAACCTTATTGATAACTACCCTCTGGGATGCAATCATTTATTTAATTTGACAAAACATTTCTTTGGAAGTAGGCCCGGGATTAACTTCAACGTCCCCAGATAGGCCCAAGAGCAATTTGATTATACTTCCACTTTCACACATACACTGAAACACCGTTTGTGGGCACGGCAGGACTACAATACAAAGTTCGTCAGAACGGAAAAGATATTTTTATCACCAACCTGAACGACAAGAAGGAAGAGCAGATTAGGTGAGATGTTCACGGCGGTTTCGCCGCGCCCACTGAAGCCGGCCGTGGCAGTTGGCGTCCTTATATCCAGCGCTGGCGTCTTCACGCGTAGGCTCCATGCCAAAGTGCAGCTGACTGGTGCTCCGATGTTGTCTTCGCGCATGCGCGCGGGTGGAAGTGATGACGATGCGTTGTTGTGGATAGCCGGTAGTCTTGTCATTTTAGCAGATACTGCCTGCTCGGGAAGCTTGTTACCGACGGCTGCAGTAAGGGATCTGCCGAGCACCGCCTGAACGACAAGATGGAAGAGCAGATTAGGTGACATGTTCACGGCGGTTTCGCCGCGCCCACTGTTCTTAGTATAGAGAACGTCGTGATAAAAAGTGAACTATTCAGCATAAAGCAAATCTGTGTAAGCCTTTCCTTTAAGTTCTCACTCCGTGTCTCATTCCAAATACTGAATTTCCGAATTTGCATTTCTGATGTGCTGTTCTATGTATTTTTGTTCTTGCAGTTCCTGCAGCTGCCTTGTTTGGGCCTAGAGAGTTGCTTTTCGGCTGTTAACTTTTGTTTCACGAGTAATTTAGCCTGGATGAAGAACTCTTTACGCAAACTCCTGAACTGGTTTAGCGAGTTTCTAAAAGCCGTCTTTCATCACAAGGAGCTTTCTTTCTTAAAGCTTGAGCATTTTAAAATAATATACAATATTTCCCGTAGTTTTTGCGAGGAGCACGGTATTTTTTTATCAATTAAGAAAGGATTATAATTAATTCCCTGAGGAATGGTTGAACAATATTCTTATTACACAAATGTAAAACTTCTGGTGTACGTTGTTTGAATGTCACAGGCTAAAACGAAGATATTCTTCGCATATTTTCACTTGATAATTCACGTGGGAGCAGTTTGAAAATTCTTAAATGACTAAAACGTTGTATAATTGACATGTTTATGGTCGTACTTTAGAGAAAATGTTAACTGTCACTGCTCATGTGATTCGACGGTCGCCTTCCATTCAGCGTTCGCGCTCTCTCATGACGGCACACGTAAAAGCTCGTGCCCAGAGATTGTGAACCCGCAATTACAAGAAATGGTGGGCTCATAGTTCAATGTAAATTTATGGTGTAGTTGAACACGCACTGGCAATGGTTTCCTAAATTGAGAAAAAAATTGAATCAAAACGTTTCTTTTATATGGGAAATTACATTTATTACTCAAAATATTGGACGCGGATGACATTGCCTTGTAATTATTTTTTCATAAGAAAATAGTCCAACGCACTACTGTGCCGCGTTTCGCGTAAACCTTTGGATTGCATCGAACACACGAGGGCTCCAACTTGAGAAATTTATTAAACTGTAACTTGTTTTGTTGTACTTTACTTAGGTTTTACAAAGACTTTTTAACTAAAGCCCAAACTCTGCAATAATGTTTGACATGGATGCAAGGAAGACATGGATGTAAGCGATAATAATACTCATAATTCTTATTTCAGGCATAAATATCTCTAGAAGACTGGTACAAAAAAATGACATAAAGTGGTGTGACTTGGTCATCCGCAACCTTCATCATTTTATAGCAAAAAGACAACACATCAAAAATCAAACATAAAACACACATAAAATATACTAATACCCCTATCGACATAACAAAATCTGAGACAGCGGAAGAAGAAGAAAGAAGGACACGAAAACAAGGAAGACACAAACGACGATTCGATTGACAAAGAAAATCACTATTCGCACGATCTCACTTCAAATCAATTTGGCTTCGAGGCTTAAAAAGAAAGGCTTTGACGGAAGAGCATTATCATCAAGCTATAAAAGTGAGGTCATTTAGGCAGTTCTGCTGCCCTGCTGTCAAAGAAGGTTACTAATAGTTCGTGCATACATGCGCAGCCAATCTATACTCAAAAACTGAAAAATAACATGCATAAAATTAATCGGAAATGGCATTTCATGCAAGTTTTATTACCCCACGCATCGAATACACGATTCGCGCGTGAAATAAAACGAAAGAGCATATTATCATACGACGAGACGAAACATAAACAAAAACAAACAATTTGACGCAATTTAACAAATTCCCTTGCGTCTTGTTACCAAAGCAGTTATTCCCGGCTCTCCAAAGAGACCTCCACCGATGACTTTTTTCAAGCTTTTGTTCACTCTAGCCGCGATTGGATTCTGTGAGTATCATTTATAATAATTTCAGAACTAAATATCTTTTATTGATCATTTCTCAATAAGCTGCAAATATAAATCTGCCCCCGGCTCAAAATGAGCCAGCTCTGTATTCAGCCATCTTATTTGAATCGTACTAGAACATATTATGAGCAATGCATTCCCAAGTGAAAATAAGGAGTGAATTATGACGGGAATTATTTTTCGATTATGTCGGTTTTAGAAGTTTCAGGCATTCACTTTGATGGATTAGTATTACGCCAGATCTATTACTATGAGATGATAATATTGATGACAACTTAATTCTTTACAATATATACCCAACGTAGCTCGAGTAAGGTGCAGCAGACTTATAAAAATGAACTCATATTCTACCAATGACTAGAAGAGCGTCTTCAGATTCTTAATAAATAGTTTCGCAAGTAACTTCTTTGATTCTAGGGCAAATGCCAATACATAAATATTCATATAATAATAAAATAAACATGTGGCCCATTCACGTCGTATAAATTGTGTTGGATGCTCTGTATTGTTTGCCATATATTGGAGCACGCATTCCTACGAAAATATATAAAATATAACAATATATTGGAAGTGCAGCTGGAAGACAGTCATATCCTTATTTCAGGCTTGCCTCTGCTTGCATTGGTTCGCCGGGCATTTGAACAGTGTGACGCTTGCCATGCAACAGTGCGTGGACAATTCCATTTGATGAAGTCGGCTTTGACAGCACGCAGACTAGTTAGGATTGAAACACCTTCATCAATCTTACAATGAATCATCCAAAGCAAGGGATAGCGCATTGCTGATTTGAAGAGGAGAACGTTTTTATTTTAAAATGTGAGATGATTTTTAACACTACCCTCCTTGAAAAGTTTGGTAGGAGTGTGCGCCTGTCCGTCCGTCCGTGCACATTCCGCTAAATATAACGAGAAAAGTGGCGTCACGGGACGTAACCTCATTGTCGCGAGATCATCAGCATCGCCACCGCCGCCGCGTGACCCTGGACCCTGCCCGTCGCTTCCGCTTGCTAACCCTCTCTCCATCAGATTGCGATTACACACGGACAAATAGCCGCCTCGGTGGCTCCGAGGCGAGAGCGCTGGCCTACGGATCCCCATGTGGCGGGTTCGAATCCCGGCCGAGGTGCCCGCAATCTGACGGGTGCTTATTGCGTAGGAAGCGCCGTGTAACCGAGCTTTCGGTTGCACGTCAAAAGATCTCCAGGTGGTCGAAATTAGTCCTCAGTCCTCCGCTGGGGCGTGCCAGATGCCCGTCGTTGGTTTGGCACGTAAAACCCCCAAATTTGACTTTTCACACGGACTCGACTCACACTTACATGTATTGCTATGCTAAGATAAACCTAAGCAGTTTGATCAATCTTCTCTCGACCACGATATGGTAGCAGCGGCCCGCCATCCGATCTCTCGGAGTTCTCCCAGAGCTCCTCAACGTCAGTGGAGCGACAAGCGGCATAGAGGACGTCTCTGAACTATTTGCTAAGTACCCTCAGTTGACTTCATGGCACGGACAGACTAACGCGGTTTACAAGGTGGTTCTTCGACCAGACGCGAAGCCCTTTGCTCTTACGTTCTCAATGAGGGTGCCACTGGTGATGCTACCACCTGTGAAGATTGAGCTCTCCAAGATGCTAAAGCACCAAGTTATAAAGAGCGTCACCGAGGCCACAGATTGGTGCGCTCCGATGGTCTTCGCAGGAAAAGGAAATGGCGAACTGCGCATTTGCGTAGACTACACCGAGCTCAACTAGTACCTCATCCGAGACAAGGTAATCATGCTCACCTTAGATGAATGTCTGGCGAAGCTCTCCAGTGACGCAGTATTCAACGAACTGCACGCTTGAGCTGGATACTGTCAAGCACCGCTGGAAGAGGAATCGCAGAATTACACATTTTTTGGCGCCGTTCTGACTCGTCAAGTTTCATCGCCTTTCATTCAGAATCTCGACCGCAGCAGAGTATTTTCAGCGCGAAATGCTGAGAGCCCTTGAAGGAGTGAAAGGCCAAGCTTGCCTGCAAGACGATATAATCGTCTGGAGGAAATCCCGCGCTGAGCACGACGCGAGCCTTGTTCGAGTCTTCGAACGGCTCAGCAAAGGCGGCATAACATTCAGTAGAGACAATTGCGCCTTCCTACGGCATATGGTCAAGTTCCGAGGATACATCGTTTCCGGCGAAGGTGTGAAGACTGATACCGAAACAGCCGATTTTATTTATTATTATTTACATTGTACCTACATCGCCCTGTCGGCATTATTGTAGGGGGGGAGGGGGGTTTAGAAAACATTATAACAAGTGCAACAAAAAAAGACGTCATTATCATCAATGGACAAAATATCTTCCGGGAGGTCGTTCCACTCTCTCGCGGTTTTGACAAAAAATTAATTCGCATCTGATGAATTGCGATCCGTGTGATTTGATCACATGGATCGCACCACCATCACATGTGAAAGAACTGAGGTCGTTCTTGGGGATGGAAAATCGTCTAGCGAATTTTGCCACACCTGGCACACACAACGAACCCAATGCGAAACCTCCTCAGCCCCGACACTGTGTGGCTCTAGGGACCCGACCAGCAGCGAAGCTTTGAAGCAGTAAAAGAGTCTGAAGCCAAAGCGCAAGGTCTGACGCACTACAATCCGAAGAAGCCCCTGATAGTCTCGGCGGACGCGTCATCTTACGGAATGGGTGCTGTCTTGCTACAAGAGACCGACAGCAAGCGGTTGCTCATTGCCTATGCATCGCGGTCTCTCACAGAGACGGAGCAACGCTACGTTCAAATCAAGAAAGAAACGCTCGCGATCAGATGGGCTTGTGATTACTTCCGCATGTACACCTTAAGACTGCAATTTCACATTGAGACAGACAATAAACCCCTGGTTTCCCTCATGACAACAAACAACTCGATGCGCCGAGCCCTGGATCACAGCTATTTTTAAGGCGACTTTTCCAGTACAATAGGACACGTTCCTGAAAAGCAATGTGCCAATATTACGTGCTCTCAAGCAAGTCATTACCCGACACAACGTCTCGTACAAGGGAAGTCAACACCAGAAAGTACGAGCTCTCACATAGGAAAAGCTTCCAGTCTCCCAAGAAATGCTCGACCGCATCAAGAACGACCTGCAGAAAGACCCGGCGACGAAGAGGGTAATTGAAAACACTCTCCGGACATGGCCGGATAAAATGACGCTTCCTCAAAGAATCCGACAATTCTACGAATTCGTTGGTAAACTAGCCATTCTAGACGGACCGTTGTTCAAGGGTAATCGACTCGACAACGCTTCGAAAACCTGGAGAAGCTTCATACAGGTCTGCAGGGTGTGTCCGAATTCCGCGCCAGAGCACGAGAATCAGTTTGGTGGCCAGGCATTGGGCTCCACATAGACAGCTTCATCCGAAGGTTCCCTGTTTGTCAAAAACACCGGAAAACAGGTCAACCTCTTCTTTTTTTTTGGCGACTCCAATGCCAAACTACTCATTAGAAGTCCTCGGCATAAACATTTTTGTCCACGAAGGCAGCAACTATACGTGATTGCTGTCGATTACTATTCAAGGTTCTTCGAGCTGGAACCTCTGCGGACGACTACCACCAAGACATCATCGCCGTGCTCGACCCAATGTTTGCACGATATGGAGCGCCGAAAATTCTCCGAACAGATAAAGGGCCACAATCCGCATCACGAGAATTCGCAGTGTTTCTGAAGGAATGAAGAGTTACCCAATCAACGTCAAGCCCGTAATGCCCACAGAGGAACGGAAACGCCGAGAAGACAGTTCAAACGGCTAAGCAACTCCTTAGGAAATTGACAAACATCCACAAGGCATTGCTGGCCAAGCGTGATGATGTCACGTAAACTATACACCCTGGGCACATCCATGATTCGTGACCTATACGTCAGCTACGTTTCACAGCTAAATATAGCGGGAAATCCACGTCATGTCACCTATACACCAAAGCAGCTAGCCGGTAAACTTAGCGGGAAATTTCACGTCTCTTGGCCGAAACACGAGTGCAGTTTCCCTGCCATATATATGGGAGAAAATCGATGTCACGTGATTTCGCGTCACGAACCCTAAACAACATTTTTGTTTCCCCACTAATTTTAGCGCTACAATAAAGCTCATGTGACACTCCACTTTCATCACCAATTCCCTTTAATGCCTTTAATGCATTGGAGGATTTTGAACTTAAATGTTGCGGTCCCTATATAATTAAGATACTCCGTGACGTTTTGTTAACTCTCCAACTCCAAGAAAAAATCAAAAAAAGGTTTTTATTTGAGTAACCTACTCAAAGATAAAGGCAAGTACAACAAGTAAAAAAATGGTATTTCAAATTTCTGTTTAAAAATTGAACATGCATTTCATGGAGCGCTCAGTCGTAAACCAGTCGGAATTTAAACCCCTTGCATATTCCCACGTTTCTCTTTCATATCTGCTTGCAGTTATGCAATATTTTTTCGATTATCGAAATGTCTCAGCCATCTTCCCGACGAAGTATGCGTTTAAGGTGTATGTAATGCTACGAAATTAAGAAATAAAGTAATACGTAATTTAAAAGCGTACAATGATGCCCTCAGCGGCTAAATGGAGCGGGCACCTCAGCGTTCGATCAGAGAAATCGGTTCTCACGTACGCAAAGCAGCTATTATATTTTTGTTGAATAAATGCAAAACTGCTGTAGAAAATATAAGGGCCAAATCGCCGCGCGCGCCGTAGGCAGCACGGCTGTGGCCCGGATTCTTCTTCCAGCTTTCGAGCAGTACGGTGGCAAGAATCATGAGCTCCGTCGGAGCGGCTGCAGCGGTTCTCGATGACCGTGGAACTACTGTGTTTGGCGCTTCATCGTCATCTACAAGGTAGTTTTGCCTTCGATGCCATCCGGGGAAACCTTTATGAACTCTGTCATTTTTCACTGCGACCTGAAGGGACGGCCCTACCGCATCGAGGATTTCCGCCAGGAACTGAAGGGTACTGCCGCCTTGCCTGACATCTTCTCGCTGGGCGCGTTCCAGTTGAATCATGTGTGGTTGGTGACACTGCGCACGCCGGAAGCAAAAGAGCGGCTCCTGAACCGCAAGGAGATTAAGGTGAAAGGCCTTCGTTGCCTCGTCATTGATCCTAGTTCCACCGAGATCCGTCTACGCATCCAGTGGGTGCCATTCCACGTAGCGGACGACGCGGTTCGGAAGCTTTTTGAGCCGTACGGGAAAGTGAGTGAAGTTGGACGCGAGAAGTGGCGCGTCAGCGGTTTTGAAGGCATTGAATCTACCACCTATTCGTACGCATGACCTTGAAGAGAAACACCACGCCCGACGGCATGCCCCATCAACTTCGTCTTCAATGTGCGAATACCCTCATCGTCATCCTGGGAAGTGCGCCGGTCTGCTTGCCGTGCAAGCGCTCCGGGCACATTAGGCGCGACTGTCGCGTGCCGAAGTGCTCGGAGTGCTCTCGTTTCGGGCACGAGAAAGACGAATGCGTACGTACGTACGCTGGCGTCACCGGCGGAGCTGTGACGGACGAGCCGTCCTAGTTCATCACGGAGGCGGAGGACGCCGAACTTGCGGCGGGTGCTCTCAAAAGTGACTCCCCACCGGGCATCGAGCAACCAAAGCAACTTCCCGGAGCTCACGACAACGGCGGCAAGGAGACTGCAGCAAACGCCCCGATGCCGGAAGGTGCGGCGCCCTCACGTGGGGCGACGTCGCCTGAGGCCGGTGCGGCTCTGCCCTCTGCCGACCTCCTGCCGACCGAGAAAGACCACGGAGGCGTCGTCGACAGCATGGATGAGAACACGGACTCCACCAAGCGTGGGCTTCACAAAACGACTCCGACCGACACGACCCCGAACTCGAACGCGTGGTGGGCAGCGAGCAAGCGAGGCAAGTACAAGCAAGTACCGGGCGCCCCCTCGGACGAGAGGCGACGCCACGACAACCAGTAAGGCGGCAACGCCTGGTCTATGGACTCATGCGCGATTTTCAAGGCAAGTGTACCACCATAGCCCTTCATGAATTGTACACTCGACCCGGCTGTCACGGTTGCATCGTTAAATGTTCGAGGTTTCAACATGCGTAAGAAACAATACCAAGTACAACGTTTGTTGGAAAGTCAGAAACCCGATTTCTTGGCGATGCAGGAAACCAAGATGGCCGAGGAAGAGCAGGTGGCGAACGCACTAAAGCCTTTTTTATCTTCGTATGAAGTATGTGTCACACACGCTGTTGGTGTTTCGGGTGGTTGTTTCTTGTTTGTGAAGAGAACGTTTCCCTTGTCTGAGCTAAGCGTGACCGTCGACACTGAAGGTCGTTTTATTATGTGCGATTTTTTGTTCGTATCAGTTCACTGGCGGCTTATCTGTGTATACGCCCTCAGTACGATGAAAGACCGGGTTTCCTTTTTTTCTGGCTTGCGCCGTTTTGTTGATTGTGACAGAACAGTCGTGTTGTGTGGGGACTTTAATTGCGTCGTTAGGGAGAGAGACAGAGCGCCGTCTGGGCAACGCACTGATAGAAGTGCGACGATTTTAGGCGAGCTGCTCGAAGATTTTGAGCTGGTAGACGCAAGGATCGTTAGAAACGAAACACGCGAGATGCGTTTCACTCACTTTCATGCGTCCTCCCACGCCCGATTAGATAGAATCTACATTTCGGCCTCTGTGGCAGCATTGTTAACCAAGTATCGTATTACACCAGTTTTTTTTTCCGACCATTGCTTGATTGCGACGATGATCGGCGACAAAACACCGCCGAAGGCGAAGTTCGAGTGGAAACTTTGGAAGCTAAACACCAAGCTGCTCGACGATGAATCTTTTCTCCGGGGTGTAAGCAACATTTTCAGATCGTGTTTTGAAAATGTGGGAGGGGATATTTTTGAGGCGTGGGAGATCGCAAAGCAGGAAATAAAGATGCTAGCGATAGAGAGGTCGTCTGTTTTGACCTACGAAGCGCGTTGCGCCGAGCAAAGATTAAACGCCGATCTGCAGGCGCTCTCTAGAGCGGAGTGTGTAAATCCCGGCGTGTGTTTGAAGGATTTAGAAAGCGTCAAGGGGCGGCTAGAACAGCTCCACCAAGAACGTTATCGCGGCGCCGTGGTTCGAGCGCGTGCTGAGAAATACCTCCTGGGTGAGCAGCCAACGAAACGGGCCTTCGCGGACGCGAAACGGTACGCGCTACGGAACGAGATAGCTGAAATCGATGTGAACGGCTTTACGTGCACGAGCTCAAGCAGTATTCAGCAGGCGTTTGTTGCGCACTATAAGCGGCTCTTTGAGACGAAAGTTCCGGGAAGGGTGGACCCCTCGTGTGGGAAGCTTCTAGAGTCGCTGCCGCAGTTAGCAGAAGAGGAGACGGAACACCTGTCCCTGCCAATCACTATTCAGGAGGTCGAACGGGCGATAGACGACCTGTCAACATCGAAAACGCCGGGACCCGATGGAATATGTGCCGAGCTCTTCAAAAAGTTCAAGGGCGTACTCGCCAGTGTTTTGTTGAACATTTTTAGTGAAGCGTATGAACGGAAAGTGTTACCACTGTCTTATACGCGCAAGTATACGGTTCTCATACCGAAGAGTGACGATGTCGCGAAACTACGTCAAGTCGCAGGTTACCGCCCGATCACCCTTTGTAATGTTGACTACAAAGTGTTCGCAAAATTTTAGCGCGACGATTTCAGAGTGTTGCTTGTAAGCTTATCGGGGAACACCAGACATGTAGATCCAAGGCAGAACTGTCATGACGAATATACATGTAGCGCGCAGCGTGTTAGAAGCGTGTGATGGGGGCATAAGCCAAGTAGCCATGCTCCAAATATATCTAGATAAGGCGTTCGATTGTGTCAAGCATGACGTCCTTTTTGATGCTTTAAAACGCGTAAACGTTGATGAGGTCATTTTGGAAGGTGCCAAAATGGCCTATAAAGATTGCACCAGAAGGCTCGTCGTAAACAAAGAAGTGACCGAGCAGATTCATGTGCGAACGTCCGTCAGGCAAGGATGCCCTATGTCGCCGCTTTTACTTAATTTGTATTTGGAACTTTTTTGCCTTAGTGTTTTGAACAGTAAGGATTGTCGGGGCTTTCGACTGGAAAATGCCGAGATAAAAGTTATGAGTTACGCAGACGATATTGCAGTGTTTTCTAGTGAAAAGCGAAGTGTCAGTGCCGCGGTTGCTTTGGTGAAATCTTTTTGTGACGCTACCGGCGCAGCTATTAACTGGGACAAGTGCCGCGGTTTTTGGCGCGGCGCATGGGCCACAACGCCTTCAGAGTACGAAGGCGTTAGCTGGGACCGCGTGCCCTGCACATACCTTGGTGTGCCTTTAAATTCGTGCCGCGAGAGCAAATCCTTTTGGTCGGGGGTCGCCACCGACCTGGACAGCCGCGCTTTTCGTTGGAAGCATCGTGATCTGTCCATCTTTGCGAGGGCGACAGTTTGCAATATTTTTTTTTATTTCAAAGATTTGGTATGTATTGCAAGCCATACATTGTGCCCGTGTTAATGTTAAGAAGTTTCACCGTGTTTTTGCTGTGTTCATCGTGAAATCTAATTGGGAACGCATGAGGCGAGACAACCCCTTTCACAGGGTACGTCACGGAGGGCTTGGGCTGTCCCATTTATTTGTCAAACAACTCGTGTCACGTTTCTTTTTTTTGCGAGAGTAAGAGCACCCCTTCATCCTCACGTTCATCCAAACAAAACTCTCGCCTCATTTGCCATCCTTTCTTGTTACCTCTTATGGCGGCGAGCCAACAAGACTCGTGGGTTTTCATAGGAGGTGCTTAATACCTTATTGTTTTTGTCTGCTCGTTTTCTTTTGATTATTTGTCTTTAGTAATCAAGAAAACGCTCGTGCGCGATTTGATAGTCAGTTTGTTCCCGACGCCGATGTATCGAACTGTTTTTTGTCATGGTGGCCAAGATGTGCTCAGCCGAGTTAAGCGTATGTGTGTACCACCTTCGGTGAAAACGTTCTTTTTTAAGTTGCACACAAATACGTTGCCGGTCAAGCTCTGGCTAAGGGAAAAGGGTTCTAATGTGCCGTGGACGGTTGATTGTTTTTTATGCAAGCAGCCTGAGACTGTTGAGCATGTATTCATTTTTTGCATGGATGCCGTATTTTTCTGGGACGTGCTCCAGCGCACGCTAAAGAAAGAGCTGTGCATCACCCCTTCTGGCATTCGTTTTTTTGAAAGTGATGAACGATGACTGCGTGCCATTTGATATGTTTTTTTCTTTTGGGTCTTTGTAGTATTTGGCACTCACGCATGGCAGTACGGCATGCTGACCCCACTGCAAAAGAAGTTCGCTTCTATTTCTTCTCTCTTGTGAAGCAGGTCGAGAGTGTTTTTTCCACGCGCGAGCCTAAGCCCGAATGGCTAGGACTTTGTAAAGCGCTGTTGGAAATGAGAGCCTTTTAATGTGCCCTGCAGAAGACCTGCAGCGCATTTTTAAATTGGATTGACATGTGTTGTTTGTGTTGCAATAAAGAAAAAAAAAAGCACGGCTGTGGCCGAGCGGTTATCGTGCCTGCCTACCACGCGCAGTGCCCGGGTTCGATTCCTGGGAGGACGCGTCTTTTGTATATCCTCGCAATTTAGTGTTCTAGTAAATTCAAGAATCCTGTTGCTTGTTCAAGTTGCGAATGTTCTCGTCGCCGAAGCTTCCAGGCTGACTGTTCCAGAAATTAACACGTGTAAATAAGAAGCTCCCCATGGCAATCCAGGGTCAGTTTTCGCCATAGTGTTGGACTCTGCCGTCACGGTGACTTCGGCGCCCGCGACGCTCTGCTTTATTTTGTTCCCCTTTTTATTTTGGCCACAAGTTCGCCCCATTAAACGTTTAATTTCTCCTGTTATTATCGCCTAATCACTTGTCATTCGTGACACCCTGGTGGAGGTGCGGGGTCTCTGGATTCTATGCCTGTGGACCGTACTTGTCCGAAAACATGCCGGTCAAGTGGCGTGCTCAGTCCCGGGAGGCTGCCTTTCGCAGAAGACAAGACCGAGGCCCGGTCAAGTCGCCGTAACCAAGGCATACCCCCGGAACACGGACCCCTGCCGCGGAAACCAAAGAAGAAGACTGCGACGATGGCCACTCCACCCGTTGTTGTCCTACCTGTGGCTGCCCGTACGCTCGCGTCCTTCCACGGTGAGCCTTATAAAGACATCGAGGACTGACAGCACCAGTACGAGCGAGTGGCCCAGCACAACCGATAGACGGACGAACAGAACCCGCAGAGTCTGTGCTTTGCGCTCGAAGGGACGCCAAGCCACTGGTTCGAGAATCGCGAGACTCCTTTGATCTCATGGACGGCCTGCAAGGATGCGCTGAGACGGACATTCCCCAGCCAATATCGACGGGAGAAGTCCAGAACCTTTTTCGAATGAGGACACAGGGACCAAACGAGACTATCATGTTTTACGCCTGTCGCTTGCGCCGACCCTCAAGCCACCGACGGAACAAAAGCTGCGGATCCTAATGCGAGGTGTCAAGGATGACATCTTCGGTGGACTTGTTCGCAACTCAAATCCACCGTCAAAGACATCGTCACGGAGGCCACGAACATGGAACGTTCCCTCCTCGCAAGAGCCAGCCACTACCATCGGCACTCAAGCGTCGCTGCTGCTTCCGCATCGGGCTACGACATCATCCCTAGCATCCCCGGCCTTCGCGACATCATCCGCGCCATCGTCCGGGGTGAGCTTAAGGAGCTTTTGCCGACTGCTGTACGCCCGGCCTCAGTCTCCATTGCCGAGGTCGTCCGAGACGAGGTTCAGCGAGCGTTCCAACCAGATGCCCCTGTCACCGTGGCCGCACCCGAAGAACCGACACTGGCCTACACCGCCATGGCCCGACGACCGCCGGAAGATCACCGCCAGGTCACGGCACCACCCCGACGTGAACCTCCAGCGCCGCAGTTTTCCCGACGCTAGGAAGATCGGGAGCACGCCCACCCAGAACAAGCAGCGCCACGATAGACCAACGTGTGAAGGACGGCCGATCGACGCCCGTCGTGCTATAACTGCGGTGAAGCCGGCCGCATTTACCGTCGATGCCACTACAAGCAATAGGGGCTGCGCGGGTTACACCCGAGCGACCCGGGCCCGGGATACGACGAACGCCCTCGCGACATTGAGGAGTACCTCCGACGCTCGCCCTCCCCAGTGTCGTCTCTCAGCCGTGAATCCCGCTCCCCATCGCCAGGACGTTCAGCGTCCCCAGCGCAACGACCACGCCGAGAGAGCCTATCTCCCCTGCGTCGCCAGCAAAGCTAAGTGCGGACACGCCTGGAGGTGACGTTGCCGAAAACGACGGAAGCAAACAGCCTCCAAGAGGGCCGGAGCGCTCCAACTTTACCGACGCCCCGATCGTACCGACGCCCCTGCAACGGTGTCCAACAGCCTAAGCGATGTTATCGACGGCCTCGGCGCATCGGCACTCGTGGACACCGGAGCAGACTACTCAGTCTTGAGTGGAGGCTCTCTCGCCGCCTGCGAAAAGTGACGACGCTGTCGGACGGACCTCAAATACGAACCGCCGGAGGGCACCTCATCACACCATTCGGGAGATGCACCGCTCGCGTCAAGATCCACGATGAGACGTGCTGTGTGAAATTCGTGATTCTACAAGACTGTGCCAGGGACGTCATTCTCGGCATGGACATTCAGTCTGAATACGGGGCCGTCACCGACCTTCGTCAAAACTGATTGACGCTGCGGAGGCCTGCTCCACCTTCAGAGAAACCCCAAACAGCGTCAGCTGCCGTCCGAGTCACTGCCGACCACGTGAACCTGCCGCCGCGATCAAGTGTTGTACCCGTCGTGGCCGATACACCTACCTGCGACGACGTTGTCCTCGAAGGCAACCTTCAATTGCTCCTGGGAAGAAGATTAGGTGTCGCAAGAGGCATAGCTGAACTTCAGGATGGGCGAACTGTGGTCCTCGTGACGAACTTCCGAAATGAAACGCAACACCTCACAAAAGGAGCCGCTGTGGGCCACGTCGAGAAACTTTGGAACTCTGCCGAAATCGCCGCGATTGCTGAAGAATCATTGCCACCTAAGCAAGACAGTACGTCGCCAGCTCAGCTCCACATTGACCCTAAGCTTCCGGGACCAAAATGAAGGCAGCTGATTAACCTCCTCATCGAATATCACGACTGCTTTGCGATGTCGTCGAGGGTGCGCCAAACAGCCGTTGCGAAGTGCCGAATCGTTACGGAGGACGACGCGCGCCCTGTGCATCGATCGCCGTACAGAGTCTCCGTCAAAGGAAGGGAGGTGATCCAGGAGCAAGTGCAAGAGATGCTGAACGACGATATAATCCAACCTTCAAGCAGTCCGTGGGCCTCTACAGTTGTACTGGTTAAGAAGAAGGACGGAACGCTTAGGTTCTGCGTGGACTACCGGCAGCTGAACGCAGTGACGAAGAAAGACGTCTATCCACTCCCCCGCATCGACGACACGTTAGACCGGCTGCGCCACTCCCGATACTTTTCATCCATGGACCTGAAGAGCGGCTACTGGCAGATCTAAGTCGACGAACGGGACCGAGAGAAGACAGCTTTCGTCACGCCAGATGGGCTGTACGAGTTCAAGGTGATGCCCTTCGGACAGTGCACGGCTCCAGCAACTTTCCAGCGTGTTATGGACAGCGTACTGGCAGGACTGAAGTGGCAGAGCTTTCTCGTCTACCTCGATGACGTCGTAGTGTTTTCCAGCGACTTCGACGAGCACTTGCAACGACTCCGAGCTGTTCTTCAAGCCACACGGACCGCCGGACTCACCCGCAAGCCGTCAAAGTGTCGGTCCGCCTATGACGACCTGAAGTTTCTAGGTCACGTGGTCGGTAACAAAAGCGTTTGCCCAGACCCGGAGAAGACTCGCGCTGTCGCGGCATTTCCAGCGCCGACAGACAAGATGGCCGTGCGAAGATTCCTTAGACTTTGTGCCTACTATCGTCGGTTCGTTCGGGATTTCGCAAGGATTTCCGCACCGCTCACAAACCTCACGAAGGACACCGAGAGGTTCGAATGGGCCGAGCAACAGCAGCAGGCATTCGACGAGCTGAAGCGACAACTCCAGACTTTTCCGGTTCTTGGACTTTCGATCAGGATGCGGACACCAAGATTCACACTGACGCAAGTAACGCAGGACTTGGCGCGGTTCTAGTTCAAGTGCAAGAAGGCACCGAGCGAGTCATCGCCTACGGAGTGAGGGGGGGGGGGGGGCGGAGGTGCTGAGTTTGAGTTTCGACAACGAAGGTATAAATGAGCAGTGTAATGCGGTTCGTGCAGGTGAGCTATTGGCATGTGATAAATGCGTCTTGAGTAATGACACGTAGGCATTTTTATACCCTTACATGCTATAGAGCAATAGCATTCCTTGCACTGATAACTCATTGCGAATTCCACTGGTCGTTTTAAAGCGCGCCGGGATTGACGTTTTTGGAGCGATCGTTTTTCACGGGCGATCGGGATCGAGACGGACGTGTTCTACAGGTCGTTTAGGTTTTGCCCCCGCTCCAGATCTCGATCTGGATCAAAGAAAAGTCGCTCCGCCGATTTCGGCGGATTCAAACGGAAGCCAACCGGGCCAGCCCTCGGTGCACACACGTGACTTCCTTCCTCGCGGGGCATCTCGCCTGATCTCGCCCATCTTGCCTCAGAAGTATTCGTAATGGCCGCTCAGGAGGTGCAGCCCGTACCGCCCGCCTTACTGCTGCTGCTGCTTAACGACAGTTTGCCGTCAAGTTGCTCGAGCAGCTTTCGGCATTCCGGCAATCTTTGCTTGAAGCTACTGAGCCATTCCTGCCGCTCGTGCGTCGAACACGTGTTAGCGCAGCGATGGCGAAAACGTCTTCAAAACGACCGCGGCGGCCGCGGAAAGGGGATTCCCGGGCAGTTGAATGACGGGGAGGCATCCGCCGATCGCGCAGGAGTGGTCATGCTCCACGGGGGATCCGTAGGAGGCGCGATCCCGTTCGAATTGTGCGCTCCATTCCGGATCTGGTCAACTGATCCGGCGCGCTCCAATACAGGATCATAACTTTTTTGGTTCCACTATTATTAAAATATTATTCTAGTCCCCTTCCCCCGCATGCGGTGCGCTTGATGAATTTAGGCGCATTTGCACTGAGCAAAGAAAGGTTGCAGCTACGTGTAATGGCCAGAAAGGCGGACAGGCGATTGACCATTGAGCTCCCACAGAAAGGGCACTCGCAGCAGGCCATCTGGGACATTGTAATTAGACCTGTAAAACGGTCAATCGTATCGTTCAAGCTTTCTGTTATGAAGACCGAATCCGCGACGCAGCTCGAGGGGCTCCCCCAAGAGCGACGACCCACGGTCGTTGCATTATTGCCGCTAACGTCTAGGACCCCTTTTTTCGGTCAGAGAATACTGAGAGGAACTAAAATTGGACGTTTCGGAACTGATAATTCGTGGGAGGTTGAGAAGCGCCGGACTACATAGCGCCATGACAGCGCAGAAGCCCCTGCTCTCTCATTCAAACGAAGAGGCGAGCCTCCGCTTCGTGATAAGACAGGCGTCGTGGACGGCGAATGACTGGGGCCGGGTCGTCGTCTCGGACGATTCAAGGTTCTCCACGAGGCAAGATCAACGCGTGTGGGTGCGGCGACCCCGGCGCGCATAGTAAGGCCTGCTCAGTATGTTAGCTGTTCTATGCAGATTAAGATAGTTGTTTTCGTTGCGCAAACATTTCTGCGTTCATTTATTTTCTTGCTTCACACTCATGATTTACTGCGATTTTGTTTAATAAAAGGTTGGGTTCCCTTAACTGTGAAATGTTCTGTTTTGTTATTCGCAATGCACCGTTTGATAGTTAAAGCTAATTACGTTGTTTCTTTGTTCTTGATTAGTGCAGGCTCATTTGAGTAGTCGCGACATTCGTTCTTCCTTTCTCTTCTTTTCCTGCGTAATTATTTTCTATACTGCTCGAAAGCTAGGTTGATAACGCACACTGCTCAAGTAAGGTCGATACGCCCCTCCAGGAGCGACCCTGCTTAGGTGCAGAGTGTTCCTTCCAGCGGAAGGAAGTCTCTGAACGTTATGGGTGCCATCTCAAAACACGGCCTGGGTCCTCTGCACCGCAGAGGCGACAGGCTGACGTCGACCAGCTACTGCGACGTGGTGGACACTGTCCTTACACCCTTCGTTAGGTGTGGTCTCTTCCCCAATGGGAACTAAACATTATTGAGAACCTGTGGGGCCGAATAAAGGCGGCCATGGTGCGGACATCTATTTATTCCACCACGGAAGACCAGCTGTGGGACGCTGTCAAAGCTGAATTGAAACATTCCAAAGAAGACGCGACTTTCGTGTCAAGGCCTTACGACTCGCTGCCGTCAAGTGTGTTGTCAGTAGTCGAGCTAAACTGGGCTATGACTCGTCACTGAGCCAGGTTTAGTTTACTTGATATTTCTTTGACTTCAGGCAGCAGCAATAAAGTTTTATTTGCCCTTTTCTTAACCGACACTCCTGACGCAACGTCGTCGTTACTGTAGTCGGCTGCTGCAAGCAAACAACGTAGATGTCTGGACCACTAGGTAACCAACACACATCTTTCACACGACAAAGGGCTATAACAATAAGGAAGACCACCACCGCGAGCTATAAATACAGCTATCAAAGTCAGGACCAGGTTAATTAATGATGCAGACGCGCTGGTCGACGTTTATTCTATGATCACAGCGCCCGAGATAGCGCTGGACTTCACAGGAAGCGGGGTCGGCGAAGCTGCTGCAGACTAACGCCAGAAGAAAGATGTCACAATGTATATTTACTTTAAAAAAAATTGAAACTAAACCAAGAAAGCACAATGTAATGTCTGAACCACCGTCGCATATTAAAGGAATTCTAGTTCCCTTGGAATTCGGTTAAAACATTCTACTTATAGCCGTGCTGCGAAATATCGAGTGAAATATCATCTATCTTCCTGGCGAGCATACCGTATGCATTTTGCGACTAAAGCATAAAAATACCGCAATGCACCCTGTCCCAGGAGGACTAATGGGTGTTTTTTTTCTGTGCACGCCTGTCGGTTACTCCCAGTTAAGTGCACTTAGTCCCCAGCTTTTGCGTACGGTACATGGCTCAAACCAGAATATCTTCTCGGGGAGAAAATACAAGTTTAAAAAATAGAATGTTGCCGTTAGACGTTTTATAGATTTTTTTTCTCTTGTGTAGAAAATATACGTAAAGTGCAAATGTTCCGCGGTTACCCGATATAGGGTCGAATTGTGTTGTTCCGTTTCACACTCGTCCTGAAAAGGTTTAGGGGTTTATAAGGCACACGGTGATAAGCAGCTAAAAAAAAAAATTATTCCCACAAGACCGGAAGGAAGTTAACCCGAAATCGATCCCAACCTCTGCAGAAGGTGCGAGAAGTGAGGAATTTCGAGTGGATCTGCGAGGGTTACTGCATACGCCAGGAGTGGAACTCAGCAGCAAGCGTTACTAGATTACCTCAGCTGTGGATCTACCGGGGAAGAAGAAAGACCCCCCCTCCTCCCCCCTCACTCCCCTCGGTCTGCTTCACGTTGTTTTCAGAGCAATGACGATTTTTGTTTTTAAAATAAAGTGCGCTGATACGCCATCACGGCGCTGTGCTTCGAAAGATACACATTCCATAGAACGCGCTAATGGTACCATAGCTGCCGTCCCCCACAAAACGGCAGGGTGTCAAACGACGGGAGGCGAGCAAAGGATGGGTCGGGAGGGCACCTGGGAGTAGGCGGGGGGGCCACTGCTAATTCAACCAATATTTATACCCAGCTCATTAACTGAGCCTTTTTGGTTACGTTGTCAGCTGCTGAAAGGCCCACAGACGTTGCTCTCGGGCGCTATTTGCCCCCCCCCTCCCCCACCCTATTTCCCTGTTGCTCAGTGGGTTAAACACCAATCATTTAAAGCGCCGCGAACTGTGTTAACAGCAATTACATATAACACCATGGTCTCCAGGATCGCGAAGTGCACAGATGTTTCTCCTGCATTCCCATACGTGGGGAGAGGGCGTAAGTGGACGAAAAGGGGGAGGTGTTCTCCGCCATGGCATCGAATTTGCCATTTCAGTGGTTTCAGCATGGCGCTGGCAGAGTCAAAGGAAAAATCGTGTTACTTTAAGTAAATGCAGATTGTACTCATAGATTTGTGTGTGTCTTGTGGTAGAACGGTGAAAGGCTGCGCTAGGGAAGTAGATACACAAGTTTAGATGCCTATTTAATTAAAAATATTCATCGGGGCATGCCGCGGCTAGCGCTCCACAAGCGCGTATTTTCATATATTTGGCGGCAATCTGTAGCGCGTATAAATACCCAGAAAAATTTAGCTCCGTAATTTAAAATTCGGATTTCCGCAAATGAAGAAAACATACTGCTCTATTTTTTGTAAGTCTCCGCAAATGTTTTTACGTCGCTTTTAGAGCCTGAGCACGAGGCTTTAAACAATTAAAGTACAGTCCTTGTATTGCACTACTTTCATTATTTTTATTACTTATTATACAATTTATGTTGGTCATATTGCGGTGTTTGCTTGTACAAGGAGCATCTAAAGCCGGGGTCCAATGCCTATACACCATACGAAAGAAAGTAACAAAACACAAGTCACCGTAAAATCTGTGGGTCGAATGCCGCGTCCCAAGTTTATCCTTCGACCTATTCCTATGCGGCATTCAAAGCGCACATCTCGCAGTGACTCGCATTCGAAACTATATGAAGACTGTCTCGTATATCATGTATAAGAAGTGTAACCCTGCCCTTGGAGTGAAAATGCTATTGCGGTGAAATACGAGCACCTCGGAAAGATTTTGGAGTTTTTTTTTTTATAAACTTCGTGATAATTGAAATTTAGTAACTCAAAAGGTAGAGCGTTGTTTAGTACACGTCCAGTTTTTGGCACTTGTAGAACAAACAACCGTATTCTGTTATGCACCATGCGATGTGAGTTAATTCATATGCCAATGGACAATGGAATGTAGGAATAGAAAAACATAACAGGTTTGCTTATAAATTTCAACCTTGTTCCAACCTTGTTTATTCGGTATTCCAACTTCCAAGCTGGTTTATTTACAGATTCCGAGCATCGAAATTTTATATTACCTAGATGCGAAGTACTTTGCGATGAGAGTATAAAACTTGCCTAAAATACTGTGCTTTACAAAGGAGGTGATGTAAACCTAATGACCAACTACGAACCAATATCCATCCTGCCATTTTTTTATAAGGGACAAGAAACGCTTGTCAAAACTCGCGTACAAAGTTTTCATAACCGAGATAAAACAATAACTGACGCCCAATTTTGTTCTAGGAAGGGAAGGTCGACAGAGTCAGCGCTCTTAATCCAGAAAGAAATAATTCAAAATAATATTCAAAACAAGGTTTTAACACAAGCATTTTATTGATTTTTGCAAGGCGTTTGACTACCTCAATCATCAAATACTCCTTGAAAAATTAGAGTGTTATGGAATACATGGTCCAGCACTCTCACACTTGGATTCCTATCTCTCCAATCGCCAGCAGTGTGTCAGCATCGACAAGCAATATTCTTCTCTCAAAGCCGTAACCTGCGGCAAGCCTCAGGTTAGCATACTGGGCCATCTGCTCTTTAACATTTTTACAAACGACGTGGTAAAGGTCAGTACTCTTGCGCAGTTAATAATGTATGCCGACGACACCAGCCTTTTTGTGTGGGTGTAGACGCAGAAAGCTTAATTATTAAAGGAAACGAAATTCTCGCGCAATTCGGCAGATGGTCTCAGGTAAATTGCCTTAAAATTAATGTAAACAAAACCAGGGCCCTCGTATTTCGGTCATTGCATAGTCACGTCTGCTTCACTAAATCCCTTACCTTAAGTGGTACAGTAATCGATATAGTTAAGCAGCACAAAACGCTGGGTGTAATTTACTCTGAGCATCTTTCGTGGGATCGCCATATTAATAATTTTGTCAGCAGGCTGTGTAGAGTCATTGGCGTTATTGGAAGATGCCGCTCAATATTGCCTGAAAATATTAAACTCATGATTTGTCATGCCCTTTCCGGTCTCATATAAATTATTCTCACCTTGTGTGGGGCAAAAACAACAATTTCAAATTTAAACAAAATACTGTTTCATCAAAAAATGATACTACACGTCATGGCGAATGTACACTACCCTTGTCACACTAAACCACGTTTCAAAAAATTCAAGATTTTTGCCATTACAAACATGCACGTTTATCGTCTATTCTATGTTTTCCTTTTCGGGACAAAGGAATTCATGGAATTTCTTCGGCGCAGCTCGGGCTTGAATAAAAAGTAAATCTCGATCAGTATGCGCTGCTCCAAGATACGGTATGTTCCTCATTTCCGCACGAATCATGCATTACAATTCCTTCGCCATATGTTACCTTCTCTATACTCAACGGGTACCATCTAGAAAACATAAATATATACTCTCTGACTACAGCTGAATTGTATGTATGTTTTATCAAACGCGGATGTCTCTGTATGACATTTTTGTTTCTCGCATTCGCATAATATGCTTGCTGCCGAACGTCCCTGCGCTCTCACTTGTTTGCTCTGTTTATTGTTACTTAAGTACATGCCTAGTTGGTAAGAGAAACTCTTTATGCTGTATAACGAGGATTTTCAAATTATAATACGTTTCAGTCAGATTGCTATTCTTGTTTTGCTTTAAGGCCCCAGACCCAGTCAAGTTACCACACGGTAGCTTTTTGTGTGAAGGCCCACCAGAGTAAATCTCAGGAAAAAAAATTTCATTTGATTTAATTTCATTTGTACCGTCTAGGCTCTCCTTGCAAATACAACGAGAGCTACGACACCTTATAGAACCCCAAAGTATCCTTGTGTATCTTGCACCCCACGTGGAGGAACAATGGCCAACGTCTGCTTGTAGGGTGACACATGCATTCATAACCATATAAATATCCAGATATGGGATGTCACGCTACCATTCGCGTGGTTAGCTGATATTATAAACGCATATGCCACTCTAATGTCACATAAACGTTTGGCGCCACGTGACATTGTGAAATCACAAGATATCATGCATTCACGTGACGTACGGCGTCACGTGAGCACACAAACACCCGGCATCACTTAAAATGGGGGAAGAGCTGTCAACAGCTACTGCTGTAAGAACGGTGAAAGAGCGCTACATTTGTTTTGTAGAAACTGTTTCGGCAAATAAAGGGAAACCGGTTTGGCAGTTCTACCAGAACCTTTCTTTTTCTCTCCCCACGAAACCCCCACGCATTGGGAAGACCGGGATGTTTCCGAAAAAAGGACGGACTACGGATCCCGGTTGAACTCTAGATGAAGCCCTACGACGCGGCTGACATCACGCAAACGCGATGCCTCCGACGCCGCCGGCTCGTCGCTCTCTGAGGACTAGGAGGACGTCGCCACCTCGCGGCGAGCGAAAGAGTTAGCCTAATTACGCTCGTACTGCTGGGGAGCGAGTCGAATGGGACGGTCGGAGAAGCCTTCGCAGGTGTCGGATCTCAGAAGCCATGGAATACACGTTTCATACTCCGTTCAACCCTAAGCTGAGATTGCGCTGCAAGTCACGTCCTCGTTGAACCAGTCACAAGCCTCTCTTTCGCCACATCAGCCCGCTCCCGCCCATGACCACGGGCGGAGAGCCGGGTCACGTGATAAGACAGAGGTTGCTGGTTGTTACGGCGAGCCGTAGTTCCAACCGCATCCTCAGCTTAGAGTGCAACGAAGTACAGAAGCATGGCTTTTCTATTGCGTCACACGATGGCCTAAAGAGGCTCAAACTTAATGTTTTGAATATTAGATCCTACTTAACTGTTGACATCGAAATGTTGGGACGGGGGAAGGGGGGAGGGGGGCCACATGATCAAGTGTGCAAGCGCACCCCAGCTCCTAGCACGAAGAGCAAACGCTCGCGCTTGAAAGCCGGACAACTTTGATTCACTAACGACTCCTGCCCGTTTTTACCGGTACGTGAGACGTACACTCCTATGTTTCTATAAACGCGACCAAGTTTAACACCTCAGTCTAGCAATGTTACCGCTCCGGCTGAACTTCTCCTCAGCAGCGGAGAGGCCAAGTGGACTGTGCGGCTAACTTCAAACAATCTACAGACCCACATAGCACGATTACCTTGAAAAAAAAAAAAAAAAAGCGAATAACACTGGCTAGGCAGCTCAAGCTAGCGCCCAATCGCAAGAGTTCGGCCGTGTATATCCACCCATCATTTACTGAATAAAATATTCCTTCGAATCATTGGCTAAATGTGTACATTTTTTTCTCTGATGCAGATGGACTATTTGGCAAGACTAATGGGTGAGGAAAACCAATATACATGTCTCCTAAAGCAAAGCTTAGAATTATTACGCTACAACATATATGCGGTTGTGATCGCAAGCACCTCGCCTCGCATATTTAGAAAAAGCAAACGCTAACGCAGTCGTACGTGTAACATTCGAAACAATTCAAGGCCGACACGGTCGCTTCTGCTGGGGTGATGGCGATCGCTGAGGAGCACTGAGCCGCGGCCACATTGCTCATACAGCGCACAAATGACAGTGTGCAGACACGATGGCAGAACAATATGCGCCCCAGCCATGTTGGAAGCACTGTTGCCTCATTCATGCGTAGAGCATGTGTGCAACCAGTTTTATACAACCAATGTAAGGGGACCGGCACACGATGAAGAAACACCCTTAAACTGAGGTGATACATCGCTCAAAGGACAGTCTGCATACATATTCGAACGCTAGTCACCACGAGATGCGTGCTTCGAATGCCGGATGCCAACGAGGTTCAGGAGAAACTCGTGCACTCGGCACTCGAACAAGGGATATTGCGTGACTCGTGTTTCCAGATCGTCTTTTGTGTGACCTATGAACAGGGTGGCCACTTCGTCAGAAATTGTCTGGAAACGATATTTTATATAATGTGAGGAGAGCAGCGTTACTGCGGCTTAAATGTGAAACAGTGTGAGTTAAAATCGCGTCACTCCTACCGCCGTGCGGCGTAACCCTAACAACAACCCGTGACGCTGCGATTTAGCCGAATACCACGCCACAACGGCACAGCGCCAGCGACGCTTGATACGGTTACCCCGCTTATTGACTCGGCGATTATTCAGAATATATCCGTTTTTTTCTTCTCCTAGTGCTTAGAATATTATGCTCCTATCGAGACAAGAATCTCTTTTTGATATTTCGATAAGAAGCGTGGATTTTAAGTGGACGCCATTAGTTGGTCATGCAGTGTGACTAGGCATACCGCACGAGCGCTTCGTGAGCGTTCGAAGCGTATTTGGATCGAAACGCATTCCACACGAGTGCTGCGTCAGTGCTCGACACAAACTCGGAACCAGTCATGGACCTCACGCCCGAAGTGATGAGACCGACTAATGGTGGGTGTGCAAAATCTATGCATCATTTCCCAATTATATAAAGTGTTTGGTCTCATCGTGGAAAGCTCTAACAAGTTATGATATAGGCCAGGATATAAGATTTAATCACAATGCTATGAAGCTGATGCATAGATACATTAATTTGACTATTTTTTCTCAACAGTTTTATTTGTGTGACTTGAATCTCGAGCCATTCGCGCGCCTTGCGGTTCCTGCGAATTTAGCACGCTCCTTCAAGACGCACAATTTGATATTTATTTTTTTGCCGATTATACTTTCTTTTCTTCTTTTTTTTTTTTGTCGAAATACGGAGTCGTGGCAAAGGTGCTCTTCGGTGCGTGCTTATCGGGTTTGCATGACTTAGATAATGGAACAAACACTATATTGAACTGATGGATAATTAAGACGATCAACTAGTCTTTGAATGTAGCGTTGCCGTTCAGAAAGCTAATATTAAAATGTCTGCCAATTAAAACAAATCTCCAATGTAGGGCACCACATACGCCGAGTACGCCGAGTCCAAGTCTCCGTTTTCCGTAGCCGCATATCATCATAATTTACAGAAACGCATTGCAATATGTTACCCCAATGATTGGCCATAGAAGGCCTGCGGCTTTTTAAAATTACTACCTCGCCAAATATTGCGTAGTAGTGGAGCCATTTACCTTAAGACTACAGATTTTGATGTCGGGAGAAGGGCGTGTGGTCGGTGAAATGCGTTCGTTTGTAGAGTTTGTGAGATCGGTGAGTTTATGAGTCTGATACGGAGCGTGTGTAAAAAAGCTTGATGAGTTCATGCCTTGCATTTGAAAGAGTTCATGAGTTCGGGGAGTTCATCCGTCGGCTGAGGGCCGTGGGTTTCTGAGATTATGAGCTCGGTGATGGGCGTTCAGAGGCCAAAACGTTCGTTGGAGATCAATGGTTTGATGTCGTTTTATGTGGTGACTTGACGAAGGACGGGTCAACGTACTTCTGGCATTTCCAGGATGTTCAGTTGAAACTCTAATCGCGATGGCGCTGTTGACTCGGATGCCCTAAACTAACAATGTTGCTCTGCATGCAGAGCCTGCTCTCACGTTTCTTTTCCTTTTCCCGCCAAATCCGAATTGGTGGTGGATTCACCACAGACTCCTACACGCAACTAAAAAAAAGTAAGGAATTACATTTCCAATTATTCATGGGTAAATTGTAACTAATTACAGTTACAATTACACTTTCATAAAAGTAAGCGACTGTTACTTAAAAAATTAATCCGTTACATTCGCGGCGTTATATTTAACCTTACTGCCTTATGGTAAGAAACAAAACACAGGTGTTATGGAAGCGTGTATTGTTGCCACTACTCAAAATTTTGTCACCTCGAGCAACATCTGACTCTTAAAAGTCACATCAAACATATCGACTCCTTCTATGTGAAGATGTCGTCCGCCGCAATGAACGCTTTTCAATACACATCTTCACAAATTCGTAACTTTGAATGATGGTAGTACCAAAATGCTAGCATCGCGCTGTATAGCACCTGGATGATCGGCTTCCGACCCTAGGTGCTTGCTGTGCCCTTCTTGACGTTGAACTGTGATGTACGGTTCTTATATAGCTCGTATTTTCCAAAATTATAATTTCTCATGCGTCGCGGTCCCAACCTTGTCTTGCTCTTCTACGACGACCATCACGTGGATACGCGTCTGGGTCTAGATTGAAGGCTAGAAATCTACGCGCATGTAAGGTCTGGACTTTCCCACAAAGTCGACGCCCAAAACGTCAGCTATATGCTGTAGACCCCTTGAGACGCTGTGATCTAGCTACGGCTCTCCGAAATTTCGCTTTTGTCCCCAGTGTAGATTATATTGGTCCCTGAATTTGATACAAAGAAGTCCCCTTCGTTCTCTGTCAACCAGAAGAAAGCAAAGAAATACTGGAACAAAAAGAAAAAGCGCGCACAGATCCGCCACACCAGCCTGCGTGTACTTTTACCGTTTTTTTTGGAAGGAAACACTTTGGACCCTGGGAGTATGCCTAATATTGTTTGCACCGAAAGCCGGTTCACTGTATCAGAGCGCTTCCTTTTCCGTTGTGGGCGAGCAAGCTGACGAGTTACACTAAAAAAACAACCCAGCCAAAAATGCATTTTTATGTTAAGATTTTAGCTGACATGAAGAAAGTCTCTGAACATGTCAACAATGTCAGACCTCGCGTTTTGTAAATGCAGGTGACAGCGCAAATACAATACAACTTTCCCGTAAAAAGGAAAAAGAAAAAGAAAAACTTATGTTTTTGTGAGTTTTTAAAGTTATCGATTTTTCCCCAATAACTGGAAACAAATATGTAATAGATTGCAATCATTTCTTTACGCAAGTAGCACGGCAACTACGTAAGAATTACCTTCTGAAACATGTAATTATCCCCTTACAAAATTACTGAAAAAAGTAAGGGATTACACGTAATTTCGTTACTTGTAAGAGATTACCTAGAAGTTTGATTCGTCACGTGCGTTTAGCTCAATTAATTCTTATGCGAAAAAGCCGCACAGGCACCGAGTTTGGGGTCGGGAAAGTTTTCCACCTTGCTTTAGTGGCATAACCAGAGAGGCTGAAATTCAGCCTTAAGAAGTGGGGCTTGCTAAAGGACACTCTACCTCTGAAAATATTCAACGGACCTTAAAATAAAAGCAAGAATTTCGTCCACCCTTCTGCACCCAACCTTATGGACATCCTAAGAGACTAAGGCAACCCCACCCTCCTTTGAAGAAAAATGCATGAATACGCCAGTACTATGTGATTTTGAAGTATCCATCCCGTATTAATATCAAAGCCACTAGAACAGTTCCTGATGATTGAGTCAATCATCATGATATGTAGCCACTCTTCGTGGTAGCGGGTCCCAAGTAACGGCGTTACCGGTTACGCGTCACTTTTTTGTAGCTTAGTAACGTACTCGTGACATTTTAATACAGTGATGTGTAACGAACTTAGGGTACTTATTTCAAGTAACGTGTAACGCAGCTACGTTCCTCATTACATCTCCCGATGACCTGAAAAAAGTTCGAGTATATATTTTCGTGTTTCTATACTTTGTTTCACTTTTGCCCTAGAAACAGCCTACGCTACTAGTTGATGGGACCAATCAGATCGTCTAAAGGGCACCACCATGGTGCTTGTCGTGTGTCGGTACGTGTTCTGTGATCCCTCAACCAACCATAATAAAAAAACAGAGACTTGCCCTTTTCACGATGCTTTATTTGCTCAATTGGCTACCGTCGGCTGCATCTAGACTTCAGCTAAAACAAAGCATAGACGCCAAGTCATTATTTATACGCCTCGCAAGTCGGCTCATTTTCGTCTTCTGCGCATGAGAAAGGAAGTAGCGGTGACGTCAGAACGCCGAGCCCTGATTGGCTGATCGCGACCCCCTATCTGAGCGTCGCGATCAGCCAATCAGGGCTCGGCGTTTGACATCACCGCTACCCCCTGCGCAAGAAGCAGACGAACTTGCCCACCGCGTTGCGCTCATTCCGCAAGCATTGAGATAATTCACGTGTCTTTTCTCACGCAAAAAGTGCCACTTCATAAAAAACGTCAACGCCATTTGACAATATAAAAAAACGCTAATACGCTGTAAAAACGTTGTAAATAAAAAAAAATAACCCAAAAGAAACGCGTAACATTTTATAGGTAACTGTACGGTAATGTGTACGTTTTTATGTTCACGTAACGTAGGTCTGTAATTCGTTTTTTTTTTATTTTAGAAGCAACGAGTAACATATTTCCTTAGATTTTTCGCTATTGTCCAGAACACTCGATGTAGGCAATAGATACAGTATAATCGTGTTTTTTACGCCTCACTGGACTGGACTGGATTCGTGCGGCCGTGTCGCTGTTCCCGCTTTCTCTTTCGCTTCTTCGTGCGGCCGTACCTCCCCTTTTCTTATTTGGTAATAGAGAGTTTTAGGGAACCGGAACAAAATACGATCGATAAACAAAAACGATCGATACCTTGGATCGGGCGTGAGGACCGATCGTGTGCCTTGAAACGGCTTTGGGGGAACCGTATTTGCAGACGATAGCAGACGATCGGTACAGGTCGCGTCCCCTGGCAACGGAAACCTGCATCCGCCTCATCGAGAAAGGACAATCTGCGTGTGTTTGTACAACTCGCAGAAACTCAAGTGAATAAAGATCGCACCCTAAATATATAGAGAACCTAAAATATTGTATCCCTACTTATAGTTCGTCTCGTTTTTTTACTAAAATGAATGCGCTTCCGTAATACAAAACCTGGCGCACCACGGCGTGTCGCCCCTAGCACTGCGAAGTTCTAAAATGTTCGTCTGCTAAAGACGCAGACGAGCTTTCCGACAACAATGGCGCTCGATCTTTCTGGCAATGACTTGGAGTTGGCTCTATTCAGCGAAAACAACTCAGAAAAAGTGATTTTGTACGACTGTGTGCGCACTAAGAGAAGGCGCTTTTTGGCGGCCAGGCACAGGACGTTCAACTTGGCGTAGCTTTTAAGTAAAAAAGTTGTGATACCAGGAATGATGTGCGGATACCACGAATGATGTGCCAGCGTATTTTGTTTTTTCTTTCGTTCAGTTTACGAGATTGATATACTCGGGGAATAAAATAATGCCTCTACCGTACATGGTAACTTGTTTTCTAATAAGTCATGCGTTCCCAGCGGGCAAGCATTGGTGTTTTACATCAACCAAATATGATGTTTACACCAACCACGTCCTGATATGCTGGAACGTTGCCTAAAGCAAACTCGAATTGGCAGAAGAACACGCTCGCGCGCGCTTATCATCAACATTCGAAGTCGTCTGCTATAGCGATTCTTTCTCATTCCCTCGAGGCCCAATGCAGGATCGAGTATTAAGAAAGCTATGGACAAACAAAACTAGAAACATTAAATCGCGAAGAAAATACAAAAATAACCAAAATATACTCACTTTCTCAAGTTGATGCGGTCAGTTCTCTTGCACAAAGTTAATTCAATTCAATTTTCAATTCAATTCTGAATTCAATTTTTAATTCAATTTAATTTTTATTTTCAGATCAAGTCATACAAAATAAAGAGATGGGCCACAAAAGCAGCGTTCTGGTTGTATGTGGGGCCAGGTGGCCAACTAGAATACATGCTATTACAAAAAAAAACAAAAAAACACTCCGCAGCATATAAAAAGAAATGAAAGGAACACATAATTAGCAGCACAAATAGATACAAAAAGGAACACTTTAGAGCATGAAATATAGGTGTTTATAGCCAAGTCTACTCACGCAATCATGAAATAAAAGTACAAAACATCTCCAACGGTTAGGCCACGATATCTACAGCTCAGATGCTTGACACTAATTCCTTAGTTTCCTTTTTAGTACCCTAGTGGATTCTATATTCATAAGGGACTCTGGGAGTTCGTTAAATAAGGAAGGAATGTAATGATTTCTGTTTTTCTTTCCATAAAGTGTGTATATTTTTGGAATGACGTATCTTTCAGTACGTCTCAAATCTCTATTTTTATTTACGAGTAGGTCAATCCGTTCTTCGCTCCTCGCAACGAGAAGTTCGTTTTCAACGCTCCGTCATTCCAAAAGGCTAGAGCGAAAAAGGAGTAGCGCCTAGCACTTCCCGAAGTAGAAAGATGTTGTCTACTGCTGTAAACCGCTTGCGAGGAGGAGGCGGAGGGACGGTGGTAGATGCGGCGCTCATGTTGTTCTCTTACGGTACAGATAGCAGACGATCACGGTCGTACGCCCGCGTACCGATCGTTGCGCCGTGTACGGTACGACCACGAAGAAAATATAAAGGAAAACGTGTAACTTTACTGCTGTACACTTATTAAAACTATCACCCAATATTCAAAGGGCTCGTTTTATAGGATATATGTGATTAGCATTTGTACAGAAATTTTTAATTCATGCAACATTTTTAAACTAAAAAGTATCCAGAGCCTTGATGCAGAAGGCTGTTGCTCACTCTGTTGTCACTACAGATATTCCTCAGTCATAACAGCAGCTATAAAAAACGGGTGATAAGTGCTCAAAATGCACATTAAATGTTTGTATAAAAAAAACAAAAAAAATTATAATACGAAAAAAAAAAAAGGAGGTGTCTGGGCCAGCGGGATTCGAACTCTCCACTACCGGTCCTCTACGAGCTCTAGAAATTGGCGCTCCAATCCACTGAGCTACCGAGCACACAATTCCTGGCTACGCTAAACACCAATTTATTTCTATTGAAAAAGTCCTATTGCGTTTTGTTCTTTATTCTTTTTCTTATTTGCTGACTCAAATTTTATGGAGCTGCTGTCCCACATGGCGCTCCTGCCAGGCACTGCCACGATTTATTTTATTCATGTTTGGAGCCACGGCACGCTCTCTCCGCCAGCGAAATAGCCGTTTTGCTAACCAAGCGAGACTGTCCATGTCGGCCATTGGTCGTGCCGGTCATGCCTTACGGTTCCACCAGCGCATTACGATAAGATCGCAGAAGACAAGCGCACGCGCAGTCCGTACCGGAGGGCCCATCGTACCGTATCGGATGTGCAAAAACGGTTCCCTAAAACTTTCTAATAACAAACTACTGTCCTCGAGATGTCCTAATGAAGCACCGCTGATGACGTGCACTCCTCTCCGTTGACGTTACGTTGGAGTATAAACGCACCTTCAGAGACGTCCCTGCTGAAAAAATGAAAAGAAACTTTTGGCTAAAATGTGAAAGAAAACGGATATATACCGGTAGCAGTTCATCTATACCGACACACGTTTGTCAAACGGGTAATTCCTTTGAGTGGTACTAGTCGAGTGTTTGATCATTAGCGGTCCTCCATTTGGGTACACGGGTCTTTTTGTTTATGAAAACGGTCACTCGTTTGGTCAAGTGAGTCGCTCGTTTGGGCAAGCGGGTCACTCGTTTGAGCAAGCCTGTTCCGCCTTTGTTCAAACGGTTGACCATTTTGCACAACCGGGTGACCAGTGACCGTGAATGTGATCCGATTTAATGAAACGGCTCACCCATCAAGCGGTGACAGCGTTAATTACTGAAGTGTGTAGCGGAGGCGCGGGCACACCCATTTTTCCCGCATGCAGTCTCGAGAGAGCTGTATTGAATATTAGTCCACATGTCATTAGCGTATACGCTGAGCAACGACGTAGCAATTGCGACGCAGCAGCGGACTGCGCCTCGATTTGGTTGACCGCACTCACTCTGCTGAAATGTGAGCTTGGATCTCTCGAGCATTGTTCGCTTGCTGAAGATGCAAGAGGCTGCTCTGTCGTCGCAAATACTTTGTCCTTCGAACGCCTGCGAAGCTATTCCATTGCTCGGCGTACCCAACGCACTGCCTATCAACATCCCTTCGCGCAGCATCGCAACTTTCCGTCTGTGAGCTCCGGCTGTTAATCGTCGTGTTTGATTATGTTCGTGGTGGTGCACAGAATACTCGCACTCAAGTCGGGACGATGAAACGCCGGCGCTCGCAGACTGCCAAGGGGTGCCAGAAAGTTTGTGAAGCAGCGCGGGAGGAGCGCCGAGCACTCGAACGGCTCCGCAGGCGTTTGCAAGGCAGAGCATTTTCAACGACAAAGTAGCCCCTTGTAACATCAGAAGCCTAACGGTGCTCAAAATGCCCACGCTCACAATTCAGAAGAACGAGCGCGGTCGGCCAGATCAAAGTGCAGTTGGCTCTCGTGTCTCGATTGCTACATCGTTGCTCTGTCTTGCTCTGACATTCCAAACAGCTCTCTCGACAGTGCATGCAGGTGAAATATACACGTCGATTGCGCGGTATAGTGTCGTTACAATGTGTTAACTGTAGTACAATCTAAAAAAAGGGTATCACCATATACCCTTTTGTCCCATATAATGCACCCCAAGACTTTAGTTTGACGTACAGCGCGTTATAGTCGAACAGACGGTCCAAAAGCTTTCGAGGAGCTTGAGAACGGTGGGATATCACTTATTAAATAGTTAAAGTACAAATCAAAGACCACAGAAAGAAAACACTGAGGTTTTTGCAGTAGGGCCAAGAAAACCCCGATTATTATTTTTTTGTAGTCAGTAAAACGTACATTGGCTATTTTAATAGGTTGTACCACACAGCTATCAAGCCCCTCGTAAAATTTTCGGCCGTCTGTTCTACCATAGTGCGCTGTACAGTCAAACTGAATTCGTATTGGGGTGTATTACATGGGACAAAGGGTGTAACGATACACCCCTTTTAAGAGTGTACTCTCCTGGACAGGGGCGTACACAGTAAACGTATTTACACCTTTAAGGGTGTGAAAAGGGTGTTGTAGCAACTTACACCCTGGTTACACCCCTTTAGCACCCCAATATCTAGGAATACACCCTCATAATTTTACCGAAAGAGGTGCTGTTTTGTGTTACGCCCTACATTTAGTGAAGGGTGTGAGAGGGATGTAAAAGAGGGTGCTAAATAAATCATATGAAATGGTTTTAGAAAGCTTTATATGGCTCTGTCCATAATGTACAGGTAAGATTTCTGCTTGAAAAGCAAAAGTTGTTAGCAGACTATTTTTTTTTATAATGTCAGTTGTAATTCATGCAAATAAATGATAATAAAGTGCCTATTTTGCATACAATTCTTATGTTTGCAAACAAAATTTTATATATGAGTTTATATTTATTCTTCTTACAAATCGCTTTATCCTCAGAAATCGGAAACTAGGGTGGAATGCTCAATACTAGCATTTTTTACAAATATTTATTGATGAAAGTGTACAGTAAGAAAATCAGTCAGTCTCAAGTTTAAATCTGACAACATGAAATCAATATATAGTAAAAATGTTTGACAAATATCCATGACATGCTGCTAGAACCTGTCACATGACAATATCAACCTGGGTAAAATATTCACTTGAGACTATGATGACATGCACAAAAACTCACACATATTAAGAGGCAAAACCCATAATTAACCAGTCCGAGACATCCCATACAAAAATGGTCTATGGTCGTCTATAAGAAAATTCCATGGCAGGCTATCACCCCCTGTAGCTTTGCATGGTCGGCCTTGGAAATTTATAAATACAGGTACAGCCAGCTATAGAAAAGTTTAGGGCCCTGTGTCTAAACCTGGAAACCAATCACTTCTCTTTTCCCGCCTATAGAAAATTTTATGATCCCGGGTCTAAAGACTGGGAACCAATACACTTCCTTTACCCACCTATAGAAAATTCTATGGCCCTGAATCTAAAGACTCAGGGCTATGTTTTGATAATAACAACAACAATAATAATAACAAGAATAATAATAATAATAATAACGATAACCAATACGTTGGTGTTTTAACAGTGTCCAGAGACATCAAATTGGTCTTCTTGCTGGCGCAGGGCAATAGAACACACAAACAGACGCTTGCACGCTCGCAGTCACACACATACACGCGCGCACGCACGTACACAGGCATGCACACGCGCAAACGCACGCCCGGGCACAGACGCACACGCACACAACGCACAATGAGAGACGCACACACGCATGCACGCGGACGCATCCACACGCGCGCGCACAAACACATGCACGCGCATGCACGCACACACACAGGAACAAATACGACGAAAGAAACGTTGCTCGAGTTAGTTTCGGTTTCGGTTTGCACAAAAAAGAAACAACCTAAGGTTTAAACAAAATCTAGGATTTACTCACTTTTTGTAATTCTTTACAATATTATTGTAGTGACATTCTTATTGTTACTAATATATTAATAATTTGCTTAGTATCGTTCTGAAAAAAAAAAGAAAAAAGAAAAGAGACGCTTGATGACTGCGCAAGACCATCGCTATTGCAATCAGCTTCCTTTGGGCTGGCGAACTTGAATGGCCGTTTGAGTTCCAGAGGCTTCGGGAATCTCCTTTCTTTTTACGTTATAGACGTTTTAGCGGATATTTTGGGAATCTTCGTTATGAGTACCGTGTCCAAGTATAGCAAGCAATGACTGAGAGGGGGCAGACGCTGCGTCTTGCCAACGCCCGTATACCGCGATCCAAACCAACGCGTCTTTTTGCGGCTGTAGGTCGTGCGCGCCCCGGATGTGACGTAGTTCTTGCTGTTTCCGGTGCGCTTTCTGAGTCAGAACCGTGCGGTTTGGTTTGAAGATTGCAAGCTTCGGGCGAGCGCGCACGCGCGTACGCAGGCACGAGCGCCCTCTGGAGGTGAATTGACGACCAATCAAAATGCAGCTTTGGTCCCGAGCGAGTGTCCAACGAAAATTAATCTGTGGGACCGTAGCGCTGGTTGCGCCGTCGCGCCGTCTTCATTCCTTTGCTTTCGTGATGGCGTTTCGTGAGGGTCCCACGCACGAAGCTGGGATTGCTGAGCTAATGAACCTTTGTGTGGTAAGGTAGTACTTCAGCAATGCAAGAACCGTCAACATGACTTGGCTGACTGCTTTTACGGCTGAATGTGAGCAGTACTCGAGTGTCAGCAAGAAGCAGCGAAGGGCAATCTGCACGCGGTTGCGGTCTAGAAAGGCGCTCGGCGAGTACGCCACCACTGTGCGACAGATGTACCAGGACCCCGACGGCCGGGACTTCTTCGAGTCCTTCCGTATGTCAAAAGCCAGGTAAGTTATGCTAGCTTTTATATGGTATTTTTAGTATATTTTTCATCCTATTTACCACCGTATAAATATTAACGTGTAGTGTGCACCATCTCAGTGGAATAAGGCAATGTACTTTCGCGAGACGGCAAATTCAGAAGGTTTATACGTCTAAACGCCTGGCTGGCTATATGAAGGTACTTTGCTTCCTACTACCCTCGCTTTCGCGACCGCGTGCGAGACAAAAACAAGCGTTGTCTTTGCCTATAGCGGTGTGTACTACCAGGTACTATCACGTGGGTTTAAAGGCCGCTTGCACGTGAACACCACAGGTATACTCGCTACACTAGCTGTCTGACATGCTTTGTACAGGTGAATAATCACAATCAGGGATCACTAATTTTGTCACATCTAATGCAAACTACTGAATTTTCGTGAATTAGTCCGAGTAGCTTCTGCCCGATAGAGCGGGTCTCGTTGAGAAATTCGTCAAATATCGCGCTATTGCAAATTGTCCTTTAAAGTATTTGTGCAGGTGCGAGCCTTTTCAGTGGATGTAACGATGTGTAAGAATCGGTCATGCAATTTCGGTTCCTTTTAAAATTACATTTTGGCCTATTTTTCTTTTTAAAGATTAACTTTCCCAATTGAAAATTCATCAAGGTACGTAATTTGGGACACTGACTGCCAGTCAGCAGCCCTGGTGGAACGTGCCCTGATGGTCCATCAGATGACGTCTGACTGCCACTGATGGACTGTCCAAAATTACGTATGTGGTGGTCTTTGGTGGAAAATACTGTGGTGGTCTTCGATGGAACGTATTGTGGTGGTCTTTGATGGAACATATTTGATGGAAGGTGTGATTGTGATCACTGCTGAGCTGATAGGATAGGCTAACCAGATTGCAGCGTTGCCAGAGAAACTATTACATACTTTCGACTGCCATAGGATCACTGCAAGTTAACTTGAAGGAGAACAGCCAATAGAATGACAAGTGAAATGCAAAATGAAACCTGTTGTATCTTTATTAGGTCACAGAAAACGCCTGCTTTGAGCGATGCTCGATCTGAAAAGGTAAAGCAAACAGCACTGTTAGAATAAATTAAGTTAAAGCAAGTGGTAACTGCAAGGGTGGAACTGACAAGTGGTGATTTGGAGCTCTTGTAGCAGGCAAAAACTGGTTTTGGGGCAGACATTTTTACTTTTGGAGCAAACATTTTATCAATGTTTTTGCGTCATTTCCAATGCAGAAGTTCAAAAATGCTATAACAACTTGGAAACTTATGCCGGTGCTGAGGGTTTCTCAGCAATGGTGACAGCTGCTCATATTGAATTCGAACAAGGGAATTTCATCAGCAAGGGCAGCATTTATATAAAAGCTTGCATTCCGAGATGGCCATCTTGGAGGGCTATGCAACGGTTCATAAGCCCAGGTGGCCATCTTGCATGGCTGTGAAACTTTTCACAAGTCCTTAAAATGAATGTAATTCATGACATCAAAAATCAGAACTGTGTACCCGTCCTTATTTCTTGTTTTTTACTTTCACCTTTGAAATTTGCGTTTTTTAGGCAACAGGGACATTCCTTCACAAGCGGGCCCACGTGCACCTAAAGCATGTTTCAGAGAAACGCCCTCGATGTCAACCTTTCGGGACGACCGTATACACTTTAATTCACAAAACGTATCCGACTGAGCTGAAGCTAGAGAGCAAACATGCATGCTGCGACAGGCAGCCCTAGCTTCCACGGACGAACGCGAGCAGCAGACATATCTGAACTACGCTCGCCTATGTTTTTTTTTCTGCGCTCTTTATGAAACAATAATAATGAGCTGCGACATAGCGGTAATGCTCTTACGGAGAAATTCTCTGGCACCTATGCTGCCGAAATGTCATCCGTAATTCTAATAAGAGAAAAATCATTTTAAACACGTACACAATCCGTAAATAAAAGGACATTCCACAAAACAGATTATGGAAAGTGCTCTACTATCCGTACCGCTATTCAAGAGCTGTCCGTAAAACAACGGACTGGAATATGCATTCCGTAAACCCTATTACGGAAATCGCTCTAGTATCCGTAAAAGTGGTTAAAAGTTGTCGGTAAAAGGGCAAACAGAGTAGGCTTTCTGTAACTTATATTACGGAAAGCACTCTTGAATATCCGTAATCCTATGCGGAGCACAAGTTTGTCTGCTTCTTGCACAGGGGTTGCGGTGATGTCAGAAGGCCGCGCTCTTATTGACTGATTGAACAAAAAAATAGTGGGTAGACCTCATTTTGTCTAGCATTGTGGTCTACCCAGCTCGTCACCATTCTGACATCACCGTAATGTCTCTGCAAGAAGCAGACGACTTGCTCTCCGCATAGGGCGGTGTCAATAGAAAGGTGGGCTGTAAAATGAGCTAGAAAAATTAATGCCTTCATCTAGCAAGCTGAACTTATCAAAGGTTTTCTTTTTGTGACACAGATTCCCATGAAAACTTTTAAGGTGCAACTCCATTGTGTGAAAAATAGAACTACATTATTTAATTTTGACAATGGGCAACAATGTATACAATCGAGAGCTGCCACAACATGTTGTGGAAAGCAGGCAACACAGCTGAGCAATACATCTGCAGCAAGTTTCCTCAATGTCAGTTGTTTTTTCTTCTGTCAGTTATGGCATTCAGACCAATGTGCAGAATTATAGAAGGTAGTGGGATTACAAAACATTATCTGCAGTCTGACTGACCACCACAGTCATTGCATTTTTAAACAGCGATATAAAGCTCCTTCTCGACAACACCAAACGTCACTCTCACTCATCTGCGTCGGCACTCATGCTCGAAAATATAGAGAATGCTGTTTTCACATTCCACAGAGACGGAGCTGTGCCTTGACATGTCACAACGGTGTTCACTGCTAAAATGGACCTTTGGCAAGAATATGAGCTCAATGCTTGTAGGTGCAGATTTCTCCAGTTCATTTTACAGCCAGTCCCTTAGTGATGCTTCGCTATACATAATGTTCATTATGACGCTGATACAACCACGTTTTCTATAAACAAAAAGTTACAAAATTTTGAATTGGAAAAGGATCTCTTTAAACGAATATTGAGTACTCTTTCCTATGCTGCTTGCGGCAATCATGCAATGTCACCTGAATAATTGATGAGCAAATAAGAAAAGTACCTTCGAACACTTTATTTAGGTCCTTGAAAAGCCAAAGTAGAGTCCCCCGTGGTGTTTTGCCTTTGTATTTAGATGCTGCATGCAACATGATGTGCTAAAGAAGAAAAAAACAGAGAAAAAATAATTAAATATCTATATCAGATCAACAAGATGTGCCAATTCAGCTTATGCATAAAACACAACCCCCCTCACCCCATTTAATTATTAGCAATGAATCTTGTACAAAAGTCAAATGGACATTGCCTCTAAGTGTTCATCCTGTGATCCGATATCTAAAACCAATGTTTGACTTGAGGGTCTTGTTCTCCTGTACCTTAGTCAAAACCGATACACTTCAAGCCTAAATTAGTTTGAAACTTAGAAAAAAACGCAAGGTCGGAATTGCAATAGTGATTTGGTTTATAATGTGAAGCACTTCTTGAGAACTGATGAACCAACCGGAAAACTCGATCCAGTTTGAGTAATGCTTTCTTTCTAAGGTTCACGAGATGTTGCAGAAGAGTCTATGTAAGACTGGCTAAGCTCATATCCCAGACTTTCATAAGTTTGGGCAGCCACTCAAAATCTCCCATTAGAACGAAGGGCTAGTTGCACTCTTTCTCGTTGTCGAATCAGGTGGTCAGCCTCGAGTGCTTAGGGTGTGTGAACATAGAAACTTGATTTTCTCTTTAGATATCCCTGAAGGTTTTCACAGAACTGAGCGGGTGAAAGAGTGCATGTGTACTAAAACTGCTATCAAAAACTGGGGACTCAGCACTGGGGACTAAGCAGTAGCTTAGTCCCCAGTCCCTAATCTTACAATTTGGGAGCTCCATCCTACCCACGTTTGAGCACACCTGTGCACACGCTTTTGAGTTGAGCGAGTGGTAAAAATTTACAGAGCATTTATATATGGCTTGCAAGTCTGTTTGCAAGGTATACACTTTGTGGACCTGATTACCCCCAAGATGTGATCTAGCCTTTCCCTTTACCCCAAGTGCCTACCACTCAAGGAGCTTGCTTGGCAACCTCGTCAGTTCATTCTGACTGCGCATTTTTTCTTGTTGCCCGTTGAAAGGCCGACCTTTCTTCAAAATTTTCTCTAAGAGACTGTTCCGATGTGTGCAAACGATGTATTTTGGTGTACCTGCATGCCACATACTCCAATTTACAAGTTAGTTTTGGAGCTGACAAAGGCATAGGGTCAGATGCACGATTTTAAAAAAAGCTTTCTCTCTGAGTGAGCGATCATACAAACCAAGCTGTCATCATGTGCCTCTGCCGTTGCCTGTGCTAGAGTCAAATCGGTCACACGAATCATCCAACAGACCAACCGACTGGTGAAAAGTGACAAAAAGGTTCTCCCACAAATGTTGTCGAATTTAAAGTGAAAACAGGACAAGCTGAGACAAGCAACCAATTAAAAAAAGGTACCATGAAACTTTCATTACACCAGTTATTTTATTTCTCCAAGAAATAAATATGTGAAGCCATCCGCAAAAAATTAATTCATAGAGACCATAATCTGGACTGCACAGATGAAGAGGAAAAAGCCACTCTCGTGGAAGGCCTCCTTAATAACTGTGGCCTTTGATCTAGTGAAGCTGTACAAGTTAGGATAGAATAAATGTTAGACACAGATTTTCCTCCATACATTGTGGACAAATAGACATCCGACTATGACTCTGGAGGGGAGGGGGACACAGGCAGCAGCTGTATCTTTCTTCTGCGTGCACCTCGACCAATTGGTATTAATTTGGGTTGTGGGGACCTGTACCTGCATGTCTTGGCACAAAACTCCGCCGAGCACAGCGATTTCTGTGCCGAGACATGAAGGTCCCAAGACATTTTTCAAAGAAAATTGCTGCTTTATAGCAGGACTAGTGGGCAGCGAAACCACTACCACCCACCGTGGGAAAAACCCTGGTTAGATGTGATCAATATTGTCCAAACAGTTTTCAGAAGGGTGCTGTCAGTCACATCAAGTTTGCTTTTCTCTCAGACATGCTAGATTTTAAAAACTGAACTATTTACTTGCCAGCAAAAAACATGTGCAGCCAACTCCACAAAATGACTTTTTCAAAGTGACCAATCGTCAAAAACTGCTCCACGTTGTGCAATTCCAAACGTAGTTCCTGAAAAAAAAAATACAAACACGAATGACAATCTATACAAATGAGAATTGCTTTAATCCTAGCTGGCTATAACTATCAGGGGCAATCCTCTAGTACAATGGCCACAGGAAACTGCCAGTAATCACCTGACTTGTGCTCCAAGGAATTCCTACAAACAAGACTAAAGAACCATGCAGTTCCCTTCACTTATAGGTTACCTTATAATGTGTTAGAATATATAAGAAAACAGATTTCAAATCTTAGACCAAGACCTTGTAGGCATCGACATAAACTAAGCGAAAAAATGATGCAATTAGAGTACCCTTACAATATTTGTCGCCTTGGGCAAGATACTTTATATAAAAAGACTACCTAATTAAGTTAGTTAAGAAAAACGTAACCTATAACAGTTAATCCTAAGAGGTAATTCCATTATTTTACTTTACTTCTTTTATTAAACAAATAAACAAGGAAAAGCAGGAGCCGGCTATGCTCAGGTTTATTGCACGAAGTGCCTGTATCAGTGTTATTACATCTTATACTAAAGCAGTAGTTGCTTTTCTGAATTTTCGTCCAAAAGTTTTACTTTACTGAAGGCAAGCACATCCATTGCAATCGCTGAACAAGCTTTCAACTGGCACACTCGGTGGAATGGCTTGCATGCACAAGGATTTGTTCCTGGTTAAAACCTTAACAATACACAAAGCCATTGCCTCTGAGGTTACCTTTCTCCACCACTGCTCCTCACTGTACGCACAACTTTTGGAGGGAGCTGAAAAAAAATATTCTCCTTGTTTATCTGTTGTCAGTGTTTTCTCTGCATTGCCAGCTGCGTTTTCTCATTGGCACTTGTCATCCATAATCCGACGTGCATAATCTTTTTGGTCATTGTCTATCCATGACAATCTAGATATAAGGTATGCATCAGATCATGCTCCTCAATGTAACTGTAATTAGAACGATTAGAAAATTAACTACAAAAGAACATCGCTACTTTTTTATTCAGAAAAGAATAACGTGATACAGAACTTACTTCCCACAGACTTAGCGTGTGACATTTAGTGTTACCAAGAAAACAATTGTTACATTAATATGTTGCTTGCAACGTTTCACTACTTAATACTACCTGTGATTCAAGCGTGGCAAGTTAATCGGCTACAAAAAGCCAGCAGCAGGTTTGAATTTAGCTATAGTAACTAGATTCAAATTAATTTAGCATATTAGGTTTGAATCTAGCTATAGTGTATAGTAACACTAGTTGGGGTCAAGACAATGTTACATGCGACGGACAGTACTGCAAAACTTGTCGGAAGTGACACCAGCTGGATCAGCATTGTCTCCCTCTCAAAGTCATGCTCGATCTGTAATAACTCACTTTTTACTTACCATGAAAATACACCAGCGAAGTTGACTCCGTAACTCGACTTGTTCAAATAGTTAAATCATCAAACGTTGCTCGACGTTTCGAGATGCTCATCGTATCTTCTGAAAAAACAAGACATACACAAGTCTCTCAGAATGCCAGCTAAAGCAAGTGAGAGTAGCTTAAATCGCAGTTGGCACAGGACATGCAAAGTAACCCTGCAGTGCAAGCATGGCTGCAGGAGGCTGCAAGAGATCAGCCAACTTGTGCCCTGAAAAACCTCTACAAAACAAGAATGAACGATGCAGTTCCATTTTGAAGTTAACTCATAATCTGCTAAAATATGCATTAGAAAAAGGCTTGATACATGCTCAAACTGGGGCTTTAGGGGCAACAAGTTTGATGTGGCTGATATTGCTACAACAGTTGTCGAAAAAGTGACATCAGCTACATCAGCGTTGCCTTCCCCTCAGGGAGATGCTCAATCTGTAAGAACTCAAACTCGTGACTTACCAAAAAAAAAAAAGAAGCGAAGTTGACTCCGAAATTCAACTCGTTCAAATGGTTAAATCATCAAACATTGCTCGACGTCTTGAGGTGCACGCTGTATTTTCTGAAAAACGAGACACAAGATTGTCAGACTGTCAATTTAATCCAGTTAGAGCAGCTTAAATAGAAGTTGGCACTTGACATGCTAAGTAATCATGCAGTGCAAGCATAGCTGCAAGTGGCTGGCAGACCGGCCGACTTGTACTTTGGAAAACCTCTATGAAACAAAAAGAAAGAACCATGAGGCTTCACTTACTTCAATGCTTAAAAGTTACTATTTAAAGGGGGGTGCAACTATTTCCGGACTTCGGTCATAAAATTTGTGGAAGTTGCTCTCTGACACTTCTGAAGTAAAGAACAGGAAACCGTATTCGCCTGCGCGTCCTAGTTGTTGCGTAAAAAAAAAAAAGATAACTATTGGCATTTCAGGCACCCCTCAACTCAATCCCACTCTTCAGGGTAACACCTGGTTGCACTCCTAGTGACGTCAATCGGGGTGCCGTGTACGTTCCCGTGTGCTATCCCAGAGGACGCTTCCTCTCCCTCTCTCTGCTGACATTAGCGGACGTTATGCTGCAGCTAGGAGCCAAGCGAGGGCACGTATTCTTTTCTCCGTAGTTCCTTCGGCTGCCACTTGCGGCTGCAGGTGGGGGAAAAGCTTGGCTGTTGTTTTGCGACTATGCAGCGGAATCGCAACATTCTTAATGAAGGAGATGTTTCCTGTATCCTCCGGGACATAATAAACAACGTAAAAATGACGAGATGCAAATTCTCTTAATCACAAAAACGTTGCACCCCCCTCTAACAGTAACACATTTAAATATCAAACGAATAATCATTTTGTGCGAGAGCAAGGGGTAAAAAAGCTGCAAGGAGATAATTTTTTAAACTGGCAGGATGTTGGTTGCTGTAAATAAACAGACGCAGACTCCTAATAACACGGGATATGAATACCATATCATGTCGGCCACATCTGCCTTGACACTGTAGCACTCGCACTGCGTGCATGCATCACCGGTTCACAGCAGCGTATTGCAGCAAATCATGTATTGGCTCTGGGGTCTCAAACATTTCACAGATCAACCATCTTTGGTTACAATTAGAGGATGGCTTCCCGTTTTAAATAAACGAGTTGAAATAAGTTTTATTTGCGTAACAGTTCCGTGACTTCTTTGTGGGCTTTTGTGAGTCGTTTCAGTTGCTTTTCTATGATAGTGTGTCCTGGAGCATTCTCAGATTGAAAATTCGTACAACTGTGGAACCGTCCTATCCGATGAAAGTATAAACAAAATATGACATCATTCGCTTCGATATTTGAAAGTTTTGAATACTCACAAAGCCCTTTGTTACGCTTCTCAAAAGGTTGGCATCAGCCACATTAGAGTTGTCTTCCTCTTTGGTACATGCTAGATGTGTAGGAATTCAAATTTGCACTTACCATAAAAAACATACAGGTTCAAGGGATTTCTGTGGAGACTTCATTTGAACCCCTTCAGCAGCGTAAAAATCTTGCGATGGGCCTTCGTTCGCTTCACTGCTCCCATTGTCTTCAACCCCTTCTCCAGGTTGATTTGGAAGATTAGTCTAGGAGGATATATTGCATCATCTAACATTAATGCCATGCCTGCTTCATGCATACTCAGCCTGCTGAACCCATTTATTTTCTACTATCAGGTCAGAATATTGTAGTGTTGAAACATGTTAAACCTGAAAGACTGCTGAACAAGCACACATTCTATAGACCGACACCCTGTTTATAAGCAAGCCCGCGTTTGCCCACACCAGGTGTGAGCAATGTGCGTGCGCAAAAACCGAATTCGTGTAAAGTGAAGCGTCTGCGCTGTGCCACCGACAGCGCCAACGCAGCTGCGCGACGTCAGTGCCGCGTGCTGGTCTATACAAGATGACCATGCTTCCCTGCCGTGAAAGTTCCAGCCTAATGACAACCAGTGTTCACACGTTATCAATTCATTACAAATATGCAGCAGCGTAATTCTTTGCATAATTAGTACAGCTCAAATGTTTGTGCGAGTTGTGGAAAAGGGCGCTACGGCACGATAAATGATAGGGTAATATAGATTATGTCATTCTATGATATATCCTGTGGACTTGACGCATTTTAAGATTTTTTCACCGTTGCATAAACTCGAGAGTGGCCAAGGCTTCCTTTGGATAGGTAAATTCAACACGTAAAAGGCTCCTAACAAGACGCATACCGCCTTCAAGAATGGCATAGGCTCTTTAAACATTGGCTGATGCTCAGTGACAAGGAAGCAATTGCTGTTGAAAACACCTCCTGAAAAAAAATATGAGCTTGCATCTGAAACAATTCGAAACTGCAGGAACGGTGGCTATGTTCCTTACAAACAGTCTGACTGCGGAGCCAAGATTAATGCATACAATTTTGCAGTCCGTGGGACAGTGGTATTACGTGCCCTCCTGAGTGGCGCCGTGCAAGTATTGAGCAGAGGTATATTGGTTTAATATACACATAAAATATTATGAGCATAAAAATGAATATCATTACGATGGTCTTAGACCATCTGGTTTGGGGGAATCAGCGTACGGTGACACAAGTGCGTTCTGTGAAATGAGAAATTCATCGGCTGCATTATGACTGCTAACCAACCAGTGAACGTGCAATACGCAGAGGTAATACACCGATGGGAATCAGTTCATCGAACGACGTTTCCTCGACAGATCGTTTCATCGACAGCTCAAATTAACCTTCTTTTTTCTTTCTTTCTTTTTTTTTTTTTTTTTTGGGGGGGGGGGGTGGGGGTAAGCTGCATCAGACTGTCGCCGCGAAGCGATATGTACGGGTCGGTTAGGTGGGTTAACGTTTTTGTAACGAGCAGCCGCAGACTGTCGCCGCGAAGTGGTGTGAACGCAGGCAGGGGTGTGGGTTTACGCGCACTTCAGTGATACGCGAGTGGCGATACGTCCCTGCAGCATGAAAATCGCGTAACGAGTGTCGATGAAACGTTCGTGTCGACGAAACGTGTCCACGAAAAGTTGTCCACGAAACGTACTGCCGCGAAACGAATTTCGACGAAACGATAGGGACCCCTCGGCGAAATGAGAAGGCTACAGGGCGCGCGAACAACGATGCGAAACTCGTAAAGCGCACTCACGCTCTCAGACGATGCGTTCTCACGTGCTTTACTGCAACACTCTTGCCAGCCAGCACGCGCGAATAACCTCCCAATCGCTGCAAAACCCTAACCGCGCGTCCCAGCGAGGTCGAGACATGACACAAGGTTCGAACTAGCACCCGACTTGAGGTTTCAACTCTGAGAAGAACGTCAAACACGAACTGAGGTAGCGGCGACCGTCATTGAACCCGAAAGTTTAAAGCGACGCAAATCCGTGGTTTCGTTTCTTTCGAGAAAATAAGTGTCAAAAATACGAACGTATATGTGACAGTCCCCAATCAATGTTAATGAAAAGAGCAGAACAAACTCACCGTTTTGAGAACAACAAGGAAAGCTCGCACAGAAACCAACAGGTGTTTGCTCGGAGTGCATGTTCCGATTGTCAGACATTCAACGTGCTTTCACTGCATGATAACTTTCGTGCATGCACTGTAAGCAGCATCTGTTGCTTGCTCCCAAAGTGTTCTCTTTTCACTGCATAACACCAGCTGGCCGAGGCACGGCGCTTTTTGGTTTGGCTCGTTGCTGAAAGCGTTGTGGGTGTTCCTCGCTCACAGCTGTCTTGAGCGACATGGCATGCTTGCTTTTCTAACCGCATGTCGTGGTTGTGGGTCCGAGGGTGCTTGCAGGTAAGACAGGTATAATGTTTGTTCTGCACGCGTGTAAAGAGATTGCGATCTTCCTTGTGAGTGTCGGGTTGACAGTTTCAGAACAGTTTTTTTTTCTTTGTGTTCATTCCTTATCTCGCCGAGGCATTCTGCTATTCGGAGATTCGTGTGCTGCAGCGCAACAGGGATCTTGCTCGACCACAACTCTATCGGGCCTGAGGTTTTCTTTAAAATGCATGCGCTCACGTTCCCTGACAATGTCTAGGCACTTCAGTTGCAGCCATTTTTTGGCAGCAGCCTGGGTTTAGTCAGCTTGGATCACTCTTGCGAGTAACTCAGTAAGAGAACTGAGCACCTCGTCGACAGCTCCGCTCCGTATTGTGTGTCTAATGCTTGCTTTTCTTTGTTTCTTTTTATGCGTATTTTGCAGGTACAGGCCTGGGGCTCACGGCAGAGTCTAACTGCTAGAGAATGCGTCTGCCGATTGGTGGATAGGAGTTGTTTATCACAATGGAGATCCATTTTTATCGAGCATCATTGGTGTACACACTGTGGCCAAGAATTTGTTGCCTTGACTAAAAGTTAGCGGTGCGAGAAATGTTTGTCACACAACAAATGAACCGGAACTCCATTTTGGTAGACTTGGCGCTTGCACCCGCAAACCAGCAGGCATGCAGGTTCTGCTAAAAGTCTTGCCGCGACGTCATTGTTCTCCCCCTTCCCCATTCCCCAAGACCAGCACGGAATAAAGACAATTCCATACAGTTACTTTCTGGTTTTTTTACTTCGCCTTGGCGTTTGGGTGCATGTAACGTTGGAAGTGCCAGCATTTCTTGGAGGCTAGAAAGACCGCAGAGTGCACACAAACTTGTGCTGGGGCAGCCGACATGCAGCTCTATTCGGTATAAAATAGGTTGATGCGTGATTAATGTATAAATGAATGAATTTGGGGTTTTTTCGCGCAGCACCAACTCGGGCCATAGTGTGCCAAACACATGGTGAGTAAATATCACAAGACTCAGCGGCTAAATTATACATTGCTAAATTTCACTTTACTAAAATTTGCTAAAGGCGGTTTAAAATACCAATATTTTTCAAGAAATTAAACGCTTGTGTATGTGGAACAAGAGGCTCGTCTCCGAGCAAAAGTGCCAGGTGGAACGGAATATGCTCTCGAAAAAATATTGGGAAGTAGGTGCAGCGTTCATTATGAAATTGCGGGCATACTAGAAGGATGTGGAGTACACTTAAAGTTTCAAAGCAGTCACCGCACACTGGAGGATCTTCGCTTTTTAAAAGGTACTCGGTTAACCGTGTGTGTCCTATTCGCAGCCGGCACAGAAGAACTTCGTAAAACCTTTCCCGATGTCTGGCACTGCGCCATTCACTCAAAGTAGGCTTAACACTATGGAGTTTATTGCAACAGTCAGAGCTCCACTCCACTTGCCAGGAACGTTTTATTTTGTTTCGCAGAGTGGTTCTATACTCAGTCGCTGGAATGGTGTGGGTTTCAATGGACCTGTTTATACATGTACTTGCAGCTCGGTCAGCCTCCTCATTGCCGTGTATTTCTATATGACTGGGTGCCCAGCAGAACTGAATATAAATATTTTGCTTGTGGGCATTTATTATTTTACCACGGAGTAGAAAAATGAGGGGGTGGTTCCAGGATGTTGCTGAGTCAAGGGCAAGGAGGCAACTAAGCGAGTCTGAAAATACTATGGATTCCCTAAAATTTTGTTTAATTATTTGTTCGACAGCTAATATCAGCCCTAGAAGCTCAGCAGTGAAAACAGACGCCTCGGGGTTAATTCGTCTGACACGCTGGAAGGACTGCCCCACCACAGCATATCCAACATAACCATTGCCCTTCGTCCCATCGGTGAAGAAACTCTTGCCGGTGTCGTAACGGCTTGCTATCTCGAAGAATTCCTGTTTTATAACACTGGAGTCCACAACTCTCTTGTTGTACTTTGCTAATGAGAGGTTGCATGTTACGGCTATATCATCCCAATGAACAAATCTCTGTGGAGTTTCCATAACAGGAGAGGATATATCAAAGTTGTACTTCTCTGCGGCATCCCTCACGAGGAGCGCAAAGGGACGTGTTACAGACGGCTTGTTTTGAAAGGTCTGTTCATAATTTATGTCTTTATTCAAAGAAAAATTTGGATGTTAAGGGAGAGTCCGCAGTATTAGATAGTACTGTGCGCTAAGATAAAACCTCCGTTTATGAAGCGACCACTCATTTGACTCGGCATACAAGCTAAGCACTGGCGATGTTCGAAAGGCCCCGATTGCTAGTCGAATGCTTTGATTGTGAACCGGGTCCAACATCTTAAGCGTTGAGGGCTTAGCAGAACCGTAGACAATGCTGCCATAATCCAGCACAGAACGAACACATGCCCTATAAAGTCGTAAAAGGCAGAGACGGTCTGAACCCCAAGAACGGTGTGCCAGTACTTTAAGAATGTTTAATTTCCGCTGACATTTAATTCTTAGAGCCTTCATATGTGTGCCAAAGGTTAGCTTGCTGTCATATACTAAACTGAGGAACTTATGCTCTGACCTAACAGGAATAGGCGCACTTTTGATGGACAGCGATGGACAGCGACAGCCTTCGAGAGAAACAGACCGCCACGGTTTACTCATCGGAAAACTTAAAACCATTCTGGTCAGCCCACCTACTCATTTTGTTCACCGTCAGTTGAACTTGGCGCTCACAGATAGCTAAATTACACGAAGCAAAGTAAACTTGGACATCGTCAATGTGAAGAGAATGGGAGACCATTGGCGGAATCACCTAAGACAGAGAATTCATCTTTATAATAAACAAAGTGACTCTCAAGACACAGCCCTGCGGTACGCCATTCTCCTGGGGGAAAGGATCAGAGACCGCAGCCCTCAGGCTTACCTGAAAGCCACAAATCTGCACAAAGTCAGAAATGCAGTTAAACATTCTTTCTTTTATGCCAATCGAGATGAGGTCCTGAAGTATGCCTTAGCGCCGGGTGGTGTCGTATGCCTTTTCAAGGTCAAAAAACACCGAAAGACAAAACTGCCTAATTACAAAAGCCTCCCGGACGGTCGTCTCGAGGCGCACCAGATGGTCAACAGTAGACATGGAAGTGCGGAAACCACACTGGAAATTACTTAGAAGTTTCGTTCGCTCTAGCACGTAGACGAGTCTACTGTTGACCAGAAGTTCAAACGTCTTTCCCAGACAGCTAGTGAGGGCAATCGGCCTGTAGCTCGTGGCTTTGCTTCTGTCCTTTAGTTGTTTTAAAATGGGAACGACCACAGCCTGTTTCCAGGAGCTGGGAAATTTCCCTTTCGCCAAGATTATGTTAAAAAAATGAAGGATAGTGACAAGAAATGTATCAGGTAGGTGGGAAAGCATAGTGGGGTGAATTGAACCAGGTCCAGGGAATGTGGGTTTTGCGGCAGCAAGGGCTCGACCACGGTGTAGGAAGGAGAGGTGTGTGAACGACTCGAAGGCGTAGCGCGACGGTCGCGTCCAATAGTTGTTCACGTTCCCTCCTTTTCTACGAGAGGGCGCCACGGGTAGAGCGGGCCATACCGGTCATACGCGAGAGGTCCGTTTGGGTCGGAGTGCTTGTGACTTCGGGTGTCTGCCGCAGTTTCCGCAGTTGCTGTCGCATTTTTGTGTTTGTTCGGTGACGTCTTGTCTTATTTCGTGTGAGTTTGAGTTTGTTCAATGTATTGGTGGCCATCGGTCAGCTAAGAGTATGGGAAGGAAGTGTTTCGCACCCCGTTGTAAAACGGGGTACAAATCGTGCTCCCAAAAACTTTCGTTGTTTTGTGCGCCAAAAGATGAAGAGCGGCTCAAAGTGTGGAGGAACGCTATACCACGAAAAGATCGAGTCCTCCAGTCTTCGGACTCCCTGTGCGAGCGGCACTTCGAGACACATTTTGTGAGTAAGACGTGGGAGGCTGTGTACAACGGCAATGTTTTGATCAGCACGCCTCGGAAAGCGTCGTTGTCAAAAGACGCCGTGCCAACAAAGTTTCCGGATTGCCCGACTTACCTCTCCAAGGAAACAAAGCGACGAAAAAGGCCTGCTGAGAGGCACAACAGGGGCGCACCGGCGAAGAAGCCATGTACAGAAAACAGAAGTCCGGACCGACCGTGTCAGGTGTACAGCGACCAATCTACAGTGATGGAGATCACAGGGGAAAATGACGGTGCTGCAACCACGTCTGACTTGCCCTTGAATGCAGCACCCGTGTCAGCGCTGTCAACCTTCAACAAACTGTTCGAGAGTCCGGAGTGTGTTCTGCTTCCATCCGCAGCGTGGGGCTTTCACAGATTGCAAGTTGATGACCTGTGCAATCTTGTGTTTAGTGAGTTGCGTTGTGTTCAGGATCCCCAATGCGCAGGGGACACTACCCGCATGAGTCACATGGTGACAGTGAAGCTCATTGATATTGATCAGGACATGAGAGCAAATATCTTTCTGATGGGGAAGCGTGTCTCTTGTGAAGCGTTGGGCTTTACCTGTGAGGTTTCAACTATTGAGGATGTCGAAAGCCTACTTGGGAAGTTGGAGGGGATCCACCTTTGCGGTGGTGGGCCAACAAAAAAAATGTATCCCGAAGTACAACCAGAATGTGCTTTTCTTGATGCTTGCGGACGGTGGCGGCACAAAAAGTGCGTGCAGGTTCTTCCTGCCGCTGGTTCTAGCCAGAAGTGTGCTGGTTTGACAGATACATTGCGGATTCACCAGAGGAGGGCACAGCTCCGAAAGCAAGAGAATGGAGCTCGTACCACTTTCCGGCTTTCGTCTCTTGCAAACGATCAGAAGGTGAGAGTCACTTTCAGACGAGCACAATATGCGCTGAAACGGGCCAAGGATCGCTTGGTGAAGAGAGTTAAAAGGCTAGAGCAAGCACTGAAAACAGCACAGAACAAGTTTTGTTCTATCTCAGATGAATCTCTACAGGAGAAGTTGAGCCAACTGAACATTCCGGCTGCACAGCTGACCGTGGTACAAGAGTGTGTGTCTGCAGCAAAGGCCTCGAGCAAGAAAAACCGGCGGTACACCGAGAACTGGCTACTGTTGTGCCTGCTGTTGAACATTCGGAGCCCCTCCACCTATGCTTTTTTAAAGGACAACGAAATTCTGCCATTGCCTTGCGTCACCACTGTGCGAAAATACTTATCAACTGTCCGTGTGAAATGTGGGTTTGATGCTAGGTTTTTTGCAGCCTTCAAAAAGCAGATGTTGTCTAAAGACCCATTCAGACGACATGGTGTGTTAGTCTTTGACGAGATACAGGTGCGGAAAGAGATGCGCGTTAACTCGAAGACAATGACTTACACCGGGTTCACAGACTTTGGCGACATCCAACCAGCCAGTGATGAACTAGCCGACCACGGGCTTGTGTTTTCTTTTCGTTCTTTTGGGGATAAGTATTCGCAACCAGTTGCCGTTTTTGCAAGTAAGGGGCCCACAAAAGGCACGGTGCTGGCTCAGCTTGTCATGAAAGCTGTCATTTTGCTAGAAGAGGCGGGTTCATTTGTTGATGCCATAGTTTCTGATGGAGCAACCACAAACAGGTCGATGTGGAAGCATTTTGGAGTTAGTGGTTCTCTGACGGGCACAAGAAACTCGTTCACGCACCCATTAGATGAAAAGAGAAGTGTGTATGTTTTCTCCGATGCTCCACATTTGATCAAGTGTGTCAGAAATCGGCTTCATGCCCAGAAAATATTAAGCACTCCCAAAGGCCTAGTGCTTTGGTCACACTTCGATACCTTGTATGTTGAAGATGAAAAAAACCCAGCTTACTTGAAGGTGTGCCCTAAACTGACATATGCCCATGTAAACCCGTCAAACACTTTGAAAATGCGAGTGAAGTTGGCTACACAGCTGTTTAGCCGCAGTGTTGCTGACGGTCTAAAATATTATTCAAGTAGGTCGGTCGCACGCCTGTATGATGTTAAAGCCACAGTGGACTTTACTATGCGCTTCAACAACCTCTTTGATGCTCTCAACAGAAATTTGCCAAAGGAAGGTCTTAAGCCTGGGTGCAGTGACTTTGACGTCCTAGAATCATCTTTGAAGTGGCTGAATGAGTGGGAGCAAATGGTCATTGATGGTAAAATACAGAGAGCTAACTTCTTGACACACTCGACGGCAGAAGGGTTACGTGTAACTATCTTGTCTGCTCTTGGCCTCTCTAACTACTTGTTAAAAGAATGCAACTTTGCATATGTTCTAACTGGAAAAATGAATCAGGACGTTCTTGAGAGGTTTTTTGGCATCATTCGACAGGCAGCGGGACAAAATGAACATCCATCGATGCCGACGTTTTTACAGCTATATAGTATGCTTTCTATATACAGCTTAATCAAGCCACCAAAGTTTGGCAACTGTCAAACCGAACTTGGACAGGAAGCCCCATGCTTGACTCTGTCGGACCTTACGTCAGCGTTTAAAGATGACCTTCAAGAAGAGACCAAGCTACAGCAACTTAGGAGGAGGCTAGATGGTTACATCGGTCAGGAGCTTGAGTGGGAAGAGGTTTTCGACCATTCTTATGCTTCTTGTGAAGTTGTGGACTGTATAATATACTATGTTACTGGGTACATGTGCCGCAAGCTCCTTAAAAGCACAGAATGCCATGTGTGTAAACGTGGGCTTGCTGTACCCTTCTCACACTCTCAGAAGCCTGAGGCGGCCCTTGTTAATTGCAAGACCCTGGGGAGGCTCATTCACCCCACGACTAGTATTTTTGTTCTCCTCCGTGCAACGGAGATGGAATTTCAGAAGCATTGTAAGAAAAGGAATGCTTATGAACTAACACTAGACAATGTCTTGGACAGCAACTGGCTGTCGTTTCCTTGTCCCAGCCACAAAGACGACATAATCACTAAGATCTTGCACTATTATGTTGCACTGCGAATGAGACAATATTGCAAGCAGCAAAAGGACAAAGAAAACAAGACGAATCATCTCAGAAAACTCTCAAAGCTTGTGCGACCAAACTGAGTGATGTTTTATGATGTACTGTTTGAGATAATTATTTTTTCAGAAGTGTAATAAACAAATTTTCATGCCTGTAAATATGTCCGATAGCTATTCGACAAAAACATGATAATTCTTGAATATTTTGCGGTGACAACACAGCATGAACATCGCTGCTGTGAAGTTCACGACGTCCTCAGATTTCTCACTTTGAATTTCACAATGAATTCGCGCACATAACATGTTGAACATGCACGTTGCCTGGGTATAAAACCTACAAGCAGGCTGCAGGGCTGCAGCAGCATCCGCGTCGATAAGGTCAAAATTAATCCTGAATCTTTCGCAAGGAAACCCTGGCATGCTCTCTTCGTAGCTTCGAGGCTGACGTTGGGTAGCCCCGCACAGAATCGCTCGCGCGCGCAACTAGCATGCCTTGGCATTGGGCACTTCAGAGTTTTTAGACCGAGTACGCCATGATGCGAAGTTCTACTCAGGCGATGACAAGCGCAGAGTTAAAGAGCAACTCTCCAACGCCAACGTCGTTTCGCACGCGAGACAACAAGCACCGAAATCGGGCACAGGATGCAAACGCTCGCTGTCGTTACGTTGGAGTTTAGACCACGACCTTCTCGTCGTTTGGACAGCCCTTCAGCTATTCAAAATTATAAACATTGTTTAACAAATGCACAATTAGGCTACGCCGAAAATGAGGCGCGCGCTCCGTGCCGTGCAAAGCGCACAGAAATTCACGGCTCTGATGGCCCGGGAACGTGTAGCGCCACCTGCCGACGCGCCCATCAACCATGAACTAAGTTTTCCCACGCCGACGGGCCGCGTTGAGTCACCTCTCCTTCCTACACCGTGGGCTCGACGAAACTCGACAAGAGAGAAGGGACGGCTACATTCTTCAGTACAATCATCTGACATACGAATTGGAGTTCTCTCACATTTCGACTTAAACCATAGAAACTCTGCAGTGTCATTTTCGGAACTGGAGACTTGTGCAAAGTGCTTACCCAGTGCTTTGGCTTGCTAATATAACGATGAATAAGCTTCTTCATTCTCAGCTAAAAGCAAGGGGATTGAGAAAGAACGGTAGTCGCCCTCCATTCTTCCCACTCTGTCCTGACGATCTTGGCCGGTGTGTAACTATTGATGGAGGTTGCATACGAGCAAAAGGATCTCTTTTTGGCCTTTTTTCTGATATAGTGGGCTTTCGCACGCAAATGTTTAAATGCCAGGAGGTTTCTGGAGGTCGGATACCTTCTAAACGTTCCCCAATAACAGTTTTGTCGCTTTCAGGATTCTCTACACTCATCATCCCACCATGGCTTCGGGCGTCTCGGCAGGTTGCCGGATGTCTGTGGGATGGACAAACGGGCTGCCTTAAGGGTTCCTGTTGTAATTAGTGCATTTCCATCGTCCACAGAGACCACTTGTGAAAGGTCCAAGGAGAAAGGAAAGCTTCACTTAAAAAAGCTCCCAATCTGCTAAAGAGGTCTTCCAACGAGGAGGACAACAAGGAAGCCTAAGTAGAACTTCTAGCGGAGTAAGGTACACTAGGAAGTGGTCGCCCCCATAAGGGTTATCGAATACGTTCCAATTAAAGTCGTTAAAAATCGCAGATAAACAAATAGTGAGGTCAAGACAAGAGAAAGAGCAGTTATTAGAACTGAACTATGTTGGTGCTCCAGTATTTAAAACACACACTTCTCTAAGAGACAAATACCGTGCCACAACAGACCCCCGGGTGTCAGTCCGATCACTACCCCAGAGCGGGTTATGTGCATTAAAATCGCCCATTAAAATAAAAGGTTCAGCCAGTTGGTCAGCCAAGGCTTCAAGCTGGGAAAGTTCCAAGGATGATGAAGGAGGGGTGTAAATGGAGCAGATGGTAATAAGGCGATCTCGTAGCAACCTTGCTGCGACGGCCTCCAGAGAAGTGTAAAGAAAGACATCTCAGGCAGGTAAACTACTGTTTGCAATAATTACAACTCCCCAAGAAGCGCTAGAGGTCGTCAAGCGATCCCTCCTGTATATCTGATACGATTTAAGAAATGTATATTAGATGGCTTCAGATATGTTTCCTGCAGACAGAATACGGAAGGTTTATGTTTGTGCAACAAGAACCTCACATCGTCCAAATTACTAAAAAGACCTCGGCAGTTCCACTGCATAAAACGCATTATTTAAAAAAGCAGTAGAGCAAATATCAAAAAGTTAAAAAACGCGAAAGAGAATAAAAAACGAGAACATACTGATCAAAAGGGATCTTAAGGTCTTAAAATCTATCTTAATACGCAGGGCATTTTTATTTTCCGTAGCTTCCTTCTGTTTCCCAGTGGGACCACTGGGAGCGCAAGAGGACGACTCAGATACTGAGAGGAGGGAGTCCTCGTCAGATCTAGGTCCGTTCTCACCCATTGGCTCCTCAGTTGGGGAGGCAATGGCCTCAGGTTGACCTGCAGAGGTCGACTGCTTGGGGGGCTTCCCAGGCTTCCTCTGAGGAGCTGAGGTCCGGGATTGGAGGCCCCGGCCCCGAGGGACCGAAGCAGCAGGTGGGCAGGGGAGGTCATACCCTGCCCTGAGGTGGATGCTGACGCAGCAGCAGCCACCTTTCGGTTTGGAGGCGGTGCCACGGGCACCGCTCCCGAGGTGGACGCTGATGAGGGAGCATCCACCTTGCGGTTTGGAGGCTGTGCAACTGGCACTGCTCCCGAGGAAGGGGGACCTAACAGAAGATGCGGGTCGTCCGAAGACGTCTGCGTTCCCGTCGACACCATTGACCGTGCCGGACCCCTGTGCACGGCCTGGGCATAAGACCCTTTCGAGACAAACACAAAGCGATTCTTTGCATCAATGTAGCTTATATTTTCTTTAATTTTTAGTGCAAGAATTTCTTTTTCTTGTTTCCAGACAGGGAAGGATCTGGAATGGGCAGGGTGGTGGCCTTCACAGTTTGAACACAGAGGTTCGCTCTCACATGCTTCAGCAACGTGCTCTTTACTAGAGCACTTGGCACACTTGTTGGTCCTCCGGCAGCTCCGCGACACATGCCCGAACCGCTGGCCCTTAAAGCAGCGCAGCGGATTTGGCACATATAGGCGGACGCGGTACTGGAGGTAGCCGGCTCTAACAACTTCGGGAAGAGAGGCCGATTTGAAAGTTTAAATAATCTGTTTTGTTTTCAATTCTACGCCGTCCCGACGCAGGGTGATCCGCCGTGCAGCCGTCACTCCCTGCGTGGCCAGCCCCTCAACGACTTCTTTCTCCGGCGTATCAACGAGGTCATCCTCAGAGATGACACCTTGAACACTGTGAAGGGTGCCATGTGCTGTGACAGTGACCCTATAGTCTGAGATAGAGTTTAGCGCTAAAGGGCGTCACTTTGTCGCTTAGTGTTAATCTGAATGAGGAGGTCGCCAGATGACCTTTTCTTGGCATGAAAGTCTTTTCCAACCACTCCCTCTATCACCTTCGCGACGAGAAATGGGGACAGTTTGGCAAGAGCTTTTCGGTCTCTGAATGCATTACGAGGAATTTTGAAAATTTTTCAGGCGTAGATAGTGGTTTTTCAGAAACTAGAGCTTCGGTGCGGCCTCTTTTCAGAGGCGGATCAAGAAAGTTTCGTTTGGAACCCATAATACTGGGAGGATCTTCGGTGCCCCGGGGTGCGCCACCCACAAAGGAGCCCAACACGGGGTAGGTAATGCGCCATAGCAAGAATGGCTTGGCTGACGACATTACACTATCAGCGCTGCCCAGGCACTATAACCCAGTGTGGTGCCAGACAGGGGGTCTGTCGCCACCCAAGGTTAGTCCTTGCCGCCAAAGAAGTTGAAATGGAAAAAAGGCGAGAGAAGAGGAAAGAGAAAGAAGAGAGGGGATAGTAGAAGAAATGGCGCCTGACTGCATCATCCTGGTCGGGCCAAGCCAGGACATCCGTTTACGAGAAACGGGGGCCAAAGTGGTGTGTTGCCTCACCCGGGGGCCCCGAAGGGTCCAAACCAACCCCGGGTTCAGCTCAACCACCAGGATGCCCTGTTCCCCGGACACGGGCTCACCACGCACAGCCAGACGTGGGTGGGTCTTAGCCACTTTTTACTCAGGGCCTGTGGTGTCGCCAATCTGGCTGGGGTCCGTGGTGACGCTACTTACCAAGCACCTAGCACATAAGGTGCAGGCGCCCCCTGTGGGGCTCGGGGTCCGTGGAGACGCCTCTCTCCAAACACCTGCTTTCACAGGTGCCCCCTGCGGGGATGCGTGATTAAGATGAGCGAAGTGGTGTTACTATGTTTAAATTGTAGGCACATTTTATATTTCAATGACAGTGGTCTGAAACATTGCGCTTTCAACCTAATAAATGATAAAAAGTTTGTACCTCTCTAACTTCTGTGTTTTGCGTCTTAACTTAAAGGCTCCTAAAAAGTTTGTAGCATCCCTACATAGAAGATGTTATAATTTCTGTAATTCCACCACTATGCAGATTGTTCTGCAAAGGTAGTGCACAGTAAAAGTGATGTTATGTAGATCTTGGCATATTCCAGGTAATTTGGACACTTTTCTTTAATGATTTCAACTATAAAGTTTCCGAGACATGGGAGGCATCGTCCCTGAGTGGGCAGCTAGAAAACGGATATGGTTGGCCTTTAAAAAGGCTGTTGAAGATGGTTTTGCCAATGCTGTCAGAGTGGTTGACATTGAATGATAAGTAACATTACCATCATAAAGGACGTGCGACACATGGCTTGCAGAACATTGTACAGCAACGGGGCTGCCATGTACTGTCCAGCAGTCTTTGTGTATCAAATCATTTAAGCTAATATTGTTACAATCCTTCCCCAGTCACTCTATCGGGGCAGGTCCGGCACCGCAAGAAATTGGGTTGTTGGCGGGCAGTCGATGGCTTGTTGGCTGCAGGAAGAGAAGAGAGAGTGTGGGATGGTCACTCAAAAGGAACTGTGTTCTTTTATAAGTAGGGTTTCATGCAGTCTTGGGTAGTAACGCGTTACTAGTAACGCGTTACTGTAACTTCGTTACTTTTTCGGTAACTTATAACTGTAACGAGTTACTTTTTAAGAATGTAACTTGTAACTGTAGTTCTATTACTTTTTTCTGAGGTAACGATGAAAGTAACGAAGTTACTTTTGTCGTTACTTTTCAGTTCTTTGTGAATAATATATCATTAAACGAGTATAATCTAGCTATTCCTTGCACTTTCCAAAGTGTCTGTTCCGTCATTTTGAGTGTCAGTTGGCCTTGCACAAACTTGAGAATACGTTCTTTCTCGCGAGTCACTATCCGAATATAGCCACGTGTAGATTTGATGAAGAAAAAAAAAAGAAGAATGTAGTTACCCTTACGCACCTGCTTGTACTTTGTGACTGAACACTTACATCTTAGTATATTGAAGCACTACCTCTGTTGCGGTTTTTTATTTTCTGCGCACGCAATTCAATCGGGTGAATCAACCGTGAAACAACAATACACGCGGAGGGAACTTCGTATGTTTCGTATTTTGATTAGCGCCACTACTCCGCACTGCGCATGTTTCGTATTTTGATTTGCGCCACTACTCCGGCGTTGTTTCAACGGTGGAGGCAAAATTTACTGTTGTTTGCGCAGGGCTTGTTTCTGGTTCGCCGGGTACGAACTGAAATATATCAAAGGAGTCCACGAACACAGCGCAACCGTCAACGAGCCAGCAATGTGCTAGTGCTACAAGGATAGGGATGTTGATGAGAACAGAACAAAGAACAAGCATGGCCGGCGTACAGAGTATTTTTCTGTGGTGAAGTTGGTTGCTAACTATTTGACCGCAGTATGCAAACTTTGCAACAAGGAGTACTCCGACAACAAGTCTTCGTGTTCAAATCTGAGAAAACACATCCAGTTCAATTTTTGTCTTTATTCTTTTCATAATATTGACTAATTTTCCAGCTAAATTATTAAGTTTGAATTTACCGCTATGGTGAAAGCCCGACTGATTCGTGTCTATATTTTTTTTCTTTAAAACATTAGTTTTTCTTTAATTTTTGTGTTATAGAAAAGTAACTGAAAAGTAACGTCGTTACTTTTTGAAAGTAACTGTAACTGTAACGAGTTACTTTTTTGTTGCGGTAACTGTAACGGTAACTTCGTTACTTTTTTGTGAAAGTAACTGTAACTGTAACGAATTACTTTTTAAAAGTAACTTACCCATGACTGGTTTCATGTCTAGAGAGTTTAGTAGTTCTTGGAAAATTTAACTCTTGGCTTACTTAGCTTTCCAACTGTCCAAGAAATAGATCCATCCCAGGTAGCACACTTGCCTGGTTTACCTGGGGCCAAGATTGGCACTTAGTTGTGATAGCTTGGCCACGACTGCCCAGCCATTGACGTCTGTAAGCCAGCCTGGCGTTTCAGTCTTTCCTTGCCCCAGAAAGCCACGGAACTAGCACGGAACGTCTTCCCTGGTTGACCAATCAATTTCTTCGGTTATTGATGGCCATGGTAAACAGGCCGCTGCCAGCATTTGATGTAGCCTGGCTATATATTGATTTTCCTCGGTCAGAGATGGCCACGGTAGCAGTGCCTCTGCTAAGCTTTGAGGTTCCATGGTGGTTCACAGGAATTCCTTGGTCCGCTCAATACAAGCAACAGCCAGTGTTCAGCATGTTGCCAGATCGAAGATAGGGTGAGCCAAGGAATGGCAGGGAGTTGCCGCTATGCAACGTTCCGTGGCTCAAGCTCGTATTTTATTGGACCCAGAATTCCCGATGAAAGCCACTGTTACTCTACAATTCATTTAACATTTTTCACTTTTTTTAATTCGTATGAGCGTTCTCTTCACACATTTTTGGTGTGTTGTGGCACGAGCCCTCGCAGTAGAAAGCGACGTTACAGTGCAAGAAGTCTGTTTTAGCTAGAATCATAAAAAAGAACACGTTTTCCCCATTGAAAAACAAAATTATTTAAAAACAGTTTGGATATGATCAGGCCCAACCCAAAATGAACTGGTTGTAGTGGAATTGTACCGGACAAATTGGAAATCAAACTGTGGAGATCGGTCGAACTGAAACTTTATAACTTTCCCGCTTTTTACCGCGGCCTTTATCTACCCTGGCTTGCACGGAGAAGCCGCTTACAGCGCAAGTGCCCGAGGCGGGGAGCCTCCCACGTGATGTTGAAAAAGCGCGGGGAAATCCGGCACCCGCAGGTGCAATGTGCAGGTGAGTCAGACGCCTGCAATGCGCCAGTGCCCCGGGACCGGAAATGATACAGTGTCCCGCGCGCAGCGCGGATGCCTTGAATGAGGAGAGCTGCTCACATGCCAGGACAGGGAGCGCGCGGGCCAATCAGCGCGGCCCTCGCGTCCGCTCGAAGCGCCAGTTTGAGTCGGCGGTGGCGCAGTTCCAAAAACAAAAAAGCCGGATTTGGCGTTAGTGACGCGAAATTGGGTCTTTGTTCCCGCCAGTTCCCGCTGCTGTTCTGCTTGGGGAGGTTAGAAGTTGCTGTGTTTTTATAAGATAGTTTGCCGGTGCCTTGAGTGCTGCCTCTGCCGATGGTTCCTGTGGCTGATAACGTCCTCCGCTTGAGTTCCACTCGCTCTTGGGTGAAATGGCTGCATCCCAGAACGGCGTGTTCGGAATTCGATCCGTCCTCATTGCAGCGCGGGCAATAGCTGTCTCTTGGCTCCGCGCCAGCGAGCAAGGTAAGCAGGCTCGACCATTTATATTCATTTTCATAATCAGGTGCATTTGAGACTGAACCTTTTTGCAACCCAATTTAGAACAGCTACGCTAGTAATACAACCGCCAGTGTATACATTCAGCTTCAGAGATCCTTTACAACACGGGTTAACAACTGTGGTAGAGGATCCGGCTGTTGTTACCCCCCTTCCTGTCTTCCAAGTCTGTCGCCCGCTATGCAACTCGCAATTGCGAGTTGCATAGCGGACGACAAACTGGAGAGGCAGGAAGGGGGTAACTGCAGCAGGATTGTTTCATTCCTAGGCGTTGATTTTCGTAAAGGCTGAACCGTATGTAAGCGATTAAACGAGCGACGAGCGGCGGAAATTTCCCGCAATCGCGTCGCTCGGTTTTTGAATTTCTAGAAATCGACACTGATCGCCTTGGTCGCTTGCTCCCGTCGCTTTCATGCGGTTTGCCGCGTCGCATGAGTGACCGAACGAAAGCGAAGCGGAGCGTCGTCACTCGTCAAATCGCTTAGATGTGGTTTATTCTTAATTGCCGCGACACTGGCACCACATGTACGATTGGCCACACGCTTCCATATTCTCTCTCATACTGTTTATGATAGTGCATGTTTTTTATTCGTGGCATTAGTGACATACCCTTTTAGAACAGACGGGTGCGAATAAATCTGCCATGGTTCTAATTACTGATGTTTATTCTTATTTCAGATGCCTTGGGGTACTACGTTAGCTACCACCGGAACCCCGACACTCCAGAAGATGTGGAGAATCTCGCCAACCGCCTGGGACACATGAATAATATCATGACAATTTTCTTGCATTGTACACATGTTTTATGCTTATTTTTGTGGCCTGCAGTATGTATTTATCTTTGGTGAAATAAATTGAATTTTATTAATTTAACACGTGTGTTGTCAATATGGCCAGTTAAATTGGTTTAACTGCATGGTGAATTTATATTGTCTAGCCAAGCTTGGCTGACCACCCGGCCACTAACCTGGCCCATGCTGTATATACAATAAAGAGCCAGGCTTGGGGTACCACTGGGCTTCCCGCCTTGCCCATGCTATAATTCCAGCGGTAAGCCAGTCCATGGCTACACAGAGAACTGCCGGTGGTCGCCAGACTGGCATACCAGGATGGGGCGGCCTAGCGCCATGGTGCAAAACAATCTAGGCCCAGTAAAACTTCCCCGGCTACCCAGCCTGGCTCAAGCTTGAGCCGGTCGTAATGTGCTGCTTGGGATGATTTGTCCTCAGCAGAAATTAGCAAAATAATTCCCCTCTTCTTTAACTGCTCGATATTTTAAAAGGGAAACCAGAGATCTTTTCTTGGGAAGTCAGAGTCTGTATTCATTCGCCTTGCGAAAAAAAAATGTCACCCAGTGGTTTTATTTTTTGGCCATGGATAACCTTCCCTATCGAAGTTTATTGAAGAAATACAATCTGACGGATCTTTACCGGCTAGTCATTGTTTTTATTTTTTCGAGTTTGTCTGAAAACACAGAATCATACTTTAACCAGAAGGCACACTTTGTCATCACTAATATACTCAATGAATTCATGGTGCTGACTACGGTTTCAATACTTCATCAAATCATTTCTTTAGACAAGCATACAAAAGAAACCACTGGTGGCCTAGCACGGTGTTCACCAAGTAAAGAATCTAATCTCGAAGACTGCATAAACGTTATGGCGTTCTGGAATTCGAAATACACTATGTGCAATTATTAAGGCCAAAACCTTATATGTTTCATCGTTCGGTCCTTGAGAAAAAACACGTCGACAATACAAAATGTACCAAAACTTTTATTTGACATCTGAAAATATTAATATTCCTCCGAAAAAGACTTTTAGCCCACGTCCCTCGGCTGGCGTCGAACCAGCAACCTTTCATTCAGCAGTTCAACGCAGCACCGCCACAAGCGGAGGGGTACCGCCACATCCGTAATTCATGTGTCTGTCTTTAATGCATCGGTGCTTGGGCTTTCCCCTTCAAGTCGTCTTGGGGATAACATAAGAGACACTGCGGTTTTTCCGGAGCTAAATGCAGTTTCACACAGCTTACCATGGTTATTGGTGGCGGATGAAGTTCAGGAAGTTGTGGCCTCTTGTCCTGCTGTGGCTGCACGAGTGTGCAGTGGCTGCACGAGTGGATCTGTTGTGGCTCCAGGCAGGTGTCTGAAACAAATCCACTGTGCTCAGAGCTTCTTCCTGACCTGGAGCTTGATGAGCTTGCTCATCTTGCGGACCCCAAAGATATGGCGGACGTGATACCCATCTGCCGCGGAGTATTCCCTCTTTGGGCCCTTTTCTCGATTCAGAAAGACGGGCTGCATGAAACAAACATGAATAATTATCCCATTAGAAATAGCAAAGTTGAAGAAGTGTGAACACCCTTTTCAATGAAGCATGTAAAATTCTATCTGAAACAGAACAAACATACAACAGCTGATTTCCTACTAGTATCGTGAACACCTGAGTTACCCGAAAAATGACGGGCCAGCAATTGGCCACTCGCAGAATATAAAGACTAGTCTCATGGGGGAATGCGGTGAACCTCCCAAAGTTCGTGCTTGAAGGGTATAAAAATTTTCAAAACTTGCTGAGGTTCGAATTTGCGAAGTTTGTAATTTATTAACTCTGCCAGGGTTTGAAACAAAAAGATTGAGGTACCCCTAAGCACGTCTTGTAAGTTGTGAATGCGAAAGCATGCAAGCCACTCGTCCGCTCCTTTTTCGTCACCGGTCAGCGCGTGTGCTCCCCTGGTGACGTTGGACGCTCCGTGCCCAGGGGAGCAACGGCGCGCTAATGGACACGCAGCACCATGGGGTGAGTGGTCTTGGAAACTGACGACCGTAGCGGCCAATGGGAGCCCCGTCGAAGCGCGCCAGCCTGTGGAACTGAAGGAAACTATCTGCTGCTTTTGCGCTTCAAACTGATGACGCCAGCTCGCTCCATGAGACAGTTAGTGCTTTTGCATTAAAAAGTTTGCTGCTTTCGAACACTGCCTTCACGGCACCTCTACTACTATGGCACCGAAGGCGGCAATAGGAAACTGCCGTATGCATCCTCCGGTGTCACTGTTTTACCACATGCATGTTAGTGCCATAAAGGAGGTGACTGGATAGCTTCTTCGACAAACTTGCTCCAATACGTATTTAATTAAGACTTGCCCTAATGGTATAGAATTTTTATGTACCATTAGGTCAACAGGGGAATAGGAGACCTCACTCCTCCCCGGGAGTCTTAAAAGAGGCTACCATTCAGAACCGAACAATACTGACTGTTGCCACATTTCTCTTACATCGCAAACTTGGTATATGATATACCATAGAATACCGTGCACCCGTCCATACCACATTAAACGTCCATGCCCAAATTTGTAAGATCTGAGAAAATATGCACAGTACATTTATATGTAGAATTGATGACCGGAGAAGCGCTCATCCCCTATTTTTTATGATTATCTCAAAATTCTGAGTAGGCGCTTGCCCGGCATGTTACGGTATGCGTCATTGCATACGAACAGAAAAGCAGACTGCCCACACAAGTAGGCAGTCCGTACACTGTACATGTACTCATGATCGAGGGCGAGTTAAGAACAAATTTTGATGGTTGGAATTTTCTGCGGGCGACTAGCGCAGGCGGAGCTCACCTCTTGTTAATTTTGTTTCACCGACAGAAACTTGAGGGAATTAAATGACACTCCAATGTGGCTCATGGACGGAACATTTAAGACTGTGGTGCTGCCCCTCAGACAGTTATACACAATTCACGGTAATCTTAATGGCCATGTGTTTCGTTTTGTTTACTGCCTCGTAACTCGACAAACGCAGATCGTGTGCGAGGCGTTCTTCGAAGAAGTATTGAACTTTGCTGCAGATCTTGGACTTGCACTAGATGTGAAAACAATGACTACAGATTTCGAATTGGCAGCAATCAAACTATTCAGTCGTTGCTCCCTTTGTCAGATGTGCACAGTTCCTGTTACCCTTGTGCCAATGAGTATGGAGGAGTGCAGCACCTAGAACTGGTAGTGCTTTACAAACATTATGTAGATGGCTTCGCCATCAAGGTGACTCAGCGTGCAGCCTTTTCGTTCTTGCCGGCCAAATAAGTATGAGATGCCTATGCGTTATTGAAACCACTCTTCCCGCAAGAAGCTTCCGATCTGCTGTGATGGTGGGAGGACAGCTACCACTTTGGAAAATCACGCCGCCGTGTTGGCGGTGCCCTGATTAGGAGTAATCTGTGGCACTGTCCCAGATTTTCTTTTTATCGTTCGCAGATATGTTATGTTATAAATCGAGACACAACGCGTTCCCGCGTTTCGGCATTTTGACATTTTGTAATTGCATTCCTATATCAGGCGTACCCCAGTTGGGGTACGCCTGACATAGAATATTTTCAGCATTGCGACAATTCGGAATTCGTGGCATTTGAAATACTTCCTGTAAAAGGAGCTTACACTCTAGCACATACTTGCATCCACTTTCTTGTGTGGAACTCAATCCTTATAAATAGGCCCATCGATGCGCCACAAGACACAACACTTCAAAACAAAAATAGTATATATTTAGACTGCAGACACCATAAAATACAAGTGGACCCCACCCAATTCTACTGGATTTCGGATAAAACGGGCAATTTACAAGCGGGTTGATGAGGACGACGTCAGCCATCTGCCACACGTTTTTTTTTTTTTTTGCCTCCTCTCCATTCGCCAGCAGGCGGTTCAGCAGTCGTGTGCGGCCCTTGGCTTCCTGGTCTACCCAGCACCTTGGCAGCAACCTGAACACCAAAATGATGCAAAATACACACAAAAAGAAACAAAGAAAAGCAAGCATTAGACACACAATACGGAACTGAGCAGTCGACAGAGTGCTCAGTGTAAGCAGGCCGCCAGTCGGGTGATGAATGATGTTTATTGTTCCGAAGTGCGCCTTTATCAAGGCGAGGAACGGTGTGACGTAGGACGTCCCACGGTACATGATTGGATAACCTTTTTCACTAGCATGACACAGCTTGTGCCCTGCTACATCTCCCCTCTTTAAAAAGGAATGGGAAAAGGGGAAGGGGCTTTGTTACAGTCTCTCGGGCAGTGGGTACCGGCAGGGTTCCCGGCGTTCTCGGGTACTTCTGCCTAGCTCTTGACTGAGCTCGTTGATGTCCTGGTCTGTCGGTCGGTCTTCGGTGGAAGGTCGACTTGAGTCCGGCTGGGATGCTGCCTCCCTTAGGTGCTCTCTTGTGCGTCGAATCTCGCGGCCGTCTTCAGTCTGAAGAATCGCTGAACGCGGGGTGTCCGCTGGTCTCAGGATGACGGCTGGCGACCAGGTTCGCTGTCGTGTGTCGTACGTCGTGACCTTTTGCCCCGGTGACAATGGCGGCAGGTTTCGGGAGTTGCGGTTGTAGAAGGTCATCTGCCGCTTCCGGATCTCCTTGAGGCGGTTGTGGAAGGCGTTGCTTGGCACAGTCTCCGGCTCCAGGTGGCTTGTTGGTACCGGCAGCAGCGTCCGCGTCTGTCGTCCCATCAGCCTGTGCACAGGAGACTTGAGGACAGCATCTCTGGGAGTATTTCGCTAATCAAGTAAAGCCATTTGGAAGTCTGGGATCCTGAACGAGCACTTTTTTAAAAGTTTCTTGGCCTCTTGAACTGCTCTTTCACTCATACCATTAGAGCGTGGATGGTAGGGGCTAGAGGTAGTGTGCATAACGCTTAGATGGGATGGAAAGTCTTTGAACTTCTTGCTGTTGAATGGTGGGCCGTTGTTACTACACAGCTTCAGTGGTAGCCCATGAACTGAAAAAACTTCAGCACACCACGATTTAACCATGCTCGCGGTTGTGTTGCGGAGCTCCCAAACCTAAAAAAAGAACGAATAGAAGTCTACAATTATTGAAAAATCGCGTCCGCCGTATGAGAACAAGTCCATTCCCACGATCTCCCAAGGCAATGTCGGGACCTCGTGGCTCAGAAGAGGCATCTTTACGTTTCGTGGCTGATGCATCTGGCACACTTTGCAGGCCTTACAAAACTGCTCTATATCATTAGACATGTTCGGCCAAAACATCACACTTCTTTCTCGCGCTTTCATCTTCTCCGCCCCCGCGTGTGCCATGTGCAGGAGGTACATCATTTATACTCTTTTTGATTTTGGTATCATTACCTTATTGCTGCGAAACAGAAGGCCGTCTTGTTTGTGTATCTCCTCGAGGTTCGCCCAGTAGGGACGGACGATTTCTGGGACGTCTTGCTTGTTATCAGGCCAGCTTGTCTCGGCGTAGTCACGCAGGTTTGAGAGTTCGGGGTCCTCATTGGTTGCTCCAAGAACGTCCTTAAGGCGAGTTTCTGATGCTGAAACGTAAGCAAGTACGTTCACATGAAACTGGGTGGTTTCTTCTTGCATGCTTACTTTACTGGGGGAGCGTGACAAAGCATCGGCAAGAAATAGTTCTTTGCTCGGCTTGTGTAGAAGACGGATGGGATAACGTTGCAAAGTCAATCGCATACGTTGCAAACAAAGTGGAACTTGGTGCAGTGGTTTTTGAAAGATCGGCACCAAGGGACGGTGATCTGTTTCGATAATTACTTCCGCCTGGCCGAAAATGTAATCATGAAATTTGGTACAGCCGTGCACAATTGCCAGTGTTTCTTTTTCAATTTGTGCGTATCGCTGTTGCGTTTCAGTAAGGGATCTCGATGAAAAAGCGATAGGATGGCCTTCCTGAGTAATGGCGGCCCCCACTCCGTATTGGCTGGCATCAACAGAAAGAGTGACTGTTTTTTTTTTGGATCAAAGTACGACAGAACCGGTGCTTCGATCAATGCTCGTCTTAGCACGTCAAAACTGTTTTGCGGCTGTTCGGTCCACACCTAGGCAACATCCTGCCCAGTAGAGCTCTCAGCGGCGCAGTCACGTCGGACATGCGAGGTACAAAACGCTGCACAAAGTTCATTGTGCCAAGAAACACTTGCAACTCTTTACTGTTTGAGGGTGGCAGCATCGCCAGGATGTCGTTTGCGCGGTCCGGGTCCACGCGCAGGCCTTGCGTGGTCAGGATGTGACCTAGGTAGCGGACTTCTGTCAGCAAAAAAGTACATTTCTTGAGATTCAGTCGCAGATTGTAATCTCGGCAGCGCAACAGCCGCAGTGTCAAGTGATGGCCGTGCTTTACTTTTGTTCTGCCACAGAGTAGAATATCGTCCATCACTACGGCGACACAGGGTAGCCCTTCTAGTAGGCGGTGCATTGCTCCTTGAAAAATTTCTGGCGCGGAGGCGATCCCAAAGGGCATCCGGAGGAAGCGATATCGCCCGTAAGGTGTGCTCATCGTGCAAAGTTTGGAACTTGACTCTGCAAGTTTGATTAGCCAAAATCCTGACGCCGCATCAAGGGTCAAAAAGAATTTCGCTCCAGACTGTAGCGGCGCGACGTCCTCTAGGGTTGGCATTGGGTAGTTTTCTCGCAAAAGTGCTTTGTTGAGTGCAGTAGGGTCCAAAGAAATACACAGTTTGTCATTTTGGATGACGGTGACCATGTGGCTAGACCATGCAGTAGGCTCTTTGACCTTGGTTATGACGCCGTGCTCTTCCATGCGCTGAAGTTCCGCCTTGACCTTGTCTTGAAGGGCAACCGTAACTTTCCTGGCCGGCACCACGACTCCAACTGTTCCAGGTTTCAGCTTCATTTCATACTCGACATCTTTCAATTGCTCAAGGCCTTTGAAAACTTCTGCAAATGGTTGTGCGGCTTGGTACAAGTTCTCTAGATGAACATTCTGCACCCGGTATAGAAGTCCCAGGCGCTCGGCAAAGGATCCGCTCAAGGTGATCGGCACATGTTGTTCTACGACAAAGAAGAGTTCTTCGTGTGCTCTGCCATTTGCGGAAAGAATCAATTTTACTTTCTCGTGAGCAGTCGTCTTGTTTTCGAAAAACGCAGTTAGCGTCACTTGACACTCTTGCCGAGGCTTATCTGAAAGCTTTACGACGTCTTGCATTGATATGACGCCGCAGTTAGCGCCTGTATCTAGCTTGCACGCCATTGGTTTGCCTGCCCTCAATGTGACTTGACGCGCTCCACTTGTCGGTCGCCGACCCGATTTACCGTTAATGCTTCGAGAAAACATTCCTGGTCACTTTCGGTGTGCAGAGCGCGTAGTTCTTTCTTCGGTTTATTCGCGCTTTGTTGAAGTACAGGCGTCTTGCACACTTGAGCAAAGTGATTAAGCCTTCCACATTTCTTGCACGTTTTTCCTTTTGCTGGGCAGGTTTCGCCGCGGTGAGCAAAATAGCCGCACCTAGAGCAGGGTCTCTTTTTCGCAGCAACAGCATTATTAGTTGTCTCAGGTGCGCCTTGCTCTGTTCCAGTAATCTCCCGGAACTTTTCCTGCCCTTGTTCCTAAAGGCGACACAACTCAACGGTCTTTTCGTAGTTAGCGTTTTCAACAAGTAATTTCCGCTGCAGGCTCTTGTCTCGAACTCCTAGGATGATACGGCTTCGTAGCATCCGATCTTCTAGCTCTCCAAATTAGCAATTCTTAGCTAGAATCCTTAGCTCTGTTAACCATTCGTTGAAAGGTTCACCTTCTTTTTGGTCTCTTGACCCGAATCTGAATTGCTGGGAAGTCAGGTTTGTAGCGGGCTTGTAGTATTCTTCGAACTTTTGAATCAGTACTTCTACACTGTTTCTTTCTTCATCTGTAATGATCTTAAAGGTGTTATACGCCTTTCTGGCTTCGTCTCCGATTGTTATAGTAAGGTTGCTGCCGGCGCTTCCTCCGGCTGCTTGCTCAATTGCGTAGCGGTTGAGCACGTTTCCAATTTTTTCATCCGAGCCATGCGTCGCCTGATGTGTTTAGGGGCTTCGGTGGCGGCAGCAGCGTTGACGGCAATGGGGGCATCGGCGGCGTTGACGGTTTTGACATCTTGACTGGGCACCGCTGCCACCATGTAAGCGGGCCGCCAGCCAGGTGATGAATGATGTTTTTTGTTCCGAAGTGCGCCTTTATCAAGGCGCACTTCGGAACTGTGTGACGTAGGACGTCACACCCTGTCCTACGGTGTGACGTAGGACGTCCCACGGTACATGATTGGATGAGCTCTTTCACTAGCATGACACAGCTTGTACCCTGCTACACACAGTTCTCTTACTCGGTTACTCGGCAAGAGTAACCCAAGCTTACTAAACCCATGCTGCTACCAAGAAACGTTTGGAACTGAAGCGCCTAGACATTGTCAGCGAACATGAGCGCATGCATTTTAAGGAAAACACTCAGGCCCAATACAGCTGTGAACAATGAAGATCCATGTCGCGCTAGAGCACACGAATCTCTCAAGAGCACAGTGCCTCAGCCAGATGAGTATCTGGAGGGCAGTCTGAAAATCTCAGGCTAGCAGCGGTTGCTCTCAAGACCTGCTCCACTCGTGCCATCCATGGACCTTTCGCTTTACTGCTCGAACACCAACAGGCTGAGACAGATGTCGGGTGCAGCAGGGGTCGGCCTTTCTCCACATGCGCAGAGGTCGGCCTTGGTGGATGCGCACTCTCTGCTCCACGCTGTGCAGCCAAGAAAGCAGCCAAGAAAGTAGCCGAGACCTCGAAGGGTGATGTTGGGTCCTGGAAATACTTTGCACTGTCAATATAAGCTAAGCAGTCTAGATCAGGGCTCAGTACCCCTTTGAAGCAGCTGGCCGAGGAGACGCGAAGTGAATGTGGGGTTGGGCCGGACGGGAAACAGGTGTGTGTGTGTGTGTGTGTGTGCGGGGGGGGGGTATGCTGACACACGCTTAAAAGTATCTGCAATTATGAAGAAAAGGCTATTAAGCCTAAATGCTTTAGCACTGCGTTGATTTCTGAAACTTTGCCTACAGAACACTTGAGCCCCTTCTTAATACACATTTTATATTTCAATATCGCTCGCCAAGATGCAAGGATGTAAGTTTGATGTACTGATTAAAATTCACGCAGAGGTGTAGAACTCCTTATCCCTCTTTGTCATTTGCAAAAGCATGTGTGACTATAATAATAATAATAATAATGTTTATTTTCCACCACAAGATGGTGGCTATCAGGGAAAAAAGCTGTCAGGTACAGCTTGACGGGTCCCTGACCGCCTACAGAAAGCAGCAACAGAGTCGGAAAAAAACTATATTCAAGAGGAGAAAAAAAATGTACAATGATTGTCGCTATCACACATTTTAAAACAAATTTTAAATTTTTTCCCCTTTTTTTACATTGAGGCAGGACAGACAGCAGAGATAAAATTATGCAAAAACTAGTCACAAAGATTACAAACAATGAAAGGCAACTACCTTCAGCTGCTAGAGAAAAAAGATGATTTTACTTCTCTTACGGATAGCTTATCCCAATCTATACCTTTAGTCTTGTACGAATTGAGTAGATTAGGAAGAGTGCATTTAAGCATCTGTTTGCCGTAGTTTGTTCTTGGTGTAGCCACCTCCCAACATTCAGCACCTCGGGTAGGGTAATTATGAACATTTTTTGATAAATTTCCAAGATCTGTTAAAAAGGTTGTGTCTTTAAATTGCTCTACTTTAAGGCTAGTGCTAAGCCTATATTCATATAATGTATGCGCGTTTACGACGCGAAATTTCTGAAATAAGCCAGCTGTGTGAAAGTCATACGAGACGGCAGCTATAGCCCTCAGTGCTTTTTTTTGCAATACATGTAACTTTTCTAGGTTTGTTAAAGGTGTTGTTCCCCAAACTAAATGGCAATAATTTATGTAAGAATAAAATAGAGAATTATATATTAATAATTTAACGCTTGTTGGTAAAATATAACGATGACGATTTAACATGCCCACAGTTTGGGATAGCTTTGGAATAAGAGAGTTTATATGAATTTCCCACGACATATTTTCAGAAAACGTGACACCTAAGAGTTTAAAACAATTCACAATCTCGATTTTGGTTGAATTCAAAACTATGTCCTTGGTAATGGTAACGAGTTTATTTTTAGGACGAAAAAACACGGTTTTGGTTTTATTTACATGTATTTGTAATGCGTTGTAATGACTCCACGTTTGTAACCTAGACAGGGCCAGATTCGCCATATCGAATAACAGATCAGGATCATCTGCAAAAAACAGTATGCTCGTGCCATCAGCATAGTTTACAAATTTTGCGCTTACATTAATATTGACTATATCATTCACGTACATGTTAAAACGTAAGGGTCCCAATATACTACTACCCTGTGGTAGGTTTTATAGTGGAAGAATTCCCATTGATATAAACACATTGCGCTCGATGTTCCAGATAAGATCTTATCAGCTGTAAAGCGTGCCCTCGAATTTCATAATTATCTAATTTCGATAGTAAAATTTTATGATTGAGGCAGTCAAACGCCTTGGTGAAATCAATAAAGACTCCAAGAACCATATTTTTTTTCAAAGCTTTGTAAAATAAATTTTTTTTAAACAAGTAAGGCAGATTCTGTCGACTTGTGTATTGTAAATCCATACTGTGATGGAGTTATCAAGTTATACTTATTTGAAAATTTAGTCAAACGTGTATGACGAACCTTTTCGAGCGCCTTGGAAAACACTGGTAAAATTGAAATTGGCCTGTAGTTTCCCATTTCATTTACATTTCCTTTTTTATGCAATACTGAAACTTTGGCAATCTGCATTCTCTTAGGAAAAATTCCAGTAGATAAAGAGATATTAAAAGTCAAATTTGGGGGTTTTACATGCCAAATCTACGACGGGCATCTGGAACGCCCCAGCGGAGGACTGAGGATTAATATCGACCACCTGGGGATCTTTTGACGTGCAACCGAAAGCTCGGTTAAGGGGTGTCCAAACAGGACACTACAAAACCCGCGACTCCGACAAATCGTGAAAATTGAAGCGGACGCTTCTATTTTTACGGTCTGTCGGAGTCGTGAAAATGTTTGCAGGAGTCGTGAAAATTTTTACGATCACGACTGCTCTCCTCTTCAGATTGACGTCACACGCCACCTGCGTCTGTCTCACCTCGCCAACGCCCTCGCGTACCGCCGTCGCCTCGGCTCGAAGGCCAAGGAGGTCCGGCTTTGGGTGGATTTGGGACATTCCTGCGTCGAAGGGTGCGTTTCGCCCGCCTCGGATCTGCTTTCTTTGTCGAGATTCACTTTCGTCGTGATGGCGTCCGATGCGGTTCCGTATTGTGAGCGGAGGCCTTGAGCAATTGACCGACAGCCAACAGAGCGTGTTAGTGGCTCTCCGGACCCACGTGATGAGCAGAGCAAGGCCGCAGTGGAGGAAGCGAGGGGGAGATTTGACGGAGGGAAGTTTCCCCCCGGGAAGAATGACGGAGGGAAATTTCCCTCCGACGGCCGGAAGCGGATCGCGGCAGAGCGCGGCACGATTTGCCGGAGTCGCGGGTTTTGTAGTGTCCTGTTTGGACACCCCTTTACACGGCGCCTTCTCCGCAATAAGCCTCCGTCATATTGCGGGCACCTCGGTCGGGATTCGAACCCGCCTCCCGGGGATCCGTAGGCCCGCGCTCTTACCTCGGAGCCACCGAGGCGGCTGAGAGATATTAAATATATGAGTTATTACAGGTGCTAACAGATGAATAACATGTTTTACCGGTCTTATCTGGATGCCGTCGACGTCACAGCTAGAACTATTTTTAAGCTGAAGAAACAAGCTTATAATTTCTGGTTCGACGACGGGATCTAAAAATATCGAATCACTGTTTTGTTTATCATTTAAAACCAAAGGAGTTTCGGTTACAGTAGTAACCAGAATATTTACAAAATGTTCGTTAAAAGCATTTGCCAGTGAACACCCAGTAAGTTCAGTACCATTGCACAAAATTGTTTCAATTAAACTGAAGGGGTGATTACGATAAAGAAGATTATTTAGTTGCTTCCACATGATGTCACTGGGTCCTTGTGCGGCCTTGAACAAATCAAAATGATAACACGTTCTGGCGCGCTTTAGTTCTTTTGTCAGGTTGTTGCGATAGTTTTTAAATACTTTAAGGTCCTTCTGGTCCTTGGATTTTCTGAATTTACCATATAAAGCGTTTTTTATCTTAATTTTACAGAGTAAATCTCTCGTTATCCAAGGCTTCTTTATGCGCTTGTTTGTTTCAATAGAAGTGAAAGGAAAATATGTATTATACAGTCCAAGAAATAACTCTATAAAAGTGTTATAAGCCCCGTCAGCACTATCCTCACAGAGTACACGGCTCCAATTAGTATTTGAAACAGCGATCTGAAAAGCGTTGAGTTTATCTTAAGTTATTTTTTGTACTAATGTCCGCTCTGTCCTACAAGTTTTCTTCGGGAAACTTTTGAGAGAAAGGAATATTGGGAGGTGGTCACTCAGATCGCAAAAATGACGCCAGCTTTTATATAATCGACTGAGCTGTTTGAAATAAACAAATCAATTAATGTTTCAGATTGGAGAGTAACACGTGAGCTTCATCCTCGAAAACATCCGTTTACATAGCGAGCGGCAGTATACTCTTTAGATAGGAAAACCCCAACATAGGAAGCCAATGTGAAAATTAACTGAACGAGTCCTCTTACTCATCATCAAAAAACACTGCAAACAAGAATCCACTTAAACTTGAGCAAGCCCCACTGGATAAATATCTTGAGCTTGCCAGAAGTCTGTCTGATTTTATTTCTGAAAAATACAGATGTTGCTCGAATGCTCCTCCCTCAAATTACGCAATACTCCAAGTTTGAAGAGTTTTTGTTACCGGTGTCTTTGCAACAAAAACAAATTGAGTGATTAGACCCATCACAATCCGTTTCAACTTAACTTTGCTAAACAGTTAAATCAATGGCCCGGCCAGCCAATGACTGTAAGAGCGAGGCATGCGACAGCATAGTGACCGAGGTTGCAATCATCTTGCGGAGGGCTGCCAGATACCTTGCTCTGTTGCTCTTATTGACTCACAAGGAATGCAGCTCTTATCATTTTCAAAGTTATGCTGAAATGAAGTATACTGCACTGTCGGAATAGTTAAGGTAAAGGTCTAAAGCTTTTTCATCTGCGAGATTCCCAGGTTCGAGTTCGAAGTGAAACATCAGCCAGTAATATCAGACCGAGCCAAAATCAAAAGGCTATGATATCTTTCCTTCTACAAAAACCACGAACCAAAAAAATGTTCTCTTCGGCCCAGCGACTGCACATGGATACTGTTCCAGGGGCTGACCCCTCATTTACGTGGTTAGCCAGTGCGCTCAGTATTTAAGAGATAAGGGTTATCCAAAAGAGCAGCAATTGGGGGAGGGGGAAATATGGTACTATTGAGAGGTGTAACGCCAAAGGAAGTGCCACAAGGTGACACGACTGTATAGAGGAACACAAGAAAACAAAAAGAAATAGATTTTGTAAGCTAGAGCCCATGCTCATTAGTCTTAAAGACCGGAAAGAAAGTCAAGAGAGGCAAATAATCACCACGGGATCTTGGTCATCGGTTGGCTTGGTTCTACCTGCGGCGCATCCAGGTGACTGGCTGCATGATGGAGTCACTCCTATAATTCACCAGAAGAGTTCAAGTTTCATTGGATATGACAGCAGTTGTGAAAGACACCTGGAAACGTGACAATAAGCCCACTAAAATAATGTAGAGGAGGCATCGCAATACATTGCATGCTATCTTACCTCCAGTTTCAGTGCTGGACTGGCTTTCTGATGTTCCTGTAGCCTCAGACCTGCATAATTGACAAAAAGAACCGTGTAGTTGCATACGAATGAGAAATATGAAAAGTGCACTTTCGCGAAACAGTGGCTTCCTGACTGGCGCAGTCAGGAAGCGCAAGCTGCCAAAGTAGATTCACTTTGGCTTGTAGACGTCCGAGGTTCCACGGCCGCCGCGCTCTGTTCCTGCGACCTTGGCCGCCTCCTTGGCGTACTTGTCCCTCAGGTACTTCCACTTGGTCTTTCAGATGTCGTCTGGAGTCAAATATGTTATTTCAAGTGTGGGACAAGCCTGACAGAAATGATATACTCATGCAGAAATATGAAAAAGGGACAAAAATGCCATTGGCAATCGTAATGCTTCGTGGGCAACGAACAGCACACACAAAACGCGTGTCCAAAGCACTTGCTCAACAAATTTAGTCCCCCACCTAAAAATGACTCGCCAAGCTCTCAAGCAAATGACTATAGTATGTTCACGACTAGGCTGACAGGGCGGTAGAAGCTACATGCTCGTAGGAGCAATCAACAATAGGTCGGCATGCATACAGCGTTGTCACGCTCTCAGGGTAGTCAAGGGGCATAGAATGGATCAGGCACTGAGGAGCAGGTGACTGACTGGTCTAGAGACAGAGAGTACATAGCTTTCACTGTCCATTAAGTTAGCGGTGAATCAAGTACAGACATTTAATACCGATCTCACTAACATCTGCTAGTTGTACGATGATATGTATACTTTGTGGGCCAATTGAAACAAATCTACAAAACAAGAATCGTAAAAATTTGGTTCAGGCGGTATCGTACTGTAATTTCACATTTCGTTTCGAAAAATATTTTTAAAATGCTTGGATCAATCGAAAGTTATAATTAAATACGATCGATTGTCTGAAGGATACAAATGAAGTTCAGCCTTTTCCATACAACCGAGAAAAAACTTTCTCGTGGGGTGAAAAAAAAGAGGAATAAAATCCACGCAGTGATCATCTTTTTCCTTCACATTTTTGGTTGAAACAACTGTCGAAACAACGCAAAGACGTGAAAAAAGAACAAACAATATTTGGGTATATACCAGTGTGTCAAACCGAAAAAAGACGGGTTCGGTTACGGTTCAGGTCAGGTAAATTAATTTTGTTCCGGTTCAGTTCCGGTTCGATTAATTCGATCCGCGAACCGGTTCGCGAACCGGTTCGGAAATTATAAATGACAAATTGCAACATCAAAATAAATTACAAATAGAACATCTGAAATCAGCACATACGAAACGGGATACATCGTAGTGTAAGGCTCAGGGATTTCTACCAGGAATGGTTTCTTTATGTGCACTCAAAGGTTACCTCACCGACGTTTACGCATTCGGACTTCATGTAATTGGGTCCGCCGCAGTAGCTGTAAAATCCGCGACCTCCTTACAAACCAACTTACAAGTAGAACTCGCTAACTATCCCGCAACCTCGGCATGTAAGCAATTGAAGGAACAGTGGGGGAAAATACAGCTTTCTTTATTTGAACTAGCCTTCGGTAACTCAAATTAGACCCTTAAAGAAGTTTTCATTAAACAAGATACGGAATATGAAAAACACTTCACCGAACGCAACACCAGAAGGACGTAATAGGATAAATATTGAAATAGAAGAGTTCGCTGTCTCACAAATATGTTCGCTTCTAAGTGCCTGTACGAAACCGGATGCATTATATCAAACTCCACAGCCTTTTCTTTTCTCATTCCGATGGAAGCAAGCTTCAAGAACTCGCGCGTTCTAGAAACGTGTTATGAAATAAGCGCACAGCAGCATTTAGGATTTACGGGATTGTAGGAAAATAAAATCCCGTGACGCAATTTTTTTTTTTTTTTGCACAGCCTTCCAATTCTCTTTTTTCCGTGCAAGCCGCGACCAGCGCAATACTGGTTCCTATGTCAAGATTCATGGATGCAGCGTTTGTCAAGATTCATGGATGCAGCGTTTGTCAAGATTCATGGATGCAGCGTTTATATTTCTAAGACTGAGTGGAGAAGAAAAATATGTAAGGGAGGTGTGTGTCAGTTGACGGCACTTAAAAAACAAATGACATTGATAGCACATTCATTGTCAACAGCGCCTGGCCGAACCGTTTTGACATGAGCCGGTAACCATTATTTTTTTTTCCGGTTCAGTTCCGGTTTGGGTGCATCGCGATAACAATATAACGGTTTGGGTTCGGGTTCAGTTCCGGAAAAAATACCGGTTCGGTTCCGGTTTTCGGTTCGGTTCGGTTCCGGTTCGACACCCTGGTATATACAAATATTACCGTCTTCGTCTGTCGATCTTTGAATGATTATTTTTACGCAATATTGTTACAAAAGCATCCCACCACCATCACATATCACGTAAACCATACGCGCAACACAAAATGCGAACACACGTTGTCAGGGGGTGCAAAACCGCACTTACAGCGCACGATGTCGAACAGACGGGCGATCTCCTCCGAGACGTTCTCCCGTTCCGGGTTGTCTTCGTCGTCGCGCCGAAGCTTCCCGTGCAACCAAGGGTACAGCCATGGGTAGTTCTGGACGAGCTTGAGCAACTGAAAGCACTTGCTTTGGTCATCAAAGACGGCAGCGTCTGCGACCTTCTGCGCAGCTTCTTCTTGCCTCTGCGCGTTCGCAGCAGCCTTCTTTTCGGTCACCTTCCTCGCGTCGGAAACAGGAGGAAGTTCATAGATGCAGCAATACGGGTCATACCGCTATACGTGCAGGCAGCTGCGAAGATACGCCGCTGCGCTGGCTGTGCCAGGACGGTGAAGATACGCGGAACATGTCCTCCACCGATTGGCTGGGAGACAGGAGCACCCCACTACGGCACAGCGCGCTTCCGTACGCGTTCAGAAAGAAGTTGAAATCATCCAACTTTTTTTATGCGCGCCCGGAAGGAGCGAAGAACCGGCGCGACGTCACGAAATACGTCACATCCGGGGCACGCACCACCTACAGCCGCAAAAAGAAGCGTTGGTTTGAATCGCGCTTTAGTTCAGGACAGCATGGACGACTCGTGCAAACGCTTGTAAGCAACTTCCTTTTGTTTCTGCGAAGTGGGCTGCTGTCTCTAACTTCGTCGTGTACCGTGTGCTTGCAAAGCTGTGCTTTATTCTAACTATGCTTCTGTCCTGTGTTATTTTGTTATTTGAAAATAGCGTATCTTCTTCGAAATATGTGTCTCGCTCCGCAGTGTGAGAAGAATTCCCGTATGGCGAAAGCGTGGGCATGTTCTGGGTACCGTCCAACGAGAGACTATTATGTGCCGCATGTATTTAACCGCCTACCAGAATCAATTCTCCTTATAACGTCCCAAAAAAAACCTTAGGAATGCATTACGCAACTTAGAGGAATAAAAATTTTAAAGTGCAATGTTTTTTTTTGTTTTTTTTTCCCGTTCTTTTTCTTTTTTTCTTTTTTTTTTTCTTTTAACATTGCGGTTGCAGTGTGCCCAAGGTGTTTGTTGGGTGTGTATATCTTTTTGGATTGTGTTAAGGCGCACTGAGGTTTTAGGAGAACGAGAACGAGAGTGTAAATTGCTTTTCAATTAATGTTCTTCTTTATCTAATCTATATGATTTCGTCACCTGCCGAGCCAGGTACACAAGCCCTTTAGGCTTATTCCGGCTCGCTATTGTATTTTGAAAAATGATTGTTCTATCAATAAAGCTATGTTCTATGTTCTATGTTCTACGCTCCTCCGACGACGCTTTTGCGGAGCGTTCAAGTGCCGTCTGATGAACGTTCAAGCATTCAACCACCGTCCCAAAGTGTTCATCACAGGTCATGCTAGTTCTGACGTCTTGTACCAACAGCCGCTCGCGAATGATTTGCTTCATAACGCGGGAGCAGCATGATTTTTTTTTTTTTATTAAGCTAATACCTGTGCCGCGGAGACGTGCGGTCTCTTCGCGTTTGCCGAACCGGCACACTTTCCAAGTTTACGATTGTGTGATGTAAAAAAAGAAAAAGTTTCGATGTAAAAACTTTAGAGCAGCATGAGTTTTTTGCCTAAGCTAATGCCTGTGCCGTGGAGACGTGCGGTCCCTTCGCGTCTGCCGGACCGGCACATTTTCCAAGTTCACAATTGTGTGATGTAAAGAAAAATTGGATTTCAGGTTTTGTAGTGGTGGCGAAAGCCCTTACAAAAATCAGAGCGGTTAGAAAAAAGTATGAAACAAAGTGAAAAAAAAATTAAATGAAACGCTAATGTGAAACCTGAATGTTCGATGGAGTTGAAACACTACCACTGTGCCAACTCGCCCAGATATTTTTTTATTTCAAAGACTAATAGCCAATAGTAATAAATAAATAAATGCCAACTATTAATTGGTAACAAATTGGTAATTGATGCAGTACAGCCCTACCTTGCTCTACTGTTTTTATGATATCAGGTAATGTGTAAATATATAGGACAGTTCATAGCAGCCATTTATGTCCGACCCATTATATTGAATCTTTTCTCCAAAGAGCTCGAAGTTACATAAAAACGTGCTCTTCATAAATTAAGCCGCACCACTGAATGTACAATAGCGTGTGACTTGTGTGTATGTTCTCAGCGAAAGAAACAAATGCATTCAAAAATGGAAAGTTGAATTGTTTCCACTCTGTTAGAGCTTCTTTCAGTACATGCAAAATATGGGTGTCTACGTCTAAAAGAGTGGAATTGACATTTCCTGCAGCGCTGGCAGGCCTGACTCAGCTTGGGTAGCATATTGAAACCTATGGGAGCCTAGGGAAATGCACCACAAGAGTGGGAGTGACGAACGCCCAGCACTTTCTCGACGATGGCACCATGAGGAAGGGGGAGCTGCCCTAAAGTGAATGCAATGGCGAGTGGGTCGTTCATGTGAGCCCTTCTACAGATGATATCGAGCAGAGAAGATAAAAAAATGTATTATTAAAAACACGGAGTGTGAATCACATGGACAAGGAGGAGATCACCACAGCGCTGTGTTGCGTTTGCATCCTCTGTTCCCGTATTCTTCATGATTTCTTTTTAAATAATTGGCTACCAACTGGTTCAATCATCAAAACATAGTCGTAGTCAACAAAAGTATGCTGTTATTTATTAGTATGCCTTAACACTGTGTTACAGTTGAATCCTACTGTCATTTATCAATGAACAAAAACACAAACGAGGGTGCAAGCAAGCTATACAGGCTAAACACGAATAATTTATTCCAAACGGGTTCTCTGAAGGATGACGCAAACGCAGAGAAGTGTCAAACGGAGCTGAGTTTTAATAGACAAAAAAAAGAATAGGCGACCGAAAAGAGGAAACATAGGGGAAGGTATGAAGTCACTTTTTACAATTCCCTCTTCTGTTTACCACCCCTCTACAAAGGGAATTTCTTCCTGGACCTCACTCTGTTATACTGTTCACAACCCCTAGTAGACCCGAGGACAGTAAACGCAAAGAAGCAACCTAGTAACATCTGGGTAAATTTGATTAAACAAACAACAGAGAATGCCTTTGAGCTTTCAACCTAGAAAATAGAAAATATCATGCACAACATTAAGATTTAACAAAAATACAGACGGGCATCATGCCTGTTTCTAAAATAAATATAGGCCAAGAAACTTCTTCCACTTGTTGGGAAAACACAGGGAAGGCATTCAACAGATTGCAGGTTTCATCATTTTTATTGATTCTTTCAATATATACTTAAGTTATGGTCAATCTGTTTAGTCAGTTATTTCAGTAGTGTTCTACAAGAACACACAATTATGACATTAGATCGCTTGTTTTGATGCAGCTGAAAACAGATCCTTATTTCTCTGAAACACTTATACTAATTTAAATCGGTCGTTAATGGAGGGTTTTGTCGCATGAAGTGTTCTATGAGGTGAGCGAGAATTTCTAGCGGTCCCTGGGACATGGGCTGTAGGCTTATGTATTACTGACTTTCTCTTTGTTACTTTGTGTTATATGGCAGGCTGTATCAAAATTAATTGCATTTCCCAGCTGAACCAAGTGGCTAGACCCAATTGTCAAAGACTGCAAGCCGCTCTCTTTGAGCCGTACAGAGTGTTCTATGAAGTAGCAATCATTTCTGGCGGTCCTTGGTACGTGCCGTGCTGGGGGTTTATGTAAAACTGGCCTTCTCCAGTTTAATCCAGTTCTACGTAAGGTAAAAGTGGACCTCTATAGTGGGATGGTGCCCGGCTGCATGCGCATGCATCCGGTATTTATATATACATATATACAAAACTTTCTAGTTTGATTCAAACTAAGTTTCAAAACGAATAGCGTGAGTGTTGCTTGGGTGCCACCTTCACGGTGTGTTTATGGGGCTCGGAGGATATCAGATAAGGGGATAACCGTCGCAGTATATTAATCATATCTAATATATCAAAATTTTATCATAATATTGTAATTAATGATTTTAGGCGGCATGTTTCAATTCTAGTTTCAAAGGATGTGGATATAAAGGACTCACCGAATTGACACAATTTGCGAATGGCAACAAGTTTTGAGATATTCAATGCTAAAAATCCGCCTTTTCGTCACCCAATTCCAAAATCTTACGCTCAGAAGACCTCAGGATGTTGTGCGGATGGGGTGGCTTCGAACGCACCTTCACAATCTTGAAAGTATGACGCCGATGCATCCACTAAGGACACCCTGTGGAGATAGTGACGACGTGCCTGGTGGGACTGTCACTTTTCTACCCACCATTAATGGCACGAATTATTGAGCTGAAACTGAGTGCGGTTTTTGTATCTGACATCAAAAACGCAAAAGTTGAACAATGAATAAATCAAAGCCGTTTGGCTTTTTATGAATTGTTTAAATCGGGATAGCCTTTGATATTGACTGGCTTTTAACACTGCAGTTGCAACATGGCCCATAAAGCCATTAATTACAAAGCTAACAGATTTTGGTCATTTAGTCAACATGCTGTGACAGTTATCCCGTTTACTAGTGTCCGCCGAGTCCCATGAAAACGCAGTCAAGACGACATTGAAATAACTCTCACGACCTTTTTAAAAATTCTGTTAGCTTTGAAATAGAATGCTGTGTCTACATGTAAAACGACCTGTAGAATGTAAGCATGCACATAATTTTTACAAAGCTTTGCTTTTCACCCTTTTAAAGTATGGCATGTTTTATCACAACCTTTCAAACATATGCAAAGCATCCAGTTGGGTACTTAAAATGTATTCTTTTCGGAAATAAATTCAACGAACTACTTCTTTTGCCTTTGGCTGTGTATTCAAAATAATAGGCATTGCGAATCATCAAATTTTTGCTTAAATTGAATATTTATTTGAGCATATTAGCTTTTCAGTTTAATATCACATAGTTTCTGCACTTCCCTCCAAGCCCGCAAATTTTGGGTCTGTTTACATCAAGTCATTCAGCAGCCGCAGGTTACCTTTTCGGCCACCGAGATTGCTCTTTTCTTGACTCAGACAGCTCATTGTATGTTTACGGGTAAAATAGCGCGAACAAGGACACAGGACAGAGAAGACGTACACCGAGGGAGCGCTGACTGTCAACTGTTTATTTTTAAAGAAACGCCCAACGACGTGGTCACACCAAACAACAAATACATCACGTCACGTGACCGTCATATGATCGTCACAAGTTAAAGTCCCTCAAAAATGCCAACTCACAATCATAAAGATCTATCTAAGGCATGCTTACACAGTTGTCTTTGTACTTGGAAATGTAAAAGGCCTGTGTTATCTCCCTAGTTCGTTGGTGACTGTGTCTTCCCAGGACCGTGGTATCTTCCAAAACCGGAGAACAACCACATCTGTCGCAGTGAACCGCCATATTTCCTGACCGAGATGTGCTAATCGAACAAGCGTGTTCACGTAGTTTATTATTAATGCAGGGACTGGTCTGGCCGATGTAAAATTTTTTACCAGTCAGGGAATTACGGTAGATTCCCCCCCCCCTCCCCACACACACACAGTCACGCAAGGGACAAGCTTGTTTTCATGCTTCTTATCGCGTGCGGCCCTGACAGCCGATCCCCTCTTCACCCTCGCACATAAACGTCCCAGCTTGGCCGGTGCTGAGAAAACAACCGGAACAATATGGCATTGCGCTACTTTCTTTATCCCAGTGGTTCTCAAACCTTGATGTTTCGCGGACCCCTTATGGACCGGAGGAGGTGATGGAGGACCCCGCTTGTGGTGAAAGGAAAGGAAATATGTAGGTAAATTATGATAGCGATTTATTAAAAGGATACATCTAAGGGCTAGTGTGAAGAAGACTTCTGTTATTGACATATACACAAGCAAACCCGCCCAAAAATATGAGCGTTTCTTCTCAATTCGAAAAAAATATAGTTTTATTGCCGGGCTTGAATGATTAATCTGGGCTTCACCGACCCCTAGAATGCCTTCGCGGACCCCCATCTTAGAACCACTCCTTTAACCTATGCGCCTCCTTACGAACATAGGGCACCACCACCGGTTTCTGCATAGACTTCCTACCAAAACCTACCTCCGGATTTCTCATTCTCCTCAAGAGGCACTCGGCCACACCTACCATGAGATTGCCAGTATAGCCGCCCTCCAAAAGTTTGTTAGCCTGGCTACGAAAAGTCGTTGTCATTTGGTGAGGACATGACCTGACGAGCGACCCTCAAAGACTACTGGATATGACTCCGCTTTAAACTATTTTTGAATGACTCGAGTCGAACGCAAGCTCGCCGTTCTTCAACCTTACGGCAGTAGCACCAACACACGTGGGAGTCCGAGAAAGTTAGCTTAATGTCTAAAACTGTAGAACAACCCCAACAGGGTCTTCCCTGGTGAAGTTCAATCCCTGGCATGACCCTTGGAAACGTCTAACATGTTTGAAACCACACGCTCTTTCTTCCCGCCAGAACCAGTTCGAAACAACACCAAAAAGTCATCTAAGTATCTAAATACACGGATGACATAACTCCCTAAATCTCCGGCTATGCCTCTATCACACCTGGACAGGAATACGTCACTTAAAGAAGACCCTGTTGGGGGTGTTCTACAGTTTTTAGACATGAGGCTAACTTTCTCGGACTCCCACGTGTGTTGGTGCTACGGTCCTAGGTCGAAGAAAGGTGTGCTTCCGTTCGACTCGAGGCATTTAAAAAGTGTTAAAAGGAGAATCGTATACAATAGACTTTAGGAGTCGCTTGTCAGGTAATGTCCTCACCAAATGACAACCAGTTTTTATAGCCAGGCCAAAAAATGTTTGGAGAGCGGCTATCTTCGCAATCTCCTGGTAGGAGTGGCCGAGTGCCTCTTTAGGAGGGTGAGAAATCCGGAGGTAGTTACGGGTGGGAAGTCTATGCAGAAATCCATAAGGTGGCCCATGGGTTAAAGAAAGTAGCGCACCGCGACGATGGTCCGGTCATTTTCTCAGCACCGGCCAAGCTGGGACATTTATCTGTGAGGGTGGAGAGGGGATCGACGGTCAGGCCGTATGTGATAAGAAGCATAAAAACAAGTTTGTTCCTTGCGTGGGGGGGGGGTCTACAGTAATTTCCCTGACTTGTAAAAACGTGACATCGGCCAGACCGGTCGCTGCATTATTGATAGATTACGTGAACACGCGTGTTCGATAAGGACATCTCCTTCAGGGAATACGGCAGTTCACTGCGACAGATGTGGTTGTTCTCCGGTTTTGGAAGATACCACGCACTAAACATCGTGACACCCTAGTGGGTGTAAATGGCTTGTCCTATAACTAACACCCATTTGGGTGTAGCAAAACGCCCCAAAAAAGGGCGCTATTCCTAACACCCCTAAAATAGTGTGTTTCCCCTAACACCCTTAAAGGACGACGTTATTCCGAACACCCTTAAATTAGGGTGTGATTCCACTGTACACCTTTTTATTAGGGTGTTATGACTGCGCAGTACGGCCTCTTAATTGTGTGTATCACCACCAGAAAGGGAAATAAAAAAGGCGCGATTATCAACACCCATAAAGTAGGGCATAATAACCCAAAAGAGTGCACGAAAAAATGACTGCAAATGCCTGGTTTACTTTTTATTTCTTAATCAAGGTTCTAACAGGTTCAACAAAATTCTGTTTAGACGATTGCAAGCAGCTCATCTGGCCTCTGCTCATGTCTCTGCTTATGCGGGCAAGTGCGTGCAATTACAAGCGTGCCAAAGGGCAAAGCTACGTTCACGCGCACGTCATCAAACTTGGCGAAGGCAAGACTAAAAGAAATAGCTCTCTATTATCCTCGCAATTCCACCACGACTAAGACGCTTCTAAACCAGTGGCGGTCCGTGCGTGTAAGTTCATGAATATTTCAACCGCATATTGTTTCATAACCCCTTCAAATTGTACAACCGAAGACCCTAGTTAAATCTCCAACTGTACTTTTCTTGTGACGTTTATGCTTTCTTGCACTGGTGACGTGGACAAAACTGGCAGGCTTGCAAAGACCGTACGACCGGGAGTTGCTTGGGACGTGAGCGGCAGTTCATGTTTGTAAACCGTAAAATGGTCTATTGAACCGGAAGCTTTGACTACTATCAGAAGCATGCTTGCAGAGTACTTACAAATAAAACAGCGATCTCATGCAATCCGTGATAGATGCATAATCCGATTCGGGCAGCACATAACTGTCCACAAACAGAATGTCGAGGATGAAGGCGGTCGCTCACATTCAGCAGAAGTTTCGCGGTCGCCGATGAGCACCTCTCTGTCGTGATAGATGCGCAATCCGATTCGGGCAGCACAAAACAACGCAAACACAATGCCGAGGTTGAAGGCGGTCGATCACATTCAACGGAAGTCTCACCGCCGCCGATGAGCAGCTCTTTGTCCGTAACGCGTCCAACAAATACAGCACAATAATTTCATGGACTCCGGCGAAATGAACGACCATTTCCGAAAAGTTGGCATGGATGTATGGCGGCCGTTCACGACGAAAAATCACGGCCGCGACTGAAACGCACGAAAAACAGGAATACACTGACGGGCGCCCTCCTTTTTGCACACCGGACCTACGTGGCCCCTACAACACACCATAACTTGGCATACGGCAAAGACTACGGCCCCTGTAGCCCATGAGCGCGTCAGAGCGAGTCACGTGACAAATTCTCGTCCAAGCGTCCTTCTCCTTTGGAGAGCGGTCACGTGTTTCGCGCCCCCCCTCTGATTTGCTAGAAGCGGCCTTCGCACTCGCTCACAGCAACACGAAGACACAAAAGAAGGTTTGGAGGCTTACCAGAAGACGAGGTCAAAGGGGGTTGGACAAAGCAGCTAATCTCCCTCTGCTGCTTTGTATTGCCACCTGCCCTGCCCAGGGAAGGTCGTAAAATCGGACTCGTCGGGACTTGCTTTGCGTAGTACAACCTTGAGCGGCTCAAACTGCCACTCATGTAGACGCGCATGCTCTGGTGCGGAGCGCGAGATCACAAAATAAATACGAAAAACAATTTTGAACGCCGTCGAAGACGCGGTTTCACGCACGTGTACCAAAGAAAAACCGGGAAAAAATTCGTCGGGAAGCTAGATATTTTGGTGTCATTACGCAGAGATAAGAGTCGCGTCCCTGGGGTGTCATTAGTCCGGCACTTTCGATTGTCTTGCGACATTGTTTCTTGAGAGCTACACTCCGAAATAAAGTTTCGGTGAAGGTGCTATAAGTAGTGCGAAACCCAGTCAGGTGAGTTTGTAATATCCGAATTGAGGGCGCCACAGTTTGTTCAAGTATCCAGCTTAAAATTTCTTTCTTTGGTTAAAAGTAAGCAGGATCTATTTCGCTCAATCTTGTTTTTTTTTTTTTAACGTCGGATTTTACGCAGTCAAGAAATAGAAATACCTCGCCGGCATAGCCGATTCACGCAGGACACTCTTGACAGAAAAACAAAAACGGCGCCGCGTACGGTATGTCAGGATAGCTTCGGGCACGACCCATCCCAGTTTTCACAGATATTGGCTAGACCAAAATAATATCGGCACAATCTTTCCGATTTAATTCCATAACAGCGGAATACTGTGTGCTGCCTAGGTTGTATATTTACACGACTTCGTTCATTTTTTTTTTTTTTTTTTTGGCGAGCGGAGATGATTTTTTTTTTCAAGGTTGAACCATGTGGGAAGCCGAGGAGGACGACGGCGCGCGAGGGGGCAGGAGCGGTGGCCGGCGGCCCGGTGCGCGTGACAGAGTGCACGAGAGATTCCGCCACGCACTGGGGCAAGACACACTGACGAGGACTGCAACGGCAAGGCTACAGCAACCAGCCGAAATAGTAAAACGTTTCGAATTTATTCTTGCTCGTGTGACTTCTTGGGAGGGCGGACCAGGCAGGGACCGATTGGGCAGCAGTATAGTAGAGCGATCCACAACCGATAAAACTGATGCACGCGCGAAACGTAACTTTAGACTCCTGTCGGACGAAGAGTTTTATAGGAGTTGCAAAAACTATTCTCTAGCACTTACTAATCATACGCGACTCCGTGTGGCGATTAATTATACTCGATCTTTGTACCGCCGTACATCAACAACAGTTTCACCAAAGCAGTACATATGAACGGCTATGAAATCATGGGTGTATTTGACAGCATCACGGTTACGCTGCTTTACCACCGTGTGGATGAAGGGCGTAAAATTCGCCCATACACCCTTTTTACACGATTTCAGACACCATCGATGCAAGTGGGGCGTAAAGAGGGCGTGTAAAGGGTGTAAAACGTCAGCACACCCTTTTTACACCCACAGATATTCATAAATTGTGTAAAAAGCGAGTAAAAAGGGTGTTTTTCATAACCTACACCCTTCTTACACCCTTTTTACACTATTATGGGTGTTACAATGTTTAGTATGCACGATACTGGGAAGACACAGTCAGCAGCGAGCTAGAGAGATAACTGAGGCTTTTTACGATTCCAAGTTCAAAAGAAACTTTGTCAGCGTGCCTTCGATATATCTTTATGATTGTGAGTTGGCATTTTTGAGGCGATTTAACTTGTGACGATCATGTGGCGGTCCTGTGTTTTGATGTAATTTTTGTTTGGTGTGACTACGCCGTTGGACGTTTTTTTGAAAATAAATAGTTGAGAGGTCAGCGCTCAGTCTTTGTACATCTTCTCTGTCCTGTGTCCTTGTTCGCGCTGTTTTACCCATAATCATGCTTCACCAACTGGGCCAAATTTGAACAGTATTACAGCAGATTGTATATTTTTTCAGAACACCTTTGTCTGTCACAAATTCGAGGGGTGCAGCAAGGTGCAAACACAACACTGTCTCATACATAGCTGTAGAAATTTTTTATCACGAGCACCTTTTTCTGTGCAATCACCTCCTTCATTGTTGAAAGCCACAGCCGTCAACCTTGCCACGCTCGACGCGCTGCATGCTGGATTTTCGCTGCACCGGTTGGTGTTTGGACGGGGGAGCTCATGTGGGCGGTGTCTGTACATGAAATGTAGCTCGTTAAAATGAATTTTACGGCTACATACGAGACATTATTATGTTTGCTGTTTACTGTAAACCTCATATTTATTTGTTAAGGGAAGAGGAAGAAGCAAAATTAACATTTACCAAGGGACAAATATCAGCATGTACCATTATGGTCAGTCGGCAGCCATATTCTGTTCATAAATGCAGGGTGGCGAGGGGAGAAAACAAGGTCCGTGGCCGATATATATTGTGGTCCCTGAGCTCCGCACCTTCTGTTGGTGTTTGTCCCATTTTCTTTTTGAAACTTGCCTTCCCTTGGCTATGTTCGTTGATACCGATAAGAACCCATTATTGCACCCAAAGAACGCTGGCGAACGATGACACTGTCTGACAAAGCGTGTCTGCCCAAACGTCCCTGCTTTTTGTCTTCTCACCTGTGAATTTGTTGTGTCCTCTGCGTTGCCACGTGCGTTGCCGAGCGAGCGCGTGCGTGGCTGTATGTTTGGCGTGCTTGACTGTCGCCCGAAGGATCTGGGTTCGATTGCAGGGAGCGGAATTTGCTTTTATTTATTCTTCCTACATGGCGTTTTCGTAAGTTCATGAACCTTCTCGTCCAATCCAGTTACGAATGTTCTACGAGCCGAACGTACTTGGCCGAACGTTCCAGAAGCCCACGCGTGTACAAAAGGGGCTCCGCGTGGCATGCCGGAGCCAGTCTCGCCCCAGCGTTCCACTCTGCTGTTACGCCGACTTCGACGCCCTCGACGCTCTTCTGTTATCAATTCTGTTTCCTTCTATTTTGCGGCACAAGTTCGCCCCATTAAACGTTTAGCTTCAGGTATTATCGCCTCACCACTTGCCATTCGTGACAATATATATATATGTATATTTATATATATATATATAGAAAGAGAGAGAGAGAGATACAATGGGCATGGTGGCGGGAGGCCGAAGGTGAGCGCGTCCGGAGCTCCACAGGCTTGTTGTGTCCCTCGGGTCGCCTCGGCACACCAATCGACGCCTGGATCAGTCGAACCTCCTCTTGTTCCACTGGTTCAACACCGAAGCCCGGAAATTCAACAACGCAATCAAGGACTACTGCAGGAAACCAGGAAAGGTGACCTTCTTAGACGATGACTTCACGGCGCTGCCGCCTCTTCGAGTCCTGGCGGCTGACCCAAGCATCACGGAAGTCGCGCTCATCGCGGCAAAACCTGGACTCTATTTTGTAACGTGGAACAAGTACGACGTTGCCAGGTTGGTAGTCGAATATCCCCGCCGCCGCCACACCAACTGCACAAGGATCCAGGATCAGAAGAACCCAGGCACCCCGAGAGTCCCAGGTCCCACAACGCCAGTCTAGAGAGCCCAGCTGCCATTGTGGGGATCCCGGGAGCACCGTGCCCGGCAGCCAGCGAGAGCGTCGAGAGCCAAGCTGCCCCTGTGGAGACCCCGGGAGCACCGTGCCCGGCAGTCCGTGAGAGCGTCGACTACGTCGATGAGTACCCGACACCTGCCGAGGGTGTGGCACCCAAGCGATGCCCGCGGCAGCCGAGAAGTACCCCAAGACAGTGCTGCAACCCTCGAAAGCCCGCCGCAGAGAGCTCCCCGCACCCGAGAGAAGATTGACGACAGTTCGGTTAGTCCAGTTCCTCCGCACCAAACTGCAGTACCACTTTTCTTAATGTACGAAAGCTCTCAGATAAACGCATTAGGCACGAACTTCATAAATCAACGTTGCTAGTGTTCCCTAACGCAGGCATTACTCCGAAGGGCCATGTCGTCTCCCTTTCTCCCGCCTGCACAAACCTCGACCAACATGACCGATCGGAATGGCAACAGGTTCTCCTATAGAGGCGTCCCTTAAACTGGTTCAAATAGCAATTCATCATAGTGACAAACAAGTAAAAGAGTTAACTACCGCGACCGCTACACTTCTCCGTTCAAATGGCCCCTTATGAACATTCTAAATTAGCGCCCCGTCTGAATTCGATAAAAAGCAACGCCATGACCTCGAAACAATATAGCTACGTAAGCTACAGCACGAGAAGGTTCCTAACCCTGTAGGGACAGAACGAGCGGGTTGGTATGGATACTGAGTTCCTTTCTGAATGTCCCGCAAAGCCGCTAATATACCAAAAGTTTATAGACGATATATTTATTGTATGGTCGCACACTGAGGAGGAGCTCGTGGACTTCATAGGTCGATACAACACTGCCCATCCGAGCATCCGCTTAACACATTCGTACTCTCAAACCGAAATAAACTTCTTAGACGTCAACGTTAAAATAGACGATGGTAAACTCGCCACGAGCCTGTACTGTAAGTCCACAGATCGAGAGCAATGCCGGCATTATCAAAGCGACCACCCACGTAATTGCAAAAACAGCATTCCCTATAGCCAAGCTCATCGTTTCAAACGAATTTATTCCAAAGACACAGATTGTGATTCGAGCAGCGAAAATTTAAAGTTAGTGCTAGAGCAACAAAAATATCCATCCCGTATGGCGGACGATGCATTGAGAAAAGCCTAGCAATTGAACCGAGCAGAACTTATCAGCCCGCGCTCCTCGCAAAACGACACACAACACACAAATCTATATCTAACCTATAGCATGAACCATCCTAATGTAAATAATATATTAAGACGACATTATAACATTCTTGAACAAAGCGAGCGCTTTAAACGCGCGTTTCCATCCGCCCCTGGGGTAGTCCATAGACGATCACGTAACCTGAAAGATGTGCTAGTAAACCATCGGATAAATTCATCGCCATCACCTAACGAATGTAGGCCTTGCATGCACCCAGTATGTCTGATCTGTAAACAGATGCAGCACAGAAACACGGCCAGCAGCCCGCACTCGCACTTCTCGATAAAAATTAGAGGGCACTTAACAAGTGCCTCGTCGAATGTCATGTAATTATTCGAGTGTACGGTATGCAAAATGCTTTTCATAGGGCAAACTAGAATGGCATTTAGACTGCGCTTTAATAATCGCACATCTCACGCCATAAATCTTTCGACACTGCCTCTATCCAAACATCTCGCTCTCCTAAAACACTCGTTTGATAAATTGTCAGTGACACCCCTAGAATCTGAACTTAAATCAAATCGCGAACATGAATAGCGTGAATCATACCTAATTTACCGATTCATTGCTATTAAACAAGGAATAAATGAAAGCAACGGTACTCTGACATCGATTAAATTGCAAACAGACGAATAGCAACAGCGATCAGGGGACATCGTTTCAGGTCCCACACCTTATTGTTAGCAGCGGTACTGTGTTTGTGGCCGGAACTGGACCATCAAATTTTTTTTTTTTTATTTCCAGGTTTAGATATTCATTTTCATTATATTTATATCTAGGTTTAACATTGTTCTTTTCCAGGTCTAACTCACGCTTGCACCACAAAACAACCCACATGACTGTGCAGTTTTTTTTTTTTTTTTTGAGACACTAGTTTGCGCGTGCATCTTTTGTCTATTGTACGCTATCGTCCAGGTCGCCCCTGCCCGCCCCGACAAAAAGTCTCCCTGCACCCCCTCTCATGATGCTACCACCGTCATCCCACCGTCCTTTAAACTTGGCCCCGACCGTCAACCTTCTTCACCCCGATACAAACTGCACTGCGCTTCGCTCTCACGAAAGCTCCAACCGTCACCCCGCCGAAATTTGGACCAGACCGTAGAATTGCATAAACGTTTGCCCATCGGTAACTATTCCTACGTTTCTTTGAAAACTCCAACCGTCATCCCGCCGTTTTTGAAACTTGGACTCGACAGTAGCCGGCCGGTTTCATTTGAAATCGAACACGCTTCTCGGGGTGGCTCTTTCGATTTTTTCTGAAAAAAGATATACAATTGCCCCTATTTTTGGAAAGAACAAAACAGCTTTTTAAAATTTTGAAAAAAAAAATATTTCGCTTCAGAAAAAATTTGTGAGTGGGGCAGGGTGAAAAACTGTTTTTTGCTCCGTGATTTTTCTACCCAGTTCTGTACGCTGGTATGAATACGGGAAGCATACAAAACTCACAGTATTTTTTTGTGCTCGTGTATGTTATATTGTCTTTTATTTAGTTCAAAGGAACTTACTTTTTTTAATATTTGTTCACTGAGGTAAAAAATGTCAAACACCGTCTCTTTGACAATCCGGTGACATCTTCAAAGCCTTGTAACTCATGAGTTATATTTGTCACTTATTAAATGCTATGCGGGTGTAGCCCCATACATGGGCTATTGACGGGCATAAGTTTAGTTTATTTTATTTCGCTGAATTTTTTATATAAAATTTCGAATATCGTCGAAAATGAAATTAACCGATATTTTAAACCCACTTTATCAAAAAAGGCCATTTTTTATTTCGTTCAATTTTGTATTATTGCTGCCGATCACATGAACTGTCAATTGGCTCTATGCGATTTCCCCCTTTTTTGATGTATCTTCTCTAGAAGTGACGAAATCGCTCCCACGTGACCATGCGGTGACAAATTCAGAGCCTTGTAACTCATGAATTATTATATTTGTCACTTACCAAATAATATGCGGGTGTATACATGGAATATCGTGGGGCATAAGTTTAGCTCAGTGTAGTTTCACTGAATTTTTTATATAAATTTTGAAATATCGCCGAAAATGAAATTAACTGATATTTTGAACCCACTTTATCGAAAAAGGCCATTTATTGTTTCGTTAATTTTTTTATTACTGCTGCCGATGATATGAAATTTCAATTGGCTAGATGCGATTTCCCCCTTTTTTGTTGTATCTTCTCAAGACGTGATCGAAATCGCTCCCACGTTCTCAAAACGACCAAACGCAGTTTCCGCAGGTCGGCTTCGCTGCAAAAACTATACAGCTTATTTGTGTGTTCAAACGCAGCGGGTAAATTCGTTTCGATTGAGACCACTCATGCTTGGCTACATATTGTATTTTCTTAATTTGTTTAATGATGGCAACTGACATTCTTTAGTCTGATAGTTAACGGTGCAGCGGATGTTCCATTACCCGACGTCTAAAGCCAGGGCACAAAGGGCGCAGAAAACGAAACGAGCTCATCATGTAGCCAGACCGGGGTCATATACCTAGCAAGGTGGAAAGTTGGGCCACTTGGTTCATGGTTTTTTAAATAATTAAAAGCGTCGAAAAAGACAAGGACAAAGAGGTGAAACGACATAAGGCAACTTGTGTCGTTTCACTTCTTTGTCCTTGTCTTTGTCGGCGCTTTTAATTATTTAAAGAGTCAAATATCTGTTTGTGTTATACACGGAGGAAGAAGAAGTTTTCCCAAGGTAGGAGCAGTAAATTTCATAGCTCCAGCGTTTTTCCCTTTTTCCCTGTTTCGGGGGGTTATGGCCCCCCAAAAGCCAACGGCAGAACACGGAAACCCTTCCGCGACTGGACCAAAGCGTTCCTTGGTGGCAAGGACAAAACCACCAATACAAAAGACCGGAAAAAAGACGTGGTCAGGCACGGCCGCACCAACAGCCAGGATAAGCCTAATGGCTGTAGCTGACGCAACGACCTCAAAAATGGGGACCAACCCACTCTACACGATGAGGAAAGGATTCCATGTAACAGAGACCACACCTGCCCTGGACCAGACTCAAAAAGACGACGAAAACATACAGGAGGCCTCACAGGAACGCCCTGAATTAACAAATGACAACTCAAGCCATTCATTGGAGGCTACAGTTATTGAGGACCACCAAAACGACTCTTCGGATGCGATGGAGTCCACTGATGAAACCGATGGGTTCACAGTTGTGACACACCGACGAAACAGGACAACAGGAGTTCCTGTCTTGCTGCTGCCAGCAATAGACGGTTCCAAGCTTCAAAACGTGAACCCGCTGCATCTTAGCGTTGATGTAACAAAGGCGGCAGGTGGAAAGATTTTTCACCATAGATATACTCAGAAAGGAGGCCTACTCGTAGACGTTGCTGAAGAAGCCGCTGTGAAACGGTTACTCAAAGTCACCGAACTCTGCGGCGTCGCCATCAAAGCGTCTCTTCCGAGAGCCTACACACGGAACAAAGGACTTATCAAAGGCATACCTCGATGGTACACCGTGGAACAGCTCGCAGAATACCTTCAGCCGCAAGGCGTGGTTGCCGTCAGAAGACTTTATCGACGAAATGGAATTACCACAGAGACAACTCCGACAGACAGAGTGGTCCTCTCCTTTCGCCCAAACTCAGAACGACCATCAGAGGTGAGCCTTGGCTTCTCAACTCACCGCGTTCATGAGCACACCGATGCACCCCCGAAGTGTTTTAAATGCCAAGCAATGGGACATGTGGCAAAATACTGCACAGGCTCCCTCACATGCAAGAAACGCAGTGGACCGCATCACCACCGCGACTGTCCCAAAGATGTCAGGAAATGCACCAACTGTGGTGACCCTCATCCCGCAGATTACGCAAACTGCAAAGTACGCCTTGCAGCTCTTGCGCGTACGAAGGCGTTTCCGCGCGGCCCAATTCTGCGACCTGGTGAAAAAAATACCAACAGAGAGAGCTCCTCCAAGCTCGCATGACGTTGCTGAGACAACACCGACCCCAAGGTTCACGAAGGCAGCAAAAAAGAAAAGAAAACCTCACGGTAGACTACGGAGCACCACTTCTCAACAGATGTCGGACGAAGAGGAAGATTTTCCGTCTCTACCTCAACACCAGATTGACAGCGCGAATCACTCACATGATTCGTCATCTTCACGAGACACCCAACAACAGCATCAGCACAAGGCACGACGCTACAAGAGTTATAGCAGCGCCCTGGAGGGACGCCCAACAGAAACAAATCGGCCTGCAGTGACCATAATTCAAGCAATTTTTGCGACATTCCGTCAGGTTCTCATGAGCATGCCACAAGGACCTCACAGGGAAGCACTTCAAGGCATTCTACAACTGGAGAGCTTGATTCTCTCGTTGTAAAAAGACACTATAACTGCATCTCAGTTTAAAGTGACGATGCCTGCAGACCACATAAATTATGTTGTGCCCACAATCCTTCAATGGAACTGTAGGGGACTCCAAGCCAAGATTTCAGAATTATCCTTGTACCTACAGCGGGTTCCGATCCCCATCCTTGCTTTCTCTGAGGCAGGACTTCCCGACAACCGTTCGATAGCAGGTTACGAGACTTACTGCTGCCCTTCAATTTATACATTTCCTAATGGAAGTGCTGCATTATACGTTCGTCGTGAGTTATCTCGATGTCAAATTCCGACTGATTCTTTAAATACTGCTGATGCCGAGTTTGTCGCTGTGAAGGTGTCTTTTAAGAAAACCACCATTACGGTTATGTCCATTTACATCAGGCCAGGCAGAGAATACGACATGATGGACGCCTTTGAAGACTGGTGCAATCAACACAAGCCAAATGTAGTTGTTTGCGGTGACTTTAACGCGCACCATACGCTTTGGGGAAGTGATTCAATTGACAGCCGAGGTCGAAGGTTAGAAGAAATATTCTCAGCTACTCAACTGTCTATAGCTAATACAGGCGGCCCAACCTTTTTCAGGCCACCTTCCACATTTTCAGCTCTCGATGTTACAGCTTATGATCCCACTCTTAAGCTTTCTTGGAAAATTGCTCCGGATACTATGGGCAGTGACCATTTTCCTATCTGGATAACTCTGCCGGAATGCAGCAAGCCAAACACAAAATCGTACCGAGTGACTAATTGGGACGAGTTCCGAAATTCTGTGAGTAAATCGACAGCTCCCATTTTCACGACTATACTTTGCGCCTTGATGTTAAACACCAAAGTTGTCCGTCTACCAGACCACTTTCCGTCACCGGATTTAAAACTACTTAATCTCACCGCTGCGCGTCGAAGAGCCCAGCGTCGTCTACGACGCCACCCAACTTCTTCTAATCGCACGACATTTAATCGTATTTCGGCCACACTTCGACGATATGCCAATCATTTAAGACGGTCGCAATGGTGGAACTTCTGCGAGGAACTGAGTGCGCACACACCGGGGACTAAAGTATGAAAAATCATACGATCCCTCACCGGTGACAGATGCCCCATTCAACCTTTTGAAACACTTGCCCTCGCTATGTCTAAGACAATAAAAGAGCTTGCAGAAGATTTTGCTCGCACATACGAGGGGAAACCAACAGTATCACCAGTGCCGCCCTCGGCAAATATTTCCAGCAATCCACTTGACGACGCCTTCACTACCTCAGAGTTCACAACTGCCTTACGTCAATGTCGTCGGCGCAGTGCTACAGGGCGGGATGGCATATCTTACCAAGCACTTCAGAACTTACCCCTAGAAGGGTTAACAGGGCTGTTACAATTCTTTAACTCTATCTGGATGACTGGAAAAATTCCGGAAGAGTGGAAAATGTCAATTGTCGTCCCAATTCTAAAGCCCGGGAAGCCGTCGTACGATCCGTGCTCTTACGGACCTGTGGCCCTAACATCATGTGTTGCATAATTAATAGAACGTATGATTCAGAACAGGATGACATGGTTCCTCAAGAAACATCAATTGTTACCGAATGAGATGACAGGGTTCCGCCAGGGTCTCTGTGCAACTGATAGTATCCTTGACTTAATCAGCAGCATAGAGGATGCAAGGGCTCGGCGACAAACTACGCTTGCAATATTTTTTGACGTTGAGAAAGCTTTCGACACCGTAAATGTTGGGAGCATACTTAGGCGGCTTACTTTTATGGGCATCACTGGCCGTATTCAGACATTTCTGGCAAATTTTTTATCCGGTCGGCAGTTTCAGGTTCGACTGGGAACTACGTTGACCAGCATACATGGGAAAACTAGAGGCCTTCCCCAAGGTAGCATCCTCAGTCCAATACTCTTCAACCTCGCCATGGCTGGCCTGCCACAAGAGATTCCACGTGGACCGATGGGAGTCAACTGTTCTATCTATGCGGATGACGTATGCCTATGGGCCAGTCACTTGAGACGCGACATACTCCGCCGATCATTGCAACCAGCAATAACCTCTGTTCAACTGTACCTGGCTACGGTCGGACTTGAAATTTCGGTAAGCAAGACAGCTTACATGTTCTTCCCACATATTCAAAGGCGGTCATGTCCTAACATTGACTTATACCTGGGAGCTACGACGATTCGGCGAGTCACAACATACCGCTTCCTTGGAGCAACCCTTGATACAAGACTTCAGGGAAAACCCCAGGCGGACGCCATAGCAACCGCATCAACCAAATTTACCAACGCAGTCTGTCGACTAGGAGGTCAATCGTGGGGGAACTCCCCCTCCTCAATGCTTCGATTGCACGACAGCACTGTGATGGGACGCATGCTGCACGCTCTGCCATACGCCAAACCTTCAAACACCCAAATGCTTCGTCTTGAACGTATTCAACGCCAAGGCATTCGTAAGGCACTTGGCGTCCCTCGGGCGACATCAAACGAAAAGGTGTACTGTGAGAGTGACACACTACCACTACCAATCCGCATTACAAAAAATCTCATGCAACAGCTCATACGACTGCATAAATCAATACCTGGAACTGACCTTATAAGACGCCTAACAGAAAGAAAAGAGTCAAGGTTCAACCGACTTTTGAGGACAGTATATTTCTTGGACCCACTATTACGTAGCACAAAACCGCCTGCCTATGTAGACTATCCCCCCTGTCGCCAGCACACGTTCCTATTCCAGGAGCATTTACCAGGGATCCGCAGAAAGAAACACACCCCAGAAATCGTCCTTCGAAGAGTTGCTGAAGAGGCTATCGCACTGCTATACCCGGGAGCACTTAGAATATACAACGACGGCTCTGTACACCGAGGTCGACGGAGCGCAACAGCTGCTTTTGTCATTCCTGCAATGAACATTAGATGGAGCGGCAAATTCGACAAATTAGTTTCATCAACAACAGCTGAAATGGAAGCCATGAAAAAGGCTGTATCTACAATCGTCACAAGAAACGTTGCGTGGTATAAACAACAGGCTGTTCTTATAACAGACTCCCGTACAGCACTCCGTAGGCTTGCGACACCTGGATCCCGTGACGAACAAGTTGCCACAATCATCAAAATCCTCGAAGTTCTCTCGGAGAGAAGCCTCACCGTACAGTTCCAATGGGTACCATCACACGTTGGAATCCCTGGAAATACTGAAGCTGACCAGCTGGCTGGGGAAGCACACAACCAAACCCCCAGCATTAAAAGCTCAACGAATTTCAAGGACTCGCTTTGTCTTGTGAAAGTCCACATCGAAAATCTTGCTCCGTCCAGCCAAACGGCACATCAGCCCTGCGTTACCAAAGGATTTTCCCGCGCTAATAACACCCTCCTAATGCGACTACGAACGAATAGTGCGTTTACCAAATATTTTCTACATAAAATCGGCATCATGGACAGCCCTATTTGTACTACATGTGACGAAGAGGAAACTATTGAACACGTTGTCCTGTGCTGTGACATTTATGAAATACAGCGACAAGGATTCCTCCAAGAACTATCCAAATTTGGCATTACGACACCGAAAATAGATGACATATTATACCCGACTGGAACTACACGCCGGCGTCGTGCACTTCAGCAACTGCTATTAAACTTCCTGAGCGCCACCGGCCTGTCAGAGAGGCTGTGACAGAGGACACGAACCCAGAAAAGACAATTTTTGTCTTTGTTGGAGCAAGAAGTGCCCATCTACCCTACCAAAAAAAACGGTTTAAAAATAAACCGGAATGAATCCGGAATTTTAATCCGTCATATGGGCCCCTAAGCAAACCGGATTTCTAGAAACCGTAAATGAACCGGAAATACCCAGTCCGGAAACCCAACCGTAATTGGTCGAAGCGGAAGCTGAACCGTATCTGGCCAATCCGTAGAGCTTCACCGGAGTGAGTCTAACCGTATATTAAACCGTATCAGGCAACACCTGAATATCATAGAAGTAGTTTAATAGAGTGACACACCTACTGTTTCACCTTCCGATGTACTGCAGCTGATGCTACAAGCCATCCCTTACAAAAATGTCATATCTAGACTTATAATGAAAATACAGATATGGATATATAAGGAATTGGGCAGATATGACCACATCAGCCCAATTCCTTATATACCATATATAGACTGCTTTATATTATCCCGTGTTTGGGCCTGGCAAATAGGGTACCCACCTCATATAAAGCAATTTTCATGTGATGCTCCTTCTAGCATTACATTAAAATTATTGCCATGGGGCAGGTACATACTTTCAGGTCCAGACATGGGATCATATAATGCATTTCTATGAATATCCACAAAATATACATTTTACTGCTATCCCACACTGCCAAACGTGTGTTTACGTAGATACATCGGCAGAATAGGCCACTGACCAATCTTTAGTGGCCTGGTCCGAAATTTGTAATTCCGACAAATATGTATGCTACAAAAATCAAATGCAGGCGATCGCTAGTTAGCAAACACTGTAACATATCATTCGACGTCTGAAAGTCACAGCCCTTTGGCGGGATTGGTTGTCGAGGGAGCAGACAGATATGGTTTGCAAAAAAAGTTTTATACATAAAAGCGCCAAAATTCCAAACAAGCACTTCCGCCGTTCAAGAAAAAATAATAGTAATATCACACGAACAACCATTAAAATAAACTAAAAATGTAATAGCACACAGACTCCTATTAAAATAAAACAAAAGGAAGGCGACAATTAAGCTGTAAACTATACGAAAGTTCCAAAGTCGTTGATCCTTACTCACAAGGTAAAGTTCTGATTCAACTCTCCGGTCGAGCACAGCAGTTTTGACATGGGCTTGCTTGCTAGCCTCGTCGTTGAAGTCCTTCCTTGCACCGTGCGATGTTCAAAGTCCCCCAGTCGCTCCTCGCTGGCCTTGTTTTTCCGTTCAGTCCCGAAATCATCCCTTGTGACCAACACGTCGCACACACACGCACGCACAGACACCATTGTTCGCCGGAAGCAATACAAGATGAAAAGTTCATTACTGCTCCTTGAACACGACGAGGTCACCACCGTTTCCCGGACTGGAAAATGACGAGGGCATCATATTTTTAACTAAAACTTAATAAAGAAAAAAATTAATAAATAATGAACACATAAGTAACAGAAACCCGGACTAAATCATAAGAAAAAGTGAAACAACGAACACACAAATAAAAAAAAGAGTAAAAACACAAAGGACTTACACAGAAAGCTTTTTGTCGGGTCCAGCTCTCCGCATGCAATGGCGTCGTCGGCGGGAGGCACTCACTTGATCGAATGACGTTTTAGCGAACGCCCACGTTTCATCGAACGACACTTTAGCGAATAGCCGGACGCCGCGAAGCGGCGTTTTCGGGTGGGCCAAGTGGGTTTATATTTTTGTAATGAGTTGCCGCAGACTGTCGCCGCGAAGCGCCGTAAAGCGCAGCGCGACGCATGGGTTAACGCGCGCCCCCGTTATTCGCTAAAACGATCATTCGCTCAAATGTCGCCGTTCGCTAAAACGTCATACGCTCTTGTGATATGGACCCGGCCTTTAGGGAGGCAATCCTCCCCCATCGGCTTTGACTCCCACCCCCGCACCCCCCGTCTCCCAAAGAGTTCCGCCGCTACTGATGAACCTTGAGCGAGTAGTCTCTGCATCGGGGAAAAAAGAAGAAAAACAGCCTTGCATAACACCATTCACGCACAATTAATAATACTGGTAAAACCAAGCGATCTACAGACAATAACAAGCTTTCTGAACGCAGGAAATAAGCTAGCCCTAACGAACAAAGAAACAAACTTACTTCGGTTCCCGTACCATGATCTTCGCTGTTGAGCCGATTTGACGAAGTTCCACTTCTCACAGTCGCTTCCGTCTTTTTCGGACACGTTTGAAACTAAGGCAAACTCCACGCATCACGACTAATCGGGAAATTTAACCGTTATCCGGTCGCGAACGCAGGCATTCAAACGCACACGGCCGATACGGCCGGATACGGCCGGCAAACCGTGCGAAACATAGGCTGTTGATGCGATGAGATTGTTTTCGTATCTTCAAAACGTTTCAAATAAAAGGATAAGCAAACCGCATTATAAAACTCATACAAGACACAGCAATAATAAATTATTGCAGACGTCATTATTGCCATAATATTATGAATAAGTCCTGTATATGTAGAAAATATTAAATACGAAAGTAAGTACAACGGTTCGAAACGACTTCAGTAGACATGTATCTTTCCAGAAAACACCCTTGGATAACCGAGCAACTTTAGCCTACTTTGCTAACGCGCTATCTTGCAGAGCGTGCGGACGTTGGTTCGAATCCCGGAAAACACTCTTTTCTTGTTTTTTTTTGTATTGGTTTTCATTATTTTAAATCTTTTTTTACCTTTTGTATTAGTTTTTATTACTTTAAATATTTTTTTTCTCGCCTACTTGTGTTAGTTTTATTATTTCTAATATTTTTTTCTCGCCTTTTTGCATTACTTTTTATTATTTAAAATATTGTTTCTCACCTTCTTGTATAGTTTTTATATTTTTTAATATTTTTTTTCTCACCTTTCTGTATTAGATTTTATTATTTTAAATATTTTCTATATTTTTGCAGTCGTCGGCACCGTTCTTTAGGGTAATAATCACGGGCAAGGTGAAAACAAAAAGTGCGAGCCTAAGTTTGAATTGTTGCAAAGCACAAACCGTGGCCCTCTTGTTTTGCCGGGATAATTCATAACCGTAGGCAAACAGTACAAGCCCTTTCAAAGAAGAAAGAAATGTAATAGTAATGAGCATATTGCGAGCAAAATGGGAAAATGTGTAAGTGGTAAAACTGCCACAGTAATGCAGCTGAAGTTTGTCTGAAAGCGGCCATCTTCACCCGCTGTCGAATCAAAAATACCGTCATTTTAAGGCAGTAATTTAGCTGAGCTCATAGCGCGCTACGTATTAATTAAGCACATCTCTTAATATTCTGACTTCCGGAAAGTAGTATTTAATTTGTTCTCGTAGATCAGTGCTATCCCCCGCGTGCCGCCAGGTTTTATTTATACAGGTTGCGCTCCGCAGTTTTACTTTTTTATTAGGCCTAGACACGTTTTTATTCCTGAGGTTCAAGTGCAGCACGGATAATTAAACTAGCTTTCAGAAATGGCATCGTTCAACGTTGTAACAATTATTTTTCGTAGCGTCAAGGGGTCACATTCACAAACCCGGCAGTGTGAACATCCACAATGCAGTGGTGTTTCTCGCTTTTTTGCGTTAAAGAAATAAGTTTTTTATATTTGCGATCCTCTGGAGCGGTATGTCGTATAACATAATTTATCAAAGCAACAGATATCGTTTGGCTATGGGAACGTTCGAAATATTTCTGTTAGATAATCGTAACTACCACAGAAAGCAGTTGATTCCTGTCTGAAATAGCATATTTTCGCACTCAATTTCGTAGCGTCATAAGCAATAAACACATCTCTTACTTTTCTAGTCTCTGGAAAGTAATGTTTATTATTGTTTTTGTAACTCAAAGCGCGTGCTCAATCATGCCACTTTTTTTTTTCTTCATTTTTAGGCTCCGTTTTACCGTTTTTAGTTTTTATCAGGGCCAAACGCCTGCGTATACCACCGGACCCTAAGTATAGTACATCAAATTAAACTAGCTTCCTGAAAAAGTGATGTTCAGCGTTGTAAAATTTATTTTTCGTGGCGTAGGCGGTCACATTCTCAAATCCTCTGCAGCTAATTTTCTTCACCGTATTGTTTTTTCTTGCGTTTTCGCGATAAAACACGTCAGCCTTGCCATGCTGGGATAAAATACCCTAGCGTCGGCAGTCATTTAGGAAGGATTGATCAACGCAAACATTTCCACTCGCTATCCATGAATTGCCACAGTTTGTCAGAATCTCAATGACTTGACTTCATAGTGAAAAGGACGAAAAAACAAACAAAAAACGATGCCGGTCAGTAAACGGATCTTCCATGACGGGGCTCGCCAGCTTGAACACCAAAGCGCCGATGCCGGCCAGTCACTGAACTTCCATGTAAATACTGGCCATCAAAGGATATATTAGCTTTCACTTCACAAAATAATTTTTAATTTTTGTGATTGTTTTCTGTTCAGATAAACTCTGGATCACGGTTAATATGAAACATACACTTAACGCCAATGTCAAACCGGTCACATTGTTTTTTTCTTTCTGTGTTGTCTCAAAATCGTTACTAGCGACGTTTCAGACTAAATGAATACTATGTTTTCTTTTCCGCCAGCTCTGCATGACAGTCAATTTACCTCGTTTCTTCATATTGGCTACTGCATGTCAGGAACATTGGTGGTTTTGATAGAACCGAATTGGATGGACATCTGAGAATTCTAACTTATTAGTTATTACACTAAAGCGACATGTACTGACACATGTAGCGATGTAGGAGTGTCATAGATTTAGAAATAGACTTTTTTTATTATAAGCACGACTAATGATTCCAACCAAGTATCCTTAATCCTAAAGTTAGATTGAACGGAAATCGTATTACCAGATGCACCACTCGCTGAAAGTAACTCTGTCAAATTGCCACAATATTTCAAGATCCGTCCTCCAAGTCATACATGAGAAATTTTTTTTTTATTTTTTATTTTTCGGCTAATATTGGTTAAAACCAGTTACCGGTAAATACTTTACGGTTCCGCTTACGGTTACGTGTTTTTTTTTTTAAATTTCAAATAACAATTTTGTTTCTGTTACGGTTACTGAAAATTTTCGTTCCTAAATGGTTTTCGGTTTCGGTTACGGTTTAAATCCCTGCTTTGCGTACCTAAATTGATAAAAGCCCCTAAAATTGCCTGCATATGCACCATAATAGAATGTTCAGCATGCAGGCATAAACAAGGAGACCGCAGAAAAGCTGTCAAAGATACTGAAATGACACTTCCCGATTGTGTGTACATCTAGCTGTGGCATCGAATTAGTTCTTGTTTTTGTTTGTTTTTATGTGGAGAAAATTATATAAAAAGGTTATTTGACAGTTATCAAGCAATTAGTTAAAAAATAACTAAAAAATGCCAAAACGTTGTTTAAGCATAATAATGAATAAGTATTGCAGAGTGCATAAAAGTTCTAGATGGAATCAGATGGCAATGACTGGCACAAAAATCGCCGTGATGTCTCCTTTTTGGCGCCGCATATCAGCTGACTGTCTTCTGCGGTCTGAGCTTTGATCGACGCAGCAGCCCGTACGTACGGTATCGGGATGGATTGTTTGCAACTTGATATTTCAACCATACGCTTGAAAGTCTTCGGCATCAGGCGGCTGATCCGATTTTCTTTGGAACAAGATATGGCAAAGTATGGTTTGTGCAAAGCAGATATTTTCAGTCTAGACTTTGTCCAATTAGTTTTTTAACCGAATTTGACAAAAAATGGTTTGTTCGAACCGCATATTGTGTGTCTGGAATTCCTTCAATTGTACTTTGAACCGGACTCCAAAAATCACGGTTTGATCGAACCATTTAGGAAAATCACGGTTTGTGTGAACCGGAATTTGACTGTCTGGAATTCCTTCAATTTGACTTTGAAGCGGATTGGGAAAATCACGGTTTGTGCGAACTGGAATCTGTCTGTCCGGAATTCCTCCAATTTGACTTTGAACCGGATTAGGAAATTCACGGTTAGAGCGAACCGGAATTTGCGTGTCCGGAATTCCTCCACTTTGACTTTGAACCGGATTAGGAAAATCACGGTATGAGCGAACCGGAATTCGCCTCTCCGGAATTCCTCCAATTTGACTTTGAACCGGATATGAAATTCACGGTTTGTGCGAACCGGAAGCCACCTCTCCGGTGTGACTCCGGTTTGATCTTAGTCCGGATTTCACTTTCCGGACTGATTTCAAACCGTTATTTGTGCTAGGGTATGTGCGTGTGTGTGTGTGTGTGTGTGGATGTGTACATATGTGTGTGTACAAGTGTGCGCGTGCCAGTGATTCACAACATCATCCATAGTCACTCTTACTTCCCCTCGCTCCCTTTAATTTTTTTGTGAGAAACAGTTCTGCATCCCAGCAAGAACAACTTCTCCCCCCTTTTTTTCTGCCTGTACGACCCCCCCCCCCCCCTTGTGTTATACACAGGTTCTAAGGCTTGAAGCGCCTCGCCACAGTACACAATTTTCGTTCGCAGGACGGCTCCTTGATGCGAACGTCAAAGGACTTCGTTAAAAAAAAAATTAAAACAATGACAAGAATCGTTTAGCTTTTCGACTTACCAGAGAAAGAAATCGATATAGTCAGGAAGCACAAAAAAGAAGAATGGGCCTCAGTAGGTGCTTGCACAGGATTACGCTCCTCACATGTGTGGTGCACAGTTATGGTGACATTAGCACGAGATGTACAGTGTCCGGCAATATGAAAGACACATTCGCCGATGCTGTTTATGCAGCGGTGCCAAGTCCGCCTTGGCCGGGACGCGCTTTATTTTGAAGGAGAAAATAGAACACACCTTTATTTATTCCCAAACCAAAGCAATGTGTGCCAAGCCAAAGCAAATCTACCGTAGCCACCTAAAATAAAATCGTCAAGTTGCTTTTCCAACTTCCCGAACGCTGTACAATCTTTTGCATTAAGCTTGGTGCGACAAAGTGGAGAAAATAAAAGTCTAGAGAGAGATTAAGTGACTGCTTTCGCTGCCTATTGTGCATGTGGGAATCGCTGCTTCTTGGCACCAGAGATATCGATCAGTCTTGAACAAAACCCAACACTTCTATTGTTTACTGCACACACTCGTTCAAACAGAAGGGCCACCGTCTCGGGTTCACCGCTCGCTCGCTTGGGCTCCAGTTTTTGTTCTGTCCGTCTCGACTTACCACGCTGTTGAACTTCTCGGTTGCATCCGATCGCTGCGGTACAAGGTTCAGCTCGCACCCGCGCTCGATCGTCTCCACAGGCAAGCCGATGCCGTTGCCAAAAAGTTGAAATATTGCGTTGCTCGTGAACTGGACAATTTAATGCACAACAACATAGTGTGTTACAAGTGCATCCTAAATATATTAGCATTAATTAATAAAAGTGACTATTTATCGCCAATTGGTGTCTGTGTTCTGTAAAAAAATGTCTTCGCTTCATGTGAACTCAGTCCGTTTTCCTCACTTTTTTTCTGCAAACTGCTTTTCCTTCTTAAAGGGGGGCATGTGATATTACATATTTTTGATATACACGCTGACCATAAAGAACAGGAATTTACATGGTTATTTGATCGCACGCGAAAAGACGCATCATGGATTGGCGTCCGTGCCGTATGCTTCCTAGGTGTAATGAAGGGCCTATAGCGCGAAGGGCCGGGTGCGCTGCACGTGCCTTACAAGCTGTGTATAACACAAACAGATATATGACCCAGGTCTGGCTATATAAAGAGCTCGTTCCGTTTCCTCCGCCCTTTGTGCCCTGGCTTAAACATCGGATAATGGAACATCCGCTGCACCGCTAAATATCAGACTAAGGAATGTCAGTTGCCATCATTAAAAATTAAGAAAATACAATATGTAGCCAAGCACGTGTGTTCTCAATCAAAACAAATTTAACCGCTGCATTTGAACACATAAATAAGCAGTACAGCTGTTGCAGCAAAGCCGACCTGTGGAAACTGCGTTTGGCCGTTCTGAGAACGTGGGAGCGATTTCGATCACTTCTAGAGAAGATACAAAAAAAAGGGGGAAATCGCATCTAGCCAATTGAAATTTCATATCACCGGCAGCAGTAATAAAAAGAAACGAAATAATAAATGGCCTTTTTCAATAAAGGGGGTTCAAAATATCAGTTAATTTGATTTTCGACGATATTTCAAATTTTATATAAAAATATCAGTGAAAATAAAATAAACTAAGCTTATGCGCGTTGATATTCCATGTATAGGGCTACACCCCCATGGTATTTGGTAAGCGACAAATATAATAACTCATGAGTTACAAGGCTCTGTAGTTGTCACCGCATTGTCACGTGGGAGCGATTTCGATCACTTCTAGAGTAGATACAACAAAAAAGGGTTAAATCGCATCAAGCCAATTGAAAGTTCATATGATGGGCAGCAGTAATAAAAAATTGAACGAAATAAAAAATGACTTTTTTGGATAAAGCGTGTTTAAAATATCGGTAAATTTCATTTTCGACGATATTTAAAATCTGATATGAAAAATTAAGCGAAAATAAAATAAACTAAACTTATGCCCGTCGATAGCAAATAAATAGGGCTAAACACGCATAGGATTTATAAGTGACAAATATAATAACTCATGATTTTCAAAGCTCTGAAAATGTCACCGGATTGTCAAAGAGAAGATGTTTGACATTTTTTTCCTCAATAAACAAAAATGCAAAAGTATTTTCCTTTGAATTAAAAAATAGTCCAAATGACACACTAAAGCACAAAAAATTACTGTGAGTTTTGTATGGTTCCCGTATTCGTACCGCCGTACAGAATTGGGTAGAAAAATCACGGAGTAAAAAACAGATTTTCACCCTGCTCCAGTCAATAATTTTTTGTGAAGCAAAATATTTTTTTTAAATATTTTGAAAAGCGGTTTTTTTCTTTCCAGAAATGGGGCAATTGCATATATTAAAAAAAAAAAAGATCGAAAGACCCACCCCGACAAGCGTGTTCGATTTCAAATGAAACCACCAAGCAGTGTATAAATACCACCCGCGTTCATCTATAAAAGTTGTTCCGGACGAAGGCCGGACTCCGGCCGAAACGTCAAAGAATAAGTAGGCCGTTGCTGCTGTTTTCACCACGGGTTTTTTTCTTCACAGTTATACAGGGTGTTTTTTTTTTAGCTGCACCCAATTTTCAAAAAAAAAAGAGCTGTGTTAGGGCACTTTTAGTTATGCCATTAGCATATTCGACCTGGCGCCCACTAGAAACAAAGAATTTTTGGCAACTAGGCGGCTAATTTACGGAGATCTCGTAATTAACTTTTTAAATATTGTTTTTAAGGGGCCTATTGCATTTACGAAATTGAAGCTCAACCTAAAAATGCCCCAACCCCACAGCGAAATAAAAGCACAAAACATTTCTGTGCGCGTTTCTGGCTAAATTATTTCATTCCCGCATGCTCTTTCAAAACGAAACTGACCAGCACAAGAGCGTCAATGGCATCGATATCTTCGCCCTGGTTTGGCATCAGAGCAGTGACGTTACCTGTGATGCAGGCGCTGCCGTCAGCGCTATTGCAATGCGTTGCTCTCTCCTTAGTGTTTTGCTTATCGCGGCAGGTGTAAATTACGCTGTCCCAGCGGGCATCGTGACGCCACCCTTTCCTTTCGCAGATATGATAGAAGCTGCTCTGAAGACTTGAGCAAATGGTGCAAAAAGCGACGAACGCTGCATCACTTGCTCCTCTGTTGTAAAAGACACAGGTTTGCACCCATATCTTTGGAAGGACGAAGACTACAAATAACCCAGGCGCTATGCGATTCATAGTGATATGCCTTTCTTTCTCTGACTGTTTCAGGAAACACATCTGACTGGCGTCGCTCATTGCGACAAGTTTTTCGGTTAGAGAAAAAACAGACATGGTGATCGCATTTTTAACTATGCAAAATAATGCTCGTCACGCTGCGCAACTTTATGGCGCTCAGCACCCAGGTCGCTTCGTTCCTGCCCTCACTTCCTCCATACCCGTTTTCAACAAGTTTGCATCAAGTTGCAAGGTGGTGAGTGGGTGAAGACAGAAAATATTATGTCCTTAGCCGCGAATTCGAGACTGACGTTCTCGCGTACGTAACAGCTAAGCCTGAAGCAAGCCTGCGCGAAATTGCGAGGTCTTCTGGGACAACGATCCCTACAGTGTGGAAAGTGCTTATGAAGCATCGCATGCATCCTTTTCATGGTAGCCTGCACCAAGAGCTACATGCAGTGACTTCGAACGGCGACTTGACTTTTGCTATTGGGCCTTCATTAAAATGGACCGGGATCCTGGATTCTTGAAAAAAAAAATATTTGGAGTGATGAAGCTCAATTCTGCAGTAATTCAACGGTGAACGTCCACAATGCCCAAATGCTGGGCAAGCGTAAATCCTCGTTGGCTCCGTCAGCACAAACATTAAGCAGTGTTGCCGCACTGACACATCGGTTTTTCCCTCGTCGAGCGGCGAAAATTCTCTTTTTCTTCCACAACACCATTTTAGTGAGAGAAGTCATTCTTAAGATACGCATGACGCCAAGTATATTTAAATACACCAACACCTCCCGTATGTTTTTGTTTTGTTGAACTTTGCACCGCTTATATTACGAAATGTAGTTGACATTCAGCAAACTGGTCTCCCCTCCCCTTCTTTTCCGCACTATACATTGGTTGAATGAACCAGGGGAACTGAATGAGGGCAAGCGGGCCATTAACTACACTAAACTAAAATCGCCTGCTCGTTTTCGTGATGTGAAAGGGACCCCATGCACTGTGCAATTTATGATCTATCGCACTGACAGAGGACTAGTGTGCGTAGCTAGTGGTGAGGAAAGCTCGCAAAACCGGCAGTACTCTACCGGCAGGCTTGCAGCACGCACATGATGCAAGTCGTGATGAATTTGGTTGGCTCTTCAAAGCAGCAAACTGCTTGAGTGGCTAGTGCCACTTCCTTTCCCTTGTTTGATGTAGATAAGAAAATTACGAATCTTTGGTTTAGTTTTGTAATAAAAATATTTCCCACGTTTTACACATGTTTAAATTCTGGTTTCCCTTTTTCCCTAGCTGTCATACTTTTTCCCACGATATGGGAAATTTCCCACGATTCGGCAACAGTGATATCATGTGCGATGGTCTATTAACGTATGGTGTGGAATATTTAATGATAAAATCATTGGCCCATATTTATTTGACGGCACACTGAACGGAAAACTATACACGGAGAGAATACTTGAGAGAGTCATGGAAGAGTTTATTGCTGGCCTGCCTCTCAGCGTGCTTCAATAGGACGGCGCTCCAGCGCATTCTTCATCGCGTGCTGTTCGATTTTTACACCAAACTTTTCCAGAGCAGTGGATTCGACACGGTGGTCCAGTACCGTGACCGGCACAATCACCAGGTCTGAGCCCGTTAGATATTTTTTTTTTTTTTTTTTTTTGGGGGGGGGGGGGGGGGGGGGGCAGAGGGGGGGTGGGGTTATGTTAAGAATGAAGCCTACGCCAAGGAACCCCCCAGCGTGGACAACCTGAAACAAAGAATCGTCGCCGCCTTTGCCGCAGTTCAGCCTGAAAAGCTCGAGCGCGTGTTGTGTTCCATGCGGAGCTGACTGATGATGTGCTTTTCTGTCGATGGACTCTAATTCGAGCACTTGCTTTGAACGCAACCTGTTTCGAACTTCATAAAGTGGCCAGGCGGCAGCATACGCTGGGTGGCTTATCACATGCCCAAATTATATTGGCTGCCAAGCTTTCTTTTTCTTTTTAAGTACCAAAATGCGCTAAGGCATATTTTTGCCTGCTTTTCTCGACGAACTAAAAGGTTTACGAAGAAAATAGTGGTGCTGGGAAAAATGCAAATTTGGTGCTCTAAGCTAGACGTCAGCGTAAGCTAGACGTCAGTACTAAACTAAATAATACTGAAATATTAGGCAGAGGGACGGACAGTAGAATAAAAAGAGAGCTGGACGGCCAGAGGCACGAAAGCACGAAAGATGCGTTGTTCTGTCCGTCCCTCTGTTCATTCTTTCAGTATTACTAGGGGTTCTAAGTGAGGCAGTCAAACTTAGTTCTCAACAGTGCCCTGTTTGAGCTACACTTGAAAAGGCGCCGATGCCGTGTTCACACTGTGCCGCGCAAAGCACATGACTACTGTAACGTCTGCCAGGACGCCTGTGCAAGGCTCCTTCCTCATTTATTAACAGCCCATAAAACATAGAACAAAGAAAGATTATTTTGTTACACGCTGCAATAGTTTAACTGCCAGTGGGCCACCGAGGGATATTACACAAGCATGATTATTTTGGTCTTTAAGGAAAACCTGTCTAGTTTGATACATCAAAAAGCAAGAACTAAGAAATAAAGCAGCGGTGGCAAATAATAGGTAGCGGAAGTCTCCAGCATTGAAGAAATATTTTTTCTCAAATTAAACGCAGGAAGCTTGTGTAACGGTGCCGGCCGTTAGTAATGCATGCAAAAGCATTTATGGTACAAACGAAAGCTTCGCGTCGCCCGCAGGTCGAGAGAGGGATATAACACAGCACATTTGACGCGGACCGCAGACGCCTAAATGACACCTGCCGCGGTAAGCAAAACACTAAGGAGAGAGCAACGTATTGCAAAGCGCTGACGGCAGGGCCTCCATCACAGGTGACGTCACTGCTGCGACGCCAAGCGAGGGCGAAGATATCGACGTCATTGACGCTTTTGTTCTGGTCAGTTTCGGTTTGAAAAAGCCTGCGGGAATGAAATAATTTAGCCAGAAACGTGCGCAGAAATTGTTTGTGCCTACACTTCGCTGTGGGGTTGGAGCATATTAAGGTCTGGCTTCGATTTCGTAAATGCAATAGGCCCTCTAAAAACTATAATTAAAAAAGTTAATTAAGATATCTCCGTTAATTAGTCTTCTAGTTGAACAAAATACTTGATTTATAGTAGGCGCCAGGTCGGGTATGCTAATGGCATAACTAAAAGTGCCGTGACGCAGCTCTTCATTTTTTTTTTAAAGTCCCTCAAGCGGGACTTTCAAGTCCCGCTTGAGGAAGACGGGTCCTCCTTCGAAACGTCGCGGTTTTTGTATGACTTATACATGTTGAATTAAACCTTCCAAATTTGTTTGACCCTCGGTGGCTTCTACTTTTATAAAATACGCCTACAGCCTACTTAGCCCGAAGATGTCATTATATATATATATCCAATGTTTCTTTTTAGCTGCACCAAATTAAAAAAAAAGGGAACATGAGATAGAGTAATTTGAGCCCTGGGGAAGTGTTCGTGGCCATGGCGGCCTCTAAAAAGAGGCTGAAATTAAGTAATTAGTTTGCTAATTAACTAAAATATTTTAACTAACTTTTTAATTTTTCACTTGAGGGCACCTGCTGCATTTACAGGATTGAAGATCGGCCACGGTATGGTCTAACCGTATCATCAAATTTGGATAAAAAAATTCCTAGATGGCGCTACGGGTTCGAGAAATGTCACTTTGGTAAATGGCGTCAAACCGAAACGGAACAGTAAAGAATGCCGGTAAAGTTATCGCTCCGCCCTTCCGGTCATGCGATTCGTCATTATCCCGGCCGGTTCCACTTGCTTAGGCGAGCCGGCCACGATAATGACGAATCGCGTGCCCGGAAGGGCGGAGCGATAACTTTACCGGCATTCTTTACTGTTCCGTTTCGGTTTGACGCCATTTACCAAATTGACATTTCTCGACCCAGTCGCGCCTACTAGGTTTTTTTATTCATATTTGACGACACTGCTAGACCATACTATGGCCGACCTTCAATCCTCTAAATACATTAAATGCTCTCAAGTGAAAAAATAAAAAAAAAAATTTAATTGAAACATTTTAGTTAATTAGCTCACTAATTACCTAATTTCACCTTTTTTCTAGAGGCCGCCATGGCCACAAACACTTCCCCAGGGCCTAAATTACTCTATCTCACGCTCCTTTTTTTTTGTTGAAAATTTAGTGCATCAAAAAAACAAACCCTATATATATATATATATTGTGAGCCAGACGGCAAAACCCGCAATTCGGTCTGGCAATCATCGTGCCCACGCGCTCAAGAACTGGCGCGTGCAGTTGTTCTTGGTCGCCTCGGCGGGTTATGCCGCCATCTAACCCAGTTTTCTCTTAATTAAACATTTTTACATTCTTTATCTGCCTACCAGTCCTCACATTTGGCGCAGTCGACAGCCAACAATGCCAGGGACACCGACCGCCGCTCGCCCGACCGCACCGCCTGCTCGTCTTGCCTGAATTTACAGTGTGAAGTGCGTAACCCGCCCTGCCTGCCCTTCGTACTTCACCCGCCCGCAAACGCAAGCCCGCCTAGTGCCCGCCAACCGCCATGCCACTTATAAATTCGGTCGAAGCTACGGCCGACGACCTCGCCGGACTTACGGTGGTTTTTCTCCGAAATGAGTTACTTCGTCGGAACCTCGAACTTACCCGAACCCAGGAGGACATCATCCACCGCCTCCTCGCTGGCATCGCCCAAAACAGACCGCCAACGCCACCGGCATTGCTCCTTCCCGACCCTCCGACTTCCGCCCATTGCTCGCAAGAGTCACTGCCTTTTCGGACTCTTGACCCAGCGCAAAGTACGCAGCTGATGACAAGCTTGCTGCAACAATTGCTCAACGTGTCTCAACGCCCAATTGCCCACGTTCAAGTAACGACTCTCCCAGATTTGTCCGCGTCGCTGCCGACTTTTAGCGGTGACGGAGGCATCTCGGCCCGACACTGCATTGAGGAATTGAAACGAACACAAAGACTGGCGTCCTGGGAACCTTCGACGCTGCTCGCAGTCGCCCTCGGCAAGCTTCGTGGCCCGGCAGCCGACTGGAAAGTCGTCACTGGACGTCAGTGATCAACATGGGATAGTTTCAAGATCGCGTTCAAAGCGCGGTTTGACGACAGGTTATCCCTCTGGCAGTGGCAGCACAAGGTTACCTCTCGAGCACAGTTACGGGGAGAGAGCCTGGTGGACTACTCTCTAGCAAAATTAAAGCTCATCTCCAAGTGCCCGGTCGATCTGACCGACGTCCAATGTATTTGGTATGCTATTCAAGGGGTTCAGGACGGACACTTGGCGACATCCATTGCAGCGCAACGCCCTCCAACAGTCGCTACGTACATGGACGTTGTCACAGAACTTGACCGGACATTAAGCCACCTCATTCTTCGACCGAGCCACGCAAAGAACTCGAACTCCAAGCCTCCAGTTGCCAAGCCGTATCTGGCATCTACGCAGAGTTCACTCGCAGCAAGCATTTCAGACAGAGCTGACCACATGCCCGCATCGCCGTCACGCATTTCATCTCTCCCACCAGATGAACAGGATGCTCGCTACCTTACGATCACTTCCAGACATGGAGCCCCCGCCTACCGTCCCGGCAAGACTTGAGGGACGCCGTGTGCTAACACTGCCGACAGAAGGGGCATCTCTCTGCCAAGGGTACTGAAGCAAGGACTTCACGTAACCGTCAGTCAGGTAACTCCACGTCCAATATCTCTTCCATGTCGTGCTTTCAAGACCCTAATTCGCTTGAGGCCTCACTGATCCAGTGTGCAGTGGTCCAAGCCCACATTCCTGCCATCGGGAAAATTGACGCTTTCCCGGACGACTGCCTGCCGCTTCTGCAGCCCAAGCGAGAAACCACGCAGACAAAGGCCAAGCCGACTGGCATGCCGATCCACAGGTCTAAGGAGGTTCCCGAGTCAGACTTGTGGGGAGCCAAGCCGAAGAAGCCGCCTCGGATGACAACGACCGTGAAGCCAGAACGTTCCGCGAGCTCCACGTTCAGTAACGCTAGCAACAATAATAAGACTTTCACGAGGGTACCGCCCTTTAGGAATAACCCGCGAGTCTACAGTTCTACCGCGCTCAAGGATTTCAACGTGGCCGGAAAGCAGGGCCTAGCAGAAAATACGTCTTGCGAAGAAGAGCCACCGTCAACTTCTAGTAGTCTGCGGGGCCACATCCAGCAGCCTAGATGGATCGATGACTATGAGGAATGAACAGTTCAAGAGAACCAGGATTGGTTAAAAGAGGGGTGGGATGTGTGGCAGACGGTAAAACCCGCAATTCGGTCTGGCAATCGTCGTGCCCTTGCGCTCAAGAACTGGCGCGTGCAGTTGTTCTTGGTCGCCTCGGCGCGTTATGCCGCCATCTAACCCAGTTGTCTTTTGATGAAACCTTTTTACATTCTTTATCTGCCTACCAGTCCTCACAATATATATATATATAGACTTATATATATATATATAGTGTGTTTCAGAGAACTCAGGCCGAATCGCTCCTGCGAGAACTAGCGTTCGCAACGAAAAAAGGCTTGTGGCGTTTTGGTCCTGGGTTAGGGGCCCATTTAGGAAAATTATTAAAGTCCTGGATAATTAAGTTTCTAATTATTTTTGGCGAAATTAGCCTTTTAATATTGCGTTACAGGCCATGGTTTAAATTAGAAAGTTGCTGAGCAACATCGAGAAACACTAAATCAACAAACTGTAGAACGATAAAAGGCACGCGAAGCATTTTACGGCTTTCTGAAAAACCGCACAAATTCGAAGGGTTTTTAGGTTTCGGTTTGCTATCGGAGCGCAACTCGGCCCCGGCGGCACCGCGCCCCGTGGAGAGATAGTGCAACCAACTTCTGCTCCGCTGTCATCGCGCGACGCAACAGAGTCTGGTTGCACTATCTCACCACGGGGCGCGGTGCCGCCGGTGCCGAGATGCGCTCCTATAGCAAACCGAAACTCGTCGAATTTGTGCGGTTTTTCAGAAATCCGTAAAAAGCTTCGCGTGCCTTCCATCATTCTGATATTTGTTGATTTGGTGTTTTTCGGTAATGCTGAGCGATTTTCTCATTTAAAGCATGCCTCCAAACAAAGTATTAAAAAAGTTAATTTCGCAAAAATAATAAACAACTTAATTATCCTGGACTTTAATTATTTTCCTAAATGGGCCCCTGGTTCAGAACCAAAACGCCACAAGCTTTTGTTCCTTCCGATGACTAGTTTTTGCAGAAGCGATTTGGCCTGCATCCTCCGAAACACCCTATATATATATATATATATATATATATATATGTTGCTTCTTCCTGTCGAAGGCCGGACTCCGGCCGAAACGTCGACGATTAAATCGTCCGCTGTTGCTGTTTTTCACTAAGAGATTTTTTCTTCTCAGTTTTATATATATATATATATATATATATATATATATATATATATATATGGTATACGACGTCATGGTGGCGGGGGGCCGAAGGCGCGGGTACAGAAGAAGAAAAGAACCCTTGGTTAAAACAGGAACCACGGAGGATTAAGTCTTCGACGATCTTCCTGACGAAGGCCGGACTCCGCCCGAAATGTCGAAGAATAAATCGTCCGTTTTTGCTGTTTTCGCCATGGGTTCTTTCTTATTCTACATTAATATATATATATATATATATATATATATAAAAGTAGCAGCCACCGAGGGTCAATCAAACCTGGAAGGTTTAATTCAACATGTATAAGTTATACAGAAACCGCGACGTTTCGAAGGGTGCCGCTTGAGGAAGAAGTGACCCCCATCGAAACGTCGCGTTTCTGTATAACTTATACATGTTGAATTACACCTTCCAAGTTTGTTTGATCCTCGGTGGCTTGTACTTTTATAAAAATACGCCTACAGCCTACTTAGCCCCAAGATGTTATATATATATATATATATATATATATATAACAGACTAGAACGGCATTTAGACTGCGCTTTAATAATCACAAATCTCACGCCATAAATCTTCCGGCACTGCCTTTATCCAAACATCTCGCTCTCCCAAAACATTCGTTCGATAAATTGTTAGTGACGCTCCAAGAATCTGGATCTAAATCAAATCGCGAACGTGAACAGCGTGAATCCTACCTAATTTACCGATTTAACACTATTAAACACGGAATAAATGAAAGCCCCGGTACTCTGGCATCGATTAAAACGCTAACAGACGAATAGCAACAGCAATCAAAAAACACTTCTTTTTTTAGATTTTGCTGTTAACAGTGGTACTGTGTTTGGGGCCGGAACTGGACCATCAACTTTTCTTTTATTTCTAGGTTCGGATATCTATTGTATTTCTTTTTACTTCTAGGTTTAACATTGTTCCCTTCCAGGTTTGACTCATGCATGCTTGCATGCACACAAGTGACCGTGCCGCCTTTTTTTTTTTTGAGACAGCATTTTAGGTTGCGCGTGTAACTTTCGTCTATTGTACGCTATCGTCTATATAGGTCACCGCTGCCGGCCCGGACACAAGGTCACCCTGCGCCCCCTCTCAAGAAGCTACAACCGTCATCCCGCCGACTTTGAAACTTGGCACCGACCGTCAAGCTTCTGCACCCGGATAAGAACTGCCCTACGCTTCCCTCTCTCGAAAGCTTCAACCGTCACCCTCCGAAATTTGGACTCGACCGTAGCATTGTATAAATACCACCCGCGTTCATCTGTAAAAGTTCTTCCTGACGAAGGCCGGACTCCGGCGAAACGTCGAAGATTAAATCGTCCGTTGTTGCTGTTTTTCACTAAGGGTGTTTTCTTCTCAGTTTTATATATATATATATATATATATATATATATATATATATATATATATATATATATATATATATATATAACTTTAATTTGAATAAATATGGTAATTAGAAAAATAGAAATGTAACGTGCATGTCCCGATACATTCCGTTTTTTTAACTGTACCAGATGAAACTTGTAACGGGAACGTGTTTCAAAATAAGAAGGAACGAAGAACGAGCATTCGCTCTTCTTTATTGAGGAACGTGTATGACACTGATTTTAGGTCGCCTTCACAATAGACCTTTGACCTTCTTATTACCAATATAACGGTAGAAAAGAAGAGAGTCATTCATGCGCTTCCTCGAGACGAGCGAGCGCGTCACATTCGATATTGTAAAACCATCTATTAATATAGAAATCTTTAATTTAAGGTTATGTAAATGCCAACATCAAAGTTTATTTAGCCTGCTTAATTAATCGTTTAATTTGAGTGCTATACGCCCGCGATCGCAAAAGCGTCCTTAGCTGCTTATAGAGTTATCACAGTTTCGTGCAAGTGCGCTGGCGCTCCCTCGAGAAATTGTTTGTTCAGATCGCCTAACCTGGATTTTTTGATCCGTATTCATTGTTGTCCTGCAGCGCCATCAGGCATTCTCACAGGGTGCAAATAAACACGATAAAGACGGTCGAGCATTTGCGGCAAAAACCATTTTACAAGACAAGGCATTCCCATTCCAATACCTAATGAATTTTACAAAAAAAAAAAACCTTTTTTTGCCAAATTACATATTGGTGATAGTTCGCGTATTTTATATATGTTATCATTTCTTTTGAATATGTAATCTTGAGGTAATAGATAGGATGAACACTTAATGTCTGTTTTATCATAGATACCGTATAAAAGCTTCAGGCGCAAATTCTTTCGTCGTTGGGCCAATGGGTACAATCCTAACTCTTTATTCATGGTGGTGATACTCTCATAACATTCGTACCGCGTCACGACGAATCGAGCTGCACAATTTTGAATTCGCTCTAGTGTAACAACATCGTTTTGCCGCGGAGGGACCCAGACAGTGCAGGCGTGGTCCAAAACTGCTCGAACACAGTTAAAGTAGGCGAGATCCTAATAGTTTTATTGGACCTTTAATATTTCGGGTCAAGAATCTGATCGCTCGGCCGGCCCTCTTACAACACCATCAATGTGATCGTTCTAAGTGCAGTCAGCTGATAGTGTGACACCTAGATATTTACCGGCTTAGTTCTTGAAAACAACTTCCCTATTCAAGTCATACAAATGTCATTTTCCTTCTTGGTTGTGTGGGTAAAACTGACATGGACACATTTTTTTTTAAACATTGAGCTTCCTGTTTCACGTTTTGCACCAAATCTCTTTTGGATTCAGGTCAGCATACAACCGTGGGAGATTCTTATCGTCTGTTATACGTGTATGAACAGACATAATCATCTTCAAGCAATCGTACTTTTGAATTCAGACCATCTTTACTATCATTAACAAATATCAAAAATAACAACAGTCCCAAAACAGGTTCTTGCGGAACGCCAGATATAACCTGAATAAAATTAGAGGTTTCACTAATCAAAATAAAGCATTGACAACGTAATTATATATATGCTTTTATCCACTCATGTATGGCAGTCTCTAGGTTTAGGAGCTCTAATTTGTGTAATAAGAGTGTGTGTGATGCTGTCTCAAAGGATTTTAATATTATCTAAGAACACAGTCAATCTTTGCGCCTCCGTCAACATTCGTAACCAAATCGTGATATAGCTCGGTCAATTGTGTGGGGCATGAATATCCGTTTCAAAAGCAGTGTTGTGACTCAAGAAAGTAATTAAATTTAAGATGATTTATAGTGTTAGAGTAAAAAAAATGCTCCAGTAATTTACAACATATGGACGTTATTGATATTGGGCTGTAATTTTTAATTTCCCTTTTGGGCCCTTGTGCATAGTCAGTAAGTGTTCAACTTCACAGTCTTCTAGTAAAGAAGGATCATTCAACTATTAATTATATATTACAAAAGGAATGTGGCAATTGTGTGCACAATGTTTTAACATTCTCGGTGTGATACCATCTTGGCCTAATGCTTCAGTTTCATCAAGATTTTTAGAAGTCGCAACACACCTCCAACGGAAAGTTCGCATTTGTGGCATTACTCTGAACGAATTTGAGCATCTATCATAGGTTACATTATCAGTAGGTAAAACAAATGAATGAAAATGTTTATTGAAGGCTTCCGCTTTTTTCTGATCACTGCGATTGTTTCGTTATTAACCACAACATATTCTATACCCAGCTGATTATTGCCGCAGCGCCTCACAATTTTCGAGCTGTTTGTTAGTAGCTTTTCTCCCGTCCTCCAGCCGTTGATTTAACTTTCTATAGCTTGCCTTGCTGGAATCTTTTATTTCAACGGGAGTTATTTTAACTTATCTACCTTGTGTGCTAGCTGGTCTTCTTAAACCGCGGGTACACTCGCTTGCGCTTCTTTATCAGGAGGAGCGGGCTACCAGTGATCTAGGCTTTCTCTCTTTTTTTTTTAGCTTCGATCTTTGAACATACTTTTTTGTTAAACTGAGAATTATATTTAAATAAAACCCATGCATCATGCACACTGATTTAATCTACAAGACATTCAAACTAGATTAAGTGATTATGTAGCTCGGAACTCAACCCTTCATAATTTTCCCTTTTCGTAAAACAACACATTTCTACTTGTACTAAAGTTTTTGCGGGAAACCCGAAAGCCAAGCGTCAAAACAACAGGACTATGATAACTACCAGGTGTGACATTTTTTTTAACATCATTTGGGTAAATACAAAAAAAAACAGGCGAATAATATTTGAGTTTTGTTTAGGTTAAGGAACATAATGCGTAAGAGCTAAGTAGTCCACCATCCACTTAAGATCAAGTTCAGCCGACTCATGGTTCTACATGTACAGTCTTGATCGCTTTATGCAATATCTGGCAAATCAAAACCGCCATCAATCACGACGCAATTATTGGAAATTCTAGATACTAGGTTGTGAAGCACCTGAATAGTAGTAGTATCAGTGCTAAGGGGTCTGTAAAACATTCCCACCGTGAAATGGTTATCATCAGGCAAATCAACACTACACTAAAAGCGACAAAACACTACTACCTGGCACATCTAGTTCATTGCTTCTCAAGAAACTGTGCACCAGTATAAAGACCCCTCCACTCTGTGATGACCTATCTTTTCTATAGGCGTTGAACAAGCTAGGAAATAACTCATGATCTGATATAGAACAATATAACACCAGACCCTGTTCCAAAAACTATATCAGCTTCCACAGCGAATCAATCCCGACAAATCTTCCGCATTTTACTTCACACTTCTGCAATTCAATACCATCACTGTACAAATTCTGCAATCAATATTCCTAGTAGCATTTGGGCGTCAAGTATGCTTCCAACCGACAACGTCCTCTTTTATAGAATTCCAAGTGAGCAGTTACCGTTTATTATAAGTTTGGCATAAGTTAATTTGTCCTTATTGTTTGGATCCTCCTTTTTAGTTTTCGGATATGCCGAACGATGACGATGCTTTTCCCTTACTTCTGTAGCGGCCCGCTAGAGTGAAGAAGAAGAGGACTACTCAGGCACGAAATCGGGGGCGCGTGTTGTGCTCCCGGGACTCGAGCCATTCTATTCCTACGGATGTTATAAAGCCGCTGTTTCAAACAAGGCGTCTCACGACTTCACAATGGTGACCCGTACGTGATTGACCCACTCGACCGGAGACATCGAACAACGTAACCATGCAAGGTAACGGTGAGCCTACACCACTAATTGGAGTTGTCTCCCTCATACTTCCACCCTTTTGGCCCGCTGATCCGGCCTTGTGGTTTACCCACGTCGAATCCCTATTCGCTACGCGAGGAAAAACCGCTGATGTTCGGTGCTGCGATGAAAACTGGTGGCTTTCTTCCGTTCCGCGCGGATACGAGGTTTGACAATGATATATTAGTTCACCGGCCTGTGCAACAGCAGTGATGTGAAGTAGAAGAAGGCGTAAGCGTACTGTGTAAGTCATGCCGGACCCTAACTCCCTCCGAAGTGTGAGTGATGCGTTTTTTGTAGGCAGTGGCCTAACGATGTACCGCTTCGAAGCCAGGCACGCCTGGAATTTTGCAGAAAAACCGCTGATGTTGGGTGCTGCGATAAAAAACAGGTGGCTTTCTTCCGATCGGCGCGGTTCCTAGGTTTGACGATGATACATTGATTCATAGGTCCATGCAACAGCAGCGATCTAAAGTCGAAGAATTCGTAAGCCTACTCCGCACGTCATGCCGGAACCGAACTCCGTCCGAAGTGTGGGTGACGCGTCCTTTCGTAGGCTGTGGTCATACGATGTATTCCTTCACCGCAAGACACGCCGGACATCGTGCAGTAAAACCGCTGATGTTCAATGCTGCAATGAAAACTGGCGGCTTTCTTTCGATCCGCGCGGTTCCGAGGTTTGACGATGATACGTTGGTTCACCGGCCCACGTAACAGCAGCGATCTGAAGTAGAAGAAGGAGTAAGCGTACTGCGCACGTCATGCCGGAACCGAACCCCGGCCGAAGTGTGAGCCATGGGTCATTTTGTAGGCTGTGGTCATACGATGTACAGCTTCGCCACCAGACACGCCAGGAATCTTGCAGAAGAAACGCTGATGTTGGGTGCTGCGATGAAAACTGGTGGCTTTCTTTCGATCCGCTTGTTTCCGATAATTGACAGTGATAGATTGGTTCACCGGCCCATGCAACATGAGCGATCTAAAGTAGAAGAAGGCCTAAGCGTACTGCGCACGTCATGCCGACACCGAACCTCGTCCGAAGTGTGAGTGATGTGTCCTTTCGCAGGATGTGGTCATACGATGTACCGCTTCGCCGCCAGACAGGCTAGGCATCTTCCAGAAAAACAGCTGATTTTGGGTGCTGCGATGAAAACTGGTACCTTTCTTCCGATCCGCACGGCTCCGAGGTTTGACGATGATACATTGGTTCGCCGGCCCATGCAAGAGCAGCGGTCTGAAGTAGAAGGCGTAAGCGTACTGCGCACGTCATGCCGGCACCGAACCTCGTCCGAAGTGGGAGGGATGGGTCCTTTTGCAGGCTGTGGTAATACGATGTACCGCTTCGCCGCCAGACACGCCAGGCATCTTGCAGAAAAACCGCTGATGTTGAGTGCTGCGATGAAAACTGGTGGCTTTCTTTCGTTCCGCGCGGTTCCAAGTATTGACGATGATACATTGGTTCACCGGCCCATGCAAAAGCAGCGATCAGAAGTAGAAGAATGAGTAAGCGTACTGCGCACGTCATGCCGGAACCGAACTTCGACCGCAGTGTGAGCGATCGGTCCTTTTGGAGGCTGTGGTCATACGATGTACCACTTAGCCGCCAGACACGCCAGGCATCTTGCAGAAAAACCGCTGATGTTGGGTGCTGCGACAAAAACTGGTGGCTTTCTTTCGATCCGCGCGGTTCCGAGGTTTGACGATGATACATTGGTTCACCGCCCCATGCAACAGGAGCGATCTAAAGTAGGAGGCCGAAGCGTACTGCGCACGTCCTGCCGGCAGCGAACCGCGTCCGAAGTGTGAGTGATGCGTTATTTTGTAGGCTGTGGTCATGCAATGTACCGATTCACTGCAGACACGGCAGGCATCTTGCAGAAATACCGCTGATATTGGGTGTTGCGATGAAAATTGGTGGCTTTCTTCCGATCCGCGCAGTACCAAGGTTTGACGATGATACTTTGGTTCACCGGTCCATGCAACAGCAGCGATCTGAAGTAGAAGGCGCAAGCGTACTGCGCACGTCATTCCGGAACCGAACACCGTCCGAAGTGTGAGTGATGCGTTATTTTGTAGACTGTGGTCATGCGATGTACCGCTTCACCGCCAGACACGCCTGGAATCTTGCAGAAAAACGGCTGATATTGTGTACTGCGATGAATATTGGTGGCTCTCTTCCGATCCTCGTGGTTCCGAGGTTCGACGATGATACTTTGGTTCAACGGTCCATGCAACTGCAGCGATCTGAAGTAGAAGGCACAAGCGTACTGCGCACGTCATGCCGGCACCGAACACCGTCCGAAGTGTGAGTGATGCGTCGTTTTGAAGTCTGTGGTCATACGCTGTACCGCTCCGCCGCCAGACATGCCAGGTATCTTGCAGAAAAACCTTGATGTTGGGTTCTGCGACGAAAACTGGAGGCTTCTTTCGATCCCTGCGGTTCCGAGGTTTGACGACGATACATTGGTTCACCGGCCCATGCAACATGAGCGATCTAAACTAGAGGAAGGCCTAAGCGTACTGCGCAAATGATGGCGGCACCGAACCCTGTCTGAAGTGTGAGAGAGGTGCCTTTTTGCAGGCTGTGGTCAAACGATGTACCGCTTCGCCGCCAGACACTCCAGGTATCTTGCAGAAAAAACGCTGATGTTGAGTGCTGTGATGAAAACTGGTAGTTTTCCCCCCAATCCGCGCGCTTCCGAAGTTTGACGATGATAACTTCGTTCACTGGCCCATGCAATAGCAGCAATCTGAAGTAGAAGGCGTAAGCGTACTGAGCACGCCATGCCGGCACCGAACCCCGTCCGAAGTGTGAGTGATGCGTCCGTTTGTAGGCTCTGGTGATACGATGTATTGCTTCGCCGCCAGACACGCCTGGCATTTTGCAAAAACACCGCTGATGTTGGGTGCTGCGATCAAAACTGGTGGGTTTCTTCCGACCCGCGCGCATACGAGGTTGGACGATGATACTTTGGTTCACCGGCCCATGCAACAGCAGCGATGTGAAGTACAAGAAGGCGAAAGCGTACTGCGCACGTCATGCCGGCACGTAACCCCGTCCAAAGTGTGAGTGATGCATCCTTTTGCGGGTTGTGGTCATAGGATGTAGCGCTTCGCTCCCAGACATGGCAGACATCCCCAGGCGGCACACCAATGTCGGTGCGACATTGGCCTAACATTGGCAAAGACCGCCCTCAATATTGGAGAATATTGGAAGCGCTACTCTTTCCAACGTTGGCCTAGTGATTGGTGCCAATGTTGGGCCACTGTTCAGCCATCGTTCCAGCCAATGTCGGCCCCATCATTGGTGCCAATGTTGGGCCATTGCTAAACCATGGTTCCAGCCAAGGTGGTCCCACATTGGCAATGACCGGCGTAATATTGGACAACACTGGAAGCGCGACCCGATGCAATGTTGCCGTCTAGCTGATTTTTGGCCACCGTTGCACTCGCCCAGCTCTTTGCAAGTGCATTCGCCAAGTTGTTTGCAAAAAGGAAGGTAAACAAACACCAGGGATTGTTTTAAAATCTCCTAAAAGTTTATTACACACAGCTTATTCTGTAGACAAGCACAAACTCAGCAATTTGTAATAGCGAAGAGGCACTATTCAATTGTGATAAAACTAAGAATATTGCAAAGCAAACAACAGCCGGGTTAATTCTTGGGCAGTGTCCAGTCTCCCGGCAGCTTGAAGAATTTTTCCCCCAAAATACTACCAGTAGTCGCGCCTCATAGGCGGTGCAATCAGTTCATCGAACGACATTTCATAGACAGATCGTTTCGTCAACACGCGATGTTTCATAAAAAGAAACTCAAAATACGTTTTTTCCCCTCTTTTTTTTTTGCAAGGAACCGCTTTAGACTTAGCATGAAGCGGCGTGAAAGGGTGGGCTGGTTCGATGAGCACGCGGCTCAGGAATACACGTGCGTTGAAATGCCCCTACAGCGTGCAATTCGCGTAACGCATGTCGAGGTAACGTTGCGCCTCAGGAATACACGTGCGTTGAAATGCCCCTACAGAGCGCAATTCGCGTAAAGCATGTCGATGAAACGTAAATATCGACGAAAAGGTGGCCACAAAACGTGTTTTTGCGAAACGCAGGAAGAATAAAAAATCGGTATTCTACCTGCAGTTGTGACATTATTTCAGACAGATAATGGCAGGCGACTGTCGGTAAGATTGCGAGAAAATTATTCTCCCGGCTGCCAGGAGATAGGCCCTGACCAATTCTAGAGGTTATCCGGAATATTACCCATACAAAAACGATAAATGATCACCAAGTACGTTGCAGCGCACTTACTTTGAAAATACCGGTCTTGAAAGATGTAATCCGACATAAATATCAACACGGGCACTGCAGAAAAACCGCTCAATCACAAAAACCAGTAGGAAGTGATCCGTGAAGATTCAACATGATGTAGCACACGCTGCCATTTGCCGAACCGAACACTAAACGATTCACAAGAATGTCTTGGGCTTCTTTGAAGAAATCGACACGGGTAGGACTTTTCGAACGAGATACCATTTACCACAGAAGCGAAATCCACAGCGGGCCCGCACCCCGCAGGCCGCATCACACGCGAAACTAGGTCCGGTCTTCGCGACGCAGGCATTCAGTTTGTCAGCGGCTAATGCGTCACCCGTCAAACCACGTGATCACGCGTCTGTTGTTACCCGCGCACAGAGAGCGGATTGAAGCGATAAAACGTGTACGATTCATTGGTTTGGCGAGTACGCAACGTCTACCGCGCCTTCAGCTTAGGGAGAGAGAAAAAAAGAGAGAAGGATTACAAAGCAAGCAGGCCCGAATGGGGGTGGGGTGCGCTTACAAAGGCTAATCTTCAGGGGCATCTCAACAATGAACACAGCGAGAAAATTTGTCACTTCTACCAAAGGTTGATAGTGCAGTAGATGTTATGCGTGACCTTGGGCTTTAGGCAGGTTCCGTGCTCTGCCGTATCACCAGCTTCAAGACTGTAGTCACGTGACCCTAACCGGAGACACGATTGGCCTTAAACACGCATAACGTCTACCCTGCTGTCAATACCGATTTAACAGGACAGCTCTTTGAAGGTCAGCTTTTGAACTTCTAAAGAAGCTCTCCAGCCCAAAAGGGGTTCTAACGGGGCAGATTTGAAAACAGTATGTTTTACGTCGTATGACCTACGTTATAATTTAGAATGAAGAACTAAGCGCGACTATTTTTTGCGCACTATGTACACAAATATATCTATAAATACATAAATATATTTTTATCAATCCATTTAAAACGGTTTGTACACTGTTAGGTTCGCGTTTTTAAACTGCAATTTTTTTACGAAAGAGCTACACATAAAAGACACCCCGAACGGCACATCGTCCGAATTGCAGCACAGGATGAATCGCCGACGCTCGCCGACAGAAGGTTGCGATGCTGCGCGAACGGTTTCTGAAAGATGCTGGGTATGGTACTCCGAGCGCAACGGCTTCGCGATTGTTCGAAGGGCAAATGATTCGCGACAACAAAGTAGCGTCTAGCAGCTTCAGTAAGCTAACGAGGCTCGAGGTCCCACGCTCACATTTCCGCAGAGCGAGCGCGGCCGGCCAGATCGAGGTTCAGTGTGCTCTCGCGTCGCGATTGCTACGTCGTTGCTCTGCCTACACTGATGACATGTGCACTGGCAGTCGAAGCAACCCTCTCGAAACTTCACTTGTGTTTAATATATGACTTTATAGCGCGATATACTCTCGTAAAACTGAGAGTCACTTCGGTTGCGGCGTAAGCGGCGGCTTTATGTTTGTTGACACCTGCGTCGACAATGATTAAATATGCACAGAAACATTAAATATAAAAAATAGAGCACGCAGAAAGAAATACAAACATGGCAGGGGCACGGACAAAGAGAAGACGTTAACGCTACGTATACATACAAAATACATTGGGAAAGACGAAAATACTTAAATCTAAAAAAAAAACGGAAATAACTTGTCAACGCCGAGGTGAGGCAATGCGAATGGAGAGCATTGGCAAAAAAACTGCAATAGTCGTATAGCCAGCTAAGGACGTATTTGTGATCACGTTAGTAAAGCGCCGGCGACGTACACCCCATGAATTGTTGGCTAAATAAAATTCTCGCCCGTTCGAGCTCATGAATGACTCTTTTCCAATTTCCTACCTCTGCAATACAAAAAGAGGGTCGCGGGTCTATATCATAGGCGACACAAATATCGATAAGCCATTGGCTATGGCAGTACAATAATGACCACCCTATACCAAGACATCACCAATATTGGAAAACTCTTGGCTTTGACAGTTTAATATTAACCAGCTTAAGCCAACGTATATTCAATATCGGAAAACCATTGGCTCTGACAGTCCAATATTGTACAGGTTATGCCGGTGTATATCCAATATGGGAACGCTATTGGCTTTGACAGTCCAATATTGGACAGCTTATGCCGGCGTATAGCCAATATCTGAAAGCCAGTGGCTCTGACAGTCCAATATTGGACAACTTATGCCGGCATATATCCAATATTGGAAAGCTATTGACTTTGACAGTCCAATGTTGAACAGCCTATGCCAACGTATCACCAAAATGGGAAAACCATTGGCTTTGATAGTCCATTATTGTCCAATGTGTTTCCAATATTGGGAAACATATGGCTCAGTTGGGCCATTGTTGGGCCATTGTTTGCCACATCAAATCCAATGTTGGCCCAATACTGTGTGCTGCCTGGGTCATGCAGAAAAACCGCTGATGTTGGGTGCTACGATGAAAATTGGTAGCTTTCTCCCGATCCGCGCGGTTCCGAGGTTTGACGATGATACATTGGTTCACCGGCCCATGCAACAACAGCTATCTGAAGCAGAAGAAGGCGTAAGCGTACTGCGCACGTCATGCCATCACCGAACCCCTGTACGAAGTGTGAGTGACGCGTCCTTTTGTAGGCTGTGGTCATATGATGAACCGCTTCGCTCCCAGACATGGCAGACATCATGCAGAAAAAACGCTGATTTTGGGTGCTACGATGAAAACTGGTGGCTTTCTCCCACTCTACGCGGTTCCGAGGTTTGACGATAATACATTGGTTCAACGGACCATGCAACAACAGCGATCTGAAGCAGAAGAAGGCGTAGCGTACTGTGCACGTCATGCCAGCACCAAACCCCGTCCGAAGTGTGAGTGATGCGTCCCTTTGCAGGCTGTGGTCATACGATGTACCGCTTCGCTCCCAGACACGGCAGGCATCATACAGAAAAACCGCTGATGTTGGGTGCTACGATGAAAACTGGTGGCTTTCTCCCGATCCGCGCGGTTCCGAGATTTGACGATAATACATTGGTTCACCGGCCCATGCAACAACAGCGATCTGAAGTAGAAGAAGGCGTAAGCGTACTGCGCACGTCATGCCAGCACCGAACCCCGTCCGAAGTGTGAGTGATGCGTCCTTTTGCAGGCTGTGGTCATACGATGTACCGCTTCGCTCCCAGACATGGCAGGCATCTCGCAGAAGAACCGCTGATTTTGGGTGCTACGGTGAAAACTGGTGGCTATCTCCCGATCCGCGCAGTTCCGAGGTTTGACGATAATACATTGGTTCACCGGCCCATGCAACAACAGCGATCTGAAGTAAAAGAAGGCCTAAGCGTACTGCGCACGTCATGCCAGCACCGAACCCCGTCCGAAGTGTGAGTGATGCGTCCTTTTGCAGGCTGCGGTCATACGATGTACCGCTTCGCTCCCAGACACGGCAGGCATCATGCAGAAAAACCGCTGATGTTGGGTGCTACGATGAAAACTGGTGGCTTTCTCCCGATCCGCGCGGTTCCGAGGTTTGACGATAATACATTGGTTCACCGGCCCATGCAACAACAGCGATCTGAAGTAGAAGAAGGCCTAAGCGTACTGCGCACGTAATGCGAGCACCGAACCCCGTCCGAAGTGTGAGTGATGCGTCCTTTTGCAGGCTGCGGTCATACGATGTACCGCTTCGCTCCCAGACACGGCAGGCATCATGCAGAAAAACCGCTGATGTTGGGTGCTACGATGAAAACTGGTGACTTTCTCCCGATCTGCGCGGTTCCGAGGTTTGACGATAATACATAGGTTCACCGGCCCATGCAACAACAGCGATCTGAAGTAGAAGAAGGCCTAAGCGTACTGCGCACGTCATGCCAGCACCGAACCCCGTCCGAAGTGTGAGTGATGCGTCCTTTTGCAGGCTGTGGTCATACGATGTACCGCTTTGCTCCCAGACACGGCAGGCATCTCGCAGAAGAACCGCTGATTTTGGGTGCTACGGTGAAAACTGGTAGCTTTCTCCCGATCCGCGCAGTTCCGAGGTTTGACGATGATACATTGGTTCACCGGCCCATGCAACAACAGCGATCTGAATTGGAAGAAGGCGTAAGCGTACTGCTCACGTCATGCCAGCACCGAACCCCGTCCGAAGTGTGAGTGATGCGTCCTTTTGCAGGCTGCGGTTATACGATGTACCGCTTCGCTCCCAGACGCCGCTGGCATCATGCAGAAAAACCGCTGATGTTGGGTGCTACGATGAAAACTGGTGGCTTTCTCCCGATCCGCGCGGTTCCGAGGTTTGACGATAATACATTGGTTCACCGGCCCATGCAACGACAACGACCTGAAGTAGAAGAAGGCCTAAGCGTACTGCGCAAGTCATGCCAGCACCGAACCCCGTCCGAAGTGTGTGTGATGCGTCCTTTTGCAGGCTGCGGTCATACGATGTACCGCTTCGCTCCCAGACACGGCAGGCATCATGCAGAAAAACCGCTGATGTTGGGTGCTACGACGAAAACTGGTGGCTTTCTCCCGATCCGCGCAGTTCCGAGGTTTGACGATAATACATTGGTTCACCGGCCCATGCAACAACAGCGATCTTAAGTGGAAGAAGGCCTAAGCGTACTGCGCACGTCATGCCAGCACCGAACCCCGTCCGAAGTGCGAGTGATGCGTCCTTTTGCAGGCTGTGGTCATACGATGTACCGCTTCGCTCCCAGACACGGCAGGCATCTCGCAGAAGAACCGCTGATTTTGGGTGCTACGGTGAAAACTGGTGGCTTTCTCCCGATCCGCGCGGTTCCGAGGTATGACGATGATACATTGGTTCACCGGCCCATGCAACAACAGCGATCTGAAGTGGAACAAGGCCTAAGCGTACTGCGCACGTCATGCCAGCACCGAACCCCGTCCGAAGTGGGAGTGGTGCGTCCTTTTGCAGGCTGTGGTCATACGATGTACCGCTTCGCTCCCAGACACGGCAGGCATCTCGCAGAAGAACCAGTGATTTTGGGTGCTACGGTGAAAACTGGTGGCTTTCTCCCGATCCGCGCGGTTCCGAGGTTTGACGATGATACATTGCTTCACCGGCCCATGCCACAGCAGCGATCTGAAGTAGAAGAAGGCGTAAGCGTACTGCGCACGTCATGCCAGCACCGAACCCCGCCCGAAGTGTGTGTGATGCGTCCTTTTGCAGGCTGCGGTCATACGATGTACCGCTTCGCTCCCAGACACGGCAGGCATCACGCAGAAAAACCGCTGATGTTGGGTGCTACGATGAAAACTGGTGGCTTTCTCTCGATCCGCGCGGTTCCGAGGTTTGACGATAATACATTGGTTCACCGACCCATGCAACAACAGCGATCTGAAGTAGAAGAAGGCGTAAGCGTACTGCGCACATCATGCCAGCACCGAACCCCGTCCGAAGTGTGAGTGATGCGTCCTTTTGCAGGCTGCGGTCATACGATGTACCGCTTCGCTCCCAGACGCGGCAGGCATCATGCAGAAAAACCCCTGAGGTTGGGTGCTACAATGAAAACTGGTGGCTTTCTCCCGATCCGCGCGGTTCCGAGGTTTCACGATAATACATTGGTTCACCGGCCCATGCAACAACAGCGACCTGAAGTAGAAGAAGGCCTAAGCGTACTGCGCAAGTCATGCCAGCACCGAACCCCGTCCGAAGTGTGTGTGATGCGTCCTTTTGCAGGCTGCGGTCATACGATGTACCGCTTCGCTCCCAGACGCGGCAGGCATCATGCAGAAAAACCGCTGATATTGGGTGCTACGATGAAAACTGGTGGCCTTCTCCCGATCCGCGCGGTTCCGAGGTTTGACGATAATACATTGGTTCACCGGCCCATGCAATGACACCGATCTGAAGTAGAAGATGGCCTAAGCGTACTGCGCAAGTCATGCCAGCACCGAACCCCTTCCGAAGCGTGAGTGATGCGTCCTTTTGCAGGCTGCGGTCATACGATGTACCGCTTCGCTCCCAGACACGGCAGGCATCATGCAGAAAAACCGCTGATGTTGGGTGCTACGATGAAAACTGGTGGCTTTCTCCCGATCCGCGCAGTTCCGAGGTTTGACGATAATACATTGGTTCACCGGCCCATGCAACAACAGCGATCTTAAGTGGAAGAAGGCCTAAGCGTACTGCGCACGTCATGCCAGCACCGAACCCCGTCCGAAGTGCGAGTGATGCGTCCTTTTGCAGGCTGTGGTCATACGATGTACCGCTTCGCTCCCAGACACGGCAGGCATCTCGCAGAAGAACCGCTGATTTTGGGTGCTGCGGTGAAAACTGGTGGCTTTCTCCCGATCCGCGCGGTTCCGAGGTTTGACGATGATACATTGCTTCACCGGCCCATGCCACAGCAGCGATCTGAAGTAGAAAAAGGCGTAAGCGTACTGCGCACGTCATGCCAGCACCGAACCCCGCCCGAAGTGTGTGTGATGCGTCCTTTTGCAGGCTGCGGTCATACGATGTACCGCTTCGCTCCCAGACACGGCAGGCATCATGCAGAAAAACCGCTGATGTTGGGTGCTACGATGAAAACTGGTGGCTTTCTCCCGATCCGCGCAGTTCCGAGGTTTGACGATGATACATTGGTTCACCGGCCCATGCAACAGCAGCGATCTGAAGTAGAAGAAGGCGTAAGCGTACTGCGCAAGTCATGGCAGCACCGAACCCCGTCCGAAGTGTGTGTGATGCATCCTTTTGTAGGTTGTGGTTAATACGAGTTACCCCTTCGCCGCCAGACCCGCCAGGCACCTTGCAGAAAAACCGCTGATTTTGGGTGCTGCGATGAATACTGGTGGCTTTCTTTCGATCCGTGCGGTTCCGAGGCTTGACGACGATACAATGGTTCATCGGCCCATGCAACAGCAGCGATCTGAAGTAGGAGAAGGCGTGAGCGTACTGCGCAAGTCATGACGGCACCGAACCCCGTCCGAAGTGTCAGTGATTCGTCCTTTTGGAGGCTGTGGTCAAACGATGTACCGCTTCGCCGCCAGACACACCAGGCATCTTCCAGAAAAACTACTGATTTTGGGTGCTGCGATGAAAACTGGTGACTTCTTTCCGATCCGTGCGGTTCCGAGGTTTGGCGATGATACATTGGTTCACTGGCGCATGCAACAGCAGCGAACTGATGTAGACGAAGGCGTAAGCGTACTGCGCACGTCATGCCGGCACCGAACCCCGTCCGAAGTGTGAGTGAAGGGTCCTTCCGTAGGCTGTGGTCATACGATGTACCGCTTCGCCGCCAGACACGGGAGGCATCTCACAGATAATCCGCTTATATTGGGTGCTGCGATGAAAACTGGTTGCTTTCTTCCGATCCGCGCGGTTCCGAGGTTTGACGACGATACACTGGTTCATCGGCCCATGCAACAGTAGCGATCTGAAGTAGGAGAAGGCGTGAGCGTACTGCGCAAGTCATGACGGCACCGAACCCCGTCCGAGGTGTGAGTGATTCCTCCTTTTTAGGCTGTGGTCATACGATGTATTGCTTCGTCTCCAGACACGCCAGGCATCTTGCAGAAAAACCACTGATGTTGGGTGCTTTGATGAAAACTGGTGGCTTTCTTCCGATCTGCGGGGTTCCGTGGTTTGACGATGATGCATTGATTCACCGGTCAAAGCAACAGCAGCGATATTAAGTAGAAGAAGGCGTAAGCGCACTGCGCACGTGATGCCGGCACCGATCCCCGTCCGAAGTGGAAGTGATGTGTCCTTTTGTAGGCTGTGGTCATAGGATGTACCGCTTGGCTCCCAGACGCGGCAGGCATCATGCAGAAAAACCGCTGATATTGGGTGCTACGATGAAAACTGGTGGCCTTCTCCCGATCCGCGCGGTTCCGAGGTTTGACGATAATACATTGGTTCACCGGCCCATGCAATGACACCGATCTGAAGTAGAAGATGGCCTAAGCGTACTGCGCAAGTCATGCCAGCACCGAACCCCGTCCGAAGCGTGAGTGATGCGTCCTTTTGCAGGCTGCGGTCATACGATGTACCGCCTCGCTCCCGGACGCGGCAGGCATCATGCAGAAAAACAGCTGATGTTGGGTGCTACGATGAAAACTGGTGGCCTTCTCCCGATCCGCGCGGTTCCGAGGCTTGATGATGATACATTGGTTCACCGGCCCATGCAACAACAACGACCTGAAGTAGAAGAAGGCCTAAGCGTACTGCGCAAGTCATGCCAGCACCGAACCCCGTCCGAAGTGTGTGTGATGCGTCCTTTTGCAGGCTGCGGTCATACGATGTACCGCTTCGCTCCCAGACACGGCAGGCATCATGCAGAAAAACCGCTGATGTTGGGTGCTACGATGAAAACTGGTGGCTTTCTCCCGATCCGCGCAGTTCCGAGGTTTGACGATAATACATTGGTTCACCGGCCCATGCAACAACAGCGATCTTAAGTGGAAGAAGGCCTAAGCGTACTGCGCACGTCATGCCAGCACCGAACCCCGTCCGAAGTGCGAGTGATGCGTCCTTTTGCAGGCTGTGGTCATACGATGTGCCGCTTCGCTCCCAGACACGGCAGGCATCTCGCAGAAGAACCGCTGATTTTGGGTGCTACGGTGAAAACTGGTGGCTTTCTCCCGATCCGCGCGGTTCCGAGGTATGACGATGATACATTGGTTCACCGGCCCATGCAACAACAGCGATCTGAAGTGGAAGAAGGCCTAAGCGTACTGCGCACGTCATGCCAGCACCGAACCCCGTCCGAAGTGGGAGTGGTGCGTCCTTTTGCAGGCTGTGGTCATACGATGTACCGCTTCGCTCCCAGACACGGCAGGCATCTCGCAGAAGAACCGCTGATTTTGGGTGCTACGGTGAAAACTGGTGGCTTTCTCCCGATCCGCGCGGTTCCGAGGTTTGACGATGATACATTGCTTCACCGGCCCATGCCACAGCAGCGATCTGAAGTAGAAGAAGGCGTAAGCGTACTGCGCACGTCATGCCAGCACCGAACCCCGCCCGAAGTGTGTGTGATGCGTCCTTTTGCAGGCTGCGGTCATACGATGTACCGCTTCGCTCCCAAACACGGCAGGCATCATGCAGAAAAACCGCTGATGTTGGGTGCTACGATGAAAACTGGTGGCTTTCTCCCGATCCGCGCGGTTCCGAGGTTTGACGATAATACATTGGTTCACCGACCCATGCAACAACAGCGATCTGAAGTAGAAGAAGGCGTAAGCGTACTGCGCACATCATGCCAGCACCGAACCCCGTCCGAAGTGTGAGTGATGCGTCCTTTTGCAGGCTGCGGTCATACGATGTACCGCTTCGCTCCCAGACGCGGCAGGCATCATGCAGAAAAACCCCTGAGGTTGGGTGCTACAATGAAAACTGGTGGCTTTCTCCCGATCCGCGCGGTTCCGAGGTTTCACGATAATACATTGGTTCACCGGCCCATGCAACAACAGCGACCTGAAGTAGAAGAAGGCCTAAGCGTACTGCGCAAGTCATGCCAGCACCGAACCCCGTCCGAAGTGTGTGTGATGCGTCCTTTTGCAGGCTGCGGTCATACGATGTACCGCTTCGCTCCCAGACACGGCAGGCATCATGCAGAAAAACCGCTGATGTTGGGTGCTACGATGAAAACTGGTGGCTTTCCCCCGATCCGCGCAGTTCCGAGGTTTGACGATGATACATTGGTTCACCGGCCCATGCAACAGCAGCGATCTGAAGTAGAAGAAGGCGTAAGCGTACTGCGCAAGTCATGGCAGCACCGAACCCCGTCCGAAGTGTGTGTGATGCGTCCTTTTGTAGGTTGTGGTTAATACGAGTTACCCCTTCGCCGCCAGACCCGCCAGGCACCTTGCAGAAAAACCGCTGATTTTGGGTGCTGCGATGAATACTGGTGGCTTTCTTTCGATCCGTGCGGTTCCGAGGCTTGACGACGATACAATGGTTCATCGGCCCATGCAACAGCAGCGATCTGAAGTAGGAGAAGGCGTGAGCGTACTGCGCAAGTCATGACGGCACCGAACCCCGTCCGAAGTGTCAGTGATTCGTCCTTTTGGAGGCTGTGGTCAAACTATGTACCGCTTCGCCGCCAGACACACCAGGCATCTTGCAGAAAAACTACTGATTTTGGGTGCTGCGATGAAAACTGGTGGCTTTTTTCCGATCCGTGCGGTTCCGAGGTTTGGCGATGATACATTGGTTCACTGGCGCATGCAACAGCAGCGAACTGATGTAGACGAAGGCGTAAGCGTACTGCGCACGTCATGCCGGCACCGAACCCCGTCCGAAGTGTGAGTGAAGGGTCCTTCCGTAGGCTGTGGTCATACGATGTACCGCTTCGCCGCCAGACACGGGAGGCATCTCACAGATAATCCGCTGATATTGGGTGCTGCGATGAAAACAGGTTGCTTTCTTCCGATCCGCGCGGTTCCGAGGTTTGACGACGATACAATGGTTCATCGGCCCATGCAACAGCAGCGATCTGAAGTAGGAGAAGGCGTGAGCGTACTGCGCAAGTCATGACGGCACCGAACCCCGTCCGAGGTGTGAGTGATTCCTCCTTTTTAGGCTGTGGTCATACGATGTATTGCTTCGTCTCCAGACACGCCAGGCATCTTGCAGAAAAACCACTGATGTTGGGTGCTTTGATGAAAACTGGTGGCTTTCTTCCGATCTGCGGGGTTCCGTGGTTTGACGATGATGCATTGATTCACCGGTCAAAGCAACAGCAGCGATATTAAGTAGAAGAAGGCGTCAGCGCACTGCGCACGTGATGCCGGCACCGATCCCCGTCCGAAGTGGAAGTGATGTGTCCTTTTGTAGGCTGTGGTCATAGGATGTACCGCTTGGCTCCCAGACGCGGCAGGCATCATGCAGAAAAACCGCTGATATTGGGTGCTACGATGAAAACTGGTGGCCTTCTCCCGATCCGCGCGGTTCCGAGGTTTGACGATAATACATCGGTTCACCGGCCCATGCAACGACACCGATCTGAAGTAGAAGAATGCCTAAGCGTACTGCGCAAGTCATGCCAGCACCGAACCCCGTCCGAAGCGTGAGTGATGCGTCCTTTTGCAGGCTGCGGTCATACGATGTACCGCCTCGCTCCCGGACGCGGCAGGCATCATGCAGAAAAACAGCTGATGTTGGGTGCTACGATGAAAACTGGTGGCCTTCTCCCGATCCGCGCGGTTCCGAGGCTTGATGATGATACATTGGTTCACCGGCCCATGCAACAACAGCGATCGGAAGTAAAAGAACGCGTAAGCGTACTGCGCACGTCATGCCAGCACCGAACCCCGTCCGAAGGGTGAGTGATGCGTCCTTTTGCAGGCTGCGGTCATACGATCTATCGCTTCGCTCCCAGACACGGCAGGCATCATGCAGAAAAACCGCTGATGTTGGGTGCTAATTTAATTGAAACATTTTAGTTAATTAGCTCACTAATTACCTAATTTCACCTTTTTTCTAGAGGCCGCCATGGCCACAAACACTTCCCCAGGGCTTAAATTACTCCATCTCACGCTCCCTTTTTTTTGTTGAAAATTTAGTGCATCTAAAAAACAAACCCTATATATATATATATATATATATATATATATATATATATATATATATATATATATATTGTGAGCCAGACGGCAAAACCCGCAATTCGGTCTGGCAATCATCGTGCCCACGCGCTCAAGAACTGGCGCGTGCAGTTGTTCTTGGTCGCCTCGGCGGGTTATGCCGCCATCTAACCCAGTTTTCTCTTAATTAAACATTTTTACATCCTTTATCTGCCTACCAGTCCTCACATTTGGCGCAGTCGACAGCCAACAATGCCAGGGACACCGACCGCCGCTCGCCCGACCGCACCGCCTGCTCGTCTTGCCTGAATTTACAGTCTGAAGTGCGTAACCCGCCCTGCCTGCCCTTCGTACTTCACCCGCCCGCAAACGCAAGCCCGCCTAGTGCCCGCCAACCGCCATGCCACTTATAAATTCGGTCGAAGCTACGGCCGACGACCTCGCCGGACTTACGGTGGTTTTTCTCCGAAATGAGTTACTTCGTCGGAACCTTGAACTTACCCGAACCCAGGAGGACATCATCCACCGCCTCCTCGCTGGCATCGCCCAAAACAGACCGCCAACGCCACCGGCATTGCTCCTTCCCGACCCTCCGACTTCCGCCCATTGCTCGCAAGAGTCATTGCCTTTTCGGACTCTTGACCCAGCGCAAAGTACGCAGCTGATGACAAGCTTGCTGCAACAATTGCTCAACGTGTCTCAACGCCCAATTGCCCCCATTCAAGTAACGACTCTCCCAGATTTGTCCGCGTCGTTGCCGACTTTTAGCGGTGACGGAGGCATCTCGGCCCGACACTGGATTGAGGAATTGAAACGAACACAAAGACTGGCGTCCTGGGAACCTTCGACGCTGCTCGCAGTCGCCCTCGGGAAGCTTCGTGGCCCGGCAGCCGACTGGAAAGTCGTCACTGGCCGTCAGTGATCAACATGGGATAGTTTCAAGATCGCGTTCAAAGCGCAGTTTGACGACAGGTTATCTCTCTTGCAGTGGCAGCACAAGGTTACCTCTCGAGCACAGTTACGGGGAGAGAGCCTGGCGGACTACTCTCTAGCAAAATTAAAGCTCATCTCCAAGTGCCCGGTCGATCTGACCGACGTCCAACGTATTTGGTATGCTATTCAAGGGGTTCAGGACGGACACTTGGCGACATCCATTGCAGCGCAACGCCCTCCAACAGTCGCTACGTACATGGACGTTGTCACAGAACTTGACCGGACATTAAGCCACCTCATTCTTCGACCGAGCCACGCAAAGAACTCGAACTCCAAGCCTCCAGTTGCCAAGCCGTATCTGGCATCTACGCATAGTTCACTCGCAGCAAGCATTTCAGACAGAGCTGACCACATGCCCGCATCGCCGTCACGCATTTCATCTCTCCTCCAGATGAACAGGATGCTCGCTACCTTACGATCACTTCCAGACATGGAGCCCCCGCCTACCGTCCCGGCCGAGACTTGAGGGACGCCGTGTGCTACAACTGCCGACAGAAGGGTCATCTCTCTGCCAAGAGTACTGAAGCAAGGACTTCACGTAACCGTCAGTCAGGTAACTCCACGGCCAATATCTCTTCCATGTCGTGCCTTCAAGACCCTAATTCGCTTGAGGGCTCACTGATCCAGTGTGCAGTGGTCCAAGCCCACATTCCTGCCATCGGGAAAATTGACGCTTTCCCGGACAGTAGGTCCAAGCTGACCATACTGTCGCACGATGTCGTCAAATCCTCAAGCTTGCTACCGTGGACAAATCCACCCACCTCCGTCGTTGGTGGTGGCACGGTCGTCCCATCGGGTACACTGTGCACCCGCATCTCTGTAGGACCCATCTCTGCAGCCGTTGAGGTGATGGTTCTTGCACGCAATCCCCTGCCATTGATCCTCGGCGAGGACTGGTTTGAAGCAGCGCACGCAGAACTTCTTGTGAGACCACCTAACCCGACTGAGATTCGACATCCCAGCACAGGTGTTGCATTGATATGCCAAGAGAAGGGGTTGCCGAGGATGTCCAATGCTGTTCTCCTCCGCACCACGACACTACCATCAGCTACATCGACAATCCCAGTGACAGGAGGTCTCCAGCTTGAACCTCTTCCAGATGCCAACCAGCCACCGTGGTTAGCTTTGGCATGCCATAAAAGATTGCTTCAGCAAGGAAGTGACCATCAAAAGACGTCTGACACAAATAATCTTCAGACCAATAAGATGAGTTCCATTCTGTGTGATACCCAGATTGGAACACAGCTACAGCCAGAAGGGTCCGCCGCAGTTCAGCATGTCCTGCAACAACCCATTCCACTTTTCGCCACTAACGACCTGGGCCTGTACAAGGGAACCGATCATGTCATTGACCTTATTCCAGACGCCGTTCCTTACAGTCGTCAACCCTATCGGTACGCGGCAGCGGCGGCTGACAAGCCAAATCCGTCCGGATCTTCCACCAAGAGCCAGTCGCCGGCTTCGACGATGTCGAACCTACTGGGCCCGCCGCCGAGATCGGGCATCTTCCAGTGCAAACCGAAGGATACCGCGTTTCCATTCTCCGTGAGGTCATACAGGACCCCGGACGACTGCCTGCCGCTTCTGCAGCCCAAGCGAGAAACCACGCAGACAAAGGCCAAGCCGACTGGCATGACGATCCACAGGTCTAAGGAGGTTCCCGAGTCAGACTTGTGGAGAGCCAAGACGAAGAAGCCGCCTCGGATGACAACGACCGTGAAGCCAGAACGTTCCGTGAGCTCCACGTTCAGTAACGCTAGCAACAATAATAAGACTTTCACGAGGGTACCGCCCTTTAGGAATAACCCGCGAGTCTACAGTTCTACCGCGCTCAAGGATTTCAACGTAGCCGGAAAGCAGGGCCTAGCAGAAAATACGTCTTGCGAAGAAGAGCCACCGTCAACTTCTAGTAGTCTGCGGGGCCACATCCAGCAGCCTAGATGGATTGATGACTATGAGGAATGAACAGTTCAAGAGAACCAGGATTGGTTAAAAGAGGGGTGGGATGTGTGGCAGACGGTAAAACCCGCAATTCGGTCTGGCAATCGTCGTGCCCTTGCGCTCAAGAACTGGCGCGTGCAGTTGTTCTTGGTCGCCTCGGCGCGTTATGCCGCCATCTAACCCAGTTGTCTTTTGATGAAACCTTTTAACATTCTTTATCTGCCTACCAGTCCTCACAATATATATATATATATATATATATATATATATATAGTGTGTTTCAGAAAACTCAGGCCGAATCGCTCCTGCGAGAACTAGCGTTCGCAACGAAAAAAGGCTTGTGGCGTTTTGGTCCTGGGTTAGGGGCCCATTTAGGAAAATTATTAAAGTCCGGGATAATTAAGTTTCTAATTATTTTTTGCGTAATTAGCTTTTTAATATTGCGTTTAAGGGCATGGTTTAAATTAGAAAGTTGCTGAGCAACATCGAGAAACACTAAATCAACAAACTGTAGAACGATAAAAGGCACGCGAAGCATTTTACGGCTTTCTGAAAAACCGCACAAATTCGAAGGGTTTTTAGGTTTCGGTTTGCTATCGGAGCGCATCTCGGCCCCGGCGGCACCGCGCCCCGTGGAGAGATAGTGCAACCAACTTCTGCTCCGCTGTCATCGCGCGACGCAACAGAGTCTGGTTGCGCTATCTCACCACGGGGCGCGGTGCCGCCGGGGCCGAGATGCGCTCCTATAGCAAACCGAAACTCGTCGAATTTGTGCGGTTTTTCAGAAATCCGTAAAATGCTTCGCGTGCCGCCTATCATTCTGATATTTGTTGATTTAGTGTTTTTCGGTAATGCTGAGCAATTTTCTCATTTAAAGCATGCCTCCAAACAAAGTATTAAAAAAGTTAATTTCGGAAAAATAATACACAACTTAATTATCCTGGACTTTAATTATTTTCCCAAATGGGCCCCTGGTTCAGAACCAAAACGCCAGAAGCTTTTGTTCCTTCCGATGACTAGTTTTTGCAGAAGCGATTTGGCCTGCGTCCCCCGAAACATATATATGTATATATATATAAAACTGAGAAGAAAAAAACCCTTAGTCAAAAACAGCAACAACGGACGATTTAATCTTCGACGTTTCGGCCGGAGTCCGGCCTTCGTCAGGAAGAACTTTTACAGATGAACGCGGGTGGTATTTATACAATGCTACGGTCGAGTCCAAATTTCGGAGGGGTGACGGTTGGAGCTTTCGAGAGGGGGAAGCGTAGGGCAGTTCTTATCCGGGTGAAGAAGCTTGACGGTCGGTGCCAAGTTTCAAGGACGGCGGGATGACGGTTGTAGCTTCTTGAAAGGGGGCGCAGGATGACTTTGTGTCCGGGCCGGCAGCGGTGACCTATATAGACGATAGCGTACAATGGACGAAAGTTACACGCGCAAACTAAAGTGCTGTCTCAAAAAAAAAAGAAAAAAAAAATGAAAGGGCGGCACGGTCACTTGTGTGCATGCAGGCATGCAGGAGTCAAACCTGAAAGGGAATAATGTTAAACCTAGAAGTAAAAAGAAATACAATGGATATCAGAACCTGGAAATAAAAGAAAAGTTGATGGTCCAGTTCCCGCCTCAAACACAGTACCACTGTTAACAACAAAATTTACAAAAAAGAAAAAAAATTTTTGGATTGCTGTTGCTATTCGTTTTTTAGCATTTTAATCCATGCCAGAGTACCGGGGCTTTCATTTATTCCTTGTTTAATACTGTTAAATCGGTAAATTAGGTAGGATTCACGCTGTTCACGTTCGCGATTTGATTTAAATCCAGATTCTAGGAGCGTCACTGACAATTTATCAAAAAAATGTTTTGGGAGAGCGAGATGTTTGGATAAAGGCAGTGCCGGAAGATTTATGGCGTGAGATTTGTGATTATTAAAGCGCAGTCTAAATGCCGTTGTAGTCTGCCCTATGTATTGCATTTTGCATACCGTACACTCGAATAAGTAAATGACATTCGACGAGGCACATGTTAAGTTCCCTTTAATTTTGATCGAGAACTGCGAGTGCGTGCTGCTGGCCGTGCTTGTGTGCTGCATCTGTTTACAGATTAGACATCCTGGGTGCCTGCAAGGCCTACATTCGTTAGGTGGTGGCGATGAATTTATCCGAAAGTTTACTAGCGCGTCTTTGAGGTTACGCGATCGTCTGTGGACTACCCCCGGGGCGGATGGAAACGCGCGTTTAAGGCGCTCGCTTTGTTCGAGAATGTTATAATGTCGGCTCAAGACATTATTTACATTAGGATGGTTTATGCTATAAGTTAGACATAGATTTGTGCGTTGTGTGGCGCTTTGCGTGGGGCGGGGGCTGATGAGGTCTGCGCGGTTCAGTTGTTTGGCTTTTCTAATTGGATCGTCGATTATACGGGGTGGATACTTTTGTTTCTCTAGCACTGACTTTAAATTTTGACTGCTCGCATCAAAATCTGTCTCTTTTGAACAAATTCGTTTGAAACGATGAGCTTGGCTATAGGGAATGCTGTTCTTGCAATGGTGTGGGTGGTCGCTTTGATAATGAAGGTATTGCTGCCGATCTGTTGGCTTACGGTACAGGCTCGTGGCAAGTTTACTTTCATCTATCTTAACGTTGACGTCTAGGAAGTTTATTTCGGTTTGAGAGTACGAATGTGTAAAGCGGATGCTCGGATGAGCAGCATTGTATCGACCTATGAAGTCCACCAGCTCCTCCTAAGTGTGCGACCATACAATAAATATATCATCTATAAACCTTTTGTATATTAGCGGCTTTACGGGACATTCAGAAAGGAACTGAGATTCTAATTTTCCCATGAATATGTTGGCATAGTTCGGGGCCATTTTGGTGCCCATCGCGGTTCCGCTAACCTGCCTAAAGTATTTATTGTTAAATTCGAACGTGTTTAGTTCTAAGACAAGCCTCGCTAGAGTAGCGACGACGGGTCCATCTGGGGTATCCGGTTGTTTGTGGAGTTCGTACATGTCAATTAAAGAGAGTATTCCATCATCATGTGGAATATTCGTATACAGCGATGACACATCGAGTGTAACGAGATATGATTCTTTCGGTATGCATAAATTTGATATTTCTCTTAAGAAGTGAGTTGTGTCTTTAATGTACGAATCAAGAATTGTAGGTATATGTTTAATTAAACTGTCTACATATCCTGATATGGGTTCGGTTACTGTACCTATTCCGGATATGATTGGACGCCCTGGGTTACCAGGCTTGTGAATCTTAGGGAGCATGTAGAAGCGGCCCGGAGAAGGCTGTACCGGTTTCATTAATTTATGTTCGTTAGCAGTTATTCTGTCCTCGTCTAGGAGATCCTTAAGAACCGAGGTCACAATCTGAGTGTGGTGCACCGTAGGGTCATCCGCGAGAGGTTCATAAAACTTTGAGTCATTTAGTTGGCGGTTTCCTTCTCGGATGTATTCAGAAGTGCTAAGAATCACAATTGCTCCTGCTTTATCGGCTGGTTTTATTGTTATGTCTGTCCTATTGCTCAGGGTTTTTAAGCTAGCCCGTTCGGATTTAGTGAGGTTATCCCGTCTTCCCGCCTGCCTGCGATATTCCCGCATTATGTCTTTTTGCACAGCAGCTATGTATAAGTCAAGACAATTATCACGGTTAGCTTTTGGCGTCCAATCGCTCGTTGCACGCTGCTGAGAGGTGTTGGAGCTAGAAGTTTTGTCCAAGAAGTATTCCCGCAATCTTAAATTTCGAGCAAAGTTGTCGAGGTCGCGTAGTAATTGAAATTCGTCAACAAAACCTGTGGCGGGACAGAAATTTAATCCCCTCGAAAGGAGTCTTTTTTCTTCTGTTGATATTGTCACGGGTGGTGACCAAAAGAAACAATAAATACACAGAAAGAAATAGACGTTTAATGTGGCGAACTTGTGCCAAAAATAAAAGGAAATAGAAAAATAACAACAGAGCGTCGCGGGCGTCGAAGGCGGCGAAGCAGCAAGGTCGAACGCTGAGGCGAAAACTGACTCGACGAGGTCGCGGGCGGCTTCTTATCTAGAGTGCGTCGCTATCTCGAAGATTCGGCGAAAGCGGCTCGAGCGTCGCGTGATCGGGCGAGAATGAACACGCACTTTCTAGAAAACAAAAGCAGGAATAAATGAGAGAAGTTACATGCGGTACATGAATAAACGAGAACTTTCTGGAGGTCCGTGACTGAGCGTTGCTTTCTCAGCCCTGGGCGCGGCAATATTGTCACGCCAGATAGATTAACAATTGCAGTGCCACAAGGGGCACTAGTGCTTGACCTATCGTCTGTTATGCTAATGGCCGGTTGAGTATGTTCGTTATAGTTAAATGATGTCGTGAGCTGAGGTAAAACAGGGTTGGGAACCTTATCGCGCTGTAGCTTACGTAGCTTGATTGTTGCGAGGTCATGGTGTTTCTTTTTATCAAATTCAGATAGGGCGCTAATTTCGGATGTCGATAAGGGGCCATTTGAACGGAGAAGTGTAGCGGTCGCGGTCGTTAACTGTTTCACTTGTTTGTCACTATGCTGAATCGCTATTTGGACCAGTTTAAGGGAACCTTCAAGGAGAACTTGCTGCCATTCCCATCGGTCATGTTGGTCGAGGTTTGTGCAGGCGGGAGGAAGGGAAAGCGACATGCCCTTCGGGGTAATGCCTGCGTTAAGGTACACTAGCAAGGTTGATTTATGGAGTTCGTGCCTAATGCGTTTATCTGAGAGCTTTCGTACTGTAAGAAAAGAGGTACTGTAGTTTGGAGTGGAGGAACTGGACTCACCGAACTGCCGTCATTCGTCTTTCTTCGGGTGCGGTGAGCTCTCCACGGCGGGCTTTCGCAGGTTGTAGCGCTGTCTTGGGGTACTTCTCGGCTGCTGCGGGCGTTGCATTGGTGCCACACTCTCGGCAGGTGTCGGGTACTCATCGACGTAGTTGACGCTCTCGCTGGCTGCCGGGCACGGTGCTCGCGGGGTCCCCACAGGGGCAGCTGGGCTCTCGATGCTCCCGCTGGCTGCCGGGCACGGTGCTCCCGCGATCCCCACAGGCCCCCCGCCACCATGCCCGTTATATATATATATATATATATTTATAGCTTCTTCCTGACGAAGGCCGGACTCCGGCCGAAACGTCGACGATTAAATCGTCCGCTGTTGCTGTTTTTCACTAAGAGTTTTTTACTTCTCAGTTTTACATATATATATATATATATGGCCGGTTTCATTCAGATTCAAGCAGTGGGTGGGAATCGTATTTTTTGTTTTTCTTTATATTTTTATATGTTGTGCCGCATATTTTACCTAGAACAACGCTTTTTACTTTAATCGTCGGAAAGTTTTAGTTTTCGAGAAATAAATTCTCAAAAGTGTGGGGAAGAGCAATGTAGTTTTGACCACTGTCGCGTGCAGCATGTTCGAAGCTCGTTCGGTACTATACTATTGAAAGCACAGCCTTTATAATATTTTGTGGTAATCTACGTGTTACTGATTGTTATTTCCTCTAGAATTATATTTTTTACTAATAATTGAAATTTTTTTAAAGATAGCCAAACTTGCCACCTCTGACGATTGTGCACGAAGATTCAGAATTAATTTTTAGGTGAAAATTTTAATGTATGACATTTATTTTTTTTTCTCTGACAGAGCGTTTCATTGCCTTTTCAAAAATGCATGTTTCATTTGTCTATAATTTTTGTATATCGAGAAATAGATTTTGAAAATTTTGAAGTTTTCAAAATTTGGTCAAATTCAGCGCGCCATTAAAAAAAAAGGCCATTTTTAATATTTTTCATTTTCTCTTATTTTACTCTCCTGATCTCCTTCTTTTATCAGGCATATATTTTGATAGGTGTAAAGCAGTAGTTTAGCAATGCCGAGCGTCTGAATATGCTGTGAAACAGCAGCCGCCAACGGCGAATTTTGGGGGGAATTTTCATCAGCGCCGTGTTTGATACAGTCGAGCATAACGTAGTGGGAAGAAAACGTGTACATTGTTTTCTAGCAATCTAAATATAGCCAACAAATATTTAAAACAAAATTAATATTGGGGAACTTGACTTTTGTAAAAAAAAATCACGTACGCCTTTGTGAACTGTAACTACACCCGAAAAATATTGCATTTGTGATTTTACGCTTATCAATTAGTTTTGACACCACGTAAAGGACAACATCACACCTGATTTATAAGTAATCACTTTGGTATCTGTTGACATTACGGATTAAACTGTGAAAAAGAACTATGCTTACCCGAAGCTCCGAAAACATGTTCACGGAAGATTACGAGTTTTTACCGAAGAGCCTGAACTTGTGCCTGCGTTCCTGCATACGAGCAAGCAAAAGAACAGTGGAACTGAGCGACGTCCATTCCAAGTGTGGAAGAGTGCGATACTTTGCGGAGCAGTATGGACGTGTGATATACGGATACGAAGTTCGGGACCGTACGGAGTTGTTGATGTTGTTGGATATCTGAAAAACGGGAAAGCGGTATGCTCGCGCGTAGTGTTATCTCACTTTGGCAGTCACAAGACTCGGGCAGGCTGGGGGAGGGAGAGAAAGGGGAAACAAATAGAGAGAAATAGGCGCAAATGAATTTGTTGACGGTGAGGAGGATTGTTAGAGTAATCACAAAGTATTTTCTTGGGGGAAGGAGATGGACATTCTGGCACATTTTTTTTTTTACAATATAGCAGAGGTATTGTAACCAAGTTTGCTGTGTTATGAAATACTACTGAAGAACAACATTATTGTCAAGCTAAATTAGAATCTTTTAACAATACGAACTGTTTATTATGGTCACACATTTTTCATAATGTAATTAAACCCGTTGTTCCTTGCATAGCTAATAAACATGGAAACATGAAAACTAAATTGGCTTCAGCGACATAAGATATATTTACTTAGTGTATACGCTAGGCAGCTGAATGCTCGAGGCACAGCACAATGCAACCTTATACATTGGGCACTCGTCAAAACCGAAGTAATGATTCTAGTTCAAAAATTAATTTCTTCTGCAGTCCTAGCTACGTGCACCCTGTTTCCGATGGAGGCTTCAGGTGATTGCTTATACCAAACATGACACGAACGCAGTCCAGGCGCTTGGCGAATGCCGCTCCAGTTTTCCTTCATCTCTTCTCTGAACTTCGTAAGTTCTTCGGTGGGCAAGTCAATAATGCGTGTTTTGACTTGCTTCGCTTTTAAGACAGACACAAAGTCGCGAGAAGTCAGGATTGCAGAATTAGCAGTTTCTCTGATGTTGTGTAATGTGGCATGGTGCTTTAAAAGGCCACCAATGCCGTCACAGGCGTTCTTTCCGTGGCCACTTGCAGAGAACAACCACCGCCACAGGACGGGATTTTTCCCCATTTCATACAACTGAAATCTGTTCTTGAAGTGCATCACGGCGCCATCCGACACATATATTATCGTTTTGAAGATGGGTTCTTCCTCTTCAAGGATCATAATGATGGTTCTTAGCGCCAGAAGGGCATGTGCAGAATCGTGTCGAAGATCATCACTAACTGTGGCAAAGCTTCTTGCTCCGTTGGCGGTTGTGGCAACACATGTGAAAATGCTGATTTGCTGTTTACGCCAGTAGTAGCCTTGCACTTCGTTTGGAAGAACAATGCTCCAATTTTCTGCAAAGTCAAAGTGTAACACAATTGACCTTTGTGTTACATTCGCCTTAACATCTCGTATTGCTTTTCTTTGAATATTCGTAATGTATTCATGAGTAATGTACTTTTCCACGCAATCTCTTGTCAGCTTGAGGAACCCGGCCACAGTAAGCGTCTTCTTTATCAAGTTTCCCGACTCCCAAATCGCCAGTTGAATGTCCTCCTGACAGTGAAGACATAGTGTACGTGCACTTAGACTCCTCACTCCAGGGCATTTTTTGCATTTTAGCAGCATACAGGCTTCTGAAGGGTTAGAGCATATGCAGAGAGAAGTAATGTCCTTTTCAGAGAAAGCGCGGGATGAGGCGTTGTTGACTGATGCCACCACGAGTTGAAAGTTCGCACAAATTGCGCACACGCACTGGTCTCTGTACGGAGAAATTTTCACCCACTTCGGACGCAGCGTATAAAATTTGGTTAGGCCAATCTTGATGTCCGGATAGGTTTTCATCAGAAGAGAGTAGGATTCACGAATAGAGCGCGTCATATATCGTTTCACTACAAACTCCTTCGACCCCGATGTTTTTAACGCGATGACGTCTCTCTTGCTCGGACTTTGAATGGAGCAGCCCATCTCGTCTTCTAAAAAAACACGACAAGCCGTCGCGATATCCGATTCTCTGAGCGTGTGCGGAGTGTATGGATCAGGAAGTGCCCATACTCCCTGGGCTGCTTTAAGGCGTCTTGCTTTGTCGATCAAGTACATGGTTGCCTCGGGAACAACGCTTAGTATTTGCTGCTTGCTCATATCGTTTGGAAACAGTGTGAGCAATTGACATTTTTCACTGATAGACGCGCTCTTCTGGAATGCTGTTCGCACGTTTGCTTCCCACTCGGCGCATATTGTGGACGAAGACGCTCCAGTTGTCGGCTGTGGCACATCATACGCGTCACTGATCTTACGCCGCATTCGTTTCTTTACCGCTTCTTCGACTTGACTTTGCTTTTTTTGCGCGTATAAACGAGCCGACTTTTTTCTCAATTCAGTTGGCATCCTGAATGGTGAGATCTCTATCTGCAGAGATGATACGCACTCGTTTATTTCGTTGACAGACGTTGTTTTGTCAACGAAGTCCTCGTCGTGGGCATCCGAGGGTCCGGCTTTGCATGCTTCATGCCGATCTACAACGAGGGAACTGAAATACCTGAAGCAGTTGTGGCACAGCTGATCCGTCTGCGAGATGGGAGTTGAAGGATCCAAAACTTGCCTGAGTATTTTCAGATCCAGATCGTTCACAGACCTGAAGCGTGCCTGCCACAGCACATTTTTCTTATGCCGCCGTCGATAGTCCGCACAGAAAACGCGCTTCCCACTGTACGTCTCAGCCATAGCATTCGCAGATAGTCAATACGCGCACACACGCGAAAGAGTACTCTGCCAAACGCTCCCGGTTCCACTCGATGAATTTCAAAGCTCCTTTGCACGAGGGGCTAGGAGTAAAAGCCAGAGACCCTATACAACACTGACAAATGTGTGGCCGCCTGTTTGGGCTCCACCAAGTTTCTCCATGTTCTGCGTTTCCCGTGGATCAATTTTAACAAGCGGTTGGGATGCTTCCGCGGTAAACACGCAAATTACGCAACTGATACGTGAGAGCTTTCCTTCAAGCTCTGCGGGGTTCAAGGTACGTTCGACATGGCTCTTGGTCGGAAGCGGCAGCTCGGGTATCCCGCTGTCGAGTGCTCGCACTGGTGGGTTCAAGGTCCATCTCGCGGCACAGTCGACCACGCAACTCGATAACGTTAGGAGCGCTTCTATCGCCACAGCAGAAACGAGAATTATCTGCCGATGGGAGCTAAGATGATTTTGCAGATGTTTGTTTACTTCTCTTTGAGAACTTTGCCCTTGAAAGAGGCGGCAGTTGTCATAAAATCTGCTGTCAGCGGTTATTGTTTTACAGCATATTGAGACGCTCGGCATTGCTAAACTACTGCTTTACACCTATCAAAATATATGCCTGATAAAAGAAGGATATCAGAAGAGTAAAATAAGAGAAAATAAAAAATATAAAAAATGGCCTTTTTTTTTAATGACGCGCTGAATTTGACCAAATTTTGAAAACTTCATCATTTTCAAAATCTATTTTTCGATATAAAAAAATCATAGACAAATAAAACATGCATTTTTGGAAAGGCAATGAAACGCTCTGTCAGAGAAAAAAGATTGAATGTCATACGTTAAAATTTTCACCTAAAAATTAATTCTGAATCTTCGTGCATAATCGTCAGAGGTGGCAAGTTTGGCTATCTTTAAAAAAATTTCAATTATTAGTAGAAAATATAATTCCAGAGGAAATAACACTCCGAGATACGTAGATTACCACAAAATATTATAAAAGCTGTGCCTTTAATAGTATAGAACCAAACGAGCTTCGAACATGCTGCACGCGACAGCGGTCAAAACTACATTGTTCTTCCCCGCACTTTTGAGAATTTATTTCCCGAAAACTAAAACTTTCCGACGATTAAAGTAAAAAGCGTTGTTCTAGGTAAAGTATGCGGCACAACATATAAAAATATAAAGAAAAACAAAAAATACGATTCCCACCCACTGCCTGAATCTGAATGAAACCGGCCATATATATATATATATATATATATATATATATATATATATATATATATATATATATATATATATATATATGGTATACGACGGGCATGGTGGCGGGGGGCCGAAGGCGCGGGTACAGAAGAAGAAAAGAACCCTTGGTGAAAACAGGAACCACGGAGGATTTAGTCTGCGACGTTCTTCCTGACGAAGGCCGGACTCCGGCCGAAATGTCGAAGAATAAATCGTCCGTTTTTGCTGTTTTCGCCATGGGTTCTTTCTTATTCTCTCTCTCTCTCTCTCTCTATATATATATATATATATATATATATAAAAGTAGCAGCCACCGAGGGTCAATCAAACCTGGAAGGTTTAATTCAACATGTATAAGTTATACAGAAACCGCGACGTTTCGAAGGGTCCCGCTTGAGGAAGAAGTGTCCATTTCGAAACGTCGCGGTTTCTGTATAACTTATACATGTTGAATTACACCTTCCAATTTTGTTTGATCCTCGTGGCTTCTACTTTTATAAAAATACGCCTACAGCTTACTTAGCCCCAAAATGTTATATATATATATATATATAACAGACTAGAACGGCATTTAGACTGCGCTTTAATAATCACAAATCTCACGCCATAAATCTTCCGGCACTGCCTTTATCCAAACATCTCGCTCTCCCAAAACATTCGTTCGATAAATTGTCAGTGACGCTCCAAGAATCTGGATTTAAATCAAATCGCGAACGTGAACAGCGTGAATCCTACCTAATTTACCGATTTAACACTATTAAACACAGAATAAATGAAAGCCCCGGTACTCTGGCATCGATTAAAATGCTAACAGACGAATAGCAACAGCAATCAAAAAACACTTTTTTTTTAGATTTTGTTGTTAACAGTGGTACTGTGTTTGGGGCCGGAACTGGACCATCAACTTTTCTTTTATTTCTAGGTTCTGATATCTATTGTATTTCTTTTTACTTCTAGGTTTAACACTGTTCCCTTCCAGGTTTGACTCATACATGCTTGCATGCACACAAGTGACCGTGCCGCCTTTTTTTTTTTTTTTGAGACAGCATTTTAGGTTGCGCGTGTAACTTTCGTCTATTGTACGCTATCGTCTATATAGGTCACCGCTGCCGGCCCGGACACAAGGTCACCCTGCGCCCCCTCTCAAGAACCTACAACCGTCATCCCGCCGACTTTGAAACTTGGCACCGACCGTCAAGCTTCTACACCCGGATAAGAACTGCCCTACGCTTCCCTCTCTCGAAAGCTTCAACCGCCACCCCTCCGAAATTTGGACTCGACCGTAGCATTGTATAAATACCACCCGCGTTCATCTGTAAAAGTTCTTCCTGACGAAGGCCGGACTCCGGCGAAACGTCGAAGATTAAATCGTCCGTTGTTGCTGTTTTTCACTAAGGGTTTTTTCTTCTCAGTTTTATATATATATATATATAACTTTAATTGGAATAAATATGGTAATTAGAAAAATAGAAATGTAACGTGCATGTCCCGATACATTCCGTTTTTTTGACTGTACCAGATGAAACTTGTAACGGGAACGTGTTTCAAAATAAGAAGGAACGAAGAACGAGCATTCGTTCTTCTTTATTGAGGAACGTGTATGACACTGGTTTTATGTCGCCTTCACAATAGACCTTTGACCTTCTTATTACCAATATAACGGTAGAAAAGAAGAGAGTCATTCATGCGCTTCCTGGGGACGAGCGAGCGCGTCACATTCGATATTGTAAAACCATCTATTAATATAGAAATCTTTAATTTAAGGTTATGTAAATGCCAACATCAAAGTTTATTTAGCCTGCTTAATTAATCGTTTAATTTGAGTGCTATACGCCCGCGATCGCAAAAGCGTCCTTAGCTGCTTATAGAGTTATCACAGTTTCGTGCAAGTGCGCTGGCGCTCCCTCGAGAAATTGTTTGTTCAGATCGCCTAACCTGGATTTTTTGCTCCGTATTCATTGTTGTCCTGCAGCGCCATCAGGCATTCTCACAGGGTGCAAATAAACACGATAAAGACGGTCGAGCATTTGCGGCAAAAACCATTTTACATGACAAGGCATTCCCATTCCAATACCTAATGAATTTTACAAAAAAAAAACCTTTTTTGCGAAATTACTGCTGTAGTGCTTCTTGTTTGTACTAATGTCCACTTCTGTATGGGTCTTCAATGACCTACAGTATTGATAAATAAATAAATAAATAAATAAATTACATATTGGTGATATGTTCGCGTATTTTATATATGTTATCATTTCTTTTGAATATGTAATCTTGAGGTAATATATAGGATGAACACTTAATGTCTGTTTTATCATAGATACCGTATAAAAGCTTCAGGCGCAAATTCTTTCGTCGTTGGGCCAATGGGTACAATCCTAACTCTTTATTCATGGTGGTGATACTCTCATAACATTCGTACCGCGTCACGACGAATCGAGCTGCACGATTTTGAATTCGCTCTAGTGTAACAACATTGTTTTGCCGCGGAGGGACCCAGACAGTGCAGGCGTGGTCCAAAACTGCTCGAACACAGTTAAAGTAGGCGAGATCCTAATAGTTTTATTGGACCTTTAATATTTCGGGTCAAGAATCTGATCGCTCGGCCGGCCCTCTTACAACACCATCAATGTGATCGTTCTAAGTGCAGTCAGCTGATAGTGTGACACCTAGATATTTAACGGCTTAGTTCTTGGATACAACTTCCCTATTCAAGTCATACAAATGTCATTTTCCTTCTTGGTTGTGTGGGTAAAACTGACATGGACACATTTCTTTTTAAACATTGAGCTTCCTCTTTCACGTTTTGCACCAAATCTCTTTTGGATTAAGGTCAGCATACAACCGTGGGAGATTCTTATCGTCTGTTATACGTGTATGAACAGACATAATCATCTTCAAGCAATCGTACTTTTGAACTCAGACCATCTTTACTATCATTAACAAATATCAAAAATAACAACAGTCCCAAAACAGGTTCTTGCGGAACGCCAGATATAACCTGAATAAAATTAGAGGTTTCACTAATCAAAATAAAGCATTGACAACGTAATTATATATATGCTTTTATCCAATCATGTATGGCAGTCTCTAGGTTTAGGAGCTCTAATTTGTCTAATAAGAGTGTGTGTGATGCTGTCTCAAAGGATTTTAATATTATCTAAGAACACAGTCAATCTTTGCGCCTCCGTCAACATTCGTAACCAAATCGTGATATAGCTCGGTCAATTGTGTGGGGCATGAATATCCGTTTCAAAAGCAGTGTTGTGACTCAAGAAAGTAATTAAATTTAAGATGATTTATAGTGTTAGAGTAAAAAAAATGCTCCAGTAATTTACAACATATGGACGTTATTGATATTGGGCTGTAATTTTTAATTTCCCTTTTGGGCCCTTGTGCATAGTCAGTAAGTGTTCAACTTTACAGTCTTCTAGTAAAGAAGGATCATTCAACTACTAATTATATATTACAAAAGGAATGTGGCAATTGTGTCTGCACAATGTTTTAACATTCTCGGTGTGATACCATCTTGGCCTAATGCTTCAGTTTCATCAAGATTTTTAGAAGTCGCAACACACCTCCAACGGAAAGTTCGCATTTGTGGCAATACTCTGAACGAATTTGAGCATCTATCATAGGTTACATTATCAGTAGGTAAAACAAATGAATGAAAATGTTTATTGAAGGCTTCCGCTTACTTCTGATCACTGCGGTTGTTTCGTTATTAACCACAACATATTCTATACCCAGCTGAATATTGCCGCAGCGCCTCACAATTTTCGAGCTGTTTGTTAGTAGCTTTTCTCCCGTCCTCCAGCCGTTGATTTAACTTTCTATAGCTTGCCTTGCTGGAATCTTTTATTTCAACGGGAGTTATTTTAACTTATCTACCTTGTGTGCTAGCTGGTCTTCTTAAACCGCGGGTACACTCGCTTGCGCTTCTTTATCAGGAGGAGCGGGCTACCAGTGATCTAGGGTTTCTCTCTTTTTTTTTTAGCTTCGATCTATGAACATACTTTTTTGTTAAACTGAGAATTCTGTTTAAATAAAACCCATGCATCATGCACACTGATTTAATCTACAAGACATTCAAACTAGATTAAGTGATTATGTAGCTCGGAACTCAACCCTTCATAATTTTCCCTTTTCGTAAAACAACACATTTCTACTTGTACTAAAGTTTTTGCGGGAAACCCGAAAGCCAAGCGTCAAAACAACATCACTATGATAACTACCAGGTATGACATTTTTTTTAACACCATTTTTATTTATTTAACAATATTATCATTCCTTCGTAGGAATGATAGTATTGTTTGGGTAAATACAAAAAAAAACAGGTGAATAATATTTGAGTTTTGTTTAGGTTAAGGAACATAATGCGTAAGAGCTAAGTGGTCCACCATCCACTTAAGATCAAGTTCAGCCGACTCATGGTTCTACATGTACAGTCTTGATCGCTTTATGCAATATCTGGCAAATCAAAACCGCCATCAATCACGACGCAATTATTGGAAATTCTAGGTACTAGGTTGTGAAGCACCTGAATAGTAGTAGTATCAGTGCTAAGGGGTCTGTAAAACATTCCCACCGTGAAATGGTTATCATCAGGCAAATCAACACTACACTAAAAGTGACAAAACACTACTACCTGGCACATCTAGTTCATTGCTTCTCAAGAAACTGTGCACCAGTATAAAGACCCCTCAACTCTGTGATGACCTATCTTTTCTATAGGCGTTGAACAAGCTAGGAAATAACTCATGATCTGATATAGAACAATTTAACACCAGACCCTGTTCCAAAAACTATATCAGCTTCCACAGCGAATCAATCCCGACAAATCTTCCGCATTTTATTTCACAGTTCTGCAATTCAATACCATCACTGTACAAATTCTGCAATCAATATTCCTAGTAGCATTTGGGCGTCAAGTATGCTTCCAACCGAGAACGTCCTCTTTTATAGCATTCCAAGTGAGCAGTTACCATTTATTATAAGTTTGGCATAAGTTAATTTGTCCTTATTGTTTGGATCCTCCTTTTTAGTTTTCGGATATGCCGAACGATGACGATGCTTTTCCCTTACTTCTGTAGCGGCCCGCTAGAGTGAAGAAGAAGAGGACTACTCAGGCACGAAATCGGGGGCGCGTGTTGTGCTCCCGGGACTCGAGCCATTCTAATCCTACGGATGTTATAAAGCCGCTGTTTCAAACAAGGCGTCTCACGACTTCACAATGGTGACCCGTACGTGATTGACCCACTCGACCGGAGACATCGAACAACGTAACCATGCAAGGTAACGGTGAGCCTACACCACTAATTGGAGTTGTCTCCCTCATACTTCCACCCTTTTGGCCCGCTGATCCGGGCTTGTGGTTTACCCACGTCGAATCCCTATTCGCTACGCCAGGAAAAACCGCTGATGTTCGGTGCTGCGATGAAAACTGGTGGCTTTCTTCCGTTCCGCGCGGATACGAGGTTTGACAATGATATATTAGTTCTCCGCCCTGTGCAACAGCAGTGATGTGAAGCAGAAGGAGGCGTAAGCGTACTGTGTAAGACATGCCGGACCCTAACTCCCTCCGAAGTGTGAGTGATGCGTTTTTTGTAGGCAGTGGCCATACGATGTACCGCTTCGAAGCCAGGCACGCCTTGAATTTTGCAGAAAAACCGCTGATGTTGGGTGCTGCGATAAAAAACAGGTGGCTTTCTTCCGATCGGCGCGGTTCCTAGGTTTGACGATGATACATTGATTCATAGGTCCATGCAACAGCAGCGATCTAAAGTAGAAGAAGTCGTAAGCCTACTCCGCACGTCATGCCGGAACCGAACTCTGTCCGAAGTGTGGGTGACGCGTCCTTTCGTAGGCTGTGGTCATACGATGTATTCCTTCACCGCAAGACACGCCGGACATCGTGCAGTAAAACCGCTGATGTTCGATGCTGCAATGAAAACTGTTGGCTTTCTTTCGATCTGCGCGGTTCCGAGGTTTGACGATGATACATTGGTTCACCGGCCCACGTAACAGCAGCGATCTGAAGTAGAAGAAGGAGTAAGCGTACTGCGCACGTCATGCCGGAACCGAACCCCGGCCGAAGTGTGAGCCATGGGTCATTTTGTAGGCTGTGGTCATACGATGTACAGCTTCGCCACCAGACACGCCAGGAATCTTGCAGAAGAAACGCTGATGTTGGGTGCTGCGATGAAAACTGGTGGCTTCCTTCCGATCCGCGGGGTTCCGAGGTTTGACGATGATACATTGGTTCACCGGCCAATGCAACAGCAGCGATCTGAAGTAGAAGGCATAAGCGTACTGCGCACGTCATGCCGGCAACGCACTCCGTCCGAAGTGTCAGTGATGCGTCGTTTTGTGGGTTGTGGTCATACGATGTAACGCTTCGCCGTCAGACATGGCAGGGACCTTGCAGAAAAACCGCCGATGTTGGGTGCTACTACAAAAACTGGAGGCCTTCTTTCGATCCGCTTGTTTCCGATAATTGACAGTGATAGATTGGTTCACCGGCCCATGCAACATGAGCGATCTAAAGTAGAAGAAGGCCTAACCGTACTGCGCACGTCATGCCACCAACGAACCCCGTCCGAAATGTAAGTGATGCGTCCTTTCGTAGGGAGTGGTCATACGATGTACCTCTTCGTCGCAAGACACGCCAGGCATCTTGCACAAAAATCACTGATGTTGCGTGCTGCGATGAAAACTGGTGGCTTTCTTCCGATCCGCGCGGTTCCGAGGTTTGACGATGATACATTGGTTCACCGGCCCATGCAACAGCTGCCATCTGAAGCAGTCGAAGGCGTAAGCGTACTGCGCACGTCATGCGGGCACCGAACCCCGTCCGAAGTGTGAGTGATGCGTCCTTTTGTAGGCTGCGGTCGTACGATGTACCGCTACGCCGCCAGACACGCCAGACATCTTGCAGAAATTCCGCTGATGTTGGGTGCTGCGATGAAAACTGGTGGCTTTCTTTATATCCGCGCGGTTTCCTAGTGAAAAAGTAATGTGTATGAGAAACTTCTTGTGTCCAATAAACACATATGAATCATACAAGATATATAAGAACATATAAGAACCGTATAAGAACCGTATAAGAACCATATAAGATGAATAAGAACCATAAAAGAAAGGTATAAGAAACTCCTTAAACTTTTGTTTTATGGTGCTTCCATTTTCTTATATATCTCATATAGTTCTTCTGTAGTTCGTATGTGGTTCCTATATGGTCCTTATATGTTCTTATATATCTTGAATGATTCATATGTGTTTATTGGACACAAAAGTTTCTCATACACATGAGAATTTTCAATAGGGTTCCGAGGTTTGACGATGATAGATTGGTTCACTGGTCCATGCAACAGCAGCGATCTGAAGTTGAAGGTTTAAGCGTACTGCGCACGTCATGCCGACACCGAACCTCGTCCGAAGTGTGAGTGATGTGTCCTTTCGCAGGCTGTGGTCATACGATGTACCGCTTCGCCGCCAGACAGGCCAGGCATCTCCCAGAAAAACAGCTGATTTTGGGTGCTGCGATGAAAACTGGTAGCTTTCTTCCGATCCGCACGGCTCCGAGGTTTGACGATGATACATTGGTTCGCCGGCCCATTCAAGAGCAGCGGTCTGAAGTAGAAGGCGTAAGCGTACTGCGCACGTCATGCCGGCACCGAACCTCGTCCGAAGTGTGAGTGATGGGTCTTTTTGCAGGCTGTGGTAATACGATGTACCGCTTCGCCGCCAGACACGCCAGGCATCTTGCAGAAAAACCGCTGATGTTGAGTGCTGCGATGAAAACTGGTGGCTTTCTTGCCATCCGCGCGGTTCCAAGTATTGACGATGATACATTGGTTCACCGGCCCATGCAAAAGCAGCGATCAGAAGTAGAAGAATGAGTAAGCGTACTGCGCACGTCATGCCGGAACCGAACTTCGACCGCAGTGTGAGCGATCGGTCCTTTTGGAGGCTGTGGTCATACGATGTACCACTTAGCCGCCAGACACGCCAGGCATCTTGCAGAAAAACCGCTGATGTTGGGTGCTGCGACAAAAACTGGTGGCTTTCTTTCGATCCGCGCGGTTCCGAGGTTTGACGATGATACATTGGTTCACCGCCCCATGCAACAGGAGCGATCTAAAGTAGGAGGCCGAAGCGTACTGCGCACGTCCTGCCGGCAGCGAACCGCGTCCGAAGTGTGAGTGATGCGTTATTTTGTAGGCTGTGGTCATGCAATGTACCGATTCACTGCAGACACGGCAGGCATCTTGCAGAAATACCGCTGATATTGGGTGTTGCGATGAAAATTGGTGGCTTTCTTTCGATCCGCGCAGTACCAAGGTTTGACGATGATACTTTGGTTCACCGGTCCATGCAACAGCAGCGATCTGAAGTAGAAGGCGCAAGCGTACTGCGCACGTCATTCCGGAACCGAACACCGTCCGAAGTGTGAATGATGCGTTATTTTGTAGGCTGTGGTCATGCGATGTACCGCTTCACCGCCAGACACGCCTGGAATTTTGCAGAAAAACGGCTGATATTGTGTACTGCGATGAATATTGGTGGCTCTCTTCCGATCCTCGTGGTTCCGAGGTTCGACGATGATACTTTGGTTCACCGGTCCATGCAACAGCAGCGATCTGAAGTAGAAGGCACAAGCGTACTGCGCACGTCATGCCGGCACCGAACCCTGTCTGAAGTGTGAGAGAGGTGCCTTTTTGCAGGCTGTGGTCAAACGATGTACCGCTTCGCCGCCAGACACTCCAGGTATCTTGCAGAAAAAACGCTGATGTTGAGTGCTGTGATGAAAACTGGTAGTTTTCCCCCCGATCCGTGCGCTTCCGAAGTTTGACGATGATAACTTTGTTCACTCACCCATGCAATAGCAGCAATCTGAAGTAGAAGGCGTAAGCGTACTGAGCACGCCATGCCGGCACCGAACCCCGTCCGAAGTGTGAGTGATGCGTCCGTTTGTAGGCTCTGGTGATACGATGTATTGCTTGGCCGCCAGACACGCCAGGCATTTTGCAAAAACACCGCTGATGTTGGGTGCTGCGATCAAAACTGGTGGGTTTCTTCCGACCCCCGCGCATACGAGGTTGGACGATGATACTTTGGTTCACCGGCCCATGCAACAGCAGCGATGTGAAGTACAAGAAGGCGAAAGCGTACTGCGCACGTCATGCCGGCACGCAACCCCGTCCAAAGTGTGAGTGATGCATCCTTTTGCGGGTTGTGGTCAAAGGATGTACCACTTCGCTCCCAGACATGGCAGACATCCCCAGGCGGCACACCAATGTCGGTGCGACATTGGCCTAACATTGGCAAAGACCGCCCTCAATATCGGAGAATATTGGAAGCGCTACTCTTTCCAACGTTGGCCCAGTGATTGGTTGCAATGTTGGGTCACTGTTCAGTCATCGTTCCAGCCAATGTCGGCCCCATCATTGGTGCCAATGTTGGGCCATTGCTAAACCATGGTTCCAGCCAAGGTGGTCCCACATTGGCAAAGACCGGCGTAATATTGGACAACACTGGAAGCGCGACCCGATGCAATGTTGGCCGTCATGCTGATTTTTGGCCACCGTTGCACTCGCCCAGCTCTTTGCAAGTGCATTCGCCAAGTTGTTTGCAAAAAGGAAGGTAAACAAACACCAGGGATTGTTTTAAAATCTCCTAAAAGTTTATTACACACAGCTTATTCTGTAGACAAGCACAAACTACTCAGCAATTTGTAATAGCGAAGAGGTACTATTCAATTGTGATAAAACTAAGAATATTGCAAAGCAAACAACAGCCGGGGTAATTCTTGGGTAGTGTCCAGTCTCCCGGCAGCTTGAAGAATTTTTTCCCCAAAATACTACCAGTAGTCGCGCCTCATAGGCGGTGCAATCAGTTCATCGAACGACATTTCATAGACAGATCGTTTCATCAACACGCGATGTTTCATAAAAAAAAAACTCAAAATACGTTTTTTCCCATCTTTTTTTTTTTTGCAAGGAACCGCTTTAGACTTAGCAGGAAGCGGCGTGAAAGGGTGGGCTGGTTCGATGAGCACGCGGCTCAGGAATACACGTGCGTTGAAATGCCCCTACAGCGTGCAATTCGCATAACGCATGTCGAGGTAACGTTGCGCCTCAGGAATACACGTGCGTTGAAATGCCCCTACAGAGCGCAATTCGCGTAAAGCATATCGATGAAACGTAAATGTCGACGAAAAGGTGGCCACAAAACGCGTTTTTGTGAAACGCAGGAAGAATAAAAAATCGGTATTCTACCCGCAGTTGTGACATTATTTCAGACAGATAATGGCAGGCGACTGTCGGTAAGATTGCGGGAAAATTATTCTCCCGGCTGCCAGGAGATAGGCCCTGACCAAGTCTAGAGGTTATCCGGAAGATTACCCATACAAAAACGGTAAATGATCACCAGGTAGGTTGCAGCGCACTTACTTTGAAAATACCGGTCTTGAAAGATGTAATCCGACATAAATATCAACACGGGCACTGCAGAAAAACCACTCAAACACAAAAACCAGTAGGAAGTGATCCGTGAAGATTCAACACGATGTAGCACACGCTGCCATTTGCCGAACCGAACACTAAACGATTCACAAGAATGTCTTGGGCTTCTTTGAAGAAATCGACACGGGTAGGACTTTTCGAACGAGATACCATTTACCACAGAAGCGAAATCCACAGCGGGCCCGCACCCCGCAGGCCGCATCACACGCGAAACTAGGTCCGGTCTTCGCGACGCAGGCATTCAGTTTGTCAACGGCTAATGCGTCACCCGTCAAACCACGTGATCACGCGTCTGTTGTTACCCGCGCACAGAGAGCGGATTGAAGCGATAAAACGTGTACGATTCATTGGTTCGGCGAGTACGCAACGTCTACCGCGCCTTCAGCTTAGGGAGAAAGAAAAAAAGAGAGAAGGATTACAAAGCAAGCAGGCCAGAATGGGGGTGGGGTGCGCTTACAAAGGCTAATCTTCAGGGGCATCTCAACAATGAACACAGCGAGAAAATTTGTCACTTCTACCAAAGGTTGATAGTGCAGTAGATGTTATGCGTGACCTTGGGCTTTAGGCAGGTTCCGTGCTCTGCCGTATCACCAGCTTCAAGACTGTAGTCACGTGACCCTAACCGGAGACACGATTGGCCTTAAACACGCATAACGTCTACCCTGCTGTCAATACCGATTTAACAGGACAGCTCCTTGAATGTCAGCTTTTGAACTTCTAAAGAAGCTCTCCAGCCCAAAAGGGGTTCTAGCGGGGCAGATTTGAAAACAGTATGTTTTACGTCGCATGACCCACGTTATAATTTAGAATGAAGAACTAAGCGCGACTATTTTTTGCGCACTATGTGCACAAATATATCTATAAATACATAAATATATTTTTATCAATCCATTTAAAACTGTTTGTACACTGTTAGGTTCGCGTTTTTAAACTGCAATATTTTTACGAAAGAGCTACACATAAAAGACACCCCGAACAGCACATCGTCCGAATTGCAGCACAGGATGAATCGCCGTCGCTCGCCGACAGAAGGTTGCGATGCTGCGCGAACGGTTTCTGAAAGATGCTGGGTATGGTACTCCGAGCGCAACGGCTTCGCGATTGTTCGAAGGGCAAATGATTCGCGACAACAAAGTAGCGTCTAGCAGCTTCAGTAAGCTAACGAGGCTCGAGGTCCCACGCTCACATTTCCGCAGAGCGAGCGCGGTCGGCCAGATCGAGGTTCAGTGTGCTCTCGCGTCGCGATTGCTACGTCGTTGCTCTGCCTACACTGATGACATGTGCACTGGCAGTCGAAGCAACCCTCTCGAAACTTCACTTGTGTTTAATATATGACTTTATAGCGCGATATACTCTCGTAAAACTGAGAGTCACTTCGGTTGCGGCGTAAGCGGCGGCTTTATGTTTGTTGACACCTGCGTCGACAATGATTAAATATGCACAGAAACATTAAATATAAAAAAATAGAGCACGCAGAAAGAAATACAAACATGGCAGGGGCACGGACAAAGAGAAGACGTTAACGCTACGTATACATACAAAATACATTGGGAAAGACAAAAATACTTAAATCTAAAAAAAACGGAAATAACTTGTCAACGCCGAGGTGAGGCAATGCGAATGGAGAGCAGCCGGCAAAAAAAAAACTGCAATAGTCGTATAGGCAGCTAAGGACGTATTTGTGACCGTGGTAGTAAAGCGCCGGCTACGTACACCCCATGAATTGTTGGCTAAATAAAATTCTCGCCCGTTCGAGCTCATGAATGACTCTTTTCCAATTTCCTACCTCTGCAATACAAAAAGAGGGTCGCGGGTCTATATCCTAGGCGACACAAATACCGATAAGCCATTGGCTATGGCAGTACAATAATGACCACCCTATACCAAGACATCACCAATATTGGAAAACTCTTGGCTTTGACAGTTTAATATTAACCAGCTTAAGCCAACGTATATGCAATATCGGAAAACCATTGGCTCCGACAGTCCAATATTGTACAGGTTATGCCGGTGTATATCCAATATAGGAACGCTATTGGCTTTGACAGTCCAATATTGGACAGCTATGCCGGCGTATAGCCAATATCTGAAAGCCAGTGGCTCTGACAGTCCAATATTGGACAACTTATGCCGGCATATATCCAATATTGGAAAGCTATTGACTTTGACAGTCCAATGTTGAACACCCTATGCCAACGTATCACCAAAATGGGAAAACCATTGGCTTTGATAGTCCATTATTGTCCAATGTGTTTCCAATATTGGGAAAAATATGGCTCAGTTGGGCCATTGTTGGGCCATTGTTTGCCACATCAAATCCAATGTTGGCCCAATACTGTGTGCTGCCTGGGTCATGCAGAAAAACCGCTGATGTTGGGTGCTACGATGAAAATTGGTAGCTTTCTCCCGATCCGCGCGGTTCCGAGGTTTGACGATGATACATTGGTTCACCGGCCCATGCAACAACAGCGATCTGAAGCAGAAGAAGGCGTAAGCGTACTGCGCACGTCATGCCATCACCGAACCCCTGTACGAAGTGTGAGTGACGCGTCCTTTTGTAGGCTGTGGTCATATGATGAACCGCTTTGCTGCCAGACATGGCAGACATCATGCAGAAAAAACGCTGATGTTGGGTGCTACGATGAAAACTGGTGGCTTTCTCCCACTCTACGCGGTTCCGAGGTTTGACGATAATACATTGGTTCACCGGCCCATGCAACAACAGCGATCTGAAGCAGAAGAAGGCGTAGCGTACTGGGCACGTCATGCCAGCACCAAACCCCGTCCGAAGTGTGAGTGATGCGTCCCTTTGCAGGCTGTGGTGATACGATGTACCGCTTCGCTCCCAGACACGGCAGGCATTATACAGAAAAACCGCTGATGTTGGGTGCTACGATGAAAACTGGTGGCTTTCTCCCGATCCGCGCGGTTCCGAGATTTGACGATAATACATTGGTTCACCGGCCCATGCAACAACAGCGATCTGAAGTAGAAGAAGGCCTAAGTGTACTCCGCACGTCATGCCAGCACCGAACCCCGTCCGAAGTGTGAGTGATGCGTCTATTTGCAGGCTGTGGTCATACGATGTACCGCTTCGCTCCCAGACACGGCAGGCATCATACAGAAAAACCGCTGATGTTGGGTGACGATGAAAACTGGTGGCTTTCTCCCGATCCGCGCGGTTCCGAGATTTGACGATAATACATTGGTTTACCGGCCCATGCAACAACAGCGATCTGAAGTAGAAGAAGGCGTAAGCGTACTGCGCACGTCATGCCAGCACCAAACCCCGTCCGAAGTGTGAGTGATGCGTCCCTTTGCAGGCTGTGGTCATACGATGTACCGCTTCGCTCCCAGACACGGCAGGCATCATACAGAAAAACCGCTGATGTTGGGTGCTACAATGAAAAGTGGTGGCTTTCTCCTGATCCGCGCGGTTCCCCGATTTGACGATAATACATTGGTTCACCGGCCCATGCAACAACAGCGATCTGAAGTAGAATAAGGCCTAAGCGTACTGCGCACGTCATGCCAGCACCGAACCCCGTCCGAAGTGTGAGTGATGCGTCCTTTTGCAGGCTGTGGTCATACGATGCACCGCTTCGCTCCCAGACACGTCAGGCATCATACAGAAAAACCGCTGATGTTGGGTGCTACGATGAAAACTGGTGGCTTTCTCCCGATCCGCGCGGTTCCGAGATTTGACGATAATACATTGGTTCACCGGCCCATGCAACAACAGCGATCTGAAGTAGAAGAAGGCGTAAGCGTACTGCGCACGTCATGCCAGCACCGAACCCCGTCCGAAGTGTGAGTGATGCGTCCTTTTGCAGGCTGTGGTCATACGATGTACCGCTTCGCTCCCAGACACGGCAGGCATCTCGCAGAAGAACCGCTGATTTTGGGTGCTACGGTGAAAACTGGTGGCTTTCTCCCGATCCGCGCAGTTCCGAGGTTTGACGATAATACATTGGTTCACCGGCCCATGCAACAACAGCGATCTGAAGTAAAAGAAGGCCTAAGCGTACTGCGCACGTCATGCCAGCACCGAACTCCGTCCGAAGTGTGAGTGATGCGTCCTTTTGCAGGCTGCGGTCATACGATGTACCGCTTCGCTCCCAGACACGGCAGGCATCATGCAGAAAAACCGCTGATGTTGGGTGCTACGATGAAAACTGGTGACTTTCTCCCGATCCGCGCGGTTCCGAGGCTTGACGATAATACATTGGTTCACCGGCCCATGCAACAACAGCGATCTGAAGTAGAAGAAGGCCTAAGCGTACTGCGCACGTCATGCCAGCACCGAACCCCGTCCGAAGTGTGAGTGATGCGTCCTTTTGCAGGCTGTGGTCATACGATGTACCGCTTTGCTCCCAGACACGGCAGGCATCTCGCTGAAGAACCGCTGATGTTGGGTGCTACGGTGAAAACTGGTGGCTTTCTCCCGATCCGCGCGGTTCCGAGGTTTGACGATAATACATTGGTTCACCGGCCCATGCAACAACAGCGATTTGAAGTAAAAGAAGGCCTAAGCGTACTGCGCACGTCATGCCAGCACCGAACCCCGTCCGAAGTGTGAGTGATGCGTCTTTTTGCAGGCTGCGGTCGTACGATGTACCGCTTCGCTCCCAGACACGGCAGGCATCATGCAGAAAAACCGCTGATGTTGGGTGCTACGATGAAAACTGGTGACTTTCTCCCGATCTGCGTGGTTCCGAGGTTCGACGATAATACATTGGTTCACCGGCCCATGCAACAACAGCGATCTGAAGTAGAAGAAGGCCTAAGCGTACTGCGCACGTCATGCCAGCACCGAACCCCGTCCGAAGTGTGAGTGATGCGTCCTTTTGCAGGCTGTGGTCATACGATGTACCGCTTTGCTCCCAGACACGGCAGGCATCTCGCAGAAGAACCGCTGATGTTGGGTGCTACGATGAAAACTGGTGGCTTTCTCCCGATCCGCGCGGTTCCGAGGTTTGACGATAATACATTGGTTCACCGGCCCATGCAACAACAGCGATCTGAAGTAGAAGAAGGCCTAAGCGTACTGCGCACGTCATGCCAGCACCGAACCCCGTCCGAAGTGTGAGTGATGCGTCCTTTTGCAGGCTGTGGTCATACGATGTACCGCTTTGCTCCCAGACACGGCAGGCATCATACAGAAAAACCGCTGATGTTGGGGGCTACGATAAAAACTGGTGGCTTTCTCCCGATCCGCGCGGTTCCGAGATTTGACGATAATACATTGGTTCACCGGCCCATGCAACAACAGCGATCTGAAGTAAAAGAAGGCCTAAGCGTACTGCGCACGTCATGCCAGCACCGAACCCCGTCCGAAGTGTGAGTGATGCGTCCTTTTGCAGGCTGCGGTCATACGATGTACCGCTTCGCTCCCAGACACGGCAGGCATCATGCAGAAAAACCGCTGATGTTGGGTGCTACGATGAAAACTGGTGGCTTTCTCCCGATCCGCGCGGTTCCGAGGTTTGACGATAATACATTGGTTCACCGGCCCATGCAACAACAGCGATCTGAAGTAGAAGAAGGCCTAAGCGTACTGCGCACGTAATGCGAGCACCGAACCCCGTCCGAAGTGTGAGTGATGCGTCCTTTTGCAGGCTGCGGTCATACGATGTACCGCTTCGCTCCCAGACACGGCAGGTATCATGCAGAAAAACCGCTGATGTTGGGTGCTACGATGAAAACTGGTGACTTTCTCCCGATCTGCGCGGTTTCGAGGTTTGACGATAATACATTGGTTCACCGGCCCATGCAACAACGGCGATCTGAAGTAGAAGAAGGCCTAAGCGTACTGCGCACGTCATGCCAGCACCGAACCCCGTCCGAAGTGTGAGTGATGCGTCCTTTTGCAGGCTGTGGTCATACGATGTACCGCTTTGCTCCCAGACACGGCAGGCATCTCGCAGAAGAACCGCTGAGGTTGGGTGCTACGGTGAAAACTGGTGGCTTTCTCCCGATCCGCGCGGTTCCGAGGTTTGACGATAATACATTGGTTCACCGGCCCATGCAACAACAGCGATCTGAAGTAAAAGAAGGCCTAAGCGTACTGCGCACGTCATGCCAGCACCGAACCCCGTCCGAAGTGTGAGTGATGCGTCCTTTTGCAGGCTGCGGTCATACGATGTACCGCTTCGCTCCCAGACACGGCAGGCATCATGCAGAAAAACCGCTGATGTTGGGTGCTACGGTGAAAACTGGTGGCTTTTTCCCGATCCGCGCGGTTCCGAGATTTGACGATAATACATTGGTTCACCGGCCCATGCAACAACAGCGATCTGAAGTAAAAGAAGGCCTAAGCGTACTGCGCACGTCATGCCAGCACCGAACCCCGTCCGAAGTGTGAGTGATGCGTCCTTTTGCAGGCTGCGGTCATACGATGTACCGCTTCGCTCCCAGACACGGCAGGCATTATGCAGAAAAACCGCTGATGTTGGGTGCTACGATGAAAACTGGTGGCTTTCTCCCGATCCGCGCGGTTCCGAGGTTTGACGATAATACATTGGTTCACCGGCCCATGCAACAACAGCGATCTGAAGTAGAAGAAGGCCTAAGCGTACTGCGCACGTAATGCGAGCACCGAACCCCGTCCGAAGTGTGAGTGATGCGTCCTTTTGCAGGCTGCGGTCATACGATGTACCGCTTCGCTCCCAGACACGGCAGGTATCATGCAGAAAAACCGCTGATGTTGGGTGCTACGATGAAAACTGGTGACTTTCTCCCGATCTGCGCGGTTTCGAGGTTTGACGATAATACATTGGTTCACCGGCCCATGCAACAACGGCGATCTGAAGTAGAAGAAGGCCTAAGCGTACTGCGCACGTCATGCCAGCACCGAACCCCGTCCGAAGTGTGAGTGATGCGTCCTTTTGCAGGCTGTGGTCATACGATGTACCGCTTTGCTCCCAGACACGGCAGGCATCTCGCAGAAGAACCGCTGATTTTGGGTGCTACGGTGAAAACTGGTGGCTTTCTCCCGATCCGCGCAGTTCCGAGGTTTGACGATGATACATTGGTTCACTGGTCCATGCAACAACAGCGATCTGAATTGGAAGAAGGCGTAAGCGTACTGCTCACGTCATGCCAGCACCGAACCCCGTCCGAAGTGTGAGTAATGCGTCCTTTTGGAGGCTGCGGTTATACGATGTACCGCTTCGCTCCCAGACGCCGCTTGCATCATGCAGAAAAACCGCTGATGTTGGGTGCTACGATGAAAACTGGTGGCTTTCTCCCGATCCGCGCGGTTCCGAGGTTTGACGATAATACATTGGTTCACCGGCCCATGCAACAACAGCGATCTGAAGTAAAATAAGGCCTAAGCGTACTGCGCACGTCATGCCAGCACCGAACCCCGTCCGAAGTGTGAGTGATGCGTCCTTTTGCAGGCTGCGGTCATACGATGTACCGCTTCGCTCCCAGACACGGCAGGCATCATGCAGAAAAACCGCTGATGTTGGGTGCTACGATGAAAACTGGTGACTTTCTCCCGATCTGCGCGGTTCCGAGGTTTGACGATAATACATTGGTTCACCGGCCCATGCAACAACAGCGATCTGAAGTAGAAGAAGGCCTAAGCGTACTGCGCACGTCATGCCAGCACCGAACCCCGTCCGAAGTGTGAGTGATGCGTCCTTTTGCAGGCTGTGGTCATACGATGTACCGCTTTGCTCCCAGACACGGCAGGCATCTCGCAGAAGAACCGCTGATGTTGGGTGATACGGTGAAAACTGGTGGCTTTCTCCCGATCCGCGCGGTTCCGAGGTTTGACGATAATACATTGGTTCACCGGCCCATGCAACAACAGCGATCTGAAGTAAAAGAAGGCCTAAGCGTACTGCGCACGTCATGACAGCACCGAACCCCGTCCGAAGTGTGAGTGATGCGTCCTTTTGCAGGCTGCGGTCATACGATGTACCGCTTCGCTCCCAGACACGGCAGGCATCATGCAGAAAAACCGCTGATGTTGGGTGCTACGATGAAAACTGGTGACTTTCTCCCGATCTGCGTGGTTCCGAGGTTTGACGATAATACATTGGTTCACCGGCCCATGCAACAACAGCGACCTGAAGTAGAAGAAGGCCTAAGCGTACTGCGCAAGTCATGCCAGCACCGAACCCCGTCCGAAGTGTGCGTGATGCGTCCTTTTGCAGGCTGCGGTCATACGATGTACCGCTTCGCTCCCAGACACGGCAGGCATCATGCAGAAAAACCGCTGATGTTGGGTGCTACGATGAAAACTGGTGACTTTCTCCCGATCTGCGTGGTTCCGAGGTTTGACGATAATACATTTGTTCACCGGCCTATGCAACAACAGCGACCTGAAGTAGAAGAAGGCCTAAGCGTACTGCGCAAGTCATGCCAGCACCGAACCCCGTCCGAAGTGTGCGTGATGCGTCCTTTTGCAGGCTGCGGTCATACGATGTACCGCTTCGCTCCCAGACACGGCAGGCATCATGCAGAAAAACCGCTGATGTTGGGTGCTACGATGAAAACTGGTGGCTTTCTCCCGATTCGCGCGGTTCCGAGGTTTGACGATAATACATTTGTTCACCGGCCCATGCAACAACAGCGATCTGAAGTGGAAGAAGGCCTAAGCGTACTGCGCACGTCATGCCAGCACCGAACCCCGTCGGAAGTGCGAGTGATGCGTCCTTTTGCAGGCTGTGGTCATACGATGTACCGCTTCGCTCCCAGACACGGCAGGCATCTCGCAGAAGAACCGCTGATTTTGGGTGCTACGGTGAAAACTGGTGGCTTTCTCCCGATCCGCGCGGTTCCGAGGTTTGACGATGATACATTGGTTCACCGGCCCATGCAAGAACAGCGATCTGAAGTGGAAGAAGGCCTAAGCGTACTGCGCACGTCATGCCAGCACCGAACCCCGTCCGAAGTGGGAGTGATGCGTCCTTTTGCAGGCTGTGGTCATACGATGTACCGCTTCGCTCCCAGACACGGCAGGCATCTCGCAGAAGAACCGCTGATTTTGGGTGCTACGGTGAAAACTGGTGGCTTTCTCCCAATCCGCGCGGTTCCGAGGTTTGAAGATGATACATTGCTTCACCGGCCCATGCCACAGCAGCGATCTGAAGTAGAAGAAGGCGTAAGTGTACTGCGCACGTCATGCCAGCACCGAACCCCGTCCGCAGTGAGTGTGATGCGTCCTTTTGCAGGCTGCGGTCATACGATGTACCGCTTCGCTCCCAGACAGGGCAGGCATCTCGCAGAAGAACCGCTGATTTTGGGTGCAACGGTGAAATCTGGTGGCTTTCTCCCGATCCGCGCAGTTCCGAGGTTTGACGATGATACATTGGTTCACCGGCCCATGCCACAGCAGCGATCTGAAGTAGAAGAAGGCGTAAGCGTACTGCGCACGTCATGCCAGCACCGAACCCCGCCCGAAGTGTGTGTGATGCGTCCTTTTGCAGGCTGCGGTCATACGATGTACCGCTTCGCTCCCAGACACGGCAGGCGTCACGCAGAAAAACCGCTGATGTTGGGTGCTACGATGAAAACTGGTGGCTTTCTCCCGATCCGCGCGGTTCCGAGGTTTGACGATAATACATTGGTTCACCGGCCCATGCAACAACAGCGATCTGAAGTAGAAGAAGGTGTAAGCGTACTGCGCACATAATGCCAGCACCGAACCCCGTCCGAAGTGTGAGTGATGCGTCCTTTTGCAGGCTGCGGTCATACGATGTACCGCTTCGCTCCCAGACGCGGCAGGCATCATGCAGAAAAACCCCTGATGTTGGGTGCTACGATGAAAACTGGTGGCTTTCTCCCGATCCGCGCGGTTCCGAGGTTTCACGATAATACATTGGTTCACCGGCCCATGCAACAACAGCGACCTGAAGTAGAAGAAGGCCTAAGCGTACTGCGCAAGTCATGCCACCACCGAACCCCGTCCGAAGTGTGTGTGATGCGTCCTTTTGCAGGCTGCGGTCATACGATGTACCGCTTCGCTCCCAGACACGGCAGGCATCATGCAGAAAAACCGCTGATGTTGGGTGTTACGATGAAAACTGGTGGCTTTCTCCCGATCCGCGCAGTTCCGAGGTTTGACGATGATACATTGGTTCACCGGCCCATGCAACAGCAGCGATCTGAAGTAGAAGAAGGCGTAAGCGTACTGCGCACGTCATGCCAGCACCGAACCCCGCCCGAAGTGTGTGTGATGCGTCCTTTTGCAGGCTGCGGTCATACGATGTACCGCTTCGCTCCCAGACACGGCAGGCGTCACGCAGAAAAACCGCTGATGTTGGGTGCTACGATGAAAACTGGTGGCTTTCTCCCGATCCGCGCGGTTCCGTGGTTTGACGATGATGCAATGATTCACCGGTCAAAGCAACAGCAGCGATATTAAGTAGAAGAAGGCGTAAGCGCACTGCGCACGTGATGCCGGCACCGATCCCCGTCCGAAGTGGAAGTGATGTGTCCTTTTGTAGGCTGTAGTCATAGGATGTACCGCTTCGCTCCCAGACACGGCAGGCATCATACAGAAAAACCGCTGATGTTGGGTGCTACGATGAAAACTGGTGGCCTTCTCCCGATCCGCGCGGTTCCGAGGCTTGACGATGAAACATTGGTTCACCGGCCCATGCAACAACAGCGATCTGAAGTAAAAGAACGCGTAAGCGTGCTGCGCACGTCATGCCAGCACCGAACCCCGTCCGAAGGGTGAGTGATGCGTCCTTTTGCAGGCTGCGGTCATACGATCTATCGCTTCGCTCCCAGACACGGCAGGCATCATGCAGAAAAACCGCTGATGTTGGGTGCTAATTTAATTGAAACATTTTAGTTAATTAGCTCACTAATTACCTAATTTCACCTTTTTTCTAGAGGCCGCCATGGCCACAAACACTTCCCCAGGGCTTAAATTACTCCATCTCACGCTCCCTTTTTTTTTGTTGAAAATTTAGTGCATGTAAAAAACAAACCCTATATCTATATATATATATATATATATATATATATATATATATATATATATATTGTGAGCCAGACGGCAAAACCCGATATTGGGTCTGGCAATCATCGTGCCCACGCGATCAAGAACTGGCGCGTGCAGTTTTCTCTTAATTAAACATTTTTACATCCTTTATCTGCCTACCAGTCCTCACATTTTGCGCAGTCGACAGCCAACAATGCCAGGGACACCGACCGCCGCTCGCCCGAACGCACCGCCTGCTCGTCTTGCCTGAATTTACAGTCTGAAGTGCGTAACCCGCCCTGCCTGCCCTTCGTACTTCACCCGCCCGCAAACGCAAGCCCGCCTAGTGCCCGCCAACCGCCATGCCACTTATAAATTCGGTCGAAGCTACGGCCGACGACCTCGCCGGACTTACGGTGGTTTTTCTCCGAAATGAGTTACTTCGTCGGAACCTTAAACTTACCCGAACCCAGGAGGACATCATCCACCGCCTCCTCGCTGGCATCGCCCAAAACAGACCGCCAACGCCACCGGCATTGCTCCTTCCCGACCCTCCGACTTCCGCCCATTGCTCGCAAGAGTCATTGCCTTTTCGGACTCTTGACCCAGCGCAAAAGTACGCAGCTGATGACAAGCTTGCTGCAACAATTGCTCAACGTGTCTCAACGCCCAATTGCCCCCGTTCAAGTAACGACTCTCCCAGATTTGTCCGCGTCGTTGCCGACTTTTAGCGGTGACGGAGGCATCTCGGCCCGACACTGGATTGAGGAATTGAAACGAACACAAAGACTGACGTCCTGGGAGCCTTCGACGCTGCTCGCAGTCGCCCTCGGGAAGCTTCGTGGCCCGGCAGCCGACTGGAAAGTCGTCACTGGCCGTCAGTGACCAACATGGGATAGTTTCAAGATCGCGTTCAAAGCGCAGTTTGACGACAGGTTATCCCTCTTGCAGTGGCAGCACAAGGTTACCTCTCGAGCACAGTTACGGGGAGAGAGCCTGGTGGACTACTCTCTAGCAAAATTAAAGCTCATCTCCAAGTGCCCGGTCGATCTGACTGACGTCCAACCTATTTGGTATGCTATTCAAGGGGTTCAGGACGGACACTTGGCGACATCCATTGCAGCGCAACGCCCTCCAACAGTCGCTACGTACATGGACGTTGTCACAGAACTTGACCGGACATTAAGCCACCTCATTCTTCGACCGAGCCACGCAAAGAACTCAAACTCCAAGCCTCCAGTTGCCAAGCCGTATCTGGCATCTACGCAGAGTTCACTCGCAGCAAGCATTTCAGACAGAGCTGACCACATGCCCGCATCGCCGTCACGCATATCATCTCTCCCACCAGATGAACAGGATGCTCGCTACCTTACGATCACTTCCAGACATGGAGCCCCCGCCTACCGTGCCGGCCGAGACTTGAGGGACGCCGTGTGCTACAACTGCCGACAGAAGGGTCATCTCTCTGCCAAGGGTACTGAAGCAAGGACTTCACGTAACCGTCAGTCAGGTAACTCCACGGCCAATATCTCTTCCATGTCGTGCCTTCAAGACCCTAATTCGCTTGAGGGCTCACTGATCCAGTATGCAGTGGTCCAAGCCCACATTCCTGCCATCGGGAAAATTGACGCTTTCCCGGACAGTAGGTCCAAGCTGACCATACTGTCGCACGATGTCGTCAAATCCTCAAGCTTGCTACCGTGGACAAATCCACCCACTGCCGTCGTTGGTGGTGGCACGGTCGTCCCATCGGGTACACTGTGCACCCGCATCTCTGTAGGACCCATCTCTGCAGCCGTTGAGGTGATGGTTCTTGCACGCAATCCCCTGCCATTGATCCTCGGCGAGGACTGGTTTGAAGCAGCGCACGCAGAACTTCTCGTGAGACCACCTAACCCGACTGAGATTCGACATCCCAGCACAGGTGTTGCCTTGATAAGCCAAGAGAAGGGGTTGCCGAGGATGTCCAATGCTGTTCTCCTCCGCACCACGACACTACCATCAGCTACATCGACAATCCCAGTGACAGGAGGTCTCCAGCTTGAACCTCTTCCAGATGCCAACCAGCCACCGTGGTTAGCTTTGGCATGCCATAAAAGATTGCTTCAGCAAGGAAGTGACCATCAAAAGACGTCTGACACAAATAATCTTCAGACCAATAAGATGAGTTCCATTCTGTGTGATACCCAGATTGGAACACAGCTACAGCCAGAAGAGTCCGCCGCAGTTCAACATGTCCTGCAACAACCCATTCCACTTTTCGCCACTAACGACCTGGGCCTGTACAAGGGAACCGATCATGTCATTGACCTTATTCCAGACGCCGTTCCTTACAGTCGTCAACCCTATCGGTACGCGGCAGCGGCGGCTGACAAGCCAAATCCGTCCGGATCTTCCACCAAGAGCCAGTCGCCGGCTTCGACGATGTCGAACCTACTGGGCCCGCCGCCGAGATCGGGCATCTTCCAGTGCAAACCGAAGGATACCGCGTTTCCATTCTCCGTGAGGTCATACAGGACCCCGGATGACTGCCTGCCGCTTCTGCAGCCCAAGCGAGAAACCACGCAGACAAAGGTCAAGCCGACTGGCATGACGATCCACAGGTCTAAGGAGGTTCCCGAGTCAGACTTGTGGAGAGCCAAGACGAAGAAGCCGCCTCGGATGACAACGACCGTGAAGCCAGAACGTTCCGCGAGCTCCACGTTCAGTAACGCTAGCAGCAATAATAAGACTTTCACGAGGGTACCGCCCTTTAGGAATAACCCGCGAGTCTACAGTTCTACCGCGCTCAAGGATTTCAACGTAGCCGGAAAGCAGGGCCTAGCAGAAAATACGTCTTGCGAAGAAGAGCCACCGTCAACTTCTAGTAGTCTGCGGGGCCACATCCAGCAGCCTAGATGGATTGATGACTATGAGGAATGAACAGTTCAAGAGAACCAGGATTGGTTAAAAGAGGTGTGGGATGTGTGGCAGACGGTAAAACCCGCAATTCGGTCTGGCAATCGTCGTGCCCTTGCGCTCAAGAACTGGCGCGTGCAGTTGTTCTTGGTCGCCTCGGCGCGTTATGCCGCCATCTAACTCAGTTGTCTTTTGATGAAACCTTTTTACATTCTTTATCTGCCTACCAGTCCTCACAATATATATATATATATATATATATATATATATATATATATATATATATATATATATATATATATATATATATATATATATATATATATATATATATATATATATATATATATATATATATATATAGTGTGTTTCAGAGAACTCAGGCCGAATCGCTCCTGCGAGAACTAGCGTTCGCAACGAAAAAAGGCTTGTGGCGTTTTGGTCCTGGGTTAGGGGTCCATTTAGGAAAATTATTAAAGTCCGGGATAATTAAGTTTCTAATTATTTTTTGCGTAATTAGCTTTTTAATATTGCATTTAAGGGCATGGTTTAAATTAGAAAGTTGCTGAGCATCATCGAGAAACACTAAATCAACAAACTGTAGAACGATAAAAGGCACGCGAAGCATTTTGCGGCTTTCTAAAAAACCGCACAAATTCGAAGGGTTTTTAGGTTTCGGTTTGCTATCGGAGCGCATCTCGGCCCCGGCGGCACCGCACCCCGTGGAGAGATAGTGCAACCAACTTCTGCTCCGCTGTCATCGCGCGACGCAACAGAGTCTGGTTGCACTATCTCACCACGGGGCGCGGTGCCGCCGGGGCCGAGATGCGCTCCTATAGCAAACCGAAACTCGTCGAATTTGTGCGGTTTTTCAGAAATCCGTAAAATGCTTCGCGTGCCGCCTATCATTCTGATATTTGTTGATTTGGTGTTTTTCGGTAATGCTGAGCAATTTTCTCATTTAAAGCATGCATCCAAACAAAGTATTAAAAAAGTTAATTTCGCAAAAATAATACACAACTTAATTATCCTGGACTTTAATTATTTTCCTAAATGGGCCCCTGGTTCAGAACCAAAACGCCAGAAGCTTTTGTTCCTTCCGACGACTAGTTCTTGCAGAAGCGATTTGGCCTGCGTCCCCCGAAACACCCTATATATATATATATAAAACTGAGAAGAAAAAAACCCTTAGTGAAAAACAGCAACAACGGACGATTTTATCTTCGACGTTTCGGCCGGAGTCCGGCCTTCGTCAGCAAGAACTTTTACAGATGAACGCGGGTGGTATTTATACAATGCTACGGTCGAGTCCAAATTTCGGAGGGGTGACGGTTGGAGCTTTCGAGAGGGGGAAGCGTAGGGCAGTTCTTATCCGGGTGAAGAAGTTTGACGGTCGGTGCCAAGTTTCAAGGACGGCGGGATGACGGTTGTAGCTTCTTGAAAGGGGGCGCAGGGTGACTTTGTGTCCGGGCCGGCAGCGGTGACCTATATAGACGATAGCGTACAATGGACGAAAGTTACACGCGCAAACTAAAGTGCTGTCTCAAAAAAAAAAAAAAAAAATGAAAGGGCGGCACGGTCACTTGTGTGCATGCAGGCATGCAGGAGTCAAACCTGAAAGGGAACAATGTTAAACCTAGAAGTATAAAGAAATACAATGGATATCAGAACCTGGAAATAAAAGAAAAGTTGATGGTCCAGTTTCGGCCTCAAACACAGTACCACTGTTAACAACAAACCCTACAAAAAAAAAAAAAAATTTGGATTGCGGTTGCTATTCGTCTGTTAGCATTTTAATCGATGCCAGAGTACCGGGGCTTTCATTTATTCCTTGTTTAATAGTGTTAAATCGGTAAATTAGGTAGGATTCACGCTGTTCACGTTCGCGATTTGATTTAAATCCAGATTCTAGGAGCGTCACTGACAATTTATCAAAAGAATGTTTTGGGAGAGCGAGATGTTTGGATAAAGGCAGTGCCGGAAGATTTATGGCGTGAGATTTGTGATTATTAAAGCGCAGTCTAAATGCCGTTCTAGTCTGCCCTATGTATTGCATTTTGCATACCGTACACTCGAATAAGTAAATGACATTCGACGAGGCACATGTTAAGTTCCCTATAATTTTGATCGAGAACTGCGAGTGCGTGCTGCTGGCCGTGCTTGTGTGTTGCATCTGTTTACAGATTAGACATCCTGGGTGCCTGCAAGGCCTACATTCGTTAGGTGGTGGCGATGAATTTATCCGAGAGTTTACTAGCGCGTCTTTGAGGTTACGCGATCGTCTGTGGACTACCCCCGGGGCGGATGGAAACGCGCGTTTAAGGCGCTCGCTTTGTTCGAGATTGTTATAATGTCGTCTCATGACATTATTTACATTAGGATGGTTTATGCTATAAGTTAGACATAGATTTGTGCGTTGTGTGGCGCTTTGCGTGGGGCGCGGGCTGATGAGGTCTGCGCGGTTCAGTTCTTTGGCTTTTCTAATTGCATCGTCGATTATACGGGGTGGATACTTTTGTTTCTCTAGCACTGACTTTAAATTTTGACTGCTCGCATCAAAATCTGTCTCTTATGAACAAATTCGTTTGAAACGATGAGCTTGGCTATAGGGAATGCTGTTCTTGCAATGGTGTCGGTGGTCGCTTTGATAATGAAGGTATTGCTGCCGATCTGTTGGCTTACTGTACAGGCTCGTGGCGAGTTTACTTTCATCTATCTTAACGTTGACGTCTAGGAAGTTTATTTCGGTTTGAGAGTACGAATGTGTAAAGCGGATGCTCGGATGAGCAGCATTGTATCGACCTATGAAGTCCACCAGCTCCTCCTCAGTGTGCGACCATACAATAAATATATCATCTATTAACCTTTTGTATATTAGCGGCTTTACGGGACATTCAGAAAGGAACTGAGATTCTAATTTTCCCATGAATATGTTGGCATAGTTCGGGGCCATTTTGGTGCCCATCGCGGTTCCGCTAACCTGCCTAAAGTATTTATTGTTAAATTCGAACTTGTTTAGTTCTAAGACAAGCCTCGCTAGAGTAGCGACGACGGGTCCATCTGGGGTATCCGGTTGTTTGTGGAGTTCGTACATGTCAATTAAAGAGAGTATTCCATCATCATGTGGAATATTCGTATACAGCGACGACACATCAAGTGTAACGAGATATGATTCTTTTGGTATGCATAATTTGATATTTCTCTTAAGAAGTGAGTTGTGTCTTTAATGTACGAATCAAGAATTGTAGGTATGTCTTTAATTAAACTGTCTACATATCCTGATATGGGTTCGGTTACTGTACCTATTCCGGATATGATTGGACGCCTTGGGTAACCAGGTTTGTGAATCTTAGGGAGCATGTAGAAGCGGCCCGGAGAAGGCTGTACCGGTTTCATTAATTTATGTTCGTTAGCAGTTATTCTGCCCTCGTCTAGGAGATCCTTAAAACCAAGGTCACAATCTGAGTGTGGTGCACCGTAGGGTCATCCGCGAGAGGTTCATAAAACTTTGAGTCATTTAGTTGGCGGTTTCCTTCTCGGATGTATTCAGAAGTGCTAAGAATCACAATTGCTCGTCCTTTATCGGCTGGTTTTATTGTTATGTCTGTCCTATTGCTCAGGGTTTTTAAGCTAGCCCGTTCGGATTTAGTGAGGTTATCCCGTCTTCCCGCCTGCCTGCGATATTCCCGCATTATGTCTTTTTGCACAGCAGCTATGTATAAGTCAAGACAATTATCACGGTTAGCTTTTGGCGTCCAGTCGCTCGTTGCACGCTGCTGAGAGGTGTTGGAGCTAGAAGTTTTGTCCAAGAAGTATTCCCGCAATCTTAAATTCCGAGCAAAGTTGTCGAAGTCGCGTAGTAATTGAAGTTCGTCAACAAAACCTGTGGTGGGACAGAAATATAATCCCCTCGAAAGGAGTCTTTTTTCTTCTGTTGATATAGTCACGCCAGATAGATTAACAATTGTAGTGCCACAAGGGGCACTAGTGCTTGACCTATCGTCTGTTATGCTAATGGCCGGTTGAGTATGTTCGTTATAGTTAAATGATGTCGTGAGCAGAGGTAAAACAGAGTTAGGAACCTTATCGCGCTGTAGCTTACGTAGATTGATTGTTGCGAGGTCATGGTGTTTCTTTTTATCAAATTCAGATAGGGCGCTAATTTCGGATGTCGATAAGGGGCCATTTGAACGGAGAAGTGTAGCGGTCGCGGTCGTTAACTGTTTCACTTGTTTGTCACTATGCTGAATCGCTATTTGGACCAGTTTAAGGGAACCTTCAAGGAGAACTTGCTGCCATTCCAATCGGTCATGTTGGTCGAGGTTTGTGCAGGCGGGAGGAAGGGAAAGCGACATGCCCTTCGGGGTAATGCCTGCGTTAAGGTACACTAGCAAGGTTGATTTATGGAGTTCGTGCCTAATGCGTTTATCTGAGAGCTTTCGTACTTTAAGAAAAGTGGTACTGTAGTTTGGAGTGGAGGAACTGGACTCACCGAACTGCCGTCATTCGTCTTTCTTCGGGTGCCGGGAGCTCTCCACGGCGGGCTTCCGCAGGTTGTAGCGCTGCCTTGGGGTACTTCTCGGCTGCTGCGGGCGTTGCATTGGTGCCACACTCTCGGCAGGTGTCGGGTACTCATCGACGTAGTTGACGCTCTCGCTGGCTGCCGGGCACGGTGCTCGCGGGGTCCCCACAGGGACAGCTGGGCTCTCGATGCTCCCGCTGGCTGCCGGGCACGGTGCTCCCGCGATCCCCACAGGCCCCCCGCCACCATGCCCGTTATATATATATATATATATTTATAGCTTCTTCCTGACGAAGGCCGGACTCCGGCCGAAACGTCGAAGATTAAATCGTCCGCTGTTGCTGTTTTTTACTAAGAGCTTTTTTTTTCTCAGTTATATATATATATATATATATATATATATATATATATATATATGGTATACGACGGGCATGGTGGCGGGGGGCCGAAGGCGCGGGTACAGAAGAAGAAAAGAACCCTTGGTGAAAACAGGAACCACGGAGGATTTAGTCTGCGACGTTCTTCCTGACGAAGGCCGGACTCCGGCCGAAATGTCGAAGAATAAATCGTCCGTTTTTGCTGTTTTCGCCATGGGTTCTTTCTTATTATATATATATATATATATATATATATAAAAGTAGCAGCCACCGAGGGTCAATCAAACCTGGAAGGTTTAATTCAACATGTATAAGTTATACAGAAACCGCGACGTTTCGAAGGGTCCCGCTTGAGGAAGAAGTGTCCCCTTTCGAAACGTCGCGGTTTCTGTATAACTTATACATGTTGAATCACAGCTTCCAAGTTTGTTTGATCATCGGTGGCTTCTACTTTTATAAAAATACGCCTACAGCTTACTTAGCCCCAAAATGTTATATATATATATATATATATATATATATATATATATATATATATATATATATATATATATATATATATATATATAACACTAGAACGGCATTTAGACTGCGCTTTAATAATCACAAATCTCACGCCATAAATCTTCCGGCACTGCCTTTATCCAAACATCTCGCTCTCCCAAAACATTCGTTCGATAAATTGTCAGTGACGCTCCAAGAATCTGGATTTAAATCAAATCGCAAACGTGAACAGCGTGAATCCTACCTAATTTACCGATTTAACACTATTAAACACGGAATAAATGAAAGCCCCGGTACTCTGGCATCGATTAAAATGCTAACAGACGAATAGCAACAGCAATCAAAAAACACTTTTTTTTTATTTTGTTGTTAACAGTGGTACTGTGTTTGGGGCCGGAACTGGACCATCAACTTTTCTTTTATTTCTAGGTTCCGATATCTATTGTATTTCTTTTTACTTCTAGGTTTAACATTGTTCCCTTCCAGGTTTGACTCATGCATGCGTGCATGCACACAAGTGACCGTGCCGCCTTTTTTTTTTGAGACAGCATTTTAGGTTGCGCGTGTAACTTTCGTCTATTGTACGCTATCGTCTATATAGGTCACCGCTGCCGGCCCGGACACAAGGTCACCCTGCTCCCCCTCTCAAGAAGCTACAACCGTCATCCCGCCGACTTTGAAACTTGGCACCGACCGTCAAGCTTCGACACCCGGATAAGAACTGCCCTACGGTTCCCTCTCTCGAAAGCTTCAATCGTCACCCCTCCGAAATTTGGACTCGACCGTAGCATTGTATAAATACCACCCGCGTTCATCTGTAAAAGTTCTTCCTGACGAAGGCCGGACTCCGGCGAAACGTCGAAGATTAAATCGTCCGTTGTTGCTGTTTTTCACTAAGGGTGTTTTCTTCTCAGTTATATATATATATATATATATATATATATATATATATATATATATATATATATATATAACTTTAATTGGAATAAATATGGTAATTAGAAAAATAGAAATGTAACGTGCATGTCCCGATACTTTCCGTTCTTTTAACTGTACCAGATGAAACTTGTAACGGGAACGTGTTTCAAAATAAGAAGGAACGAAGAACGAGCATTCGTTCTTCTTTATTGAGGAACGTGTATGACACTGGTTTTATGTCGCCTTCACAATAGACCTTTGACCTTCTTATTACCAATATAACGGTAGAAAAGAAGAGAGTCATTCATGCGCTTCCTGGGGACGAGCGAGCGCGTCACATTCGATATTGTAAAACCATCTATTAATATAGAAATCTTTAATTTAAGGTTATGTAAATGCCAACATCAAAGTTTATTTAGCCTGCTTAATTAATCGTTTAATTTGAGTGCTATACGCCCGCGATCGCAAAAGCGTCCTTAGCTGCTTATAGAGTTATCACAGTTTCGTGCAAGTGCGCTGGCGCTCCCTCGAGAAATTGTTTGTTCAGATCGCCTAACCTGGATTTTTTGATCCGTATTCATTGTTGTCCTGCAGCGCCATCAGGCATTCTCACAGGGTGCAAATAAACACGATAAAGACGGTCGAGCATTTGCGGCAAAAACCATTTTACAAGACAAGGCATTCCCATTCCAATACCTAATGAATTTTACAAAAAAAAAAAAACCTTTTTTGCCAAATTACATATTGGTGATATGTTCGCGTATTTTATATTTGTTATAATTTCTTTTGAATATGTAATCTTGAGGTAATAGATAGGATGAACACTTAATGTCTGTTTTATCATAGATACCGTATAAAAGCTTCACGCGCAAATTCTTTCGTCGTTGGGCCAATGGGTACAATCCTAACTCTTTATTCATGGTGGTGATACTCTCATAACATTCGTACCGCGTCACGACGAATCGAGCTGCACGATTTTGAATTCGCTCTAGTGTAACAACATCGTTTTGCCGCGGAGGGACCCAGACAGTGCAGGCGCGGTCCAAAACTGCTCGAACACAGTTAAAGTAGGCGAGATCCTAATAGTTTTATTGGACCTTTAATATTTCGGGTCAAGAATCTGATCGCTCGGCCGGCCCTCTTACAACACCATCAATGTGATCGTTCTAAGTAGTCAGCTGATAGTGTGACACCTAGATATTTAACGGCTTAGTTCTTGGATACAACTTCCCTATTCAAGTCATACAAATGTCATTTTCCTTCTTGGTTGTGTGGGTAAAACTGACATGGACACATTTTTTTTTTAAACATCGAGCTTCCTCTTTCACGTTTTGCACCAAATCTCTTTTGGACTCAGGTCAGCATACAACCGTGGGAGATTCTTATCGTCTGTTATACGTGTATGAACAGACATAATCATCTTCAAGCAATCGTACTTTTGAATTCAGACCATCTTTACTATCATTAACAAATATTAAAAATAACAACAGTCCCAAAACAGGTTCTTGCGGAACGCCAGATATAACCTGAATAAAATTAGAGGTTTCACTAATCAAAATAAAGCATTGACAACGTAATTATATATATGCTTTTATCCACTCATGTATGGCAGTCTCTAGGTTTAGGAGCTCTAATTTGTCTAATAAGAGTGTGTGTGATGCTGTCTCAAAGGATTTTAATATTATCTAAGAACACAGTCAATTTTTGCGCCTCCGTCAACATTCGTAACCAAATCGTGATATAGCTCGGTCAATTGTGTGGGGCATGAATATCCGTTTTAAAAGCAGTGTTGTGACTCAAGAAAGTAATTAAATTTAAGATGATTTATAGTGTTAGAGTAAAAAAAATGCTCCAGTAATTTACAACATATGGACGTTATTGATATTGGGCTGTAATTTTTAATTTCCCTTTTGGGCCCTTGTGCATAGTCAGTAAGTGTTCAACTTTACAGTCTTCTAGTAAAGAAGGATCATTCAACTACTAATTATATATTACAAAAGGAATGTGGCAATTGTGTCTGCACAATGTTTTAACATTCTCGGTGTGATACCATCTTGGCCTAATGCTTCAGTTTCATCAAGATTTTTAGAAGTCGCAACACACCTCCAACGGAAAGTTCGCATTTGTGGCATTACTCTGAACGAATTTGAGCATCTATCATAGGTTACATTATCAGTAGGTAAAACAAATGAATGAAAATGTTTATTGAAGGCTTCCGCTTTTTTCTGATCACTGCGATTGTTTCGTTATTAACCACAACATATTCTATACCCAGCTGATTATTGCCGCAGCGCCTCACAATTTTCGAGCTGTTTGTTAGTAGCTTTTCTCCCGTCCTCCAGCCGTTGATTTAACTTTCTATAGCTTGCCTTGCTGGAATCTTTTATTTCAACGGGAGTTATTTTAACTTATCTACCTTGTGTGCTAGCTGGTCTTCTTAAACCGCGGGTACACTCGCTTGCGCTTCTTTATCAGGAGGAGCGGGCTACCAGTGATCTAGGGTTTCTCTCTTTTTTTTTAGCTTCGATCTATGAACATACTTTTTTGTTAAACTGAGAATTCTGTTTAAATAAAACCCCATGCATCATGCACACTGATTTAATCTACAAGACATTCAAACTAGATTAAGTGATTATGTAGCTCGGAACTCAACCCTTCATAATTTTCCCTTTTCGTAAAACAACACATTTCTACTTGTACTAAAGTTTTTGCGGGAAACCCGAAAGCCAAGCGTCAAAACAAAATCACTATGATAACTACCAGGTATGACATTTTTTTTAACACCATTTTTTTTATTTAACAATATTATCATTCCTTGGTAGGAATGATAGTATTGTTTGGGTAAATACAAAAAAAACAGGTGAATAATATTTGAGTTTTGTTTAGGTTAAGGAACATAATGCGTAAGAGCTAAGTAGTCCACCATCCACTTAAGATCAAGTTCAGCCGACTCATGGTTCTACATGTACAGTCTTGATCGCTTTATGCAATATCTGGCAAATCAAAACCGCCATCAATCACGACGCAATTATTGGAAATTCTAGGTACTAGGTTGTGAAGCACCTGAATAGTAGTAGTATCAGTGCTAAGGGGTCTGTAAAACATTCCCACCGTGAAATGGTTATCATCAGGCAAATCAACACTACACTAAAAGTGACAAAACACTACTACCTGGCACATCTAGTTCATTGCTTCTCAAGAAACTGTGCACCAGTATAAAGACCCCTCAACTCTGTGATGACCTATCTTTTCTAAAGGCGTTGAACAAGCTAGGAAATAACTCATGATCTGATATAGAACAATTTAACACCAGACCCTGTTCCGAAAACTATATCAGCTTCCACAGCGAATCAATCCCGACAAATCTTCCGCATTTTACTTCACACTTCTGCAATTCAATACCATCACTGTACAAATTCTGCAATCAATATTCCTAGTAGCATTTGGGCATCAAGCATGCTTCCAACCGACAACGTCCTCTTTTATAGCATTCCAAGTGAGCAGTTACCGTTTATTATAAGTTTGGCATAAGTTAATTTGTCCTTATTGTTTGGATCCTCCTTTTTAGTTTTCGGATATGCCGAACGATGACACGTCGAATCCCTATTCGCTACGCGAGGAAAAACCGCTGATGTTCGGTGCTGCGATGAAAACTGGTGGCTTTCTTCCGTTCCGCGCGGATACGAGGTTTGACAATGATATATTAGTTCACCGCCCTGTGCAACAGCAGTGATGTGAAGCAGAAGAAGGCGTAAGCGTACTGTGTAAGTCATGCCGGACCCCAACTCCCTCCGAAGTGTGAGTGATGCGTTTTTTGTAGGCAGTGGCCATACGATGTACCGCTTCGAAGCCAGGCACGCCTTGAATTTTCCAGAAAAACCGCTGATGTTGGGTGCTGCGATAAAAAACAGGTGGCTTTCTTCCGATCGGCGCGGTTCCTAGGTTTGACGATGATACATTGATTCATAGGTCCATGCAACAGCAGCGATCTAAAGTAGAAGAAGTCGTAAGCCTACTCCGCACGTCATGCCGGAACCGAACTCTGTCCGAAGTGTGGGTGACGCGTCCTTTCGTAGGCTGTGGTCATACGATGTATTCCTTCACCGCATGACACGCCGGACATCGTGCAGTAAAACCGCTGATGTTCGATGCTGCAATGAAAACTGTTGGCTTTCTTTCGATCTGCGCGGTTCCGAGGTTTGACGATGATACATTGGTTCACCGGCCCACGTAACAGCAGCGATCTGAAGTAGAAGAAGGAGTAAGCGTACTGCGCACGTCATGCAGGAACCGAACCCCGGCCGAAGTGTGAGCCATGGGTCATTTTGTAGGCTGTGGTCATACGATGTACAGCTTCGCCACCAGACACGCCAGGAATCTTGCAGAAGAAACGCTGATGTTGGGTGCTGCGATGAAAACTGGTGGCTTCCTTCCGATCCGCGGGGTTCCGAGGTTTGACGATGATACATTGGTTCACCGGCCAATGCAACAGCAGCGATCTGAAGTAGAAGGCATAAGCGTACTGCGCACGTCATGCCGGCACCGCACTCCGTCCGAAGTGTCAGTGATGCGTCGTTTTGTGGGTTGTGGTCATGCGATGTAACGCTTCGCCGTCAGACATGGCAGGGACCTTGCAGAAAAACCGCCGATGTTGGGTGCTACTACAAAAACTGGAGGTCTTCTTTCGATCCGCTTGTTTCCGATAATTGACAGTGATAGATTGGTTCACCGGCCCATGCAACATGAGCGATCTAAAGTAGAAGAAGGCCTAACCGTACTGCGCACGTCATGCCACCAACGAAACCCGTCCGAAATGTAAGTGATGCGTCCTTTTGTAGGGTGTGGTCATACGATGTACCTCTTCGTCGCAAGACACGCCAGGCATCTTGCACAAAAATCGCTGATGTTGGGTGCTGCGATGAAAACTGGTGGCTTTCTTCCGATCCGCGCGGTTCCGAGGTTTGACGAGGATACATTGGTTCACCGGCCCATGCAACAGCTGCCATCTGAAGCAGTCGAAGGCTTAAGCGTACTGCGCACGTCATGAGGGCACCGAACCCCGTCCGAAGTGTGAGTGATACGTCCTTTTGTATGCTGCGGTCGTACGATGTACCGCTACGCCGCCAGACACGCCAGACATCTTACAGAAATTCCGCTGATGTTGGGTGCTGCGATGAAAACTGGTGGCTTTCTTTATATCCGCGCGGTTTCCTAGTGAAAAAGTAATGTGTATGAGAAACTTCTTGGGTCCAATAAACACATATGAATCATACAAGATATATAAGAACATATAAGAACCGTATAAGAACCGTACAAGAACCATATAAGATGAATAAGAACCATAAAAAAAGGTATAAGAAACTCCTTAAACTTTTGTTTTATGGTGCTTCCATTTTCTTATATATCTCATATAGTTCTTCTGTAGTTCGTATGTGGTTCCTATATGGTCCTTATATGTTCTTATATATCTTGAATGATTCATATGTGTTTACTGGACACAAAAGTTTCTCATACACATGAGAATTTTCAATAGGGTTCCGAGGTTTGACGATGATAGATTGGTTCACTGGTCCATGCAACAGCAGCGATCTGAAGTAGAAGGTTTAAGCGTACTGCGCACGTCATGCCGACACCGAACCTAGTCCGAAGTGTGAGTGATGTGTCCTTTCGCAGGCTGTGGTCATACGATGTACCGCTTCGCCGCCAGACAGGCCAGGCATCTTCCAGAAAAACAGCTGATTTTGGGTGCTGCGATGAAAACGGGTAGCTTTCTTCCGATCCGCACGGCTCCGAGGTTTGACGATGATACATTGGTTCGCCAGCCCATTTAAGAGCAGCGGTCTGAAGTAGAAGGCGTAAGCGTACTGCGCACGTCATGCCGGCACCGAACCTCGTCCAAAGTGTGAGTGATGGGTCCTTTTGGAGGCTGTGGTCATACGATGTACCACTTAGCCGCCAGACACGCCAGGCATCTTGCAGAAAAACCGCTGATGTTGGGTGCTGCGACAAAAACTGGTGGCTTTCTTTCGATCCGCGCGGTTCCGAGGTTTGACGATGATACATTGGTTCACCGCCCCATGCAACAGGAGCGATCTAAAGTAGGAGGCCGAAGCGTACTGCGCACGTCCTGCCGGCAGCGAACCGCGTCCGAAGTGTGAGTGATGCGTTATTTTGTAGGCTGTGGTCATGCAATGTACCGATTCACTGCAGACACGGCAGGCATCTTGCAGAAATACCGCTGATATTGGGTGTTGCGATGAAAATTGGTGGCTTTCTTCCGATCCGCGCAGTACCAAGGTTTGACGATGATACTTTGGTTCACCGGTCCATGCAACAGCAGCGATCTGAAGTAGAAGGCGCAAGCGTACTGCGCACGTCATTCCGGAACCGAACACCGTCCGAAGTGTGAGTGATGCGTTATTTTGTAGGCTGTGGTCATGCGATGTACCGCTTCACCGCCAGACACGCCTGGAATCTTGCAGAAAAACGGCTGATATTGTGTACTGCGATGAATATTGGTGGCTCTCTTCCGATCCTCGTGGTTCCGAGGTTCGACGATGATACTTTGGTTCACCGGTCCATGCAACAGCAGCGATCTGAAGTAGAAGGCAGAAGCGTACTGCGCACGTCATGCCGGCACCGAACCCTGTCTGAAGTGTGAGAGAGGTGCCTTTTTGCAGGCTGTGGTCAAACGATGTACCGCTTCGCCGCCAGACACTCCAGGTATCTTGCAGAAAAAACGCTGATGTTGAGTGCTGTGATGAAAACTGCTAGTTTTCCCCCCGATCCGCGCGCTTCCGAAGTTTGACGATGATAACTTTCTTCACTGGCCCATGCAATAGCAGCAATCTGAAGTAGAAGGCGTAAGCGTACTGAGCACGCCATGCCGGCACCGAACCGCGTCCGAAGTGTGAGTGATGCGTCCGTTTGTAGGCTCTGGTGATACGATGTATTGCTTGGCCGCCAGACACGCCAGGCATTTTGCAAAAACACCGCTGATGTTGGGTGCTGCGATCAAAACTGGTGGGTTTCTTCCGACCCGCGCGCATACGAGGTTGGACGATGATACTTTGGTTCACCGGCCCATGCAACAGCAGCGATGTGAAGTACAAGAAGGCGAAAGCGTACTGCGCACGTCATGCCGGCACGCAACCCCGTCCAAAGTGTGAGGGATGCATCCTTTTGCGGGTTGTGGTCATAGGATGTACCACTTCGCTCCCTGACATGGCAGACATCCCCAGGCGGCACACCAATGTCGGTGCGACATTGGCCTAACATTGGCAAAGACCGCCCTCAATATCGGAGAATATTGGAAGCGCTACTCTTTCCAACGTTGGCCCAGTGATTGGTTGCAATGTTGGGCCACTGTTCAGTCATCGTTCCAGCCAATGTCGGCCCCATCATTGGTGCCAATGTTGAGCCATTGCTAAACCATGGTTCCAGCCAAGGTGGTCCCACATTGGCAAAGACCGGCGTAATATTGGACAACACTGGAAGCGCGACCCGATGCAATGTTGGCCGTCATGCTGATTTTTGGCCACCGTTGCACTCGCCCAGCTCTTTGCAAGTGCATTCGCCAAGTTGTTTGCAAAAAGGAAGGTAAACAAACACCAGGGATTGTTTTAAAATCTCCTAAAAGTTTATTACACACAGCTTATTCTGTAGACAAGCACAAACTCAGCAATTTGTAATAGCGAAGAGGTACTATTCAATTGTGATGAAACTAAGAATATTGCAAAGCAAACAACAGCCGGGATAATTCTTGGGTAGTGTCCAGTCTCCCGGCAGCTTGAAGAATTTTTTTCCCAAAATACTACCAGTAGTCGCGCCTCATAGGCGGTGCAATCAGTTCATCGAACGACATTTCATAGACAGATCGTTTCATCAACACGCGATGTTTCATAAAAAAAAACTCAAAATACGTTTTTTCCCATCTTTTTTTTTTTTGCAAGGAACCGCTTTAGACTTAGCATGAAGCGGCGTGAAAGGGTGGGCTGGTTCGATGAGCACGCGGCTCAGGAATACACGTGCGTTGAAATGCCCCTACAGCGTGCAATTCGCATAACGCATGTCGAGGTAACGTTGCGCCTCAGGAATACACGTGCGTTGAAATGCCCCTACAGAGCGCAATTCGCGTAAAGCATGTCGATGAAACGTAAATGTCGACGAAAAGGTCGCCACAAAACGTGTTTTTGCGAAACGCAGGAAGAATAAAAAATCGGTATTCTACCTGCAGTTGTGACATTATTTCAGACAGATAATGGCAGGCGACTGTCGGTAAGATTGCGGGAAAATTATTCTCCCGGCTGCCAGGAGATAGGCCCTGACCAATTCTAGAGGTTATCCGGAAGATTACCCATACAAAAACGGTAAATGATCACCAAGTAGGTTGCAGCGCACTTACTTTGAAAATACCGGTCTTGAAAGATGTAATCCGACATAAATATCAACACGGGCACTCCAGAAAAACCACTCAAACACAAAAACCAGTAGGAAGTGATCCGTGAAGATTCAACACGATGTAGCACACGCTGCCATTTGCCGAACCGAACACTAAACGATTCACAAGAATGTCTTGGGCTTCTTTGAAGAAATCGACACGGGTAGGACTTTTCGAACGAGATACCATTTACCACAGAAGCGAAATCCACAGCGGGCCCGCACCCCGCAGGCCGCATCACACGCGAAACTAGGTCCGGTCTTCGCGACGCAGGCATTCAGTTTGTCAACGGCTAATGCGTCACCCGTCAAACCACGTGATCACGCGTCTGTTGTTACCCGCGCACAGAGAGCGGATTGAAGCGATAAAACGTGTACGATTCATTGGTTCGGCGAGTACGCAACGTCTACCGCGCCTTCAGCTTAGGGAGAGAGAAAAAAAGAGAGAAGGATTACAAAGCAAGCAGGCCAGAATGGGGGTGGGGTGCGCTTACAAAGGCTAATCTTCAGGGACATCTCAACAATGAACACAGCGAGAAAATTTGTCACTTCTACCAAAGGTTGATAGTGCAGTAGATGTTATGCGTGACCTTGGGCTTTAGGCAGGTTCCGTGCTCTGCCGTATCACCAGCTTCAAGACTGTAGTCACGTGACCCTAACCGGAGACACGATTGGCCTTAAACACGCATAACGTCTACCCTGCTGTCAATACCGATTTAACAGGACAGCTCCTTGAATTTCAGCTTTTGAACTTCTAAAGAAGCTCTCCAGCCCAAAAGGGGTTCTAACGGGGCAGATTTGAAAACAGTATGTTTTACGTCGTATGACCCACGTTATAATTTAGAATGAAGAACTAAGCGCGACTATTTTTTGCGCACTATGTACACAAATATATCTATAAATACATAAATATATTTTTATCAATCCATTTAAAACTGTTTGTACACCGTTAGGTTCGCGTTTTTAAACTGCAATATTTTTACGAAAGAGCTACACATAAAAGACACCCCGAACAGCACATCGTCCGAATTGCAGCACAGGATGAATCGCCGTCGCTCGCCGACAGAAGGTTGCGATGCTGCGCGAACGGTTTCTGAAAGATGCTGGGTATGGTACTCCGAGCGCAACGGCTTCGCGATTGTTCGAAGGGCAAATGATTCGCGACAACAAAGTAGCGTCTAGCAGCTTCAGTAAGCTAACGAGGCTCGAGGTCCCACGCTCACATTTCCGCAGAGCGAGCACGGTCGGCCAGATCGAGGTTCAGTGTGCTCTCGCGTCGCGATTGCTACGTCGTTGCTCTGCCTACACTGATGACATGTGCACTGGCAGTCGAAGCAACCCTCTCGAAACTTCACTTGTGTTTAATATATGACTTTATAGCGCGATATACTCTCGTAAAACTGAGAGTCACTTCGGTTGCGGCGTAAGCGGCGGCTTTATGTTTGTTGACACCTGCGTCGACAATGATTAAATATGCACAGAAACATTAAATATAAAAAAATAGAGCACGCAGAAAGAAATACAAACATGGCAGGGGCACGGACAAAGAGAAGACGTTAACGCTACGTATACATACAAAATACATTGGGAAAGACAAAAATACTTAAATCTAAAAAAACGGAAATAAGTTGTCAACGCCGAGGTGAGGATATGCGAATGGAGAGCAGCCGGCAAAAAAACTGCAATAGTCGTATAGGCAGCTAAGGACGTATTTGTGATCGCGGTTGTAAAGCGCCGGCGACGTACACCCCATGAATTGTTGGCTAAATAAAATTCTCGCCCGTTCGAGCTCATGGATGACTCTTTTCCAATTTCCTACCTCTGCAATACAAAAAGAGGGTCGCGGGTCTATATCCTAGGCGACACAAATATCGATAAGCCATTGGCTATGGCAGTGCAATAATGACCAGCCTATACCAAGACATCACCAATATTGGAAAACTCTTGGCTTTGACAGTTTAATATTAACCAGCTTAAGCCAACGTATATTCAATATCGGAAAACCATTGGCTCTGACAGTCCAATATTGTACAGGTTATGCCGGTGTATATCCAATATAGGAACGCTATTGGCTTTGACAGTCCAATATTGGACAGCTTATGCCGGCGTATAGCCAATATCTGAAAGCCAGTGGCTCTGACAGTCCAATATTGGACAACTTATACCGGCATATATCCAATATTGGAAAGGTATTGACTTTGACAGTCCAATGTTGAACAGCCTATGCCAACGTATCACCAATATGGGAAAAACATTGGCTTTGATAGTCCATTATTGTCCAATGTGTTTCCAATATTGGGAAACATATGGCTCAGTTTGGCCATTGTTGGGCCATTGTTTGCCACATCAAATCCAATGTTGGCCCAATACTGTGTGCTGCCTGGGTCATGCAGAAAAACCGCTGATGTTGGGTGCTACGACGAAAACTGGTAGCTTTCTCCCGATCCGCGCGGTTCCGAGGTTTGACGATGATACATTGGTTCACCGGCCCATGCAACAACAGCGATCTGAAGCAGAAGAAGGCGTAAGCGTACTGCGCACGTCATGCCATCACCGAACCCCTGTACGAAGTGTGAGTGACGCGTCCTTTTGTAGGCTGTGGTCATATGATGAACCGCTTCGCTCCCAGACATGGCAGACATCATGCAGAAAAAACGCTGATGTTGGGTGCTACGATGAAAACTGGTGGCTTTCTCCCGCTCTACGCGGTTCCGAGGTTTGACGATAATACATTGGTTCACCGGCCCATGCAACAACAGCGATCTGAAGCAGAAGAAGGCGTAGCGTACTGCGCACGTAATGCCAGCACCGAACCCCGTCCGAAGTGTGAGTGATGCGTCCCTTTGCAGGCTGTGGTCATACGATGTACCGCTTAGCTCCCAGACACGGCAGGCATCATACAGAAAAACCGCTGATGTTGGGGGCTACGATAAAAACTGGTGGCTTTCTCCCGATCCGCGCGGTTCCGAGATTTGACGATAATACATTGGTTCACCGGCCCATGCAACAACAGCGATCTGAAGTAGAAGAAGGCGTAAGCGTACTGCGCACGTCATGCCAGCACCGAAACCCGTCCGAAGTGTGAGTGATGCGTCCTTTTGCAGGCTGCGGTCATACGATGTACCGCTTCGCGCCCAGACACGGCACGCATCATGCAGAAAAACCGCTGATGTTGGGTGCTACGATGAAAACTGGTGGCTTTCTCCCGATCCGCGCGGTTCCGAGGTTTGACGATAATACATTGGTTCACCGGCCCATGCAACAACACTGATCTGAAGTAAAAGAAGGCCTAAGCGTACTGCGCACGTCATGCGAGCACCGAACCCCGTCCGAAGTGTGAGTGATGCGTCCTTTTGCAGGCTGCGGTCATACGATGTACCGCTTCGCTCCCAGACACGGCAGGCATCATACAGAAAAACCGCTGATGTTGGGTGCTCCGATGAAAACTGGTGACTTTCTCCCGATCTGCGCGGTTCCGAGGTTTGACGATAATACATTGGTTAACCGGCCCATGCAACAACACCGATCTGAAGTAAAAGAAGGCCTAAGCGTACTGCGCACGTCATGCGAGCACCGAACCCCGTCCGAAGTGTGAGTGATGCGTCCTTTTGCAGGCTGCGGTCATACGATGTACCGCTTCGCTCCCAGACACGGCAGGCATCATACAGAAAAACCGCTGATGTTGGGTGCTACGATGAAAACTGGTGGCTTTCTCCCGCTCTACGCGGTTCCGAGGTTTGACGATAATACATTGGTTCACCGGCCCATGCAACAACAGCGATCTGAAGCAGAAGGCGTAGCGTACTGCGCACGTCATGCCAGCACCGAGCCCCGTCCGAAGTGTGAGTGATGCGTCCCTTTGCAGGCTGTGGTCATACGATGTACCGCTTAGCTCCCAGACACGGCAGGCATCATACAGAAAAACCGCTGATGTTGGGTGCTACGATAAAAACTGGTGGCTTTCTCCCGATCCGCGCGGTTCCGAGATTTGACGATAATACATTGGTTCACCGGCCCATGCAGCAACAGCGTTCTGAAGTAGAAGAAGGCGTAAGCGTACTGCGCACGTCATGCCAGCACCGAACCCCGTCCGAAGTGTGAGTGATGCGTCCTTTTGCACGCTGTGGTTATACGATGTACCGCTTCGCTCCCAGACACGGCAGGCATCTCGCAGAAGAACCGCTGATTTTGGGTGCTACGGTGAAAACTGCTGGCTTTCTCCCGATCCGCCCAGTTCCGAGGTTTGACGATAATACATTGGTTCACCGGCCCATGCAACAACACCGATCTGAAGTAAAAGAAGGCCTAAGCGTACTGCGCACGTCATGCCAGCACCGAACCCCGTCCGAAGTGTGAGTGATGCGTCCTTTTGCAGGCTGCGGTCATACGATGTACCGCTTCGCTCCCAGACACTGCACGCATCATGCAGAAAAACCGCTGATGTTGGGTGCTACGATGAAAACTGGTGGCTTTCTCCCGATCCGCGCGGTTCCGAGGTTTGACGATAATACATTGGTTCACCGGCCCATGCAACAACAGCGACCTGAAGTAGAAGGCCTAAGCGTACTGCGCACGTCATGCGAGCTCCGAACCCCGTCCGAAGTGTGAGTGATGCGTCCTTTTGCAGGCTGCGGTCATACGATGTACCGCTTCGCTCCCAGACACGGCAGGCATCATGCAGAAAAACCGCTGATGTTGGGTGCTACAATGAAAACTGGTGACTTTCTCCCGATCTGCGCGGTTCCGAGGTTTGACGATAATACATTGGTTCACCGGCCCATGCAACAACAGCGATCTGAAGTAGAAGAAGGCCTAAGCGGTAGCTGCGCACGTCATGCCTAGCACCGAACCCCGTCCGAAGTGTGAGTGATGCGTCCTTTTGCAGGCTGTGGGTCATACAGATGTACCTGCTTCGCTCCTCAGACACGGCAGGCATCTCGCAGAAGAACCACTGATTTTGGGTGCTACGGTGAAAACTGGTGGCTTTCTCCCGATCCGCGCAGTTCCGAGGTTTGACGATAATACATTCGTTCACCGGCCCATGCAACAACAGCGATCTGAAGTGGAAGAAGGCCTAAGCGTACTGCGCACGTCATGACCAGCACCGAACCCCGTCCGAAGTGAGAGTGATGCGTCCTTTTGCAGGCTGTGGTCATACGATGTACCGCTTCGCTCCCAGACACGGCAGGGCATCTCGCGGAAGAACCGCTGATTTTGGGTGCTACGGTGAAAAACTGCTGGCTTTCTCCCGATCCGCGCGGGTTCCGAGGTTTGACGATGATACATTGGTTCACCGGCCCATGCCACAGCAGCGATCTGAAGTAGAAGAAGGCGTAAGCGTACTGCGCACGTCATGCCAGCACCGAACCCCGTCCGAAGTGTGAGTGATGCGTCCTTTTGCAGGCTGCGGTCATACGATGTACCGCTTCGCTCCCAGACACGGCAGGCATTATGCAGAAAAACCGCTGATGTTGGGTGCTACAATGAAAACTGGTGGCTTTCTCCCGATCCGCGCAGTTCCGAGGTTTGACGATGATACATTGGTTCACTGGCCCATGCAACAGCAGCGATCTGAAGTAGAAGAAGGCGTAAGCGTACAGCGCACGTCATGCCAGCACCGAACCCCGTCCGAAGTGTGAGTGATGCGTCCTTTTGCAGGCTGCGGTCATACGAGTGTACCCGCTTCGCTCCCAGACACGGCAGGCATTATGCAGAAAAACCGCTGATGTTGGGTGCTACAATGAAAACTGGTGGCTTTCAGCGCAAACATAATCGATATACTCTAAGCGTCACAACAACCCAAAGTTGCAGCCACGCGTGCCTTCTTCCCTCGTTAAGAGCACAACCTAAAACACGCGGCATGTCCTTTTTTTTTATGTTTATATATTTCAGAAGAGGGGCATATTGCAATATTTGGTCTCAATTTTGAGGGGAAAAAAATGCACCCGGAATTTTATTTTATATAAATAAACAAATAGCTGTTAAATTTGAGTAAACAAGCTTAAACAATATAGTCTGAAGTAAGAAAAAAAAAACATATGGCCAGGTGGCGCAAGTCACTGGTCCAACTGCCGCTATGCATCCATTCCTCCATCCATCTATCCTGTTTCAGAGCGCCTAGTTTTAAAAGAACCCCGTCCGATGTGTGTGTGATGCGCCCTTTTGTAGGTTCTGGTTAATACGAGTTACCCCTTCGCCGCCAGACCCGCCAGGCACCTTGCAGAAAAACCGCTGATTTTGGGTGCTGCGATGAATACTGGTGGCCTTCTTTCGATCCGTGCGGTTCCGAGGTTTGACGAGAATACATTGCTTGACTGGCCCATACAACAACAGAGATCTGAAGTAGAAGAAGGCGTAAACGTACTGCGCACGTCATGCCGGCACCGAACCCTGTCCGAAGTGTCAGTGATTCGTCCTTTTGCAGGCTGTGGTCAAACGATGTACCATTTCGCCGCCAGACACACCAGGCATCTTGCAGAAAAACTACTGATTTTGGGTGCTGCGATGAAAACTGGTGGCTTTTTTCTGATCCGCGCGGTTCCGAGGTTTGGCGATGATACATTGGTTCACTGGCCCATGCAACAGCAGCGAACTGATGTAGACGAAGGCGTAAGCGTACTGCGCACGTCATGCCGGCACCGAACCCCGTCCGAAGTGTAAGTGATTCCTCCTCTTTAGGCTGTGGTCATACGATGTATTGCTTCGTCTCCAGACACGCCAGGCATCTTGCAGAAAAACCACTGATGTTGGGTGCTTTGATGAAAACTGGTGGCTTTCTTCCGATCTGCGGGGTTCCGTGGTTTGATGATGATGCATTGATTCACCGGTCAATGCAACAGCAGCGATATTATGTAGAATAAGGCGTAAGCGCACTGCGCACGTGATGCCGGCACCGATCCCCGTCCGAAGTGGAAGTGATGTGTCCTTTTGTAGGCTGTGGTCATAAGATGTACCGCTTCGCTCCCAGACGCGGCAGGCATCATGCAGAAAAACCGCTGATATTGGGTGCTACGATGAAAACTGGTGGCCTTCTCCCGATCCGCGCGGTTCCGAGGTTTGACGATAATACATTGGTTCACCGGCCCATGCAACGACACCGATCTGAAGTAGAAGAAGGCCTAAGCGTACTGCGCAAGTCATGCCAGCACCGAACCCCGTCCGAAGGGTGAGTGATGTGTCCTTTTGCAGGCTGCGGTCATACGATGTACCGCTTCGCTCCCAGACGCGGCAAGCATCATGCAGAAAAACAGCTGATGTTGGGTGCTACGATGAAAACTGGTGGCCTTCTCCCGATCCGCGCGGTTCCGAGGTTTGACGATAATACATTGGTTCACCGGCCCATGCAACGACACCGATCTGAAGTAGAAGAAGGCCTAAGCGTACTGCGCAAGTCATGCCAGCACCGAACCCCGTCCGAAGGGTGAGTGATGCGTCCTTTTGCAGGCTGCGGTCATACGATGTACCACTTCGCTCCCAGACACGGCAGGTATCATGCAGAAAAACCGCTGATGTCGGGTGCTACGATGAAAACTGGTGACTTTCTCCCGATCTGCGCGGTTCCGAGGTTTGACGATAATACATTGGTTCACCGGCCCTTGCAACAACGGCGATCTGAAGTAGAAGAAGGCCTAAGCGTACTGCGCACGTCATGCCAGCACCGAACCCCGTCCGAAGTGTGAGTGATGCGTCCTTTTGCAGGCTGTGGTCATACGATGTACAGCTTTGCTCCCAGACACGGCAGGCATCTCGCAGAAGAACCGCTGGTTTTGGGTGCTACGGTGAAAACTGGTGGCTTTCTCCCGATCCGCGCAGTTCCGAGGTTTGACGATGATACATTGGTTCACTGGCCCATGCAACAACAGCGATCTGAATTGGAAGAAGGCGTAAGCGTACTGCTCACGTCATGCCAGCACCGAACCCCGTCCGAAGTGTGAGTGATGTGTCCTTTTGCAGGCTGCGGTCATACGATGTACCGCTTCGCTCCCAGACGCGGCAAGCATCATGCAGAAAAACAGCTGATGTTGGGTGCTACGATGAAAACTGGTGGCTTTCTCCCGATCCGCGCGGTTCCGAGGTTTGACGATAATACATTGGTTCACCGGCCCATGCAACAACAGCGATCTGAAGTAAAAGAAGGCCTAAGCGTACTGCGCACGTCATGCCAGCACCGAACCCCGTCCGAAGTGTGAGAGATGCGTCCTTTTGCAGGCTGCGGTCATACGATGTACCGCTTCGCTCCCAGACACGGCAGGCATCATGCAGAAAAACCGCTGATGTTGGGTGCTACGATGAAAACTGGTGACTTTCTCCCGATCTGCGCGGTTCCGAGGTTTGACGATAATACATTGGTTCACCGGCCCATGCAACAACAGCGATCTGAAGTAGAAGAAGGCCTAAGCGTACTGCGCACGTCATGCCAGCACCGAACCCCGTCCGAAGTGTGAGTGATGCGTCCTTTTGCAGGCTGTGGTCATACGATGTACCGCTTTGCTCCCAGACACGGCAGGCATCTCGCAGAAGAACCGCTGATGTTGGGTGCTACGGTGAAAACTGGTGGCTTTCTCCCGATCCGCGCGGTTCCGAGGTTTGACGATAATACATTGGTTCACCGGCCCATGCAACAACAGCGATCTGAAGTAAAAGAAGGCCTAAGCGTACTGCGCACGTCATGCCAGCACCGAACCCCGTCCGAAGTGTGAGTGATGCGTCCTTTTGCAGGCTGCGGTCATACGATGTACCGCTTCGCTCCCAGACACGGCAGGCATCATGCAGAAAAACCGCTGATGTTGGGTGCTACGATGAAAACTGGTGACTTTCTCTCGATCTGCGCGGTTCCGAGGTTTGACGATAATACATTGGTTCACCGGCCCATGCAACAACAGCGATCTGAAGTAGAAGGCCTAAGCGTACTGCGCACGTCATGCCAGCACCGAACCCCGTCCGAAGTGTGAGTGATGCGTCCTTTTGCAGGCTGTGGTCATACGATGTACCGCTTTGCTCCCAGACACGGCAGGCATCACGCAGAAGAACCGCTGATGTTGGGTGCTACGGTGAAAACTGGTGGCTTTCTCCCGATCCGCGCGGTTCCGAGATTTGACGATAATACTTTGGTTCACCGGCCCATGCAACAACAGCGATCTGAAGTAAAAGAAGGCCTAAGCGTACTGCGCACGTCATGCCAGCACCGAACCCCGTCCGAAGTGGGAGTGATGCGTCCTTTTGCAGGCTGTGGTCATACGATGTACCGCTTCGCTCCCAGACACGGCAGGCATCTCGCAGAAGAACCGCTGATTTTGGGTGCTACGGTGAAAACTGGTGGCTTTCTCCCAATCCGCGCGGTTCCGAGGTTTGAAGATGATACATTGCTTCACCGGCCCATGCCACAGCAGCGATCTGAAGTAGAAGAAGGCGTAAGTGTACTGCGCACGTCATGCCAGCACCGAACCCCGTCCGCAGTGTGTGTGATGCGTCCTTTTGCAGGCTGCGGTCATACGATGTACCGCTTCGCTCCCAGACACGGCAGGCATCTCGCAGAAGAACCGCTGATTTTGGGTGCAACGGTGAAATCTGGTGGCTTTCTCCCGATCCGCGCAGTTCCGAGGTTTGACGATGATACATTGGTTCACCGGCCCATGCCACAGCAGCGATCTGAAGTAGAAGAAGGCGTAAGCGTACTGCGCACGTCATGCCAGCACCGAACCCCGCCCGAAGTGTGTGTGATGCGTCCTTTTGCAGGCTGCGGTCATACGATGTACCGCTTCGCTCCCAGACACGGCAGGCGTCACGCAGAAAAACCGCTGATGTTGGGTGCTACGATGAAAACTGGTGGCTTTTTCCCGATCCGCGCGGTTCCGAGGTTTGACGATAATACATTTGTTCACCGGCCCATGCAACAACAGCGATCTGAAGTAGAAGAAGGCGTAAGCGTACTGCGCACATAATGCCAGCACCGAACCCCGTCCGAAGTGTGAGTGATGCGTCCTTTTGCAGGCTGCGGTCATACGATGTACCGCTTCGCTCCCAGACGCGGCAGGCATCATGCAGAAAAACCCCTGATGTTGGGTGCTACGATGAAAACTGGTGGCTTTCTCCCGATCCGCGCGGTTCCGAGGTTTCACGATAATACATTGGTTCACCGGCCCATGCAACAACAGCGACCTGAAGTAGAAGAAGGCCTAAGCGTACTGCGCAAGTCATGCCACCACCGCACCCCGTCCGAAGTGTGTGTGATGCGTCCTTTTGCAGGCTGCGGTAATACGATGTACCGCTTCGCTCCCAGACACGGCAGGCATCATGCAGAAAAACCGCTGATGTTGGGTGCTACGATGAAAACTGGTGGCTTTCTCCCGATCCGCGCAGTTCCGAGGTTTGACGATGATACATTGGTTCACCGGCCCATGCAACAGCAGCGATCTGAAGTAGAAGAAGGCGTAAGCGTACTGCGCACGTCATGCCAGCACCGAACCCCGTCCGAAGTGTGAGTGATGCGTCCTTTTGCAGGCTGCGGTCATACGATGTACCGCTTCGCTCCCAGACACGGCAGGCACCTCGCAGAAAAACCGCTGATGTTGGGTGCTACGATGAAAACTGGTGGCTTTCTCCCGATCCGCGCAGTTCCGAGGTTTGACGATAATACATTGGTTCACCGACCCATGCAACAACAGCGATCTGAAGTAGAAGAAGGCCTAAGCGTACTGCGCAAGTCATGGCAGCACCGAACCCCGTCCGAGGTGTGAGTGATTCCTCCTTTTTAGGCTGTGGTCATACGATGTATTGCTTCGTCTCTAGACACGCCAGGCATCTTGCAGAAAAACCACTGATGTTGGGTGCTTTGATGAAAACTGGTGGCTTTCTTCCGATCTGCGGGGTTCCGTGGTTTGACGATGATGCAATGATTCACCGGTCAAAGCAACATCAGCGATATTAAGTAGAAGAAGGCGTAAGCGCACTGCGCATGTGATGCCGGCACCGATGCCCGTCCGAAGTGGAAGTGATGTGTCCTTTTGTAGGCTGTAGTCATAGGATGTACCGCTTCGCTCCCAGACGCGGCAGGCATCATGCAGAAAAACCGCTGATATTGGGTGCTACGATGAAAACTGGTGGCCTTCTCTCGATCCGCGCGGTTCCGAGGTTTGACGATAATACATCGGTTCACCGGCCCATGCAACGACACCGATCTGAAGTAGAAGAAGGCCTAAGCGTACTGCGCAAGTCATGCCAGCACCGAACCCCGTCCGAAGCGTGAGTGATGCGTCCTTTTGCAGGCTGCGGTCATACGATGTACCGCCTCGCTCCCGGACGCGGCAGGCATCATGCAGAAGAACAGCTGATGTTGGGTGCTACGATGAAAACTGGTGGCCTTCTCTCGATCCGCGCGGTTCCGAGGCTTGACGATGATACATTGGTTCACCGGCCCATGCAACAACAGCGATCTGAAGTAAAAGAACGCGGAAGCGTGCTGCGCACGTCATGCCACCACCGAACCCCGTCCGAAGGGTGAGTGATGCGTCCTTTTGCAGGCTGCGGTCATACGATCTATCGCTTCGCTCCCAGACACGGCAGGCATCATGCAGAAAAACCGCTGATGTTGGGTGCTAATTTAATTGAAACATTTTAGTTAATTAGCTCACTAATTACCTAATTTCACCTTTTTTCTAGAGGCCGCCATGGCCACAAACACTTCCCCAGGGCTTAAATTACTCCATCTCACGCTCCCTTTTTTTTGTTGAAAATTTAGTGCATGTAAAAAACAAACCCTATATATATATATATATATATATTGTGAGCCAGACGGCAAAACCCAATATTGGGTCTGGCAATCATCGTGCCCACGCGATCAAGAACTGGCGCGTGCAGTTTTCTCTTAATTAAACATTTTTACATCCTTTATCTGCCTACCAGTCCTCACATTTTGCGCAGTCGACAGCCAACAATGCCAGGGACACCGACCGCCGCTCGCCCGACCGCACCGCCTGCTCGTCTTGCCTGAATTTACAGTCTGAAGTGCGTAACCCGCCCTGCCTGCCCTTCGTACTTCACCCGCCCGCAAACGCAAGCCCGCCTAGTGCCCGCCAACCGCCATGCCACTTATAAATTCGGTCGAAGCTACGGCCGACGACCTCGCCGGACTTACGGTGGTTTTTCTCCGAAATGAGTTACTTCGTCGGAACCTTAAACTTACCCGAACCCAGGAGGACATCATCCACCGCCTCCTCGCTGGCATCGCCCAAAACAGACCGCCAACGCCACCGGCATTGCTCCTTCCCGACCCTCCGACTTCCGCCCATTGCTCGCAAGAGTCATTGCCTTTTCGGACTCTTGACCCAGCGCAAAAGTACGCAGCTGATGACAAGCTTGCTGCAACAATTGCTCAACGTGTCTCAACGCCCAATTGCCCCCGTTCAAGTAACGACTCTCCCAGATTTGTCCGCGTCGTTGCCGACTTTTAGCGGTGACGGAGGCATCTCGGCCCGACACTGGATTGAGGAATTGAAACGAACACAAAGACTGGCGTCCTGGGAACCTTCGACGCTGCTCGCAGTCGCCCTCGGGAAGCTTCGTGGCCCGGCAGCCGACTGGAAAGTCGTCACTGGCCGTCAGTGATCAACATGGGATAGTTTCAAGATCGCGTTCAAAGCGCAGTTTGACGACAGGTTATCCCTCTTGCAGTGGCAGCACAAGGTTACCTCTCGAGCACAGTTACGGGGAGAGAGCCTGGTGGACTACTCTCTAGCAAAATTAAAGCTCATCTCCAAGTGCCCGGTCGATCTGACTGACGTCCAACCTATTTGGTATGCTATTCAAGGGGTTCAGGACGGACACTTGGCGACATCCATTGCAGCGCAACGCCCTCCAACAGTCGCTACGTACATGGACGTTGTCACAGAACTTGACCGGACATTAAGCCACCTCATTCTTCGACCGAGCCACGCAAAGAACTCAAACTCCAAGCCTCCAGTTGCCAAGCCGTATCTGGCATCTACGCAGAGTTCACTCGCAGCAAGCATTTCAGACAGAGCTGACCACATGCCCGCATCGCCGTCACGCATTTCATCTCTCCCACCAGATGAACAGGATGCTCGCTACCTTACGATCACTTCCAGACATGGAGCCCCCGCCTACCGTCCCGGCCGAGACTTGAGGAACGCCATGTGCTACAACTGCCGACAGAAGGGTCACCTCTCTGCCAAGGGTACTGAAGCAAGGACTTCACGTAACCGTCAGTCAGGTAACTCCACGGCCAATATCTCTTCCATGTCGTGCCTTCAAGACCCTAATTCGCTTGAGGGCTCACTGATCCAGTGTGCAGTGATCCAAGCCCACATTCCTGCCATCGGGAAAATTGACGCTTTCCCGGACAGTAGGTCCAAGCTGACCATACTGTCGCACGATGTCGTCAAATCCTCAAGCTTGCTACCGTGGACAAATCCACCCACTGCCGTCGTTGGTGGTGGCACGGTCGTCCCATCGGGTACACTGTGCACCCGCATCTCTGTAGGACCCATCTCTGCAGCCGTTGAGGTGATGGTTCTTGCACGCAATCCCCTGCCATTGATCCTCGGCGAGGACTGGTTTGAAGCAGCGCACGCAGAACTTCTCGTGAGACCACCTAACCCGACTGAGATTCGACATCCCAGCACAGGTGTTGCCTTGATAAGCCAAGAGAAGGGGTTGCCGAGGATGTCCAATGCTGTTCTCCTCCGCACCACGACACTACCATCAGCTACATCGACAATCCCAGTGACAGGAGGTCTCCAGCTTGAACCTCTTCCAGATGCCAACCAGCCACCGTGGTTAGCTTTGGCATGCCATAAAAGATTGCTTCAGCAAGGAAGTGACCATCAAAAGACGTCTGACACAAATAATCTTCAGACCAATAAGATGAGTTCCATTCTGTGTGATACCCAGATTGGAACACAGCTACAGCCAGAAGAGTCCGCCGCAGTTCAACATGTCCTGCAACAACCCATTCCACTTTTCGCCACTAACGACCTGGGCCTGTACAAGGGAACCGATCATGTCATTGACCTTATTCCAGACGCCGTTCCTTACAGTCGTCAACCCTATCGGTACGCGGCAGCGGCGGCTGACAAGCCAAATCCGTCCGGATCTTCCACCAAGAGCCAGTCGCCGGCTTCGACGATGTCGAACCTACTGGGCCCGCCGCCGAGATCGGGCATCTTCCAGTGCAAACCGAAGGATACCCCGTTTCCAGTCTCCGTGAGGTCATACAGGACCCCGGACGACTGCCTGCCGCTTCTGCAGCCCAAGCGAGAAACCACGCAGACAAAGGCCAAGCCGACTGGCATGACGATCCACAGGTCTAAGGAGGTTCCCGAGTCAGACTTGTGGAGAGCCAAGACGAAGAAGCCGCCTCGGATGACAACGACCGTGAAGCCAGAACGTTCCGCGAGCTCCACGTTCAGTAACGCTAGCAACAATAATAAGACTTTCACGAGGGTACCGCCCTTTAGGAATAACCCGCGAGTCTACAGTTCTACCGCGCTCAAGGATTTCAACGTAGCCGGAAAGCAGGGCCTAGCAGAAAATACGTCTTGCGAAGAAGAGCCACCGTCAACTTCTAGTAGTCTACGGGGCCACATCCAGCAGCCTAGATGGATTGATGACTATGAGGAATGAACAGTTCAAGAGAACCAGGATTGGTTAAAAGAGGGGTGGGATGTGTGGCAGACGGTAAAACCCGCAATTCGGTCTGGCAATCGTCGTGCCCTTGCGCTCAAGAACTGGCGCGTGCAGTTGTTCTTGGTCGCCTCGGCGCGTTATGCCGCCATCTAACTCAGTTGTCTTTTGATGAAACCTTTTTACATTCTTTATCTGCCTACCAGTCCTCACAATATATATATATATATATATATATATATATATATATATATATATATATATATATATATAGTGTGTTTCAGAGAACTCAGGCCGAATCGCTCCTGCGAGAACTAGCGTCCGCAACGAAAAAAGGCTTGTGGCGTTTTGGTCCTGGGTTAGGGGCCCATTTAGGAAAATTAGTAAAGTCCGGGATAATTAAGTTTCTAATTATTTCTTGCGTAATTAGCTTTTTAATATTGCATTTAAGGGCATGGTTTAAATTAGAAAGTTGCTGAGCATCATCGAGAAACACTAAATCAACAAAGTGTAGAACGATAAAAGGCACGCGAAGCATTTTGCGGCTTTCTAAAAAACCGCACAAATTCGAAGGGTTTTTAGGTTTCGGTTTGCTATCGGAGCGCATCTCGGCCCCGGCGGCACCGCACCCCGTGGAGAGATAGTGCAACCAACTTCTGCTCCGCTGTCATCGCGCGACGCAACAGAGTCTGGTTGCACTATCTCACCACGGGGCGCGGTGCCGCCGGGGCCGAGATGCGCTCCTATAGCAAACCGAAACTCGTCGAATTTGTGCGGTTTTTCAGAAATCCGTAAAATGCTTCGCGTGCCGCCTATCATTCTGATATTTGTTGATTTGGTGTTTTTCGGTAATGCTGAGCAATTTTCTCATTTAAAGAATGCCTCCAAACAAAGTATTAAAAAAGTTAATTTCGCAAAAATAATACACAACTTAATTATCCTGGACTTTAATTATTTTCCTAAATGGGCCCCTGGTTCAGAACCAAAACGCCAGAAGCTTTTGTTCCTTCCGACGACTAGTTTTTGCAGAAGCGATTTGGCCTGCGTCCCCCGAAACACCCTATATTCATATATATAAAACTGAGAAGAAAAAAACCCTTAGTGAAAAACAGCAAGAACGGACGATTTTATCTTCGACGTTTCGGCCGGAGTCCGGCCTTCGTCAGCAAGAACTTTTACAGATGAACGCGGGTGGTATTTATACAATGCTACGGTCGAGTCCAAATTTCGGAGGGGTGACGGTTGGAGCTTTCGAGAGGGGGAAGCGTAGGGCAGTTCTTATCCGGGTGAAGAAGCTTGACGGTCGGTACCAAGTTTCAAGGACGGCGGGATGACGGTTGTAGCTTCTTGAAAGGGGGCGCAGGGTGACTTTGTGTCCGGGCCGGCAGCGGTGACCTATATAGACGATAGCGTACAATGGACGAAAGTTACACGCGCAAACTAAAGTGCTGTCTCAAAAAAAAAAAAATGAAAGGGCGGCACGGTCACTTGTGTGCATGCAGGCATGCAGGAGTCAAACCTGAAAGGGAACAATGTTAAACCTAGAAGTAAAAATAAATACAATGGATATCAGAACCTGGAAATAAAAGAAAAGTTGATGGTCCAGTTCCGGCCTCAAACACAGTACCACTGTTAACAACAAACCCTACAAAAAAAAAAAAAAAATTGGATTGCTGTTGCTAGTCGTCTGTTAGCATTTTAATCGATGCCAGAGTACCGGGGCTTTCATTTATTCCTTGTTTAATAGTGTTAAATCGGTAAATTAGGTAGGATTCACGCTGTTCACGTTCGCGATTTGATTTAAATCCAGATTCTAGGAGCGTCACTGACAATTTATCAAAAGAATGTTTTGGGAGAGCGAGATGTTTGGATAAAGGCAGTGCCGGAAGATTTATGGCGTGAGATTTGTGATTATTAAAGCGCAGTCTAAATGCCGTTCTAGTCTGCCCTATGTATTGCATTTTGCATACCGTACACTCGAATAAGTAAATGACATTCGACGAGGCACATGTTAAGTTCCCTATAATTTTGATCGAGAACTGCGAGTGCGTGCTGCTGGCCGTGCTTGTGTGTTGCATCTGTTTACAGATTAGACATCCTGGGTGCCTGCAAGGCCTACATTCGTTAGGTGGTGGCGATGAATTTATCCGAGAGTTTACTAGCGCGTCTTTGAGGTTACGCGATCGTCTGTGGACTACCCCCGGGGCGGATGGAAACGCGCGTTTAAGGCGCTCGCTTTGTTCGAGATTGTTATAATGTCGTCTCATGACATTATTTACATTAGGATGGTTTATGCTATAAGTTAGACATAGATTTGTGCGTTGTGTGGCGCTTTGCGTGGGGCGCGGGCTGATGAGGTCTGCGCGGTTCAGTTGTTTGGCTTTTCTAATTGCATCGTCGATTATACGGGGTGGATACTTTTGTTTCTCTAGCACTGACTTTAAATTTTGACTGCTCGCATCAAAATCTGTCTCTTATGAACAAATTCGTTTGAAACGATGAGCTTGGCTATAGGGAATGCTGTTCTTGCAATGGTGTGGGTGGTCGCTTTGATAATGAAGGTATTGCTGCCGATCTGTTGGCTTACGGTACAGGCTCGTGGCGAGTTTACTTTCATCTATCTTAAAGTTGACGTCTAGGAAGTTTATTTCGGTTTGAGAGTACGAATGTGTAAAGCGGATGCTCGGATGAGCAGCATTGTATCGACCTATGAAGTCCACCAGCTCCTCCTCAGTGTGCGACCATACAATAAATATATCATCTATTAACCTTTTGTATATTAGCGGCTTTACGGGACATTCAGAAAGGAACTGAAATTCTAATTTTCCCATGAATATGTTGGCATAGTTCGGGGCCATTTTGGTGCCCATCGCGGTTCCGCTAACCTGCCTAAAGTATTTATTGTTAAATTCGAACGTGTTTAGTTCTAAGACAAGCCTCGCTAGAGTAGCGACGACGGGTCCATCTTGGGTATCCGGTTGTTTGTGGAGTTCGTACATGTCAATTAAAGAGAGTATTCCATCATCATGTGGAATATTCGTATACAGCGATGACACATCGAGTGTAACGAGATATGATTCTTTTGGTATGCATAAATTTGATATTTCTCTTAAGAAGTGAGTTGTGTCTTTAATGTATTTAATGTACGAATCAAGAATTGTAGGTATATGTTTAATTAAACTGTCTACATATCCTGATATGGGTTCGGTTACTGTACCTATTCCGGATATGATTGGACGCCTTGGGTTACCAGGTTTGTGAATCTTAGGGGGCATGTAGAAGCGGCCCGGAGAAGGCTGTACCGGTTTCATTAATTTATGTTCGTTAGCAGTTATTCTGCCCTCGTCTAGGAGATCCTTAAAACCGAGGTCACAATCTGAGTGTGGTGCACCGTAGGGTCATCCGCGAGAGGTTCATAAAACTTTGAGTCATTTAGTTGGCGGTTTCCTTCTCGGATGTATTCAGAAGTGCTAAGAATCACAATTGCTCGTCCTTTATCGGCTGGTTTTATTGTTATGTCTGTCCTATTGCTCAGGGTTTTTAAGCTAGCCCGTTCGGATTTAGTGAGGTTATCCCGTCTTCCCGCCTGCCTGCGATATTCCCGCATTATGTCTTTTTGCACAGCAGCTATGTATAAGTCAAGACAATTATCACGGTTAGCTTTTGGCGTCCAGTCGCTCGTTGCACGCTGCTGAGAGGTGTTGGAGCTAGAAGTTTTGTCCAAGAAGTATTCCCGCAATCTTAAATTTCAAGCAAAGTTGTCGAGGTCGCGTAGTAATTGAAATTCGTCAACAAAACCTGTGGTGGGACAGAAATATAATCCCCTCGAAAGGAGTCTTTTTTCTTCTGTTGATATAGTCACGCCAGATAGATTAACAATTGTAGTGCCACAAGGGGCACTAGTGCTTGACCTATCGTCTGTTATGCTAATGGCCGGTTGAGTATGTTCGTTATAGTTAAATGATGTCGTGAGCAGAGGTAAAACAGAGTTAGGAACCTTATCGCGCTGTAGCTTACGTAGATTGATTGTTGCGAGGTCATGGTGTTTCTTTTTATCAAATTCAGATAGGGCGCTAATTTCGGATGTCGATAAGGGGCCATTTGAACGGAGAAGTGTAGCGGTCGCGGTCGTTAACTGTTTCACTTGTTTGTCACTATGCTGAATCGCTATTTGGACCAGTTTAAGGGAACCTTCAAGGAGAACTTGCTGCCATTCCGATCGGTCATGTTGGTCGAGGTTTGTGCAGGTGGGAGGAAGGGAAAGCGACATGCCCTTCGGGGTAATGCCTGCGTTAAGGTACACTAGCAAGGTTGATTTATGGAGTTCGTGCCTAATGCGTTTATCTGAGAGCTTTCGTACTTTAAGAAAAGTGGTACTGTAGTTTGGAGTGGAGGAACTGGACTCACCGAACTGCCGTCATTCGTCTTTCTTCGGGTGCCGGGAGCTCTCCACGGCGGGCTTCCGCAGGTTGTAGCGCTGTCTTGGGGTACTTCTCGGCTGCTGCGGGCGTTGCATTGGTGCCACACTCTCGGCAGGTGTCGGGTACTCATCGACGTAGTTGACGCTCTCGCTGGCTGCCGGGCACGGTGCTCGCGGGGTCCCCACAGGGACAGCTGGGCTCTCGATGCTCCCGCTGGCTGCCGGGCACGGTGCTCCCGCGATCCCCACAGGCCCCCCGCCACCATGCCCGTTATATATATATATATATATATATATTTATAGCTTCTTCCTGACGAAGGCCGGACTCCGGCCGAAACGTCGAAGATTAAATCGTCCGCTGTTGCTGTTTTTTACGAAGAGTTTTTTTCTTCTCAGTTTTATATATATATATATATATATATATATATATATATATATATGGTATACGACGGGCATGGTGGCGGGGGGCCGAAGGCGCGGGTACAGAAGAAGAAAAGAACCCTTGGTGAAAACAGGAACCACGGAGGATTTAGTCTGCGACGTTCTTCCTGACGAAGGCCGGACTCCGGCCGAAATGTCGAAGAATAAATCGTCCGTTTTTGCTGTTTTCGCCATGGGTTCTTTCTTATTATATATATATATATATATATATATATATATATATATATATATATATATATAAAAGTAACAGCCACCGAGGGTCAATCAAACCTGGAAGGTTTAATTCAACATGTATAAGCTATACAGAAACCGCGACGTTTCGAAGGGTCCCGCTTGAGGAAGAAGTGTCCCCTTTCGAAACGTCGCGGTTTCTGTATAACTTATACATGTTGAATCACACCTTCCAAGTTTGTTTGATCCTCGGTGGCTTCTACTTTTATAAAAATACGCCTACAGCTTACTTAGCCCCAAAATGTTATATATATATATATATATATATATATATATATATAACAGACTAGAACGGCATTTAGACTGCGCTTTAATAATCACAAATCTCACGCCACAAATCTTCCGGCACTGCCTTTATCCAAACATCTCGCTCTCCCAAAACATTCGTTCGATAAATTGTCAGTGACGCTCCAAGAATCTGGATTTAAATCAAATCGCAAACGTGAACAGCGTGAATCCTACCTAATTTACCGCTTTAACACTATTAAACACGGAATAAATGAAAGCCCCGGTACTCTGGCATCGATTAAAATGCTAACAGACGAATAGCAACAGCAATCAAAAAACACTTTTTTTTTATTTTGTTGTTAACAGTGGTACTGTGTTTGGGGCCGGAACTGGACCATCAACTTTTCTTTTATTTCTAGGTTCCGATATCTGTTGTATTTCTTTTTACTTCTAGGTTTAACATTGTTCCCTTCCAGGTTTGACTCATGCATGCTTGCATGCACACAAGTGACCGTGCCGCCTTTTTTTTTTTTGAGACAGCATTTTTGGTTGCGCGTGTAAATTTCGTCTATTGTACGCTATCGTCTATATAGGTCACCGCTGCCGGCCCGGACACAAGGTCACCCTGCGCCCCCTCTCAAGAAGCTACAACCGTCATCCCGCCGTCCTTGAAACTTGGCACCGACCGTCAAGCTTCTTCACCCGGATAAGAACTGCCCTACGGTTCCCTCTCTCGAAAGCTTCAATCGTCACCCCTCCGAAATTTGGACTCGACCGTAGCATTGTATAAATACCACCCGCGTTCATCTGTAAAAGTTCTTCCTGACGAAGGCCGGACTCCGGCGAAACGTCGAAGATTAAATCGTCCGTTGTTGCTGTTTTTCACTAAGGGTGTTTTCTTCTCAGTTTTATATATATATATATATATATATATATATATATATATATATATATATATATATATAACTTTAATTGGAATAAATATGGTAATTAGAAAAATAGAAATGTAACGTGCATGTCCCGATACTTTCCGTTCTTTTAACTGTACCAGATGAAACTTGTAACGGGAACGTGTTTCAAAATAAGAAGGAACGAAGAACGAGCATTCGTTCTTCTTTATTGAGGAACGTGTATGACACTGGTTTTATGTCGCCTTCACAATAGACCTTTGACCTTCTTATTACCAATATAACGGTAGAAAAGAAGAGAGTCATTCATGCGCTTCCTGGGGACGAGCGAGCGCGTCACATTCGATATTGTAAAACCATCTATTAATATAGAAATCTTTAATTTAAGGTTATGTAAATGCCAACATCAAAGTTTATTTAGCCTGCTTAATTAATCGTTTAATTTGAGTGCTATACGCCCGCGATCGCAAAAGCGTCCTTAGCTGCTTATAGGGTTATCACAGTTTCGTGCAAGTGCGCTGGCGCTCCCTCGAGAAATTGTTTGTTCAGATCGCCTAACCTGGATTTTTTGATCCGTATTCATTGTTGTCCTGCAGCGCCATCAGGCATTCTCACAGGGTGCAAATAAACACGATAAAGACGGTCGAGCATTTGCGGCAAAAACCATTTTACAAGACAAGGCATTCCCATTCCAATACCTAATGAATTTTACAAAAAAAAAAACCTTTTTTGCCAAATTACATATTGGTGATATGTTCGCGTATTTTATATATGTTATCATTTCTTTTGAATATGTTATCTTGAGGTAATAGATAGGATGAACACTTAATGTCTGTTTTATCATAGATACCGTATAAAAGCTTCAGGCGCAAATTCTTTCGTCGTTGGGCCAATGGGTACAATCCTAACTCTTTATTCATGGTGGTGATACTCTCATAACATTCGTACCGCGTCACGACGAATCGAGCTGCACGATTTTGAATTCGCTCTAGTGTAACAACATCGTTTTGCCGCGGAGGGACCCAGACAGTGCAGGCGTGGTCCAAAACTGCTCGAACACAGTTAAAGTAGGCGAGATCCTAATAGTTTTATTGGACCTTTAATATTTCGGGTCAAGAATCTGATCGCTCGGCCGGCCCTCTTACAACACCATCAATGTGATCGTTCTAAGTACAGTCAGCTGATAGTGTGACACCTAGATATTTAACGGCTTAGTTCTTGGATACAACTTCCCTATTCAAGTCATACAAATGTCATTTTCCTTCTTGGTTGTGTGGGTAAAACTGACATGGACACATTTTTTTTTAAACATTGAGCTTCCTCTTTCACGTTTTGCACCAAATCTCTTTTGGACTCAGGTCAGCATACAACCGTGGGAGATTCTTATCGTCTGTTATACGTGTATGAACAGACATAATCATCTTCAAGCAATCGTACTTTTGAATTCAGACCATCTTTACTATCATTAACAAATATCAAAAATAACAACAGTCCCAAAACAGGTTCTTGCGGAACGCCAGATATAACCTGAATAAAATTAGAGGTTTCACTAATCAAAATAAAGCATTGACAACGTAATTATATATATGCTTTTATCCACTCATGTATGGCAGTCTCTAGGTTTAGGCGCTCTAATTTGTCTAATAAGAGTGTGTGTGATGCTGTCTCAAAGGATTTTAATATTATCTAAGAACACAGTCAATCTTTGCGCCTCCGTCAACATTCGTAACCAAATCGTGATATAGCTCGGTCAATTGTGTGGGGCATGAATATCCGTTTCAAAAGCAGTGTTGTGACTCAAGAAAGTAATTAAATTTAAGATGATTTATAGTGTTAGAGTAAAAAAAATGCTCCAGTAATTTACAACATATGGACGTTATTGATATTGGGCTGTAATTTTTAATTTCCCTTTTGGGCCCTTGTGCATAGTCAGTAAGTGTTCAACTTTACAGTCTTCTAGTAAAGAAGGATCATTCAACTACTAATTATATATTACAAAAGGAATGTGGCAATTGTGTCTGCACAATGTTTTAACATTCTCGGTGTGATACCATCTTGGCCTAATGCTTCAGTTTCATCAAGATTTTTAGAAGTCGCAACACACCTCCAACGGAAAGTTCGCATTTGTGGCATTACTCTGAACGAATTTGAGCATCTATCATAGGTTACATTATCAGTAGGTAAAACAAATGAATGAAAATGTTTATTGAAGGCTTCCGCTTTTTTCTGATCACTGCGATTGTTTCGTTATTAACCACAACATATTCTATACCCAGCTGATTATTGCCGCAGCGCCTCACAATTTTCGAGCTGTTTGTTAGTAGCTTTTCTTCCGTCCTCCAGCCGTTGATTTAACTTTCTATAGCTTGCCTTGCTGGAATCTTTTATTTCAACGGGAGTTATTTTAACTTATCTACCTTGTGTGCTAGCTGGTCTTCTTAAACCGCGGGTACACTCGCTTGCGCTTTTTGATCAGGAGGAGCGGGCTACCAGTGATCTAGGGTTTCTCTCTTTTTTTTTTATAGCTTCGATCTATGAACATACTTTTTGTTAAACTGAGAATTCTGTTTAAATAAAACCCATGCATCATGCACACTGATTTAATCTACAAGACATTCAAACTAGATTAAGTGATTATGTAGCTCGGAACTCAACCCTTCATAATTTTCCCTTTTCGTAAAACAACACATTTCTACTTGTACTAAAGTTTTTGCGGGAAACCCGAAAGCCAAGCGTCAAAACAACATCACTATGATAACTACCAGGTATGACATTTTTTTTAACACCATTTTTATTTATTTAACAATATTATCATTCCTTGGTAGGAATGATAGAATTGTTTGGGTAAATACAAAAAAAAACAGGTGAATAATATTTGAGTTTTGTTTAGGTTAAGGAACATAATGCGTAAGAGCTAAGTAGTCCACCATCCACTTAAGATCAAGTTCAGCCGACTCATGGTTCTACATGTACAGTCTTGATCGCTTTATGCAATATCTGGCAAATCAAAACCGCCATCAATCACGACGCAATTATTGGAAATTCTAGGTACTAGGTTGTGAAGCACCTGAATAGTAGTAGCATCAGTGCTAAGGGGTCTGTAAAACATTCCCACCGTGAAATGGTTATCATCAGGCAAATCAACACTACACTAAAAGTGACAAAACACTACTACCTGGCACATCTAGTTTATTGCTTCTCAAGAAACTGTGCACCAGTATAAAGACCCCTCAACTCTGTGATGACCTATCTTTTCTATAGGCGTTGAACAAGCTAGGAAATAACTCATGATCTGATATAGAACAATTTAACACCAGACCCTGTTCCAAAAACTATATCAGCTTCCACAGCGAATCAATCCCGACAAATCTTCCGCATTTTACTTCACACTTCTGCAATTCAATACCATCACTGTACAAATTCTGCAATCAATATTCCTAATGGCCTTTGGGCGTCAAGCATGCTTCCAACCGACAACGTCCTCTTTTATAGCATTCCAAGTGAGCAGTTACCGTTTATTATAAGTTTGGCATAAGTTAATTTGTCCTTATTGTTTGGATCCTCCTTTTTAGTTTTCGGATATGCCGAACGATGACGATGCTTTTCCCTTACTTCTGTAGCGGCCCGCTAGAGTGAAGAAGAAGAGGACTACTCAGGCACGAAATCGGGGGCGCGTGTTGTGCTCCCGGGACTCGAGCCATTCTAATCCTACGGATGTTATAAAGCCGCTGTTTCAAACAAGGCGTCTCACGACTTCACAATGGTGACCCGTACGTGATTGACCCACTCGACCGGAGACATCGAACAACGTAACCATGCAAGGTAACGGTGAGCCTACACCACTAATTGGAGTTGTCTCCCTCATACTTCCACCCTTTTGGCCCGCTAATCCGGCCTTGTGGTTTACCCACGTCGAATCCTTATTCGCTACGCGAGGAAAAACCGCTGATGTTCGGTGCTGCGATGAAAACTGGTGGCTTTCTTCCGTTCCGCGCGGATACGAGGTTTGACAATGATATATTAGTTCACCGCCCTGTGCAACAGCAGTGATGTGAAGCAGAAGAAGGCGTAAGCGTACTGTGTAAGTCATGCCGGACCCTAACTCCCTCCGAAGTGTGAGTGATGCGTTTTTGTAGGCAGTGGCCATACGATGTACCGCTTCGAAGCCAGGCACGCCTTGAATTTTGCAGAAAAACCGCTGATGTTGGGTGCTGCGATAAAAAACAGGTGGCTTTCTTCCGATCGGCGCGGTTCCTAGGTTTGACGATGATACATTGATTCATAGGTCCATGCAACAGCAGCGATCTAAAGTAGAAGAAGTCGTAAGCCTACTCCGCACGTCATGCCGGAACCGAACTCCGTCCGAAGTGTGGGTGACGCGTCCTTTCGTAGGCTGTGGTCATACGATGTATTCCTTCACCGCAAGACACGCCGGACATCGTGCAGTAAAACCGCTGATGTTCGATGCTGCAATGAAAACTGTTGGCTTTCTTTCGATCTGCGCGGTTCCGAGGTTTGACGATGATACATTGGTTCACCGGCCCACGTAACAGCAGCGATCTGAAGTAGAAGAAGGAGTAAGCGTACTGCGCTCGTCATGCCGGAACCGAACCCCGGCCGAAGTGTGAGCCATGGGTCATTTTGTAGGCTGTGGTCATACGATGTACAGCTTCGCCACCAGACACGCCAGGAATCTTGCAGAAGAAACGCTGATGTTGGGTGCTGCGATGAAAACTGGTGGCTTCCTTCCGATCCGCGGGGTTCCGAGGTTTGACGATGATACATTGGTTCACCGGCCAATGCAACATCAGCGATCTGAAGTAGAAGGCATAAGCGTACTGCGCACGTCATGCCGGCACCGCACTCCGTCCGAAGTGTCAGTGATGCGTCGTTTTGTGGGTTGTGGTCATACGATGTAACGCTTCGCCGTCAGACATGGCAGGGACCTTGCAGAAAAACCGCCGATGTTGGGTGCTACTACAAAAACTGGAGGCCTTCTTTCGATCCGCTTGTTTCCGATAATTGACAGTGATAGATTGGTTCACCGGCCCATGCAACATGAGCGATCTAAAGTAGAAGAAGGCCTAACCGTACTGCGCACGTCATGCCACCAACGAACCCCGTCCGAAATGTAAGTGATGCGTCCTTTTGTAGGGTGTGGTCATACGATGTACCTCTTCGTCGCAAGACACGCCAGGCATCTTGCACAAAAATCGCTGATGTTGGGTGCTGCGATGAAAACTGGTGGCTTTCTTCCGATCCGCGCGGTTCCGAGGTTTGACGAGGATACATTGGTTCACCGGCCCATGCAACAGCTGCCATCTGAAGCAGTCGAAGGCGTAAGCGTACTGCGCACGTCATGCGGGCACCGAACCCCGTCCGAAGTGTGAGTGATACGTCCTTTTGTAGGCTGCGGTCGTACGATGTACCGCTACGCCGCCAGACACGCCAGTCATCTTACAGAAATTCCGCTGATGTTGGGTGCTGCGATGAAAACTGGTGGCTTTCTTTATATCCGCGCGGTTTCCTAGTGAAAAAGTAATGTGTATGAGAAACTTCTTGGGTCCAATAAACACATATGAATCATACAAGATATATAAGAACATATAAGAACCGTATAAGAACCGTACAAGAACCATATAAGATGAATAAGAACCATAAAAAAAGGTATAAGAAACTCCTTAAACTTTTGTTTTATGGTGCTTCCATTTTCTTATATATCTCATATAGTTCTTCTGTAGTTCGTATGTGGTTCCTATATGGTCCTTATATGTTCTTATATATCTTGAATGATTCATATGTGTTTATTGGACACAAAAGTTTCTCATACACATGAGAATTTTCAATAGGGTTCCGAGGTTTGACGATGATAGATTGGTTCACTGGTCCATGCAACAGCAGCGATCTGAAGTAGAAGGTTTAAGCGTACTGCGCACGTCATGCCGACACCGAACCTCGAACGAAGTGTGAGTGATGTGTCCTTTCGCAGGCTGTGGTCATACGATGTACCGCTTCGCCGCCAGACAGGCCAGGCATCTTCCAGAAAAACAGCTGATTTTGGGTGCTGCGATGAAAACTGGTAGCTTTCTTCCGATCCGCACGGCTCCGAGGTTTGACGATGATACATTGGTTCGCCGGCCCATTTAAGAGCAGCGGTTTGAAGTAGAAGGCGTAAGCGTACTGTGCACGTCATGCCGGCACCGAACCTCGTCCGAAGTGTGAGTGATGGGTCCTTTTGCAGGCTGTGGTAATACGATGTACCGCTTCGCCGCCAGACACGCCAGGCATCTTGCAGAAAAACCGCTGATGTTGAGTGCTGCGATGAAAACTGGTGGCTTGCTTTCGATCCGCGCGGTTCCAAGTATTGACGATGATACATTGGTTCAGCGGCCCATGCAAAAGCAGCGATCAGAAGTAGAAGAATGAGTAAGCGTACTGCGCACGTCATGCCGGAACCGAACTTCGACCGCAGTGTGAGCGATCGGTCCTTTTGGAGGCTGTGGTCATACGATGTACCACTTAGCCGCCAGACACGCCAGGATTCTTGCAGAAAAACCGCTGATGTTGGGTGCTGCGACAAAAACTGGTGGCTTTCTTTCGATCCGCGCGGTTCCGAGGTTTGACGATGATACATTGGTTCACCGCCCCATGCAACAGGAGCGATCTAAAGTAGGAGGCCGAAGCGTACTGCGCACGTCCTGCCGGCAGCGAACCGCGTCCGAAGTGTGAGTGATGCGTTATTTTGTAGGCTGTGGTCATGCGATGTACCGCTTCACCGCCAGACACGACTGGAATCGTGCAGAAAAACGGCTGATATTGTGTACTGCGATGAATATTGGTGGCTCTCTTCCGATCCTCGTGGTTCCGAGGTTCGACGATGATACTTTGGTTCACCGGTCCATGCAACAGCAGCGATCTGAAGTAGAAGGCACAAGCGTACTGCGCACGTCATGCCGGCACCGAACCCTGTCTGAAGTGTGAGAGAGGTGCCTTTTTGCAGGCTGTGGTCAAACGATGTACCGCTTCGCCGCCAGACACTCCAGGTATCTTGCAGAAAAAACGCTGATGTTGAGTGCTGTGATCAAAACTGCTAGTTTTCCCCCCGATCCGCGCGCTTCCGAAGTTTGACGATGATAACTTTGTTCACTGGCCCATGCAATAGCAGCAATCTGAAGTAGAAGGCGTAAGCGTACTGAGCACGCCATGCCGGCACCGAACCCCGTCCGAAGTGTGAGTGATGCGTCCGTTTGTAGGCTCTGGTGATACGATGTATTGCTTGGCCGCCAGACACGCCAGGCATTTTGCAAAAACACCGCTGATGTTGGGTGCTGCGATCAAAACTGGTGGGTTTCTTCCGACCCGCGCGCATACGAGGTTGGACGATGATACTTTGGTTCACCGGCCCATGCAACAGCAGCGATGTGAAGTACAAGAAGGCGAAAGCGTACTGCGCACGTCATGCCGGCACGCAACCCCGTCCAAAGTGTGAGTGATGCATCCTTTTGCGGGTTGTGGTCATAGGATGTACCACTTCGCTCCCAGACATGGCAGACATCCCCAGGCGGCACACCAATGTCGGTGCGACATTGGCCTAACATTGGCAAAGACCGCCCTCAATATCGGAGAATATTGGAAGCGCTACTCTTTCCAACGTTGGCCCAGTGATTGGTTGCAATGTTGGGCCACTGTTCAGTCATCGTTCCAGCCAATGTCGGCCCCATCATTGGTGCCAATGTTGGGCCATTGCTAAACCATGGTTCCAGCCAAGGTGGTCCCACATTGTCAAAGACCGGCGTAATATTGGACAACACTGGAAGCGCGACCCGATGCAATGTTGGCCGTCATGCTGATTTTTGGCCACCGTTACACTCGCCCAGCTCTTTGCAAGTGCATTCGCCAAGTTGTTTGCAAAAAGGAAGGTAAACAAACACCAGGGATTGTTTTAAAATCTCCTAAAAGTTTATTACACACAGCTTATTCTGTAGACAAGCACAAACTCAGCAATTTGTAATAGCGAAGAGGTACTATTCAATTGTGATAAAACTAAGAATATTGCAAAGCAAACAACAGCCGGGGTAACTCTTGGGTCGTGTCCAGTCTCCCGGCAGCTTGAAGAATTTTTTTCCCAAAATACTACCAGTAGTCGCGCCTCATAGGCGGTGCAATCAGTTCATCGAACGACATTTCATAGACAGATCGTTTCATCAACACGCGATGTTTCATAAAAAAAAAAAAACTCAAAATACGTTTTTTCCCATCTTTTTTTTTTTGCAAGGAACCGCTTTAGACTTAGCATGAAGCGGCGTGAAAGGGTGGGCTGGTTCGATGAGCACGCGGCTCAGGAATACACGTGCGTTGAAATGCCCCTACAGCGTGCAATTCGCATAACGCATGTCGAGGTAACGTTGCGCCTCAGGAATACACGTGCGTTGAAATGCCCCTACAGAGCGCAATTCGCGTAAAGCATGCCGATGAAACGTAAATGTCGACGAAAAGGTGGCCACAAAACGTGTTTTTGCGAAACGTAGGAAGAATAAAAAATCGGTATTCTACCTGCAGTTGTGACATTATTTCAGACAGATAATGGCAGGCGACTGTCGGTAAGATTGCGGGAAAATTATTCTCCCGGCTGCCAGGAGATAGGCCCTGACCAATTCTAGAGGTTATCCGGAAGATTACCCATACAAAAACGGTAAATGATCACCAAGTAGGTTGCAGCGCACTTACTTTGAAAATACCGGTCTTGAAAGATGTAATCCGACATAAATATCAACACGGGCACTGCAGAAAAACCACTCAAACACAAAAACCAGTAGGAAGTGATCCGTGAAGATTCAACACGATGTAGCACACGCTGCCATTTGCCGAACCGAACACTAAACGATTCACAAGAATGTCTTGGGCTTTTTTGAAGAAATCGACACGGGTAGGACTTTTCGAACGAGATACCATTTACCACAGAAGCGAAATCCACAGCGGGCCCGCACCCCGCAGGCCGCATCACACGCGAAACTAGGTCCGGTCTTCGCGACGCAGGCATTCAGTTTGTCAACGGCTAATGCGTCACCCGTCAAACCACGTGATCACGCGTCTGTTGTTACCCGCGCACAGAGAGCGGATTGAAGCGATAAAACGTGTACGATTCATTGGTTCGGCGAGTACGCAACGTCTACCGCGCCTTCAGCTTAGGGAGAGAGAAAAAAAGAGAGAAGGATTACAAAGCAAGCAGGCCAGAATGGGGGTGGGGTGCGCTTACAAAGGCTAATCTTCAGGGGCATCTCAACAATGAACACAGCGAGAAAATTTGTCACTTCTACCAAAGGTTGATAGTGAAGTAGATGTTATGCGTGACCTTGGGCTTTAGGCAGGTTCCGTGCTCTGCCGTATCACCAGCTTCAAGACTGTAGTCACGTGACCCTAACCGGAGACACGATTGGCCTTAAACACGCATAACGTCTACCCTGCTGTCAATACCGATTTAACAGGACAGCTCCTTGAAGGTCAGCTTTTGATCTTCTAAAGAAGCTCTCCAGCCCAAAAGGGGTTCTAACGGGGCAGATTTGAAAACAGTATGTTTTACGTCGTATGACCCACGTTATAATTTAGAATGAAGAACTAAGCGCGACTATTTTTTGCGCACTATGTACACAAATATATCTATAAATACATAAATATATTTTTATCAATCCATTTAAAACTGTTTGTACACTGTTAGGTTCGCGTTTTTAAACTGCAATATTTTTACGAAAGAGCTACACATAAAAGACACCCCGAACAGCACATCGTCCGAATTGCAGCACAGGATGAATCGCCGTCGCTCGCCGACAGAAGGTTGCGATGCTGCGCGAACGGTTTCTGAAAGATGCTGGTTATGGTACTCCGAGCGCAACGGCTTCGCGATTGTTCGAAGGGCAAATGATTCGCGACAACAAAGTAGCGTCTAGCAGCTTCAGTAAGCTAACGAGGCTCGAGGTCCCACGCTCACATTTCCGCAGAGCGAGCGCGGTCGGCCAGATCGAGGTTCAGTGTGCTCTCGCGTCGCGATTGCTACGTCGTTGCTCTGCCTACACTGATGACATGTGCACTGGCAGTCGAAGCAACCCTCTCGAAACTTCACTTGTGTTTAATATATGACTTTATAGCGCGATATACTCTCGTAAAACTGAGAGTCACTTCGGTTGCGGCGTAAGCGGCGGCTTTATGTTTGTTGACACCTGCGTCGACAATGATTAAATATGCACAGAAACATTAAATATAAAAAATAGAGAAAGAAATACAAACATGGCAGGGGCACGGACAAAGAGAAGACGTTAACGCTACGTATACATACAAAATACATTGGGAAAGACAAAAATACTTAAATCTAAAAAAACGGAAATAAGTTGTCAACGCCGAGGTGAGGCAATGCGAATGGAGAGCAGCCGGCAAAAAAACTGCAATAGTCGTATAGGCAGCTAAGGACGTATTTGTGATCGCGGTTGTAAAGCGCCGGCGACGTACACCCCATGAATTGTTGGATAAATAAAATTCTCGCCCGTTCGAGCTCATGGATGACTCTTTTCCAATTTCCTACCTCTGCAATACAAAAAGAGGGTCGCGGGTCTATATCCTAGGCGACACAAATATCGATAAGCCATTGGCTATGGCAGTGCAATAATGACCAGCCTATACCAAGACATCACCAATATTGGAAAACTCTTGGCTTTGACAGTTTAATATTAACCAGCTTAAGCCAACGTATATTCAATATCGGAAAACCATTGGCTCTGACAGTCCAATATTGTACAGGTTATGCCGGTGTATATCCAATATAGGAACGCTATTGGCTTTGACAGTCCAATATTGGACAGCTTATGCCGGCGTATAGCCAATATCTGAAAGCCAGTGGCTCTGACAGTCCAATATTGGACAACTTATACCGGCATATATCCAATATTGGAAAGGTATTGACTTTGACAGTCCAATGTTGAACAGCCTATGCCAACGTATCACCAATATGGGAAAAACATTGGCTTTGATAGTCCATTATTGTCCAATGTGTTTCCAATATTGGGAAACATATGGCTCAGTTTGGCCATTGTAGGGCCATTGTTTGCCACATCAAATCCAATGTTGGCCCAATACTGTGTGCTGCCTGGGTCACGCAGAAAAACCGCTGATGTTGGGTGCTACGACGAAAACTGGTAGCTTTCTCCCGATCCGCGCGGTTCCGAGGTTTGACGATGATACATTGGTTCACCGGCCCATGCAACAACAGCGATCTGAAGCAGAAGAAGGCGTAAGCGTACTGCGCACGTCATGCCATCACCGAACCCCTGTACGAAGTGTGAGTGACGCGTCCTTTTGTAGGCTGTGGTCATATGATGAACCGCTTCGCTCCCAGACATGGCAGACATCATGCAGAAAAAACGCTGATGTTGGGTGCTACGACGAAAACTGGTGGCTTTCTCCCGCTCTACGCGGTTCCGAGGTTTGACGATAATACATTGGTTCACCGGCCCATGCAACAACAGCGATCTGAAGCAGAAGAAGGCGTAGCGTACTGCGCACGTCATGCCAGCACCGAACCCCGTCCGAAGTGTGAGTGATGCGTCCCTTTGCAGGCTGTGGTCATACGATGTACCGCTTAGCTCCCAGACACGGCAGGCATCATACAGAAAAACCGCTGATGTTGGGGGCTACGATAAAAACTGGTGGCTTTCTCCCGATCCGCGCGGTTCCGAGATTTGACGATAATACATTGGTTCACCGGCCCATGCAACAACAGCGATCTGAAGTAGAAGAAGGCGTAAGCGTACTGCGCACGTCATGCCAGCACCGAAACCCGTCCGAAGTGTGAGTGATGCGTCCTTTTGCAGGCTGCGGTCATACGATGTACCGCTTCGCGCCCAGACACGGCACGCATCATGCAGAAAAACCGCTGATGTTGGGTGCTACGATGAAAACTGGTGGCTTTCTCCCGATCCGCGCGGTTCCGAGGTTTGACGATAATACATTGGTTCACCGGCCCATGCAACAACACCGATCTGAAGTAAAAGAAGGCCTAAGCGTACTGCGCACGTCATTCGAGCACCGAACCCCGTCCGAAGTGTGAGTGATGCGTCCTTTTGCAGGCTGCGGTCATACGATGTACCGCTTCGCTCCCAGACACGGCAGGCATCATACAGAAAAACCGCTGATGTTGGGTGCTACGATGAAAACTGGTGACTTTCTCCCGATCTGCGCGGTTCCGAGGTTTGACGATAATACATTGGTTCACCGGCCCATGCAACAACACCGATCTGAAGTAAAAGAAGGCCTAAGCGTACTGCGCACGTCATGCGAGCACCGAACCCCGTCCGAAGTGTGAGTGATGCGTCCTTTTGCAGGCTGCGGTCATACGATGTACCGCTTCGCTCCCAGACACGGCAGGCATCATACAGAAAAACCGCTGATGTTGGGTGCTACGATGAAAACTGGTGGCTTTCTCCCGCTCTACGCGGTTCCGAGGTTTGACGATAATACATTGGTTCACCGGCCCATGCAACAACAGCGATCTGAAGCAGAAGAAGGCGTAGCGTACTGCGCACGTCATGCCAGCACCGAACCCCGTCCGAAGTGTGAGTGATGCGTCCCTTTGCAGGCTGTGGTCATACGATGTACCGCTTTGCTCCCAGACACGGCAGGCATCATACAGAAAAACCGCTGATGTTGGGTGCTACGATAAAAACTGGTGGCTTTCTCCCGATCCGCGCGGTTCCGAGATTTGACGATAATACATTGGTTCACCGGCCCATGCAACAACAGCGATCTGAAGTAGAAGAAGGCGTAAGCGTACTGCGCACGTCATGCCAGCAGCGAACCCCGTCCGAAGTGTGAGTGATGCGTCCTTTTGCACGCTGTGGTTATACGATGTACCGCTTCGCTCCCAGACACGGCAGGCATCTCGCAGAAGAACCGCTGATTTTGGGTGCTACGGTGAAAACTGCTGGCTTTCTCCCGATCCGCGCAGTTCCGAGGTTTGACGATAATACATTGGTTCACCGGCCCATGCAACAACACCGATCTGAAGTAAAAGAAGGCATAAGCGTACTGCGCACGTCATGCCAGCACCGAACCCCGTCCGAAGTGTGAGTGATGCGTCCTTTTGCAGGCTGCGGTCATACGATGTACCGCTTCGCTCCCAGACACTGCACGCATCATGCAGAAAAACCGCTGATGTTGGGTGCTACGATGAAAACTGGTGGCTTTCTCCCCATCCGCGCGGTTCCGAGGTTTGACGATAATAGATTGGTTCACCGGCCCATGCAACAACAGCGACCTGAAGTAGAAGGCCTAAGCGTACTGCGCACGTCATGCGAGCTCCGAACCCCGTCCGAAGTGTGAGTGATGCGTCCTTTTGCAGGCTGCGGTCATACGATGTACCGCTTCGCTCCCAGACACGGCAGGCATCATGCAGAAAAACCGCTGATGTTGGGTGCTACGATGAAAACTGGTGACTTTCTCCCGATCTGCGCGGTTCCGAGGTTTGACGATAATACATTGGTTCACCGGCCCATGCAACAACAGCGATCTGAAGTAGAAGAAGGCCTAAGCGTACTGCGCTCGTCATGCCAGCACCGAACCCCGTCCGAAGTGTGAGTGATGCGTCCTTTTGCAGGCTGTGGTCATACGATGTACCGCTTCGCTCCCAGACACGGCAGGCATCTCGCAGAAGAACCGCTGATTTTGGGTGCTACGGTGAAAACTGGTGGCTTTCTCCCGATCCGCGCAGTTCCGAGCTTTGACGATAATACATTCGTTCACCGGCCCATGCAACAACAGCGATCTGAAGTGGAAGAAGGCCTAAGCGTACTGCGCACGTCATGCCAGCACCGAACCCCGTCCGAAGTGCGAGTGATGCGTCCTTTTGCAGGCCGTGGTCATACGATGTACCGCTTCGCTCCCAGACATGGCAGGCATCTCGCAGAAGAACCGCTGATTTTGGGTGCTACGGTGAAAACTGGCGGCTTTCTCCCGATCCGCGCGGTTCCGAGGTTTGACGATGATACATTGGTTCACCGGCCCATGCCACTGCAGCGATCTGAAGTAGAAGAAGGCGTTAGCGTACTGCGCACGTCATGCCAGCACCGAACCCCGTCCGAAGTGTGAGTGATGCGTCCTTTTGCAGGCTGCGGTCATACGATGAACCGCTTCGCTCCCAGACACGGCAGGCATTATGCAGAAAAACCGCTGATGTTGGGTGCTACGATGAAAACTGGTGGCTTTCTCCCGATCCGCGCAGTTCCGAGGTTTGACGATAATACATTGGTTCACCGGCCCATGCAACAACAGCGATCTGAAGTAGAAGAAGGCCTAAGCGTACTGCGCAAGTCATGGCAGCACCGAACCCCGTCCGAAGTGTGTGTGATGCGCCCTTTTGTAGGTTCTGGTTAATACGAGTTACCCCTTCGCCGCCAGACCCGCCAGGCACCTTGCAGAAAAACCGCTGATTTTGGGTGCTGCGATGAATACTGGTGGCCTTCTTTCGATCCGCGCGGTTCCGAGGTTTGACGAGAATACATTGCTTGACTGGCCCATACAACAACAGAGATCTGAAGTAGAAGAAGGCGTAAACGTACTGCGCACGTCATGCCGGCACCGAACCCTGTCCGAAGTGTCAGTGATTCGTCCTTTTGCAGGCTGTGGTCAAACGATGTACCATTTCGCCGCCAGACACACCAGGCATCTTGCAGAAAAACTACTGATTTTGGGTGCTGCGATGAAAACTGGTGGCTTTTTTCTGATCCGCGCGGTTCCGAGGTTTGGCGATAATACATTGGTTCACTGGCCCATGCAACAGCAGCGAACTGATGTAGACGAAGGCGTAAGCGTACTGCGCACGTCATGCCGGCACCGAACCCCGTCCGAAGTGTAAGTGATTCCTCCTCTTTAGGCTGTGGTCATACGATGTATTGCTTCGTCTCCAGACACGCCAGGCATCTTGCAGAAAAACCACTGATGTTGGGTGCTTTGATGAAAACTGGTGGCTTTCTTCCGATCTGCGGGGTTCCGTGGTTTGATGATGATGCATTGATTCACCGGTCAATGCAACAGCAGCGATATTAAGTAGAATAAGGCGTAAGCGCACTGCGCACGTGATGCCGGCACCGATCCCCGTCCGAAGTGGAAGTGATGTGTCCTTTTGTAGGCTGTGGTCATAAGATGTACCGCTTCGCTCCCAGACGCGGCAGGCATCACGCAGAAAAACCGCTGATATTGGGTGCTACGATGAAAACTGGTGGCCTTCTCCCGATCCGCGCGGTTCCGAGGTTTGACGATAATACATTGGTTCACCGGCCCATGCAACGACACCGATCTGAAGTAGAAGAAGGCCTAAGCGTACTGCGCAAGTCATGCCAGCACCGAACCCCGTCCGAAGGGTGAGTGATGTGTCCTTTTGCAGGATGCGGTCATACGATGTACCGCTTCGCTCCCAGACGCGGCAGGCATCATGCAGAAAAACCGCTGATGTTGGGTGCTACGACGAAAACTGGTGGCTTTCTCCCGATCCGCGCGGTTAAGAGGTTTGACGATAATACATTGGTTCACCGGCCCATGCAACAACAGCGATCTGAAGTAGAAGAAGGCATAAGCGTACTGCGCAAGTCATGCCAGCACCGAACCCCGTCCGAAGTGTGTGTGATGCGCCCTTTTGCAGGCTGCGGTCATCGATGTACCGCTTCGCTCCCAGACACGGCGGGCATCATGCAGAAAAACCGCTGATGTTAGGTGCTACGATGAAAACTGGTGGCTTTCTCCCGATCCGCGCGGTTCCGAGGTTTGACGATAATACATTGGTTCACCGGCCCATGCGACGACAGCGATCTCTGAAGTACAAGAAGGCCTAAGCGTACTGCGCAAGTCATGCCAGCACCGAACCCCGTACGAAGGGTGAGTGATGCGTCCTTTTGCAGGCTGCGGTCATACGATGCACCGCTTCGCTCCCTGACGCGGCAGGCATCATGCAGAAAAACCGCTGATGTTGGGTGCTACGATGAAAACTGGTGGCCTTCTCCTGATCCGCGCTGTTCCGAGGTTTGACGATAATACATTGGTTCACCGGCCCATGCCACAGCAGCGATCTGAAGTAGAAGAAGGCGTAAGCGTACTGCGCACGTCATGCCAGCACCGAACCCCGTCCGAAGTGTGTGTGATGCGTCCTTTTGCAGGCTGCGGTCATACGATGTACCGCTTCGCTCCCAGACACGGTAGGCATCTCGCAGAAAAACCGCTGATGTTGGGTGCTACGATGAAAACTGGTGGCTTTCTCCCGATCCGCGCAGTTCCGAGGTTTGACGATAATACATTGGTTCACCGGCCCATGCAACAACAGCGATCTGAGGTAGAAGAAGGCCTAAGCGTACTGCGCAAGTCATGGCAGCACCGAACCCCGTCCGAAGTGTGTGTGATGCGCCCTTTTGCAGGCTGCGGTCATACGATGTACCGCTTCGCCGCCAGACACGGGAGGCATCTCGCAGATAATCCGCTGATATTGGGTGCTGCGATGAAAACTGGTTGCTTTCTTCCGATCCGCGCGGTTCCGAGGTTTGACGACGATACAATGGTTCATCGGCCCATGCAACAGCAGCGATCTGAAGTAGGAGAAGGCGTGAGCGTACTGCGCAAGTTATGACGGCACCGAACCCCGTCCGAAGTGTGAGTGATTCCTCCTTTTTTAGGCTGTGGTCATACGATGTATTGCTTCGTCTCCAGACACGCCAGGCATCTTGCAGAAAAACCACTGATGTTGGGTGCTTTGATGAAAACTGGTGGCTTTCTTCCGATCTGCGGGGTTCCGTGGTTTGATGATGATGCATTGATTCACCGGTCAATGCAACAGCAGCGATATTAAGTAGAAGAAGGCGTAAGCGCACTGAGCACGTGATGCCGGCACCGATCCCCGTCCGAAGTGGAAGTGATGTGTCCTTTTGTAGGCTGTGGTCATAGGATGTACCGCTTCGCTCCCAGACGCGGCAGGCATCATGCAGAAAAACCGCTGATATTGGGTGCTACGATGAAAACTGGTGGCCTTCTCCCGATCCGCGCGGTTCCGAGGTTTGACGATAATACATTGGTTCACCGGCCCATGCAACGACACCGATCTGAAGTAGAAGAAGGCATAAGCGTACTGCGCAAGTCATGCCAGCACCGAACCCCGTCCAAAGGGTGAGTGATGCGTCCTTTTGCAGGCTGCGGTCATACGATGTACCGCTTCGCTCCCAGACGCGGCAGGCATCATGCAGAAAAACAGCTGATGTTGGGTGCTACGATGAAAACTGTTGGCCTTCTCCCGAAACGCGCGGTTCCGAGGCTTGACGATGATACATTGGTTCACCGGCCCATGCAACAAAAGCGATCTGAAGTAAAAGAACGCGTAAGCGTACTGCGCACGTCATGCCAGCACCGAACCCCGTCCGAAGGGTGAGTGATGCGTCCTTTTGCAGGCTGCGGTCATACAATCTATCGCCTCGCTCCCAGACACGGCAGGCATCATGCAGAAAAACCGCTGGTGTTGGGTGCGACGATGAAAACTGGTGGCTTTCTCCCGATCCGCGCGGTTCCGAGGTTTGACGATAATACATTGGTTCACCGGCCCATGCAACAACTGCGATCTGAAGTAGAAGAAGCAGTAAGCGTACTGCGCACGTCATGCCAGCACCGAACCCCGTCCGAAGTGTGAGTGATGCGTTCTTTTGCAGGCTGTGGTCATACGATGTACCGCTTCGCTCCCAGACACGGCAGGCATCTCGCAGAAGAACCGCTGATGTTGGGTGCTACGATGAAGACTGGTAGCTTTCTCCCGATCCGCGCAGTTCCGAGGTTTGACGATGATACATTGGTTCACCGGCCCATCCAACGACAGCGATCTGAAGTAGGAGAAGGCCTAAGCGTACTGCGCAAGTCATGCCAGCACCGAACCCCGTCCGAAGTGTGAGTGATGCGTTCTTTTGCAGGCTGTGGTCATACGATGTACCGCTTCGCTCCCAGGCCGGGCAGGCATCTCGCAGTAGAACCGCTGATTTTGGGTGCGACGGTGAAAACTGGTGGCTTTCTCCCGATCCGCGCAGTTCCGAAGTTTGACGATGATACATTGGTTCACCGGCAAATGCAACAGCAGCGATCTGAAGTAGAAGAAGGCGTAAGCGTACTGCGCACGTCATGCCGGCACCGTACACCGTCGGAAGTGTGATTGATTCGTTCTTTTGCAGGCTGTGGTCATACGATGTACCGCTTCGCTCCCAGACACGGCAGGCATCATGCAGAAAAACCGCTGATGTTGGGTGCTACGATGAAATCTGGTGGCTTTCTCCCGATCCGCGCGGTTCCGAGGTTTGACGATAATACATTGGTTCACCGGCTCATGAAACAACAGCGATCTGAAGTAAAAGAAGCCGTAAGCGTACTGCGCACGTCATGCCAGCACCGAACCCCGTCCGAAGTGTGAATGATGCGTCCTTTTGCAGGCTGTGGTCATACGATGTACCGCTTCGCTCCCAGACACGGCAGGCATCTAGCAGAAGAACCGCTGATTTTGGGTGCTACGGTGAAAACTGGTGGCTTTCTCCCGATCCGCGCAGTTCCGAGGTTTGACGATGATACATTGGTTCACGGGCCTATGCGACTGCAGCGATCTGAAGTAGAAGAAGGCGTAAGCGTACTGCGCACGTCATGCCAGCACCGAACCCCGTCTGAAGTGTGAGTGATGCGTCCCTTTGCAGGCTGTGGTCATACGATGTACCGCTTCGCTCCCAGACACGGCAGGCATCATGCAGAAAAACCGCAGATGTTGGGTGCTACGATGAAAACTGGTGGCTTTCTCCCGATCCGCGCAGTTCCTAGGTTTGACGATGATACATTGGTTCACCGGCCCATGCAACAACAGCGATCTGAAGTAGAAGAAGCAGTAAGCGTACTGCGCACGTCATGCCAGCACCGAACCCCGTCCGAAGTGTGAGTGATGCGTCCTTTTGCAGGCTGTGGTCATACGATGTACCGCTTCGCTCCCAGACACGGCAGGCATCTAGCAGAAGAACCGCTGATTTTGGGTGCTACGGTGAAAACTGGTGGCTTTCTCCCGATCCGCGCGGTTCCGAGGTTTGACGATAATACTTTGGTTCACCGGCCCATGCAACGACAGCGATCTGAAGTAGAAGAAAGCCTAAGCGTACTGCGCAAGTCATGCCAGCACCGAACCCCGTCCGAAGGGTCAGTGATGCGTCCTTTTGCAGGCTGCGGTCAAACGATGTACCGCTTCGCTCCCAGACGCGGCAGGCATCATGCAGAAAAACCGCTGATGTTGGGTGCTACGATGAAAACTGGTGGCCTTCTCCCGATCCGCGCGGTTCCGAGGCTTGACGATGATACATTGGTTTACCGGCCCATGCAACAACAGCGATCTGAAGTAGAAGAAGCAGTAAGCGTACTGCGCACGTCATGCCAGCACCGAACCCCGTCCGAAGTGTGAGTGATGCGTTTTTTTGCAGGCTGTGGTCATACGATGTACCGCTTCGATCCCAGACACGGCAGGCATCATGCAGAAAAACCGTTGATGTTGGGTGCTACGATGAAAACTGGTGGCCTTCTCCCGATCCGCGCGGTTCCGAGGCTTGACGATGATACATTGGTTCACCGGCCCATGCAACGACAGCGATCTGAAGTAGAAGAAAGCCTAAGCGTACTGCGCAAGTCATGCCAGCACCGAACCCCGTCCGAAGGGTGAGTGATGCGTCCTTTGGCAGGCTGCGGTCAAACGATGTACCGCTTCGCTCCCAGACGCGGCAGGCATCATGCAGAAAAACCGCTGATGTTGGGTGCTACGATGAAAACTGGTGGCCTTCTCCCGATCCGCGCGGTTCCGAGGTTTGACGATAATACATTGGTTCACCGGCCCATGCAACAACAGCGATCTGAAGTAAAAGAACGCGTAAGCGTACAGCGCACGTCATGCCAGCACCGAACCCCGTCCGAAGTGTGAGTGATGCGTCCTTTTGCAGGATGCGGTCATACGATGTACCGCTTCGCTCCCAGACACGGCAGGCATCATGCAGAAAAACCGCTGATGTTGGGTGCTACGATGAAAACTGGTGGCTTTCTCCCGATCCGCGCGGTTCCGAGGTTTGACGATAATACATTGGCTCACCGGCCCATGCAACAACAGCGATCTGAAGTAGAAGAAGCAGTAAGCGTACTGCGCACGTCATGCCAGTACCGAACCCCGTCCGAAGTGTGAGTGATGCGTCCTTTTGCAGGCTGTGGTCATACGATGTACCGCTTCGCTCCCAGACACGGCAGGCATCTCGCAGAGGAACCGCTGATGTTGGGTGCTACGATGAAAACTGGTGGCTTTCTCCCGATCCGCGCAGTTCCGAGGTTTGACGATGATACATTGGTTCACCGGCCCATGCAACGACAGCGATCTGAAGTAGAAGAAGGCCTAAGCGTACTGCGCAAGTCATGCCAGCACCGAACCCCGTCCGAAGTGTGAGTGATGCGTCCTTTTGCAGGCTGCGGTCATACGATGTACCGCTTCGCTCCCAGACATAGCAGGCATCTCGCAGAAAAACCGCTGATGTTGGGTGCTACGATGAAAACTGGTAGCTTTCTCCCGATCCGCGCAGTTCCGAGGTTTGACGATGATACATTGGTTCACCGGCCCATGCAACATCAGCGATCTGAAGTAGAACAAGGCGTAAGCGTACTGCGCAAGTCATGCCAGCACCGAACCCCGTCCGAAGTGTGTGTGATGCGCCCTTTTGCAGGGTGCGGTCATACGATGTACCGCTTCGCTCCCAGACACGGCAGGCATCATGCAGAAAAACCGCTGATGTTGGGTGCTACGATGAAAACTGGTGGCTTTCTCCCGATCCGCGCGGTTCCGAGGTTTGACGATAATACATTGGTTCACCGGCCCATGCAACAACAGCGATCTGAAGTGGAAGAAGGCGTAAGCGTACTGTGCACGTCATGCCAGCACCGAACCCCGTCCGAAGTGTGAGTGATGCGTCCCTTTGCAGGCTGCGGTTATACGATGTACCGCTTCGCTCCCAGACATGGCAGGCTTCTCGCAGAAAAACCGCTGATGTTGGGTGCTACGATGAAAACTGGTGGCTTTCTCCCGATCCGCGCGGTTCCGAGGTTTGACGATAATACATTGTTTCACCGGCCCATGCAACAACAGCGATCTGAAGTAGAAGAAGGCCTAAGCGTACTGCGCAAGTCATGCCAGTACTGAAAACCGTCCGAAGTGTGTGTGATGCGCCCTTTTGCAGGCTGCGGTCATACGATGTACCGCTTCGCTCCCAGACACGGCGGGCATCATGCAGAAAAACCGCTGATGTTGGGTGCTACGATGAAAACTGGTGGCTTTCTCCCGATCCGCGCGGTTCCGAGGTTTGACGATAATACATTGGTTCACCGGCCCATGCAACGACAGCGATCTGAAGTAGAAGAAGGCCTACGCGTACTGGGCAAGTCATGCCAGCACCGAACCCCGTACGAAGGGTGAGTGATGCGTCCTTTTGCAGGCTGCGGTCATACGATGTACCGCTTCGCTCCCAGACGCGGCAGGCATCATGCAGAAGAACCGCTGATGTTGGGTGCTACGATGAAAACTGGTGGCCTTCTCCTGATCCGCGCGGTTCCGAGGTTTGACGATAATACATTGGTTCACCGGCCCATGCAACGACAGCGATCTGAAGTAGAAGAAGGCCTAAGCGTACTGCGCAAGTCATGCCAGCACCGAACCCCGTCCGAAGGGTGAGTGATGCGTCCTTTTGCAGGCTGCGGTCATACGATGTACCGCTTCGCTCCCAGACGCGGCAGGCATCATGCAGAAAAACCGCTGATGTTGGGTGCTACGATAAAAACTGGTGGCTTTCTCCCGATCCGCGCGGTTCCGAGGTTTGACGATAATACATTGGTTCACCGGCCCATGCAACGACAGCGATCTGAAGTGGAAGAAGGCGTAAGCGTACTGCGCACGTCATCGCAGCACCGAACCCCGTCCGAAGTGTGAGTGATGCGTCATTTTGCAGGCTGCGGTCATACGATGTACCGCTTCGCTCCCAGACACGGCAGGCATCTCGCAGAAAAACCGCTAATGTTGGGTGCTACGATGAAAACTGGTGGCTTTCTTCCGATCCGCGCAGTTCCGAGCTTTGACGATAACACATTGGTTCACCGGCCCATGCAACAACAGCGATCTGAAGTAGAAGAAGGCGTAAGCGTACTGCTCACGTCATGGCAGTACCGAACCCCGGCCGAAGTGTGAGTGATGCGTCCTTTTGCAGGCTGCGGTCATACGATGTACCACTTCGCTCCCAGGCACGGCAGGCATCTCGCAGAAAAACCGCTGATGTTGGGTGCTACGATGAAAACTGGTGGCTTTCTCCCGATCCGCGCAGTTCCGAGGTTTGACGATGATACATTGGTTCACCGGCCCATGCAACAACAGCGATCTGAAGTAGAAGAAGGCCTAAGCGTACTGCGCAAGTCATGCCAGCACCGAACCCCGTCCGAAGTGTGTGTGATGCGCCCTTTTGCAGACTGCGGTCATACGATGTACCGCTTCGCTCCCAGACATGGCAGGCATCTGGCAGAAAAACCGCTGATGTTGGGTGCTACGATGAAAACTGGTGGCTTTCTCCCGATCCGCGCGGTTCCGAGGTTTGACGATAATACATTGGTTCACCGGCCCATGCAACGACAGCGATCTGAAGTAGAAGAAAGCCGAAGCGTACTGCGCAAGTCATGCCAGCACCGAACCCCGTCCGAAGGGTGAGTGATGTGTCCTTTTGCAGGCTGCGGTCAAACGATGTACCGCTTCGCACCCAGACGCGGCAGGCATCATGCAGAAAAACCGCTGATGATGGGTGCTACGATGAAAACTGGTGGCCTTCTCCCGATCCGCGCGGTTCCGAGGTTTGACGATAATACAATGGTTCACCGGCCCATGCAACAACAGCGATCTGAAGTAAAAGAACGCGTAAGCGTACAGCGCACGTCATGCCAGCACCGAACCCCGTCCGAAGTGTGAGTGATGCGTCCTTTTGCAGGCTGCGGTCATACGATCTATCGCTTCGCTCCCAGACACGGCAGGCATCATGCAGAAAAACCGCTGATGTTGGGTGCTACGATGAAAACTGGTGGCTTTCTCCCGATCCGCGCGGTTCCGAGGTTTGACGATAATACATTGGCTCACCGGCCCATGCAACAACAGCGATCCGAAGTAGAAGAAGCAGTAAGCGTACTGCGCACGGCATGCCAGCACCGAACCCCGTCCGAAGTGTGAGTGATGCGTTTTTTTGCAGGCTGTGGTCATACGATGTACCGCTTCGCTCCCAGACACGGCAGGCATCTCGCAGAAGAACCGCTGATGTTGGGTGCTACGATGAAGACTGGTGGCTTTCTCCCGATCCGCGCAGTTCCGAGGTTTGACGATGATACATTGGTTCACCGGCCCATGCAACAACAGCGATCTGAAGTAGAAGAAGCAGTAAGCGTACTGCGCACGTCATGCAAGCACCGAACCCCGTCCGAAGTCTGAGTGATCCGTCCTTTTGCAGGCTGTGGTCATACGATGTACCGCTTCGCTCCCAGACACGGCAGGCATCTCGCAGAGGAACCGCTGATGTTGGGTGCTACGATGAAAACTGGTGGCTTTCTCCCGATCCGCGCAGTTCCGAGGTTTGACGATGATATATTGGTTCACCGGCCCATGCAACGACAGCGATCTGAAGTAGAAGAAGGCCTAAGCGTACTGCGCAAGTCATGCCAGCACCGAACCCCGTCCGAAGTGTGAGTTATGCGTCCTTTTGCAGGCTGCGGTCATACGATGTACCGCTTCGCTCCCAGACATGGCAGGCATCTCGCAGAAAAACCGCGGATGTTGGGTGCTACGATGAAGACTAGTAGCTTTCTCCCGATCCGCGCAGTTCCGAGGTTTGACGATGATACATTGGTTCACCGGCCCATGCAACATCAGCGATCTGAAGCAGAACAAGGCGTAAGCGTACTGCGCAAGTAATGCCAGCACCGAACCCCGTCCGAAGTGTGTGTGATGCGCCCTTTTGCAGGCTGCGGTCATACGATGTACCGCTTCGCTCCCAGACACGGCAGGCATCATGCAGAAAAACCGCTGATGTTGGGTGCTACGATGAAAACTGGCGGCTTTCTCCCGATCCGCGCGGTTCCGAGGTTTGACGATAATACATTGGTTCACCGGCCCATGCAACAACAGCAATCTGAAGTGGAAGAAGGCGTAAGCGTACTGTGCACGTCATGCCAGCACCGAACCCCGTCCGAAGTGTGAGTGATGCGTCCTTTTGCAGGCTGCGGTCATACGATGTACCGCTTCGCTCTCAGACATGGCAGGCTTCTCGCAGAAAAACCGCTGATGTTGGGTGCTACGATGAAAACTGGTGGCATTCTCCCGATCCTCGCGGTTCCGAGGTTTGACGATAATACATTGTTTCACCGGCCCATGCAACAACAGCGATCTGAAGTAGAAGAAGGCCTAAGCGTACTGCGCAAGTCATGCCAGTACTGAAAACCGTCCGAAGTGTGTGTGATGCGCCCTTTTGCAGGCTGCGGTCATACGATGTACCGCTTCGCTCCCAGACACGGCGGGCATCATGCAGAAAAACCGCTGATGTTGGGTGCTACGATGAAAACTGGTGGCTTTCTCCCGATCCGCGCGGTTCCGAGGTTTGACGATAATACATTGGTTCACCGGCCCATGCAACGACAGCGATCTGAAGTAGAAGAAGGCCTAAGCGTACTGGGCAAGTCATGCCAGCACCGAACCCCGTACGAAGGGTGAGTGATGCGTCGTTTTGCACGCTGCGGTCATACGATGTAGCGCTTCGCTCCCAGACGCGGCAGGCATCATGCAGAAGAACCGCTGATGTTGGGTGCTACGATGAAAACTGGTGGCCTTCTCCTGATCCGCGCGGTTCCGAGGTTTGACGATAATACATTGGTTCACCGGCCCATGCAACGACAGCGATCTGAAGTAGAAGAAGGCCTAAGCGTACTGCGCAAGTCATGCCAGCACCGAACCCCGTCCGAAGGGTGAGTGATGCGTCCTTTTGCAGGCTGCGGTCATACGATGTACCGCTTCGCTCCCAGACGCGGCAGGCATCATGCAGAAAAACCGCTGATGTTGGGTGCTACGATGAAAACTGGTGGCTTTCTCCCGATCCGCGCGGTTCCGAGGTTTGACGATAATACATTGGTTCACCGGCCCATGCAACAACAGCGATCTGAAGTGGAAGAAGGCGTAAGCGTACTGTGCACGTCATGCCAGCACCGAACCCCGTCCGAAGTGTGAGTGATGCGTCCTTTTGCAGGCTGCGGTCATACGATGTACCGCTTCGCTCTCAGACATGGCAGGCTTCTCGCAGAAAAACCGCTGATGTTGTGTGCTACGATGAAAACTGGTGGCTTTCTCCCGATCCTCGCGGTTCCGAGGTTTGACGATAATACATTGTTTCACCGGCCCATGCAACAACAGCGATCTGAAGTAGAAGAAGGCCTAAGCGTACTGCGCAAGTCATGCCAGTACTGAAAACCGTCCGAAGTGTGTGTGATGCGCCCTTTTGCAGGCTGCGGTCATACGATGTACCGCTTCGCTCCCAGACACGGCAGGCATCATGCAGAAAAACCGCTGATGTTGGGTGCTACGATGAAAACTGGCGGCTTTCTCCCGATCCGCGCGGTTCCGAGGTTTGACGATAATACATTGGTTCACCGGCCCATGCAACAACAGCGATCTGAAGTGGAAGAAGGCGTAAGCGTACTGTGCACGTCATGCCAGCACCGAACCCCGTCCGAAGTGTGAGTGATGCGTCCTTTTGCAGGCTGCGGTCATACGATGTACCGCTTCGCTCTCAGACATGGCAGGCTTCTCGCAGAAAAACCGCTGATGTTGGGTGCTACGATGAAAACTGGTGGCTTTCTCCCGATCCTCGCGGTTCCGAGGTTTGACGATAATACATTGTTTCACCGGCCCATGCAACAACAGCGATCTGAAGTAGAAGAAGGCCTAAGCGTACTGCGCAAGTCATGCCAGTACTGAAAACCGTCCGAAGTGTGTGTGATGCGCCCTTTTGCAGGCTGCGGTCATACGATGTACCGCTTCGCTCCCAGACATGGCAGGCATCTGGCAGAAAAACCGCTGATGTTGGGTGCTACGATGAAAACTGGTGGCTTTCTCCCGATCCGCGCAGTTCCGAGGTTTGACGATGATACATTGGTTCACCGGCCCATGCAAAAACAGCGATCTGAAGTAGAAGAAGGCCTAAGCGTACTGCGCAAGTCATGCCAGCGCCGAACCCCGTCCGAAGTGTGTGTGATGCGCCCTTTTGCAGACTGCGGTCATACGATGTACCGCTTCGCTCCCAGACATGGCAGGCATCTGGCAGAAAAACCGCTGATGTTGGGTGCTACGATGAAAACTGGTGGCTTTCTCCCGATCCGCGCGGTTCCGAGGTTTGCCGATAATACATTGGTTCACCGGCCCATGCAACAACAGCGATCTGAAGTAGAAGAAGGCCGAAGCGTACTGCGCAATTCATGCCAGCACCGAACCCCGTCCGAAGTGTCTGTGATGCGCCTTATTGCAGGCTGCGGTCATACGATGTACCGTTTCGCTCCCAGACACGGCAGGCATCATGCAGACAAACCGATGATGTTGGGTGCTACTATGAAAACTGGTGGCTTTCTCCCGATCCGCGCAGTTCCGAGGTTTGACGATGATACATTGGTTCACCTGCCCATGCAACATCAGCGATCTGAAGTAGAAGAAGGCGTAAGCGTACTGCGCACGTCATGCCAGCACCGAACCCCGTCCGAAGTGTGAGTGATGCGTCCTTTTGTAGGCTGCGGTCATACGATGTACCGCTTCGCTTCCAGACACGGCAGTCATCATGCAGAAAAACCGCTGATGTATGGTGCTACGATGAAAACTGGTGGCTTTCTCCCGATCCCCGAAGTTCTGAGGTTTGACGATGATCCATTGGTTCACCGGCCCATGCAACAGCAGCGATCTGAAGTAGAAGAAGGCGTAAGCGTACTGCGCACGTCATGCCAGCACCGAACCCCGTCCGAAGTGTGAGTGATGCGTCCTTTTGTAGGCTGCGGTCATACGATGTACCGCTTCGTTCCCAGACTCGGCAGGCATCTCGCAGAAAAACCGCTGATGTTGGGTGCTACGATGAAAACTGGTGGCTTTCTCCCGATCCGCGCGGTTCCGAGGTTTGACGATAATACATTGGTTCACCGGCCCATGCAACAACAGCGATCTGAAGTAGAAGAAGTTGTAAGCCTACTGCGCACGTTATGCCAGCACCAAACCCCGTCCGAAGTGTGAGTGATGCGTCCCTTTGCAGGCTGTGGTCATACGATGTACCGCTTCGCTCCCAGACACGGCAGGCATCTCGCAGAAAAACCGCTGATGTTGGGTGCTACGATAAAAACTGGTGGCTTTCTCCCGATCCTCGCGGTTCCGAGGTTTGACGATAATACATTGTTTCACCGGCCCATGCAACAACAGCGATCAGAAGTAGAAGAAGGCCTAAGCGTACTGCGCAAGTCATGCCAGTACTGAAAACCGTCCGAAGTGTGTGTGATGCGCCCTTTTGCAGGCTGCGGTCATACGATGTACCGCTTCGCTCCCAGACACGGCGGGCATCATGCAGAAAAACCGCTGATGTTGGGTGCTACGATGAAAACTGGTGGCTTTCTCCCGATCCGCGCGGTTCCGAGGTTTGACGATAATACATTGGTTCACCGGCCCATGCAACGACAGCGATCTGAAGTAGAAGAAGGCCTAAGCGTACTGGGCAAGTCATGCCAGCACCGAACCCCGTACGAAGGGTGAGTGATGCGTCGTTTTGCACGCTGCGGTCATACGATGTACCGCTTCGCTCCCAGACGCGGCAGGCATCATGCAGAAGAACCGCTGATGTTGGGTGCTACGATGAAAACTGGTGGCCTTCTCCTGATCCGCGCGGTTCCGAGGTTTGACGATAATACATTGGTTCACCGGCCCATGCAACGACAGCGATCTGAAGTAGAAGAAGGCCTAAGCGTACTGCGCAAGTCATGCCAGCACCGAACCCCGTCCGAAGGGTGAGTGATGCGTCCTTTTGCAGGCTGCGGTCATACGATGTACCGCTTCGCTCCCAGACGCGGCAGGCATCATGCAGAAAAACCGCTGATGTTGGGTGCTACGATGAAAACTGGTGGCTTTCTCCCGATCCGCGCGGTTCCGAGGTTTGACGATAATACATTGGTTCACCGGCCCATGCAACGACAGCGATCTGAAGTGGAAGAAGGCGTAAGCGTACTGCGCACGTCATGGCAGCACCGAACCCCGTCCGAAGTGTGAGTGATGCGTCCTTTTGCAGGCTGCGGTCATACGATGTACCGCTTCGCTCCCAGACACGGCAGGCATCTCGCAGAAAAACCGCTGATGTTGGGTGCTACGATGAAAACTGGTGGCTTTCTCCCGATCCGCGCAGTTCCGAGCTTTGACGATAACACATTGGTTCACCGGCCCATGCAACAACAGCGATCTGAAGTACAAGAAGGCGTAAGCGTACTGCGCACGTCATGGCAGCACCGAACCCCGTCCGAAGTGTGAGTGATGCGTCCTTTTGCAGGCTGCGGTCATACGATGTACCACTTCGCTCCCAGACACGGCAGGCATCTCGCAGAAAAACCGCTGATGTTGGGTGCTACGATGAAAACTGGTGGCTTTCTCCCGATCCGCGCAGTTCCGAGGTTTGACGATGATACATTGGTTCACCGGCCCATGCAAAAACAGCGATCTGAAGTAGAAGAAGGCCTAAGCGTACTGCGCAAGTCATGCCAGCGCCGAACCCCGTCCGAAGTGTGTGTGATGCGCCCTTTTGCAGACTGCGGTCATACGATGTACCGCTTCGCTCCCAGACATGGCAGGCATCTGGCAGAAAAACCGCTGATGTTGGGTGCTACGATGAAAACTGGTGGCTTTCTCCCGATCCGCGCGGTTCCGAGGTTTGCCGATAATACATTGGTTCACCGGCCCATGCAACAACAGCGATCTGAAGTAGAAGAAGGCCGAAGCGTACTGCGCAATTCATGCCAGCACCGAACCCCGTCCGAAGTGTCTGTGATGCGCCTTATTGCAGGCTGCGGTCATACGATGTACCGTTTCGCTCCCAGACACGGCAGGCATCATGCAGACAAACCGATGATGTTGGGTGCTACTATGAAAACTGGTGGCTTTCTCCCGATCCGCGCAGTTCCGAGGTTTGACGATGATACATTGGTTCACCTGCCCATGCAACATCAGCGATCTGAAGTAGAAGAAGGCGTAAGCGTACTGCGCACGTCATGCCAGCACCGAACCCCGTCCGAAGTGTGAGTGATGCGTCCTTTTTTTAGGCTGCGGTCATACGATGTACCGCTTCGCTTCCAGACACGGCAGTCATCATGCAGAAAAACCGCTGATGTATGGTGCTACGATGAAAACTGGTGGCTTTCTCCCGATCCCCGAAGTTCTGAGGTTTGACGATGATCCATTGGTTCACCGGCCCATGCAACAGCAGCGATCTGAAGTAGAAGAAGGCGTAAGCGTACTGCGCACGTCATGCCAGCACCGAACCCCGTCCGAAGTGTGAGTGATGCGTCCTTTTGTAGGCTGCGGTCATACGATGTACCGCTTCGTTCCCAGACTCGGCAGGCATCTCGCAGAAAAACCGCTGATGTTGGGTGCTACGATGAAAACTGGTGGCTTTCTCCCGATCCGCGCGGTTCCGAGGTTTGACGATAATACATTGGTTCACCGGCCCATGCAACAACAGCGATCTGAAGTAGAAGAAGTTGTAAGCCTACTGCGCACGTTATGCCAGCACCAAACCCCGTCCGAAGTGTGAGTGATGCGTCCCTTTGCAGGCTGTGGTCATACGATGTACCGCTTCGCTCCCAGACACGGCAGGCATCTCGCAGAAAAACCGCTGATGTTGGGTGCTACGATGAAAACTGGTGGCTTTCTTTCGATCCGTGCTGTTCCGAGGCTTGACGATAGTACACTGGTTCACCGGCCCATGCAACAAAAGCGATCTGAAGTAGAAGAAGGCGCAAGCGTACTGCGCACGTCATGCCAGCACCGAACCCCGTCCGAAGTGTGAGTGATGCGTCCTTTTGTAGGCTGCGGTCATACGATGTACCGCTTCGTTCCCAGACTCGGCAGGCATCTCGCAGAAAAACCGCTGATGTTGGGTGCTACGATGAAAACTGGTGGCTTTCTCCCGATCCGCGCGGTTCCGAGGTTTGACGATAATACATTGGTTCACCGGCCCATGCAACAACAGCGATCTGAAGTAGAAGAAGTTGTAAGCCTACTGCGCACGTTATGCCAGCACCGAACCCCGTCCGAAGTGTGAGTGATGCGTCCATTTGCTGGCTGTGGTCATGAGATGTACCGCTTCGCTCCCAGACACGGCAGGCATCTCGCAGAAAAACCGCTGATGTTGGGTGCTACGATGAAAACTGGTGGCTTTCTCCATATCCGCGCGGTTCTGAGGTTTGACGATAATACATTGGTTCACCGGCCCATGCAACAACAGCGATCTGAAGTAGAAGAAGGCGCAAGCGTACTGCGCACGTCATGCCGGCAACGAACCCCGTCCGAAGTGTGAGTGATGCGTCCCTTTGCAGGCAGTGGTCATACGATGAAGCGCTTCGCCACCAGACACGCGAGGAATCTTGCAGAAAAACCACTAATATTGGATGCTGCGATGAAAACTGGTGGCTTTCTTCGGATTCGCGCGGTTCCGAGGTTTGACGATAATACATTGGTTCACCGGCCCTTGAAACAGCAGCAATATGAAGTAGAATTAGGCGTAAGCGTACTGCGAACGTCATGCCGGTAGCGAACCCCGTCCGAAACGTGAGTGAGTCGTCCTTTTGTAGGCTGTGGTCATACGATGTACCGCTTCACCGCCAGACACGCCTGGCATCTCGCAGAAAAACAGCTGATTTCGGGTGCTGCGATAAAAACTGGTAGCTTTCTCCCGATTCGCGAGGTTCCGAAGTTTGACGATGATACATTGGTTCACCGGCCCATGCAACAACAGCGATCTGAAGTAGAAGAAGGTGCAAGCGTACTGCGCACGTCCTGCCGGCACCGAACCCCGTCCGAAGTGTGAGTGATGCGTCCTTTTGCAGGCTGTGGTCATACGATGTACCGCTTCGCCGCCAGACACGCCTGGAATCTCGCAGAAAACCCGCTGATGTTGGGTGCTGCGATGAAAACTGGTAGCTTTCTCCCGATCCGCGTGGTTTTGAGGTTTGACGATGATAAATTGGTTCACCGGCCCATGCAACAACCGCGATCTGAAGTAGAAGAAGGCGTAAGCGTACTGCGCACGTCATGCTGGCACCGAATCCCGTCCGAAGTGTGAATGATGCGTCCTTTTGCAGGCTGTGGTCATACGATGTACCGCTTCGCCGCCAGACACGCCTGGCATCTCGCAGAAAAACAGCTGATTTCGGGTGCTGCGATGAAAACTGGTAGCTTTCTCCCTATCCGCGTGGTTTCGAGGTTTGACGATGATACATTGGTTCACCGGCCCATGCAACAACCGCGATCTGAAATAGAAGAAGGCGTAAGCGTACAGCGGACGTCATGCCGGCATGGAGCCCCGTCCGAAGTGTGAGTGATGCGTCATTTTGCAGGCTGTGGTCATACGATGTACCGTTTCACCGCCAGACACGCCTGGCATCTCGCAGAAGAACCGCTGATGTTGGGTTCTGCGGTGAAAACTGTTGGCTTTCTTCCGATTCGCACGGTTCCGAGGTTTGATGATGATGCATTGATTAACCGGTCCATGCAACAGCAGCGATCTCACGTAGAAGGCGTAAGCGTACTGCGCACGTGATGCCGGCACCGAACCCCGTCCGAAGTGTGAGTTATGCGTCCTTTTGTAGGCTGTGGTCATACAATGTACCGCTTCGCCGCCAGACACGCCTGGCATCTCGCAGAAAAACCACTGATGTTGGGTGTTGCGACGAAAACTGGTGGCTTTCTTCCGATCCGCGCGGTTCCGAGGTTTGACGATGATACATTGGTTCACCGGTCCATGCAACAGCAGCGATCTGAAGTAGAAGAAGGCGTAAGCCTACTGCGCTCGTCATGCCGCCACCGAACCCCGTCCGAAATGTGAGTGATGCGTCCTTCTGTAGGCTGTGGTCATACAATGTACCGCTTCGCCGCCAGACACGCCTGGCATCTCGCAGAAAAACCACTGATGTTGGGTGTTGCGATGAAAACTGGTGGCTTTCTTCCGATCAGCGCGGTTCCGAGGTTTGACGATGATGCATTGATTAACCGGTCCATGCAACGGCAGCGATCTGAAGTACAAGAAGGCGTAAGCGTGCTGCACTCGTCATGCCGGCACCGAACCCCGTCCGAAATGTGAGTGATGCGTCCTTCTGTAGGCTGTGGTCATACGATGTACCGCTTCGCCGCCAGACACGCCAGGCATCTTGCTGAAAAACCGCTGATTTCGGGTGCTGCGATGAAAACTGGTAGCTTTCTCCCGATCTGCGTGTTTTCGAGGTTCGACGATGAAACATTGGTTCACCGGTCCATGCAACAACCGCGATCTGAAGTAGAAGAAGGCGTAATCGTACTGCGGACGTCATGACGGCACGGAACCCCGTCCGAAGTGTGAGTGATGCGTCCTTCTGCAGGCTGTGGTCATACAATGTACCGCTTCACCGCCAGACACTGCAGGCATCTCGCAGAAAAAACGCTGATGTTGGGTGTTGCGATGAAAACTGGTGGCTTTCTTCCGATCCGTGCGGTTCCCAGGTTTGATGATGATACATTGGTTCACCGGCCCATGGAACAGCAGCCATCTGAACTAGAAGAAGGCGTAAAAGTACTGCGCCCGTCACGCTGGCCCCGAACCCCGTCCGAAGTGTGAGTGATGCGTCCTTTTGTTAGCTGTGGTCATACGATGTACCACTTCGCTGCCAGACACGCCAGGCACCTTGCAGAAAAACTGCTGATTTTGGGTGCTGCGATGAAAACTGGTGGCTTTCTTCCGATCCGCGAGGTTCCGAGGTTTGACGATGATACATTGGTTAACCGGCCCATGCAAAAGCTGCGATCTGAAGTAGAAGAATGCGTAAGCGTACTGTGCACGTCATGCCGGCACCGAACCCCTTTTGAAGTGTGAGTGATGCGTCCTTTGGCAGGCTGTGGTCATACGATGTACTGCTTCGCTGCCAGACACGGCAGGCATCTCGCAGAAAAACCGCTGATATTGCGTGGTACTATGAAAACTGGTGGCTTTCTTCCGATCCGTGCGGTTCCCAGGTTTAATGATGATACATTGGTTCACCGGCCCATGCAACAGCAGCCATCTGAGCTAGAAGAAGGCGTAAAAGTACTGCGCCCGTCATGCTGGCACCGAACCCCGTCCGAAGTGTGAGTGATGCGTCCTTTTGTTAGCTGTGGTCATACGATGTACCACTTCGCTGTCAGACACGCCAGGCACCTTGCAGAAAAACTGCTAATTTTGGGTGCTGCGATGAAAACTGGTGGCTTTCTTCCCATCCGCGCGGTTCCGAGGTTTGACGATGATTCATTGGTTCACAGGCCCATGCAACAGCAGCGATCTGAAGTAGAAGAATGCGTAGCGTACTGTGCACGTCCTGCCGGCAGCGAATCCCGTCCGAAGTGTGAGTAATGCGTCCTTTTGTAGGCTGAGGTCATACGATGTTGCGCTTCGACGCCAGACACGGCAGGCAGCTTCTAGAAACTCCGCCGATGTTGGGTGCTGGGATGAAAACTGGTGGCTTTCTTTCGATCCGCGCGGTTCCGAGTTTTGACAATGACACCTTGGTTCACCGGCCCAAGCAACATCAGCAATCTAAAATAGAAGAAGGCCTAAGCCTACTGCGCACGTCATGCAGGAACCGAACACTGTCAGAAATGTAAGTGATGCGTCCTTTTGTAAGCTGTGGTCATACGATTTACCGCTTCGCCACCAAACACGGCCGGCATCTTGCAGAATAACCAATGATGTTGGGTGCTGCGATGAATGTATCGTGGTTAATAGGCACAAATCAAGAGGACACTTTGCTTCAGAACGCTTACGTGCCGGCGGCTGCTTTTTCGTCACCTTTATTTCGTCGTCTTCTCCTAGCTCGCCCACGCTCAGCTAGCTTTATAACCGATACACCTTCTCTTCTTTAAAAGTTAAACAGAAAATTACTTACAATACATACACTATACAAATACAAATAAAATATAGAGATTACTCAAAATATGTACAAATATTTACACTGTAATGTCGTTTGTAGATTTCAAATCATGTTCTTTGCAGTTTGCACTTCACTTGCATACTTGATTAAAGTTCTCATCATACGTTAACCTCCTAGGTACACGAACTTCACGAGTAGACTGCCGAGGAGTGATCAGAGGCAGACTTCCTTGTAGGCACGCTTGATTTCTATTATCCAGCTGACTTGTGCTTGTGCTATTATCCTGCTGGCTTCTGCCGGGACTTGATGTATCTGGGCTGGAGACAGCGAACGTTGGCACTCGAGCCTCAGGACTTTCTGCATCTTCGTCTGCGGTGTCGTATGCCTCGGACTCTAACTCATCATAAGGATTGAATTCCTCCGATGTCTTCAGTAGGTGTTGGCGGTTCCGCCGTATGTGTGTACCCTTCTCAGTTTGTATCTTGTACGATCTTGGGCCGTTGTCACAGGTCACTTGTACTTTCGCTGACCAACCTTTATCTTTATCGTCTCGAACTCGTACAGCATCTCCTTCTTCTAACTGGGAAAGTGCTCGACCTCATTTTCTGTCTTGTTTGTGTTTAAACACGGGTCTAGCTGGTTCAGACACGAAATCTGGCAGGAGTGTACGCGTCTTCCTTCTCATTATTAACTCTGCTGGAGCTGATCCGCACTCTAGTGGTGTGGCCCTGTAGGTTAGTAACCCTAACCAGAAGTCTTGGCCAGAATGTGCACATTTTTTTAGCAGTCTTTTCACTATTTGCACACCTTTCTCTGCGAGTCCATTAGACCTTGGAAAGCGCGGAGTAGACATCACATGTTTGAAGTCGTATTTTGCTGCAAACTCGGTAAAATCTCTAGCTATGAACTGTGGACCGCCGTCTGTACAAACCTTTCTTTCTTTCTTTCATTATTGGTTTTCCATTTCATACAGAATGGAGGAGGCCGAGGAAAAAAGCTACAAACGCAGCTTGTGGGGCCCTCGGCCCCCTTTAAATGATGGCAGCATTGGACTCACAAAACACTCACACACAGTAACAAAACACTTCCTGGCCTCGAGAGGAAGTCCATGACGAGAAAACATGCTTGCCATGACGTCGATCACAGTCTTTGATGTAGTATCTCGTAGTTCGGCGACCTCGGGAAAGTTTGAGTAAGCATCGTAGAGAACCAGGTATGATTTCCCAGCATACATGCACAGGTCTGCACCGATTCGCGCCCAAGGTTGGAGTGGCGTCTCTCGTAACAGAAGAGGCTCCTCCTGCTGGCGAAAGGCATATTGCTTGCAGGTTGCACATCGGTCGATCATCGCTGTAATATGTGTATTCACTCCCGGCCAAAACATTAATTGTCTGGCCCGTGCTTTGCATTTGTTGATACCAAGGTGACCGCTGTGCAGGCGTTTCAGCATCTCTGCTCTGAGGACCCGCGGGATTACGACTTTAGCTCCCTTCATCAGGACACCGTTTACAACAGACAGTTCGTCTTTAAAAGGTTTAAACTCGCCTTGAAGTGGAGTGTTATTAGTCAGCTTGCTGACAACTTCTTGAAGTTCCTTCTCTTTTTCTGTCTCTGCAAGTAGCAGTGCCATTGTTTTGTCACTGACCAGCGTAGACAGGACAGTTGCTGCATGAAGCTCCACATCATCGCTTGAGCCTTCCTTTGTCGTCGAAACCTGTATTCGAGACGACGTATCAGCAAGAACCAGTGCTTTACCAGGCAGGAACTCTAGCTCCAAATCATATCGCATTAACCTCAAAAACAGGCGTTGCAAACGTGGTGGCATATCTCCGATGCACTTTTTGGCTATGGAAATCAATGGGCTGTGATCTGTTTCGGCAGCCATGTGCCGTCCGTAGATAAAGTCATGAAACTTTTCACATCCGTATACAATTCCCAGAGCTTCTTTTTCAATTTGAGGGTAGCGGCATTCGCTATCAGTCAACACTCTCGACGCGTAGGCTACAGGGCGCCAATCTTGACCATGCATTCGGAACAAGGCGGCACCTAAGGCTCCTTTCGATGCATCTGTAGAGACCTTCGTTTTCTTCCCAGCGTCAAAAATGGCCAATATCGGGGCTTTTGTTAACATTCCCTGCAGCATCTTCCATTCATGCGTATGCTGTCTACTCCACTCAAAAAGTGAATCTTGTTTGTTTAAGCTACGCAAGGATGTAGTCTTCTCTGACAAGTTAGGAATGAACTTCCCGAAGTAGTTGTCCGCCCCCAAGAGACGCTGCACTTCCTTTCTGTTTGTTGGTAGTGGCATGCTTACAATGCACTTGACTAGTTCAGGGTCTGGCGTGATCCCTTTAGCGCTAATGTTGTCGCCCAAGTAACAAATTTCTTCTAAAGCAAACTGGCACTTATGGAGGTTTAGCGTGAGGCCACCCTTTTAGCTGCTTGCAAGCCTTTCCTTAGTCTTAGGTCATGTTCCTCACGAGTACCGCCCCAAATGAGTACATCATCTATATAAACTCGTACTCCTGGTAATCCTTCAAAAATTTGAGTAATTTCTCTCTGAAAAACTTCAGGCGCAGAGGAAATTCCAAAAGGCAATCTTAGGTATCGGTAGCGCCCAAATGGCGTTGCAAACGTACAAATCCGCGAGGTGCTGTCATCAAGCGGAATCTGGTGGAATCCGTTCTTAGCGTCAAGCCTTGTAAAATACTTTGCACCTGCCAACTCAGCCTCAATGTCCTCTCTGCGGGGAAGTTGAAAATGTTCTCGTTTCAAGCTCATGTTCACGTACTTTGGATCCATGCACACACGAATTTTTCTATTTTTCTTTGCAACTATCACAAGAGGGCTTACCCAGTCTGTTGGTTCTTGGACTTTGGCGATGATGCCACTAGTGGTCATGCGGTCCAGTTCGTCTTTCAGAGGCTCGCGGAGAGCATGCGGCACTCGACGTGCTGGCTGAACCACAGGACGGCAATCATCCTTGAGAACCATGTGATACTCGTTCTTGGTGCGTCCGATGCCCTGGAACACGTCTGGGAACTCAGAGATCACTTGGTGTCGCAGGCAATTTGTTTCCTCGAGGCTGACTATGCGGTGAACCAATCCAAAGGCCTCACAGCTCTGAAGCCCCAGCAGCGCTTGCTTGCCCTTCTTCACGATGAAGAAGTCCACGTTTTCAATCTTGGATTTGAGCTCTACAGAGAGGCAGACTTTGCCCACATGCTGTAGTTTTCCTCCTCCATAGCTTCGCAGTGTTGTGGAGCATGGCACTGGTTGCGTCGAAACTTGAAGTTTCTTAAAAACGCTGAGAGGTAGAAGACTTGTTTGCGCTTCGGTGTCCACCTTTAGGTGAACGTCGCGGCCTCCTATCTTCGCCATCACAGTCCAGTAACGCTTATGCATTACTTTGCGACCATCAACTGATAGAATCTCAAAGGTATCGGCTTCTTCATCTTGGCTAAGCTCTCGTTCGTGAACTTTGTCGACGCTCATCTTCTTGCCTTTGCAGGCTACCGCAAAGTGGTTTTTTTTCCACACTTGTTGCATGATTTTCCAAATGCTGGACATTTTCTCGGCTCATGCAAAGAGCTGCAGTATTGACACTTGAGTCTTCCGGGAGAATTTCTGTGCCTTCGAGTCACTGGCTCCACAAGCGTATCTGGAGTTTCCCAGGTCTTATTTTGGCGCTCTGAAATTTCCGCAGATTTGCAGAAGTCGACGGCTTTCTCAAGTGTTAAGTTTTTTTCCCTCAGCAGCTTCTCTCTGAGTTTTTTGTTCTGTATGCCGTACACAATCTGATCTCGAAGCATCGACTCAACTAACACTCCGAAGTTGCAGGACTTCGACTTTAGTTGCAAGTCTCGAAAAAACAGTTCGAAACTCTCACCTTCCGTCTGCTGTCGTGTTCGAAAGACATAGCGCTCGAAGGTTTCGTTGCTTTTTGGAAGGCAGTAGTCCTCGAATCTATTCACGATCAGTTCATAGTCATCTTTCTCAGATTCTGCCAAATTGAACGTGTTATAGACGTCAATAGCCTCCTGGCCAGCCACATGGAGAAATATAGCTGCCTTCGGCTGCTTCGATCTCGCCTCCTTCGTCTCTGTTGCTCGGAAGTAGAGTTCGATGCGCTGTTTGAAGCGCTCCCAATTCTCCGCTGTGTCCTCCGATAGCCTTAATCCTGCCGGCGGCGGTAGTTCGACCATGGCTGCGGTTCGTCTCACTGAAGAGGAATTACTCAACCACTTTTGACACCATGTATCATGGTTAATAGGCACAAATCAAGAGGACACTTTGCTTCAGAACGCTTACGTGCCGGCGGCTGCTTTTTCGTCACCTTTATTTCGTCGTCTTCTCCTAGCTCGCTCACGCTCAGCTAGCTTTATAACCGATACAATGAAATCTGGTGGATTTCTTCCGATGCGCGCGGTTCCGAGGTTTGACGATGGTACATTGGTTCACTGGCCCATTCAACAGCAGCGATCTGAAGTAGGCGAAGGCGTAAGCGTAGTGCGCGCGTCATGCCGGCACCGAACCCCGTCCGAAGTGTGTGTGATGCGTCCTTTTGCAGGCTCTGGTCATACGATGTACCGCTTCGCCGCCAGACACGGCAGGCATCTCGCCGAAAAAACACTGATGTTGGGTGCTTTGATGAAAACTGGTGACTTTCTTCCGTTCGGCGCCATTCCGAGGTTCCACGATGATACATTGATTCACCGGCCCGTGCAACAGCAGAAATCAGGCTGTGGTTATACGATGTACCGCTTTGACTACAGACACACCAGGCATTATGCAGAAAAAGTAGAGAAAAAGTAGAGGAAGGCGTAAGCGTGCTGCGCTCGTCATGCCGGCACCGAGCCCCATCCGAAGTGCGAGTGATGCGTCCTTTTGTAGGCTGTGGTCTTACGATGTACCACTTCGCCGCAGACAATCCAGGCACCTTGCAGAAAAACTGCTGATTTTGGGTGCAGCGATGAAAACTGGTGGCTTTCTTCCGATCCGCGCGGTTCCGAGGTTTGGCGATGATGCATTGATTCACCGGTCAATGCAACAGCAGCGATCGGAAGTAGAGGAAGGCGTAAGCGTGCTGCGCTCGTCATGCCGGCACCGAGCCCCATCCGAAGTGTGAGTGATGCGTTCTTTTGTAGGCTGTGGTCTTACGATGTACCACTTCGCCGCAGACAATCCAGGCACCTTGCAGAAAAACTGCTGATTTTGGGTGCTGCGATAAAAACTGGTGGCTTTCTTCCGATCCGCGCGGTTCCGAAGTTTGGCGATGATGCATTGATTCACCGGTCAATGCAACAGCAGCGATCGGAAGTAGAGGAAGGCGTAAGCGTGCTGCGCTCGTCATGCCGGCACCGAGCCCCATCCGAAGTGTGAGTGATGCGTCCTTTTGTAGGCTGTGGTCTTACGATGTACCACTTCGCCGCAGACAATCCAGGCACCTTGCAGAAAAACTGCTGATTTTGGGTGCTGCGATGAAAACTGCTGGCTTTCTTCCGATCCGCGCGGTTCCGAGGTTTGGCGATGATGCATTGATTCACCGGTCAATGCAACAGCAGCGATCGGAAGTAGAGGAAGGCGTAAGCGTGCTGCGCTCGTCATGCCGGCACCGAGCCCCATCCGAAGTGTGAGTGATGCGTCCTTTTGTAGGCTGTGGTCTTACGATGTACCACTTCGCCGCAGGCAATCCAGGCACCTTGCAGAAAAACTGCTGAATTTGGGTGCTGCGATGAAAACTGGTGGCTTTCTTCCGATCCGCGCGGTTCCGAGGTTTGGCGATGATGCATTGATTCACCGGTCAATGCAACAGCAGCGATCGGAAGTAGAGGAAGGCGTAAGCGTGCTGCGCTCGTCATGCCGGCACCGAGCCCCATCCGAAGTGTGAGTGATGCGTCCTTTTGTAGGCTGTGGTCTTACGATGTACCACTTCGCCGCAGACAATCCAGGCACCTTGCAGAAAAACTGCTGATTTTGGGTGCTGCGATGAAAACTGGTGGCTTTCTTCCAATCCGCGCGGTTCCGAGGTTTGACGATGATGCATTTATTCACCGGTCAATGCAACAGCAGCGATCGGAAGTAGAGGAAGGCGTAAGCGTGCTGCGCTCGTCATGCCGGCACCGAGCCCCATCCGAAGTGTGAGTGATGCGTCCTTTTGTAGGCTGTGGTCTTACGATGCACCACTTCGCCGCAGACAATCCAGGCACCTTGCAGAAAAACTGCTGATTTTGGGTGCTGCGATGAAAACTGGTGGCTTTCTTCCGATCCGCGCGGTTCCGAGGTTTGACGATGATGCATTGATTCACCGGTCAATGCAACAGCAGCGATCGGAAGTAGAGGAAGGCGTAAGCGTGCTGCGCTCGTCATGCCGGCACCGAGCCCTATCCGAAGTGTGAGTGATGCGTCCTTTTGTAGGCTGTGGTCTTACGATGTACCACTTCGCCGCAGACAATCCAGGCACCTTGCAGAAAAACTGCTGATTTTGGGTGCTGCGATGAAAACTGGTGGCTTTCTTCCGATCCGCGCGGTTCCGAGGTTTGACGATGATGCATTGATTCACCGGTCAATGCAACAGCAGCGATCGGAAGTAGAGGAAGGCGTAAGCGTGCTGCGCTCGTCATGCCGACACCGAGCCCCATCCGAAGTGTGAGTGATGCGTCCTTTTGTAGGCTGTGGTCTTACGATGTACCACTTCGCCGCAGACAATCCAGGCACCTTGCAGAAAAACTGCTGATTTTGGGTGCTGCGAGGAAAACTGGTGGCTTTCTTCCGATCCGCGCGGTTCCGAGGTTTGACGATGATGCATTGATTCACCGGTCAATGCAACAGCAGCGATCGGAAGTAGAGGAAGGCGTGAGCGTGCTGCGCTCGTCATGCCGGCACCGAGCCCCATCCGAAGTGTGAGTGATGCGTCCTTTTGTCGGCTGTGGTCTTACGATGTACCACTTCGCCGCAGACAATCCAGGCACCTTGCAGAAAAACTGCTGATTTTGGGTGCTGCGATGAAAACTGGTGGCTTTCTTCCGATCCGCACGGTTCCGAGGTTTGGCGATGATGCATTGATTCACCGGTCAATGCAACAGCAGCGATCGGAAGTAGAGGAAGGCGTAAGCGTGCTGCGCTCGTCATGCCGGCACCGAGCCCCATCCGAAGTGTGAGTGATGCGTCCTTTTGTAGGCTGTGGTCTTACGATGTACCACTTCGCCGCAGACAATTTAGGCACCTTGCAGAAAAACTGCTGATTTTGGGTGCTGCGATGAAAACTGGTGGCTTTCTTCCGATCCGCGCGGTTCCGAGGTTTGGCGATGATGCATTGATTCACCGGTCAATGCAACAGCAGCGATCGGAAGTAGAGGAAGGCGTAAGCGTGCTGCGCTCGTCATGCCGGCACCGAGCCCCATCCGAAGTGTGAGTGATGCGTCCTTTTGTAGGCTGTGGTCTTACGATGTACCACTTCGCCGCAGACAATCCAGGCACCTTGCAGAAAAACTGCTGATTTTGGGTGCTGCGATGAAAACTGGTGGCTTTCTTCCGATCCGCGCGGTTCCGAGGTTTGGCGATGATGCATTGATTCACCGGTCAATGCAACAAGAGCGATCGGAAGTAGAGGAAGGCGTAAGCGTGCTGCGCTCGTCATGCCGGCACCGAGCCCCATCCGAAGTGTGAGTGATGCGTCCTTTTGTAGGCTGTGGTCTTACGATGTACCACTTCGCCGCAGACAGTCCTGGCACCTTGCAGAAAAACTGCTGATTTTGGGTGCTGCGATGAAAACTGGTGGCTTTCTTCCGATCCGCGCGGTTCCGAGGTTTGGCGATGATGCATTGATTCACCGGTCAATGCAACAGCAGCGATCGGAAGTAGAGGAAGGCGTAAGCGTGCTGCGCTCGTCATGCCGGCACCGAGCCCAATCCGAAGTGTGAGGATGCGTCCTTTTGTAGGCTGTGGTCTTACGATGTACCACTTCGCCGCAGACAATCCAGGCACCTTGCAGAAAAACTGCTGATTTTGGGTGCTGCGATGAAAACTGGTGGCTTTCTTCCGATCCGCGCGGTTCCGAGGTTTGGCGATGATGCATTGATTCACCGGTCAATGCAACAGCAGCGATCGGAAGTAGAGGAAGGCGTAAGCGTGCTGCGCTCGTCATGCCGGCACCGAGCCCCATCCGAAGTGTGAGTGATGCGTCCATTTGTAGGCTGTGGTCTTACGATGTACCACTTCGCCGCAGGCAATCCAGGCACCTTGCAGAAAAACTGCTGAATTTGGGTGCTGCGATGAAAACTGGTGGCTTTCTTCCGATCCGCGCGGTTCCGAGGTTTGGCGATGATGCATTGATTCACCGGTCAGTGCAACAGCAGCGATCGGAAGTAGAGGAAGGCGTAAGCGTGCTGCGCTCGTCATGCCGGCACCGAGCCCCATCCGAAGTGTGAGTGATGCGTCCTTTTGTAGGCTGTGGTCTTACGATGTACCACTTCGCCGCAGACAATCCAGGCACCTTGCAGAAAAACTGCTGATTTTGGGTGCTGCGATGAAAACTGGTGGCTTTCTTCCAATCCGCGCGGTTCCGAGGTTTGACGATGATGCATTTATTCACCGGTCAATGCAACAGCAGCGATCGGAAGTAGAGGAAGGCGTAAGCGTGCTGCGCTCGTCATGCCGGCACCGAGCCCCATCCGAAGTGTGAGTGATGCGTCCATTTGTAGGCTGTGGTCTTACGATGTACCACTTCGCCGCAGGCAATCCAGGCACCTTGCAGAAAAACTGCTGAATTTGGGTGCTGCGATGAAAACTGGTGGCTTTCTTCCGATCCGCGCGGTTCCGAGGTTTGGCGATGATGCATTGATTCACCGGTCAGTGCAACAGCAGCGATCGGAAGTAGAGGAAGGCGTAAGCGTGCTGCGCTCGTCATGCCGGCACCGAGCCCCATCCGAAGTGTGAGTGATGCGTCCTTTTGTAGGCTGTGGTCTTACGATGTACCACTTCGCCGCAGACAATCCAGGCACCTTGCAGAAAAACTGCTGATTTTGGGTGCTGCGATGAAAACTGGTGGCTTTCTTCCGATCCGCGCGATTCCGAGGTTCGGCGATGATGCATTGATTCACCGGTCAATGCAACAGCAGCGATCGGAAGTACAGGAAGGCGTAAGCGTGCTGCGCTCGTCATGCCGGCACCGAGCCCCATCCGAAGTGTGAGTGATGCGTCCTTTTGTAGGCTGTGGTCTTACGATGTACCACTTCGCCGCAGACAATCCAGGCACCTTGCAGAAAAACTGCTGATTTTGGGTGCTGCGATGAAAACTGGTGGCTTTCTTCCGATCCGCGCGGTTCCGAGGTTTGACGATGATGCATTGATTCACCGGTCAATGCAACAGCAGCGATCGGAAGTAGAGGAAGGCGTAAGCGTGCTGCGCTCGTCATGCCGGCACCGAGCCCCATCCGAAGTGTGAGTGATGCGTCCTTTTGTAGGCTGTGGTCTTACGATGTACCACTTCGCCGCAGACAATCCAGGCACCTTGCAGAAAAACTGCTGATTTTGGGTGCAGCGATGAAAACTGGTGGCTTTCTTCCGATCCGCGCGGTTCCGAGGTTTGGCGATGATGCATTGATTCACCGGTCAATGCAACAGCAGCGATCGGAAGTAGAGGAAGGCGTAAGCGTGCTGCGCTCGTCATGCCGGCACCGAGCCCCATCCGAAGTGTGAGTGATGCGTTCTTTTGTAGGCTGTGGTCTTACGATGTACCACTTCGCCGCAGACAATCCAGGCACCTTGCAGAAAAACTGCTGATTTTGGGTGCTGCGATGAAAACTGGTGGCTTTCTTCCGATCCGCGCGGTTCCGAAGTTTGGCGATGATGCATTGATTCACCGGTCAATGCAACAGCAGCGATCGGAAGTAGAGGAAGGCGTAAGCGTGCTGCGCTCGTCATGCCGGCACCGAGCCCCATCCGAAGTGTGAGTGATGCGTCCTTTTGTAGGCTGTGGTCTTACGATGTACCACTTCGCCGCAGACAATCCAGGCACCTTGCAGAAAAACTGCTGATTTTGGGTGCTGCGATGAAAACTGGTGGCTTTCTTCCGATCCGCGCGGTTCCGAGGTTTGGCGATGATGCATTGATTCACCGGTCAATGCAACAGCAGCGATCGGAAGTAGAGGAAGGCGTAAGCGTGCTGCGCTCGTCATGCCGGCACCGAGCCCCATCCGAAGTGTGAGTGATGCGTCCATTTGTAGGCTGTGGTCTTACGATGTACCACTTCGCCGCAGGCAATCCAGGCACCTTGCAGAAAAACTGCTGAATTTGGGTGCTGCGATGAAAACTGGTGGCTTTCTTCCGATCCGCGCGGTTCCGAGGTTTGGCGATGATGCATTGATTCACCGGTCAGTGCAACAGCAGCGATCGGAAGTAGAGGAAGGCGTAAGCGTGCTGCGCTCGTCATGCCGGCACCGAGCCCCATCCGAAGTGTGAGTGATGCGTCCTTTTGTAGGCTGTGGTCTTACGATGTACCACTTCGCCGCAGACAATCCAGGCACCTTGCAGAAAAACTGCTGATTTTGGGTGCTGCGATGAAAACTGGTGGCTTTCTTCCAATCCGCGCGGTTCCGAGGTTTGACGATGATGCATTTATTCACCGGTCAATGCAACAGCAGCGATCGGAAGTAGAGGAAGGCGTAAGCGTGCTGCGCTCGTCATGCCGGCACCGAGCCCCATCCGAAGTGTGAGTGATGCGTCCTTTTGTAGGCTGTGGTCTTACGATGCACCACTTCGCCGCAGACAATCCAGGCACCTTGCAGAAAAACTGCTGATTTTGGGTGCTGCGATGAAAACTGGTGGCTTTCTTCCGATCCGCGCGGTTCCGAGGTTTGACGATGATGCATTGATTCACCGGTCAATGCAACAGCAGCGATCGGAAGTAGAGGAAGGCGTAAGCGTGCTGCGCTCGTCATGTCGGCACCGAGCCCCATCCGAAGTGTGAGTGATGCGTCCTTTTGTAGGCTGTGGTCTTACGATGTACCACTTCGCCGCAGACAATCCAGGCACCTTGCAGAAAAACTGCTGATTTTGGGTGCTGCGATGAAAACTGGTGGCTTTCTTCCGATCCGCGCGGTTCCGAGGTTTGACGATGATGCATTGATTCACCGGTCAATGCAACAGCAGCGATCGGAAGTAGAGGAAGGCGTGAGCGTGCTGCGCTCGTCATGCCGGCACCGAGCCCCATCCGAAGTGTGAGTGATGCGTCCTTTTGTAGGCTGTGGTCTTACGATGTACCACTTCGCCGCAGACAATCCAGGCACCTTGCAGAAAAACTGCTGATTTTGGGTGCTGCGATGAAAACTGGTGGCTTTCTTCCGATCCGCGCGGTTCCGAGGTTTGACGATGATGCATTGATTCACCGGTCAATGCAACAGCAGCGATCGGAAGTAGAGGAAGGCGTAAGCGTGCTGCGGTCGTCATGCCGGCACCGAGCCCCATCCGAAGTGTGAGTGATGCGTCCTTTTGTAGGCTGTGGTCTTACGATGTACCATTTCGCCGCAGACAATCCAGGCACCTTGCAGAAAAACTGCTGATTTTGGGTGCTGCGATGAAAACTGGTGGCTTTCTTCCGATCCGCGCGGTTCCGAGGTTTGGCGATGATGCATTGATTCACCGGTCAATGCAACAGCAGCGATCGGAAGTAGAGGAAGGCGTAAGCGTGCTGCGCTCGTCATGCCGGCACCGAGCCCCATCCGAAGTGTGAGTGATGCGTCCTTTTGTAGGCTGTGGTCTTACGATGTACCACTTCGCCGCAGACAATCCAGGCACCTTGCAGAAAAACTGCTGATTTTGGGTGCTGGGATGAAAACTGGTGGCTTTCTTCCGATCCGCGCGGTTCCGAGGTTTGACGATGATGCATTGATTCACCGGTCAATGCAACAGCAGCGATCGGAAGTAGAGGAAGGCGTAAGCGTGCTGCGCTCGTCATGCCGGCACCGAGCCCCATCCGAAGTGTGAGTGATGCGTCCTTTTGTAGGCTGTGGTCTTACGATGTACCACTTCGCCGCAGACAATCCAGGCACCTTGCAGAAAAACTGCTGAATTTGGGTGCTGCGATGAAAACTGGTGGCTTTCTTCCGATCCGCGCGGTTCCGAGGTTTTGCGATGATGCATTGATTCACCGGTCAATGCAACAGCAGCGATCGGAAGTAGAGGAAGGCGTAAGCGTGCTGCGCTCGTCATGCCGGCACCGAGCCCCATCCGAAGTGTGAGTGATGCGTCCTTTTGCAGGCTGTGGTCTTACGATGTACCACTTCGCCGCAGACAATCCAGGCACCTTGCAGAAAAACTGCTGATTTTGGGTGCTGCGATGAAAACTGGTGGCTTTCTTCTGATCCGCGCGGTTCCGAGGTTTGGCGATGATGCATTGATTCACCGGTCAATGCAACAGCAGCGATCGGAAGTAGAGGAAGGCGTAAGCGTGCTGCGCTCGTCATGCCGGCACCGAGCCCCATCCGAAGTGTGAGTGATGCGTCCTTTTGTAGGCTGTGGTCTTACGATGTACCACTTCGCCGCAGACAATCCAGGCACCTTGCAGAAAAACTGCTGAATTTGGGTGCTGCGATGAAAACTGGTGGCTTTCTTCCGATCCGCGCGGTTCCGAGGTTTGGCGATGATGCATTGATTCACCGGTCAGTGCAACAGCAGCGATCGGAAGTAGAGGAAGGCGTAAGCGTGCTGCGCTCGTCATGCCGGCACCGAGCCCCATCCGAAGTGTGAGTGATGCGTCCTTTTGTAGGCTGTGGTCTTACGATGTACCACTTCGCCGCAGACAATCCAGGCACCTTGCAGAAAAACTGCTGATTTTGGGTGCTGCGATGAAAACTGGTGGCTTTCTTCCGATCCGCGCGATTCCGAGGTTCGGCGATGATGCATTGATTCACCGGTCAATGCAACAGCAGCGATCGGAAGTACAGGAAGGCGTAAGCGTGCTGCGCTCGTCATGCCGGCACCGAGCCCCATCCGAAGTGTGAGTGATGCGTCCTTTTGTAGGCTGTGGTCTTACGATGTACCACTTCGCCGCAGACAATCCAGGCACCTTGCAGAAAAACTGCTGATTTTGGGTGCTGCGATGAAAACTGGTGGCTTTCTTCCGATCCGCGCGGTTCCGAGGTTTGACGATGATGCATTGATTCACCGGTCAATGCAACAGCAGCGATCGGAAGTAGAGGAAGGCGTAAGCGTGCTGCGCTCGTCATGCCGGCACCGAGCCCCATCCGAAGTGTGAGTGATGCGTCCTTTTGTAGGCTGTGGTCTTACGATGTACCACTTCGCCGCAGACAATCCAGGCACCTTGCAGAAAAACTGCTGATTTTGGGTGCAGCGATGAAAACTGGTGGCTTTCTTCCGATCCGCGCGGTTCCGAGGTTTGGCGATGATGCATTGATTCACCGGTCAATGCAACAGCAGCGATCGGAAGTAGAGGAAGGCGTAAGCGTGCTGCGCTCGTCATGCCGGCACCGAGCCCCATCCGAAGTGTGAGTGATGCGTTCTTTTGTAGGCTGTGGTCTTACGATGTACCACTTCGCCGCAGACAATCCAGGCACCTTGCAGAAAAACTGCTGATTTTGGGTGCTGCGATGAAAACTGGTGGCTTTCTTCCGATCCGCGCGGTTCCGAAGTTTGGCGATGATGCATTGATTCACCGGTCAATGCAACAGCAGCGATCGGAAGTAGAGGAAGGCGTAAGCGTGCTGCGCTCGTCATGCCGGCACCGAGCCCCATCCGAAGTGTGAGTGATGCGTCCTTTTGTAGGCTGTGGTCTTACGATGTACCACTTCGCCGCAGACAATCCAGGCACCTTGCAGAAAAACTGCTGATTTTGGGTGCTGCGATGAAAACTGGTGGCTTTCTTCCGATCCGCGCGGTTCCGAGGTTTGGCGATGATGCATTGATTCACCGGTCAATGCAACAGCAGCGATCGGAAGTAGAGGAAGGCGTAAGCGTGCTACGCTCGTCATGCCGGCACCGAGCCCCATCCGAAGTGTGAGTGATGCGTCCATTTGTAGGCTGTGGTCTTACGATGTACCACTTCGCCGCAGGCAATCCAGGCACCTTGCAGAAAAACTGCTGAATTTGGGTGCTGCGATGAAAACTGGTGGCTTTCTTCCGATCCGCGCGGTTCCGAGGTTTGGCGATGATGCATTGATTCACCGGTCAGTGCAACAGCAGCGATCGGAAGTAGAGGAAGGCGTAAGCGTGCTGCGCTCGTCATGCCGGCACCGAGCCCCATCCGAAGTGTGAGTGATGCGTCCTTTTGTAGGCTGTGGTCTTACGATGTACCACTTCGCCGCAGACAATCCAGGCACCTTGCAGAAAAACTGCTGATTTTGGGTGCTGCGATGAAAACTGGTGGCTTTCTTCCAATCCGCGCGGTTCCGAGGTTTGACGATGATGCATTTATTCACCGGTCAATGCAACAGCAGCGATCGGAAGTAGAGGAAGGCGTAAGCGTGCTGCGCTCGTCATGCCGGCACCGAGCCCCATCCGAAGTGTGAGTGATGCGTCCTTTTGTAGGCTGTGGTCTTACGATGCACCACTTCGCCGCAGACAATCCAGGCACCTTGCAGAAAAACTGCTGATTTTGGGTGCTGCGATGAAAACTGGTGGCTTTCTTCCGATCCGCGCGGTTCCGAGGTTTGACGATGATGCATTGATTCACCGGTCAATGCAACAGCAGCGATCGGAAGTAGAGGAAGGCGTAAGCGTGCTGCGCTCGTCATGCCGGCACCGAGCCCCATCCGAAGTGTGAGTGATGCGTCCTTTTGTAGGCTGTGGTCTTACGATGTACCACTTCGCCGCAGACAATCCAGGCACCTTGCAGAAAAACTGCTGATTTTGGGTGCTGCGATGAAAACTGGTGGCTTTCTTCTGATCCGCGCGGTTCCGAGGTTTGGCGATGATGCATTGATTCACCGGTCAATGCAACAGCAGCGATCGGAAGTAGAGGAAGGCGTAAGCGTGCTGCGCTCGTCATGCCGGCACCGAGCCCCATCCGAAGTGTGAGTGATGCGTCCTTTTGTAGGCTGTGGTCTTACGATGTACCACTTCGCCGCAGACAATCCAGGCACCTTGCAGAAAAACTGCTGATTTTGGGTGCTGCGATGAAAACTGGTGGCTTTCTTCCGATCCGCGCGGTTCCGAGGTTTGGCGATGATGCATTGATTCACCGGTCAATGCAACAGCAGCGATCGGAAGTAGAGGAAGGCGTAAGCGTGCTGCGCTCGTCATGCCGGCACCGAGCCCCATCCGAAGTGTGAGTGATGCGTCCTTTTGTAGGCTGTGGTCTTACGATGTACCACTTCGCCGCAGACAATCCAGGCACCTTGCAGAAAAACTGCTGATTTTGGGTGCTGCGATGAAAACTGGTGGCTTTCTTCCGATCCGCGCGGTTCCGAGGTTTGGCGATGATGCATTGATTCACCGGTCAATGCAACAGCAGCGATCGGAAGTAGAGGAAGGCGTAAGCGTGCTGCGCTCGTCATGCCGGCACCGAGCCCCATCCGAAGTGTGAGTGATGCGTCCTTTTGTAGGCTGTGGTCTTACGATGTACCACTTCGCCGCAGACAATCCAGGCACCTTGCAGAAAAACTGCTGATTTTGGGTGCTGCGATGAAAACTGGTGGCTTTCTTCCGATCCGCGCGGTTCCGAGGTTTGGCGATGATGCATTGATTCACCGGTCAATGCAACAGCAGCGATCGGAAGTAGAGGAAGGCGTAAGCGTGCTGCGCTCGTCATGCCGGCACCGAGCCCCATCCGAAGTGTGAGTGATGCGTCCTTTTGTAGGCTGTGGTCTTACGATGTACCACTTCGCCGCAGACAATCCAGGCACCTTGCAGAAAAACTGCTGATTTTGGGTGCTGCGATGAAAACTGGTGGCTTTTTTCCGATCCGCGCGGTTCCGAGGTTTGGCGATGATGCATTGATTCACCGGTCAATGCAACAGCAGCGATCGGAAGTAGAGGAAGGCGTAAGCGTGCTGCGCTCGTCATGCCGGCGCCGAGCCCCATCCGAAGTGTGAGTGATGCGTCCTTTTGTAGGCTGTGGTCTTACGATGTACCACTTCGCCGCAGACAATCCAGGCACCTTGCAGAAAAACTGCTGAATTTGGGTGCTGCGATGAAAACTGGTGGCTTTCTTCCGATCCGCGCGGTTCCGAAGTTTGGCGATGATGCATTGATTCACCGGTCAATGCAACAGCAGCGATCGGAAGTAGAGGAAGGCGTAAGCGTGCTGCGCTCGTCATGCCGGCACCGAGCCCCATCCGAAGTGTGAGTGATGCGTCCTTTTGTAGGCTGTGGTCTTACGATGTACCACTTCGCCGCAGACAATCCAGGCACCTTGCAGAAAAACTGCTGATTTTGGGTGCTGCGATGAAAACTGGTGGCTTTCTTCCGATCCGCGCGGTTCCGAAGTTTGGCGATGATGCATTGATTCACCGGTCAATGCAACAGCAGCGATCGGAAGTAGAGGAAGGCGTAAGCGTGCTGCGCTCGTCATGCCGGCACCGAGCCCCATCCGAAGTGTGAGTGATGCGTCCTTTTGTAGGCTGTGGTCTTACGATGTACCACTTCGCCGCAGACAATCCAGGCACCTTGCAGAAAAACTGCTGATTTTGGGTGCTGCGATGAAAACTGGTGGCTTTCTTCCGATCCGCGCGGTTCCGAGGTTTGGCGATGATGCATTGATTCACCGGTCAATGCAACAGCAGCGATCGGAAGTAGAGGAAGGCGTAAGCGTGCTGCGCTCGTCATGCCGGCACCGAGCCCCATCCGAAGTGTGAGTGATGCGTCCTTTTGTAGGCTGTGGTCTTACGATGTACCACTTCGCCGCAGGCAATCCAGGCACCTTGCAGAAAAACTGCTGAATTTGGGTGCTGCGATGAAAACTGGTGGCTTTCTTCCGATCCGCGCGGTTCCGAGGTTTGGCGATGATGCATTGATTCATCGGTCAATGCAACAGCAGCGATCGGAAGTAGAGGAAGGCGTAAGCGTGCTGCGCTCGTCATGCCGGCACCGAGCCCCATCCGAAGTGTGAGTGATGCGTCCTTTAGTAGGCTGTGGTCTTACGATGTACCACTTCGCCGCAGACAATCCAGGCACCTTGCATAAAAACTGCTGAATTTGGGTGCTGCGATGAAAACTGGTGGCTTTCTTCCGATCCGCGCGGTTCCGAGGTTTGGCGATGATGCATTGATTCACCGGTCAATGCAACAGCAGCGATCGGAAGTAGAGGAAGGCGTAAGCGTGCTGCGCTCGTCATGCCGGCACCGAGCCCCATCCGAAGTGTGAGTGATGCGTCCTTTTGTAGGCTGTGGTCTTACGATGTACCACTTCGCCGCAGACAATCCAGGCACCTTGCAGAAAAACTGCTGATTTTGGGTGCTGCGATGAAAACTGGTGGCTTTCTTCCGATCCGCGCGGTTCCGAAGTTTGGCGATGATGCATTGATTCACCGGTCAATGCAACAGCAGCGATCGGAAGTAGAGGAAGGCGTAAGCGTGCTGCGCTCGTCATGCCGGCACCAAGCCCCATCCGAAGTGTGAGTGATGCGTCCTTTTGTAGGCTGTGGTCTTACGATGTACCACTTCGCCGCAGACAATCCAGGCACCTTGCAGAAAAACTGCTGATTTTGGGTGCTGCGATGAAAACTGGTGGCTTTCTTCCGATCCGCGCGGTTCTGAGGTTTGGCGATGATGCATTGATTCACCGGTCAATGCAACAGCAGCGATCGGAAGTAGAGGAAGGCGTAAGCGTGCTGCGCTCGTCATGCCGGCACCGAGCCCCATCCGAAGTGTGAGTGATGCGTCCTTTTGTAGGCTGTGGTCTTACGATGTACCACTTCGCCGCAGGCAATCCAGGCACCTTGCAGAAAAACTGCTGAATTTGGGTGCTGCGATGAAAACTGGTGGCTTTCTTCCGATCCGCGCGGTTCCGAGGTTTGGCGATGATGCATTGATTCACCGGTCAATGCAACAGCAGCGATCGGAAGTAGAGGAAGGCGTAAGCGTGCTGCGCTCGTCATGCCGGCACCGAGCCCCATCCGAAGTGTGAGTGATGCGTCCTTTTGTAGGCTGTGGTCTTACGATGTACCACTTCGCCGCAGACAATCCAGGCACCTTGCAGAAGAACTGCTGATTTTGGGTGCTCCGATGAAAACTGGTGGCTTTCTTCCGATCCGCGCGGTTCCGAGGTTTGACGATGATGCATTGATTCACCGGTCAATGCAACAGCAGCGATCGGAAGTAGAGGAAGGCGTAAGCGTGCTGCGCTCGTCATGCCGGCACCGAGCCCCATCCGAAGTGTGAGTGATGCGTCCTTTTGTAGGCTGTGGTCTTACGATGTACCACTTCGCCGCAGACAATCCAGGCACCTTGCAGAAAAACTGCTGAATTTGGGTGCTGCGATGAAAACTGGTGGCTTTCTTCCGATCCGCGCGGTTCCGAGGTTTGGCGATGATGCATTGATTCACCGGTCAATGCAACAGCAGCGATCGGAAGTAGAGGAAGGCGTAAGCGTGCTGCGCTCGTCATGCCGGCACCGAGCCCCATCCGAAGTGTGAGTGATGCGTCCTTTTGTAGGCTGTGGTCTTACGATGTACCACTTCGCCGCAGACAATCCAGGCACCTTGCAGAAAAACTGCTGAATTTGGGTGCTGCGATGAAAACTGGTGGCTTTCTTCCGATCCGCGCGGTTCCGAGGTTTGACGATGATGCATTGATTCACCGGTCAATGCAACAGCAGCGATCGGAAGTAGAGGAAGGCGTAAGCGTGCTGCGCTCGTCATGCCGGCACCGAGCCCCATCCGAAGTGTGAGTGATGCGTCCTTTTGTAGGCTGTGGTCTTACGATGTACCACTTCGCCGCAGACAATCCAGGCACCTTGCAGAAAAACTGCTGATTTTGGGTGCTGCGATGAAAACTGGTGGCTTTCTTTCGATCCGCGCGGTTCCGAGGTTTGGCGATGATGCGTTGATTCACCGGTCAATGCAACAGCAGCGATCGGAAGTAGAGGAAGGCGTAAGCGTGCTGCGCTCGTCATGCCGGCACCGAGCCCCATCCGAAGTGTGAGTGATGCGTCCTTTTGTAGGCTGTGGTCTTACGATGTACCACTTCGCCGCAGACAATCCAGGCACCTTGCAGAAAAACTGCTGAATTTGGGTGCTGCGATGAAAACTGGTGGCTTTCTTCCGATCCGCGCGGTTCCGAGGTTTGACGATGATGCATTGGTTCACCGGTTCATGCGACAACCGCGATCTGAAGTAGAAGAAGGCGTAAGCGTAATGCGCACGTCATGCCGGCATCGAACCCCCTCCGAATTTTAGCGATGCGTCCTTTTGCAGGCTGTGGTCATACGATGTACCGCTTTGCCGCCAGACACACCAGGCATCTTGCAGAAAAACTGCTGATTTTGGGTGCTGCGATGAAAACTGGTGACTTCCTTCTGATCGGCGCTTTTCCGAGGTTTCACGATGATACATTGATTCACCGACCCATGCAACAGCATTCATCTCAAGCAGAAGAAGGCGTAAACGTACTGTGCACGCCATGCCGCCACCGAGCCCCATCCGAAGTGTGAGTGATGCGTCCTTTTGTAGGCTGTGGTCATACGATGTACCGCTTCGCCGACTGACACGGCAGACATCTCGCAGAAAAACCTCTGATGTTGGGTGCTGCGATGAAAACTGGTGGCTTTCTTTCGATCCGCGCGGTTCCGAGGTTTGACGATGATACATTGGTTAACCGGCCCATGCAACAGCAGCGATCTGAAGTAGAAGAATGCGTAAGCATACTGTGCACGTCATGCCTACACCGAACCCGTTTCGAAGTGTGAGTGCACCCCTAGCAAAAATAACGGTTTGAAATCAGTCCGGAAAGTAAAATCCGGACTAGGATCAAACCGGAGTTACACCGGAGAGGCGGCTTCCGGTTCGCACAAACCATGAATTTTCAAATGCGGTTCAAAGTCAAATTGGAGGAATTCCGGAGAGGCGAATTCCGGTTCGCTCATACCGTGATTTTCCTAATCCGGTTCAAAGTCCTATTGGAGGAATTCCGGACAGGCAAATTCCGGTTCGCTCTAACCGTGAATTTCCCAATCCGGTTCAAAGTCAAATTGGAGGAATTCCGGACAGACAGATTCCAGTTCGCACAAACAGTGATTTTCCCAATCCGCTTCAAAGTCAAATTGGAGGAATTCCAGACAGTCAAATTCCGGTTCACTCAAACCGTGATTTTCCTAATTGGTTCGAACAAACCGTGATTTTTGGAGTCCGGTTCAAAGTACAATTGAAGGAATTCCAGACACACAATATGCGGTTCGAACAAACCATTCCTCGTCAAATTCGGTTAAAAAACAAATTGGACAAAGTCTAGACCAAAAATATCCGCCTTGCACAAACTATGCTTTGCCATATCTTGTTCAAGAGAAAATCGGATCAGCCGCCTGATGCCGAAGACTTTCAAGCGTATGGTTGAAATATCAAGGTGCAAACGATCCATCCCGATATCGTACGTACGGGCTGCTGCGTCGATCAAAGCTCAGACCGCAGAAGACAGTCAGCTGATATGCGGCGCCAAAAAGGCGACATCACGGCGATTTTTGTGCAAGTCGTCGCCATCTGATTCCATCTAGCATTTTTATGCACTCCGCAATAATTGTTCATTATTATGCTTAAACTACGTATTGTTATTTTTTAATTATTTTTTAAATAATTGCTTGATAACTGTCAAATAACCTTTTTTATATAATTTTCTCCACATAAAAACAAACAAAAACAAGAACTAATTCGATGCCACAGCTAGATGTACACACAATCGGAAAGTGTCATTTCAGTATCTTTGACAGCTTTCCTGCGGTCTCCTTGTTTACGCCTGCATGCTGAACATTCTATTACGGTGCACATGCAGGCAATTTCAGGGGCTTTTATCAATATAGGTACGCAAAGCAGGGATTTAAACCGTAACCGAAACCGAAAACCATTTAGGAACGAAAATTTTCAGTAATCGTAACAGAAAGAAAATTGTTATTTGAAATTTAAAAAAAAAACAAAAAAAAAAAAACGTAACCGTAAGCGTAACCGTAAAGTATTTACCGGTAACTGGTTTTAACCAATATTAGCCAAAAAAAACAAAAAAACTCTCAGGTATGATTTGGAGGACGGATCTTGAAATATTGTGGCAATTTGACAGAGTTACTTTCAGCAAGTGGTGCACCTGGTAATACAATTTCCGTTCAATCTAACTTTAGGATTAAGGATACTTGGTTGGAATCAGTAGTCGTGCTTATAATAAAAAAGTCTATTTCTAAATCTGTCACACCCCTACATCGCTACATGTGTCAGTACGTGTCGCCTTCAGTGTAATAACTAATAAGTTAGAATTCTCAGATGTCAATCGAATTCGGTTCTATCAAAACCACCAATGTTCCTGACATGCAGTAGCCAGTATGAAGAAACGAGGTAAATTGACTGTCATGCAGAGCTGGCGGAAAAAAAAACCTGGTATTCATTTAGTCTGAAACGTCGCTAGTGACGATTTTGAGACAACACAGAAAGAAAAAACAATGTGACAGGTTTGACATTGGCGTTAAGTGTATGTTTCATATTAACCGTGATCCAGAATTTACCTGAACAGAAAACAATCACAAAAATTAAAAGTATTTTGTGAAGTGAAAGCTAATATATCCTTTGATGGCCAGTATTTACATGGAAGTTCAGTGACTGGCCGGCATCGGCGCTTTGGTGTTCAAGCTGGCGAGCCCCGTCATGGAAGATCCGTTTACAGACCGCCATCGTTTTATTTTTTTCGCCTTTTTCACTATGAAGTCAAGTCATTAAGATTCTGACAAACTGTGGCAATTCATGGATAGCGAGTGGAAATGTTTGCGTTGATCAATCCTTCCTAAATGACTGCCGACGCTAGGGTATTTTATCCCAGCATGGCAAGGCTGACGTGTTTTATCGCGAAAATGCAAGAAAAAACAATACGGTGAAGAAAATTAGCTGCAGAAAATTTGAGAATATGAGCAGCTACGCCACAAAAAATAAATTTTACAACGCCGAACATTACTTTTTTTCAGGAAGCTTGTTTAATTTGATGTAATATACTTAAGGTCCGGTGGTGTGCGCAGGTGTTTGGCCCTGATAACAAATAAAAACGGTATAACGGAGCCTAAAAATGAAGAAAAAAAAAACGTGGCATGATTGAGCAAGCGCTTTGGGTTACAAAACCAATAATAAACATTACTTTCCAGAGACTAGAAAAGTAAGAGATGTGTTTATTGCTTATGACGCTACGAAATTGAGTGCGAAAATATGCTATTTCAGACAGGAATCAACTGCTTTCTGTGGTAGTTACGATTATCTAACAGAAATATTTCGAATGTTCCCATAGCCAAACGATATCTGTCGCTTTGATAACTTATGTTATACGACATACCGTTCCAGAGGAACGCGAATATAAAAACTTCTTTTTTTAACGCAAAAAAGCGAGAAACACCACTGCATTTTGGATGTTCACACTGCCGGGTTTGTGAATGTGACCCCTTGACGTTACGAAAAATAATTGTTACAACGTTAAACGATGCCATTTCTGAAAGCTAGTTTAATTATCTGTGCTGCACTTGAATCTCAGGAATGAAAACGTGTCTAGGCCTAATAAAAAAGAAAAACTGTGGAGCGCAACCCGTACAAATAAAACCTGGCGGCACGCGGGGGATAGCACTGATCTACGAGAACAAATTAAATACTACTTTCCGGAAGTAAGAATATTAAGAGATGTACTTAGTACGTAGCGCGCTATGAGCTCAGCTAAATTACTGCCTTAAAATGACGGTATTTTTGATTCGAGAGTGGGTGAGGATGGCCGCTTTCAGACAAACTTCAGCTGCATTACTGGGGCAGTTTTACCACTTACACATTTTCCCATTTTCTCGCAATATGCTCATTATTATTACATTTCTTTCTTCTTTGAAAGGACTTGTACTGTTTGCCTACGGTTATGAATTATCCAGGCAAAACAAGAGGGCCACGGTTTGTGCTTTGCAACAATTCAAACTTAGGCTCGCACTTTTTGTTTTCACCTTCTCCGTGATTATTACCTAAAGAATGGTGCCGACGACTGCAAAAACATTGAAAATATTTAAAATAATAAAATCTAAGAAAGAAAGGTGAGAAAAAAAATATTTAAAATAATAAAAACTGAAACAAAAGGTAAAAAAATATTTAAAATAATAAAAACTAATAAAAAAAAAAACATAAGAGAGAGTGCTTCCGGGATTCGAACCAACGTCTCGCCCGGCTATCCCAGTGTGTTTTCTGGAAGGATACATGTCTGCTCAATTCGTTTCGAACCATTGTACACTTTGTTTCGCATTTAATATTTTGCTGCGTGTTCAGGACTTATTCATAATATTATGGCAATAATGACGTCTGCAATAATTCATTAATGCTGTGTCTTTAATGAGTTTTATAATGCGGTTTGCTTATCCTTTTATCTGAAACGTTTTGAAGATACGAAAACAATCTCATCGAGTCAACAGCCTATGTTTCGCACGGTCTGCTTGCCGTATCGGCCGTGTGCGTTTGAATGCCTGCGTTCACGACCGGATAACGGTTAAATTTTCCGATTAGTCGTGATGCGTGGAGTTTGCCTTAGTTTCAAACGTGTCCGAAAAAGACGGAAGCGACTGTGAGAAGTGGAACTTCGTCAAATCGGCTCAACAGCCAAGATCATGGCACGGGAACCGAAGTAAGTTTGTTTCTTTGTTCGTTAAGGCTAGCTTATTTCCTGCTTTCAGAAAGCTTGTTATTGTCTGTAGATCGCTTGCTTTTACCAGTATTACTAATTGTGCGCGAATGGTGTTATGCGAGGCTGATTTTCTTCTTTTTTTCCCCCATGCAGAGACTGCACTCGCTCAATGTTCATCAGTAGCGGCGGAACTCTTTGGGAGACGGGGGGTGCGGGGGTGGGGGTCAAAGCGGATGGGGGAGGATTGCCTCCCCAAAGGCCTCTCTCTGCCGTATTGTTTACTGGTAAACTAGAATGTCTGGAAGCGCGCGGTGCGGTGCCCCTCCATCGCCGACGCCATTGCATGCGGAGAGCTGGACCCGACAAAAAGCAGCGATTGATTGATCGAGCAAGCCCGTAGCTTCCACCGCCCAGTCGTCTCCAAACGATTTCATTTTCGCGATTCGTAATCAGAAAAGAATTGCCAAAAATCGGTGCCGCAATGAATTCACCCCATGGTTATTAATGCATAGCATACCACTTCCGATCGCAAAAATTTGTGCCCGCGAAATAATTTTTGACGCCGGCACTTATTCCTCGCGAAATGTCGAGCTCTAAATATCATTTGCTGTACACGTGTTTTGTATGATCCAACGTACTTGCAACGAATTTCACAGCTCCAAAAACACTCAGGCTGCTTTAAATGGTGAAGCATTTATTCTTTTCCTACTGCTGTTTTTTAGAGGCTATTAAGTATTAATTACAAGCTTCTAGGGAAATTTACAAGCATGTCCTGAATTAAGGTAGAGTCTCGCAATTTTTTGGTATCTATATTTTTTTCAGTATAAGTATATAGTGTTAGACATACCTCACCAAATCCCTGTTTTTTCGTTTGGTATTGCCTTTAGCGAATGGTGCAACTTGTAATTGTTTTTAGTTGTTGCATGATTGTAGTAAGGTGGTGAGCTGGTACTAATGGAACATCTTGAAAAATTGTTCTAAAAAAAATCAAGGAGGCAGGGAAAGTAACACATAGACCTCATGCAAGCGCAAACTGAATTCGCATAAATCAGAGAAGGGAGAAATATAAATACGGAAGGGCTTGAGCACAGGCCCAAGTGGAACGCGCTGATTTACCTGTTAGCAAGAGCCGACTAAAAGAAAAAAAAAAGAAAAGAAGAAAACATTATTTTTTATGTTAGTGAAGGTGACAGATAGATCGCTAGTACATAAAGAGAGCTCTATCTCTCTCTAAAATCTACGATGGATTGTCACATACCTATGCACTGTTTACACCACTCGTGTATGTCATCCTTAGGAAAAACGTCAATAATTAGCAGATACTATAAAATCATAGAATGTAATTATTTTAGGCCTTTCTTATTCGTAGTATGGTGCAACCAATGTTGTCCGCACATCCGCCGGTTACCTGAGCTGCCGAGGAAATTGTTACAGTATTATGCATATGGGTGAATTAGCACGGCCCACTTGGACCTGTTCGAACTTTTGTTAAAGCTCCTAACGCATTCTTTTTTTTCTTTTCTAATGTATGTGTGTTGGGAGTCCGCACTCGTATGTAGTGTATGTATTCCTAGCCTTTATTCCTTGTTTTTTGGGTACTATTTTTCAAGATGTTCAATCAGAATGAACTCACCACTTTACTACATGGAAAGGCTGTTGCTAGTTCTAGAGTGTCTGTAAAACAGTCTACCTGACATCGTTGCCTCACATCCCGGTTCCTGAAGCTCGCATTCTCCGAGTAAATCCTTTCTGATTTCTCTCATCCTCTTATTTTCTTTTGTGTAATATCAATTGAGTTGCGAATGTACACCAGTCTGCGTAATACGTGTTTCTGTATTTTTGTCCTTGTCTTTTTGTGCACTTTTTTCAAGTTGGTCCATGATATTTTTTATCATATATTTTAATCTGTGTTTTCATCCTTGTACTTACTGCAGCCTTTCCCAATTAGATGTTGGCATTCACTTTCGCCATCCTGATGTGAGTGACCTGAGACGACACAAAATGACAGTCTCCCCTGCTGAAGTCCTGGTTTCATGAAAGACTGCCAAGGCTGTTCATGGTAAAGTTAGCAATATAATAGCAACTTATTGCTGCTAGGATTGTTTTTGACACAGACTGCATTTATGGGCTGGCCTTTAGCAATTCTCTTGCCACTCACATGGAATGAAAGCCTTTAGGGAAACTGCGCATTTCATTCGTAAGCGCAATGCTGAGTTTACAACAGAAGTGCATTGCGTTGCCTTGCGTTGGGGGTCGGTGGCCGACTGGGCAAGCGCACACCATTTGGAGCACGTGGAACGAAAGCTTGCGCTGCAGAACCCTGGGATCCTAGGTTCAGTCCGAACCCCTGCCCATTTCGATCTAGAAAGCATCGTACTGGCATGCGTATCACTACTGCGTGGTGCAGGTTGTAGATTCCAGGTTAGCAGTCATACTGCACTGGCTAAATTGCTCACCTACAGCGAGCAACTCATCGCAACTTTGAAATGGCTCACCAACTACACGCTGTAAAAATATCCACAGAACCCCAACAGAAGTGCGTCACTAATTGCACCCAGTATTGCTGTGTTGTATCTGTATTTTGTATTTGTTTATTTAGTGTTCCCAATAATGGCTGAAGCCTTCCCATTGGTGCGCTTGTTAGTAGCAACATACAAACACAAACAAACGGCAAGAGTGGTGAACACCACCACTTTTACCGCTCGCCGCCGCGCCCATTGGTTTTCGGAGAAGTTTGCAGTGTTAGTCCTTGTGGTATTTGGTCATATATAGCACATGGACAGAACCAGGGCGCTGTACCTACAACTCAACACTTGCAAGACTTGCACGAATACACCCTGTAGGTGCTCGCACTTTCAGAGTCATTTTAATGTTGCAGAAATGATAGAATGGATGCTTGGGCGAGTTGATGAACCATATTCTATGGTGACAGCGCAGAAAAACATTCGTACACCAGACACTCAGGAAGACAAGCACACGCGCTGAACTTACAACTCTCGTGTATTCGACTACTTAGTTCTTCTCTTCAACGTCTAGATTGACTTTTCAGAGTGTGATAAGGAGAATAGCACAAAATACAAGGAAAGAAGCAAAGAACAGAAAAAAAAGAGACGGAGGAAAAACAAAAATAGGAAGATCTTACAAGTCATCCCTCCCCCTCACTACTATCCTTAAGGTAGAAATTGGAGCTTTTTGGTTGACAACACAATAGAAGGACTACTTACACACTTGTTCTTCAGATGCTCTATTCTTTGCGCTTCCATTATTTCTCTTGGCAATGGGTCTCGACTCTTTACTATTACGGAACAATTTTCAAAATGTGCTACACAACCACACTCCGGACAGTGGGTTCCCAAATGTCCAACGGCGACTCGGTGGGTGTTATAAAAATACTCCTTTAAACGATCATTTAAACACCTGCCAGTCTGGTCTACATAAGTAGTGTGGTAAGACGTATGAAGGCCAGACTGGCAGGTGTTTGAATGATCGTTTAAGGGAACATTTTTATAATAACCACCGAGTCATCGCTGAGCATTTGGGAGTCTGCTGTCAAGATTGTGGTTGCATAGCACATTTTGAAAATTGTTCCATAATATATATGATTTGAGACCAATTGACAAGAGGAATAATGAAAGCGCAAAGAATAGAGCATCTGAAGGACAAGTGTGTAAGTAGTCCTTCTATAGCGTTGTCGACCAAAGAGCTTCAATTCCTATCTAAACAATAGCGGTAGAGAGAATGATGATGTGTAAGGGTTTTCTTTCTTCTTTTGTCTTGTCTTTCGCTTTTTTCCTTGTATTCTGTGCTATTTCTTCTGCTTATCACGTTCTGGAAAGTCTATCCAGACGTTGAAGAGAAGAATGAAGTAGTCGAGTACACAACAGCTATAAGTTTAGTGCGTGTGCTTGTCTTTCTGAGTATCTGTTGTGTGATTGTTTCCCTGCACTGTCACCATAGAATATTCAAAAATGAATAATGCCATTGGCATATTTGTCATGCCAAAGCCTGTCACACTTGTTCCGAACTTTTATCTCCACGAGATCACAATACCATCGTTTCTGTTGTAGTCACACTGCAGACTCTATACTTGTTTTGCTTCAGTCTTTGTAAGGGGGACGCTGTAGTCCGATTCTACACATCTATGGCGTAGTAGACAGCACCATATTTGCAGAGCTAGTCCTCGGTTTTTGTGGTTCCATCGAAATATATTTCAGCTTTTACGTTATTTGTTATTTGGTATGTACATTTACAGCCGTATATAGATTGAAGGCAGCAAATATTTTGCCAGCACTCGTGGTACGCGTTTGAAGTATATTGCGTTAACGTAATTGACCCAACCTCTGATTTTTATTTGTCAGTCCCTCTAGCGAATTGTGCATGCTATGATTGCTTTTGTTTGTTTGTTTCACATAATCTACGGCACATTTTTCACCTTTCTACTCAGTGCAGCCCTCGCCGAACAGAAGCTAGCATCGACCAAGCCGAGGTTCAGTCCATGGCAGTGTGCAAAAGTTGTTGATGGGTAAGCTGCCTTATATATACAGCTGTGTAAGAGCAGTTTGTCTTGTGTGACAATTTGAAATGCATTTTTATGTTCTAGAAAGTGATATTTGCATCGGCACACTTGCAATTTGAACCGTTACCAAGCCTGTTCTGAACTTTCATCCTTTTGAGATTTCAATACAGCCGTTTGTGCTGCACACACACTGGCTACTTCGGCCAGACAGAGACATGATCCATATGAAGGTAAACAGGCGAGTATCAACGGCTCAGTTCCGTGTGTGGTGACGTTCTCTCCTTATCCGACGACTTACCACACTTGGTTCGCAAGGCATTTGAAAAGGAGAGCAAGTCAACTGCTGGATGATGCTGCCAGTACTGAGCAGTCGACGATTGCTTGTTCACCTTTGTATAGATCACGACTGTACTTCAAGCTCGGCAAGTGTGACACTTATCTGATTCAGCCTAGCAGTGGTGTGCTGAGCGGTATGTGTAGAGCTAGTTGATTTGTGTATAGACAGTGGCTGTGCGGTATAAAACAGACCCGATTGGGAACTTTAATGCAATCTTTTGTACTCCCATTGATGTTATGATTATGATTACAAAACGTCTTTTGGTGCAAAAAAAAAAAACGCAATGTAATCGTTTTTTGAGACTGCGTGTGCGATCTCCAAGCTTGTGTTTGTACGTTCTGTGCGGTTAAATGATCTGTATAAGCAAAACTAGAGAATCCTTGAGCTATATGTTGCAAGGAGTGAAAACAGCAGTGCGCCCGCATTCTCCCCTCTTCTGTATACTGTGCAAATGCAGACGGACGCGCACTTTGGATGCTTTGCACTTAAAGGCCAAACATAAAGCACACTGCTTACTACGTATCAATTATTGTGAAGTGTTTGTGGATTTGGCTTTTAAATGTCATGCACATAGGAAGCACAATGGTGATGTAAAGTATGCCGAAATCGTAATGGTGCACTTTCAGGTTTTACAGGGCATGTTCAGCAAAATGCGGAACAAATTGTTTGTGTCAAAATTTTACATCGCCCAAAAAAAGGTCTTGTGTTGTCCTAGGCCAGGGGCCTATTTACAAAAATTATTACAAAACAATGTAGCTAATAATGTGTATATCTGCTGATTATTGTTTTTTTTTCAATTACAGTATACACGGTATCTCCAAGGAGAAGGGGTGGGATTATGTAGAGAAGCTAGTACTTCTCTCTATGGGTACAAAGCTGTCCGAAATAAAGTCGGAATGGAAAAAGCACCACCAAGTTCCGCCTGGTCCTGAGCAGCCACAATAATGAACACAGAATTCAGAAAAATAGTAATATGAAGGACCTAGGCAGGCAGCCACAAGTTTTGAGTTCGCAATGACATTTGATTATGATCACAGATATTCCTGCATTGCTCAAAGTCGCATAGTTTACACACCATATTGGTTATGGTTAGCGCAGCAGGAATATTTTTTTATGAGGCTTAAACGTCATTTTTAATTGAACAATTGTGGCTTTCTGTGTAAGCCCTTTGTGTTTTTACTCTTTTTTATTTGTGTGTTCGTTATTTAATTTTTTCTTATGATTTAGTCCGGGTTTCTGTTACTTGTGTGTTCGTTATTTATTTATTTTTTTCTTTTATTAAGTTTTAGTTAAAAATATGATGCCCTCGTCATTTTCCAGTCCGGGAAACGATGGTGACCTCGTCGTGTTCAAGGAGCAGTAATGAACTTTTCATCTTGTATTGCTTCCGGCGAACAATGGTGTCTGTGCGCGTGTGTGGGTGCGACGTGTTGGTCACAAGGGATGATTTCGGGACTGAACGGAAAAACAAGGCCAGCGAGGAGCGACTAGGGGACTTTGGACATCGCACGGTGAGAGGAAGGACTTCAAAGACGAGGCTAGCAAGCAAGCCCATGTCAAAACTGCTGTGCTCGACCGGAGAGTTGAATCAGAACTTTACCCTGTGAGTAAGGATCAACGTCTTTGGAACTTTCGTATAGTTTACAGCTTAATTGTCGCCTTCCTTTTGTTTTATTTTAATAGGAGTCTGCGTGCTACTACATATTTAGTTTATTTTAATGTTTGTTCGTGTGATATTACTATTATTTTTTTCTTGAACGGCGGAAGTGCTTGTTTTGAATTTTGGCGCTTTTATGCAAAAAACTTTTTTTTGCAAGCCACATCTGTCTGCTCCCTCGACAACCAATCCCACCAAAGGGCTGTGACTTTCAGACGTCGAATGATATGTTACAATGTTTGCTAACTAGCGATCGCCTGCATTTCATTTTTTTAGCATACATATTTGTCGGAATTTCAAATTTCGCACCAGGCCACTAAAGATTGGTCAGTGGCCTATTCTGCCGATGTATCTACGTAAACACACGTTTGGCAGTGTGGGATAGTAGCAAAATGTATATTTTGTGGATATTCATAGAAATGCATTATATGATCCCATGTCTGGAGATCAAAGTATGGTACCTGCCCCACGGCAATAATTTTAATGTGATGCTAGAAGGAGCATCACATGAAAATTGCTTTATATGAGGTGGGTACCCTATTTGCCAGACCCAAACACGGGATCATATAAAGCAGTTTATATATGGTATATAAGGAATTGGGCAGATATGGCTATATCTATCCATATACGGCCTGATTATGCATATGTGGTGATATCTGCCCCATTCCTTATATATACATATCTGTATTTTCATTATAAGTCTAGATATGACATTTTTGTAAGGGATGGCTTGTAGCATCAGCTGCAGTACATCGGAAGGTGAAACAGTATGTGTGTCACTCATTAAACTACTTCTATTATATTCAGGTGTTGCCTGATACGGTTTAATATACGGTTAGACCCACTCCGGTGAAGCTCTACGGATTGGCCAGATACGGTTCAGCTTCTGCTTCGACCAATTACGGTTGGGTTTCCGGGCTGGGTATTTCCGGTTCATTTACGGTTTCTAGAAACCCGGTTTGCTTAGGGGCCCATACGACGGATTAAAATTCCGGATTCATTCCGGCTTATTTTTAAACCGTTTTTTGTTTGGTAGGGTGATGCGTCCTTTTGCAGGTTGTGGTCATACGATGTACCGCTTCGCCGCCAGACACGGCAGGCATCGCGCAGAAAAACCGCTGATGTTGGGTGCTGCGATGAAAACTGGTGGCTTTCTTTCGATCCGCGCTGTTGCGAGGTTTGACGATGATACATTGGTTCACCGGCCCATGCGGCAGCAGCGATCTCAAGTAGAAGAAGGCGTAATCGTACTGCGCACGTCATGCCGGCACTGAACCCCGTCCGAAGTGTGAGTGATGCGTCCTTTTGTAGGCTGTGGTCATACGATGTACCGCTTCGCCGCCATACACGCCTGGCATCTCGGAGAAAAACCGCTGATGTTGGGTGCTGCGATGAAAACTGGTGGCTTTCTTTCGATGCGCGCGGTTCCGAGGTTTGACGATGATACATTGGTTCACCGGCCCATGCGACGCCAGCGATCTCAAGTAGAAGAAGGCGTAAGCGTACTGCGCACGTCATGCCGGCACTGAACCCCTTCCGAAGTGTGAGTGATGCGTCCTTTTGCAGGTTGTGGTCATACGATGTACCGCTTCGCCGCCATACACGCCTGGCATCTCGGAGAAAAACCGCTGATGTTGGGTGCTGCGATGAATACTGGTGGCTTTCTTTCGGTGCGCGCGGTTCCGAGGTTTGAGGATGATACATTGGTTCACCGGCCCATGCGACGCCAGCGATCTCAAGTACAAGAAGGCGTAAGCGTACTGCGCACGTGATGCCTGCACTGAACACCGTCCGAAGTGTGAGTGATGCATCCTTTTGCAGGCTGTGGTCATACGATGAACCGCTTCGCCGCCAGACACGCCTGGCTTCTCGCAGAAAAACCGCTGTTGTTGGGTGTTGCGATGAAAACTGGTGGCTGTCTTTCGATCCGCGCGGTTCCGAGGTTTGACGATGATACATTGGTTCACCGGCCCTTGCGACGCCAGCGATCTCAAGTAGAAGAAGGCGTAAGCGTACTGCGCACGTGATGCCTGCACTGAACCCCGTCCGAAGTGTGAGTGATGCATCCTTTTGCAGGTTGTGGTCATACGATGAACCGCTTCGCCGCCAGACACGCCTGGCATCTCGCAGAAAAACCGCTGTTGTTGGGTGTTGCGATGAAAACTGGTGGCTTTCTTTCGATCCGCGCGGTTCCGAGGTTTGACGATGATATGGGGGATCTGGCGCCGACATGGCCGCTAGAAACTTACGCCTCATATTCCTTCAGGTGGTGTGGTTCGTGGCAGCCTTCCATGACGCTGCAGCGACGACGTGTTTCGTCTCGGATGACAACGCCTACCAAGAACAAGTTTGCCCGGCCTTTGTGTTCTGGGATGAGTCCTCGCCGCTGGACATGACAGCGCTGCCGGCACTTCTCGACCATCACATCGACTGGCAACCATGGGCATTCGATCACGGCAGAAAACTACAAAAACTGCTGTCGCACCCTGTCACTTCGGGATCTGGCGCCGACATGGCCGCTAGAAACTTACGCCTCATATTCCTTCAGGTGTGTTATTCTTACCTTCCTATTAACGGTAAACCTTTCAAGAAATCGGCGCCAGAACCCACTACGACTGTGATTGTGCGTTTCGTGACCTCGTTTTGTTTGGGATGTACGCGTCTTGTCCAAAATCTTCTTTTGCTTGCCGGTGACGTAGAGCAAAACCCAGGGCCCCTGTCTCCCGAGCAGGAAAAGCAGATGTTTGACGTTATCATGACCATACCGTCAATGCAACAAAGACATTCGGAAATTCTTGAAGAAGTCCGTTCTATTAGAAATCACCAGCAGATTCTCGATCAAAAGGTGACGGCACTAACGGACAAGATAAAGCAGGTTGAAGATAATGTAGCATCCGTACTCCCGATAAAGGCTGAAGTGGCACGCCTTGCAACTCAATCCGATAAGCTTGCCTCAAGTATCACGACCTTACAGGACTCTCACGATGACCTAGATAATAGGTCTCGCAGAAACAACTTAATATTTTTTGGCATTCCAGACGTTCAAAATGAGACATGGGCTACTTCAGAGGAAAGAATTGTGTCATTTTGTTCTGAAAAACTGAACATCCAGATTGATTCTGCTGCGATCAAAAGAGCTCATAGACTAGGGCGTTTTACGCTCACAAAAAAGCGGCCCGTGATAGTGAAGTTCCTATCATTTCAAGATAAGCAGCGAATACTCTCAGTCGTTGGAAGGCTAAAAGGATCGGAGTTTTCGATTAGTGAAGACTACTCGCAAAAAGTTCGCTTGGAAAGACAAAGATTGCTTAAGTTTGCTAAGGACCGCGGAGGGGACTTCAAACTGCATTTCAACAAGCTAAAAATGGCTAATCAGACTTACATGTATGACAGTACTACAGACACTGTGACGAGGATGGAGAGATAACCACTACCGATTAATAGCCACAAACAAAGAATTGTCAATAATAATGACTTGGTTTGCATTGTCGTGAATTGTCGGAGCCTAAAGAACAAAATAATAGAATTTGCCTCCCTCTTGGAAACAATAAAGCCACACGTGGTCCTTGGCACAGAGTCCTGGCTCGATAATACAATAATGGACAGTGAAATATTTCCATCCACGTATACCACGTACAGGAAAGATCGCAGCGTGCACGGTGGAGGTGTCTTTGTCCTTATTCATAATAGTCTTAGTAGCCTCTCTGTCAATATCGAATGCAACACATGTGAAACTGTTTGGTGTAAAGTTATGCTCCAGGATGGCTCCTCTGTAGCGTTTGGTTCCTTTTATAGACCACCCGGCGCAAACCCCTCTTTCAGCTAAGCAATATCCTTTTGAGCCTTCAGGCAACATATACCATTCTTGCAGGCGACTTTAACCTGCCAAATGTAGAATGGGTCTCTTTTCAGCCAATCATTCAGACCACGTCTATTCTTTATTCAGCTTTTCGTGATATGATCAATGCACACTCATTATTACAGTTTGTGGAAACGCCAACAAGGCTTGGTCCTACGAGTGCTAATGTGCTAGATTTGTTTTTATGCAGTGACCGTAATATTGTTTCCTCTGTTCTTACAATACCTGGTATAAGCGATCATGAGGTTGTTGTCGCAAAAATGTGCTGTAATGCAACGCGCCGTCGCAGTTCACAACCACGGAAAGTGTTTTTCTATGAAAGCGGGGACTACGGTTCGCTATCGAGTGAACTAGATGAATTTTTTCCAGAATTCCAGCTGCATACCTCAGCTTTAGATATTAATTCAGCGTGGAATCTTTTTAAGACAAAAATTTTATCTTTAACCCAGACGTTTGTTCCATCACGTATCATATTGGCAAAGCGCCGAAACGATAAACCGTGGATGAATAGAGAACTTCGAACATTGATAAGCAAAAAGAATCGTTTGTTTCGCCGGTATTGTCAATCGAGGGAAACTGTGTTTTACCTTAAAATGAAAGAAATGAATAGGAACATAGCAAAAGAAATGCGCAAGGCACAAAACAAGTATGAAAGAACTCTCTCTGAAAAAGTCAAAAGAAATCCTAAGGAAGTGTGGAAATACGTAAAAAACAAGACAAATTCTAATATTACTATCCCTGATGTAGTGGATGGCATGGACTATAGCAACGATCGAGAAGGCAAGGCTGAAAGCTTCAACTTGTACTTCCAGTCAGTGTTCACTCAGCCAGGCAGCATGGTTGATAGTCTAAGGAATTTCAATGGGTTTTCACTTATGGATGACATAGAGTTTTCAGAGCACGGCATCACTTTGCTCTTACAGAAGATCAAGGTAGGCTCAGCGCCTGGCCCAGACCGCATTTCTAACTATATTCTGAAAAATTGTGCCCCTCTGTCGCTTCATATCTAATAGTGTTGTTTAGAAAATCATTTGAACAAAGTGAGTTACCTCTTGATTGGAAAAATGCAAATGTAGTTCCTGTACATAAAAGTGGAGACAAAACAAAAACTTCTAACTATAGACCTATCTCTCTAACAAGCGTTTCCTGCAAGACACTAGAACACATTATTTACACTAACTTAATTAGTCACCTACAAGGTAATAATTTTTTTCACCCAACGCAACATGGCTTTAGGACTGGATATTCTTGCGATACACAATTAGTAGAGTTTACCCATGATATCGCTACATCGATAAACCATGGTAGCCAAGTTGATTGTGTCTTTTTAGACTTCCGAAAGGCATTTGATTCAGTATCACACACTCTATTGCTGCAAAAATTATCTACCATTCATATTCCAAATACACTCCTTAAATGGCTTGAAGCCTATCTCGTTGGCAGGAAGCAAAATGTTGTCCTCGACGGTTTGAATTCGTCATATGTAAGCGTCTTATCAGGTGTCCCACAAGGATTTGTGCTCGGTCCCCTTCTTTTTTTGATATACATAAATGATTTAGCTGTGAATATTTCTAGTTCCGTCAGATTATATGCCGATGATTGCTGCGTTTACCGTGACATAACATGTGAAGCGGACTCTGAACTTTTGCAAAATGACCTAAGCTCTATTCTATCCTGGTGTCAAACATGGCAGATGACTCTGAACCTAAACAAATGCAATCTGGTCAGGTTTACTAACAAACGACGACCGCTTCTCACGGAATATTTTCTTGGTGGCACAAGCTTATCTGTTGTTTTACAATATAAATATCTAGGCGTTCTCTTTTCCAGCGAACTATCCTGGAACTCTCATGTTAATTACCTGTCCTCTAAAGCCAGCCGCACATTAAACTTCCTTAAACGCAACTTTAGGCAAGCGCCTGCAAAACTCAAAGAAACTTTATATATGGCAAACGTGCGTCCGATTTTAGAATATGCTTGCACCGCGTGGGATCTTTGCACTAAGACAAGTATAGATGAGCTCGAACGCATACAAAAACGTGCAGCGCGGTTTGTGACTGGCGATTATGATTTCTCAAAAAGCTCGTCTGCTATGTGTACTAAATTAGGGTGGCCTTCGCTTGCTGACCGCCGAAAATATCTTAGACTGTCCTTATTTTACAACACATTTAATAACAGAAATGGCATTAATAAAGAACAATACATAAAAGAACCAACTTATGTGTCTCCCCGTACAGATCACCCTCTGAAAGTCCACGAATACAGGTGCAGAATAAACATATTTAAGTATAGTTTCTTTCCCCGTACAGTACATGATTGGAACAACTTACCAGCTGAAATTGTCTCTGCTCCATGTTTCTCATTTTTTACAACGCTGCAAAATTTTCTGTTAAATTAGTTTTTGCTGTCAATCTCGTATCATCTTTTTCTTGGTGTTTTTGTTGTAAAATTGCTGTGGTGGTATCACCTACATAGTTTGCTATTGCTGTCATTGTCATTGTTCCCGCGTCACACAGTCTGCTGTTTATTATGTACTATGCATCTGTGTATATCTTGTACTGTCTTCCCCCCTACAATAATGCCCTATTAAGGGCGCTGTAGGTAACCGAATAAATAAATAATACATTGGTTCACCGGCCCATGCAACAGCAGCGATCTCAAGTGGAAGGAGGCGTAAGCGTACTGCGGAAGGAGGCGTAAGCGCACTGCGCACGTCATGCCGGCACCGAACCCCGTCCGAAATGTGAGTGATGCGTTCTTTTGTAGGCTGTGGTCATACGATGTACCGCTTCGCCGCCAGACACGGCAGGCATCTCGCAGAAAAACCGCTGATGTTGGGTGTTGCGATGAAAACTGGTGGCTTTCTGCTGATCCGCGCGGTTCGGAGGTTTGACGATGATGCATTGATTCGCCGGTCCATGCAACAGCAGTGATCTGAAGTAGGAGAAGGCGTAAGCGTACTGCGCACGTCATGCCGGCACTGAACCCCGTCCGAAGTGTGAGTGATGCGTCCTTTTGCAGGCTGTGGTCATTTGATGTACCGCTTCGCCGCCAGACACACCTGGCATGTTGCAGAAAAACCGCTAATGTTGGGTGGTGCGATGAAAACTGGTGACTTTCTTCTGATCCGCGCGGTTCCGAGGGTCGACGTGATACATTTGTTCACCGGCCCATGCAACAGCAGCGATCTGAAGTAGAAGATGGCGTAAGCGTACTGCGCACGTCATGCCGCCACCGAACCCCGTCCGAAGTGTCAGTGATGTGTCATTTTGCAGTCTGCGGTCATAGGATGTACCGCTTCGCCGGCAGACACGCCTGGCATCTCGCAGAAAAACTGCTGGTTTTGGTTGCTGCGATGAAAACTGATAGCTTTTGCCCGATCCGCACGGCTCCGAGGGTTGACGATGATACATTGGTTCACCGGCCCATGCAAGAGCACCGATCTGAAGTAGAAGAAGGCGTAAGCGTACTGCGCACGCCATGCCGGCACCGAACCCCGTCCGAAGTGTGAGTAATGCGTCCTTTTGCTGACTGTGGTCATACGATGTACCGCTTCGCCGCCAGACCCGTCAGGCACCTTGCAGAAAAACTGCTGATTTTGGGTGCTGCGATGAAAACTGGTGGCTTTTTTGCGATCTGCGCGGTTACGAGGTTTGACGATGATACATTGGTAAACCGGCCCATACAACAGCAGCGATCTCACTTAGAAGAAGCCGTAAGCGTACTGCGCATGTCATGCCGGCACCGAACCCCGACCGAAGTGTGAGTGATGCGTCCTTTTGTAGGCTGCGGTCATACTATGTACCACTTCGCCGCCACACACGCAAGCCATCTCCCAGAAAAACAGCTGATGTTGTGTGCTGCGATGAAAACTGGTGGCTTTCCTCCTATTCTGATTCCATGGCGCGCATTAGAGCGACCAGTCCTCAGATAGCCAACGATTGGATGTCATAGAAAAACTGTACTTTTATATCCATAACAACCACCGTAAAAGACGGTGCTTCGTAGTAGCGCGTTACATGGTGATCCCAGATCGAACGAGTCCTAAACAAAAAGGAAGAAAAACACACACGGCACAGACTGATGCGAACGCGATGCGGCTAACCCTAGCAAGTCCAAACTCAATTAGGTTGCAGTAACAGCACACCCCGTCTGGTATCACGAGATACCACTATGACATTATAACGCAACGTTTACAAACTGGAAACGCACCGAAGTTTGGATCAGTCTTCCTTTGAGATGAGAAGGACAGTCTCAGTGACTGGCCGTAGGAAAGTTTTTAGTTCTCCTCTGGTCGCCGTCTTGATCTCGACTTTCCGTACTTTTCCGTCTGCACTCGGGAAAGTGTTCACAATCTCACCCATAGGCAACTCGTTGCGGTGAACCTGTTTATCCCTTAGGAGCACAATGTCACCTTCCTTGAGGTCTCGACAGCTATCCTGCCACTTGCGACGGCTCTGAAGCGTTGTCATTAACTCACGTCGCCAACGGTGCTAAAAGGAGTCTGCCAACCACTGCACTTGACGCCACTGACTTCTGTAGAGATCCTTGACGTTGAACTCGCCGGGTGGTAACGTGTCTCCACCAACCTTCTGGGTAAGGAGTGTAGACGGAGACAAGATGTCCCGGCATTCCGGATCCATCGAAACCGGAACAAGAGGTCTAGCATTTATGATTGCTGAAACTTCTGTCAAAAATGTCACCAGAACTTCATGGCTGAGACGGCTCGGTCTGTGTTCTAACAACATGGAATCCAAAATACGACGTGCGATTCCGATCATCCGCTCCCGAGCTCCTCCAAAGTGGGAAGAATGAGGAGGGTTGAACACCCAACTGCAATTTTGGCTTGAAAGGAATGCTTGCACTTTGTCGTTGTCGAGACCACTAGTCCTCAGGTTGATCTCAGAACATGCTCCGACGAAATTGGTTCCACAGTCGTATCGCAGCTGTGTCGCAGGTCCTCCGGGTGCGAAAAATCTCCTGAGAGCGTTAATAAAACTTGAAGCATCCATGGACTCTATGACTTCAATGTGGACCGCCCGAATGGTCTTGCACGTAAACAGCACTGCCCAGCGTTTGCTGCTGGCTTCTCCACCTCTAGTTCGACGTGCAGTCACGTTCCATAGTCCAAACACGTCAACCCCCACATATGTGAATGCAGGTTCTGTATTGAGTCGATCAACTGGCAGGTCTGCCATCTTCTGGTCCAGCTGTCTTCCTCGCAGTCTGCAGCACATGACACACCCGTGTATGTACGACGCTATGCAGCGTTTTGCTCCGATGATCCAGAAACCTGCGGATCTGATTGCTCCCTCAGTAATGAGGCAACCTTGGTGCTTGATCTGCCTTTGATAGTACCCTACGAGCAGCAAGGCGACGTGGTGTTTACCAGGTATTATTTGAGGTCTCCGCTCCTCTTGACTCAGCTGTGCGCTGTTGAGGCGACCACCGACTCTCAGCAAGCCCTTGTCATCAATACAAGGATTCAGTTTCCAAAGTGGACTTGATTTCTGGACTCCTCTCCCTTGTGACAAACACTCGAGCTCATTTGCATATGCTTCTAGTTGGACGGAGCGAATGACGAGATTCTTTGCAAGAGACAAATGCTCGACAGATAGCTGTCCTGTTCGAAGGCAGCCACGTGACAGGTCAGCTTCCTCGGCACAAGAAGGGCGCCGAAAGTTGCCAGCAGCACGTATGAGGTATGCCACTGCAAGCATCAGTCTAGGCCAGGTTGAAAAACGACTGAAACGATTAGTCCCGAGTCCATTTGTGGTCACACTGGTGGCTGAGACGCTTGCTACGGGCGGGATTTCGGTATCAGTGTTTGGGTCTATCAGCTCAAACTCGTTCTGTAAGACGCATGAAGACACTTCTTGACGATTTAAGAACTCTGGACCAGTCAGCCAAGCCGTCTCCTGTAGCCGGGCTGCGGGCACGAATGTTGTAGCAAGATCTGCAGGATTTGCATCGGTCCGAACGTAATGCCATTGATCTGGTTGTGTAGATTTTCTGATGCGTTCGACCCTGTAGCCGACATACACGTAAACTCTCCTCGTTTGGTTTTGTATGTAGCCCAAAACCACATTGCTGTCGGTGTAGAAATGCACCACATCTAGTTGTGTGTCAATCCCTTTCTGAATGAGCTCTGCCAGCTCCACAGCCAGTACCGCACCACACAGTTCGAGCCTTGGAATGGTGTGTTGTGGACGTGGTGCTGGCTTAGCTTTGCTTATTATAAAGCCGACATGACACGCACCATCCGAGTCTGTGGTTCTCATATAAGCCACAGCTGCTACAGCCTTGGTCAAGGCGTCTGAGAAGATGTGCACTCCATTCTGATGAGCCGTGCTAAGTGAAACGGCCACATAAGTGCGAGGCACTTCTAGCTGCTCGAAAGCCTGAAGGGAATCCTTCCAGTTCTCCCACTCTTTCCTCTTGTTTTCAGGAAGTAGGGAATCCCACTCGCAGGTTTCTGTGACGAGTTCCCGTAGGAGAGACTTCCCTTGTATGGTAACTGGAGCCACGATTCCAAATGGGTCGTACACGCTTTTCACCATTGACAAGACACCACGCCGGGTGAATGGTGTGTCCTGAACTGGAACCCTGAAGGTGAAGACGTCCTTCTTTACGTCCCAGCAAATTCCAAGACTGCGTTGGATCGGTGGAATGTCATGACTCAGGTCGAGTTCCCTTAGATCTTTTGTGTGGTCCTCCTTGGGGAAAGCTTCCATCACTCTGCTGCTGTTTGATAACTATCTTGTGAAGCCTTAGGTTACAAACTGCCAACATTTGTTGCGTGTGTTTCAGCAGGTCAATAACACCATCTGCCGGAGGGAGAGATTTCAACCCGTCGTCTACGTAGAAGTCCTATCGGACGAACTCCCTGACGTCTTTTCCAAATGCTTCCTCTCCTTCCTGTGCTGTCTTCCGGAGTCCGTATGTAGCCACTGCTGGTGATGGACTGTTACCAAAGACATGCACTCTCATCCGATATTCCACCACTTTGTCGTGGATGTCATTGTTGCGAAACCACAAGAACCTCAGGTAGTTTCGGTGGTCTTCTCGTACCAGGAAGCAGTAGAACATCTGCTGAATGTCCACGGTGACAGCGAAGAGGTCTTTCCTAAAACGAATCAGGACGCCCAGCAGGCTGTTGGTCAAGTCTGGTCCTGTGAGAAGAACATTCTTCAGAGAAGTTCCCTTGAACTGAGCACTTGAGTCGAACAAGACCCTGGTTTCGTCTGGTTTGCGTGGGTGATACACACCAAAGATTGGAAGATACCAGCATTCCTCTTCTTCTCTTAGCGGTGGGGCTTCTGCGAGGCCATTCCTGAACATCTTGTCCATGAATGTCGCAAAATGCTCCTTCATCTGTGGTCTCTTCTGCAGTGTGTGTCGCAGTGATGCAAGACGAGACTGTGCAAGCTCCTTATTATTAGGAAGCCGAGGTCTTGGCACGCGGAAAAGAAGAGGGTCTTCCCAACTGCATGACTCATCTTTGAAGACTTCATTGTTCATAATGTTTAGGAAATTTCTGTCCTCCACCGATGGAGCTGGTTGGTCGTCGTCCTTCGTCGTCTGGAACAACGTGTCTGTCGTTTCTTCGACAGAGTAGCTTTTGATGGGTACACCTTGGTTAGGTGGTACGTGCTGGGTTGGATTGACGGGACCAGTGAATTTCTCCTTGACGAGAAAATGGTTACGGCATGGTTCAAAAAGGGAGGGTCGTCCATTTTCGAGCACGTTTGTCTTGAAGTTGGTGACACAGTCCCGCTTGCATGTGCGACCTAGGCAGACGTCTCCTATGATCACCCATCCTAGGTCTAGTCGTTGACCAAAGGGCGCATCAGGAGGCCCATTGCACTGCTGACGCACCTTGTGGACTCTCAGGATGTCTCTTCCCAGTAGAAGCAGAATCTGAGCTTCCGCATCCAATGGAGGTATGAGGCTCTCTATAGCCTTTAGATCTGGGTGATGACGTGTAGCGTCTGGTGTCGGAATCTCCTTCCTGTTGTTGATCATCTGATTGCATTCAGTCAGGGTTGGGAGAGGTAGTTTCACTCTGCCATCAATATTTGCAACCAGAAACCCAGAGGCTCTCCTTCCTGTGGTTTCTGCTGTTCCAGCCCATGTCTTGAGGGTATATGGCGAACTCTCTCCCTGGACATCAAAGAGGTTGAAGAATTCTGTCCTTGCCAGTGACCTATTGCTTTGGTCGTCCAAGATGGCATACATTCTCACAGCCTTTTGAGGTGCGCTTGAGTGACACACACTCACCAAACAAATCTTGGAACAAGACCTTCCACCGTAACCTTAGCCACACACCTCGGTGCACTTGGAAGATATGTCAGGTGGTAGTCCGTGATGAATGCTATCGTCTTCGGGATCCTGTCTGAGGCTCGAAAACAAAGATTTGGAACTGTCCGGGTGAAGCGCTTTGGTATGTTCAGTCCTGTCACAGTCGTCACACTTGATCACAACTTTACAGTCCCTTGCGAGGTGGTTTGTAGAGGAGCAACACCTGAAGCAGATCCCAAATTGTTTCAGCAGCGACTTGCGTTCTTGCAGTGGTTCCGCTCTGAACACACGGCACTTTCGTAGAGGGTGAGGTTTCTTGTGAAGAGGGCACTGTCTGTTAGGGTCCTCCATCCTCTCGGCTGTGGCTGGCGAATAATGGTCGACGGCTTCTGGAGTAACGTCGGTCGTATGGACTGAAAGGGGCGTGTTTCTGAAGCCTTCTCTTGCCGTGACCTTCTCATTCTTTGGGAACCTCAGAAAGGTGCTTCCCGTTGTGCCGAAAGCAAAGCTCGGGTCGTTCCGCATCCTGGCCTTGTCTCGGACAAACTTCGAGAAGAACGAGAAAGGGGGAAAAGAGACGTGATGATCTTCTTTATACCTTGAGCCTTTCGAGATCCACATCTCTTGGAGACGGTGTGGCAACTTCTCCGCGATGGGGTTCACCCATCTTGCCGTATCCAAATAGCTGAGTCCTGTCAAGTGGGGATCAGCTTTTGCGGCTTCCAGTTCCAGAAGCAGATCTCCCAGTTCCCGTAGTTTGTGAGTGTCTTTGTCGGAGAATTTAGGAAAGCTTCCGATCCTCTTGAAGAGCGCATCTTCTATTACTTCGGGTCGCCCGTAGCAGTCCTTCAGTCTGTCCCAGACTATCTCTAACCCCGCCGCGGGGTTGTCGACATGTACTGAACGCAGACTCTTTGCATAGACCGAAGACTCACGGCCCAGCCAGTTCACGAGAAGATCTAACTCTTCCTTTGCCGTAACTTCCAGAGTTTGCACTATACTTTTGAATGTGGCTTTCCATACTCTGTATTTCTCGGGGTGGTCATCAAACTTGACGAATCCTGTGCTGACCAAATCTCGACGAACCATGTATTTCAGCACACCACTCAATTCTGGAGCAACTTGCTCTGCGGGCCGTTCATTTGAGCCATTGTGGACGGCAGCCTGGTTGTGCACATAGTCTACAGTGCGCTGAGCACGGACTTCTGATACATCTGAGATGGTTCGGTCAGAGCGATGCTCCCCGCCGTGCTCTTCTGCCGCCGCTTGCAGGATTTCTGCTTGAACTTCCATAGCAGCCGCTTTCCTTTCCAGCTGTAGGATCTGTAACTCGGCGTCTAGTTCTGCTTTTCAGCGCTCGTTAGCCGCAGCCGCACTCTTCTTCTTTTCTTCGAGCCTAGCTCTTTCAAGTTTCATGGCCACTTCCTTTCTGGTGAAAGAAGCACGAGTGCGCGCCGCTGCAGCCTCGGCGCGTGCCCTCGTTGCAGCCGTGCTTGTCGTGGTCGCAATCGAGTGTTCCGAACGTGTCGATCCTCCAGAACGTCTCGAGCCGTGAAGTCGTGGCCCGGCAGACTTCGACGAGTGCTCCGAGTTAGCGTGTTCCGAGTCCCGAGACTTCGTGGCGCGGTCGGGCGTCTTTCCGGTGTCCATCAAGGCTTTCTGAACCGCGCGAGCACTGTCGCAATCCGCAGTCTTCTGTAGGGCTAGCTCTAGCTGGCTTTGTTCCGCGTTGATCCCCAACAAGTGGGCCACGTAGCGTTCCGACTGCGCTTGGTAACGACCGTACTCTTTTCGGATACCGCCCGTCGCCGCTTGCTGCGTTTCGGCGTTTTTAGCCTGTTTAACTTCCCGAAGATCGTTTTCGATGCGCTCCCAGACGCAATCGAGCTTTTGACGTTGCTCGTCCCGGTTCGCTTCGTAGTTATGCAAGGCCTTGTGCGACAACGTTTTTTTTTCCTCGCGGTCTCGAGTCTTCTGGCGGCTGATCCTTTATGGCGTTCTCACTCACGTGACCAGCCGCCGAGTCCCCGTCCGAAGGGTCCATCTCGTTCAAGCTTGCGTAGCGGCGTCCCGCGTTCGTGTTCGAGCTGAACCAAGGTGGCGAGGCCTAACGTTCCGATGCGCTCACTTGGCGTTCACCGTCTTTTACTATTCTGATTCCATGGCGCGCCTTAGAGCGACCACTTCTCAGATGGCGAACGACTGGATGTCATGGAAAAACTGTACTTTTATATCCATAACAACCACCGTAAAAGACGGTGCTTCGTAGTAGCGCGTTACATGGTGATCCCAAATCGAACGAGTCCAAAACAAAAAAGGAAGAAAAACACACAAGGCACAGACTGATGCGAACGCGATGCGGCTAACCCTAGCAAGTCCAAACTCAACTAGGTTGCCGTAACAGCACACTTCCGATCCGCGCGGTTCCGAGGTTTGACGATGATACATTGGTTCACCGGCCCATGCAACAGCGGCGATCTGAAGTAGAAGAAGGCGTAAGCGTACTGCGCACGTCTTGCCGGCACCGAACCTCGTCCGAAGTGTGAGTGATGCGTCCTTTTGTAGGCTGAGGTCATACTATGTACCACTTCCCCGCCAGACACGCGAGGCATCTTGCAGAAAAATCGCTGATGCTGGATGCTGCGATGCAAACTGTTGGCTTTCTTCCGATGCGCGCGGTTCCGAGGTTTGACGATCATACATTGGTTCACCGGCCCATGCAACTGCAGCGATCTGAAGTAGAAGAATGCGTAAGCGTACTGGGCACGTCATGCCGGCGCCGAACCCCGTCCGAAGTGTCAGGGATGCGTCCTTTTGCAGGCTGTGGTCATACGATGTACCGCTTCGCCACCAGACACGCCAGGCATCGTGCAGAAAAACCGCTGATATTGGGTGCTGCGATGAAAACTGGTTGTTGCCTTTCGGTCCGCGCGGTTCCGAGGTTTGACGATGATACATTGGTTCACCGGCCCATGCAACAGCGGCGATCTGAAGTAGAAGAAGGCGTAAGCGTACTGCGCACGTCTTGCCGGTGTAGGACGCCGATCTCACTACCCCTCTGCTTCGACTACGGTAGTGGTTATGGCGTAGGCCAAAATCAATACCGTAGTCATTTCGGCGTACGCCATAGTCAATACCGTAGTCTTTTTCGCATAACCCAAACACACTACCCTTACGCCAAACTCAATACCTTGAATTACGTCGGTTCAGCAGGGGTTGAGCCAGTTGAGCTCCGCATTTCGCTAAAACTGGCGGAAGTGACTTTCTGCAGCAAAATACCCTGATTGTTTGTTGTTGTTTGTATGAGCAGCGGAACGCGCGCGGCAGGCGTTGTTAATTTTGATTAGCGTTGATACGGCTGACGGCACAAGCAAGGAAGCTTGGAGTGATTCTGTGTGAATGTGATTTGACATCGCTTCTTTCTGTTTCTTCGATCGTGGTGCAAATGCAGGTGCCCGACTCCCGAACGATTCGAAGGCAAGAGTGGTAGCCCACCTGTCCGCTGGTCTCAATCGCATGCACTGTCGTCATTTTGGGCACATCGGAAGAAAATAAGACGCTCACTATTTTAAATAGCGTGCGATCGGCCTGTCTAGGTTCTGGCGACACCGTTTCAGGCTGTATATGAGAACATTTAGCCACTACAGTACGACTGCTAGCCTGGGGTATGTGCCTCACAACAGATCGAAACGCGGTGGGGGTGGGGATCCCTTGCAGCGGGACCTTTCGCTGTACGAGCTGCGGTGCGCTAACACACTCGACCTCCGATACCCCTTTGGCTCACAGCGCTTGCTGAAAGAAGTTTGGATCGTTTTACGCAGATTTTGCAGTGCGTACGAGACGCACAACTGCTACGTACTACGTCCTAGATGCCCAAACTGAGGCTCGCTACTTGTGCGCGGCTCTCGTGATCTGGAGAACAGTATGCTCGCCATGAAAATGTTGCAGAGAGAAGTACGGAAAAGTAATATTATAACAGTAGAGTATTTAAAACTGGCTTGCATTGTCACTGAACATATGAAAAGAAAACTGATTAGGAATGCCGATCAGATCGGGTGAAATAGGCTCGGTTTATGTGCGAAGTTGCGTCGGAACAGGTGGGCAGGGGTGCTATATTCTCCATCCCCCACATAATTCAAACTCGTTGCCCCCATCCCTGTTCCTATATTCTTTCAATGTGGCAGGTTCTTTTTTTTTCTTTTTTTGTGCCTAGAGCTGCAGTTTTCTATGCTTCATCTCCCCTTAGCATGGACTGTTAGCCAGATTCTACAAGTGTGAGCTATTTGCTTTGGATCACACCATGGCGGTTGCACGAGTGCTCATTCACTGCAAGCGCTGTGAAGGCAGTCGAGGCATCTAGTGCATGCGCAGTCTTTGCGGTTTGAGGTCCTTTGTTTTGGTCTGTTCTTTTGTGTCTGGGTTTCATGTCCTTTTTGTTTCTTGTTTGTGTGCTGGGTATGATTGGAAGTTATGTTACACCTAGTAGTAGGATCTTTTGTAGAAACATTGGTTTGAGAGTAAATGGTTCTATTACCTTCTTTCTTTTCCTTTGGCCGAGCAGAGAGGGAAAATGGTTTCTTCATGTCGACTTCGGGACAGAAAATAACCCACGATCGGGACAAAGGCAAGTTTGGGGGAACCGTATCTAGTTCACAGCGGCTCAATAGGCAAACAGGATGTGGCTCACGTTTTGTGTGTCGAACAGGTTAGAGAGGCCTGGTGCGCGCGTTGTTTTCTAGCCATTTATTCTCGATCCCAGTCGCGTGTCTAGGTGGCAGCACGTATTCGCCAAAGGGTGGATTGTGAAGGAGGTATGGACGTGTATATAAGGCGGTGTTTGTTGAATAAACCTGTGTCCGAGACTTCAATGTTCATTTCATTTTTTTTTATTTTCCTAAGTCTCGGGTTTACTATGTTTGTCATTCGCCAGCTCGCCTGTGTTTTCTCCCTTTCTTCACTGAATAATGTACTGGTCAAGAATTATCTGGTCTTACCCAAAGTTGAAGGGAGACCAATGGAGTTTGAGGTAGACAGTAGCTTACCACCTTGACCAGGGCAAGACCCTAGATGACGCGTTGCTGACACATGAGGAAGCTCTTGACCCAGGGATGAGCAGGCACAAAGAACCCTTGGTGAACCTGGATCTGAAAAAAGATGCAGCACTGCGCTTTTTGAAGGCTAGCCCTGTTCCGTTTGCAATGTGTACCGCAGTGGAGGCAGAACTCTGGATGCTCCAAAGCTAAGGCATAATCGAGCCAACACAACGCGGTTGAAAAACTGGCGGTAAATCTGATGCGGGCTGTAGCAGATTTTGTGGCGGGCGTGCTTGGAGGCACTATTTTGTCAACACTGGACCTCACTAATAATAATAATAATAATAATAATTTTTATTTGCACAAGAAAGTTTGCCCACTCAGCGGCGTGCAATGCTAGACGGTAAGGTTAGTACCCTTACGCATGTGCGCCTGCTAGTCCGCCACTGAGTAGGTGTGGTGGTTGTGGTGGGGGTGGTGTTTACCTGACGTGAGGTTTTTCTCACTGGCTGTGGAAAAGTTGAGAAAAACCTCACGTCAGGCAAACACCACCACCACAAACTGTAGTCGTAAGTACAAGATAACGGATACACGTATGGAAACAATGAATAATCATAACCCAGAGGGGAAGATAAGAAAACTTGCTGTGCCCCAACCCACCCCCACGCAGACCATGGCAGAGGCCCCAGCCACAAGGCATTCCACTATAGCTGTGTGTGACAGTGGAGACAGCAGATATGCTCACCATAAACACCATCAAAGGACGACAGAGTGAAAAGGATGCTCTTGAAAATTTCGGCTGCCGCGGCAATTTTCCAGCTCTGCAAGGAGACAGTCCTAGCAGGAAAACCTATCATGGAAATTTACCTGGGTAATGTTGTTGTGACGATCTGGATCGGTTATCAAGATAAATGGGCACCGTGCTCAGGAAAGACATGTCAACGTCATCAGCTACCATGCCAAAACTACTTCTTTTATTTCGATCATGAGCGCTCGCACGAGCCGCTTCAGAGCGATGTCTCTTTTGCAGCTCGTCACGTGCCAAGGTTCTTAAGTGTTGACCTGATGTCACGCTGCCATAGACCAAACACTAAACAAACATTAAACAAATACTGCGTTGAGCAATATGCACATGAATAAATAATGATATACATACGACGTGATAAATGAGAAAATACATAAATTTTACAAAGTTCAGTCCCCAGGTAGAGGCTGCACAAATTTGATGACCGGCTTCAGTTTCTCCACATGCACCACATCGCGGCCAGTACCATCCCCAAGTTCAAGCTAGTAGTTCACGGGAGAGAGCCGGCTCACAATTTGGCAAGGGCCAGTAAATCATAGTGTTGCCTTGACTCTGATGCGTGGGCTCTCCTACCACACGAGCTAGTCCTTTTCAAAAAGAACATACATGTGCCACTGTCAAAGTCGCTTTCTCGCTTTTCTTGAGCAAGCTTGATTTGTCTGGAGGTCAACTTCCGAGCTGCGTACCGCTGTCGAACGTAACACCAACGTTGGTGCTGAGGGTTGACAACTTTCCAAGGTTCTGAGACAGAAGTCCCCTGGCAAAAAAAGGCTTGATCAACGGAAAATGGGCTCAGATTCCGCATTGCTAAGCTTAATTGTCTTGATGCCCACTGCAGCACCAGAGGTGATGCGACAAACTACTAATGACACCTTCCAGGCGGTAGGGGCATCAAGTTTTCACTTTTCTCCGTCAACAATGCAACAGACTCAAAGTGCCGTTGCCATTCCAGAAATTCTTGGGTCAGCTCTTGCCGGCATCACGTGACCAAAGTGGCCGTTTCTCTTACAAATGAGACGGAGCGGACGAACTTCAGGATATTGGGACGAAGAACATTGAAAAATCCCGCAAAGTTTTTGACATATGCTGAAGCGACGCATGCTGCTTCTTTTGCTTCTCTGTTGCAGAAGGGTGCTGGTGACGATTGCTGTCGTCGGCGTTTCGATGAAGCGGTGGCCGGCCCTGCTTCGAGAGCAGGAGGGAGCGCGCTTTCTTTGTCCCTGCGCAGCTTGCACTCGCTCTGCAGCGAGAGCCAAAACCGGTGTCTTTGGTTGGCTGAAGACAACCTGGTCAAAGCAAAGGAAAGAGTCCAGCAACTCATTCAACGAAGCGAAGCGCCTGTCGAAGCATGCTTTCGTGCTTTGTGGAAGAGTGTGGCCAGGATAACCTTGCATTTCTCTGCCTTCGTCTCTGGGTAGCTGCACTCGTGGATGAGCTCCAGTAAACAGAAGGCGGAGTCGGTGCAGGATCGTATGTATGGCTCTGGGTGCAGGACCCTCCCGAGTGCTGACTTGTGCTGAACATCTTTTGTTTCGCCTCAGCTTCGTTGTCCAGGTTGTAACGACAACGGAAACCTTTCTTCATTTGCTCCTACATTGTTAGCTTGGCCGTCTTGAGGTGGTACCTAATTCACATGGAGTCCTAGCTTAGATGGTAGCTTGGATACAATCAATGGGATGGCCTCACCTGGTGCAACTTTAAACGTCTGGGACCTGAAATCTATCTGGTGAAACCAGGCGATGATGTCCGTGCGCAGCTGAGAAACCGAGCTGACAGCCACGTTGGTCAGCGACTGCAGTGTCTGCGGCTGACTCAGCTTGAGTAGGAACCCTCTTCCTAGGTGCCTTGGACCTTTTTTTCTTTGCGGACTCTTGGAGCAGTGTACGTCAGAGTCCACGCTGCACGAAAGCTCCGAGGACGAGGTTTTCGGCATCATTGCCTCGAGTTGATCAAGACGATCCATGGTGCTGACAGGTGCCAGCAGGTTACGGATCAAATTCAGTGTTGCCTGTAGCTGTGCGTTGAAGAATCTGAACGCAGACATTTTGAGCAGACTGCCTTTCCTGCGGGCAAGGATGAGCCCAACCCTCCCACAGTTCTGCACATGTTGCAAGCGTTGACAAGGGCGCTATAGTCTGTTGCAGGTCAAGAACAGCATGAGAGTGGAGAAGAGGAAACCACCTCTACTTGTCATGATAGGTGGTTTGCTTCTTCCAGTGTTCACTCTGCCAATGTCGAAAGAGAGAGACAGAGACTTCTCCTGCTATTCTTGACCTGCAGGAGACTCTAATTATGTTCCAGAAGCTGGCAGAAAAGACCACATAGAATTTCAGCCTTTCTCACATGTCCGAAGCAGTTCAGGGTAGAAATGTCGGAGGCCCCAGAGAGGATATTTTAGACATATTCAAGAGTTTTGTTACGCTGCTGCTGCCGCTATTCATTCTGAGAACTGCAGTCCCCTGCACGCGCGATAACCCCGCTGCGGGCCTGTGCGTGCAGTACACGAAACGACACCACCTGTCTTGTGCACGGCCGTCTGTCCCCTGTGAGCAGTTGTGGCGTCACCAAGCATGTGCACAATAGCTGGTGAGATCAGTGTGTTGGTGACATGATGTTGTTTAATGCAGGGATCATGTGTTGTGATACCAATGGATCCACGGTCTGGGTCGCTGACTCTGGTGCACTCCACATACCGCAGAATCATCGCCATGAAAGCCTGTGCCAGAAGCTGTACATCTGATGGCCAGGAATTGGTGAAAATAGCATATATGGGTGTAGGACAATATGGTCCCGAACAATATGGTCCCAGACAAAATGGTCCCGGACAATATCATCCCGGACAATATGATCCCGAACAATATGGTCCCAAGCGCAAACCTGGACAAAATGGTCCCAAGTAAAATTACTGACACATTTGACGCACTGTCTAAAATGTCACTGATATCTGCAGCGATTACTTTTAACGGTTCATTCGTCACATGTCGATTCGTCATAGGGGGAATAAAGGCAACCTACCGTGCAGATACCGCATGTTTTGATGCAATGTTAGAAAATAAGAATGGAAAATAATAAACATGCTTTTAAACACATGACACGTTTTATTACGTTCCCACAAAAGGTCTACCCTTCTTTGATGCTGCTGGGCTTCAGCAGCCCTTGTGCCATAAAAACCCAATCCAGTCCAAAAGGTATACGATCCTGAAACGGCACTTGGCCCACGCCTTTCAGAGGGTCATTCATGATACGGCTCAATTGTGTGCAGATTGTTTGAAGTTGCTGTTGCATTTCTCGGTAGCCTGGTTGAAACTCAAGTTGAACACACGAAAAGTAGAACAAATGGCGAAAATTATCCGTGAAAAATATAAACTCTGGATTGACGAACGGCTCGCAATATAAGTATTTTGCGAATCACATTTAATAACATAAACATTTGAAGACCAAGCCATTAAAAAGTAACTCTAAAATAACCAATGGCTCATGTCACAAATGTTCACCAAAAATAAATACATGCAATCTACAAACCTGTGAAAAGCAAGAAAAAACAAAAAGAAAAAATGCAGCGAAACCATTTTGTCCGGAACCATATTGTCCGGGACCATATTGTCTGGGATCATAATGTCCGGGACCATTATGTCTGGATCCCATACTTAATGCCAAACAACCAGAAACACAAGCTAAAAGCACTGACACAGTGAGAATGGCCAACATCCTGGAATGAAATTCACATGGGCTTTGCTGGTTCAGTGAGGAAAAGCATTTCAGGTTGTTATATACACCAAATGGCTCGAGGTGTGAGTGGATATCGTCGAGCGTAGTAATCAAGGATTTATGGTCTTTGTTAGACACAATTGAAGTGTTAATGAAGGTTTGTTTGGGCAACGGAGCTGCTTTAAGTTACCATGATTTATTGCATGAATATCATCTGAGTCACCAGCGCACCTCATCACCAGCAACTCACAGGCTGAGCAGATGGTACAGGAGCTCAAGCAATTGCAAGGGCAACTACAGTAGATAAAAAAAATTCAGGTTTATGATTGGTTAAACGTCATGTAGGTACAACAGCGCAAAACAAAGAAGACCAAGGAAAGGAACAAACACCACAGGACGAGCGCTGCACTAGTCCTAGCTGTGGAGCTAGTCCTCGTTGTTTAACGCGGTTTTATGTTTAGCCTTCAATAAAGTGACCAGATGTCTCCATTTAGGCGGGGCCAGATAAGGCTTTTCCGGCCAAGGTCGCTGTCCCGCCAGCAAGCTTGTGAAACAGCGCTTCTTTTTTTTAGGGGCGAAGCTTTTTTCGGCCATGTCCTTCCGATGTCCGGCGTCGGGTGCTCGTGCTAGCACGTGAGCACGTGCTCCCGTGCTCGTGTAGGGCGAAAAACAACCGCATATCCCACGTGGTGAATGATGTTTTTTTTTATTAGTGGTGAGAGGGAAGAGAGAAATCCCGGTACATGTTGGCCACACCTTCTGGGGGGGGCGAGTCAGTTCCGGGGGAGGGACGGGTTAGGGATAAGGGATCAAAAGAAGGAAGTAGAAAAGAGAAAAAAGAGGAAGGAGAGATAGGGGGTGGTGGTAGTTTGGACTACCTATGAGAATGGACGGTTCACTGGCTCGGGGCGTATGGCACCATGCTTTAGAGCCGGTCTATTAGATCTGCATCTTCTAAGAACGTTATATGAGTAAGGCGAATGTTCTAGTGGCATCTCTTACTGAGCCTGGGGGAAAAAGAATGTCTTCAGTTGTCCCGTGGGCAACCCCTAGCTGCGAGCTGTAGTCCATCGAGGAAAGATTTCCTCGCGTCCGCTAGATTTGGACAGACCCAGATGAGGTGCTCTAAGTCCTCGGGAACGTCACAGCTTGAGCAGTTTGGGCTGGTTGTGGGGTCCAGACGATGAATGGCCTTTGCTGTAAAGGCACACCCAGTGCGAAGCCTATGCAGAATGGAGGCGCTGGCTCGTGAAAGCTTTGGCGGCACACGTGCGGGTGGTCTTCCTCCAGAGACTCGCGGGTCAGGATGTTGTCGCTCTATTTCTTTGTGTATAAGTTGTCTGGCCTCGTGGATTTTCGATACATAGAGTGTTGGCACATTAAGGTGGTGCGCTTCTGCTGCAAGACGATCGGCTGTCTCGTTGCCTGCATGTGATGCCAACATGTGAGGGCAGCTATTGAAATACTAATTGCCAGCCTTTTGTTTCCAAGTTTCTTGCTGTGTGGGCAACGTACCGTTGAATGATGTTGATGGGGCGAAGCTCTGGTGGTGCTTGAGTGTAGACGGTGAGCCGCAGCATGCCGAACCTTTCGTTCGTTTTCATCCATGTCAGAAAGAGAATGTGTGGTATAACGTTGGTTATAAGCATTTGAGCATTTGACCGCAGCGTGACATGGATGACAACGAACGAAAGGCTCGGCATGCTGCGGCTCAGCGTCTACGCAAACAAGCACCACCAGAGCTTCGCCCCAATCAACATCATTCACCACGAGATGCGGTTGTTTTCGCTTCGGCTGCCCCGAACATATAGATGAATGAAACGATCGCACCAGTGAGAGGTTGCTTTCCCTGATGAAGGGACAAAATATGCTTGGCAAAGAAGATGCTGGTGCTGAAGGTTAATTTGCATATGACATCCCAGTTGAGAATTCCCACTAGATTCCACTTGGAATTTACAATTGGTACCAGTTGGGTTTTCAGGCAACCAATTTATCCCTGCCAAATGGCAGCCGAATTCGCTAAAGGGAAGCTCATCGCCATCTTCTCTAAACTGGGCTCTCAAGGGATTCGATAAACCGGAGTCCGTATAAAACGGCGTTCGCTAAAACGAGCTTCTCTAAACCGGATGCCTCTGAATTATTAAATTCCAATTGGTGAGACCCATCGGCCAATGTGCTGATTGGAACCCACTAAACCAATCGATCCCGCTTAAAACCAGTTAAAATTCCAATTGGATCTAATGGGAATTTTAGCAGGGGATCTGCTATACTAAGAAATATTCTAACAAAATGTATTAGATGTGTATACCAAACAGTATGCAAATGGCAAGGAAATGTTTTCACGGTGTATACGGAATAATAGAAAGGAGTGATTTGTTACCAAAATTTAAACTTTTCAAGTCTCGCAACACAATAATTCCCTCTCCCCCCTCCCCTCCTCCCTGCAACACTACGATTTACTCATGTATACACCATGGCACATAGCCAGAAGAGAGACCCATGGCGCCCGGGCTCCCCCCGAAATTTTCCATTTTGCTGGGACCTCGTCTCCCCCCTCCCCCTCATACAGCATTTTGTCATGGGGGGGGGCCCCCCGAAACAAAATTCTGGCAATGTGCCTGCACCGTGCAATGGCTTAAATGTCGGCTAAATATTGCTTTGCGGCGCTTTGGAATATGTGCCTAATAACTAGTGCATGCCTACCATAACCGATCTGTACCCGCGCAGAATCATCTCCATACTACCTCACCCCCTTCCTCCTCATGCCTACATATCTGTCAGTTGCTGGACCGCCCCACCCCGGGAAGCACAACTGACACTATGGCCCCAATTAGTGTAACACATTCTCAATGTCGCAGGGACCATGCTGCCGCCCTCACTACCAGCATCGTTTTGACCGCTGATGAGATGCAGATAATGCGGACGAAGCATCATTGTAAATAAAATTTGTCTCTCTCTCCCTCCTAGCTGTTAGCCAAACGGCTCCAATTACATAAAAGCAATTGGTTTTTCGGCTAAATGGATACAAGCTCAGCATGTTAGATTTCCTCACACCTTAGCATGGACTAACCACAAGGGCTGCATGAAACCCCCACCTCCTCCCCCAAGGTCACGTGACCCCCCTCCCCCCCCCTGAGGTCACACGACCTCTCCCCCTTCCAAGGTCACGTAACCCCCCCAGAGGAGATTCAAGAACGAGGGGGGGAGGAGGATAAGGAGGTGAGGAGGAAGGAGTATACCTTCCCCTCACTACTTCCCTCCTCCTCCTCAAGAGCTGCGCTCTAATTCGGCATTACGGGGAGTTGTAATTGGCTTTCATTTTTTAACTCGAGATTAAAGACAGAATATTTTATATGGCAAGATTTGTAAATTCACTCAATTGGGTATGATTGGCTGTCTCTATAGGATTCATTTTATATCAGATCCGTCGTTTACTTGCCATCCCATGACATCAGACCTTCTGAGGTCACAGTTCATAAATATTTGATAGCTAAACTTACCCTATATAGATGAGCAAGTAGAACAACCTTCACGATTTTAGCTGGGTTTTCGTCTAAGCATATAATGCAGTGAAAGGCATGGGAAAACTTTTAAATATTCAAATTGAAAATATTTGGCCAAAACTATTGGCTTCAAATTCAAAATCCACTATTTGCATATGACTATAACTTAGAATCAACTGTTTTTCAAAATTGTCATCGGCCCACATCAGTTAATGTTTTTGTATATTTTTGACTCCAAAATGAATGAGGACACGGTTGATCGCATAATTACCTCACGGGATATACTCGGAAGCAGGCCTGAACGTAGCGGGTCAAACAGTTTCGAAAGAATATACAGGAAAGGAGACAAAGTGAGGCCTTCTGGTGCTCAACGAGAATGTACGACGACCACTGCGGTGTCTGTGTCCAAAAAGCCATCTGTGGTTCCACAACAAAGTGTCCAACCATTGGGGTGTTTCTTGAGGCTATCAACGAAAAAGGCAATTTCATTTGAACCTGCCTTCGTGTTTACTCGAGCGACTCTGAAGAGAACAAATAAGTGAAACAAGTGCCGGCTTCCTGCACAATGTGGGGACGGCTTCCTTGAAAACTAATAGGGAAGAGGAGACGATGACCCGCTGGGTGTAAAAATGACAGCACGGACATATCCTGCAGAGGCGAAGGGAGAGGGGGGTGCAGACACAGCCCAGACGGAACACTCAGAGACATATTGCACGAGCACCGACACCCGCAGATGGTCCCCACATGAGAAGAGTGAGACAAAGTCAGTGAAGCGGCCATTGTTCGCCGCCCCTACCACCACAGGTGCTGCTTCCTTAAAATTGGTTTCGTGCTGACTCGATTCTCAGTCGTGGTGCTAAACCAGACAATTTTTTTGTTTGTTTAATGTGTGGAGTTACAGTTACAGTTACCCAATACAAAAGAAACAGTCTTACAGTTACAAGTTACCAGCAGTAAAGAGTAACTCGTTACCAAAAAGTAATTAACTCTAGCTACCAGTAACGCTAGTAACTATAGTTACTACCCAAGACTGCTTGTCATGCACGGTCTGGATACGAGTGCTTTGCTCTTACCAGAGCTTTGGTCGTATAAAAAGCGGCCTTTGAAGCGTCATCTTCGATGTCGCTCATCAAAAACATTGGCTTATCAATTATTGCAAATAAATTATGCACATGAAAATGCTGAGGTGGCAAATCACGCAAAAAAAAAAGAAACACCCTTCGAGTTTAAATTTTTCTAATTTCTCAGTTTACCTTTCTTCTTACGGTAGTGTAACAAATAAAATAATATTGTTTTAGTTTGTGATTTCTTAAGTCCAATTTTTGTACTGTAACGAGAAGGTAAAGGCATTATTCTTTTTGCAGTAACTGTAGCATTTTACTTTTTGAAGCCGGTAACTGTCACTGCAACAGTGCTACTTTTCCCCCCTAGGTAACTGTAACTGTAACACTGTTACTTTTTGCTGTTAACGTGCCCACGACTGATGACGAAGTTCAATTTCTTTGTTATGCTCTGGTAGTAAACACCGGGCTGTGGGGACAGGTTCAAGTAAAGTACCCCTTACAGTTTGATCTCCTGCCCATCGTATTATCGGGCACCGAACAATGGTTCTGAGCGCTGCAACACTTTGCGCACCATACTGCTCGACATTTAAAGTCTTTACCCAAAAGGAGACTTTGCTATCTTTGACGACTTAAATTTTCCGAACATTGACTTTGTTCATCTTACCACGAGCAGCTCGAATGCTGCGCGAGAGTTTTTCAATAACTGTTTGAATTTTAAGCTCACCCCAGTTGTTGAACAACCCACCCGTGGCGACAATATTCTTGACTGTACCCTTACGAGCACAACAGAAATAATAAAAACTGTCAACTGTGTTGCTGGCTTAGGTGACCACGGCATCTTGATCATCGAGTTATCTATCCCTGTGCCAACGCTGAGCCCAACTGTTCAAACAATTCGTGAGCTATAACAGAGGTGATTCCTACGTCACCATAAATCGGAACATGTCATCGTTCTATCAGTCGTATGCCGAAAACCTTCGTTCAAGATCGGTGGAAAAAAACTCGTCACTATTTAAAAACAAACTTAATATTTTAACTGAGCAATTTGTTCCGAATGTTATTGTACACAGCGACGGGCATAACCCCTGGTATAGTATAAAACTTTACAATCATTATAAATAACAAAAAGAAGCACATGTATAAAAGAGCTAAAAAAGTAAATAATAACAAAGTCAGGGACAAATATTTTTCATGTCTCAAATCTTGTACAGAGCGTAAGGTTGACGAAAAAAAAGTTATTTTCTTTGGGCCTGCCAAGAATTCTGCAAAGTAACCCCCAGAAGTTCTGGAAGGTATTTTCACCCAGAGATAATACTGACTCTATCCGACTAAAGAATGAAAATGTAGACGCAGTGTCTGAGCCACATTGCACTACAGCTTTAAACAAATATTTCTCTTTCATACTATCAAACGAAAGCGTCAAACATATACATATAGTTTGCCTTGCTCTGGTTTTGAGCCCATGGCCCCCATCGACACTAACATTTCTGCTTCCAGAATACTTTGACTTATAGGTTTAAAACTCTTATCATCTTGTCGTCCAGACAATATTAGCCCCAAGATTCTTAGCAACACCAAAGTAATATCTAGTGAATTCCTCACATTCATATTTTCTTATTCATTACAGCAGTATTGCCTATACTCCGTTTCACCTTCAGTCCGAGCGCAGCGGACGCTAGGAGCTATCCCAGCCAATCCAGCGTTGAGAGAGTGTCATGTGACCTTGAGCTCCCTGCGTCGCTCTGGCCAACCAAAAGGTCACACGATTTCCTCCCGACACTGGATCGGCTGGGATAGCTCGTGGCGTCCAGTGTGCTCGGACTGAAGGTGGAACGGAGTATACCATTGGACTGGAAGCTGAGGAAGGCCATTCCAGTCTTTAAAAGCGGTGATCGTGTGCTGGCCTCAAACTATCATCCCATATCATATTAAGAAGCCAATCATATTTTTTACAATCATCAATTTATGAATCTCGTAGGGGTTTTTCATGCGAGACGCGACTTTTTGAACTCAAACACAAGTTAATCACTAACCTTGACTCGCAGGGCCAAACCGATGCTGTATTCCTTGACTTCTCGAAGGCATTCGACAGAGTTCCCCATCGTCATCTAATTTTAAAACTTTCTATCCTGGGTATCGTCCCTTTGGTCCTTTCTTGGATTCATGACTTTCTCTTTTCTCGCACTCTGGCTAACAACCATATGTCAGACTTTACTAACGTTATATCTGGAGTTCCACAGGAGGCATTACTAGGTCCACTACTGTTTCTTATTTTAATTAACGACTTATCAATTGTAGGCTTTGTCACTTTGCTTACGATTGTGTCCTATATCGCAAAATTACTGTCTGATGACCATTTAAATCTTCCGAGTGATCTTGACCTGATTCATGCCTGGTATATCAAATGACTTATGTCATTAAACATGTCAAAATGTAAAGTACTTCGCTTTACTTGGAAACATGTAACATCATGTTTTTCGTATTCCATTGGCTCTGGACTAATCATCTCTGCCTGCCTCCATCTATAAATATTTTGGTGCAACACTGCCTATTGACTTAACCTGGAATAACCACATTGAAACAGACTCAGCAGAGGCTTCGCACACTCTCGGGTATATCAAAAGAAATCTGAAGGTGCCACCATCTCATCTCCAGATAATGGCATACAAGACTTACGTTGGACCAAAGTTGTATGCAGAAGCAATTCGGAATGCTCATCAAATTTATCCCATTAACCATCTTGAGTCAGTTCAAAATCGCACGGCCAGGTTGATTCTTAATGATCATTACCGAAGAACTAGTGTCTCTGCACTGAAATTCCAGCTGTATAAGTCGTGCCATAAGATATCATGCTTAACCCCATTTCATAAAATTTTCTATTATAATCCAATGCTTCATAACTCACTGCTACTTCCTCCTAGAAGAGCATCGGCACAACTAAACCACCCCATGTCACATATCTCGGACCACAAACTACTTCAAACAATCAGAGAGGGAGAGAGAATAAACTTTTATTCTGAGCATTTCAGCACGATGGTCTCTGCCGGATGAAAGGGCTTCCCTCTTCACGAGATCCTATATGCTGCCTTGTCTGCCTGGCCCCTGTTGACCAATTGAAGCTGATTCTCCAGGGCGGGGCTGGACAGCAAGTTCTCCCATCGCTCTACAGGGGGAAGGGTGGGGGTAGTGGGTGGTCTTGATTGAATCTACACTCGCCTATTTTGTGACGGAGGGTTCCTATCTCTTGGCACACTGGGCAGTTCCCACTGTATTGAGTGGGGAACATATGCGACTGAGTAAAAGGGGGTGGGGGAAGGGCCCCGACTGAATTTGCCTATACGCTACCTGTTCCTCCAGCGTTAGCTTAGGATGCGGGGCTGGCAGTCTTTGCCTATCCTTGCAGTAGAGTGCGACTAGTATTTCCTTTTAGGTCACCATGGGTTGGTCCTGTACCTCTTCCATGGCTGTGGCCCGGTAAGTCAGCGAGCAGGCCTGCTGGTAAGCAGGTTTGTTGCCCTCTACCACGGAGTGGGCAGGTACCCATTCAAATTCTATGGGCTCCTTTGGGGGTCTTTTGTTTTTGAGCACCTGCAGCGCTTTTCAGGACACCAAGCCCGACTGGAAGCTCTGGTATGCTTGGTGTGAGTCGGTGATTACCCTGGTTCTGCCCGGCAATAGGTGACCCCGTCTTGTTCCACAATGCTTCGATTACTCTTTTAGCTAGTGTATTTATGTACCAGTTTTATTTCACACACACTTGTTATCACTGTTTATATTACTCACCAGCACTGTAGGTGCCAGCCACCTGCCTGTTCATACGTTGATCTTTTGTATTTTTTATGTACTTCCCCCCCCCCCCTGCTCCTTATGTAATGCCCCTATTGGGACCTTTGAAGTTACAATAATAATAAAAAATAAAAAAAAAACTGCCAGCAACATTGGAAGAATTTCGGAGCGGGGGTGGGGTCAACAAGTTTGAATTCCTGTGCCGACGCAACTTCACACATAACTTGAGCACATTATATCACATTCCTACCCGATCTGATTGTCTGATTGGCATTCCTAATCAGTTTTGTTTTCATATGTTCAGTGACAATGCAAGTCAGTTTTAAATACTCTACTGTTACAATATTACTTTTCCGTACTTCTCACTGCAACATTTTCATGGCGAGCATACTGTTCTCCAGATCACGAGAGCCGCGCACAAGTAGCGAGCCTCAGTTTGGGCATCTAGGACGTAGTACGTAGCAGTTGTGCGTCTCGTACGCACTGCAAAATCTGCGTAAAACGATCCAAACTTCTTTCAGCAAGCGCTGTGACCCAAAGGGGTATCGGAGGTCGAGTGTGTTAGCGCACCGCAGCTCGTACAGCGAAAGGTCCCGCTGCCAGGGATCCCCACCCCCACCGCGTTTCGATCTGTTGTGAGGCACATACCCCAGGCTAGCAGTCGTACTGTAGTGGCTAAATTTTCTCATATACAGCCTGAAACGGTGTCGCCAGAACCTAGACAGGCCGATCGCACGCTATTTAAAATAGTGAGCGTCTTATTTTCTTCCGATGTGCCCAAAATGACGACAGTGCATGCGATTGAGACCAGCGGACAGGTGGGCTACCACTCTTGCCTTCGAATCGTTCGGGAGTCGGGCACCTGCATTTGCACCACGATCAAAGAAACAGAAAGAAGCGATGTCAAATCACATTCACACAGAATCACTCCAAGCTTCCTTGCTTGTGCCGTCAGCCGTATCAACGCTAATCAAAATTAACAACGCCTGCCGCGCGCGTTCCGCTGCTCATACAAACAACAACAAACAATCAGGGTATTTTGCTACAGAAAGTTACTTCCGCCAGTTTTAGCGAAATGCGGAGCTCAACTGGCTCAACCCCTGCTGAACCGACGTAATTCAAGGTATTGAATTTGGCGTAAGGGTAGTGTGTTTGGGGTATGCGAAAAAGACTACGGTATTGACGATGGCGTACGCCGATATGACTACGGTATTGATTTTGGCGTACGCCATAACCACTACCGTAGTCGAAGCAGAGAGGTAGTGAGATCAGCGTCCTACACCGGCACCGAACCCCGTCCGAAGTGTGAGTGATGCGTCCTTTTGTAGGCTGTGGTCATACGATGTACCACTTTGCCGCCAGACACGGCAGGTATCTCGCAGAAAAACCGCTGATGTTGGGTGTTGCGATGAAAACTGGTGGCTTTCTTCCGTTCCGCGCGGTTCCGAGGTTTGACGATGACGCGTTCATTCACCGGTCCATGCAACAGCAGCGATCTCAAGTAGAAGAAGGCGTAAGCCTACTGCACTCGTCATGCCGGCACCGATCCCCTTCCGAAATGTGAGTGATGCGTCCGTTTGTTGGCTGTGGTCATACGATGTGCCACTTCGCCGCCAGACACGGCTCGCATCGCGCAGAAAAACCGCTGATGTTGGGTGTTGCGATGAAAACTGGTGGCTTTTTGCGATCCGCGCAGTTCCGAGGTTTGACGATGATACATTGGTTCACTGGCCCATGCAACAGCAGCGATCTGAAGTAGACGAAGGCGTAAGCGTACTGCCCACGTCATGCCGGCACCGAACTTCGTCCGAAGTGTGAGTGATGTGCCCTTCTGTAGGCTGTGGTCATACGATGTACCGCTTCGCCGCCAGACACCGCAGGCATCTCGCAGAAAATGCGCAGATATTGGGTGCTGCGATGAAAACTGGTGGCTTTCTTCCGATCCGCGCGGTTCCGAGGTTTGACGACGATACATTGGTTCACCGCCCCATGCAACAGCAGGTATCTGAAGTAGACGAAGGCGTAAGCGTACTGCGCACGTCATGCCGGCACCGAACTTTGTCCGAAGTGTGAGTGATGTGCCCTTCTGTTGGCTGTGGTCATACAATGTACCGCTTCGCCGCCAGACACCGCAGGCATCTCGCAGAAAATGCGCAGATATTGGGTGCTGCGATGAAAACTGGTGGCTTTCTTCCGATCCGCGCGGTTCCGAGGTTTGACGACGATACATTGGTTCACCGCCCCATGCAACAGCAGCTATCTGAAGTAGAAGAAGGCGTAAGCGTACTGCGCACATCATGCTGGCACCGAACCCCATCCGTAGTGTGAGTGATTCCTCCTTTTTTAGGCTGTGGTCATACGATGTACTGCTTTGTCTGCAGACACGCCAGGCATTTTGCACAAAAACCACTGATGTTGGGTGCTGCGATGAAAACTGGTGACATTCTTCCGATCGGCGTGGTTCCGAAGTTTCACGATGATACATTGATTCACCGGCCCGTGCTACAGCACAAATCAGGCTCTGGTTATACGATGTACCGCATCGCCGCCAGACACACCAGGTATCTTGCAGGAAAACCGCTAATTGTGGGTGATGCGATGAAAACTGGTGACTTTCTTCCGATGGGCGCGGTTCCGAGGTTTCATGATGATACATTGGTTCACCGGCCCATGCAACAGCAGCGATGTGAATTAGAAGAAGGCGTAAGCGTACTGTGCACGTCATGCCGGCACCGAACCCCTCCCGATTTGTGAGTGATGCATCCTTTTGCAGGCTGTGGCCATTTGATGTACCACTTCACCGCCAGACATGCCTCGCATCTCGCAGAAAAACCGCTGATTTTGGGTGCTGCGATGAAAACTGGTGGCTTTCTTCCGATCCGCGCGGTTTTGTGGTTTGACGATGATGCATTCATTCACCGGTCAATGCAGCAGCAGCGATCTGAAGTAGAAGAAGGCGTAAGCCTACTGCGCACGTCATGCCGGCACCGAACCCCGTCCGAAGTATGAGTGATGCGTCCTTTTTGCAGGCTGTGGTCATACGATGCTAAAATGAGTTGCTGGGCGAGTTGGATGGACATCTTGACTTAAACAGCGCAAATAAGTTACGTAAGGAAGAGACAACAGGAAGGAAAGAGCGCTGCCTCACAACTGAGGTTTTAATAATGATGTAGTGAAAGAGAAGGATGGTGCCAAGTGCTGTAATATTATTAAATTAATGAAGGTTACAATTATTAACCTCTTTCTAAGGGCCATATTAACGGAATGACAACGTGCATCTCTAAGTAACCCAAGTGAATATATCTACGTACAAATTTTCAGATGTGATCTACAAAGTTGTCGGTGACCCAACAGTTACTGGTTGTCACAGCCAGAAAAAAGAAGAACCACGACGTCGACGGTGATCCTAAGGGCGTTGGCTTCCACAGAAATGAAAATTGAGAAGAAGGAAAAAGAAGAAGAAAACAGGAGAAAAAATAATTTAGGGACTAAAATTCAAAAATTGGAGCTCGTTCGCCGTCAGTGCAATCGAAGGCGTACTTATGCAGGCTAGGCCCTTATTCGCGATCCTGCACACCTCGTACACCTCTCTAGTCTTTTGTTCCTTAAAATGTTTAAGCACCTTAGTCTCAGAAAACCTTGGTGTGCACCCGCAATCTCTCACATGCACCGCAAGATTGCCCGCTGGCGTTGAGTTTAGAGAAAGTGCGTGTTCCCTAAGTCTCACATTGATGCACCTTCCAGATTGTCCCAGATACACCTTCCCACATGACAACGGTATTTCATATATGATGCCGCTGTGACATTCCACGAACTTTCTTGCATGGTTGATTTTACATAGGTCGTGTGTATCCCGCTGCTCGTTGATTTTTGGACATAATCTTTTAAGTTTGTCGGGCGCTGTGAGGAGGATAGGAACCTCAAACTTTGCGGCTACTCTTTTTAGGTTATGGGAGAGACGGTGAATGTCGGGCATTACCACAGGTCGGATCTTTGTTCGGTTTGGACTTCCTCTTTGACGTTGTTTTAACATGCTCTCCACGATGGTGGAAATAACTGAAGTCGGGTACCCTGAAGCGCGAAGTCTCTGCTGCTGGTTGTTGAAGCTCTCTCCTGCTGTGTGGTCGCAAGACTTCCTCAGAGCCGCCCCCAACGTACTGACAACAATTCCTCTCTTGACGAGCTTAGTGTGTGCGGAGTTGAATTGCAGAAGACTTTTCTTTGTTCGTGGGGCGTACATCCAGCATACACTGTCTTCGTGAAATGTTATTTTGAGATCTAAGAATTGGAGGGACTGGTTTTCCGGCCATTCATGCGTGAACTTTAGTCCCCCGGCGTGTTCTTCGAATGTCGTTTGAACGGAATCCATGAACTGTGTCTCACATTTGGGTCGGGCATTGAGGAGAATAAGATAGTCGTCTACGTATCTGAATATACGACTAACCTAGGGAATGTCAATGCTGTCATCAATGGCTCTACTACATTTCAAGAGGTAAACATCTGTCAAAGCAGGAGCTACACAGGATCCTATACAGATTCCTCTCTTCTGTATGTAGTGTTCTCCATTGAACATTACCACAGTTGAGTTCAAGGAAAACCGTAGAAGCTCAGGAAGGAATCCACTGCCATTCCACTGTTGTTCTGAAAGGCTACTTCTCCATTGGCTTCAATGTGTTCACTCAAAGCAGTAAATATCCCCTCGCGAGGTATGGAGTAAAATAAGTCTTCTACATGGAGGGATAAGCCATACCGAACAGATAAGATGTTGTTTCCCAGATAGTCAATCACTTACTCAGAATTGGAGACCAGAAAAGGGTCATTCAGTCGTAGGATTGTCAATTGTCCTTGGAATAACCTTGACATGGCTCCTTGCCACTATCCTTTTTCTTTAATGACCACACGGAAAGGACACGCTTCTTTGTGTGTTTTCCCGGTGAAGAATAAGCCCAGTTGGTCTTTATCGTCTGATGTTATCTGTTTTCGTAATTGCTCTAACTCAAACTTGTGGCACAGTTGTAGAGCTCTGGCCTTCACTGACATGGACTTGTAACCTTCTGGTTTCTTAAAATTTTTCCCGATGGCCATTCTTGCCTTATTCGTGTAAATATCATGGGGAGCTACAATAAATCCTCCTTCTTTATCGGAAACAATTAAGTTTAAATTGTTCTGCTGGAAATACCCTACAATGCTGTCTAACTTGATTTTACTGCATGTTGCGGGTGCCGTTCCCACTTTCATCACCACATCCATGCATTCATCGTTACACCGTAGTCGGTACGGCTCTTGAGTTTTCGCCGCTATATCATGAATGGCGGACACTATCTGTACATCGTGCATTTTTGGATTCATGCAAAATTTGGGGCCTTTCTCCAAGACCTTTGTTATTTCTACAGGTAGATTTGTATTGCCTAGGATGGAAACAGGCTCGCCCCTCGTACATCTACTTTCATTTCGGAGACTCTTGAGATGAGGAACGTATGTCCACCAGAAGAACTCTGTCATCCTACTTGCTCTAAGGAGGTAGTCTCGATATTGTGACCCGCTGCCGCTGTGGGATTGTCCACCCTGGGCAAGTATCTTAAGGCAGGTTCGAAAATATCGGACCTGTCTCCACATCTCAGAGCGTATGATCCTGCAGATTCTCCTGGAGTGGCCCGTTGATGGTTGAGCGTAGCCGAACAGCCCTCGGATGTCGTAAGGTACCACACGATGCTTGATTGCGAAGGAACAGATTCTTGCCTTGCACACACACATAGCGATTAGATGAATATATGAAGAAACAGGGTCAGTGGAAAGAAACACGGTACAGAGGCCATTGTAGAAGAAAGGTATTGTACCAAAATGAGTTGCTGGGCGAGTTGGATAGACATCTTGACTTAAACAGCGCAAATAGGTTACGTAAGGAAGAGACAACAGGAAGGAAAGAGCACTGACTCACAACTGAGGTTTTAATAATGATGTAGTGAAAGAGAAGGAAGGTGCCAAGTGCTGTAATATTATTAAATAAAAAAAGGTTACAATTATTAACCTCTTTCTGTTTAGAAAATTTTATTTACAACAGTGGTGTCATGCCCATAACAAAACCAAAACCCGAGAACGCGCTATGTACAGTATATAGTCTTTCAAGCTAGCCAACCCCGTGCCTAAGGCGCGGGCACGCACCCACCGCTCGGCAAAGCGCCCGTCCGCGCGATCACTCGCGCAAAGAGGCCCCCCAACCGGTACTGTGCTCGCACGTCCCGACCCTGCGATGCCTCAAAGAGAGGGCCGCATCGTCGTCCCGTTCCCCCTTTCTCCGCCTAACGCGGTCTAGATATGATCAACATATTGAAAACGGAGTTCAATGCGAGAGTTGTGCACGTGTAGGTATCGGCAGGACCAGCGCCGCAGGAACTCCTGCTCTCCGAGGAGGAACAGTTGCGCCTCGAGGTGGGACACGAGCTCCCGCCGTAGCCTGAACAGAAGCGGCCAGAGCGCGCGCAGCCTCCGTCCCTGTCCTACGGCGCAGCACCGGTTTCGCCACAGGACGTACTCGCTCGCGGCGAGCAGAAGGCACGCGAAGAGCCCCGAAGGACATCGTCCGCGCAGGAGGTAAAGTGCCACGCCCAGCCCCCGAAAGCTAGAGCGAACGACCCGCCAGAACGGGCGCGTCACCACACACTCCGACACAACATGCACGTTCGTCTCTCGGGCGTCGCAGTTCGGGCACTGATCGGTGCGACACACGCCCCACCGAAGTAGCCGGTCTCGTGTGGGAAGCACTCCCCAGCCTCGCTGCCACTCGAAGTCTCGAAGGTGTCCTGGAAGGTTGGAGGATGTGAGGCGGACCCATGGGAACGAATCCGAGAGTCCAATCTGCACGGGAGTGAGCTGTGGTTCCAACAGGGCTTGGGCGAGGCGTGACGCTGGTGTTGTCGTGATGTCCAGTTGAGGCGCCTGCTCCACGAGGCGGCGATACAGCTGAAGCGCCTTCCAGTAAGCCGGCGGCGGTGTCTCAGCACAGGCACCCGACGGGCCGGTGAGGTCGACACCCAGGTCTCGGCGGGAGTGCCCCACGAAGTAGAGAGCGAGAGATCTGGCCGGGTTCTCAGCCTCGTGTAGGATCATGAGCATGGTCTTCAGCTGGAGTAGCGCGGGCGTGCCATCCACGCAGGGGAAGCCCCATCCTCCCTTCTCGCGTGGGAGGGAGAGCACCTGACGGGTGACGAGCTCGGTTTTATTCATCCAGAAGAACCTGAACAAGGAACTTCGCACTTGCCTGGTGAAGCTACGCGGCGGTACCACCACCTGCGCTAGGTACCAGAGGCGCCCGCAGAACACCGAGTGGGCCATATACCGGCGCTCGGCCATGGGGAGAGCGTAGTCGCGGGCACGATCCACACTTGCCGTGATGTCGCGCGCAAGGCGGGTCCACATCTCGGGTGAGATTCCCATCGCGTTGTACGTTACGCTCAGTATCTTCACCACGGCAGCCGCCGGGAGCGGGGAAGCTGGGTCTGGTGGGCGGTTAACCCACAACGCTCTACTCTTTCTAAGGGCCATATTAACGGAATGACAATTTGCATTTCTAAGAAACCCAAGTGAATATATCTACGTACAAATATTCAGATGTGATCTACAAAGTTGTCGGTGACCCAACGGTTACTGGTTGTCACAGCCAGAAAAAAGAAGAACCACGATGTCGACGGTGATCCCAAGAGCGTTGGCTTCCACAGAAATGAAAATTGAGAAGGAAAAAGAAGAAAACAGGAAGAAAAATAATTTAGGAACTAAAATTCAAAAATTGGAGCTCTTTCGCCGTCAGAGCAATCGAAGGCGTACTTATGCAGGCTAGGCCCTTATTCGCGATCTTGCACGCCTCGTACACGTCTCTAGTCTTTTGTTCCTTAAAATGTTTAAGCACCTTAGTCTCAGAAAACCTTGGTGTGCACCCGCAATCTCTCACATGCGCCGCAAGATTGCCCGCTGGCGTTGAGTTTAGAGAAAGTGCGTGTTCCCTAAGTCTCACATTGATGCACCTTCCAGATTGTCCCAGATACACCTTCCCACATGAGAACGGTATTTCATATATGATGCCGCTGTGACCTTCCAGGAACTTTCTTGCATGGTTGATTTTACATAGGTCGTGTGTATCCCGCTGCTCGTTGATTTTTGGACATAATCTTTTAAGTTTGTCGGGCGCTGTGAGGAGAATAGGAACCTCAAACTTTGCGGCTACTCTTTTTAGGTTATGGGAGAGACGGTGAATGTCGGGCATTACCACAGGTCGGATCTTTGTTCAGTTTGGACTTCCTCTTTGACGTTGTTTTAACATGCTCTCCACGATGGTGGAAATAACTGAAGTCGGTTACCCTGAAGCGCGAAGTCTCTGCAGCTGGTTGTTGAAGCTCTCTCCTGCTGTGTGGTCGCAAGACTTCCTCAGAGCCGCCCCCTACGTACTGGCGACAATTCCTCTCTTGACGAGCTTAGTGTGTGCGGAGTTGAATTGCAGAAGACTTTTCTTTTTTCGTGGGGCGTACATCCAGCATACACTGTCTTTGTGGAATGTTATTTTGAGATCTAAGAATAGGTGACCGGCGTTTGGCAGCAGCTTCAAAGAACTCTGGGTAATATTCACTTCCGGTTCGTAGCTAGCAGCCGACGCAGCCCCATGACGGCTACGGAAGCGTGTGCGGGTGTTGAAACCCGATCAATCCGGGCCACCTTCCTCTGCTGCTGGGTGACTTACACACTTCTGAACGTCTCAAGGTACTTCTACGGATATGTTAAGTACTAATCGGTACGCAGAAGCGTCGAGAACGACCACGAAAGCGCAGAGCGAGTGCGGCCGGCGGCAAGCTGCACTCGCACCGCACTTTCCGGATCTTCGCATGAAAACTCAGGTTGGATGTTTTGTTTTCCTTTTGAGCCAGCATTTTATATTTGGGTTCTGTTTATTTTTTATGGTTACGTTAGATCACATCACCGACTGAAATAGGCGCGAATGTAAGCCGTAAAACACGGCCAGCTGAAATGCCCGGTCAGAGGTCTGGCATACTTTTCTCATTTTGTTAGAACACCTAAGCCTGGGTAAGAAAATCTTCAGGCAATCAAAAGTTTAAGACGGGGAATGAAGTCGGTCAGACGGCGTTTCAAACTCAGATATTATGTTTTCTCGCGCGACTAAAACGCCACTTCCGTGCGAAAGTTAGTTTCGACGACATCTGACTACGTGACAATCCTTGCTTTATAACACTCACGCGTTTTTGGTACTTCAACTAAGTTGTCCCCCGTGAACTACAATAACCCTCCGCCCCCCCCCCCCTTCCCCCTTCCCGCACGTTTTTTTTTAATGATGTCGAGTAAGAAAGCATACACAAACGAGCACCGATTTTGATATGAGCTACGCAGGGTCGTACTACTGCTTTATTATCCGTCAATATGAAGGTGCTGCCCATTTGCTTTTGTTTCTTTATATTACAAAAAGCTGACCTGTCCTTTTGTTTATTTATATTATAGCAAGCCACCCATCCACGCCGCTTCCCGGGAACAGTCTGCGGCGGCTCATCACAGAAAATGTTAATCCGAGCTGTCGATGTAACGATTAAACGGCCTGGCAGTGGCACTGTATGTTGACGAAACGTCGTGCCATGAACTGATTGCCTGCGAGATCGCATCCGGCGTTCTCGCAGATGCCTTGTACGACAAGCAGTGCTCGCCCCTTCGTGGAATAATCTAGACGGTTTTAGTGGGTGCCAAAAGACTGTTAGAGATCGTTATTTCCCGCTGGCCCTACCCGAAGAAAGAGAGAACACGTTGTACTGGCCTGTAACAATATTGGCCGCGCATAAAGGGTCACCGACGTTTTTCTGTCACAGGTCATCTCGCTCTTTCACTCGCTTAACAGCGACGGCCCACCGTTGCTTCCATGCTTTGTTACACGGGAACTGGAACATCTTATGCCCTCTATGGCTTGCGTTAGAACAACGCATGCCATAGAGGCCATTTTCACCGCGAATACAGCACGGCCACCACGCCTAGAAGGGCTCTTGATGCAGCTGGACGAACCGCGACCGGCACCGGACGAACCGGAAGCGTGAAGTCACGTGGTGCCTCGCTTCGGATGACGAAACTTCCGGCTCAAACGCCGGTCACCTATTGGAGGGACTGCTTTTCCGGCCATTGTCATTCCGTTAATGTGGCCCTTAGAAAGAGGTTAATAATTGTAACCTTCTTTAATTTAATAATATTACAGCGCTTGGCACCTTCCTTCCCTTTCACAACATCATTATTAAAACCTCAGTTGTGAGTCAGTGCTCTTTCCTTCCTGTTGTCTCTTCCTTACGTAACTTATTTGCGCTGTTTAAGTCTTGAAGTCATACGATGTACTGCTTCGCCGCCAGACACGCCAGGCATCGTGCAGAAAAACCGATGATGTTGGGTGCTGCAATGAAAACTGGTGGCTTTCTTCCGATCCGCGCGGTTCCGAGGTTTGACGATGATACATTGGTTCACCGGCCCATGCAACTGCAGCGATCTGAACTAGAAGAATGCGTAAGCGTACTGGGCACGTCATGCGGGCACCGAACCCCGTCCGAAGTGTGAGTGATGCGTCCTTTTGTAGGCTGTGGTCATACGATGTACCACTTCGCCGCCAGACACGCCAGGCATCGTAGAGAAAAACCGCTGATGTTGGGTGCTGCGACGAGAACTGGTGGTTTTCTTCCGATCCGCACGGTTCCGAGGTATGAAGATGATACATTGGTTCACAAGCCCATGCAACAGCAGCGATCTCAAGTAGAAGAAGGCGTAAGCGTACTGCACTCGTCATGCCGGCACTGAACCCCGTCCGAAATGTGAGTGATGCGTCCTTTTGTAGGCTGCCGTCATATGATGTACCGCTTCGCCGCCAGACAGGCCTGGCATCTCGCAGAAAAACCGCTGATGCTGTGTGCTGAGATGAAAACTGGTGGCTTTCTTCCGATCCGCGCGGTTCCCGGGTTTGACGATGATACAATGGATCACCGGTCTATGCAACAGCGGCGATCTGAAGTAGAAGAATGCGTAAGTTCACCAGCCCATGCAACAGCATTGATCTCAAGTAGAAGGTGTATGCGTACTGCGCACGTCATGCCGGCACCGAACCCCGTCCGAAGTGTGAGTGATGCGTCCTTTTGCAGGCTGTGGTCGTACGAATTACCACTTCACCAACAGACCCGCCAGGCACCTTGCAGAAAAACCGCTGATGTTGGGTGCTGCGATGAAAACTGGTTACTTTCTTCCGATCCGCGCGGTTCCGAGGTTTGACGATGATACATTGGTTCACCGGCCCATGCAACAACAGCGATCTGAAGTAGAAGAAGGCGTAAGCGTACTGCTCACGTCATGCCGGCACCAAACCCATGCGAAAGTGTCTGTGATGCGTCCTTTTGTAGGCTGTGGTCATACGAATTACCACTTCGCCAACAGACCCGCCAGGCACCTTGCAGAAAAACTCCTGATTTTGGGTGGTGCGATGAAAACTGGTGGCTTTCTTTCGATCCGTGCGGTTCCGAGGTTTGACGATGATACATTGTTTAACCGGCCCATGCAACAACAGCGATCTGAAGTAGAAGAAGGTGTAAACGTACTGCTCACGTCATGCCGGCACCAAACCCCATCCGAAAGTGTCTGTGATTCGTCCTTTTGTAGGCTGTGGTCACACAAATTACGACTTCGCCAACAGACCCGCCAGGCACCTTGCAGAAAAACTGCTTATTTTTTGTGCTGCGATGAAAACTGGTGGCTTCCTTTCGACATCTCGCGGTTCCGAGGTTTGACGATGATACATTGGTTAACCGGCCCATGCAACAACAGCGATCTCAAGTAGAAGAAGGTGTAAGCGTACAGCACTCGTCATGCCGGCACCGAACCCCGTCCGAAATGTGAGTGATGCGTCCTTTTGTAGGCTGTGGTCATACGATGTACCACTTCGCCGCCAGACACGCCAGGCATTTTGTAGAAAAAGCTCTGATTTTGGGTGCTGCGATAAAAAACTGGTGGCTTCCTTTCGATCCGCGCGTTTCCGAGGTTTGAAGATGATACATGGGCTCACCAGCCCATGCAACAGCATTGATCCCAAGTAGAAGGTATAAGCGTACTGTGCACGTCATGCCGGCACCGATCCCCGCCCGAAGTGTGAGTGATGCGTCCTTTTGTAGGCTGTGGACATGCGATGTACCGCTTCGCCGCCAGACACGGCAGGCATCTCGCATAAAAACCGCTGATGTTGGGTGTTGCGATGAAAACTGGTAGCTTTCTCTCGATCCGCGCTGTTCCGAGGTTTGACGATGATACATTGGTTCACCGGCCCATGCAACAACAGCGATCTGAAGCAGAAGAAGGCGTAAGCGTAATGCTCACGTCATGCCGGCACCAAACCCCATCCGAAAGTGCCTGTGATGCGTCCTTTTGTAGGCTGTGGTCATACGAATTACCACTTCGCCAACAGACCCGCCACGCACCTTGCAGAAAAACTCCTGATTTTGGGTGGTGCGATAAAAACTGGTGGCTTTCTTCCGATCCGCGCGGTTCCGAGGTTTGACGATGATACTTTGGTTCACCGGCCCATGCAACAGCAGCGATCTGAATTAGAAGAAGCAGTAAGCGTACTGCGCACGTCATGCGGGCACCGAACCCCGTCCGAAGTGTCAGTGATGCGTCCTTTTGTAGGCTGTGGTTATACGAGTTACCCCTTCGCCGCCAGACCCGCCAGGCACCTTGCAGAAAAACTGCTGATAATGGGTGCTGCGATGAAAACTGGTAAATTACTTCCAATCGGCGAGGTTCCGAGGTTTCACGATGATACATTAATTCACCGCCCGTGCCACAGAAGAAATATGGAGTAGAATAAGGAGTAAGCGTACTGCGCACGTCATGCCGGCAGCGAACCCCGTCCGAAGTGTCAGTGATGCTTCTTTTTGCAGGCTGTGGTCATGCGATCTACCGCTTCGCCGCCAGATACGCCAGGCATCATGCAGAAAAACCGCTGATGTTGGGTGCTGCGATGAAAACTGGTGGCTTTTTTCCGATCCGCGCGGTTCCGAAGTTTGACGATGATACATTGATTCACCGGCCCATGCAACAGCAGCGATCTGAAGTAGAAGAAGGAGTAAGCATACTGCGCAGGTCATGCCGGAACCGAACCCCGTCCGAAGTGTCAGTGATGCTTCCTTTTGCAGGCTGTGGTCATGCGATGTACCGCTTCGCCACCCGACACGCCAGGCATCTTGCAGAAAAACCGCTGATATTTGGTGCTGCGATGAAAACTGGTGGCTTTCTTCCGATCCGGGGGTTGCGAGGTTTGACGATGATACATTGGTTCACCGGCCCATGCAACAACAGCGATCTGAAGTAGAAGAAGGAGTAAGCATACTGCGCAGGTCATGCCGGAACCGAACCCCGTCCGAAGTGTGAGCGATGGGTCTTTTTGTAGGCTGTGGTCATACGATGTACCACTTCGCCGCCAGACCCACCAGGTATCTTGCAGAAAAAACCGCGGATGTTGGTTGCTGCGATAAAAACTGCTGGCTTTCTTCCGATTGGCGCGGCTAAGAGGTTTGACGATGATACATTGATTCACCGGCCCGTGCAACAGCTGAAATCTGAAGTAGAAGGCGTAAGCGTACTGCGCACGTCATGCCGGCACCAAGTCCCATCCGAAGTGTGAGTACTGCGTAATTTTGCAGGCTGTGGTCATACGATGTACCACTTCGCCGCCAGACACGCCAGGTATCTGGCAGAAAAAACGCTTATGTTGAGTGCTGCGATGAAAACTGGTGCCTTTCTTTCGATCGGGGGTTTCGAAGTTCGACGATGATACATTGGTTCACCGGCCCATGCAGCAGCAGGGGTCTGAAGTAGAAGAAGGAGTAAGCGTACTGCGCAGGTCATACCGGAACCGAACCCCGTCCGAAGTGTGAGTGATGCGTCCTTTTGTAGGCTGTGGTCGTACGATGTTGCTCTTTGCCGGCAGACACGCCAGGCATCTTGCTTAATAACTGCTGATGTTGGGTGCTGCGATGAAAACTTGTGGCTTTTTTCCGATCCGCGCGATTCTGAGGTTTGACGACGATACATTGGTTCAAAGACCCATGCAACAGCAGCAATCTGAAGTAGCGGAAGGCGTAAGCGTACTTCGCTATGTCATGCCGGCACCAAACCCCCTCCGAAGTGTGCGTGATGCGTCCTTTTGTAGGCTGTGGTCATACGATGTACCGCTTCGCCGCCAGACACGCCAAGCATCTTGCAGAAAAAACGTTGATGTTGGGTGCTGCAATGAAAACTGGTAGCTTTCTTTCGATCCGCGCAGTTCCGGGGTTTGACGATGATACATTGGTTCACCGCCCCATGCAACAAGAGCGATCTAAAGTAGAAGGCCTAAGCGTACTGCGCAGGTCATGCCGGAACCGAGCGCCGTCCGAGGTGTGAGCGGTGGGTCCTTTTTTTGGCTGTGGTCATACGATGAACCGCTTCCCCGCCAGACACGGCAGGCATCTTGCAGAAATACCGCTGATATTGAGTGCTGCGATGAAAACTGGTGGCTTTCTTTCAATGCGCGCGGTTCGGAGGTTTGACGATGATACATTGGTTCAAAGCCCATGCAACAGCAGCAATCTGATGTAGAAGGCATAAGGGTACTGCGCACGTCATGCCTGGACCAAACCCCCTCCGAAGTGTGAGTGATGCGTCCTTTTGTAGGCTGTGGTCATATGATGTACCGCTTCGCCGCCAGGCACGCCAGGCATCTTGAAAAAAAAACGCTGATGTTGGGTGCTCCGATGAAAACTGGTGGCTTTCTTTCGATCCGCGCGGTTCCGAGGTTTGACGATGATACATTGGTTTACCGCCCCATGCAACAGGAGCGATCTAAAAGAGAAGGAGGCCTAAGCGTACTGCGCACATCATGCCGGCACCGAACCCTGTCCGAAATGCGACTGATGCGTCCTTTTCTTGGCTGTGGTCATACGATGTACCTCGTCGCCGCCAGACACGCCAGGCATCTTGCAGAAAAACAGCTGATGGTTAGTGCTGCGATGAAAAATGGTGGCTTTCTTTGGGTCCGCGCGGGTCCGAGGTTTGACGATGATACATTGGTTCACCGGTCCATGCAACATCAGCGATCTAAAGTAGAAGGCGCAAGCGGACTGCGCACGTCATGCCGGAACCAAACCCCGTCCGAAGTATCAGTGATGCGTGCTTTTGTAGGCTGTGGTCGTGCAATGTACCGCTTCGCCGCCACACATGCCAGTCATCTTGCAGAAAGGCGCTTATGTTGAGTGCTGCGATGAAAACTGGTGGCTTTGTTTCGATCTGCGTGGCTCCGAGGTTGAACAATGATGCTTTGGTTCACCGGTCCATGCAACCGAAGCGATCTGAAGTAGAAGGCGCAAGCGTACTGCGCAGGTCATGCCGGCACCGAACCCCGTTCGAAGTGTGAGTGATGCGTCCTTTTGCAGGCTGTGGTCATACGATGCACCGCTTCGTCACCAGACATGCCAGGTATCTTGCAGAAAAACCGCCAATGTTGAGTGCTGCGATGAAAACTGGTGGCTTTCTTCCGATCCGCGCGGTTCCGAGGTTTGACGACGATACATTGGTTCACCGGTACATGCAACAGCAGCGATCTGAAGTAGAAGAAGGAGTAGGCATACTGCGCAAGTTATGCCGGAACCGAACCCCGTTCAAGTATCAGTGATGCGTGCTTTTGTAGGCTGTGGTCGTGCAATGTACCGCTTCGCCGCCAGACACGCCAGGCATCTTTTTTTTTTTCTTTATTGGTCACAACGATGCAGCACAAAGTGCTATGTCAAGACAACACATTTGCCCAGCACTTGTGGGCGCACTAAAATTCTTTCATATTCTTAATCTCATCAAACAGGTGCGCCCAGTCAGGTGCAGTGTCTGCACTCCTGCACATCACAGATTGAACCTCCATAACAACCTCAATGAAGTGTTTCTGCACTGATTTGATTTTGGGATCAGCATGTCGAAATTCCATACGCGTCTTCCAGACGCTAAACAACCCAAGCACCATGAAGAGGTCATACGGGACCGTGTCACTCTTTTCGACTGGCAGATATCGCATAGTTTCGTGGGTCAAATCCAAATCTTTTTTGATTGTTCTTTGCAAGATGTCCCAGAAGAACACCGCGTCCCAACAATATAAGAAAACATGTTCGATGGTTTCAGGAGTCTTACATAGAAGACAATTCACACCCCAAGGAACGAAGATTCCTTTTTCTTCTAGCCACGGTTTGACTGGTAGTGTGCTGCAGTGCAACTTAAAAAAGAAAGCCTTAACAGCAGGCGGGATGCACATCTTCTTCACCCTACAAAGCACATCTTGTCCGGGCATTCGCTGTATAGCGAGCGATACAGCGGTGCTGGAAACAACATTTGAACCAGGTCGCGGCTTAGCCATTTTTTCGTGACACTTCCCACATACTTCATTTAAAAACGTGCTTGCAAAAACTCTGTTGCTTCTATCACTTCTTTCAAAAATCCGGTTAGTGCCGGAGGTTCGGTACATTCGCTGGTTACTAACATCGATGTCAGGGCGTTCGCCAGTCTTATCTGGATTACAGTGCGCAAAAAAGGGTGATTCGGATCACGCAGAAAGTAGAAGCGTGAAACGATCTTTCTGACAAAAAGGTGCGTGAGGCCCAGGCCTCCGTACTTTACCTTCCGAAAGAGGTTGTCCCTTTTCATCCTTTCCGAACTCGATTTCCAGATAAAAGTGGCGAACACCCTGTGGAATCTCTGTATGTTCATGCGTGCGCACGCAAGTACCTGCAACACATACCATAATTTAGCTGCCAGGAAAACATTGCACACTGTGGCTCGTGTGAATATAGAGATGTTTCGATTGGCCCAAGCGTTAGCCTTAGTCTTTAGCTCTTTCAATACTTCGTTCCAGTACGGTGTGCTATTCCGGTAGTACTGCATAGGCACCCCGAGATACGTACATGGTGTGAGCTCCCAGCGTATGCCGGCAAAGTAATGAGGTTTTAACGTCCATCTACCATGCCACAGGCCATAACATTTCCCCCAGTTGATTTGGGCTCCCGTGGTTTTACAAAATTCATTCGTTAACGCAACAGTCTCCATCACACTCTTTTCATCGCTGCAGAAAACGGCGACATCATCGGCATACGCCGACATTTTAATTTCAACTTCGTTTAACCTTGGTCCGTTAATGTACTTGCTGGCCGCTACTCTTAAACAGAAAGGTTCAATATACAGTGAAAACAATAGGGGTGAAAGAGGACATCCCTGTCGCACTGATGACAGGACAGCTATGCTTTTGGTAACTTGACTATTTAACACAAGCCTAGTGACACATCCCCTGTATGCCATGGCTACTCCTCTTGAGATAACATTTCCTACATTAACGTGCGTTAAAATACGCGCCAGTACGTCATGTCGAACTCGGTCGAAAGCTTTCTCGAAGTCGAGTTGAATCATGGCCACGTGGCCTCCTCCCACGGTTTCCAAAACGCTTCTCGCGATATGAATGTTGGTTTGAATGGACCTTCCTTTTATTCCACATGTCTGGTGGTCTCCAATAAGGGTGCAAATTATACTTTGAAGTCTACGCGTGAGGATCTTTGTAAAAATTTTATAATCGGTGTTGCACAATGTAATAGGTCTATACCCGGTGATCTTAAGTTTTTTCGCGACGTCGTCGGACTTTGGTAATAAAATGGTATGGGCTTCCCCAAACGAACGCGGTAGTCGTTGACTGTCATACGCCTCACAAATACGTAACAATAATGGGCTAAGATAATTTTTAAATTTCTGATAGAACTCGGCACAAAGGCCGTCCGGGCCCGGCGTTTTTTGGCGTGCCAACGATTCTATCGCCTGAACCACCTCCCCTTCAGTTATGTCTTCTTCCAACCAAGTCGTTACATCCTCATCAAGTTTAGGCATAAGTTCTATAAAATCATTTAATTTTGAAAATCCCGGCGGAGTGGCTTTTTCTCCAAAGAGTTGTTCGTAGTACTCGACAAAAGCTCTTTCAATTATTTCCTTATCGTTGGTTATCACCCCGTTGTATTCTTTTCTACGATTTCTTTAGATAAAGCGTTTTTTTTTTCGTCAGCTAGAGCTCGCTTGGTAGGCTGCTCCCCCAGCAAAAACTTTTCTGAACGTGAGCGTACCACAGCCCCCCTAGATTTTTCCAGATATAGCTTGTCGAGTTCCGCTTTTATATGCCGAATGTCCTCACTACACGTGCCGGGATTCGTGCACTCTACACGGCACAATGCCTCCAAATTTTCTTTTAAACGTCTTTCTTGGGCTCGACTTTGGAAAGTAATGTTACTTGCTCTTTCTATTGCAGCTAACTTAACGTCTTCCTTAAAGCCCTCCCAGGCTTCACTCAGGGCGGTCTGTCTTTCGCTCAACGTGCGTAGCAATTCGTTTACGGTATCGACGAATTGTTCGTCGTCTAGGAGCGTTCGGTTTAGTTTCCAAAGTTGCCAGCTAAATTTCGACGGCTTGCCTCCTTTCCTTCCAATCCTGACACTTACAAGACAGTGGTCCGTCAAAGAAATTGGCTGAACGCAATAGCAATGCGCGTGCCTCAAAGCTTCGACTGTTATGTAAATGCGATCTAATCGGGCGTGTGACGTGTTTTGAAAGTGGGTATACCTCAATATATTCCTTGATGCGCACAGGGCACCTACATCCTCGAGCCCGCACGAGTCGATAATGTCTTTTAAAACGCTTGTGCTGCTCTCACTGTACGTCGTCGGCGCGGTTCGATCGTGTTCATCACAAACACAATTAAAATCGCCCATCAAAACGACTACTCGATCGACTTCAACGTCACTTCGCAAAAAGGTGACAAAAAACACCCTCTCCCTCGCGTTATTCGATTCGTACACACATATCAAACGCCAATCTACTAAAGACAACGTAAAATCGCAAGAAATAAAACGCCCGCACTCATCCGTAACTACTTGCAGTTTCGTGTATCTTACAGACTGTTTTATAAAAAGGAAACACCCCGCCGAGTAGCCGACAGCGTGACTCACGGCTATTTCGTATCTCCCCAGATAAGGACTCAGCATTCTGGCAATGCTTTCGTCCTCCCCCATTTTCGTTTCTTGCAACGCGAGGAAATCCGGCTGCTCATCTACTAACATACGTTGCAGCTGGTACTGCTTCCGTCTCAAATTCAAACCCCGAACATTTAAAGTGGCAAAAGTGAGCACCATTCTGATTGCGTTGCAATGAACCAAGTCACGAAATAAGGGTTACCGTAGGATACAAATAGGAAGCATACGAAAAAGACCTAAGCGACCAAAGAAAAAGGCCAGCTATACCGCCTTACTTGTTATCGACACGACCCAGGCGCCGCACTCGCACTTCGCTTCACTGCGTGTCCTTTGTTTTGTGAGAGTCAGATGGCACACGAGGGGCCGCGTGGAGCCTGCCTTTTTCGGCTGTCACCACTTGCCACCTCTGTTGCACCATCTTCTGAAGTCCTGCCATCTGTCCGTCAGTCGTCGCTTCCAAGGGTCGTTTAGCCGAGGCGCTTGTGGCTTCCATGTCGCCTTCTGTGTCCTTTGGGGGGTCTTCTTCATGGGCCTCCGGGTTTCGACGAGAGCGCTCGTTGTTTCCCTCAGTTACTTGAAGGGCTGGACGGTTTGCTGGCCCGCAGCTCACTGGTCCCGGGACTTTGGTAGTACCCAGGGAGGACCCCACCACGGACGGGGCCTTAGGACCTTGCGTGGACGCGGCTTGCGCCGGAGACTGGGAGTTCTCCGTGTCGCCAGCTGCCGCCGCTTCGGCTTCCTCCTGGTCCATGAGGTGTTCCATGGTGTCGTCTTCAGCCGCGTTGGCCACGGCGGCATACGTCTTTCTGCAGTCTTCTTTAGTGTGCCCGTAGCGTCTACAGCTGTCGCATCGGGGCGCACGACATTCCTTGCGAATGTGGCCGGTTCGTCGGCACCGGAGGCAAAGCGGCGCACTACCGGGTGCCAAAACCAGCGCCATGCATCGGGGCAGTCGGAGCGTATGCGGCAGACGCTCTAGGGTTACGCCCTCTTTCAGGATTAGCCTCGCCACTCTCGTGGTGGACTGGACTCCTTCGAGACCCTTGACGCGCCACGTCTCCCTGGCTATTTCCTCGACTTTGCCATAGGCCTCCAGCGCTGTCTTCACCGGTTCGTCAGGCACGTGAAAGGGTATCCAATGAAGTTTCAACCTCACCTCGGTCTTGTCGGGGTCGATGATGAGGCATCGCCGTCCTTTGGCTTCGAAGGTCCCCATGGCCACCAACTTTTGTTTGGGGGCCAAGGACTTGAGCGTGACCATCCACACGTGATTCATTTGATAGGAACCACATGCGGCGATTTCTCCTAGTACCCCGGCTTCTTCCAGGCCAGCCTTGAAATCTTCGATTCTGTAGGGGCGTGCAGCGATGTCCGCATGAAGAACAACCGAGTTTAAAGCGTAAACGCCCGTCGGTAACGTAGGCAAGATAATCTTATAGCCCTCGATGCTTCGGTCAGCAATAAAACCGCGGCTATCAGTAGCCGTTGATACCGCTCCGTCGGAGCCCATGTTGACACGTCCGTTCGCTTCGGAAGCTAGTAGACGAATCCCCACACGCCAGGCATCTTGCAGAAATCCCGCTGATATTGAGTGCTGCGATGAAAACTGGTGGCTTTCTTCCGATCCGCGCCGTTCCGAGGTTTGATGGTGATACTTTGGTTCACCGGTTCATGCAACAGCAGCGATCTGAAGTAGAAGGCTCTAGCGTACTGCGCACGTTATGCCGGCACCGAACCCCGTCCGAAGTGTGAGTAACGCGTCCTTTTCTTGGCTGTGGTCATACGATGTATTGCTTCACCGCCAGACACGCCAGGCATCTGGAAAAAACCGCTGATGTTGGGTGCTGTGGTCAACACTGGTGGCTTTCTTTCTATCCGCGCGGTTCGGAGGTTTGACGATGATACATTGTTTCACCGGTCAATGCAACAGGAGCGATCTAAAAGAGAAGGAGGCCTAAGCGTACTGCGCACAACATGCCGGCACCGAATCCTGTCCGAAATGCGACTGATGCGTCCTTTTCTTGGCTGTGGTCATACGATGTACCGCTTCGCCGTTAGACACGCCAGGCATCTTCGTGAATAACCGCTGATGTTGAGTGCTGCGATGAAAACTGGTAGCTTTCTTCCGTTCCATGCGGTTCCGAAGTTTGACTATGATACATTTGTTCACTGGCCCGTGCAATAGCAGCAATCTGAAGTAGAAGAAGGGGTAAGCGTGCTGCGCACGTCATGCCGGCACCAAACCCCCTAAAAGGTGTGAGTGATGCGTCCTTTTGTAAGCTGTGGACATACGATGTACCGCTTCACCGCCAGACACGCCAACCATCTTGCAGAAAAACCGCTGATGTTGGATGCTGCGATGAAAACTGGTGGCTTTCTTTCAATGCGCGCGGTTCCGAGGTTTGACGATGATACATTGGTTTACCGCCCCATGCAACAGGAGCGATATAAAGTAGAAGAAGGACTAAGCGGACTGCGCACGTCACCGGCACCGAACCCCGTCCGGAGTATGAGTGATGCGTGCTTTTGTAGGCTGTGGTCGTACAATGTACCGCTTCGCCGCCAGACACGCCAGGCATCTTGCAGAAATACCTCTGATGTTGGGTGCTGCGATGAAAACTGGTGGCTTTCTTCCGATCCGCGCCGTTCCGAGGTTTGATAGTGATACTTTGGTTCACCGGTCCATGCAACAGCAGCGATCTGAAGTAGAAGGCTCAAGCGTACAGCGCACGTTATGACCGCACCGAACCCCGTCTGAAGTGTGAGTGATGCGTCCTTTTGCAGGCTGTGGTCATACGATATATTGCTTCGCCGCCAGACACGACAGGCATTCGGAAAAAAACTGCTGATGTTGGGTGCTGCGATCAAAACTGGTGGCTGTCTTTCGATCCCTGCGGTTCCGAGGTTTGACAATGATACATTGGTTCACCGGCCCATGCAACAGCAGCGATCTAAAGTAGAAGAAGGCGTAAGCGTACTGCGCACGTAATGACGGCACCGAACCCCGTCCGAATTGTGAGTGTTGCGTCCTTTTGTAGGCTGTGGTCATACGATGTATTGCTTCACCGCCAGACACGCCAGGCATCTGGAAAAAATCCGCTGATGTTGAGTGCTGCGATGAAAACTGGTGGCTTTCTTTCGATCCGGGGGTTCCGAGGTTTGACGATGATACATTGCTTGACCGGCCCATGGAGCAGCAGCGACCTGAAGTAGAGGAAGAAGTAAGCTTACTGCGCAGCCCTGCTGGAAATGGGCGAAGTGAAATGAGGCCAAAATGCACATTGAACCAATATGCAACTGTAGGTCCAGACACACTGAGCAATATGCTTTTATGAAACGAAAACCTATGTGCACCAATTGGTAATCCTTTAGAAAATTCACATTGGGCTGATGGCATTTATGAAACAAATACCAATGCGCAGCAATTGGCAACAGGTACCCCGGTGCACATTGCATTGAGGGTATTTATGGGGCAAAAACCAATGAGAAGCGATTGGCAACAGATGCCCCTGTGCACATTGGGTTGATGGTATTTATGGGAAAAAAAGTGATGAGCGGCTATTGGCAACAGGCCCCCCTCTGCACGTAGGATTGATTGTATTTATGGGGCGAAAACCAATAAGCGGCGATGGACGACAGACACCCCTGTGCACATTGGGTTGATGGCATTTAGGGGGCAAAAACCAATGAGCGGTAATTGGCAACAGGTGCCCCGGTGCACATTTGTTTGATGGTACCCAGTCAACCAGCAACCGTCTATTAAACATTCGAGAGATGTGTTGTCCGGACATTTAACATACCCAGTGGATATCTGCTGCGATCCATCTAACACTGAAAGTATGTACCTTACAGTGCAAAATGATTCCCCAGAAAACGTACCACTAACGCAATCTGGATGATGCAGCTGGACATTCAGGACCATTGTAGGGTGTTCAGCCTGATCCTGTGGATGTACTATGTACCTACCTCAGAAATATTACTCACCCTGGTATAGGGAATAGCCCTATGCGAGAAGGCAACACAAAATAGTACTGCCAGTGTCTAAGCAGCCTCCTTTTTATGCTAGCATATAGCGTGTGAACTGTCCTACAGAAAAATTTAAACAGATATGAGTCCAATTCTTTACAAAACAAGAGGGCAGATTTGCTATATAGCCCGTGCATGCTCTCAATGTATACCCAAATGGCGCATTACAGGTGTATAATGTAGCAATCAGGCCCGCAGCAGACATTCTCTATTTTGAAGCTTTTTTTTCACGAACAAGCTTAGAAGCTTTAAAGCAGGATCAATGCAGATGACACTGACAAGGAAGGCTACACTGCTGATACTGATTCTTTTTAGTGAGGTGGACCCCGCCACATGCGAGAGAACTGTGAAATACTGGACGCAAACATTGTCACATGCTATGACGGCGACCCTGAGGAATTTACTGAAGTCTAAGGCGAGCACATGTGCTCTAGTGACGAGGACACCAGAATGTGCTCTAGTGACGAGGACACCAGAATCCCATGACAGCTATAGCACCGACTGCATAGCGAAAGATGCCGCTGCAGTCTTACAGCGTAACTTTGAACGTGAGTAGCGCACTAAATTTCTGCCCAGCCTGTCAGGCATGCACATCCATTCTGTAAAAAAAATTGCAGTGCCAAACAAATTGCCATTAACTCTTTATTATTACTGTTAGACATACGAGCAGTCCTTGATGTTTTTAATATAAAGTATAATATTTGAACAATGCTGCATACATAGATAGCATAAGGTTTTCAAAATAAAGTATACTTACTGAACAATGCAGGATACTTTGCTTTAAAAATTTCTGATAAACATAATAAAAAGCTCAGTGCATTCAAGGCCCACTTAAGGCAGTTCACATCGCTCTCTCCTGTGGTGGAGAATGTTCCTGAAAAAGCAACGAAAAATGTTATGTTAAAAATATGTGAGCAGTGGTTTACCATGCCTTGAAGCAAAACTAATAAAACAGTGAAGTTCAAAGTGAAGTTACTCAAATATGCAAGAACTGGAACTGATGTAAATAAACCACAATTATTTTACGCCTTGTTTTTTAAAGCACATTCATGCTGGATGTATGTACTGTATTGCCAAATTTGTTTGTTAGATTTACATCAAATATCACAGTGTTCTTGAAATTCGTTTTCTATGCATTCTTTTTAATCGATAATAAGGTACTATTATACAATTAAACTTTTCCTCTTAGAGAAACACTCCAAAGAAAATGTTTCTATTTAAAATTATTCAGTGCTGTTCACACGTGTAGTATTTGATATCAAATTAAACCAAAAGACGTGTCATTAGCTCAGTGATGTGATTGTCCTAAGCATTTTGGAGCACCTCTTGGAGCAGCCAAAACAGTGTTTTGGAGCAGCAAAAGTGGCCTTTGGAGCCCTTGAACACGAATAGACCAGGAGATAAGTGTCTAAATTTGGTTGTAGTATCCCTTTAAAGGGAGATTTTTGTAGTAGAGTATGATTTAGACAAGAACAGGAATGTCAATGAACAAGTTTAGAAAGCACCATATCTGCAGCAATGTGGGGACGGCAACACCCGACGTCGCGCGACCAGCGTTTCAGCTAACAAAGCAACTCCCGTCGCGCAAAGACGTGGTTTTGTTTCACAGCATGACGGCATGTCTGGCACCCGGCACACTAGCTTCTGAGCGTCCGCACACGCCCGCGTCTATCGTTGAAAAAGTTTAAAAAAGAGGCGAGACGAGATTGGTGAGACGACGAGGCGTGAAACGGGAGACGGCGGCAAAAAAATTGCAAGACAGGATGGAGGCAGGGCACTTTGTGTCGGGCGGCCCCTTGCGCCACCTAGCTCATGTATGCTCAATTACGTTCTTAGTTTAGTTTCAGTTTTGAAAGGCGACCGAAATTAGTCATTGGGCGCAGGCTTGGCACAGATTACCCATATTTTAGCAAAATGTAGCAGGATGTAGCAGGGTTAGCCCCATGGCACTGTTTGGCGCAATTGACGCAGCAATCACATCACAGCTGGCTTTAACATTTAAAGCATTCAAATACTCTCACATAGAAATTATGCTTTGAAGAAATTGCGCACCATACTCTACTGTTTTATAAAAGTTAGAATTATGTGCTGACGTCAGCTTACCTTTTGAGATGACTGATGTCAGGCAGGTGCGTGGCGAAGTTAATCCGTGACTATGGTTTCTACCTTGAAGTCTTCACATTTAGGGCAGTTCCGCACTGCATATGATAAAAAAAAGCAACAGACGCATGACACCAACACTTCCATAAATCTAATTCCGTGTAAATCGATCTGCAGTACTTTTCCAGAGATTACTTACTTATGATGCACTCAGCAAGGTGAAGATTCTTGAATGTCAACTTTCCTTTACGTCCTTCCCACAAACGTTTTTGCCCCAACTGGTCAGTCAGGAACCGCTTTGTGATCCGTATCGTACAGGAGGCATAACCAGATCCAGCGACTTTGCTGAGCTGTCGAACATAAAAAAACATCCACATAGCAGCCGCTTATTTCAACCATAACTAGGGATTGGATGTTTCTGTTTATTTTTAGTCAAATTTGGCAGGTGTTTATCAGCATCTATATCTTCATTAAATTTGCTATTAATAATTATACCTGCTCTTATTCAGGCACTTTCGACATTTAAACCGGAATTTTTACGTCTTTATCTTAATATGGCGATTGGATTCAAGATCAGACCACTAGGCACGGGCTCGGGCTTACCCGAAAGCCCGGGCTCGGGCCAGCACGTTGGCTGGCCTGGTTCGGGCTCAGGGCCGGTGTAACTGACCGTGATGCCGAAGGAGGCCATCGTAGAAATCGGCGTCTCAGTTATCTCAGCAACATTAACTCCAGAACCACTAGACAAGTACCCATGAACGTAGGCCCACCTCAAGACAGTGGACAGCAGCGTCTTTAATCATGAGGTGAGATTCAGGTTAATCCCAGTGGCGTGATGTTTTTGCTTGTGGTAATAAATAGCGGCAAACCAAAAATATTGGGACATTGAAGCGCTCTGTCAGGAATTTAAAATGGGGGACTCACAAACACTAACGCCAAACAATCTCAACCTAATTGATCATAAGAAACACTTATCTCTCTCTTATAATAGCTGGGGAGCGCTAAAATTGCAGAAATGATGAAGTGGGGAAGCTCACAGACCTAGTAAACAATTATACACATACTGGGGAATGCCTGGCACATATTCAAGTATGAATACATGCTCGCTAGATCTACAAAATATTTTAGGAGAAGATACAAACTGCAAATTAGTAGTCTTTCTTACAAAACACATTGCGGTTTCTTAATCACAGTGCTAAAACCCATAAAAACGCTTTTGACTACAATTATTTTAATAAAAATGTTCTCAATATGTACCTGACACCAGCAGTCATAACTTTGATTTAGTTTATCGCAAACTATATTGCTCAGGCAGCAATGAAGACAAACCTTTAAATGTGCAGTGAACCAGAATTAATAGAATATGATGAAGTTTCCGTATACCACTTCAAAATAACCAAAAACAACGCTTTTCAGATCAGTATGTTTTGCTATAAAAGGCTATAAAGCTTTAGCCTTTATAGTATATTATAAAGCTTTTAGTCTTGCCACATCCAGTTGTGGCTTTGCTTAGCCTTTGTGCGGTTTGAAGGTCTGCCGGTTACAATTCGCCAAGGGCCATCTGTGCTGAAGATCATTATTGCACCTTAGTTGATGAACATTGATTCCCTCTTCTATTTCCCCGCAGGGGGCACCTGTGAAAGCAGGTGTTTGGAGAGTGGCGTCTCCACGGACCCCGAGCCATGCGGGTTCACCCGCCCACGTCTGGCTGTGCGTGGCTTTCCCGGGAAAAGGGCATCCTGGTGGTTGAGCCGAACCCGGGGTAGGTTTGGACCCTTCGGGGCCCCCCGGGTGAGGCAATACACCACTTCGGCCCCCGCTTCCCGTAGACGGGTGTCCTGGCTTGGCCCGACCAGGATGATTCAGTCAGTCGCCACTTCTACTATCCCCTCCCCTCTTTTACCTTTGTCTTCTCCTTCTTTTCACTCTTCTTACTTTTCTTCTTTCCTTTTTTCATTTCTTTTGGCGGCAAGGGCTAACCTTGGGTGGCGACAGACTCCTCGTCCAAAACAACACTTGGTTATAGTACCTGGGCAGTGCTAATAGTCTAACGGTTCCAGCAAAGCCCTTTTTGTTATGGTCCGTTAACTATTCCCTTGTTGGGCTCCGTGGTGGGCGGCGTGTCATTGCAGTAAAGCGGATTATACTTCGCCGCGAGGGTCAGGAGATTCCCTCAAAACATCTTATTCTTTCTTTTGAACGGCACTGTCTCCCAGCAACAGTAAAGGCAGGCTATCTGAACTGCCGTGTACGTCCTTATGTGCCGAACCCACAAAGGTGTTTCAGGTGCCAAAGGTTCGGGCATGTGTCCAGGAGCTGCCGTGGAAGAGAGATCTGCGCCAAGTGTGGCAGCAACGAACATGTCGCAGACGTCTGTGAAAGCACTGTGTGCTGCTCCAACTGCAAAGGCACCCATGCAGCGTACTCCCGTGCCTGTCCCCTGTGGAAGCAGGAAAAGGAGATACTGAGTTTAAAGGCTAAAGAGAACATTACATACCTTGAGGCCAAGAAACGCTGGTCATTCCTTGCACAAGGCTCGTATGCCGACGTGGCGCGCCGGGGTCCTGCGCCGCGTATGGAGTCGAGAGCAACCCAGGTCTTGCTCGAAGACCTGGCTGCCGCCCTCAGGACCCCAAAGCCTACCCAGGGGCAGCAGGCTCCCTCTCTTCGCGGAGAGGGTTCGCGGGCTGCTCCCACATCCCAAGACAGGCCAGCGCCTGCTGCGCCTGTACAGTCTGCACGGTCTCCTACCAGGGGGAAAAAGCGAGGCCCTCGGCCTCACTCCCTGGAGAGACCGCCTGCAACCAAGGAGCTGCATGGCCCTCATGCAGCTTCAGTAACACAGAAGGAGGTGGAGAAGATGGATGGGGTTGAATCCCTCTCAGTACATCTGCCACCCTCCCGTCAGGTTCTGGTCGTGGCCGCAGGTTAGGATCTCGCAGCTCCGACCCTCCCAAGTCGGCAGGCAAGCCTGCTTGCGGAGCTCAGGAGAGCGGTGCTTCTGCCCTATCCACCTCCCCATCTACCCCTGAGTCTGACCAGGAGGAGATGGAGTGGCAGAATCAGAAAACCAAGCAAAAAACTAAAAAACCTGTGATACCTCCGAAGGGATGATTTTTTTTTACTGTTCATCCGTGTGCTCATAATTTCATATCTTAATAATGGCTTCAGTGCTAATGCAGTGGAACTGTCGAGGGCTACTACACAACCTGGATGATGTGGAGTTTTTGCTGGAGGAACACAAGCCACGTGTGCTTTGCTTACAGGAGACTCATTTAAATCCCAGCCATACCAACTTCCTCAGACGGTACCAGGTATTCCGAAAGGATCGTCCGTGCTCTGTCAGTTCTTCTGGAGGAGTTGCGGTGGTTCTCCCGAGAGAAGTGCCCTGCGTACAGGTCCCACTGTCTACCTCACTGGAAGCAGTCGCTGTACGGTTCATGCTTCACAAAGCTCTGACAGTGTGCTCTTTGTATCTACCACCATCCTTTACTTTGAAATCCTCAGATTTTAATTCATTTTTAGACCAGCTTCCTGAGCTTTCCTTTTGATGGGTGATTTTAATTGTCACAACCCTCTATGGGGGAGTACACGTCGCGACATCCGAGGAAAAATTATTGAGTCTGTGTTATTCTCTCGAACACTTTGTCTTTTTAACACTGGTGAGCCTACCTTTTTTTAGCTGTCAACACCTTTCTTCATCATGCATTGATCTCTCCATTGGGACTGCCACACTTTTCCCTAACTTCTCATGGCATGTGCATCCTAACCCATATGGTAGCGACCATTTCCCCATTATTTTAAAGTGCACTGCTCCTTCATGCTCTCTCATGACACGTTCACCACGCTGGAAAGTAGACCAGGCCATGTTTGAAAGTGCATCTGAGATTAACCCTGACACTTTAGTTGGCTTGGATGTAAATGATGCCTGCAAATGCCTTACTGCCTCTATAATTGAGGCAGCTCATAAAGCTATTCCGCAGTCTTCTACACGCCTTCCAGCTAAGCCAAAACCTTGGTGGACTAAGGAGTGCAGTGAGACTCGAAAAAAACAAAATTGTTCATGGGATGTGCTACGCCGGTACCCGACCCCTCCAAATGTTTTAGCCTTCAAACAGGCTCGGGCGAAGGCTCAATATGTCCGTCGTCCATCAAAAAAGACGACATGGAAGAAATACACCTCCTCCGTTAATAGTCACACCCGTGTAAAAGTTGTCTGGGAAAAAGTGCACAAGATTAATGGGGATTATCGAGCCTTCTCCATGCCGCTTTTTGTTCTGCCAGGTGGTGTACTGCCTAGTCTTGAGCAGCAGGCCAATATTCTAGGGGAGCACTTCGCATCAGTATCAGGTTCATCGCATTACTCGGCTGCATTTTTAAAGCATAAAAGTGTTATAGAGAAGAAGAGAATAAATTGCTCTGGAGGACTACGAGAACCCTATAATAGACCTTTTACTTTTCGAGAGTTACAGGCAGCATTAAATAAAAGTAAAAATACGTCCCCGGGACCAGATCGAATTCACTACGGCATGCTCAAGCGTTTGCATTCCAATACCCTGCAGGCGCTTTTAAGCTTTTTTAACCAGATCTGGAGAGAAGGGGTCTTCCCAGATTCTTGGAAAAGAGCTGAGGTTATCCCGCTCCTCAAGCAAGGAAAAGATCCTTCACTACCCTCAAGTTACCGGCCCATAGCCCTCACAAGTTCCTTAGGGAAAACCTTCGAACGAATGGTAAACTCAAGATTGGTCCATTTTTTAGAGGAAAATAACCTCCTCGACAAGTTTCAGTGCGGTTTCCGTGCCCACAGATCAACGGTGGACCACCTTGTACGACTTGAGAAAACTATTCGTGAGGCTTTTGTTAATAGACAGCATTTTGCTTCTGTCTTCTTTGATATAGAGAAGGCTTATGACACGACATGGAGGTATGGAATTTTGAGCGATCTTGTCTCGTACGGAATTCGTGGCCGAATGCTCTCACTCATCAAAAGCTTTTTGGAAGACAGATACTTTTGTGTCAAGCTTGGTACAACCTTCTCTCGTAGTTTCGTCCAAGAGAATGGAGTTTCACAAGGTGGTGTTTTTAGCGTAACACTATTTTTAATAAAAATTAACTCTATTGGAAAGTCTATCCCACAATCACTTTCCTATTCTCTTTACGTGGATGACTTGCAGATCTCTTGCTGTTCGTGTAACATTTCGGTCTGCGAGAGACAACTTCAGCTGGGAATTAATAGTCTGATGAGGTGGGCTGATGCCAATGGGTTTAGTTTTTCACCAGAGAAATCAGTATGTGTCAACTTTTCTTCACGTAGGGGCATGATCCTAGAGCCTAGTCTGACCTTAAGGGGGCAGGCAATTCCTGTTCGTAATGAACACAAGTTTCTAGGAGTGATATTTGATAAAAAGTTGAATTTCCGTAGTCATGCACTTTACCTGAAACAGAAATGCTCAAGGTCAATGAACCTCCTAAAGGTGCTTTCACATAAGTCTTGGGGTAGCGATCGGGAATGTCTCCTTCGTCTCTATCGCTGCTTGGTTCTTTCAAAATTGGATTATGGATGCGTAGTGTATGGATCCGCACGTCAATCTACTCTTCAGGTGTTGGACCCGATCCACCATCAAGGTCTGAGGCTTTCCACTGGTGCTTTTCGGACGTCCCCTATTCCTAGCCTATATGCTGAGAGTAATGAATATTCACTTGAGAAAAGACGGTTTTATTTAGGCTTCCAGTATGCATTAAGAATTCGCTCTGTCCCTTCTCATCCGATCCAGGAAGCAATTCAGGATTCTCGCTATGAAACTACATTTCAGATCAAGCCATCTGTCGTACCCCCTTTTACGCAGAGAATTAAAACATATTCACAGGCTTACAACCTTGACAGTTTCAGCCTAGTTGCCCAACTTCCACTGGCGGTGGCTCCTTGGGAGTGCGTAACATCCATAATCAATTTTACTCTGATCAAATATAATAAGCGGCAAACTCCTGTTGCTGCCCTGCAGCAGGAGTTTTCCCAGGTTGCTTATACGTACAGTGACTGTAGGAGTTTCTTCACAGATGGTACTAAGAGTGACTCTGCTGTTGGTTGTGCTGTTATGAGCGAGACGTGGAAGGTTGTTAGGCGTCTTGATGCCAGAGCCTCAATATTTACTGCAGAATTATATGCTTTAATTTTAGCTGTTGAATTCATTATAGTAAACGCTATCCAGCATTCTGTTATCTACTCTGATTCTCTCAGCGCTTTAAAGGCACTTGCTTCTTTGGAAGTACCAAAGAATACCTTCGTTACTAGGCTCCGGAACATTGTGCACACTGCAGCAAAATCAATTTACACATCAATTTCAGTTGGGTGCCTAGTCACGTCGGTATTCAGGGAAATGAGGATGCTGATAGAGCTGCCAGTACGTGCATTGAGAGGCAAGTGGATATCAAGGACATTCCGTACACTGATTACAAACACAGTCTTAAAAAAGCAATCCAGAAAAAGTTTCAGTTAGAATGGGACACGGAAATACACAACAAGCTTCATTGTGTGAAACCTACCCTGCGGGAATGGGCAAGTTGCCGACACAGGGAGCGCTTCTTTGAGGTTGTGCTCTGTCGTCTGAGACTGGGACACACCCATCTCACGCATGGGTACCTCCTACGGGCAGAGGCAGCTCCGAAATGTGAACACTGTAACGAGTCTTTGAGCGTCTTGCATATTCTTATCGTATGTCCTAAGTACCATCACGAACGCACCACTTTTTTCTCTACCTTCTTCCGGAATCGCGTCCCGTTCCACCCGGCATTATTATTGGGTGACGAACTTCTTGTGCCGCACCGTCAAGTTTTTAAATTTTTAAATCGCATGGGCATCCTACATCGGCTATGAAATTTAGTTTGTTTTCTTTTCTATTACGTTTACCTGAAAATTAGTGGTGGCAAAGAGCCGGCGATCTTGTATCGTCGGCACATTTTCCATACTTCCTTGCGTGAATGAAATTCCTTTAGAGTGCCTCTGGTTAGTGGAGCATTGGTTAAAATTTCTGGAGGCCTTAATAGGCCTGTATCTTGTAAGGTTTTAATCATTCATTTTCCATAGTTTTAAGATGGAACTACCTACTATAGGTCTTTTCAGTATTGGCTTTAACTTACCTTGTGTTTGGCACACTATGGCCTTAGTTGCCGCTGTGCCATTAAACACCAAAGTTTCTTCTTCTTCTTCCCTCTTCTATTTGAGAACTTTCTTGTGTGAAGTCTTGTTGAGCCACATGCCATTACCAATGCACACATAGAAGACATAAACTTCAGTTCATCTTTGAAGCAGCACTATGTACAGGAAATTGACCAGCGCATTATAACCTGTACTGGAATTTAAAACAGGGTCCTATTTGTCAACGGCATGCCTCAAAACTAATTTTGCTGATGAAAAAAAAAAATTGTAGCAATATTTACGCGGCAAAACACTATTTGAGTTTGTCACAAAACCGAACCGGTGTAACTAGCAGTTGTCCTTCTAACCTTATAACTGCCGGAGTTAAATGATTCGACACAATCCCTCATCCTCCAATTCTTCTCCATCTCCTCTCTCACTCTTAACCCACCCACCCACCCACCCACCCTCCCAACCCACACAAACACACACGCACGCACGCACACGCACACGCACACGCACACGCACACGCAAACACACACACACACACACACACACACACACCTCTTCTCCAAATAGACACAGACCGCGCCACGCCTTGACACATATAAATCATTCTAAGCTTAAGCTTATCAGCACAGAAAAAATGATAAAACACATAAACTTTACCTAGTTTCTGGGCATATGAAAACAAACACACGGCACCCCTATCAGTGAAGTTCCTTGTACTTGTGGCGGTATAACTGAAGAAAATCTCAAATTTAAAATACGGCTTATAAATTGCTTCGCAAGCGCGAAAATGAAATGGCGATTACCTGTATCATAGAAACTTCCTCCAGCCCTCTCGGGCAGTCACTTATCTCGTCGGAGGAAATTTTTGGTACCAGCACCCACTTGCTGTCACTGGGTTTCCGCGTCACTCGGCGATCCTGAAACGACCGGCGCCGAGAGTTACTACCACATATTGCGCTTAAAGCTGCAACTTTTAGCTTAAAAAAGATGGTCACTAGACTGGACCTAACGCGTAGGGAGACTAGAGCTTACCAAACAGCTTTAGGATCCGCGCCTTGAAGAAGTCCGATTCCGTTTCGTCACACCAGCTTGACAGGCAGAAATTCTCCACATTAGAAATTGAGATGATATATGGCTCATGGTCGTCCTCAAGACGTACGCTTGCATGATCGTTCGTAAAATTCCGGTAGCTCGACTGGTCTCGAGTCTCTCGACTCTGCAACGTGCGTCAGGCGGTTAGACTTCCCGCGAACATTGCTTCGGCCGCTTCGGCCACTTTGCTTCATCCACGTGCTTCCACAGCTTCCACGCTTCCTTTGCTTCCTTTTCCTCCGGCCGGAAGGTTTGGTTTATCACGTCGGACTTCCTGACGCAGGGGATGTATCACGTGACTATATTACTTCGTATTTTAACCCTTGTTTTTGTTTGCTGAGGTAAACAAATACTTAAAAAAATTATTTATTGATCTTAATTTATAAAAACATTTGCATAAATTGCACTTTGAAAACTTATTTTTGTTTTATATGTCATGCGGGTGACCCCACTGCTCACTCCAATGACTCCAGCTCACACTATATTGTCACGTGGTGTAACCCGCACTTAAGAAAATAATAAACGTTTCTAAAAATTATAGTATTAATTAATTGTCAAATTTAAATACTAAATATATATTAAACTTATAACGAAGTAATTTTTTATTTGTCATTTTAAGTAGAAACTTGCATTTGCTGCGGGATGACGTCGGCGCGAATTCTAAAATTTCAATTTGAGGCATGTAGGGTGTCGCGCTGTGCGACCATGAACCCAAACAAAATAAATATTTGGAGCCAAGAAGTATACCCAGCTTGCCAAAGACAACAGTCCTGAGACGAAGTTGTGTCCTGAAAAATGCTACAACAGGTCAGGGACCCGAACCGACGTCGCCGACAGCAGTTTCTGTAAGCTCGGTTGTCTAGGAGCACGGTGAGACAAAAAGTCCCCGTGAACTAAGTAGTACCAATGAAATCGGAAGTGGTCACAGTGCTGGGCCAGTTAGTGGAGACACAAGTGATAAAATTGTGAAAGGCGACGGGAGATTTGAAGACAATTTCCTGGCCAAGTTTCCGAAACGGCTACTGCCAAAGACGAATGTAACGAGTCAGACGTACCCTGTTTCGGCTGACCTTAATTTTAATTAGACGCAGTTTAAGGGCTTTTGAATCTCGAAAACTTCATTGCTGAAGTGTACACTCTTCCCGGCACCAAGGAAAAGTACAGCATTGGGAAGCCAGAAGCCAAACTAAAGGACCAAACGGCCAACAAGCGCGTAAATTGCCTTTCAAAAAGGAACTTCCTTGCTCAACTACGAAGTGGAAAGCGCTGCCTGACACTTACTCTGCGTGAAACAAGGTGCAATCATAATTTCGGGAAGGTCATCCTTATTTGGTATGTGTGTGTGCATTTTATGTGTTTTTTTTATGACGTCCATGGTGTTAATAATTATTCGATGTTATTCGGCACTACCGGCTTTTCTTTTCTGTTAATAAAAAGCATGTCCACGATAGAATATGCACGTGATCTGCCACCCCCGAACGAGCGCGTAGCCTCTGCTGGGGCTCAAACAGGATACGTTCACATGGCAAAATGGAAGCCTGAAGTATCGCATTTTTTCGCCAACTCCGCAAAGCTATAAGGTTCTGACGTCGGAAGTCGGAGAGCTTGGGACCAATCGAGGGAGATGATAATAGAATTTTTGAGTCAGTTTTATTCTGTTTTCGACCCTGTTTTACTCTGACTTACTCGGTTCTGGAGCGAAATTTAAACAAGAACGAGAAGGTTCCACTCCGGAACCAGGTAGAACTGAATAAAACGGAGCAAAGTCGAATGTGAATATATAATCCAGTTGGTGCAATTGTTTACGCTATTACAGTTACTGAGGCATCCTGGAAAACAAGAAGACAGAATACACCGCTAAAACTGCAGAGTTCCGATGATACCTGAATTTCGTGGTTTGCCTATATATAATTATTCATGAATCTTGTGAATACTATGTGCACACACATTGTTCCCGTTCCCCATAGTCTTTTTTTATGTTTTACTGGCAGTCGCATGTTTTATAATACGTAAGAGCACAATACGTAAGTAATCAGGAAATTCTAAAACACGTGCCAAAAAGAGTTAATCTTCACTTTATTAGAGAATTTTAGCTTACCGCGTACCGGGCGACCGCCGGGGTTACCGCGACCGCGACCATCGAGCCGGTACCGGACCGAGAGCGTAGCGGGTAAAGAACGTTTTAGCATACCGTAACCGCGCCTGACCGCGCCTATGGAAGTTTCTTCTTTCTCCAACGGCTGGAAAAAGTCATGATGATGATAGTGAATACCGGCGTGGTTCGTTTTTAAAGCGGTACATTTATTTGGACAAATGCCGCATAAAAAGCCACTTTTAAAAAATATTTTCCTCATTACGAGTAGTTATAGTGGTACTTCCTTGGTATACGACCAAGTAACTTTGTCAGCTAAGCTGTTGGATACTGGTCGCGCCTCAAGCCAAACGCATCCGTCGAGGGCTAGCCGACGCCGTCTCGTGTGCTCACCTTGCCCGTGGTGCAACGTGGTGCTATCGAAGGTAACCTGCGGCAGCCTCGGTTCGGATCATCGGCTCCTTCCACGGGTGTGATGGCGCGCTACAGCGTGTTGGGCGACAATTTACTGTTAGATGGGCTAACGTGGCCGGAGATTGAAGCGATATATTCTGTTCAATCAGAGCCTGTCCCCAGACGCAACATTGGGCAGCACGGATTTGTAGATGTTCCGAACATGGACGAGTGGACGTTCAAAAGGAGCTTTAGATTTGAAAAAAATGGATTTAGAAGATCTGGTGGCAGCTCTAAAAATTCCAGCCGAGGTGAAAAGCGCCCAGCGAGTGAGGGTTCCGGGGTACGAGGCGCTGTGCATGACCCTGCGAAGGCTGGCGTACCCCAATCGCCTTTGCGATTTAGAAAGAACGTTCGGTCGGCACAGCTCGGTCATTTCGAGCGTAGTAAGCACTGTCATGGCGCATATAGAATACCAGTTTGGACATCTGCTATCAGACCTGACGAACCACAAGTGGCTTGACGTGCCCTGCCTCAAGAAGCTCTCCGAGGTGAGAATACGCCGGCCTTTTGCAGGTGTTTGCGCTGGGGCATCTGTCAACCTTAATTTCCGGGCGATGTTTTGCAGGCGGTGCATGCGAGAGGTGCGCCGTTAAAGAACTGCTGGGGCTTCATCGACGGCACTGCCCGACATATCTGCCGGCCGTCGGTGGGGCAACAGGAGCATTTCTCCGGACACAAGCGGCACCACGTGCAGAAATATCAAGCACTGATGTCTGCCAACGGCATCATCTGCCAATTAGTTGGCCCTTTTAATGGGCGACGACATGACGCAGGCAAGTGTCTTCTTTGTGCTCAGATTTTCGTTGATGCTTTCCATGCACATTTTTTTTTGCACGAGGTTACAATAACAACCGACCCTATGCGAGTGTGCGCAGTTAGTTCTAAGTTACCTTAGCATTGTTTCTTTCGTTCGCGCGGTAGTAGACAAATATCTAAATAGCAAGCATTGTCCACAGTATTACTCATAAGCATCCAGCTACATGGCATGAAGGGCTGAAACCTACTTTGAACACGATATAAGCGTTGTATCCAAGGAACCAGGCCGATGGGTTTCATCGCTGTACCATATTTATTTGGTGGGAGTCGCAATACAGCGCAGGCCCTGTCTCGCAGTGTACAGCTTTCCATTCAACGAACACAAAGTTGAGAATGGGTGTAGTCCTCCATTCCTAAAGAAACTAAAGCAGTATATGGCAAAAGAATGGTTTCACACAGCTCAAATGATGAAGTAGAACAAATTCCACGGGATATCAGAGAATAAGAGTTTCACTTTCCATTTTTTTAAGAAGCTCCTAAGGTCGCTCCTAAATGTAAGAGAGGCCTTGGTCTTGGATGTTCAGTGCCAATAAAAGTATGCAAATAACCAATGTCAGGTATCCTCAAAGACACCGCCCTTTATGACAACTTGCAAGCCATCAACCACGGTGAAAGATACGTCATCTACGGGGACCCAGCGTACCCACTGCGGCCTCTCCTTCTCAAGCCATTTGGAGGCTCCCGCCGGCTGCCGCACGAAGCTCTCTTTAACAAGAGGATGAGTACAGTCCGCCAGGCGGTCGAGTGGGGGTTTGGGAAGGTGGCCGCAGATTTTGCTTTTGTGGATTTCCACAAGAACCAGAAAATGTCGCGTCAAAGACTTGGGCGCATGTATAAGGTTGCCACCCTACTGTCAAATTGTCACACATGCCTATACGGCAGTCAAGTGTCTAATTTCTTTGAGGTCGAGGCACCCGCCCTTGATGATTACCTTGTACCCCTTTCCCTTGATTCGTAAACTTCATGTTATGTTTGGTGTATATAGATGCACTTGCATGTAAATGTATAGCATAGGACACCAAGTGTTCCTTTCTTTCTAGTTTCAATTCTACTTCAGGTCCGCTGTTTCCATTTTGCGCGGCATGTAACGCTGTGTTTCTACGTATGTAAATCGAAAGTTCTCTTTGAGCTGCTTTCATTATCTGAATTTGTTCTAATTTTTTTTTTGTGTTTGCTATCCTAGTTTGTGTGTTTCTGTTTCAATTTACATGCGAGTTTTGCCCCCTCCCCCTATGTAAAGCACCCCGTGGACATTTAAGGGTGATAATTAATAAAATAATGAATCAATCAGTGTTCCCTAGACTGCAATATATATTGTAAGGATTCAGAAAGGACACAATAACATCCTCAGAAGGTGCAGAGCTATTATGTCCTCTTTTCTGCATCCTTCTAAAATATTTCCATCTTGGGGAACTGTCGCCATGATTAACTGTCGCAAACTCTTCAGCATCTCTACCGTTTTATTGCTTTGTTACTGGCTCTAGAGGGCGGACACACGGGGTAGTCAGGATGTCCTGCCCTCTCTGGAATTTTGAATTTGCAGCCGGAAGTCACTCTTAATGAGATTTGCTGAATGCAGTCGAACACAATCTTCACTCCTGGAATTACATTGGACAATGGCATAATGAGATAGCACGTACGTCTTAGTTAGGGCCATATATTCGGCCGTGTGTAAGCATGCTCTCTCCCTCCGCCCCCTGGCCTGACCCCCTCTTGGAAAGAAATCCTGATCCGCCCCTGCTGGTTTTGGCCATTCTGTTTCGATATGTAGTATAGATTGTTTCAATAAAAGGCTGAGTCGATGTAATTACCAGACACTTTGTCTCCCTTGCGATAAAGATAAGTACGGTTTTCTAGTTGCTTTATTGTTTATCCAGCTTTGCTATTAATGTTTGAATGAGCTTGAGCTGGCCATCCTGGAGCGCCGCAGCCGTTTTTTTCTCCTCTTCCTTGGCTAGTCTTTTGCATTCCTTTTCACGCATTTCGTCTTCATGTTTCTGCATTTCAAATGCAAGCCTTTTTTCCTCAAGTGCGAGCCGCCTGTTCTCGATGTCCGATTCTCGCTTCCCACGAAGGCGTAAGTAGCTTAGTGTGGCCGCATTTTGTCTCTGCATTCCTGCAGAAAACAAGAAACAATTGTAAAGACCACACTACATTCTGTTGAAAGGCTTCTCTAAGTAGCTAGAGGCCAACTGCTACCAGATACCATGCATACAGATACTTAGGGGCATTGCTCACATGGTTCATTGCCATTATAAACAAGAAAAAAATTTTAATACGGAATATAGCAACGGTAATCCATTATAAATGTTGCCGGAGATATGAGGAAATTGAAAATTTGAGTTGTTTCCAATATTTAACACAATATATCAATTACCTTTTTACTTATAACCCTCGCATAGAATATTATAATAGGAGAAGTTAACACCTGCCTCTACATAATAAAGTGCAATAAAGAAAGAAACCAGACAGTACACAGGAGATGCAGCAGCCTGATGAAATGGGAATATTTGCACAGTTTCTGGATGAGGAGCCAGCAAAGCGCATTGTTATACGCAGGAAAATATCGAAGCGTACAGCATTGAAGGAGGCACGTAACAAGATTTCGTCGCCTTCGCCTGTGTTGTCGGTGAGAAAAGCGGCTTTCCTAGCGTCTGAGTTGGCGACGTCAACGACACAGACAGTGGCCTAAAAACTTCGACCGTGTGTGGAGGCCAGCTCCTTCCCACAACACTGCCCTTTCCTGCTGTCCCTCTCTTCCCTTCCGGCGGCCCGGCAACTCGAAACTTAACAGGAATAAAATCATTTGTGTTTTACAAGTCGAAAGGCGTGCTGTCCCGTGTCTCGATTGAGATGTAAAGACTGTTTCGTTTCATCATCAGCCCCAAAGTGCTTTCCCGAAAGCAGGATTTCAATAAGTTCACAGTAAAATTTTTTTTGAATGAAGCACTTTTTCTGAACGTGGCACAGAAATATTAGTCAGATTTTTTTTGTGCAACCATTTCGAACAAATTTGAAAATTGCTTTATGGTTCCTTCAAAGATCGCTATATTGGAACGATTTGAACCTAGTACAGAGGATTTCCTCACGCAGCCAATAAAGCGTGATTCTTACTAACCTCTTGGTGGGGCTAAATGAGGTGTGCTGGGTATTTGCTCGTCGAGAGAGGATTGAGAGCTGGACATGCTTTGGCTCAAATTTGCTGGCTCCTCTACAGCATCCTGGTGTTCTGCCACATTCTATATCTGCTCCAGCAAGTCTGCTGCAGATGCTGTCGCACCAAGTCCCGAACTGTTCTCGCCTGGGTTTAGAAACATGATTAATGCACATGGGACAACATATCGCCCATGGCGCAGTAACTAATGAGATCGATGTGATTACCAGGTCTATTATATTTCTTTAACATCTCTGTAGGGAGACAACAAAATACGCGTAATAACTCAAGTGAAAAAAAGTAGCTTTAGCAAAACCAATGATACAGCTGCGCATCGTGACGTAATCTTTATGTAGATGGGGGTGGCTTGGACACCGCAATACCGATAAGGAAAAAAAATGTTGTGGACAGCTGAGCCTATTAGCTGTACATTTAGCTTCTAGCAATCACCCCTGCTGTATACCTCGTTTGAAACACGCAAGGATAGAAATGCCAATAATGATTTAGGGTTTTACTCAAATCTTATTTGAGGAGTATATAAATTGGCGGAATGTACTTCATAAAGTAGACAGAAGTAAACCATGGACCACGTGCCAACTTGTCAGATAACTTCCCCACCTTCAGCGGCGTCATTTGGGGTCGCGGCATTGAACCCTTCCAGAGCGGCGACGTCTCTCGCCGCCTTAGCGGAGTCTCGCGCCGGAGCACGTGGTTGCGCCGAGACTTTCCTTGGAGCGCACAAGGTCCTTTTCCTGAGGACCGTTTTGGGCTTGTATCCCAGCTCCCGCGCAAGCTCTGCGACATCTTGCAGGAGTCTCTCTTTCTCAGAGTATTGTTCCTCTGTGCCGGACCTGAGTCAAGAGCGCCAACACTTATTAGCAAGTGTTAATACTCTATTACGTAGCACCTCGAGGATCGACTTACTTTCGGAGATTGTGCCTTTCCTCCCGAAGGAAATAGGTCAGCAGGAGGTCTAGTCGTTCCATCACGCCGCGCGGTGTGAAATCTTTGCCGGTGGCCGAACTTACGTTCGCGGCTACCTCGCACCACTTCGCCTGGTTGGAAAATGGTGCTGCATTGACGGCCTCTTGCAAAAGACATATATCATCGGACGCGCTGAAACGCATTCTCAAAACAGGCGCAGGGCCACATACTACCTTCTCACTACGCGCCATTGCCATGATCGCTAAGACGCTGCAGTCTAGTCTTGGCTAGCTTGCAAAGAAATTGCAATGTAATGTTGGATCCTCTTCTTTTCTTTCATATATTTGTTTGTTCCCTGTGATAAAAAAACAAAACAAAAAACATGCGGTTACTTGAGGAGATTTGTGGCAACTGGTAATTTATTGGAGCGCGCAAATGAATAGAAAGCTTATTGGAACGAATGCAAGCCAAAAGAAAAAGTGAAATTGGTCGTTGTGTGAATATTTACACAGCGCGAGGTTAGTCTGCCTGAATTTGGCGATACTGTTTCTTTGCGGTAGATGGGCAGTGTGGCCAGTGCGGTACGACCGAAAACCTGGAGTCTTTAACGTGCACCACCAGTCATGGTTATACGAACGCAGCCGGTACGATGCTCGTCCAGATCGAACCGGGCAGGGACGGGGATTTGAACCCAGTGCTCTGAGTTCTGCAGCGCGAGCTTTCGCTACACGTGCTCCGAGCTGTGGTGCGTTAGCCCACTCGGCCACCGTTCTCCCACGAATGCAAGCAAACAGCATCATCCTGTACGCTGCTAGTTTGCATTCGCAGCTCCATTGCCATCAGCACCAGTCTCTAATGTCGGCTAGGTGGCTCAGGTTGCCGCCCGAAACAAGGGGCATAGCAGTTACCATCCATCTATTCAACCGGCCTGTCCGGCGGCCATGGAAGCCCGGATTTTTGCTATGGACCTCGGGTAGGCGAAAGCCTTTATAGGCCAACCAGAGCCGCTTCACTTGCCCTTTCCCATGTTATGTGGTGCGACGATTGTTTCTAGACGCCTCCCCCGCCATTCCAAAACAGTAAGTGATTAGTCTACGCCGGCCGTCGGAGCCGATGCCCGGCAGTCGCCATTGACAATAAACGCGGTAAACCGAGTAGCGTGGCATAATTGGCGCATGCGCAGTTCTGCAGTGACGGTCGCGGTAACCTCCCGGTCGCCCGGTAGGCGGTAAGCTAATACTCTCTATTAACTGAAAATTTTGTTTAATTAATGTCTATATGGCCCAACCCGAGTTATATAGCTAAAAAGAAAATGTTTATTTGTAAAGAGGAACCCATCGGGCCGGCACGGAACGTATCTGCAGGGGGGGGGGGGGGGGGGGACCCATAGGGCCTGCCCCCCCTCCTCCCACACCTTCCATTTGGTGGGGCCTCCTCTCCCCCCTCCCCCTCATAAAGCAATTTGTCATGGGCGAATCAAAATCCCGGCTGTGCCTGCCATCGGCTATGTTTGCGGAAAAAAGTATTTTCCTGTGCTTAAAACAAAAAAACTTTAGTATATAACACCTTTAATTTCTCCACTAAGCATACTGTTTAACCTGATAGATGCCCACTTAATAGATTTCATGTTCTCTATGATCGTCATCTCAAATGGTCTAATAGAAATTCCCAGTCGACCATTAAAAGTTCTCGATCTGAAATGCATTTCATTTAAGCCATGAAGCTTTCAGTATAACCAGTACAACTTCTTATTTGTGCTATTGAAGGACCAATAGGCACTTGAATTGGACCGGAAGACATTCGTGTTGTTCCCATAGAAGTTTCTATGTGTCCCACTGAAGTTCCTAATGGTACAAGAGAAGTCTGTATTGGTACGATATAACTTTTTATCGGCCCAGTAGAAATGCCGATTGTTACGATGAAATCCTATTGATCCCATAAAAATCTCTATCGGTTTCATAGAAACGTTTTGCTAGTGTGTGCTAATTTGGCGATTGAGCATTGTCACTGCCATACTGCACCGAGTTTGCTTCTCTGCAGTGCATGGCTCATTGCTATCTCCCGCACAATGGCTCTGCCACATAGCGCCCCTGGCTGCAATGAGCAAACTGATATTCGTGCACATTGACACAATTGGCATCGTGGCGCTTGCCCCCTAAAGTTGACTTTCCCTCGACCTATTATTTTGCCTTCCCCCGTGCTGCAGCCTCTCTGCAGCATTTCCAGCTGCACCATTGTGCAAGACATCGGATTTTCTTATCAGCACCAGTTGCACATTCATGCTCATAGGCTTTGGCTATGCATTTCAATTGGAAAAGGCCTGCCATTTCCAGCAGGGAGGTCACGCAGGAACCGAACTCGTCCGAAGTGTGAGCGATGGGTCCTTTTGTAGGCTGTGGTCATACGATGTACCGCTTCGCCGCCAGACACGCCAGGCATCTTGCAGAAAAACCGCTGATCTTGGGTGCTGCGATGAAAACGGGTGACTTACTTCCGATCGGCGCGGTTCCGAGGTTTGACGATGATAGATTGATTCACCGGGCCGTGCAACAGCAGAAATGTGAAGTAGAAGAAGGCGTAAGCGTACTGCGCACGTCATGCCGTCACGGAACCCCGTCCGAAGTGTGAGTGATGCGTAATTTTGCAGGCTGTGGTCATACGATGCACCGCTTCGCCGCCAGACACGCCATGCACCTTGCAGAAAAAACGCTAATGTTGAGTGCTGCGATGAAAACTGGTGGCTTTCTTTCGATCCGGGGGTACCGAGGTTTGACGATGATACATTGGTTAACCGGCCCTTGGAACAGCAGCGATCTGAAGTAGAAGAAGGAGTGAGCGTACTGCGCAGGTCATGCCGGAACCGAACCCCGTCCGAAGTGTGAGTGATGCGTCCTTTTGGAGGCTGTGGTCATACGATGAAGCGCTTTGCTGCCAGACACGCCAGGCATCTTGCAGAATAACCACTGATGTTGGGTGTTGCGACGACAACTGGTGGCTTTCTTTCGATCCGCGCAGTTCCGAGGTTTGACGATGATACATTGGTTCACCGGCCCATGCAACAGCAGCGATTTGAATTAGAAGAAGGAGTAAGCGTACTGCGCAGGTCATGCCGGAGCCGTACCCCGTCCGAAGTGTGAGTGATGCGTCCCTTTGCAGGCTGTGGTCATACGATGTACCGCTTCGCCGGAAGACATGCCAGGTATCTTTCAGAAAAACCGCCGATGTTGGGTGCTGCGACGAAAACTGGTGGCTTTCTTTCGATCCGCGCGGTTCCGAGGTTTGACGACGATACATTGGTTCACCGGCCAGTGCAACAGCGGCAATCTGAAGTAGAAGATGACGTAAGCGTACTTCGCTCGTGATGCCGGCACCAAACCCCCTCCGAAGTGTGAGTGATGCGTCCTTTTTTAGGCTGTGGTCATACGATGTAACGCTTCGCCGCCAGACATGCCAGGCATCTTGCAGAAAAACCGCTGATTTTGGGTATTGCGATGAAAACTGGTGGCTTTCTTTCGATCCCTGCGGTTCCGAGGTTTGACGATGATACATTGGTTCACCGGCCCGTGCAACAGTGGCAATCTGAAGTAGAAGATGACGTAAGCGTACTGCGCACGTCGTGCCGGCACCGAACCCCGTCCGAAGTGTGAGTGATGCGTCCTTTTGTAGGCTGTGGTCATACGATGTACCGCTTCGCCGCCAGAGACGCCAGCATCTTGCAGAAAAACCGCTGATGTTGAGTGCTGCGATGAAAACTGGTAGCTTTCTTCCAATCCATAAGGTTCTGAAGTTTGACTAAGATACATTTGTTCACTGGCCCGTGCAACAGAAGCAATCTGAAGTAGAAGAGGGCGTAAGCGTACTGCGCACGTCATGCCGGCACCAAACCCCGCCCGAAGTGTAAGTGATGCGTCCTTCTGTAGGCTGTGGTCATACGATGTAACGCTTCGCCGCCAGACATGCCAGGCATCTTGCAGAAAAACCGCTGATTTTGGGTATTGCGATGAAAACTGGTGGCTTTCTTTCAATCCCTGCGGTTCCGAGGTTTGACGATGATACATTGGTTCACCGGCCAGTGCAACAGCGGCAATCTGAAGTAGAAGATGACGTAAGCGTACTGCGCACGTCGTGCCGGCACCGAACCCCGTCCGAAGTGTGAGTGATGCGTCCTTTTGTAGGCTGTGGTCATACGATGTACCGCTTCGCCGCCAGACACGCCAGGCATCTGGAAAAACCGCTGATGTTGGGTGCTGCGACGAAAACTGGTGGCTTTCTTTCGATCCGCGCGGTTCCGAGGTTTGACGATGATACATTGCTTCACCGGCCCATGCAACAGGACCGATCTAAAGTAGAAGAAGGCCTAAGTGTACTGCGCACGTCATGGCAGCACCGAACCCCGTCCGAAGTGTGAGTGATGCGTCCTTTTGCAGGCTGTGGTCATACGATGTACCGCTTTGCTGCCAGACACGAAGGCATCGCGCAGAAAAACCGATGATGTTGGGTGCTACGATGGAAACTGGTGGCTTTCTCCCGATCCGCGCGGTTCCGAGGTTTGACGATGATACTTTGGTTCACCGGTCCTTGCAACAGCAGCGATCTGGAGTAGAAGGCGCAGGAGTACCGCGCACGTAATGGCGGCACCGAACCCCGTCCGAAGTGTGAGTGATGCGTCCTTTTGTAGGCTGTGGTCATACGATGTACCGCTTCGCCGCCAGACACGCCAGGCATCTTGCAGAAAAACCGCTGATATTGGGTGCTGCGATGAAAACTGGTGGCTTTCTTCCGATCCGCGCGGTTCCGAGGTTTGACGATGATAGTTTGGTTCGCCGGTCCTTGCAACAGGAGCGATCTGGAGTAGAAGGCGCAGGCTTACCGCGCACGTCATGCCGGCACCGAACCCCGTCCGAAGTGTGAGTGATGCGTCCTTTTGTAGGCTGTGGTTATACGATGTGACGCTCAGCCGGCAGACACGCCAGGCATCTTGCAGAAAAACCGCTGATGTTGGGTGCTGCGATGAAAACTGGTGGCTTTATTTCGATCCCGAGGTTTGACGATGATATATTTGTCACCGGCCCATGCAACAGCAGCGATCTGAAGTAGAAGAAGGCGCAAGCGTACTGCGCACGTCATGGCGGCACCGAACCTCCTAAAGCCATATGTTTTGAAAGAGTAAATGGCTTTACATCTGCTTTGCGGATGTTAAATCTTAATCAAAACGGTGCGCTGGTGCGGTGCACGTAGTTTATCGCAGGTGTCTCATGTGATGAGGTATATCAGAATACTTGTGCCGCAGTTTGAGTTTCCGTGAATTATGTAGTTAAAAGTGGAATTCTTACTTTCTACCGTAGTTTACGTCGGTGGGTGTCGACACGCCTCGCTATTTGTTCTTTCGCAAGAGCGACTACCAGTGCTTTAGGTGTAACTTTTATTAGACCTATCTATGGCGTCCTTAAGATTGCATGAGCGTCTGTAGACTACTTGGAGAGCGAAAGGGATCGTTTTTGCGTTGCGTTCACTTAGCTGAAATAGGGTAAAACTAACTTTATTATGGGTGCGGCATTCGTAGTCTTAATGTTAAAACTTCGTATGCGAAGCGCACGACGCTTCTCTGTCTGAGGGCTCGACAGACTTAGGAAGAGGCCACAATCTAGGGCCTGTGCAATATTGGTGGCGTGGTCTATGATCTTGTACGGATAGTTCTGTTCCTTCAGGTTTAGTTGTAATTGCTCAATGTTTTTACATAAAATTGTCATTTTGTGAAGGTACACGTTTAACTTATGAGCCTGGTTTAAGGTATGCCATTTTGCAGGGCCGTGGGTGACAACTGTCGTAGTGCAAATATTTCTTACGATGCGTCGGTTTTCGGTGCAGTTGGTTGGCCGATTTGAAGTCATTATTTAACACTCTTAAATCTATAAAGGTAATCTCAAATTTTGAAAACAAATGTATATGTTAAAAATGGAGGGTTGCGTTACATCAAACGCTCTAACGAGCTCGAGAAACCCTTCTTCTCTATGCGACCAGAAAATAAATATTTCGTCAATATACTTTTTATAGAAGAGTGGTTTGAGTGAACGGGATGACAAAAAGTTGTATTCTATATTTTCTATCGAAATATTAATGTAGTTAAGTGCCATCTTTTTTTCCAATTGCAGTACCACTAGTTTGAACAAGGAAACTTCAATCGAATTTAAGAATATTGAACTCAAGCGCCAGACGGGTGAGACGTCAGCCAGGACATGGTAATTTGGAAATTCATTTTTCGTGTGAGTGTCGTACGTATTCACAAGGGCCTCTGTGCAACCATTGTGAGGGATGTTTGTATTTAAAGCCGACACGCCCTTCATAACGAGGAAAGCATCTCTAAGAACAATAATTTTAGACAGTGCTTTGTGTACTGGATGTACGATGGGAAGCTGGGTGGGATGTTCCTAATTAAGTCATCAATGTAGCGAGATATTGGTTCGGTGAAGGTTCCTGATCAAGATATAATGGGACGGCCTGGGTTCCTTCTTAGTGAATTTTCGGTAGCATAGAAAATGGACTTGGCACGCCAATATTAGCACTTAATGCCTTTGACATACTTCGGGAATTTTACCATGTCCTACTAGCTTGTTCAGTTGGGGAGGCACTCACTCGATCGAATGAAAATTGAGGGAATGAAACGTCGTCTTCTACGCTTCATCTAATGTCACTTTAGCGATAGGCGGCGCTCATTTGAGGACTCGAGGCTCCTTGCAGTTGAATCCACCGCCTCTGTTGTAGCACAACTTCAAACAGCAGTAATCGACGCCAGAAATGTTGCTGATGATTTACAAGGCGAAAATATTGCATTGCGAGCACGTCTTGACGAGGCGGAAGATCAGTCCCGTCGAGACAATCTGATATTTTTTGGGGTCACTGACGCCATACCAGAATCTTGGGCCCAGACGGAAGCAAGAATGTTCAGCGTTTTTCGAACGTCCCTTGGCATGCCATTTACGGGCGACTCTATTGTTCGGGCTCATCGTCTCGGAAGATTCTATCACGAAAAATGCCGACCTATAATTATAAAATTTTCGTCATTTAAACTGCGGGACCAGATCCTGATAGCAAGACAAGCATTAAAAACGCACCGTATTATGGTTAGCGAAGACTTTTTGTTTGCCACGCGTAATGCGAGAGAAAGACTTAGAATTTATAAATCTAACGGAGGAACGTTTAAGCTTAGGTACAACAAGCTGCAAATTAACGACCGGCGTTACGCTTTCAACTCGACAAATGGCGAAGTCTACGAGCTAGGTCCTTCTAGTTTTCCTATTGTCTCTCCCGCACAGCCGACAATTCCCCAGACACAGTCATCTCTTACTCAAGATTCCGCCGAGGCGCGCTCGCCAACGTAGGATTTGTAGAGGGGTAGAGCCAGGCTGTCACAGTTTACCGACGCCTCTGTTTTGTTCACTAACATAAGGAGTGTAATAAAAAAACGTGATGAATTGTGTTCCATCATTGATACTAGCGATGCTGATGTTGTTGTTCTAACCGAAACATGGCTTTCTGGGAAGATACGGAACAGTGAACTGTTTGATGGTTCAAAAAAGTTCAATGTGTATCGGAACGATAGACAGGACAGGTGTAGAATTAGCGTCCTGATTGCAATTGCTGACCATATTAAATCTTTATCATTAAACATTGCGTGCGATATATAACTAACCTGGGTCGGCCTGGTTTTGAACCATAAGAAGTGAATCATGGGAGTATGTTATCGGCCACCCTCATCTTCGTCGTCATTTGTTGAGACTTTGCAAAACGCCATTAACAAAATAGTGATGCGGTATCCCAGCGCACCCATCTTCCTTCTGGGTGACTTTAATTTGCCCGCTATATCATGGTCAGATGACGTTCATTGTATGAATGTACACACTACAGAGTGTAATTCGTTCATTAACTTGTGTCTGGATTTTAACCTTTCGCAATTAGTTCTTCATCCCACCAGAGTGTCTCCGAAGACAGCAAGTGTTTTAGATCTAATATTGACTACTCACCCTGAACATGCAAGTGACATAACTTATCTTCCAGGGATCAGTGATCACTCTATATTACATTTTCATTTCAAAACGTCGGTATCTAGGCCGACTGACCAACGAAAGAAAATACGCGATTACAGTAGCGCGAATTTTGATCAGAACAACAATGATATTGCGGTTTTCTTTGACCAGTATTTGACAGACTTTTCGGGGCGCTCTGTTGACTAAAATTGGAATTCGTATAAAGATAAGATAATCTCCCTTATCGACAAATACGTACCGCTCCGAAATATACTTGAACATAATCAGTCACCTTGGTTCACGAAAGCCCTGAAGAGACTGTCAGATAAAAAAAGCGCTTGCACCGTGCGGCCAAGTTTTCCCAGTGTGAGCGTCGCTGGCCGCATATCACAATTCTGTAGAATTGTACAAAAAAGCGATTGAAGGCGCTAAATCTCACTTTTTCACACATAGTCTTCCAGACATGTTGGTAAATAACCCCATTAAATTTTGGAATACTGTTAACAAAAAGGACTGTTTTTCAATTTCTCTTACAACCTCTAGTGGTGACAGCGTGCCCAGTGACGAATGTGCTAATGTCTATAATAATATATTTATGGAATCTCTCCGATATTTGCAACATAACTTACCCTTCGATGAACTGTTCCTGTTATCTGCCAATGGATTCTATCTTTGTTGATCCTGCTGGTATTGCGAAAATTATAGATGAACTGAAGTTATCATCCTCATCAGGAGTGGACGGAAGTAATTCTAAGTTTTTGAAAAACACTAAACTATACTTGTCTCTTATTATCTGAAAATTGTTTGAACAGTCGCTGCAAGATGGTATTTTACCTTGTGATTGGCGAGTGGGGAAGGTGGTTCCAATTCCGAAAGGTGGCGATAAGTATTCCCCTAACAATTATCGTCCTATTTCATTAACCAGCATACCATGTAAACTTCTGGAACACGTTATCTTTTCTCAACTCGTACAATTCCTAGAGTCGATTAATTTTTTCACCGAAGCACAGCAAGGATTTCGTAAATCATTATCTTGTGATACTCAGCTCCTATCCTTCACTCATGACATTCATTCTATTCTTGGCCGAGGCTCCCAGGTGGACAGCATTTTCTTAGATTTCGCCAAGGCATTGATAAGGGGTGTCACGAGCTATTACTGTAAAAACTTTCAAAACTTAACATTGACCCTAACGTTCTCGATGGATTCGGTCTTTTCTAAATAACCGTTTCAGAGTTTGTGACAATTAGCAACGAAAACTCTCCTCCTGTGTCTGTGAATTCTGGAGTTCCTCAAGTGTCGGTTTTAGGCCCACTACTATTTTTAATCTATATTAACGATCTTTTCATTAATGTGTCTTCATCCGGTGTCTCTTCGCCGATGACTGTGTAATTTACCGTGAAATCTGTCACGATTCTGACCTGACTACACTTCAGTCTGATATTAACTGTGTCTCTCGTTGGTATGAATTATGGCGAATGAAACTAAACACTACTAAATGTAAACAGATAAGAGTGTCCCGCAAGCCTAACAACAGTCTCTGTTACCACCTAGATGGCAACCTTTTGGAGCAAGTGGCAACGTACAGGTACCTTGGTGTTCACTTAACAAATAACCTTTCACGGAAACCCCACATTCAGTATGTCGCTACCCGTGCTAACTGCATGTTGGGCTTCTTAAAACGCAACTTTTCATTGGCAACTATTTCACTAAAATTGATCCTCTACAAAACATTAATCAGGCCTAAATTAGAATTTGCAGCCTCCATCTGGGATCCCGGTCACGATACTCTAATCACTGTATTGGAATCCATTCAGAATAGGTCAGCCCGTTTCATTCTTTCCAACTACCATCGTAATGCTAGTGTCACATCAATGAAAAATAGTTTATGTTTACCACTTCTCTCCTTGCAACGCAAAATTTCACGCCTATGTCTATTTTATAAAATGTATTTTCACAACCCTCTCCTGCGCAATCGGATGATTACTCCCGCCTTTTACATTACATCCCATCTTGACCATCAGCATAAAATTGGAGTTCCAAGTTCGTTTACCACAACATTTAAATCTCCTTTTTTACCCTGCACAGCCGAGGAATGGAACCACCTCCCCGTTTTGATTGCTACTATAATTGATACTAACCTGTTTAGAAATTCTATCACTAGCTATTTTAGCAGTGACCCATGACCTATTGTTATTATTTTTCTTTGTTTGTTGTATATTTAATACTGTTCACTTGTTACTATATTACTATCTTTGTTTCATGTATGTGCTCTCGCGCTCTGTAATGCCTTCGGGCCCTGAGGGTACTTTCAATAAATAAATAAATAAATGACAGGCTAGCGTACGGCCCTTGGTGTCTGCCGCACCTCTTGAATTCTGCAATTTTATTTTTAAGCTCTATTTATCATTTCTAACACAACGTTCGACTAGACCGCGTGCGATCGAAACCTAACCTCTTACGAGTTTTTAAGAAAGCGGCGCCTACGATCTCAGATAATGACTGGGATATGCTACACCGCGCGACAAACTCACGCTTTCAAAGTACAGGGGAGGCATTTAGACGCCATCACAGCATAAAATACTGTGGAAAGAGGCAGGTTGAGAGATTGTTGCTGCTTTTATATACTTATTGAGCTATCGAAAATGCCTGAGCAGTAACCACGCTTTTGGATGGCGGTCATCCGGCCATCACGTCCATGTAACGTTGCATTCATGTTATGATTCCGATGGCGGAGCGGGTTTTGCAATGACTCGCTTGTTCGTCTCTGTAGAACACTATTGATTTCTATTCTTAAGTAAAGTTTTTTTTTTTTAATTTTGTGTCAGACGGTTAGTAGAATTAAATATGTGCTTATATTCATCTAACTTTCAACCAGACGATTCATGCGTGACCATCAAGATATTCTAGTGGCTCCAGGTGCGAGATTAAATTCGGTTTTGTTTCGGGTGCCCTGGCGTTCCCTGGCGCAGCGCATCTGATGTCGTAGCAACCCTTCGAAGCGATTCGTACCTTCTCGTACGAATTGTCTCTTCCTGAAGGCTCTTTTATAGAGATATTTAGGAGACTCCAGCTGAACGACCCAAGCACAGAAATGTAAGAAGGACGAGAGAGACGCGTTCAACCGCTGGGAATGCGTCTCTCTCGTCCTTCTTAAATTTGTGTAAGAAGGACGATTAATTTAATTTTACATCTATTCGGCGGGACTAAGCCTCCTCATTGCAACCAACATCTGCCAAGCCAGATTGCTCACACGCTGCATACAAAAGAAAATCATACTGGAGGATGTGCAGGCTTTCTTCGGAGCGGTTCAGCCATCGCAGGGACACGCCCAGCGGGTTTCGAAGCCAGCGGTTGAATGCGTCTCTCTCGTCCTTCTTACATTTCTGTGCTTGGGTTGTTCAGCTGGTGTCTCCTAAATATGTGTAACCAACGTGCTCAACTCTTTTCGGTTGCTCTTTTATACAGACTATTAGCAAACCGTTACCATGTTCCGGGTACCGCTCTTCCGGAGTCCTTGAGACACGCTTGTAAACTCTCGCCAGGGTGGCACCGTGACCGCGGAGCGTGCCCTTAAAAGTAGGCTTTTAAGTCTGCGGTAGTGCGGTACGCGGAGCACGGTAACGGTTTGCTAAAAGTCCCCAATGCCGCGCGTAGCATTGCGCGTCACGGGCGCTCTTCAATTGCCTTAGAGCACGACATGTATGATTTGTGACCAATAACCATCTCGATGCGCTGCGATAGCGCCCACGCTGCGTCAAACTAATATTTTTATACCTTTAAATTCATACTCAACGCACATTAAATTCCACCTTTACGAAATCGGCTAGTCGCTACAGATACTGACACTTTGCAAAGTGAAGAAATCGTGAAGTGATAGTACTGGGGATGAACGGAGTGTGCACTAGGAGACTCGCCGCCAGGCCCGTGGCCAGTACCGCGTGGGCACTTGTCCTCGACTCCGTGTAAAATAAGCAATCGATTTACGGAACAAAAAAAAACTCATTTCTTCTTGAGTGGGGAACCTAGGTCAAGATGCCTTGATCCAAATATATAAAATTAACCTAGCTGAGCAGTCCCTCCCATGCTACGAATAGGATCACCACCCAGACATCAATTCACAGCACCCATGACTGGTCTTTGAACGTCAGATCTGTTGAAAAATTCAACAGTTTTCTGTGACATATCAAAGGTTTTCTTCAATAGTTCATTTGTGCACGTTGGAATACACAGCGGTGTCTAGCAGTGCACCCTCGTCCGCATTGACGTGTTTATACAGGGCTACTGCAATGACAGACGACAGTTCAAGTTCGTGTTGTAAAAACATATCTCTAAAACAGGGTCCGATTTTGAACTGCCAAGTTGTTGCTCTTAAAATTACATTGCTCCCGAATACACCTAACACTTCAGATTGGCCATTATCTTGAATATTGTTTATTGGAGGAGACTTTCGTTATCATCTGAACTGACTGCTAATTATTGCCCTTGCCCGCGATAATTGCAGCGGTTTTAGGGAGCAAAATTAGTTTAACAAAAAAAGGGGGGGCAGCAATGTTTTAAGAATAGGTGGCACAAGCTACCACCGGTTAAAAGGAAATATTGCCTGTGTAGTTTTATCTGCCCATTAATCCATATAGAATATAACGATCAGTCTGAAAACTGGTGCTATAGTTTTGGAAATTAGTTCTTTTAGGTAGTTAAATAGAGCGCGCCTTTGAAGAAACTATGCCTCGCGTCAGCCTAAAGTACCGTTGGTATAAAGGTTAAAAATTAAAATGCTGGAATTTGTCCCTTGGCAAAAATAACCCACCGACAGTTGCTACCCCAGGTAGCACAGAGTTCTGGGCCAACATTTGCCATTTGTATGGGAATTCAGGGTATTGAAAAGCGCGAAAAAGCAAAAGTAGAGCCAAACCTGACCTTCCTTAGCAACAGTCTGCGTATTTTGTCCCTAATTCGCCAAAGAAGGGCCAAAATTAGGCTTCGCTGCCTCATAGTTCGGCTGTCATCTGGCGACCTTCGGCCCAAGTCGCCCAACAAATGCCAGAGTTAGGCTTGTTGCCCCGTAGTTCCGCTGATACTTGATATATTTAGGCAAAGATTACTAAACAAACACCTAAGCTAGGCTTCACTTTCAGATAGTTTGGCTGCAATATGGCATTTTTGCGCCCCAGTCACCAAACAAGTGCCAAAGTTAGGCTTCGCTTCCCGATAGTTCGGCGTTCATCTGGCAGCTAGGGGCCAAAGTCGCCAAACAAGTGCCATAACTTGGTTTACTGACTTGCAGCCCGGCTGATGAATAATTGGATGTACGCGTGTAGTCTGCAACTTAACTAAATAGAAATCAAGTTTTATTCTGCTCGCGACTTTTAATTTTATTTTAAGTCTCTCTTGATTTCTGAAGGCCAAAGATGGGCAGAATGTTTCCCACCGCTGGACCAGGACTTGAAAATGCAGATATTGTCGAATGGTTGCCTTCGGACGTAGGCACACAAGCCAATACCGGGACGCGCAGTGAGACTGGTTCGACGTTGCAGGAACTGCTGCCATCGACCAAGCGGTGCGCGAGACTGATGTGCCCACGCATCCTCAACACATTCCTTACAGAAATGTCATATATGACCCAGATATGTTTAATATAGGGCCGTATATGGGCATATAAGTAGACATATACGATCATATATTGCCATACAAGGACTGAAATCAGGGCAGATATGGTAAGGTGACACCATATATGACGACATATATTGCCAGATAAAGTCATATATGGTGCCAGTGGCTGCCATATATAAGAGTATAGGATGCCTGATACTCCTGTATATGGCACTATATGGTGCCAGTCAACATGTAGATGCAGGTAGCACTCCGCGTCGGCCGGTATCGGGACTACGCCCGCCCGCCCATGGTAACAGGATGGCAGCGCCTGGCCATGGGCACCGGGGAGCTACCGGCCCCGGCCGGCGTCGGGATTTCGTCTTGCTCATTGGCCAGTCCAACTGTAGAAGTTACAGTGACTGGCCGGCATCGGGTTTTTGCTGTCTTTGCTGGCTAGTCTTTCCTTGGAGGTTCCAGTAACTGGCCGGCATCGGTATTATGCTGTCTTTGATGGCCGGTATTTACGGAAATTCAGTAACTGGCCGGCACCGGTATTTTACTGTCTTTGATGGCCAGTATTTACATGGAAGTTCAGTAACTGGCCGGCATCGGTATTTTCCTGTCTTTGATGGGCAGTATTTACATGGAAGTTCAGTGACTGGCCGGCATTGGCGCTTTGCTGTTTGCGGGCTGGCGAGCCCCGGGAACTTCCGTTTACTGGCCGGCGTCGTTCTATTTTTTTTGCCTTTTTCACTATGCAGTCACGTCATTGAGATTGCGACGAACTGCGGCGATTCATATGTAGCGAGTGGAAATGTTTGCGTTGATCAATCCTTCGTAAATGACTGCCGACGCTGGCGTATTTGATCCCACCATGGCAAGGCTGACGTGTTTTATCGCGAAAACGCGAAAAAAAAAAAACAATGCCGTGAGGAAATTTTGCAGTCCAGGATTTGAGAATCTGACCCCCTACGCCACAAAAATGAAATTTTACAACGCCGAACGACACTTTTTTCTTGAGCTGGTTTAATTAGATGTACTATACTTAAGGTCTGGCGTTATACGCACGTGTTTGGCTCTGATAAAAAGTAAAAACGGTATAGCGGAGCCTCGAATGGAAAAAGAGAAAAGACGTGGCATGATTGAGCACGCGCTTTTAGCTACAAAACAATAATAAACATTACTTTCCAGGAACTAGAAAAGTAAGAGATGTGTTTATTGCTTATGACGCTACGATAGGTACATAAATCTCCTGAGAGATCATTTTAATGGTGATTTTAATCTAGTGTGAAAATATGCTATTTCAGGCAGGAATTGACTGTTTTATGTGGTAGTTACCATATAAAACGATCATCTAAGAGAAATATTTTAAATGCTCACATAGGCCAGACGGTATCTGTCTCTTTAATAGCTTATGTTATACGACATACCATACCAAAGAAACGCGAATATAAAAATTTTTTCTTTACTCAAGAAAGCGAGAAACACCAATGCGTTCTGGATGTACACACTGCTCGGTTTGTGAATGTGACCCCTTGACACTACGAAAAATAAATGTCACAATGCCGAACGATAGCATTTCTGAAAGCTAGTTTAATTATCCGCGCTGTACTTGAATCTCAGGAATAAAAAAGTGTTTAGGCTAACAATAAGTAAAACTGCGGAGCGCAACCTGTATAAGTAAGAACTGGCGGCACGCGGGGATTAGCGCTGATCTACCAGAACAAAATTCAATACTACTTTCCGGAAGTCAGAAAATTAAGAGACGTGCTTATGAGCTATGAGCTCAACTAAACTACTGCCTTAAAATGGCGGTATTTTTGTTTCAATAGTGGGTGAAGACGGACCGCTTTCATGACAAACTTTGGCTTCATCACTGTGGCAGTTTCATCACTTACATTTTCCCATTTTTCTCTAAATGTACCCATTTTTATTAATTGTATTTCTTCGTTGAAAGGACTTGTGCTGTTTGCCTACTACACTGACCCACCTATTAGCACGGAGGGAGCGAATCATCCCGGCAAAACAAGAGGGAAAGGGTTTCTGAATTGCATCAATTCAAATGTGGGCTCGCACTTTTTATTTTCACCTTCTGCGTGATTGTTTTCGCGAAGAACGGTGCCGACGGCAGCATACACATAGAAAATATTTAAAATATAAAAAACTAATACACAAAGGTGAGAAAATTTTAAAATAATAAAAACAAATTTAAAATGGTGAGAGAAAAATATTTAAGATATTATAAAGTAGTACAAAAATATGAGAAAAAATATTGAAAATAAAACCTAATACAAAGAGCTGAGAAGATATATTTAAAATAATACAGAATAACACAAAATAACACAAAATAATAAAAAATAATAAAAAATAATAAAAAATAATAAAAAAATAATAAAAAAAATAATAAAAAATGATAAGAAATAATAAAAGATAATAAAAAAATTATAAAAAATTATAAAAAATTATAAAAAATAATAAAAAATAATAAAAAATAATAAAAAATAATACAAAATAATACAAAATAATAAAAAATAATAAAAAAATAATACGAAATAATACGAAATAAAATAAAACAAAATACAAAAAGGTGAGAAAAAATATTAAATATAATAAGAACGAATACGAAAAGCTGAGAAAAAACATTTTAAATTAAAAAACAATGCAAGAAAACAAATAGCGCTTACCGCGATTCGAACCAACGACCACAAGCTCAGAAAACCATACCGACACCACACTACGCTACCGCCGCCCGGATGACGTTCGTTCCCTTTCTAGAAGGTTACATGTCTGCTGAATTTGCTTTTCAACATTGCAGGCTTAGTTTCGTATTTATTATTTTGCAACATGTTCAGGACTTATTCATATTATTGTCGCTAAATTGACATGCGAAATAATTTATTGTTTCTGTGTCTTTTATGAGTTTTATACTGCAGTTTGCTGATCGTTTTATTTCAAACGTGTTGAAGATACGAATACAATGACATCGAAGCAACGGCCTATCTTTCGCACGTTTTGCCGGCCGTGTGCGTTTGAATGCCTGTGATCACGGCAGGCTAACGGTCCAATTACCCGATTAGTGGTGATGCGTGGAGTTTGCCTTAGTTTCAAATGTGTCCGACAAAGACGAAAGCGACTGTGGGACGTGGAACTACGTCAAATCTGCTCAACAGCCAAGATCATGGCACGGGATCGAAGTAAGTTCGTGTTTTGTTCGTTTGGGGCTAGATTATTTCCTGCGTTCAAAAGGCTTGTTATTGTCTGTAGATCGCTTGCTTTTACCAGTATTACTAATTGTGCGCGAATGGTGTTATGCGAGGCTGTTTTTCTTTTTTCCTCGATGCAGAGGCTGTCTACTCGCTTAAGGTCGATCAGTTGCGGCGGAACTCTTTGGGAGACGGATTGGGGGTGGGGGGGTTGATTTCCTCCCTCCGCCGTATTGTTTACTGGTAAGCTAGAATGTCTGGAAGAGCGCGGTGCCCCTCCATCGCCGATGCCACTCTCCGTACTTGCCTGCTGAGAGCTGGACCCGACAAAAACAGCGATTGATTGATCGAGCAAGTCCGTAGCTTTCGCCGCCCCAGTCGTCTGCAGACGCCTTCATTTTCGCAGTTCGTACCCAGAAACAAATTGCCAAAAATTGGTGCCGCGATGAATTCACCCCGTGGTGATTATGCATAGCATACCACATCCGATCGCAAGAATTTGTGCCCGCGAAATAATTTTTGACGCTGGCATTTATTCCTCGCGAAATGTCGAGCTCTAAAGATCATTTGCTGTACACGTGTTTCATATGATCCAACGTACGTGTAACGAATTTCACACCTCCAGAAACACTCAGGCTGCTTTATATGGTGAAGCATGTATTCTCTTCCTACTGGTTTTTTTTTTAGGCTTTAAAGTATTAATTACAAGCTTCTAGGGAAATGTACATGCATGTCCTCAATTAAGGTAGAGTCTCGCAAGTTATGGTATCTATATTAGTCGAATACACAAGAGTTATACGTTCAGCGCGTGTGCTTGTCTTTCTGAGTATCTGGTGTGTGATTGTTTCCCTGCACTGTCACCGTGGAATATGCAAAAATGAATAATGACATTGGCATATTTGTCGTGCCAAAGCCTGTCACAATTTTTTTAAACTCTGATCTCCACGAGATCACAATACCATTGTTTCTGTTGTAGTGGCACGGCAGAGACTATACTTGTTTTGCTCCAGTCTTTGTAAGGGGGACGCTGTAATTCGATTCTACTCAATTATGGTGTACTAGATAGCACTATACTTGCAGAGCTAGTCTTCGGTTTTTGTAGTTCCATCGAAATATATTTCAGCTTTTATGTTACTTGTTGTTTAGCATGTAAATTTCCAAGCTTATCTAAATTGAAGGCAGCAAATATCTTGCCAGCACTCATGCTACGTATTTGAAGTATATTGCGTTAACATAATTGACCCAACCTTTGATTTTCATTTGTCAGTGCCTCAAGGGAAGCAAGGAGAAGGAGTGGATCCCCTCCCCTGCCCGTTTCGATCTGGATGAGCATCGTACCGGCGTGCGGTTGTGTGTCACTACTGCGTGGTGCGCGTTAAAGACCCCAGGCCAGCGGTTGTACCGCGCTGGCTAAATTACTCTACAGCTGAGACAGCAGACGCCCACTGAGGCAAGCTAACTTCCGACTGTATAAACATACACGCAATTTTGTTTTTCTTTTTTTGAGGAGTGGGATTATGTAGAGAAGCTAGTGGGTTTTTCTATGGGTACGAAGCTGTCCGAAGTAAGGTCAGAATGGAAAAAGCACCAAGTTCCGCCAGGTCCCAAACAGCCACAGTAATGAACACGGAATTCAGAAGAATAGTAATACGAAGGACTTACGCAGGCAGCCACACTTTTTGAGTTCGCAATGACATTTGATTATGATCACAAATATTCCTGCTTTGCTCAAGGTGGCCTAGTTTACACACCATATTGGTGATCTTTAGCGCAGCAGGAATATTTTTATCAGAATTTAAGGTCATTGTTAAATGAACAAACGTGACTGTCTGTGTAAGTCCTTCGTGTTTTTATGCTTTTTACTTGTGTGTTCAATATTTCATTTTTTTTTCTCATGATTTAGTCCTTTTTTTGTTTCTTATGTGTTCATTATTTTATTTTTTATTTTTATGAGGTTTTAGTAAAAGATATGATGCCCTCGTCATTTCCTAGTCCGGGAAACAGTGGTGACCTCGTCGTGTTCAAGGAGCAGTGTGACCTTTTCATTTTGTATTGCTTCCGCGGCGAACAACCGTGTCTGTGTGCATGTGTGACATGTTAATCACACGGGAAGATTTGGCAACCGAACGGAAAAGCAAGGCCAGCGAGGAGCGACTGGGGGCTTTGAACATATCACACGGTGCAAGGAAGGACTTCAACAACGAGGCTAGCAAGGAAGCCCTTGTCAAAACTGCTGTGCTCGACCGGAGAGTTGAATCAGGACTGTGACTCTGTGAGTAGGAATCAACGACTTTGAAACTTTCGTATAGTTTACAACTTAATTGTTGCCTTCCGTTTGCTTTATTTTAATATGTGTCTTTGCACTATTACATTTTAGTCTATTTTAATGTTTGTCCGTGCTATATTACAGTTTTGTTTCTTATCATTTTTTCTTGAATGGGGGAAGTACTTGTTTAGAGTTTTGGCGCTTTTATAAATAAAACTTTTTTTGCAAACCGTATTCTCGGTCTGCTCCCTCGACAACCAATCCCGCCAAAGGGCTGTTTACTTTTCGACGTCGAATGATATGTTACAATGTTTCCGAGCTAGCGATCGCCTGCATTCTATATTTGTAGCATACATATTTGTCGGAATGGCAGATTCCGAACCAGAGCAATAAGGATTGATCAGTTGCCTATTCTGTAGATATATCTACGTAAGCACACGTTTGGCAGTGTGGGATAGCAGCAAAATGTATATTATGTGGATATTCATAGGAATGCATTATATGATCCCATGTCTGGTCCTGGAAAGTATGGTACCTGCCCCATGGCAATAATTTTCATGTGATGCTAGAAGGAGCACCACGTGAAAATTTCTTTATATGGGGCGGGTACCCTATCTGCCAGACCCAAACACGGGATCATAAAGAGCAGTCTATATATGGTATATAAGGAATTGGGCAGATATGGGTATATAAGGAATTGGGCTGATATGGGTATATAAGGAATTGGGTAGATATGGGTATATAAGGAACTGGGCAGATATGGCTATATCCATCCAGATATGGACTGATTGTGCCTATCTGGCCATATCTGCCCAATTCCTTATATATCCATATCTGTATTTTTAATATAAGTCCAGATATGACATTTCTGTAAGGGATATCATTATTAGGTGGCGCACTGCAAAAGCAAGCGTAACTCGGTGCGTGTCTTGCATTGTGGTTGAGCACTGTCAAATCCTAGCGATAACAAAAAGCGAGAGCGTCAGGGCCTCTGTGGTGCTGTAACAACCGTTACATAAATGTCATGTCTGGACTTATATTAAAAAATACAGATATGGATATATAAGGAATTGGGCAGATATGTCTAGATACGCACAATCAGGCCATATCTAGATGGATATAGCCATATCTGCCCAATTCCTTATATACCCATATCTGCCCAATTCCTTATATATCCATATCTGCCCAATTTCTTATATACCATATATAGACTGCTTTATATGATCACGTGTTTGGGTCTGGTAGATAGGGTACCCACCCCATATAAAGCAATTTTCATGTCATGCTCCTTCTGGCATCACATGAAAATTATTGCCATGGGACAGTTACCATACTTTCCAGGTCCAGACATGGGATCATATAATGCATTTCCATGAGTATCCACAAAATATACATCATGCTGTATCCCACACTGCCCCAAACGTGTGTTCACGTAGATATATCTACAGAATAGGCCACTGACCAATTTTTTGTGGCCTGGTTTGGAATTTGTCGTTCCGACAGATATGTATGCTACAAAGATAGAATGTAGGCGGTCGATATTTAGAAAACATTGTAACATATCATTCGACGTCGGAAAGTCACAGCCCTTTGGCGGGATTGGTTGTCGAGAGAGCAGACCGAGAGTATGGTTTGCAAAAGAAGTTTTATACATGAAAGCGTGAAAACTCCAAACAAGCACTTCCCTGTTCAAGAAAAAATTATAAGGAACAAAACTGTAATATCAAACGGACAACCATTAAAATAAACTAAAAATGTAAAAGCACACAGACACCTATTAAAATAAAACAAACGGAAGGCAACAATTAAGCTGTAAACTATACGGAAGTTCCAAAGTCGTTGATTCTTACTCACAGAGTCACAGTCCTGATTCAACTCTCCGGTCGAGCACAGCAGTTTTGACAAGGGCTTGCTTGCAATCCTCGTCGTTGAAGTCCTTACTTGCACCGTGTGATGTTCAAAGCCCCCAGTCGCTCCTCGCTGGCCTTGATTTTCCGTTCGGTCGCCAAATCTTCCCGTGTGATTAACACGTCACACACGCACACAGACACCGTTGTTCGCCGCGGAAGCAATACAAGATGAAAAGGTCGTTACTGCTCCTTGAACACGACGAGGTCACCACTGTTTCCCGGACTAGGAAATGACGAGGGCATCATATCTTTAACTAAAACCTCATAAAAATAAAAAATAATATAATGTACACATAAGAAACAAAAACAAAAGGACGAAATCATGAGGAAAAAAATGAAATAATGAACACAGAAGTAAAAAGAATAAAAACACGAAAGACTTACACAGACAGCCACATTTGTTCAGTTAGCAATGACGTTCAATTCTGATAAAAAAATATTCCTGCTGTGCTAAAGATCACCAATATGGTGTGTAAACTAGGCCACCTTGAGCGAAGCAGGAATATTTGTGATCATAATCAAATGTCATTGCGAACTCAAAAAGTGTGGCTGCCTGCGTAAGTCCTTCGTATTACTATTCTTCTGAATTCCGTGTTCATTATTGTGGCTGTTTGGGACCAGGCGGAACTTCGTGGTGCTTTTTCTATTCTGACCTTACTTCAGACAGCTTCGTACACATAGAAAAACCCACTAGATTCTCTACATAATCCCACTCCTTCTCAAAAAAAAATTGTGTGTATGTTTATACAGTCGGAAGTTAGCTTCCCTCAGTGGGCGTCTGCTGTCTCAGCTGTAGAGTAATTTAGCCAGCGCGGTACAACCGCTAGCCTGGGGTCTTTAACGCGCACCACGCAGTAGTGATACACAACCGCACGCCGGTGCGATGCTGATCCAGATCGAAACGGGCAGGGGCGGGGATCCACTCCTTCTCCTTGCTTCCCTTGAGGCACTGACAAATAAAAATCAAAGTTTGGGTCAATTATGTTAACGCAATATACTTCAAACACGTAGCATGAGTGCTGGCAAGATATTAGCTGACTTCAATCTAGATAAGCTTGTAAATTTACATGCTAAAAACAAGTAACTTAAAAGCTGAAATATATTTCGATAGAACTAAAAAAAACGAAGGCTAGCTCTGCAAATATAGTGATATCTAGTACACCATAATTGAATAGAATCGGATTACAGCGTCCCCCTTGCAAAGACTGGAGCAAAACAAGTACAGACTCTGCCGTGCCACTACAACAGAAACAATGGTATTGTGATCTCGTGGAGATCAGAGTTCGGAAAAATAGTGACAGGCTTTGGCACGACAAATATGCCAATGTCATTATTCATTTTTGTATATTCTACGGTGACAGTGCAGGGAAACAATCACACACCAGATACTCAGAAAGACAAGCACACGCGCTGAACGTATCACTCTTGTGTATTCGACTGCTTCATTCTTCTCTGCAACGTCTAGGTGGACATTCCAGATCGTGATAAGCAGAAGAAATAGCAGGATATAGAAGAAAAAAGCAAAATACGAGAGAAGAGAAAAGAAAAAGAGAAAAGAAAAAAGTAAAGAACGAAAAAGAAAACTCTTACACTTCATCCCTCTCCCTCACCCCTATCGTTTAGATAGAAACTGGAGCTCTTTGGTCGACAGCGCTATAGAAGGACTACTTGCACACTTGTCCTTAAAGGGAAGATGGGGCACTTCTACATTTGAGAAAAAACGCTTGAATTGCGTTCATTTGGCCTTTAGATTAACATATATCAAAACTGTATTTCAATGCGACGCGCCGGAGAGCCATACGAGCAATTTCAATATAGGACTGAAGCCCCGCCTCCCTAGCCTTGGGCAGCCAAAAGAGCCGTCTATGACGTCACGGACAGCGACTGTCTGTCGCGTTTTTCTCGCGTTTAACAATACTTACGCAGCAAATGGTTTCGGTATTCGCGTTCACGGGGTAAAAATACACTAGAATTCACTTCTAACTCATTTTTTCCAAGAAGCTCCGTAGCTTCCCTTTAAGATGCTCTATTCTTTGCGCTTTCATTACTTCTCTTGTCAGTGGGTCTCAAATCCCATCTATTACGGAACAATTTTCAAAATGTGCTACGCAGCCACAATCCTGACAGTAGATTCTCATATGTCCAGCGAAAACTCGATGGGTATTATAAAAATGCTCCATAAAGCGATCATTCAAACACCCGCCAGTCTGGCCTACTTGCTCCTTACCACACTACTTATGTAGACCAGACTGGCAGGTGTTTAAATGATCCTTTAAAGGAGCATTTAATGACACCCACTGAGTCACCGCTGGATATTTGGGAACCCACTGTCCGGATTGTGGTTCTGTAGTACATTTTGAAACTTTTTCCGTAATAGGTAAGAGTCGAGACCCATTGACAAGAGAAATAATGGAAGCGTAAAGAATAGAGCATCTGAAGAACAAGCGTGTAAGTAGTCCTTCTATAATGCTTTCGACCAAAAAACTCCAATTTCTATCTTAAGGATAGCAGTGAGGGAGAGGAATGACTTGGAAAGACTTCCTATTTTAATTTTTTTTTGTTTTCGTTTCTTTTTTTTTTTGTGCTGTTCTTCGCTTTTTTTTTCTTGTATTTTGTGCTATTTCTTTAACTTATCACGTTCTGGAAAGTCAATCCAGACATTGAAGAGAAGAACAAAGTAGTCGAATACACGAAAGTTTTAAGTTCAGCGCGTGTGCTTGTCTTGCCGAGTATCTGGAGTGTGATTGTTTCTCTGCGCTGTCACCGAAGAATACGGTTCACCAACTCGCCCAAGAATCCATTGTATCATTTCTGCAACATTAAAATGACTCTGAAAGTGCGAGCACGTACAGGGTGTATTTACGCAAGTCTTGCAAGTGGTGAATTGTAGGTACAGCGCCCTGGTTGTGTCCATGTGCGATATATGACCAAATACCAGAGACCAATACTGCAAAGTTCTCCGAAAAGCAATTGGCGCGGTGGCGAGCGGCAAGAGTGGCACTGTTCACTGCTCTCGCCGTTCGTTCGTGTTGCTACTAACAAGTGCACCAATGGGAAGGCTTCAGCCATTATTGCGAAGACTAAATAAACAAATACAAAATACAAATACAACACACAGCAATACTGGATGCTAGTAGTGACGCACTTCTGTTGGGGTTCAGTGGATATTTATACAGCGTGTAGTTGGTCAGCCATTTCAAAGTTGCGATGAGTTGCTCGCTGTAAATGAGCAATTTAGCCAGTGCAGTATGACTGCTAGCCTGGGGTCTTCAAGCTGCACCACGGAGTAGTGTTACATGACCGCACGCCGGTACGATACTCATCCAGATCGAAATGGGCAGGGGTGGGGATTGAACCCAGGATTCTTGAGTTCTGCAGCGCTAGCTTTCGCTCCACGTGCTCCGAGTTGGTGTGCGCTAGCCCAGTCAGCCACCGATCCCCCAACGCAAGGCAACGCAACGCAACGCACTACTGTTGTAAACTCATAATTCCGCTTACGAATGAAATGCGCAATTCCCCTACAGGCTTTCATTCCACGTGAGTGGCATCAGAACTGCTAAAGGCCAGCCCATAAATACAGTATGTGTTAAAAACAATCCTAGCAGCAATAAGTTGCTATTATATTGCTGAATATATAGAGAACCTTACCATGAACAGCCTTGGCAGTCTTCCATGAAGCCAGGACTTCAGCGGCGAAATCGAATGCCAACGTCTAATTGGGAAAGGCTGCAGGAAGTATAAAGATGAAAGCACATATTAGAATATATGATAAAAAATATCACGGACAAACTTGAAAAAAATGCACAAAAAAGACAAGGACAAAAGGAAAGGACCACGTGGGACGCAGAGTGGTGCACAATGGCAACTCGCTTTTTTGAACACAAAAAGAAAATAACTAAAAGAGAATGAGATAAATCAGAAAGGCTGTGCTCGGAGAATGTGAGCTTCAGGAACTGAGGCGTGAGGCAAAGACGTCAGGTAGATTGTTTTGCAGGCACTCTCGAATTAACAACAGCCTTCCCATTTTGTAAGGTGGTGAGTTCATTCTGATTGAACATCTTGAAATATAGCACACAAAAAACAAGGAATAAAGGAGAGGAATACATACCCTACATACCAGTGCACACTCCCAACACACATAAATTGCAAAAGAAAAAAAAAAGAATGCGGAAGGAGCTTTAGCAAAAGTTAGAACAGGTCCAAGTGGAATGTGCTAATTCACCCATAGGCATAAGACTGTAAAAACAATTTCCTCGGCAGCTCAGGTAACAGACGGATGTGCAGACACATTGTCAGCCCATACTACGAATAATAAAGGCCTAAAATAATTATCTTTTATGCTTTTTAATGGTATCTGCTAATTATTCATGTTTTTCCTAAGTATGAGATACACGAGCAGTGTAATGAGTGCATAGGTAGGTGACAATTCATTATAAAGTTTAGAGACCGATTGAGCTGTTTTTATGTATTAGCCATCCATCTGTTACCTTAACTGACATGATAATTATGTCGTTTTTATTTTTTTTAATCTGCTTTTGCTAACAGGTGAACGCCCGTTCACACTCTTGCGACCGAGTACGACTGAGAGAGACGAGATCTCTTAAAACTTCTTAAATGTTTTTAGAATGACGGACCACTCTGGCATTGTGGCGCCATCCATGCGATGACCCTGGAACTGCATTTCACAAGAGCCAAGGTTTTGCGGGATTTCCGAGGTCAAATGTGCGTAATACTCATAGAAAGGCTCGTTTATAACATTGACAAAAGTTTTTCGAGCCAAAAAAGAAAAGATAATGCGCGAGAAATAAAAAAATATGCCGGACCGCCGAGTTTACACTGCTTCCCAATAGATGGCGCTTGTGTGTTCTCCGGTTTAAGAAGTTTTAAGGAACCCAGGTTTAAGAGGTCGCAAGAGTGTGAACGGGCCTTAAATTAGCACTTTCCACTTGGGCCTGTGTTCGAGCTCCTTCCGCATACATTATTTCTCCCTTCTCAGATTTATGCGAGTTCAGTCTGCCCTCGCTTGAGGTCTACGTGTTACTTTCCCTGTCTCCTTGGCTTTTCGCAAACTATTCTTCAAGGTGTTCGATTAGTACCAGCTCACCACCTTACTACGATCATGCGACAACGAAAACAATTAAAACTTACACCATTCGCTCAAGGCAGTACCACACGAAAAACAGGGATGGGGTGAGGTATGTCTAACACTATATACCTACACTGAACAAAATATAGATACCAAAAACTGGCGAGACACTACCTTAATTGAGGACATGCATGTACATTTCCCTAGAAGCTTGTAATTAATACTTGAAAGCCTCTAAAAAAACACCAGTAGGAAGAGAATAAATGCTTTACCATTTAAAGCAGCCTGAGTGTTTCTGGAGGTGTGAAATTCGTTACACGTGAGTTGGATCATACGAAACACGAGTACAGCAAATGACCTTTAGAGCTCGACATTTCGCGAGGAATAAATGCCAGCGTCAAAAATTATTTCGCGGGCAAAAATTCGTGCGATCGGAACTGGTATACTACGGATTAATCACCGTGAAGTGAATTCATCGCGGCACTAATTTTCGGCAATTTTTTTTCTGGGTACGAACTGTGAAAATGAAGGCTTCTGCAGGCGACTGGGGCGGCGAAAGCTACGGACTTGCTCGATCAATCAATCGCTGTTTTTATCGGGTCCAGCTCTCAGCACGCAAGTACGGAGAGTGGCGTCGGCGATGGAGGGGCACCGCGCTCTTCCAGACATTCTAGCTTACCAGTAAACAATAAGGCGGAGGGAAAAAATCACCCCCCCCCTCTTCTTCCGCCCCTGCCCCCACCCCCAATCCGTCTCGCAAAGAGTTCCGCCGCAAGTGTTAAGCGAGTAGACAGCCTCTGCATCGGGAAAAAAAGAAAAACAGCCTCGCATAACACCATTCGCGCACAATTAGTAATACTGGTAAAAGCAAGCGATCTGCAGACAATAACAAGCCTTTTGAACGCAGGAAATAATCTAGCCCCAAACGAACAAAACACGAACTTACTTCGATCGCGTGCCATGATCTTGGCTGTTGAGCAGATATGACGTAGTTCCAAGTCCCACAGTCGCTTCCGTCTTTGTCGGACACATTTGAAACTAAGGCAAACTCCACGCATCACCACTGATCGGGTAATTGGACCGCTAGCCTGCCGTGAATACGGACATTCGAACGCACACGGCCGGCAAAACGTGCGAAACATAGGCCGTTGCTTCGATGTGATTGTAGTCGTATCTTCAACGCGTTTGAAATAAAATGATCAGCAAACCGCATTATAAAACTGATAAAAGACACAGCAATAATAAATTATTGTGTACGTCAATTTCGCCACAATATTATGAATAAGTCCTGAAGATGTTGCAAAATAATAAATACGAAACTAAGCCTGCAATGGTGAAAAAAACAAATTCAGCAGACATGCAACCTTCTAGAAAGGTAGCGAAAGTCATCCGGGTGGCGGTAGCGTAGTGTGTTGACGCTCTGGTTTGCTGAGCTTGTGGTCGTTGGTTCGAATCGCGGTAAGCGCAAGTTCTCTTCTTACACTCTCTTTTCATTTTAAATGTTTTAGATGCGGCGCATCTCTTGCTCGCGTCTATGTCCCGCGGCGTCGTGGTCCGCACCCACACAACGCATGCGCAACTCTCCTTCTTCCCTCTCCCCAAGAGCTGCGCGTTACTCTCTCCGCGCTCTCTCTCTACCAGCTGCGTGCACTTCGCGTGCGTTCGCTTCTACTCACACCGCGCGCGCATACGCAACTCTCATCCTCTTGTATCCTCTCCTTCAAGTGCGCCACCTGCGCGCGTTCAGGGGAGGAAGTGGCCGGGTGGGCTAACGCGTCTCAGCTCGGAGCGTGGAGCGAAAGCTTCCGCTGGGAACCTCCTACACTCTTAAAAAAAAGGGTACTGTAGTACCCTCCTTGAGGGGGGAAAATGACGAGCACACAGGGCAACCCCTTTTGGAGGTAACGTTACCACCTGCAACGAGGGTGCAAACTTACCTCCCTGGTTAGGGTGCAACATTGCCTCCTTTTGGAGGTAACCTTAGTTCCTTTTGGTGTGAAAAGTACATCCTTTCAGGGTCAGCCTTTACCTCCTTTAGGGGGTAATTTCAACCCTTTTGAGAGGGAAGACGACGTAATTGAGGGCGCTGCTTTTGCCTCCTTTTGGAGGGAACTATGATCCACTTTTAAGGTTAAATGTACACGACGAGGAAAACTGCTCAAAACGCGCACTACGAGGAACAAACACGACAGGACAGTGCTGTCCTGTCGTGTTTGTTCTTCGTAGTCCGCGATTTCCGAGCTGTTTTTCCCATCATGTATAACAGCAACCAACTGGCCCAGTTCACCCCCTAATACAGGTTAAATGAGCACTTGATGGAATCACTTTTGCCCCCTAAAACAAGGTACTATGGACCTTTGTGGGTGTGATAGTACATGTTTCAATGGTGGGCCTTACAATAGATGAAGACGGCCTAGTTCTGAAAGTAAATGACAATGTCTTATGTGGCTGTCGCAGACAAAATGGCATAAAAATCAATTGCATGACTATACATCTTATAAAAGTTCTAAGATGAAACCACTAAGCGCAATAAAGGCATCTGGAACAACACTTTCGGGGCTCTAGTTCGCGACAGTCAATAAAATTATGACAAAAAGTACATAAACAATCGGTGTCTACCCGGAAAATAACAGTGAATGCTTGGAACACTGCTTGGAATAGCGAAGCTTCACTGGGGTGAACTCAAATGACTGAGTTTTGTACAAACCAGAATCAAAATGAACGCACTGTGATGTAAAATAGATTCTTTATCACATATATTGCAAACAGCAATACAAACCAATACACGACTAGCAATGACTAGTACGTTGCAACTCAAGGAGAGCAGTACACTATGCCCGTCCTATCCACAGTACTGGAATGAACGCTAGAGTAGAGGAAAGCAGACTCCGGGATTTGCTCTTCCAATGTGGAAAGAAGAAAGGGCTTGTATCTCCTGCTGCTAATGAGCTGTATTTAAACCTTGCAAGCACAAATCAGTGTGAACATGGAACCACAACGCTCGAATGCTTTCAGGAACCAAGTATGAAGTACACTGAAATAAATTAAGTATGCCAATGTTGCACAAAGCAAAAAGCTGTGAGTTCGGAAATTACAAAAATGTGACTCTAAAGCAATATGATTGACCTTCTGTAACTCTCAGAATCAACCATCCTGCCTTATGTCAGACTAAAAAAGCATTAAACAAGTGACATAAAAAATTCCTAAACCTGCTAAAGTTGAGGCTTGGGCGAGTTGGTTCATACTTCGGAAATTAAAAACAGCGCGGAAAGACGAGGACCAGACAAAGAAGTGACACGGACGCAGCGCTACGTCCGTGTCACTTCTTTGTCTGGTCCTCGTCTTTCCGCGCTGTTTTTAATTTCCTAAACCTGCACAAAAAGGCATTAAAAGAGAAACTACTTTTTGGCATTTCGTTTAGGTTCAAAAGCAATTCGTTGCACGTGACTCCACATTTGAGTGTTTCAGATCAATTACGTACTCTAGTGCAATGAATCTGCGCCTGAACTGGTAATGATACGTGTAGTCAAAGATGAAGTAGAGCAGAATGCAACCAGGACTGCCTCAGCAGGCGACGCGGCTTCGAGGTCTCCCTCCACTGCCACATCGCTGGGCGCCTCAGGATTACTTAGGCTTGAGCTGACAGCCACCGGGTAGATTGCACCGCCTGCCTGGAACCAAAAAAAAAGTGGAATCTGGTGATATGAAGTTGAAACATATCATCCCCAATTTAAAGAAACTGTGAAGAAATATTAGATTTTTCTAAGACGCATTTTGAGCATTTGATGGGCCACTGATTCTAGCATTACAAAGCATCAACCATACTTACCAGACGTGACTAGTTTAACTGTTGACTAACCACCACTGACTAAAATTATCACATGGCTGGTGGTAATCGTAGATTAGTAAGCACTTTGTATTCGCCGGTCATGTTTAAATTTGTCACCCCGATTCACTTAGAAGACTAACAAATCTTAGTCAAAGGGGTACAACTACTGTAGCAGGTTAGTATATACAAGTGCTGATTGTTGGGCGAGTTGGTGTTGTACGTGAAAAAACATGAGTGCGCTTTAAGACAAGGACAGAGGAAGAACGTACACCACAGAGCGCTACACCACATTAGCTACTCAGCACCACAGCAGACCCACATGACCGCAAACCCTAACTGCCGAACTTCGGCAAATATGCAAATATTTTTGCCGAAGTGCTCTGCCAGATTAAAATTAAATGTATGTTTTATTTAAGCATGAGAAGAACAGTACACAAGGACGAAAACAAAGAAAAAGAACACACCCAAAAAGAACACACCGAAAAAGACACGCTCAAGCGCCTTGTCTGTCCTACTCTAATTTATTTACTCGAAGTATACCCTCAATTTTCTCTGGAAAATGAACGAACACCACACACACACAAAGAAAATATTAAAATCAAGAACCTCATTTCAAGTGCCTAAATGCGAACAAGAACATCAAAATAATACATCTGACTACGCTTACCTGCAGTTGCGTCCAAGGTAGCAGGCATCCAGTACCCTCGACGAAATCACCCTACAACGTTGACGCAGTAGGAAAGAAATATATTCAATCAACTTCAAATAATGCAAACTTGAGCCATCTGACTCGCCCACTGAATGATCAGCTTTTAAAAATGCCTGATCAGACGCAAAAAAGAAAAATGCCAAGACAACAATATACTTTCTAGTCTCTCTGCCGACAATAACTTAGTGACCTTATTCAGTAATATACTACTATTAATGTTTGCGAAGCACACGAATAATTTCTAACTGCCGAATGTTGAACTTCGACAAATATGTAAATTTTGTTGCCGAAAATCTTTGCCAGATTAAAATTTAAAATTGAATGTATGTTTTATCTAGACATGAGAAGAACAGTACACAAGGACGAAAACACAAAAAAGACCACTGAAAAAGACGCACTCAAGCGCCTTGTGTGTCTTACGCTAATTTATTTACTCGAAGTATACCCTCAATTTTCTCTCAGAAATGAAAAGAACAGCACACACACAAAATAAACATAAAGATCAAGAGCCCCATTTCAAGTGCACAAATGGGAACAAGGAAATCAAAATAAAATATCGAACTACGCTTGCCTGCAGTAAGCAGTATTAAGAACTGTCACGGGATTTGTCCAAGGTAGCAGCCATCCAGTAACCTCGACGAAATCACCCTGCACTTAACATTGCCGCAGGACGAAAGAAATATATTCAATCAACTTCAAATAATGCAAACTTGAGCCATACCTAACGCGCCTACTGAAAGATTATTACTATAGACTTTTAAAGAAGCCTAATCACACGCAAAAAAAACCAACAAAAAGTCATGACGACATTATAATTGCTTGTCTCTCTGCCGGCAACAACTTAATGACCTTATTCCGTAATATACTACTTTTAATGATTGCGGAGCGCACGAATAATTTATAATTGCCGAATGTCGAACTTCGGCAAATATGTAAATATTTTTGCCGAAGTGATTTGCCTGATTAAAATTCAACGTATGTTTTATTTAGACATGAGAAGAACAGCGCACAAGGACGAAAACACAAAAAAAGAACACCGAAAGAGACGCACTCAAGCGCCTTGTGTGTCTTACCCTAATTTATTTACTCCAAATACCCTCAATTTTCTCTCGGAAATGAACAAACAGCACACACACAAAATAAACATAAAAGATCAAGAGCTCCATTTCAAGTGCACAAATGGGAACTAGAAAATCAGAATAAAATATCGAACTACGCTTACCTGCTGTTGACAGTGTTAAGAACTGTCACGAGATGAGTCCAAGGTAGCAGGCATCCAGTACCCTCGACGAAATCACCCTACAACATTGCCGCAGGACGAAAGAAATATATTCAATCAACTTCAAATAATGCAAACCTCAGTTATATCTAACTCGCCTACTGAATGATGTTTTAGAAATGCCTGATCACAAGCAAAGAAAATGCCAAGACAATATAATTGCTAGTCTCGCTGCCGGTAACACCTTCATGACCTCATTCCGTAATATACTACTATTAATGTTTGTGAAGCGCACGAATAATTAGCTCAGACATTTATATTCGGTATTTCATAACGTGACATTTTGCCAAACTATTTATTAAACCTCGTTAAATTAAAAACAAACAAACAAAAACGTTGCTATTAAAAATCAGTGTTCAACACTGACTTTTACAAATATCAACGACGTTGAGAATTAATCGCGCCTGTTGGCCGGTGCCGCCAATGAATGCCTGATCGACTACTGCTCTGCAAAAAAAAAAAAAAAAAGACACCAACCACCTTTTGAGATTTTCAAATATTTGATCAGATCCTCAATTTAACGTCCGACGCGACACACCAACGGCCCCAAAAAGAGAAAACCTCCTACCCCCTCACGCCTTAAACCTAGGCGACCCCCGATTCAAAAGGCGCCTTGTCGCCCGGCCGCCCGGCTCGCCGCACCGCCGCTCTCCCCTTCCTCCACCCGCACACACATACTGTTGAAACCATAAAGTGCAAAAGGGACAATATTACCAAGCACCCATATAGGGAGAAGAAAAAAAAGTATGCACGCCGAGATCAGGAGAAAAGAGGAAGAAGGCGCTCGGCTGAAACGTGCACGAAGAGACAGAACGATGGCGTCGTCACCTTGTGAGCGCATTCCTTTTCTTTGAGTGTAATTTACCTATACTTTAGCGATTAAATGTTTAACTATCCGTTGTACGGTGTCGGCTCCCCTCTGTGAACGCAACATTTTATTGGTGCCGAAACCCGGGAGAAAACCCCTGAACGAGTCTCCCAAGAACGCGACATCTGCAGTGAGACAGTCAAACGATGGATCGGTACACCAAGAAACGTAAGGTACTTCGCACTCAAGTGACACGCCTCATGAATGAGTGCAACGAACAACTCAATCAACAGCTGACGCCAGAAGATGCGAACGTTTTACACGACCGACTGACGGGACTTAAGGTAGAGCTAAATGACGTGAACAACGAGATCGAACCTTTAGTCCCTGATCAAGACAGCGAGACTGAGTTTACTCAAGTCTTCGAATACAACGGTAGAATCACAGCCTGTCTTTCAAGACTAGCACATCGAGGTAGGACTGGCTTTCCGAATCAGCAAAGCCCACCGATAACCGATAGAAACGACAACCCCACTGGTGCGACAACGAGAATTCGAGTGAGGCAACCAAAGCTCGAGCTGATGAAGTTCAACGGCTCCGTCAGCCAGTGACAAGAATTTTGGGAACAATTCAACCAAGTTGTACATTATAACAACGAACTAACAGAGGTTGACAAGTTCAACTATCTGAAGACAGCACTGACTGGAGATGCTGCAGCAGCGATTGCCGGACTTCCGTCGACCGCACGATGCTACGAAGACGCGGTCACATTGTTGAAGAGTCGCTTCGGAAACCAAGACCTGCTCGTCCAGACCCACCTAAAAAGACTGATCGATGTCAAGCCAGTGCGTTCTGCCTTGGACATTCGTGGCCTTCGTTGTCTTTACGACACAGTGATCTCAAACATCAGAGGTCTGGAAACGTTGGGAAGACAGCAGGAAACCTTCAGTTCTATGTTATTTCCCATAGTTCAACGTGCCCTCCCAAAAGAACTACTCCTAGACTTCAACAGGAAATTAGTGATGGAGCAGCCGGAGGACTTAATAGTTCCACGAAACACACTAACGGCGACGACAACGCAACCAAGAGAGTCTTCGCATCCCAGCGATCAAGAAAGAACATCTCCACAACTGAGGACGGAAGATTCGTTTTCCAAGTTAGTTCACTTTTTAAGACTTGAAGTACTAAGTCGAGAAAACCTCGCTGCTTTGCAAGCTATGGATACTTATGGCGAGCCGCGGAAAAAAGAAGCAGATCACAAGAAAAATGAAGACAACGAGAAAGCACGGAAGAGTCAAACTTCGGCGGCTCTACTGAATCCGTCCTCAAGGGGCGATCGATGTTTTATTTGTAAGTCGACTCGACATACCGCTGACAACTGCGACGCCGGTACATCTTTACGAGAGAAAAAAGACCTGCTCCGAAAAGAGAGGCGATGCTTCAGATGTACCAAGAAGAACCATCAAGCAAAGGAGTGTCGGAGCAACATAAGATGCCGGAAGTGCGGAGGAAGACACGCAACATCAATGTGTGATCCAAATTACTCTCCAAGAAAACGGACAAATAATGATACCGTCACAACAAGTGTCCCCGTCAACTTGGAAGCGACGACGAACAACCAGGAAAAACCGATAGTCTTCATGCAAACCGCCACCATTTGGTGTACTGGCGACAAAGAAAAGTTTCAACTCCGAGCACTTTTTGACGGGGGAAGTCAACGCACTTTCATTACAGAAAAAGCATCCAGAAAACTTGGTTGTAAGCTATTAGGTCAGGAGCGTTTGACAGTCGGTGTCTTCGGTGGCAGCGTCACAGAGAAGGAATTCCAGCGTGTATTGGTGTTTTTGACAACACAGACCGGAAAGATACATCAACTCGAGGTGTTGGAGACCGAACTGATATGCAACCAACGAATTCCAGTTCCGTCGAAACACCTTAACGACAAACTCAAAGAGCTAAACTGCTCCATCGGGGACCTCTCCAACGATGAGGGTCCGACAACCATCGATCTTCTGATCGGATCTGAACATTTCTGGGAGCTGACCACTGGACGGTCGCGTAAGCTGGAAGGAAGGCTCAGGGCAGTTGAATCTGTCTTTGGATGGAGCGTTCAAGGACCAGTCGAGGGAGCCACAGAGGAGTTTCCTTGTTATCAGATCACAGCTCTCAATGCTGAAGTGGCCGAGTCTACGACAGACATTCTGAAGAAATTCTGGACACTGGAGACCATCGGTGTCAATGACTTCGAAAAGAACGATCTGGGGAACGATCCCGTGATGAACAATTTTGAAGAAACTGTGACACAAGTAAATGGACGGTACAAAGTTGCCCTTCCCTGGAAGAACATGGTGGACCTTGGGGACAACAAGGGGGTCGCTATAAAACGCCTGCACCAGCTAATCAGTAAGCTACGAAAGACACCTGGGAACCTACAGGCGTACGATAACGTCATAAGAGAGTACATGGTGAAGGACATGGCAGAACGCGTAGTTCCGAGTGACAACGAGAACGAACTACTGACCTATTACATACCACACCAAGCTGTGGTTCGGGAATCAAGCAACACTACAAAGCTCCGGGTGGTTTTTGATGCTTCGTCACATGCATACGAAGCAAAATCACTGAATCAAAACCTCGAGAGTGGACGTAATTTAACCGCGGACCTCGTGAGCTTGCTGCTTAACTTCAGAACACACAAAATAGCCCTAGTGGCGGATATAGAGAAAGCGTTTTTACAAATTGAAATTGTCGAAACAGACAGAGATGCGTTTCGTTTCTTATGGTTTGAAACGACTCCGCCGGTTTCTGGATCTTTACCACCCATGGAATGCTGGCGCATGAAACGAGTTCCATTTGGAACCACGTCAAGCCCTTTCCTGCTTTCTGCAACTATTCAACATCATTTGAAAAGTGTGGAACATAAGTATCCCGAGACTGTGAAAACTCTTAAGGAATCGTTTTATGTTGATGACTTGCTAACTGGAGTAGATGAAGAAGCAGCATCCGTGAAGATTTACACGGAAGCCAAGACCATATTTAGCTCTGCTTGCATGACGCTGCACAAGTGGGTCTCAAACAACAAGCGTTTGAAGGAGCTTTTTGAGCAAGACTATCCAAACCACACGACACACCTTGGGTACCTTGCAGGGGTACTGAAGGTACTGGGACTCACCTGGGATCCAGACTCCGATAGGTTGTCGTTTACGATGAGCTTCAGATTAGAACAACAAGAGAAAGAAACTAAACGAAGCGTCGTGAGAACGACTGCAAGGCTCTACGACCCCCTGGGATGGATATCCCCCTTAACTTTCAGAGCGAAATCGCTGTTTCAGCAACTGTGGAAAAGGAAGGTCGATCGGGATGATAGCATTCCCGATGATATGAAAGAAGAATGGTTCCAGTGGTGTGCCGAACTAGACGAACTTAACAAGATTCAAGTGCCACGTTTTTACGGGTTTCTATGGAAGGACCGTTCAGAGAACGTTGCGTTGCATATCTTTGCTGATGCAAGCACCGTAGCCTACGGTGCGGTTGCGTACGTCTGCAGTGCCGACGTTGAAGGTAACAGCGTATCGACTATTGTGATGAGTAAATCAAGAATAGCACCGGTGAAACCACTAACTTTGGCAAGACTGGAACTGATGGCTTGCCTTCTCGCTGCCAGATTATACAAATACCTGACGGAAAGTTTACATGACGTACCAACGGAAACATACTTGTGGACTGACTCCACTATTGCGTGTCACTGGATAAACAGTGACGCCACCCGCTGGAAACCGTTTGTCCAGAACCGCGTCACAGAAATACAGAGTCATACCAACAGAATACGTTGGAGACATTGTCCTGGGAAGGAGAATCCAGCAGACCTAATGGCACGCGGCATAAAAGCCAGTCGACTAGTAAATGAGCAACTCTGGTGGTCCGGAGCCGAGTGGATCAATAGCCCTGAAGACTACTGGCCTAAGTTGGCTACATCTGCGGACTTAACAGAACAAGACGCGAAGGAAAGACGGACAACTGAAGTTACACAAACAACTACACTTCCAGCAACAGCACTTCCAGTAGTAGACATAAACCGCTTCAGTTCTGCGGACAGAGCATCCAGAGTGACAGCTTGGATTCTTCGCTACGTAAATAACTTGCGACGGACGGAAAAGACAAGTGGCCCACTCAGAACACAAGAAATTAATGAGGCGGAACTTTACTGGCTTCGTCAAGAACAACGAGAACACCTCTCAAGAGAGATTAGATCTACCCAGGAGAATACGAGACTTCCACGAGATTCTCCTCTTAGAGAACTATCGCTCTTTATCGATAGTGACGGCCTTCTACGAGTGAAGGGACGGCTACAACACAGCTTGAAACCCTACGGGGAACGTCATCCGATAGTCCTCCCAAAAGCACAACTTTCCAGTTTGTTAGCAATACAATCACACCTTCGTGTGCTTCATGGTGGAGTGAGAGACACGTTAGTCCAACTAAAGGAAAGGTACTGGGTGATCGGGGGACGGCAGTTGGTAAAACAAACGATCCGAAAGTGTTTAACTTGCCAGCGCTTCAACACACGCCCAGCCCAACAAGTGACAGCGCCCCTTCCACCTGATAGGGTGACACGAGCTCCACCCTTTGCCATCACCGGAGTGGACTTCGCCGGCCCCCTCTTCGTGAAGAGTTTAGGACCAGACAAGAAATCCTACATTGCACTATTTACTTGTGCTGTCAAAAGAGGTGTACATCTAGAGATGGTTAGCGACATGTCCACGAAAACCTTCTTACTAGCCTTTCGTCGATTCATATCGCGAAGAGGCATACCACAAGTTATCTATAGTGACAACGCACTTTCATTTAAGAAAGCTAATCGAGATCTGACATGCATCTGGGCTGTCATTAGAACGGAAGAAGTGCGGAACTTTTTTGCAAATGCAAGAATCGAATGGAAGTTTATTGTAGAACGAGCTCCTTGGTGGGGAGGATTTTACGAAAGGTTAGTTGGTTCGACAAAACAAGCATTGAAAAAGACCCTTGGCTCCAGCCGCCTCAATGCCGAAGAATTGACAACAACGCTAACTGAAATCGAAGCAGTCTTGAACTCTCGACCCTTGACCCACGTCTACGTCGAGTCTGGAGAGCCGGAAGCACTTTGTCCAGCTTTCTTCTTGACCGGAAAGCGAATGACTTCTCTGCCAAGCTTGCGACAGCAAGAAATAAGAGACATCTCTTGTGAAAATCTAAGAATTCTTTGGAAGGACAGGCAACGGGCACTGGACATGTTCTGGCGTAGATGGACAAAGGAATATCTCGACGATCTTCGCTCGACGTCGAGCACCAGAGCGTCTGAGTGCAAAACGATTAAAGAAGGAGACATCGTGCTCTTGCGCGAAACCATGATTCCACGCCAACTATGGAAGATGGGAAGAGTTATGCAAGTGTTCCCAGGGCGTGACGGCAATGTAAGATCCTGCAAGTTAAAGCTTCCTGGAGGAAACATTGTCAAACGACCAATTCAACTTCTATACCCCTTGGAAATAACGCGATGAAATGACACTGTCATTTAGGGGGGCAGTGTGTTGAAACCATAAAGTGCAAAAGGGAAAATATTACCAAGCACCCATATAGGGAGAAGAAAAAAAAGTATGCACGCCGAGATCAGGAGAAAAGAGGAAGAGGGCGCTCGGCTGAAACGTGCACGAAGACACAGAACGATGGCGTCGTCATTTTGTGAGCGCATTCCTTTTCTTTGAGTGTAATTTACCTTTACTTTAGCGATTAAATGTTTAACTATGCGTTGTACGGTGTCGGCTCCCCTCTGTGAACGCAACACATACACCGGGGAAAAACGGCTGGTTACGCCACTGGTTAGCGAATGTCAACCTTCTAAATATGCGCTACTGCAAGCCACAGTCATTTCTGTTCTTGCTCTTTATGAATTTCGATGGTCTAAACCGTGTCTGCGTTCGCGCCACACACTAATTTTATCGAACGCTCGACGCCTTCAAACGTGCCAACATGTCCGCCAAGCCTTTGTCTAAGGAAGACGGAGGTCGCCTTCCCGGGCGGTCATAACCGACGCCAACTGCCGCCCGCGCAGAATATTTCCTTACCTGCATACGGTGCACACGACTTGGATCTTCGACTGAAGTCAATGCAGTGCTCTCAGTGACCTCGTAAGTAGAGACTGAGCCGAACAGAACAATAAGGAACATTCCTGCGCAGGGACGCCTCCGTCGAACGTTCGAGAAGAAAGACCGTTATGCCGTTATGACCGGGAGCGCCGACGGCGAAGGCGCCGACCTGTGGCGCCGACGCTCCCGGTCGGCCGGGCGAGAGCTCTCCCACGCATGCGCGAAGAATGACGTGTCATACGAGGAGACCAATTAGCGAACTGGTTTGCGCCTTTCCACAGCCAATCGCAGCGCCCAGGCTTTGGCAGTGCTCGAACACGTGCACCCTCTGGGAGGTAATATTTACCTCTTTGGTGCCCCTTCGAGGCGAACTTCACCTTGTAGCACCGCATTCCTAGTGTCCGCTGCGCCTGAGGAGGTAACAAGCGGAGCGCTTCCCCCCTGGCCGGGAGGAGGGTGGTAAAGGTGGTCTGTTACCTCCTTTTGGTCCCCTTTTTTCTAAGAGTGTAGGCTCGATCCCCCCCGCCCCCGCCCGTTTCGATCTGGATGAGTTTCGTACAGGCACGTGTTCGTGTGATCACTACTGCGTGATGCACGTTAAAAAACCCAGGTTAGCGGTTGTACTGCACTGGCTAAATTTCTCATCTACAGCTAAGAGACCGATTACCCGTTGTGGCGCACTCCATCAAGGCTGTATAAACATAAAAAGCAAACCAATTTTTTTGTTTGTTTCTGCGTGCGTTCAGTTCACCCGCTGTTGACTCCACTTCACTCCGTTCTTCCGATTAAGTGTGATGGAAGCAACAGTCCCGTCAGTTAGTGAGTTGGCGCAACTAAGCGTCAGCACCACGCCACAAACTAACCGCAACGCTACGTCCACTGAAGACAAAGCTGCGCAGCGAAGGGCACGCGACGCTGAGCGCAAACGCTTGAAGCGAGCGGCAGACCCTGAAATACGGCAACGAGAACCGGCGTCCATTCGTCAACGTCGAGCCGCGGATGCTGAACTACGACAACGTGAAGCAGCGGCGGTTCGAGAACGTCGAGCAGCAAAACCTGAGGTTCGGGACCGTCAAGTTCAACAAAGTTACTAACACCATTAATAACACCGTTAATAACGATCCGCGATGCTCCGCATCACCCTATGGTTCCCCTCGGGAAGATGGTGTAATTTTTTTCTCACCTTTTTGTATTCGTTTTTATTATTTTAAATATTTTTTTCTCACCTGTTTGTATTCGCTATTATTTTTTAATTTTTTTCTCACCTTTTTGTATTATTTTGTTTTATTTTGTTCTATTTTGTTTTATTTTGTATTATTTCGTATTATTTCGTATTATTTCGTATTATTTTTTCTAACCTCTTTGTATTAGTTTTTATTTTAAATATTTTACTCATCTTTTTGTATTACTTTTTATTATTTGAAATATTTTTCTCTCACCTTTTTAATTCGTTTTATTATTTTAAAATTTTTCTCCCTTTCTGTATTAGTCTTTATTATTTTAAATATTTTCTATGTTTATGCTGTCGTCGGCACCGTTCTTCAGGGTAACAATCACGCAGAAGTGAAAATAAAAAGTGCGAGCCCACATTTGAATTGATGCAATTCACAAACCCTGGCCCTCTTGTTTTTCCGGGATGATTCGCTCCCTCCGTGCTAATAGGTGGGTCAGTGTAGTAGGCAAACAGCGCAAGTCCTTTCAACGAAGAAATAAAATAATAATAATCGGTACATTTAGAGCAAAATGGGAAAATATAAGTGGTAAAACTGCCACAGTGATGAAGCCAAAGTTTATCATTAAAGCGGTCATCTTCACCCACTATTGAAACAAAAATACCACCATTTTAAGGCAGTAATTTAGTTGAGCTCATAGCTCATAAGCACGTCTCTTAATTTTCTGACTTCCGGAAGGTAGTATTTAATTTTGTTCCGGTAGATCAGCGCTATCCCCCGCGTGCCGCCAGATCTTACTTATACAGGTTGCGCTCCGCAGTTTTACTTATTGTTAGGCCTAAACACCTTTTTTATTCCTGAGATTCAAGTACAGCGCGGATAATTAAACTAGGTTTCAGAAATGCTATCGTTCGGCATTGTGACATTTATTTTTCGTGGTGTCATTCACAAACTCAGCAGTGTGTACATCTACAACGCATTGGTGTTTCTCGCTTTTTTCGGTAAAGAAAAAAGGTTTTTATATTCGCTTTCCTCTGGCACGGTACGTCGTATAACATAAGCTATTAAAGAGACAGATATCGTTTGGCTATGTGAACATTTAAAATATTTCTCTTGGATGATCGTAACTACCACATAAAACAGTCGATTCCTGCCTGAAATAGCATATTTTCACACTAGATTAAAATCACCAATAAAATGATCTCTCAGGAGATTTATGCACCTCTCGTAGCGTCATAACCAATAAGCACATCTCTTACCTTTCTAGTTTCCGGAAAGTAATGTTTATTATTGTTTTTGTAGCTCAAAGCGCGTGCTCAATCATGCCACGTCTTTTTTTTTTCATTCGAGGCTCCGCTATATTGTTTTTATTTTTATTAGAGCCAAACACATGCGTATAACGCCAGACCTTAAGTATAGTACATCAAATTAAACTAACTTCCTGAAAAAAGTATCGTTCTGTAGCAGGGCACAAGCTGTGTCATGCTAGTGAAAGAGCTCATCCAATCATGTACCGTAGGACGCTCTACGTCACACCGCTCCTCGCCTTAAACATCATTCATCACCCGACTGGCGGCCCGCTTACATGGTGGCAGCGGTGCCCAGTCGAGATGTCGAAACCGCCAACGCCGCCGATGCCCCCATTGCCGTCAACGCTGCTGCCGCCACCGAAGCCCCCGGATACCTCAGGCGACGCATGGCTCGGGCGGAAAAAATGGAAACGTGACTCCGCCTTGTTTTTACCGCTAAGCAATTGAGCAAGCAGCTGGAGAAAGTGCAGGCAGCAACCTTACTAATAACAATCGGAGAAGAAGCGAGAAAGGCGTATGACACCTTTAAGTTCACTACATATGAAGAAAGAAACAGTGTAGACGTACTGATTCAAAAGTTCGAAGAATACTACAAACCCGCTACAAGCCTGACTTTCCAGGAATTCAGATTCGGGTCAAGAGACCAAAAAGAAGGTGAACCTTTCAACGAATGGTTAACAGAGCTAAGGATTCTAGCTAAGAATTGCGAATTTGGAGAGCTAGAAGATCGGATGCTCCGAAGCCGTATCATCCTAGGAGTTCGAGACAAGAGTCTGCAGCGGAAATAACTTGTTGAAAACCCAACCTACGAAAAGACCGTTGAGCTGTGTCGCCTTCAAGAACAAGGGGAGGAAAAGTTCCGGGAGATTACTGGAACAGCGCAAGGCGCACCTGAGACAACTATTAATGCTGTTGCTGCGAAAAAGAGACCCTGCTCTAGGGGCGGCTATTTTGCTCACCGCGGCGAATCCTGCCCAGCAAAAGGAAAAACGTGCAAGAAATGTGGAAGGCTTAATCACTTTGCTCAAGTGTGCAAGACGCCTGTACTTCAACAAAGCGCGAATAAACCGAAGAAAGAACTACGCGCTCTGCACACCGAAAGTGACGAGGAATTATTCCTCGAAGCATTAACGGTAAACTGGGTCGGCGACCGACAAGTGGAGCGCGTCAGTTCAGATTGAGGGCAAACCAATGGCGTGCAAGCTAGATACAGGCACTAACTGCGGCGTCATATCAATGCAAGACGTCGTAAAGCTTTCAGATAAGCCTCGGCAAGAGTGTCAAGTGACGCTAACTGCGTTTTTCGGAAACAAGACGACTGCTCACGAGAAAGTAAAATTGCTTCTTTCCGCAAACGGCAGAGCGCTCGAAGAACTCTTCTTTGTCGTAGAACAACAAGTGCCGACCACCTTGAGCGGATCCGTTGCCGAGCGCCTGGGACTTCTATACCGGCCCTATTGAAAAAGGCCAATATGAACTCGGCTTATTGGAAATATTGTATTCCAATGAAGTTGATGGAAACCAATAAAAACTTATTGTTATCCGATTAACCCAATAGGCACGATGGGAATTCATATCGGAGCACAATATCCCGATATAGTAGGTGGTTATTGGTATACAACAGGATATTGGAGCACAATATCCCGATATAACTTGTGGTTATTGGTATACAGCACGATATCGAAGCACAATATCCCGACAGAACTTACGGTTATTGGAATAGAATACGACACCGCCTGCATATTGGTGACCGACATGGACATACTGCGCGGCTACACGATATATAAATATCGGTCGTCGATTACGGGCCCAAAGGAGAATACAATATCGCGTGGATAAATCTCAGAACAAATTCCAAGTTACCAACATGAATTACGTCGGCATATACCGCGGACTAAGAGGATACGTAACACAGTCTTGATCGCCCGTGAAGCAACATGTGGATATCGGTACGCCCACATATACGACATCGCGTGAATGATATTGTAGAACAGCAGGAGTTACCATACGGCAATACGAGAGAGAACGATATTGGAGGTGAATACACACAGAACACAAACGTTCCGCGTTGCAAACACATTCACATTGATTGAAAGCGCAAGTGTGCGTACGGCACACAGTACAGACAGCCTCGAGCGCTTGAAATGCTAGACAACCACCAAACCATTCAGAATAACTAGCTGGGACACCCGCGACCTACCTTTTAATGAGAAAGCCCAATAACGACGTGCTCATTGGAGTGATCGTTTTCAAACAAATGTTTATTGCAGTTTTAATGCAACAAAAGTTAGGTTACGATGTTGGAACCCAAATCGAACGCGATACGTGACAATGTCAGTTCGCACGATAAAATAACGAGGATTAATGGGCTTGACAGGTCACGTGCTTCTTACCCGCATATTTGTCGATATTGACGCACCTTTCTGGGTAATCCTACGTAGTACACAAAATCCACAACCACAGACGACCACATTTCACCCACCACTCTTCGTCGCCTGTTTCGCAAGATTCACACACTGTAAAAAACGACGGGAAAAATACGTGCATTTGCGCCATCAAACGATACGTTAAAGACTCGTTTTATGAGAAAAGTTTCCATCGTCAACCCGCGCGCGCGAAAGCACGAGCGCTCGAGCTTCGGAGGCAGTTCGAACTCCGAAGGGAGGCGAGCCGAGCGAGCCGCGAGTAGCCCATTGAGCCAGACAAGCGGCTGAGCTGGCTGAGCGAGCCGCCGAGTGGCCGAATCCGCCGATCCAGCCAAGCCTAGCCAAGCCGCCGAGATTACGCGAGTGCGCCATTGCGCAGCGGACGCGACCGCGCCAACCCGGCGAGACAGCGGCGATGGCGGGACCGACGGATAACGGCTCGACAAGTTCGTCGCGCACTTTGCTTGTGGGTTCCAAGTGAAACCAACGCACTTTCAATCGCTTCGAAAGGTACGTATAGACGACTTTATTACTTGCAGCATTGAGTGCTTTGGTATACACAGATCAAAGTGAACACTGAAGGACAGAAGGGATACATGATGTTTTGAAATCGCAGCTTATTTGAACGCATGCGTCCCCTGCTGAAAGCGTCTGGCTGTGCTCTGTTGCAGACGTCATTTCGACTGCGTGTACTCTGATGTAACTTCAGTCAGTGTTTACACTCGGCTAGCTATCACTCGGCTTGTTATCTCATGTGCGAAATAGACGTAGAAACCAGCGCCTCGTCTCTTTCGGATATTGAACCTCCAGCCCCCTGGCTCCCAGCGTGCTTACCGGCGCAAACCGTTCGACGTGTTGGATTCGTGGGCTCGTTCGAAGAGTGTTACCGGAGCTTCTCTCTACGAAAGTCGCGATCGACGCTGGGCTCTGAGCTCGTACTTTTTTTTTCCCTGGTAGACTAAGAGTGCCGACCATTCATCTCTGGTGCCGACTGGCGCCGTACGAAGTTGAGAAAAGCTAGCGAGTCTGTCAGATTTTCGTGACGCCGCCCAAATGCTCTGCTACCGGCTGCGCTCAAAGAATAAAGTAAAAAAAAGAAAAAAAACGCGTTTTATAATTTTCAATTTTTTTTTTGCCATGTTTTATTTTAGTCGCCGCAAAGTAAATCGCGGCCGTACGTCGGTTGACTCCCGATTACTGTCTCTTCATCGTAGATTGTCTCACCACAATGGTGCCTCGTTGGTGTGATCTTATTCTGATATCGTTACATCTTGCTTTTTCATCTTGGCACACTTCTAGACGACCTTCTACACGTTGCACTCCTTGTCGACATGTCGCTGGTGTTAGAGACAAATCTGAAGTCGCTGTTTGCTCACTCCTTGGTGCACATATTTCATGTTCAACATCAGGTATCTGAAGGAGGCGCCATGAAACCCTGGAGTTTGTTTAGAGGTACCTCAACATACTGCATTCAAGTGTCGTTTTGTGTGTTATAGTTTCCTACAAAACCAAATTGCACTTTGTTCGTAATATACCCTATAACTGTTCACTACAATTAAAGTTGCTATGAAACATTGGCCACGAGAGGTGACTCGGCCAACGCAGCCTTAAAATTCCTCGCATAATTTTCTTCATGGGTCATTTTGGACATTGACAAATTTTCTTGTGAATAATGAGTGTTATGCACATGTGTTCTATTTTTCGTACAGGTACTTCAGTTAGATAAACCCCAGCAAAGGCAGCAAGACAGTCTCATGGGGTCACACCAAGGATAACTGCATTCCTGCTCGAGTCCCGAGTCTTGTCACCAAACTTCACTGAACATAATGGTACATTCCCTTTCCTTAACCTTTTCCTCTGAAATGTGTTTTCTTTTTATTGTTGCTTTTTTCTATTGAAAAAGGGGTAGTACAACGTTTAAACACCCAATGTTTTTTTTTTTTTTATTTCTGTAAAATCTGTAGTAGATCGTTTAAACACCCAAGCGTTCATAAATTGTCTCTGTACCAGACAATAGGGTATCTTATACTCTGTTTCATACTTAGCGTGCAACGCTGTCAAAGGTACTAAAGTGGTGCGCATGAAAAAATAGAAAAAGTGTTACTCCGCGCGTTTCGTGGACGAGTGGTAGAAGGCGCTGCTCTGGCGATATTGACGTCTCAGTGGCCGTGGTTTCTGTAATACAAGCGGGCGACATTGACACGTGCCCAGTTACGTCGCAAGAGGATATCTATGTCTCGCGCATGTAATTTTGAATCTTTCAGACTTGGTGTACTTTACGCGGGTACTCAAAGTAACTGCTACTTGGACGCAACTAACCGCAAATCTCTCTTCCAGTTTGCACGGCCTACTAGCAAGCAAGCACCAGTTCGTTTTTCCTCAAAGGTGAGCATTCCAGATACTCTAGTTAGGTGCGAAGCAGGAATTGTGAAGCCAGACGAGCGGATACGTATATTTAATTGACCGAGCTCAGAATGACCTGTGGCAATGGCATTGAAGCTTATTTTTCCACAATCAAACGCAGACATAATTTTGAATCTATCCGGCTTGGTGAAGGATTGCTACTTGTCGCAAACGAATCACAAATTTTTATTTTGCAGTTTCTATATGGCTACAGCTAGCAGGTGCTGTTTTCATTAAGGTGAGGATTTCACATTCTGTTTTCAAACATCAAGTTTTTGAATGAGAGTCCTAAACAATTAACTTTCTTTTGCAGTAAATGCCAGATCCTCCAGTTCAGGAATATGTTAAATATATTTGGAATGGATATGTCCAGTTTTTTGCTTCTTTATTCACAATTTGACAACAGCAACATTCTTTTTAATTTATCACTCAGAAATACACAAAAGAAGAGACTGCGTTGCAGAGAAATGTTGCGCTAAACGTGATATTCCAACTCGTATATAGTTTTATTGGTAGCCGATATCATATACTGGATTCGAATATCCATAATAGGCTGAGTATATTGGAATCGTAAACCCTTATTGGATCCCCATACGACATATGGGGATCCAGTAAGGGTTTATACGGTATTGGATTCCAATATTTTCAGCGTATTATGGATATTGGAATCCCATAACAAATCCTTATTGTAATACAATACAATAAATGTAATGTTTTCCAATACACTGTTATATTGTATTGCAATACAATAAAAAATATTGTTTACCAATATCCATAATACGCTGTTTATATTGGGGTTTTCCAATAGGGGGGTGCAAAATGTTCACCTAGAGAACTTATACAAAGCCGCACAATTTTTTCCAGAAGCTTTCAAAGGCCTTGGGCAATTTTCCTCGTTCCTCGCCTTGATAAAGGCGCACTTCGGAATAATAAACATCATTCATCACCCGACTGGCGGCCCGCTTACACGTTCGGCGTTGTAAAATTTAATTTTCGTGGCCGTAGGGGGTCAGATTCTCAAATCCTGGACTGCAAATTTTTCTCACGGCATTGTTTTTTTTTTCCGTTTTCGCGATAAAACAGGTCAGCCTTGCCATGGTAGGATCAAATACGCCAGCGTCGGCAGTCACTTACGAAGGATCGATCAACGCAAACATTTCCACTCGCTACATATGAATCGCCGCAGTTCGTCGGAATCTCAATGACGTGACTCCATTGTGAAAAAGGCAAAAAAAAATAGAACGATGCCGGCCAGTAAACGGAAGTTCCCGGGGATCGCCAGCCTGCGAACAGAAAAGCGCCAATGCCGGCCAGTCACTGAACTTCCATGTAAATACTGGCCATCAAAGACAGCAAAATACCGGTGCCGGCAAGTTACTGAACTTCCGTAAATACCGGCCATCAAAAACAGCAAAATACCGACGCCGGCCAGTTACTGGAACCTCCATGGTTAAGACTAGCCAGCAAAGACAGGAAAAACCCGATGCCGGCCAGTCACTGTAACTTCTACGGCTGGACTGGCCAACGAGCAAGACGAAACCCCGACGCCGGCCGGGGCCTGTAGCTCCCCGGTGCCCATGCCAGGCGCTGCCATCCTGTTACCATGGGCGGGCCGGCGTAGTCCCGATATCGGCCGACGCGGAGTGCTACCTGCATCTACATGTTGACTGGCATCATGTAGTGCCATATACAGGAGTATCAGGCATCCTATACTCTTATATATGGCAGCCACTGGCACCATACATGACTTTATCTGGCAATATATGTCGTCATATATGGTGACACCTTACCATATCTGCCCTGATTTCAGCCCTTGTATGGCAATATATGACCGTATATGTCTACTTATATGCCCATATACGGCCCTATATCAAATATATCTGGGTCATATATGACGTTTCTGTAAGGGAAAAGATAACAAAAAAACGAGAGCGTCAACACCCGCCTCACACTCGGGGGAAATAAGATAGAATCCTGGCGGGGGCGATTGTTCTCTCCTGCAAAGTTAATTTGAAGCATTTGACAGCATAGTCCCAGACACTCCTTTCCCTCCCAGTCTTTCACTCTTCCCCGCTCAACCCCCCCCCCCCCCCCCCCCCCCCCCACACCTAACCAAATGTGACCTTTCAAGCTTTGGGTACGAGGCCTGGAATGTCTCCACTTTCGGTCAATACGCAGAGGGAGCTTAGCTGCATTGTTCGTACTCCTTCGACCTCGCCTTTTGCTGAGCCTCCCTGCCTGATTTTGTGCCTTCGTGTGGCTGTCACTGAGCGCGACGGCCGCATTAATCAAATCAGAAGGATGAAGCGAAATGCGTGACCTCACTCCGTAGGACGCGTAGTACAAAAACGCTTGGACGAAAATTGGTCACGTGGATCTCTCTCGCGCGCTGATGGGATCTCTGGGGCTGTTGTTTGCGCAGTTTGCCTACTTATAGAACTAGGCGGGCCACGTAGGACCAGTTTCCGAAATGCGCTCTTCAGTGTTCTGTTGCTGTCGTGAGACGCGGTCGTGCTTTTTGGTTGGAAACAGCCGGAGTACGTCTACGCCAATTTTCGGGCTATGGCCAGTTTTTGTTCCACGGATTGCGTGTAATTCTTGTGCTTTGTTCGTTGGACACTCGGCGACAAAACCTGCTCCACGCCGACTACGAGACGGAAGTTGAATGTCCGAAACCTCTTTTCTCAACGGCGTGTTTGGGCTGCCCGAGTCGGATTGTGTATCTATCAACGATTACGTGATATCGCTCTTTTATTAGTAAGTACACTGCAAGCATGGTTCTGAGAGTAGTCCTGCTTTCCTCTCAATCTCAGCGTTTTTTGTTTGTGATGTGTTTTGCTTGGCATGAGGACAGTGTTAATACTATTTTATAATTTGCTTTTCGTTTTACAGAAAAGTATGACCTTTGTAAATACGTCGAGAATAAGCTTTGTGTAATTATAGTGGAATAAGAAACTTCTGGGAGCGTTCAAAAAATGTGTCCGTCTGTGTATGTTATTGATATGAAAAAACATATATACAGTATCTTTAACAACACAAAGTTGCTCGAAGTACGCCCAATACAGAGCAGACGTATCGTAGAGTATTCGCACGATGTTGGGCGAACACTAGACCGGAGCAAAGTGACTACGGCAATTGCTGCCGGATATCGAACGTTTGCGTAAAACCATACGTTGACGCGATACTGGAACCTATTTTCAGCCGGCACTGACACTACACTGCCAAGTATTGCCGTGATACTTGTGAACAGAGGAGATGAAATCTGAACTCCGTTTTTCCAACGCTTATTTAATTTAAATCTCTCCTGGAGCGTGTTAAAGAGCACTTCTGTGGCACGCCGGAAATATTCCAAACTTCGGCAATCCTCTGGGGTTTCTTTGGTATTTTTTGCAGTTCGTTGGCACTCCAGTGCCTAGCCAGAGAAGGGCCAGACTTTGTCATGCCCCGAATCCCCAAAATTAGGATTTACTTCCTCAGTTATGGCTAAAGTCTGGCACTTACTTCGGCAGAACGGTGGCGGATCAGAGACAACCAAAACCTTGGCATCTCCGAAATACTCAAATTAGGCGTTGCTTTGACGGTTATGGCTCAAGTAGGGCACTTACTTCGGCACTCCTGTGGCGGAGCAGAGAAAAGAAAAACTTTTGCATGTCCGAAATACCCAAATTAGGCGATGCTCTGGCAGTCATGGCTCTGGTGTGTCACTACTTCGGCACCCCTCTCGCGTACTAGAGAAAAAGGCCAAACTTTGGCATGTCCGAAATACCCAAATTACGCGTTGCTTTTGCAGTTATGGCTCAATTGTGGCACTTTCTTCGGCACACCTGGGCGGGCCAGAGAAAATCCAAACTTTGACCTGTCCGAAATACCCAAATTAGGCGATGCTCTGGTCGTTATGGCTCAAGTATGGCAATATTTCGGCACTCCTGGGGCGGGCCAGAGAAAAGCCAAACTTCGGCATGTCCGAAATACCTAAATCAGGCAGTGCTCTGGCACTTTTGGCTCAAGTATGACTTTACTTCGGTACTCCTTTGGCGTACCAGAGAAAAGCCAAACGTTGGCATGCCTTAGAATCGATTGACAAAAGCTATAGCCGGCAACTTACTTTGGCACTGATAAACGGCATGGTGCAATACATAACTGGGCCAAATTTGGGCCCTCACGTTTGCCACACCTTTGCCCAAGTTGGGGATTTTTCTGGTGTGCTACCTGGGACCGGTGACCTAGGCGCCTAGAGTCGATTGAGCGAATAAATTATATTCTCCTTCGACACGCACATGCTTCCGGGCACTGATCTTTATGACAATTACTGGATCGCGCATCCCTGCTGCACGAGTGCGGTTACCGGACGGCCATCTTGCATGCATCAAAATTGCGTTTTCCTTACCATTGTATAGGCTTGCGGCAGCGTGCTTAAGACATTTTTACACTCGTTCGTCGTCACTCACCGAAGATGTTTAAAACAAATACTCTGTAAGCGGTGAGATTGGTCGTGGAGAACACAATGAAATATTACCGCGCGCGCAGCTGGCCAAGTAGGCAGCGCGCGCGTGGCCTAACGGTTATCGCGCTTGCCTCTCACGCAGAAGGCCAGGGTTCGATTCCTGGCAGCGGCCACACATTTTTGTTGACAGTGTAATTTGATGTTCTGGTGAATTCGAGAACCGTCTTGTTGATTCGCGGTTAGAATGTTCTACGCGCCGAACCTTCTACGCCGAACGATCCAGAAACCCACGAGGGTACATAAGGGATTCCGCCAGGCGAGCGCAGTCAGTTTTCGTCCCAGCGCTCGACTCTGATGTCTCGCCGACTTCGACGCCCGCGACGCTCTGTTATTATCTTTTGTACCCTTTTATTTTTGGCACAAGTTCGCCACATTAAACGTTTATTTTTTCCTTTTTATTTCCTGTTTTTTAGAGCGCAGCTCTTAGGGGCCCGTTCCCGGCTTGAGCGGCGTCGCCGTCGGCGTCGCCGTTGGCGTCACCGTTGCCGTCGCCGTCGCCGTCGCCGTCGGCGTAACCAAGGTCATCCCAAGGTCACTTGACCCCCAAGGTCATCCCAAGGTCATGTGACCCCAAGGTCACCCCAAGGTCACGTGACCCCAAGGTCACGTGACTCCCAAGGTCACGCGACTCCCCAAGGTCACCCCAAGGTCACGTGACCCCTCCCCCAGGGTCACGTGACCCCAAGGTCACGTGACACCCAAAGTCACGTGGCTCCCCAAGTCACGTGACCCCCGGGGTCACGTGACCCCCGATGACATCATCAGTGACGTCACTGATGACGTCACCGGCATCCGCATCGTCAGCGTCATCATCAATGATGACGTCATCAGTGACGTCACCGGCATCCGCATCGTCATCGTCATCATCACTGATGACGTCACCGGCATCCGCATCGTCATTGTCATCATCACTGATGACGTCACCGGCATCCGCATCATCATCGTCATCATCACCATCCGCATCGTCATCGTCATCATCGCTGATGACGTCGTCGGTAACGTCACTGATGACGTCACCGGCATCCGCATCGTCATCGTCATCATCACTGATGACGTCATCAGTGACGTCACTGATGACGTCACCGGCATCCGCATCGTCATCGTCATCATCACTGATGACGTCACCGGCATCCGCATCGTCATCGTCATCATCACCATCCACATCGTCATCCTCGCTGATGACGTCATCAGTGACGTCACTGATGACGTCACCGGCATTCGCATCGTCATCATCACAGATGACGTCATCAGTGACGTCACTGATGACGTCACCGGCATCCGCATCGTCATCGTCATCATCACTGATGACGTCACCGGCATCCGCATCATCATTGTCATCATCACTGATGACGTCATCAGTGACGTCACTGATGACGTCACCGGCATCCGCATCGTCATCATCACCATCCGCATCGTCATCGTCATCATCGATAATGACGTCATCAGTGACGTCACTAATAACGTCACCGGCATCCGCATCGTCATCGTCATCATCACTGATGACGTCACCGGCATCGTCATTGTCATCGTTATCCGCATCGTCATCGTTACTGATGACGTCATCGGCATCGTCATCGTCACGTGACCCCCCTAGGTCACGTGACCCCCACCCAAGGTCACTTGATCCCCCCCCAGTACCCTTCCCTCCTCCTCCTCAAGAGCTGTGCTCTAATTCGGCGTTACAGGGAGTTGTAAACGGCTTTCACTTTTTTTTTTTTGGTCACCACCCGTGACATTTTGGTGGAGGTGCTGGGTACCCGCATGCCCGTGCAGCGCTCCCCTCCAAGTTCCCGCACTGCAAGTCCGGACCCAGCCTCCCGAGGACCGAGCGAAGACCAGATCGGGACCCGATCCAGTCGCCGCACCCAAGGTCTACCCCCGGAACACGGACTTCTACCACCCATGACCAGGCAGCCGACGATGGCCAACCAGTCGCAGACCCCCGCCGCTCCTGCCGTCGTCTACCTACCCGTCGCCCCTCGAACACCGGCTCCATTCCACGGCGAACAGTACGAAGACGTCGAAGACTGGATTGACCAGTATGAACCCGTTGCCCGCCACAATGGCTGGACCGACGAGCAGCACCTGCACAACGTCTACTTCTCGCTTGAGGGGACCGCCAAACACTGGTACGAAAACCATGAGTCCTCTTTGACGTCGTGGGACATTTTCAAGACCAATCTGAAGGCTACGTTCGTCAACCACCACCGCCGAGAGAGAGCCGAGGACCTACTGCGAACCAGGACCCAGGGCACCAACGAAAGCGTCACGAGATTTGTGGAAGACGTGCTCCGCCTGAGCTCCCGCGCCGACCCTCAGGCCACCGAGGGAAAGAAACTGCGCATTTTGATGCGGGGCGTGAAGGACGACATCTTCGGAGGCCTCGTCCGCAACCCGCCGGCAACCGTCGACGCCTTCGTCAGCGAGGCGACAAACATCGAGCGCGCCCTCCAAGCGCGCGCTTCCCACTACCAGCGGCAGCCAAGCGTCACTGCAACCGCTCTGCTTAGCGGCGAAAACGCTCCTGGTACGGACATCCGCGAAATCATCCGGAAGGTCGTCCGGGAGGAAATCCGCCGGTTGCTGCCAGCTGCAAACCGACCAGCGACGCTCTCCATCGCCGAGGTTGTGCGGGAAGAAGTTCAGAGAGCCATCCAACCAGAGGCTCCCGTCGCCGTGGCAGCCACCGAGGAGCCCACGTTGACTTACGCCGCAGTGGCCCGACGGCCACCGCCTCCTCCTCGAGCCTATGTTGCGCCGCCCCGACGTCACTCTCCTGCGCCGCAGCACGACCGACGCCGCGACGACCAGCTCCAGTACGCCAGTCACGAGCCCCGTGCACCCCGGAAGACCGATGTCTGGCGAACGCCCGACCGACGCCCTCTGTGCTGCCACTGCGGGGAAGCAGACCACACCTACCGCCGATGCCCATACCGTCGACTCGGGCTGCGCGGGTTCCACCCGAACGACCCGCGACCCCGTTATGGTGAACGCCCTCGGGAGATCGACGAGTACCTGCGACGACCTCAGTCCCCCGAGCCTACGTCCCGCCGAGAGTTCCGGTCGCCGTCGCCACGATGTCCAGCTTCGCCGATGCACCGACCCCGACGTGAAAGCTTGTCGCCCCTCGCTCCTCGCCGGGGAAACTAGGCGCGGCAACCCCTGGAGGTGGAGTTGCCGAAAAGGACCGACGCCAAGATCCTCCACGAACGTCGGAGGGCCCCCACTCGAAGGCTACCAGAGATCGAAAGCACGCCCCTCCAACGGTGTCCAATAACCTAAACGTCATCATCGACGGCCACGACGCATCAGCGCTCGTGGACACCGGAGCTGACTACTCAGTCTTGAGTGGGAGGCTCTCCCGTCGCCTGCGAAAAGTGACAACGCCGTGGGAGGGCCCTCAAATACGAACCGCCGGTGGGCACCTCATCACACCAGTCGGGCGATGCACCGCTCGAGTCGAGATCCACGGTGAGACGTGCCCTGTAAAGTTCGTCGTTCTGCAAGACTGTTCGAGGGACGTTATCCTCGGAATGGACTTCCTCTGCGAGTATGGCGCCGTCATCGACCTCGGAGCAAACCGGTTGACGCTGCGAAAGCCTGTTTCACCACCGGAGGAACCCAAAGCGACGTCATCTGCGGTCCGAGTCCTCGCCAGCCACGTGAACTTACCGCCGCGGTCGAGTGTTTTCGTACCCGTCGGGATCACCGAAGATTTCTGCGGCGAAGTTCTGCTCGAAGGAAGCCTCCAGTTGCTTCTGGGAAGAGGAGTAGGCGTCGCAAAAGGAGCTGCTGAACTTCAGGATGGCCGCACTGTGGTCCTCGTCACGAACTTCCGAAATGAAGCGCAACACCTCACAAAAGGTGCAACCGTGGGCCAGGTCGAGGAACTCCAAAACTCCGCCGCTGTCGCCGCCATTACTGACGAATTCTCGCCACCTCAGCAAGACAGTGCGTCGCCAGCGCAGCTCGACATTGACCCTAAACTCCCGGGCCCCAAACGACGACAGTTGATTAACCTTCTCGCCGAATACCGCGACTGCTTTGCCACGTCGTCGAAGGTGCGCCAAACCACCGTTGCGAAGCACCGCATCGTTACCGAGGACGACGCGCGCCTTGTGCATCGATCGCCATACAGAGTCTCCGTTAAAGAAAGGCAGGCGATCCAGGAGCAAGTTCAAGAAATGCTGAACGACGACATAATTCAACCTTAAAGCAGTCCTTGGGCCTCTCCAGACGTACTGGTTAAGAAGAAAGACGGGACGCTTAGGTTCTGTGTAGACTACCGGCAGCTGAACACGGTGACGAAGAAAGACGTCTACCCACTCCCCCGCATCGACGACACTCTAGACCGGCTGCGCCACTCTCGATATTTCTCATGGATGGACCTGAAGAGCGGCTACTGGCAGATCGAAGTCAACGAAAGGGACCGAGAAAAGACAGCCTTCGTCACGCCGGATGGACTGTGCGAGTTCAAAGTGATGCCCTTCGGACTGTGCACGGCGCCAGCAACTTTCCAACGTGTCATGGACACCGTACTGGGAGGACTCAAGTGGCAGAGCTGTCTCGTCTACCTCGACGACGTCGTTGTGTTTTCTAGCGACTTCGACGAGCACTTGCGACGACTCCGAGCAGTTCTCCAAGCCATACGGACCGCCGGACTCACCCTGAAGCCGTCAAAGTGTCGGTTCACTTATGACGAACTGAAGTTCCTCGGCCACGTGGTTAGTAACGAAGGTGTCCGCCCAGACCCCGAGAAGACTCGTGCCGTCGCAGCATTTCCAGCGCCAAGAGACAAGAAGGCCGTCCGAAGGTTTCTTAGGCTATGTGCCTACTATCGGCGCTTCGTTCGAGATTTCGCAAGAATTTGCGCACCGCTCACACACCTCACGAAGGACGCCGAGAAGTTCGAATGGGCCGATGAACAGCAGCAGGCATTTGACGAGCTGAAGCGACGACTGCAGACTCCCCGTGTTCTTGGACATTTCGACCAGGATGCGGAAACCGAGATTCACACGGACGCATGTAACGCAGGGCTTGGCGCGGTTTTGGTTGAAGTACAAGAAGGCACCGAGCGAGTCATCGCCTACGGAAGTCGGGCATTGACCAAGGCGGAGAGAAATTACTCCACGGCTGAGAAAGAATGCCTTGCGGTCGTCTGGGCAATCACGAAGTTTCGTCCGTACTTATACGGGAGCCCGTTCCGGGTAGTCACGGACCACCACTCGCTCTGCTGGCTTGCGAACCTCAAGGACCCGTCAGGACGCCTCGCGCGGTGGAGTCTCCGACTACAAGAGTTCAACATGACCGTCGTCTACAAGTCAGACCGCAAGCACAGCGACGCCGACTGCCTGTCCAGAGCTCCCGTCGCAACACCTTCCGGCAGCAGCGACAACGATGACGACGAGTGTTTTCTGGGCGCAGTGAACATCGACGACATGGCCCGGCGTCAACGAGACGATCCTGAGCTGCGCGCACTAATAGAGCACCTGGAAGGGCGCGGGAGTGCCATGCCACGTGTTTTTTCACGAGCGCTGCCGACCTTCGCCATTAGACAAGGTGTACTCTACAAAGAAAACTTCGGGAACAACAACTCGCCATGGCCGCTGGTAATCCCGACCGAACTTCGGGAGGAGATCTTTCAAGCCTGCCACGACGACCCGACGTCCGGACACCTTGGTTACAGCCGGACCCTGGCCCGTATTCGTGAAAAGTATTACTGGCCCAAGCTCCCCGAAACCGTCCACCTGTACACACGATCATGTCATGAATGCCAGCGACGAAAGAAACCTCCGACAAGGCCGGCCGGACTCTTGCAGTCACTTCCTCCGCCAACTGCACCCTTCCAGCAGATCGGAATGGGTCTACTTGGCCCATTTCCGCCGTCGACGTCGGGAAATCGCTGGATCATCGTCGCCACAGATTATCTCACGCGGTATGCCGAAACGAAAGCCCTTCCTTCCGGAACTGCTGTGGAAGTTTCCAAGTTTTTCATTGAATCCATCGTCCTCCGGCACGGCGCTCCCGAAGTCCTAATCTCAGACCGTGGATCATCATTCATGGCCCAGCTGACGCAAGAAGTCTTTCGTCTCAGCCACACCAGCCATCGCCGCACCATGGCGTACCACCCGCAGACCAACGGGCTAACGAAGAGACTCAACAAGACCATCGCCGACATGATCTCCATGTACGTCGACGTGGAGCACAAGACATGGGACGAGGTGCTGCCGTACGTCACATTTGCCTACAACACGGCCGTACAAGAGACCACCGGAATGACACCCTTTCAGCTGGTGAATGGGCGCAAGGTAACGACAATGCTGGACGCTATGTTACCCCACGAAGCGGCTGTCGACGGAAGCGACGACGCGTAGGTGGTTGCCCAAAGGGCAGAAGAAGTCCGTCAGCTGGCCAGACTTCGGATTCAGGCTCAACAACGTGTCGACACTGGCCGCTACAACCTTCGTCGTCGGGACGTCCACTTCCAGCCCGGAGACAGGGTATGGGTGTGGACACCGATTCGCCGCCGCGGTCTCAGCGAGAACCTCCTGAAACGTTACTTTGGACCCTACAAAGTGCTTCGTCGACTCGGGGATCTGAACTACGAGGTGATGCCCGACGGAACACGGACTTCATCACGCCGCCCTCCACGACCAGAAGTCGTCCACGTCGTGCGCATGAAGCCGTACTACGCTCGATAGGACAGTGGACCTTACGTATTCCAAATACTCTTTAGTTTACCGTTCTTTTTATTTGCTTTGTTTTGTTTTTGGGTTGCATCGGGACGATGCACTTTTTAAAGGGGGGAGTAATGCCGCGCGCGCAGCAGGCCAAGTAGGCAGCGCGCGCGTGGCCTAACGGTTATCGCGCTTGCCTCTCACGCAGAAGGCCTAGGGTTCGATTCCTGGCAGCGGCCACACATTTTTGTTGACAGTGTAATTTGATGTTCTGGTGAATTCGAGAACCGTCTTGTTGATTCGCGGTTAGAATGTTCTACGCGCCGAACCTTCTACGCCGAACGATCCAGAAACCCACGAGGGGTACATAAGGGATTCCGCCAGGCGAGCGCAGTCAGTTTTCGCCCCAGCGCTCGACTCTGCAGTCTCGCCGACATCGACGCCCGCGACGCTCTGTTATTATCTTTTGTACCCTTTTATTTTTGGCACAAGTTCGCCACATTAAACGTTTATTTTTTCATTTTTATTTCCTGTTTTTTTTTTTGGTCACCACCCGTGACAATATTTATGAAAGCGCAGTGCCGCAGGAAAAAGCCACAACTGGTCGAAGGAAAGTTTGCCGGTCTCGCGACGTGATCAAAACCTCCTTGGCTGGCCGAGGTGCTGCGTGTCTGCGCCTTCGCACGCCAGGATACCTATCAGGAATCGACGCCGTTTGAATGTGGTTTGCGAAGGAAACGCGCGTGAAACCTCATTAAAGGCACAACCGGGCAAAAGCAAGTTTCGCCAGTCACGCGGCGTGATCAAAGCTTCCTTGGCACGCCAAAGTGCTGCGTCTCTGTGCCTTTCATACGCTTGCATACCGCTCAAGAATCAGAGCCGCGAAAACGTTTTCAAAATGTGTCGCTCTTGGACGTCTTTCCATCACATATTGGCCCAGGAGTTCTGGATCGTCCAGCTGCTCCGGCGATTTGCAATCCATAAAGGAGGGGGGGGGGGGGGGTATTTGTACGGTTGCTCCTGTGCACTATTAGCCATGGCTATGTTCCAAATCTACTCTAACGGAAATCATGGCGGCACAAATGCAGCAACACTGCGGAGCGAGGAGGGCTCTCGAAGGCAAAAGTACAAGACGGCATGAATGAAAATCTTACAAGCGCGGCCAATAAGGTCGCGTGCAATCTGTGTACAAATCAAACTAGGCGATTGCTCTCGCCTAATTGTGATTGGTCAAGTGCAATTAAGTAGTGGATATATAGCCAGAATGGATCAGTGATGATGGCCTGTTACGCGCGGTGTGTGTAAACCGTCTAACGACCAAAAAGGGCGTACATCCCCCTCTTCCGTCGCTACTGTACGCTGGAGCAAGCTCATTTATCGACCGCGAGTGCCGCAAGTTTCAAATACAGTCATCAGAGTAAAGTAAAACCCTGCTCCAGACGACATGCTGCTTCACGCATATGACACTGACAAAACACATTCACAAGGTGTCGATTCTTGACAGGTGTCCCAGCGTGTTAAGGCACAGAGACGCAGCACTACGGCGTGCCGAGGCAGCTTTTATCACGCCGCGAGACCGGAGAAACTGGCTTTTGACGAGTTGTGCCTCTTTTCTCCGGCGCTCCGCTTCCGTAAATATTTCCAAGTGTTCTCAATGGCGAGGTTTATTATGGCTTACACAGGTGTTTAAAAAAATTTGTTCGGCGAAGGACGCCGAACGATCGGAAGTTGTGTCCTCAGCGCGCTGCCACCAGCCTCTGCGACGCTAGCAAAGTCGCGTTTTTTCTGCATGCAAGATGGACGTCCGGTGGCCACACTCGCGCTGCAGCGACCAAGCGGGTATATACGATTTAGGAATTGTCATTGTGATCAGTGGCTAGTGTTATGTATAATTCGCGCAACATTCTGCCACTTTGTGGAACTCTCTATGGCGCCACTCGGGCGATCACGTAGTACCGCCATCCCGCCGCCGCGGCATCCGGAAGTCGGGTTACCCGAGCCGCCCGCCATGCGAGCAGGCTGGGCCGTACGAAGATCGTGGAAATAAAAGCAGTTCATACTCAGCCAGCGACTGAAGTGGTCTCCCTCTATATACGGGCCGAGACGCCCCAACATAACATTGGCGACGAGAAGCTGTACCCGAACCTACGAAGCCTGACTTCTACGGTGGGACACCGGGCCACAAGTCATGACGACGGAGCGGACAATCGAGGTTTTCACGGGCAAGTGCTGGTCTTCCTGGATTGAGCGACTGAGCTTCTACTTCATGGCCAACTCAATCACCGATCCAGTGAAGAAACGTGCACTTTTACTAACCTTGTGTGGCGCGGAGACGTTCGAGACTGTTCGTGCTCTAGTTGCACCAAGAACACCAGGATATGTCAGTTTTGAAGAACTGGTCTCAACCCTGAGAACGCACTTCGATCCTGAACAGTCTGAACTCTACAGTCGCTACAAATTGCAGCGTCGAGATCAACAGCAAGGCGAGTCGATTAGCAGCTACGTCGCAGCACTAAAGAAACTTGCAGCCGACTGCAATTTTGGAATAGTGACAACAGCGGCCACGACTGCCGTATCGACAACTGGTTCGTCGGGTCAAGCAGCCATGACCACGCCCGTACATACCACCAAACTGCCGCTAGACGTCATGCTACGTGACAGGTTTGTTTGTGGTGTAAAGGACGAGTTCCTGCAGCAGCGCCTGTTTGCGGAAAGGGATCTGACGTTCGAGAATGCTTTCGAGCTCGAAACCAGAGTCGAAAGTGCTTCAATACAGCAACAGAGTATGAAGCATAAGACTGACCTCCCCCTCGTTCACAAGACATCGAAGGGAAAAGCTGAGAACCCCAGGCGATCGTCCACTCACCCTTGTTTTCGATGTGAAGGCCAACACAGTCCTTCGTCTTGCAGATTCCGCAAAGAGGAGTGCCGTGACTGTCATAATTGTGGACATATCGCAAAAGCCTGCATCACGAAGAAAAAGCAAGGTAAAAGTGCAAGCAAGAAAAGCAGTCAGCACAACGTGGACTTCACGCTCACAGCAGTCGACTGGCAGCGAGAGGAACATGGAGATCTTTACCATGAGCTCAACAGCGTGACACCACACGGACCGTGTTCAAAATTCCTTGTAACATTGAAGATTGAAGGGAAATCACTAGAATTTGAAGTGGATTCCGGTGCCTCGTGTACCCTGATCAGTGAGGAGACGTACCGCAAGGTGTGGCCCCATAACCCTCCTCAGCTCCACGAGGACAACCTGCATTTGCGCGCCTGGACTGGAGAAGGCCTGCAACTTCTCGGTGCAGCGCAAGTGTCCGTTCGCTTCAAGTCTAAATACTTCTTCCTGCCACTACTCGTCATGAAAGGGACGGGATGCAACCATCTTGGCAAAGATTTTTTTCAAGCGCTTCGGATTCGCGTCTGTGGCATAAACCAAATGCAACCAACTCCAGCAGCCGTCATGACACCGGAGATACAGGATGTCCTCGCACGCCACCCTGATGTCTTTAAGGAAGACATCGACGGTTACTTGGGCCCTTTGGTTAACCTGGAACTGGAAGACGGAGCAGCACCCAAGTTTTGCAAGGCTCGTTCTGTCCCCTTGGCTTTGCAAGGACCAATGGAAGAAGAACTTGATCGTTTGCAACATCAAGGCATCCTGGAACCGACGCAACATGCTAAGTGGGCCACACCAGTGGTGTTCGTACGCAAAGGCGACGGCACATTTCGTGTTTACGGCGATTACAGGAGCACTGTTAACGCAGCCGCAAAGAAGGCATCGTACCGCTTGCCAACAACGACTGAAGTGTTCGCAAATCTGCGCGGTGGAACTGTCTTCTCGACTTTGGATCTGTACCAGGTATACCAGCAAATGAAGGTCGACGACGAAACTGCTGCTGTGCTCACCATCAACACCACCAAGGGACTGTTCGAAGTCAAACGGCTCCCGTTCGGAATTTCTGCAGCACCAGCCATCTTCCAACACGTAATGGAGACCAAACTGGGCGCAATTCCAGGGGTGAGTGTTTACCTTGACGACATCATTGTCAGTGGGAAGGGCACTCTCGAGCATGCGCAACGCCTGGACCAGGTTTTATCGAGGCTAGTCAAGTCAGGACTACGCCTCAAGCAAGAGAAGTGCCGATTTGGCATCGAGTCGGTTGAGTTTCTGGGATACAGTATTGACGCTAAAAGAGTGCACACTACAGAGGAGAAAGTGCAAGCTATCCTTAAAGCGCCCGAGCCAACGGATAAGACATCGCTGCAAGCTTTTCTTGGGCTTCTCGCATTCTACGACCGCTTTTTGAAAAACCGGGCGACAGTCGCCGCCGAGTTGTACAAGCTCCTGGTGAAAAATGCGCCCTGGAAGTGGGAAAGGAAGCACCAGACTGCTTTTGATGCACTTAAGGGCTTGATTCAATCATCCACTGTGCTTGTTCATTACGATGAAACGAAGCCTCTTCTCTTCTCTGTTGACGCGTCACCATACGGTGTTGGTGCCGTGCTCGCCCAGAAAGATGAACTCGGCCGAGAGGCCCCTGTAGCTTTCGCATCGCGAACACTGGGAGCCGCGGAAAAGAATTACTCCCAGCTCGATAAAAAAGGCTTGGCAGTAATTTACGGTGTTAGTCATCTTCACTAGTACATTGCAGGCAGACACGTGACGATTTTAACAGATCACCAACCTCTGCTTGGCATTTTGGGAGAAAAAAAGCAAGTGCCCCAAGTCCTGTCACCTAGGATGACACGATGGTGCCTCAAGCTTGCCACTTACGACTACAATTTAGTCTACAGACCGGGGAGACTCCATCAAAACGCTGATGCACTCAGCAGGTTGCCGCTTCCGGCACAAGTCGACGAGCCCTGTCCCCCGTCGGACGTACTTATGTTGGCGTCACCTCCAAGTGTCGAACTATCGCCACGTCAACTCGCTCGAATGACCCAACAGGATCCACTCTTGTCTCGAGTGCTCACAGCTATTTCAAGTGGAGAACTGCATAAACTGCCAAAGAAACAGTTTTCACCGTACTGGAGACTCGGCACAGAACTTTCAGCGCAACAAGGTTGCCTCCTGAGAGGTTCCAGAGTGGTCATTCCCACAAAGGCGACGAAAGATGTGCTTGACTTGGCGCATGCAGATCATAGAGGCGTAGTAGCTATGAAGGCATTGGCACGAGGTTACTTGTGGTGGCCAGGTCTTGGCAGAGACATTGAAAGACTGGCAAGAAGCTGCGAAATTCGTCGGCGACACCAGAAGGCACCACCCAAGGCATCAATCCCCGAATGTACGCGCGCGACGACGCCTTGGCAGACCATTCATGCGGACTTCGCTGGCCGCGTGGAGGGGAAGATGCTGCTGATTGTTGTTGACGCGTACAGCAAGTGGCTAGAAGTACGCTGCATGCGCAACATACAGTCAATCACACTGATTGAGGAATTGCGTGAACTCTTCGCAACGTTTGGAGTCCCCGAAAAGATGGTAACGGACAATGGACCATCCTTTGTTTCGTCCGAGGTGGAAGACTTCCTAAAGAAAAATGGTGTGACGCATATAACAAGTGCGCCTCACCATCCCGCCACAAACCGACAGTCGGAAAGAATGGTCCTCGAGACGAAGCAGGCGTTGGCCAAAAGTCAAAACGAAACAGCAACATTCGCGTGCAGACTGGCAAGGTTGTTGCTAAAACAGCACACAGCCGTCTGTACAACAACTGGAAAAACACCAGCGGCGCTCATGTTCGGCCGCGAACTTTCTACAGCGCTCACACGCCTACAGCCCCGCGGGCCGGAAGAGCCGGCATCGGAATACCGCAGAGAAAAATCACCTAGAGAAGTTACAGTAGGACAACCCGTCTTCGTCCGAAACTTCGTTGGAAACCACCCTGCTTGGATTAAAGGAACCGTTATGAAGAGACTGGGACATCGCTCTTGGCTGGTGAAGAGCGAGAATGGAACGGTTCGTCGACACCTGGATCACATTAAACCCGGTGCACAGAAGAATCAGACAACGAACCCGACATCCCAAAACTCCAGCAAGGAACCGGTGACAAGCCATGTTCCGGCTCCATATGTTCTACAGCCGGACTTCCCAGCATCGTCCGAATCCAATCGACCTCCAGCGCCCGAGTCCCAAGATGGAGCTGCCGCGCAATCTGACACGTGCGACACGGTACCTGCCGACCAGCAGAAGAACGAGTCAGCGCCAGTTTCCACTGCGGTGCCAAGACCCCAGCGCGAACAGCGTCCCCCGGACCGCTACGGTGACTCAATCTGAGGAGGAAGGGATGTTATGTATAATACGCGCAACATTCTGCCGCTTTGTCGAACTCTCTACGGCGCCACTCGGGCGGTCACGTAGTACCGCCATCCCGCCGCCGCGGCATCCGGAGGTCGGGTTACCCGAGCCGCCCGCAATGCGAGCAGGCTGGGCCGTACGAAGATCGTGGAAATAAAAGCAGTTCATAGTCAGCCAGCGACTGAAGTGGTCTCCCTCTATATACGGGCCGAGACGCCCCAACATAACAGTTAGGGGTGTATTTTTTGTGACCTGGGACGTTCCGGTAACGCTGATGCTTATGAGGTTTCCTAACTGTGGCAACTGTACTGCGTCATACACGTGACATTACATTCAGGCAGTGAATTTTGTTTCGCTTAGTCGCTGTTGGTCATTATTGCAAGATAACTTTTGTTCGAATCACTGAAGCACGAATTTGAAGGTAATGTGTGCTGATGACGTGTGCAAGATAACGGCGAGCTAGCAAACTTCCTTGTATTTTTTTTTGTTGTCTTCTTAAAAAACTCTGAATCCTTCGTTTTACCTTTTAAACTAAAAAAAGTCTACTTCAGAATGAGTCTGCATTTCAAATGACCATTATTCACCTAAATGTTTGATGTGGAACAAATAAGCACGATGACCTCGCTCTTTTGTTCGACTGCATTGGACCGAATATTAACGTCGTGATGCTAACTGAAACGTGGTACAGTTGTAGTGGTGATTACAGTCTGCTTATGGGATATTCACATTTCAACATAAATAAAAGGATAGGCTAGGCGGTGGCGGTGCTATGTTGGTAAAAAAATGAAAGAAATTGTGAGATATTAGAATTGTTCTGTGAAATTACTGATTTTTATGAGGCTGTAACTGCACGTTTCAGAAATACGCTCCTCTCCGTTGTATATAGGCCACCCAGTTCTCCAGCCATACCGTTTTCTTTTTTTTTAATTTTGCTGAGACATTGTTCAACTATGTCAATGATAACAGTCACAAGTTAATTCTGGGGGGTGAATTCAACATTGATATTATTTCGAACTCTGGCCAAGAAATCTCTTTCGCAAACCTTATTGCTTCAAATGGGTTGTCGAGTGTTATCATACATCCTACAAGAATAACAACTACGTAATCTTCTATGCTTAATTTGTTCATTACGATCTGTGAGGAATCGGTGCAATCATCAGGAGTTTTTTTTACTGATATCAGTGATCATCTCCCCATTTATTTTTGGTTGCACATTGAGCAGTCCCAGAAAAACCGCAATGACCATGTTCCAGTGGTTAAAGTTCAGTCTATCACACCTGATGAGTTGCGTAGTTTTCGAGAACACATTGAAAAGACATCGTGGCAACCTAATTTTTCAACCAAAGTCAGCAAATTCCTCATATAATATATTCCTCGGTACATTTACTGAAATTTATAGTAGACATTTACGTAACTTTCGTTAAGCTCAAAGCTTCTAAGAAATCACGTAGGCCTTGGATCACGCCAAAGCTTCTGTCATTGATACTGGATATTATTATTTGTTACCAATAAATTTGTATAAAAATATATTAGGAACAAAAGAGATTAGCAAGCTTGAAACCTTTAAAAAAATCGCAACAAGCTCACAAGTATATTAAGAAATACTAAGCGTGATTATTACAATAATCTTTTCGATCAGTTAGAAACTAAGAAACCTGACATGATGTGGAACAGGATACGGTCCGTACTAAATCATAAGCCATTTCAAAACGTGGCCCATGAAATAAGCATAAACACCGTTAAAGTAACAAAGGTGAACATGGCGAATGCGTTCAATAATTTCTTTGTAAATGTTGGTACTTCTGGTGTGTCATCGTTCTGCTTAAACAAAGCACTAGATTTTTTGCCAGTATCATATACCAAATCTAGGCTTTTATTCCCCACGGATGAGTCCGAAATCTACTCGACCGTCATAAATCTTCAAAATAGCAAAAGCATCGACGCCGATAACATGCACGTAAACCTATAAAATACGTCATTGATATTATTGCACTATATGCAACATCTATATATAACCTCGCATTAGAAACAGGCTGTTTTCCCCTAAGAATGAAGGTATCGAAAATTAGTGTTCTACATAAAGGTGGTGGTAGGCTTGACATGAATAACTATAAGTCCATCTCAATCCTTTTTGTCCTTTCTAAATCGCTTGAGAAACTAATACACCATACACTCATAAAACATCTTGCTAAATATTCTTTAATTTCAGATGCGCATTTCGGTTTTCGTAAGCATCGATTTACCGAATTGGCTTTATTAAACCAGAAAGAACAAACTGTGAAAGCCTTTGACGAAAAAAAATTACATTAGTCGTCTTTCTAGATTACTCAAAAGCCTTTGATTCCATCGATCATGATATTTTGCTTGCCAAATGACAATTTTTTGGAATAAGAGGCGTAGCGCTTGATCTAATAAAATCATACTTGATAAATAGAGACCAATACATGTATTTTTTAATTTTCATTCGGATACGTTTGCTGTCAAATCGGGTGTTCCCCAGGGTAGCATTTTAGGCCATTGTTATTTATATTATACAGATACGACATTGTGCAAGTAGACAAAAACGGTAACGTAAAGCTGATGATTCGCGCTGGTGATGCAAGTATTTTTTTCTCACATAACTATCTTTGTACTTTTATTGCTAGAGGGCATGAAGTGCTAAAACAAATCGCCGCCTGGACGCTAAACTACAAACAAAAATTAAACTGAAAGAAGACCAAAGCTATTTTGTTTAGGCCCTAAAATAAGAAAACAAATATTCTACCTCATCTTAATATAAACAATAAACAAACTGAGTTATAGACTGTATTAAAACTGTGGGTGTGCTGTTTTGTCATGATATGAGCTAGAACGCGCACAAAGGCTATGTGCAAACAAAACTATCTAAAAATGCAGGCCGAAAGAAAAAAAAACAAAAGTTTACTTCCTACTCGAATTAACTTAAATATATGTAATGCGTTATTTTGTTACCACCTAAATTATTTGAACCTGATATGGTGCACCACACAAAAACTAATCTAAATAAGTTGCATCTATTACAAAAGAATGCAGTACGTGCAATTTCGGAAACTCCATTTCTTCATCCCACTAAATCACTATTTAAATCCCTAAATGTAAAAACCGTGGAACAATGGTATGCTTGGAAGCTCCTGTCAACGTATCACAGGGCTCTTCAGCACAATAATGCTCATTTCATTGTTCACAGAAGAACGTCCTGAAGCTGGTAGTATGTTCGTAGCCGTCGTAAGCCACGTTCTGAAAGTCGCGCTTTCCCGTTCACTTCGTCAGAAAGTAACTGGATCATATTATATGTGTCACATTTCTCTGCTTGCGCCGACTGCAAATCTAAGAGTGCGAGTACAGGAGCAACTCTGGCGTCTTCAATGGGGTATTGTGAGAGGAAGTCGGCGTCTTGCTGCTGTTTCCTACTTCTATGAACGATTGAAAAGTCCAACTCTTGAAGTTTTATTGCCCACTGAGTCGATTTCGGACTATGATCGTTTTTTGACTGAAGCCAACGGAGAGCAAGGTTATCTGTTGCGACTGTGAAATGCTTTCCGTAAATGTATGGCCGGAACTTTTCTACTGCCCAAACAACAGCGAGGCACTAGAGTTCTGAAGAATGAAATCCACTTTCTGGTTTGCTGAGTTTGCGGCTCGCGTATATGACGGGATGTTCTACTCCTGCACTGTCCCTCTAGAGAAGAACAGCGCCAAGTCCTTCGCCACTGGCATCAGTGTGAATGAACGTCGGTGTTTCTCCTGAAAAATGAGCCGGGGTTGGTGGTTCAAGAAGTGCTCTTTTGATATCAGTGAAATATGCTTGTTTCCTTCTGCACCAGCGCCACTTGGCGTCTTTTTCAAGAAGCTCAGTCAATGGAACAGCTCTGAGAGAAAATTCCTTACAAATCGACGAAAATAGGACTCCCAAAGTCTGAAAAGCTTTTCAACTGCTTCGTGGTAGTGGGCTCAGAAATATTGGCTAGCGCTGCCAGCTTGGTTGGATCCGGGCGAATACCCTCTTTGTTGACAACGTGGCCAAAGTAGATGACTGTGTCGCATCCAAAAAAACATCTCGATGGTTTCAGCCGGAGATGCGAATTGGTGAGGGCCTTCAGGACTAGACGCAGAAGGTGCTGGTGTTTTTCAAAGGTGTCAGCGTATACAATGACATCAAGATAAACTAACGCCATCGTCCACTTCAGGCGTCCAAGCACCCTATCCATGAGGCGTTGGAAGGTCGCAGGTGCATTGCAGAGTCCGAATGGAAGACGGTTAAACTGGAACAATTTGTCAGGAGTCACAAAGGCAGTTTTTTTCCGAATCTTTCCGCTCCAGCTCCACTTGCTAATATCCGGACATGAGATCGAGTAGTAAAGTAGCTGGAACCATGAAGGCGACCAAGCGCATCGTCAAGTCATAGCAGAGGATAGACGTCTGGTTTTGTTATGCTGTTAAGTTTCCGGTAGTCCACGCAGAATCTTGTAGAGCCACCTTTTTACTAACCAGTACGACTGGTGACGACCAAGGACTGCTGGAGGTAGTTATAATGTCCCTTTGAAGCATGTCGTCTACCTGGTGGTGTATCTCCTCCCGTTCTCTCATCGAAACACGTCTCGGATTGTGATGTACTGGACCGTGATCACCGGTGTTGATGGTGTGGCGCACAAGTGGTGTGCACCCTAGCTCTTCTGGTGTAATAGCAATGCACTGTCGGAAGTTCAAGAGCAGACCTTGTATTTGTGCCTTTTATTGTTCTGTTAAGTTGTGGCCGAAATTAAATTCCGATCACTGAAGATCACTAGCTTTTTCAAGGCAATCTTGCGGGGAAGACAGCGTTGGTGCCGTCCAAACTATCGCGACAGTGGCATGTGAGAGGGCAAATATCACAGCTCCGAAGTCTTTGTAGGGACCCATTTGCACGGTGCGCATAGAAGACAAGAAGGACAAGCCCGTGCCGCGGGACCAGAACGAGCTCGAGAGACGGAACGACCGGCGTGACATATTAAGCTCTCTGTGATCGCAGCTACCGTTCATGAACTCCGCACATCTAATGTAAATATTATAAAATATTGTAGATCTTCACTGAATTTTATGAGCAGGTCAGCATTCGTCAGGTTTAAAACTGGAAGCATCAAACTCCTCTTCTCGCAGGAAACACGGCAGCGGTGTATAGTAAACTCCATCCCAGGACGAGATTGTAGCAGTGCTTCAACTATGATAGCTCTTGACTTCACTGAACCTGGAATTTTTGCTGTAGCCCAAGCTGCCGATAACTTAGGTACAGCAATGGCCGATGCTGCGACAATACGGATCACCTCATGTGGTTTTTGATTGACCATCGGTGCTATAAGTGTAGACACAAATGTCTTACCAGTTGCGACGGCCGTACATACTTGGGCGGCGGCGGTCTTCGTCATGTTTTTCAAGCTGGACCACGCGAGGACAAATCCATCGAATAGGCTCTCAAAATTTCAGGAAGTTGCTTCTTTGTTTTCTCCGCTATATCCTCGATCGGGCCAACTTTGTCGCAGACCAACTAGACTGATCGCCTATACTCAAAGTTGTTAGGGCTGCCAAATAATGTTCACCTCCTCGAAACGATCAGAGAGCAGGACGTTTGAGCACCAGTCACGGCCGAGTGTAATTGACCATTGTAACTTGCGCACGATTACAAAGAGGAGGTTCACTGTTGCTCCTAAGATTTCTACAGTCAACGAGATATGTCCTCCTTGTTCGATTGTAGAACCGTCGGTTGATATAAGACAGACGGTAGCAGGAAGTGTTTTGGGCGTGCTACACTTCGCTGATTGCAGTAATGCATAATCAATAAGGCTCACTGCAGCTCCGGTGTCCATGAGTGCGTTTACATGTTGTCCCAACTCATGAAGATGAACTGAAAGACATGGCGTTGATGAGGTGCGCAGTGACGTTGTCACCAGAGGGACATGATGCACTACATAAGACTTAACCTTGCCAGGGTCACTGTCACTTGAAACGTTTGGCGTTGGTATAGGTGGCGCTATGCTTGGGGCCAAGTGATTTGGGCAGGATCGAACTAAGTACCCAATGTCACCACACGTGAAGCAACGACGTTTACTTGAACTCACCGAAGAAGATCGCTGAGCCAGACCCGGAAGCTGAATTTCAGATGTCGACACCATGTCCATTGCTTTGTTGGCTGCTTGAACTTCGAGCGCGCGAGCCGGTGCTGCACGAGTCGTGGTTGGGTGGGGGAGTCGCACAAGAAGCTGGATGTCGCTGTCTTCGATTGCGTCGATAAAAGCAGTGGTTGCTATCTGCTCCACGTTGACTTCCGTACATCCGACAAGCGCTCTTCTCGCCATCCTCTGAATTACGTCAGCTAGCTCTTGGAGTGTGTCCGTGCCTTGGCGGTGGCGCTTCAAAGCAGTCAGGTGAAATTGCTGGAGATGTTCATCACGAATGCGGGACTTCAGGGCTTCTATGAGTAGCTGATATGAGGAACGACTTGTTAGAGACATGCTCTCTAAAAATTCAGCAGCGTTCCGCTTCAACTCGGCCACCATTGCACGACCTCTGGACGTTGCGTTTAACCCGTAAAAGTCTGCAACCGTTTCGAATTGGATGATGAAGGCTTGCCAAGACGACTGCCCATCGAATGTCGGCAGCTTGAGTGGCAATGCCTGGTGCCCAGCCAGTCGAATCCGAGATTCCACGGACGAAAGGCCATCATTGACGTGTTGCCCTACATCGGCAACCTGACGTTCGACTGCAGTTTCCAGCAGATATAGACGGATTGCGAGGCAATCGTCGAGGGTTCCAAGCGGGTTCACAATGTCCGTGGCACTCCTTTCGACGAGTATATTAGCTAACGGCTTCGTGATTGGCATCGCCACAGAAGTTGAGATCACAACACTTGCCTCCGATTGGGTTGCCATTTTTTAATCCCACCACTGCCACCAAATGTTGCGGGAGTCTAAGCTCATGGGCTAAACGCGCAACCCAGAATTCACTCCCCTGTCCTCCACACAACCTCTTCTTCTTATTTTCATGTTCTTTCTTTTTCTTGTCCGTTACGATATATATATATATATATATATATATATATATATATATATATATATATATATATATATATATATATATATATATATATATATATATATGGGTGGTTTCATTTGAAATCGAACACGCTTGTTGGGGTAGGTCTTTCGATTTTTTTCTAAAAATATATGTAATTGCCCCATTTCTGGAAAGAAGAAACCGCTTTTCAAAATTTTTTAAAAAATATTTCGCTTCACGAAAAATTTTTTTAGTGGAGCAGGGTGAATATCTGTTTTTTACTCCGTGATTTTTCTACCCAATTCTGTACGGTTTACGAATACGGGAAGCATACAAAACTAACAGTAATTTTTTGTGCTTTTGTATGTTATTTGGACTATATTTTAGTTTAGAAGAAAATTCTTTTGTATTGTTGTTTATTGAGGTAAAAAATACCAAACATCGTCTCTTTGACAATCTAGTGACATCTTTAGAGCCTTGTAACTCATGAGTTATTATATTTGTCACTTATTAAATACTATGTTGGTGTAGCCCTATCCATGTGCTATCGACGGGCATAAGTTTAGTTTATTTTATTTTCACTGAAGTGTTTATATAAAATTTGAAATATCGTCGAAAATGAACTTAACCAATATTTTGAACCCACTTTATCGAAAAAGGCCATTTTTTATTTCGTTCAATGTTTTTATTATTGCTGCCGATTATATGAACTTGTCATTGGCTTGGTGCGATTTCCCCTTTTTTTGTTGTATCGTCTGTAGAACTGATCGAAATCGCTCCCACGTGACAATACGGTGACAACTTCAGAGCCTTGTAACTCATGAGTTATTATATTTGTCGCTTACCAAATACCATGCGGGTGTAGCCCGATACATGGAATTTGGACGGGCATAAGTTTAGTCTATTTTATTTTAACTGATTTTTTTATATAAAAAACGGAAGTGTTCAAGACCTTTTTTTTCTTCCACAACATGCGGCTTGAACTCGCTAGCCGAAAGTCAATGAATACAGCGCCTACATTCTTGTGGTTCAAAAGAATATTGATTAGTGACCTTTCAAATTGTTTTTGAAGTCTTCTTTGCTTTGCCTCTCTTCAAGAACTATGTAAATAATGGAAATCTGTTTTGCTCGTTCATGTCACGTGCCTTCGTTTTCCAACCAGTGCTCATTTGTACTCGCACCCCCCCCCCCCCTCCTCTCGCTATAATGCCGTAGGTGCGTCGAGGTACCTTGAATAAATAAATAAATAAACAAATAAACTAATAAATAAAGAGCGGAGGCACGTGGCACGTGGTGCTGATTCGCCGAAAGCTGGGTTTCGTGGAAGTCTGTATATTGACGTGGTGAACAGTTCGACGCGTGTCGACAAGATTCTGAGCGGCTGTCAAGTGAACGAAAGATGAGCGAAGATGGTAATGTCTAAGCCTTAGCCTCCGGTATTGTTCAGAATTCTGCGATTCTGATCTTTCTCCTACTAGCAGAGATAGAAACCGGCAATGCTGCAAATACGGTGCTGAGTCACCAAAAGCTGGCTTTGACGGCGGTCTGCATATTGGTGTGGCGAAGGTTTAGATGAGTGGTGACAAGGTTCGGCGCTGATGTAAAGTGGCTCAAATCTGGAAAAGGTAGTCTTCTTTAAGCCTGCGACCCCACAACTCTCGCGTTTGAAGTCACGTGACAAACGAAGATATCCAGGAGTTGCATGGTGTTGGGCAATTATTGAAAGATGACTAGAAAAAAACAATCCAATAAAGGTGCAGTTTAGCCAATTTCTTCCCAATATTGTCTGTCTCGATATAAAACCTTCAGTGACCACCCAGCGTATTCACTGTCCAACTAGTGTTGGAGGTACAGCGGCTTAAAATGGGCAATCTTGGACTGTCAGTTCTTTTTGGCGTTCAAATATTAGATGAACACTGTTATAAAATGCGCAATCTTCGCCTGTTAGTTCTATTTGCTTGCATAAATTTGATGAATACTCTCATAAAGCGGTAAATATTGGCCTTTTACCACCCTTGGCTTGCTACCTTTGAATGAACGATGGTATCAAATGGTCAACTTTAGCCTGTCAGCACCATCGGCATTCCCACATTTGATGAGGACTCGCATGAAATGAAAAATTAACTTGTCTGTAACAGTGGCTTTTCAACAACTAGACAGCCATTCGAGAGTGACCAAGAACTGCCCGTTTATCGGTGCAACCATGAATATATACAGATGAAACAGATCACATGACTTGTGATAACAAAAACAAAAGAGTAGCCCGGAGGGTTATCACGATAACATGTCTCCCCCTTTTACAAAACGAGGCGAAACATAAGCATCACTAAGGAGTTTGTCAATAACGCTCTATCGCTCCGGTGCCTTTTTAACACGGCCTGATCGCGTTGGTGGGGCAGTCGGATAATCGTTCACGCCAGGCTTGCTTGATGACATGGTCACCTCGTTTTTGCTTGCGTCATCTTTCGTCGTGCCCCCAGGTCCTCCGGGTTGTGGAGGCTCTGGTGCTGGACGAGAATCGCCGTCTTCGTCCGGCAGAAGGAACAGCTGACGACGGTTCCTGCAAAAGGCTTCTCCCCTGGTCATAACCCCGCAAGACCTTAGTGCGTCCGAGGGGCGAAGAATAGTTCCCGCAGCACCTCTGTCTCTCAGCCACACCTGGTTGCCTGCATAAATACTAGGCAGAGATTTAGCAGCATAACGCCAGTCAAAGTACATTTTCTGCTTCTGCCTATACTCTTCGTCCCTCTTCTTTCAAGAATAGTTTACCACGCGAGGCTTGAGCAAGGATGGAGCGCAATGCACTCTTGAGCACAATTGTCGGCTCATAAGAAGCTGTCCGGGACTAAAGCCTGTAGGGCCTGAGGCAGTCCTGTAGCTTAGCAGAGCAAGATAAGGGTCTTCAGCATTCTTCAAGACGGGCTTGAGCGTCCTTACTATTCACTCAGCTCCACCATTTGGTTCCGGGTACCGAGGGCTGGACCTCACGTGTGTGAGCCCGCATACTCTTGCGAAGTATTGGAAAGAAAACGAGGAAAACTGTGGCCCGCCGTCCGAAACCACGGTTCTCGAAGTTCCGTGCCTTGCGAAGATGATTTTCAAGCGTTGTATGACCACCACAGATAACGTGCCTCGGTCCATCGAGGACACCTCTGGGTACCTGAAGCGACTATTGACAACAGCAAGGTACTTTGTTTCATTTTGTTCATACGGGTCGACACCAAGTTTCTCTCATGGAAGTTCCATTATTTTCGATGGGATACGGTCCTGAAATATGTACGCGTTCGGTGTCCCACTCTCGACAGTCGGACACAACTCTAGTTATGTCTGTGCTAAGCCTCGGCCACCAGAACGACTCGTTGGCGTTTTCCCTGCAGCGAACAATGCCTTGATGGCCTTCAAGGAGACTATGGAACATCTCCTTGCGGAGACTTCTTGGGATGATAATCTGGTGTCCTTTAGCCTGACGTCGTGGCAAACCGTGATGCTGCATCGTTGTTACCAGTACTGCTTGAGTAGCTCTGGTAATCTGTGTCTGTCTTGTAATCCATGTCGGCAGGCTTCAAGTAGCGGTGAACACTCTTCGTCGTTCTTCTGCTCCCAGCGTATACGGCCTATAAGGCTATCCGATGTTGGCGCTCCTCGGATGAGGGCGTCGACGTGCGCCGAGACGTCTTCTTCTGCCACTATTCCCTCTGATGGTGCTGACATGCTGCTTCTTGCTCTTGACAGTGTATCTGAAGGGGCAATGGTTTTACACAGGACGTGCGTAAAGATGTAGGAGTACTTCATGAGGCGCATTTGAAACCTGTGAATTCTTGGTGGTAAGGAGTCAAGCGGGTCGCGACCGAGCAGCAAAAGAAGAGGTTTATGATTGGTCTCGAAGAAGAAAATAAGACCTTTCAGAAACTCGACTAACTCGACAAAATGTTCTGCTTCCTTCTTTATCTGGGAGTACCGCTCTTCCGTCTTTGCCAGTGACTTGGAGGAGTAAGTCAGAAGGCGTTGCTCCCCCGATGGCTGGTCCTGGAGAATTACGGTGCCGAGGCCGTACGATGAAGCGTCTGCAGAGGTGATCGTCGGATATCTTGGGTTGTAGCGTACGAGGCAGTTTTCAAGCGTAAGGTGTCCTTGATTTTGGCGAACACCCGTCCTTGTTGGGGACCCCACGACCAGTCATTGTCTGTGCTTCGAAGACTGCGAAGAGGCGCTGACATAGATGCGGCATCAGGAAGAAACCTTGCAAAGTGGTTTACTATGCCCAGAAGAAACCGAACTTTAACGACTTTTTGCGTATGTAGCCTTTTGAGCACCTTGTGCAGGCGACTGTCATGTTTAACCTTGTTCGTTCCATACACCAAGATGTCATCTATGTAGTCCAAGTCACCTCCTAAGACTTCCGCGAATTTTCTTCGGAAAATTTCCGAAGCTGAAGTCACGCTTAAAAGTAGCCTGAGGCAGCAATACCTCCCAAGTGACGTTATAAAAGTGGTGAGCTCTAGACTTGCACCTGAAAGGTAGACCTAGTAAAATCCAGAACTTGCGTCCAGCATTGAAAAGAGGCGGGCTTTTTGGAAGCTGCCCTGATATCCTTTACCGTTAGAAGCTGGTTGCGCTCCCATCGTACAAATTTGTTTAGGTGTCTCTGGTCGACGCAGATTCTGTCGGCACGTAAAGCTTTCTGGACCGGCACGATTGGGGCGTACCACCATGTTGGATCTTTAACCGTTCGGATCATTCCTTCTAACTCTAACTTGTCTAGTCTTTTCTTTACCTCTCCTTCATTGGTATGGGAATCCGGCGGGGAGTAGACACGGCGACCGGAACAGCATCCGGTACGAAGCGTATCGTGTGTTCTGCAGGCAGGGATCCTAAGCCTTTGGACAGTTTCCGAAACTTGGCTGCGATGTCTTTGACAACTTCCATTTCGTCCACAAAGCGAACAATTGCCAAGGCCTTCACGGCGGGGACCCCAAGAAACTTTCGAACGAGGTGTAGTATGGCGTGAGTGACTATCCTTCCACGTAATGTTTGCTTGAAACTTTCTGATAATGCAAATGCTTGCACCACTCGGTCTTCAAAGGACGCCAATAAAGCATTCGCCGACGACCGTTATTTCTGCCCCTGCGTCGACATTCGTTCGAAGTTCTTGGCCATTTATCTGCACTGTCACGAATGGTGCAGATAACGTATTCGGCGATTGCTCCAATGTACCCTAAAAATGTTCGTTACGAGGTGCGGCGATACCGTCTAGTTTCCTGCCGTTGTCCTTTTTTATGCGACACGCGTCGTGCTTTTAAATTTGGCCCGCTTTTTCGAAGTGGCCCAGCTTTTGACGAAGATGGCAGTTTTGTCGTTCGTCGGGAGAACTTGTCCTAGAATGCAGCGGACCTGCGTAAAGACAGTAAAACTTCTTTTTCGCTTACGGCCTTTGGAGTAGCGGAACTGTCGCTCTTTCCCACTGTCTTTTTCTGCCTGACGAACGCAACACCTGTTTCTAAGTTTCCATAGTTTGCCCTGTTAGTTCAGCTTCTTGTTTATTCACGGTTTTGCTCGTACAAGCTTTCGAGAGAACTATGTGTTACGCTAGTTTTAGATCTTTTTGAAACTTCTCCAAGAGAGTTTGGTCCAATATATTGACTACGAATCGGTATCCTGTCAGACATTTTTTCGTCTCTAAAGTCGCAGCGTTCTGCAAGCTTGTGCAGCTCCGTCCTAAATTGGTCTTCTGTTTCTCCCGGTTGCTTTTGGCGCTGGTTAAAACAAGCACTCTCGTATGCTGTGTTCTGTGTGCGGATTAAATACCCTTAAAACCTTGACTTGATCAGGCTAACCTTTTTCAAAGTCTTCGTCTTTCGCGCCTACTGATAGAAGAATACCCCGCGACTTTCGGCCCATCGTAGATAGAAGCGTTCTTACATGAACTTCTACGAGTGTTTTGTGTAGACCGGATGCTATTCTATAGTTGTCAAACTCCTCCATTCAGGCGGGCCAGTCCGCGGCGTAGTGAAAGTCGAACGGCTTCGGAGGCTTGAGTCTTGCCATGCCGACGTGACGGCGGCTGCTGCTGCGATGGCGAGGTCAGCGCTGCTTTCGTTGCTGCTGCAATATCGATGTCGGCGCTGTTTCCGCCGCTGCTGCTGCTGAAACGCCCGTTCCTACTAATTGCGGCATTCCGTAGGAGCGGGCCGCACTTGTGACACCATTTAAGACAACCAGATACTCAGTCGGGAGTGGCCAAGAATCCTGCGTTTATTGCAGCAACCATGAATATATACAGGTGAAACAGATCACAGGACTTGTGATAACAAAAATGAAAGAGTAGTTTGCCGCGTTAACACGATGACATGACAATAATGGTCAATGTTGGATCCTTACTACCACTGGTTCATCGACATTTCAAGAACACGTTCATGTAAAGTCTGATAATTCCACTGCCTTAATATTAAAAACATATTAAAATCGGCTAGATTAGGTGTTTTCGATTTGCTCAAGGTCTTGTGAACCTTAGTGATTTGGACAACGCGCAATTCCGGTGCTTTATATGCAAAGTAAAAAAACAATAGACGTATAACAAGGTACATACCTTAGAGTTGATATTTTGCGGCTTGCTTGCACATGTTATGTATGGGGTTGCCAGCGATATGGACTCATCGGAACCACCAACTGGGACCACCGATATCCGCGTCTGTGCCCCGCCGTTCCGTCGTCGCCAATCGCATGGTACATATCGCTTTAGAATATTCTATCAATTCTATCATCTCGACAAAAAAGCTTTTCCCCTCAACTTAGGGTTTGTGAACTGCACTTCATGGGAGGTGGTGAACCTCCTTGTGATTTACTTGAATAATAAAATAGTATGAAATATGGTTATACAAAGAGGGCTCATGACTCTACGGCACTTCCGCCGCCACAATGAGAAGCCGAATTCCTTTAACATGGCGCCAAAGCATTAATCGCAGCCTAATCGAAAATGTCCTCAGATGCAATAAGCATATTCTTAAAGGCGCAAAAGGTAAAAACGAGCAAAAAGAACCAGTCCCGAGAGAGCAAACGAAGCACTTTTGGCAAAATAAGTTTATTCGCAAAAAAAGAACACGTGTGCAAAATATACATTACCGAAAATAAATCTGAATTTCTTATTTTATGAAGGAGTGACGACTCACTGATACATCAATCATTCTCGTTTACTCTATTTTTGTACTACTCACGCATCGTGATTTTTGTTTTGGTTTTAAAATTATCCGAAATCTGTTTATCCAGCAAAGATCAGGAAACACATACCACCGTGGACTGCCAACTTCGCCGAAGGAGACCACATTACAGAAGGTTGATGCCTTAAGTACAACCGGGTGGAGCAAAAAAGCTCCCGCTGCAAAAGTCACTTGTTGAATTCCCCACGACTAACACTTCGCCCTTCTTCCAAGAACTCAAAAGGGCGGTTTTAGAAGCCTTCGACGCGAATCCAGAGATAAGGTGGTCGGGCTTCCACCGTGGCAGCGGAGCACTCTGCTTTTAATTAAACGACAGTAAGTGTGCACGCGAAAACGTGTATCGTAATCATGCCGTCAATTGTAGGGCTTCAACATGTTAGGTTAAGACATGGAACCAGGTTGGTTGATGTGCGCACAGGTGTTCTCCACATGGGGAAAACATGATACACCCATGCAATTGCCCGCATGTAGTTGGTGTTAAAGGCTATGAATGTGCTGTATTCTGCGTATTTGTGTGCATATTTTTCTTTGTGCGCATTCTTTCCCAGTTTGTTTATTTTGATGCAATAGCTAGATAGTTTAACTGGTGCTCTTAATACCACGGAAACGCAAAAATGGGCGAACATTATCTTAAAATTTATATAGCCATTTTTTTCTGTTTTTCATCAATGGTGGACGTTTAATTCATCATCGTCTTTTTTAGTTTTGACAGAAGGCTTCAACCTGAGTTAAGAACTTCATGTCTCCTCCTCCTTTTTTGTCTCCTTACTCTACAGTTAGTGGGGTAGTCGATAATAATCACCGCCAGATCGGTCTGTGCTACGCTCGTCACCCAGGGATTGAAACAACACAGCGAGAAGACAGAAAATTTGTTTACTGTATAAGCCTCAGGTAGCACAGCTGTCTACCGTACCACTGTTTACAGAGCCGGCTGTCGGGGCCCGCCGACCCTGGCTGTCTCCCGTCGTTCAGAGCTCGTAGTCTGAGTCCGTGTCCAGAAATGCGGATTGTCCTTCGCACGCAAGCGCTGCTAATGCTAGCGGTCATGGGCTATCATAGGCGGAGTCTGTCTGCGGAACAACTCTGGGATCGTCTGTACCTTGGCCGGTATGACAAAAACTGTCCATTCCCGCCGGTTTTGGTCTGAACCTCACTGGTGGATCGCTCCGGGAATCGCCATGGACTAGACCGGGTCTATCATTCCTGCCCGGCCCTAGCCTCTCAGAGCACGTTTTGTCACGCGCCAGCTCGAGTTTACTCGGCCGACTGTTTTGCTGTGTTCCAAATCTTACCCAAATGGATCCGAGTTACTCCGGCGGATCGGCGGACGCGGGTAGGTTTTAGAACGCCAAGGGTACAAAACCCTTACCCTGGAGTACGATCGAGTACGTTTTGGAACACGGCCCTTGCTACGTGCCCTCCGTGCCGTCGTCCTTCACCCTCGTCTCGCACCATGTCTAAGAAATCGGTACCACATTAGATTTTAGACTCACCGATTGCAAATACGAGCAGAGACAGATGGAAAAATTAGAGAGAGGGAAGAGAACAGGGCAGGCACGCCTCGACGGCCTCAAAAAGAATCACTTACGAAGGTTACTCGGTCAAACTTTTGGCGCAAGTACACTATCTTCTCTCGGAAGGATCGAGCGAGGGTGATGACAGAACAATTCCCCTCCAGTTTTACTCACGCACCATTCCTCCAAATATCTCCTTCGTGAGCGAGGAGTACTATGCGTCCTTGTGTGTATTTAAAGAGATTATGAAACACATTTGTTTTTACTTTTTCCTTCTTAACTTGCCTTTTCAACTCGCAAATTAGGCATTGTACCAAACAGTTAAAAAAGACGGAAAGGATGGACTCCTGTCTTGCTTAGACCCTTGTTTGTACACCCGGACTCCAATATTCTCCTTCTAGGAGATTAGCCCATCGATCAAAACTCGGACAAAAGTTTCTTTCCCATCCCGTTCACCCCTGAGCTTGCAGTGCTGTAGAAACTACATGCTCGTTGGGCCAGCCACACTTGTTTCGCGTGATAACGCTCGCTCCCACATACCCTCGCGCTGTGTATGAGGTAAGGTGACGAAAGGGAGGCGGCTGATTGGTCGGGCAAGCACATAGCTTCCACCGTACCTTCAGCGTAGGCGTGAAGGCAATAAGTGAGGTCCGGTGTCGTATGATCTGCATTTGGGCCGGGTGACGCGCTTTGAGTACCGCGAATGTATCACAGTGAAAAGGCAGAGAGCTTTCGAACGCAAGGTCGTACTAAATTATCCGCTGTTTTCAAATTTTCATATAAAAAATCAGGCCTTTGAGCTTCTATCGTATTTCTTTTAGATCACTAAACGATATGCTATTAATAAAATCCGAATCTAAATGCATTTATTCCAGCCCAAAATTCGTTTCATGGCCCCGTTACATCGTTAACTCCAAAACTAACAGTGTCGGGTGAGCTAAGAGCGTGGCGGAACTGTCAATCGCATTATTTTCATCACCTCCCTATCGAAAGGACCATCAGGAAAATCCTGATGGTCTGATGGTCTGATGGAGTCGTATTTTGGGACGTCTGATGGTTTGATGGCCTGATGGTCTGTTGGCCTGATGGTTTGATGGTCTATTGGCCTGATGGTTTGATGGTCTGTTGGCCTGATGGTTTGATGGCCTGATGGTATGATGGCCTGATGGTTTGATGGCCTGATGGTCTGTTGGTTTGGTCTGATGGTCGAATGACCTGTCGTATTTTGAGACGCCTATTTTTTTACGGTTTGATTATGGTGGTTTCATGGCTAATTTGAAACAGTTCGAGTTGGCCACAACTTAAAAAACACAACAATATGTGAATGCAAAATCTGGAAACTTAATTATGCCATGCCTGGAGCATGACGAGGTGCATATCCCACTTAGAATTTAATTATATTGTCCACTGCACACTGGTAATCGCCAGCCCGACATTTGAGTACGGCGAATGCGGCTACTAATAAGAATAAAGTCAAACAAGCTGCATTGCTTTGATGTTTTTATTATGAAGTTATGAAATCATACATTGTTTCGCTGGGCGGAATGGCTAGGTAGTACAGAAAAACCAGAAACATTTGAGGAAGTACTATTGTGACCAATATTAGTTGAAGCGCCATGACGCATGGCGTGTGGTACTATCAGAGCCACCTGTCGGATTTTCAGTGAACCTCTGTGTTTGCTGAGGTTTAGGCAGGTTGCTTCTTGCACTCATTGTGCCACTATGAGCTGAAAATTGACACGGAACGGCACAGTGGTGCAACGAGCACAAGTGATTTGTTTCTACCTCAACGCATACCAAGGTTTGCTGAACAATCTGAGAGACAACTCTCATCGCGTGCCACGTGCAGTGGCGTTTCAGTTCATATTGGCTGCGATAGTACATCTGTTCCATTTCAAAAGTATTGGCAATATATAAATTAAGCTAAATTAATATGAAGAAAAGGGTAAAAAGGCTACAACATGAGGTGCAAGCTAAGGCAGACATGCAACAGCATGGGCAGTCCGTGGTGGGACCACGTAGGGAGCCTTCATGTGCGCTTTGCTAGGGTGATGCCACCCTTTGTAATACCACTCGCCGACAAACCAGCAGCCATTTTGTTCCTCGGCGATAATCCGTGGGGCTTATAACCCTCCCGGAAACAAGCACCTTATCTCAGAATTTCGGAGCAGCGTTGTGGAACCCACGGAGGGAGGATTAGCATTTTCCCCTAGGATGGGATTACCGATGGACACAAAGACCACTTTCTGGCGCACGGGGAAACAATGAGAGAAACAAAATGGCGGTGGAAGAGTGTGTGGGAAAGGGAAACAGGCAGTTGGCATCACTCTATGCGTAGCGCACATGAAGGCACTCTAGGACCACGCATTGGGGGAGGACAGGCAGCAAAGGGATGAGCCTGGACATGTCAAGGGCAATTCAGAGATCAGCAATGAGTCCAAACACAGGACGACCATTGACATACGTAAACGGCAGAGTGGGCCTAGAGACGACTAAGGGGCAGTAAGAGTGACGTGCTTCATTGTAATTGTGTGACCATGCAACTTTTTGGAGAGTGAGCGAGCACGGCCTGATGGGATGGCAGTAGCGACCAAGCAACCCACAACCTTTTTCAAGTGGTCAGCTGATCAACAGACTACTTTAAAGTTGTTTGCATAAACATTTAGATATATGAACCTCTAAATAATTTATCTATACCATCATTTAAAATAATTGCTTGTAAACTTGAGACCCAAAATAGTATATTACTTAATTAAGGAAGTTAGAGTATAGATGCACATACCTATGTAGTGATTTCTCTTGAGATTGGACAGCTTTTCTGACAGGTACCGCCGTATCTTCTGGTGCCGGGCTGCCCTTTCAGCCTGGCGGTACCTTTCTCCCTCAGGTGTAGTCAAAAGCAGCCTGGAATATTGAAATTCCAGGGTAATTATTTTTTGCAGAGCTCAGACTTAAAACAATATAGAACGTCATAAATACAGGCTGGAGGGTCATAGTTTGAGAAGACCAAGGGTAAATTAGTCTCAAATATAAGCAATTAAGTGGCAGCTGGCACCTGACAAACCTTCAACGTTTCTTAGTATTTACAGTGTTCAGAGATCACTATGAAAGCAAAAGTACCGCAGTATCCTGATTTATGTTCCACTCCCAATAGACAGCTCACCCTGGCTTCTGTTAGATTCTTTTAAGCACAAAACAGGTAGCCCATGTCTATAAATCTCACTGCTAGGCTAGTGACCTTGTAAGAAATAGGAGCTACAACTGTAGATAAGTAGACAATGTACGTTGGAAACTGCTTATACTTGGTTATCATCCCTCGCTGTGGTAACAGCTTAGACACACCACAGAATTAAAAAAATAGCATCACGAGCACCAGAAAGAACAATGCAGTTCTATATAAAAACAATCTTTCACATTCCTTGAAAGATCTTCCATTCATAGCCTGGCTCTAAATTTAAAGGTAATTAAACAGTCTTTCAATGTGCACCTGGTGGAGGCCTCTGAAGCTTCGTTGGGAGGTAATCTAGCAATGTTGGGGATCTTGAACGTAGTCGTGACATGGCAAAAACCGCTATGTAGCTGCACTACACATCGGAGCAGCGCCGCTGTTTGGAGGTATACTCAACTATTGGAGTTATCTCGCCCTGAACGCGATGACCTTGACATTACTTATCTCACACATAGGCGCTTAGACGGCTTAGTCCGCTTTGGTCCACGTAAAGCCCACAGGTGTTTCAAATGGCTAGGCTGTAACACGTCTACACCACCACTATGCACCCGAACGGCACAGCTCGTAGCCACGCCAGCTTTGCCGGATAGCCCACGACGCATCGAGCTCTCCGTTGACTTCTCTTTGAGCACTTGCTCGAGTTTGTTGCTTAGAACGAAAAATAAAATTATCTGTTCAAAATACAAATGTGCGATTATTTACGGTTATTATCTGTTATGATTGACTCATTCTTGGCGGGGTACCCCCATCACATGTCCAGGTGTTAGCAGACAACCTACTAGAGTAAAATCTCGGTGATACTAACTGGAACGAATTTTGGAATAAAACAAATTCACAAATTCCCCGGCCGAAGTGCATTGTGTAAGACGTGAAAATTCTTGGGTGTTCCGAATTCCTCTACGCGCTGCGACGGCTGATACGAATGTGTGCTCCACAACTGATAGTGGCAAGGAGGCCACGATCGGCGACTGTAAGCTTTCAAGGCTCTGGGCGGCTGATTGCCTGCTGCTGCCAGGGATCAGCCGCACATTACCCAAAAACTGGAGCTCAAAATTACACGCATGTTACAATCGGACCTACAAACCAAAACTAAACAAAATGCTAAAAAAACTGTGCAAAGTCGCCAGCCCCATCACCATCAACACATGTTTAAAATCCAATCCAATCTGAATCCAAAATCGCTTTTTTGTTTTTGCGATCTCGTGGAATGGTGTTTCAGCCTTGGAAAAGCAAAACCGATCTTACTATAAGGTTACGTCTAAAAAACAAAGTAACTGCGTTGGCAAAAACAAAAAACCGAGTGATGCTGGTGGTGTCTTCGGTGTGGTTCACGTTGACATGCGAACTTGGTTGGAAAGAGAAAGAAACCGAATTTTTGCTTGCAAGTTTTTGATGTAGGGCTTCAACAGCACATAGTGTAGGCACTTTCCGAGTATGTGCATTTGATAAAATGTTTTCCACAAAATGTATGTTGTTCAGCCGTCATTATTTTATCTGCGAAGTAGAATCGACATTTATCTGCGCAGTAGAATCGACATTAATTCATTTTTTCAACATTCGTGGGTTGATTATAACCGTGTGTTACTATCGGGGGCGTGTTAGAATCGTGTAAATTGCATACAAGATATTTTCTGCCATAAATAAATGCACATTCATGCATTACTTGTGTTTCAAAATATAAATTTTGTTTTGCTTTCGTTGATACGAATTTAGCATGAAATATTTTACGCGACTCCGCGAGATTCATATCAAGATTTTAAAAATGTTCGCTTAATGAGAGAGCCTGCACCTTGCGCTGAGTGAGCGGGGCAAACACCTTCTCTTGCCTCGCTGCCTTTGCCTTGTTGGAGAAGGTGCCGGTCACCAACCTCTCCTAAAGCACTTCCACTCACCCTATGGAAGCAGCAGTGATCTTGCAAAACATGGAGTCGCACTCTGCTTTCCGCATGTTGCCCGCATTCCTGGTTGACGTGCACACCTTGCCCGACATGCATCTGTTATAAACAAAAGCGAGAAACAGCTTCACATATACCAGCCGTTGACGTAGAGTGGTACCGTATACTCCAAGATGCGTTGAAAATGCACTAAAATAAGTACATTAATGAAATTTAGGCCTTTAAATTTAAGACAGCACTACACATGAATTCCTATCTTCATGGGCGTCTGCGAAGCTGATGGGCCTACAAAGCTTCATGGCATCTGCATGAAACAGCTACATAATCCCTTAGTTGCATCAGGTGAGCATGACAACAGAATGTCTTCCAGGCACTGGCTGTAACTACAATTAAGAGCCTGGCTACAATAATGTTTTAATGACTTCTTGTTGCAATCGGTTCAATCTACTGTGCTTACATTATCTCAGGAGTGGCCAAAGCGAGGCTCGCGAGCCGCACGCGGCTCTTTGCGGGTCCAATTTCAGCTCGCGGCTCCCTGGAAAACGTGTCCCCAAGACGAAAAGGGTTCTAGAATTTAGAAAGAGCTACAAGTCTTGGCAGCCTGGCAACACACTACATATATACACCTGGAATGCTTTTTGCCACATAGATGCGTCGAGTGACCCTGTTTCCTTTATTGTTCTAGAAAGACTTTCAACCGTATACGCATAACAGTTGTCAGGGGCAGTGACTGGCTAGTGAATCGTGTATTAATTTTTGCTTAGCAGTGGAAAGGACCTTCTGATGCATAGTGTCATTTGTTGTTATCGCCCATTATACTTGTCCTCTATGGAAATAACTGTTCCCTCCATATTGTTTCTTGTTAAAAGTAGCCCCCTCCCCCTTTCTTTTTTCCAGCGACTCTAAACTTTCGTAGTTTTGTCTGCGGCTCTAACTCCATGTCACTCTGGCCACACCTGCACTATCCTAAACTCTTTTAATGTATATTATACACTGAATGAAAGTGAAAAGTTTTTCTATTTTACCATTACTTCCTTTTCTGGAGGCCGATGCTAGGATCCACAATCTCATTCTTTGCAAGGATGTCCTCGTCAGCAACTGAAAAAAACAATTTCACATTAAAGAGATACAGAAACCAAATTCCAGCGCTCATTTTATCGCTTTAATGAGTTGCAGGTTGCAACATAACCTCAAAAATACCAGTCCTTTGCTGAAGGGCACAAGCAAACTAATTTTAAAGCTAATCAAACAATCTTTCAATGTGCACCTGGTGGATGCATGTGGAGCCTATTTGGGAGGTAATCTAGCAACATTGGGGAACTTGCTACGTATTCATGACGTAGGAAGGACATTCCTCGGTCATTCTGCTCAGCAACAGAGCGCAGCCACAACAGTAGAGTTGAGAGCTCTTTGCCGTTTATGCCTTCTTTCTCAGCATTATTGTTTCCACCCTTTATGAATGAATATCCTCTATGCAAGATATAAGCCATGTGTTGCATATGACATGTTCGGCTCTATCACCGCACAGCAAACTTCTTTCATATACTGCAGGTTCATTAAAAAAGTTACCTTTTTAATGCTAAAGCATGGGTTCTGTTAGTACGGTAAACATACGAGTACCCAGAGGTCAGGCCATAAATGACTCACGTGTTAGGCAGTAGGGCCCTACAGCACCTCCCGCATCAACAGCCGAGCCGCAGGTAGTCCTGCTATTGATAGAGCAGGGTAAGTCAGAGAAAGGTGTATCTAGCAGCTCTGCCGGTGTGACCCCTAGCAGCATTACTCACGCACATAGGGGTGTAGGCAGAAAGCATGGCATTCCTCATCAACAAATCATGACAACACATTGTTACCGGCATCAAACTGGATCCCTGTGCTATTTTTCTTTTTTTTTTTGTGAATTAGTTGATTCTTTGTCTTCCTTGTCACTCCCGACTGCTTTACAAGCCTTTGTGAAATAAAGAAGGCTTGGTAAACTGCAAAGCCTTGACTGAGTGGTGAAAGAGAGCAATCCCAAGGAAGTATAAATGTTAAGGACTCGACATGACATTACGCAGTGTTGGGATTCCCAAGCTGCTTTCCAAACTCACATTTTGTGCACGACCAGCTCTCTTTCTGCATCAGTTGGATTGGTCAGTTGTGTGCCCGTTTCGGTCGCTGCTAGCCATATGTGGCTGGCGCTGCTTTTGAGAGCCTTGCAACATCGTCACTTTCAGCTTTTGTCCTGACATAAACCGCATCTAAAAATTTAATTAGCGCTAAGATTTAGCTTTTGGACACTCCCAGAAAAAATAGGATGTACCACATTACATAGACAGGTAATGATATTCTGGTGACAAAATTTCCACAAAAACTGCTTTGCGTTAGAGGGCACAAGGGCTGACGTTCCTGGGAGGAGCAGCTTTGTGTGAACTTGCAGATGCTTCAGCTGCCTGTTTGCGCCTGGCCAGTTCAGTTGCCATTTCCTCTTGGGTTTCTTGTAGGTACAGTCGGGGACAAAAGTCTCCAGGTCACGCAAGCTGCGACTGAAACGCATTCCTCTGCCATCTGCCGGCGGGTCGCCTGGTTTCGAGATCACAGAAGGGCGCAGGTGCGTCCTATTGTACCTGCCAACGTGTGCGCTTTCCCGCTTTGCTGCGGCGCGGCACCTAACTCGGAATCGGGCGCGTGGTACCACTTCGAAGATAGTGCTTACTGACATGGCATCTATAAAGCAAGAAGTCACGGCAGCTCAATTAAGCGATAAGCTGAACTGGTTATAAACCAAGGTGCGCTGACACGACGAAATGCGGCGCAATGCCCCAGGCGGTATCTCGAGTTTTGGAATGTATAGCAGACGCTCGTCAGCCGCCAGCGCTATCTCCGAGGCAGTACCATGTGCCCGATTCCTAGTTAGGTGCTGTGCTGCAGAAGAGCAGGAAACGCACATGTTTGCAGGCAGAGTAGGACGCGCGCGCGCTTTTGTGTGATCTCGAAACCAGGCGACCCGCCGGCAGGTGGCAGAGCAATGGGTTTCAGCCGCAGCTAGCACGTCCTGGGGACTTTTGTCCCGACTGTACATTTGTGATCAAGAATAAATAAATTGGTCAGGAAGCAATGGCAGCTGATGCAACATCAATGCAAGCCATGTATTATATGACTCGCATGAATTGACATTGAATCAGCCACGATTGTGCGCCTAAGTTTGTGCTGCGGAGCGCAAGAGTTTGGCGCTCTGTTCATTAAATGGACAGAAGCGCCACCAAAGTACTGACACTCAAGCGTGCTCTTTTTGCACCGAGTATTTCTCGAAGTGCAAGTCATTTCTTCGCGCTGACAGAAACGTCGCCGAGACGAGGAGTGCAGTGGATCGCTGCCTCATTTCAGTTGAAGAATGCTTAACCCAGCGAGTAAAATGATTTGATTTTAAAGCCAGGACCATTACGGAAAAGGTTTGTTCCCGAATCTCACCTGAAAACGAATTACCCATCGAACAGTAGCATTATGATGGTACAGCGACAGAAAAGTTGTCGAGATGAGAGGACAGTCCGGTCGCTGCCCTTTGTAGAATGCACAGCCCTGCGAATAAAGATAGTTCGATTGGAAAGCGAAAACGTTGCGGAAAAAGTTTGTCCATGCGTCTCGCCTGAGAACTAATTAATGTGCTATTTATTGAACGGTGGTGTGCCAGTATTGGAGTAGCACATCCACAGGTTCCGTCTCGCGCTGGAAGACGGAAACCCAAGATATCTGACAAGTTTGAGAGTTTCTTGTTTTGACAAGCGAGTTCAAGAATGCTGTCTTTCATTTGAATCTAAACAGCATGCATGGTCAATAAATAGATCGGTCAAAGTAACATTCAGCATATCTGGTCGAAGCGAGTCTTCAAACCTTTCACAAATATTAAAACATTCGTAAAAATTTCCTAACGTCGCCGCGCATTTCTTTTCTTTTTTTTTTTTGGGGGGGGGGGGGGCTTTTCCTTTTATTTCACCATTTTACAGAGCCCTTAATTAATTTTATCTTCAAAATAATTTTGGCATCCGCGAGATGCTGGGTTCGTCGTAAAACTGCGGTCGGAAGTGGCTCATACAGCTCGCCGACAGCTTCGGTGTGTTGCGCTACTGAACGCTATGCTTCGTTTAGTTGCTGCGCTCGGTGTGTGAAACTCGGAACGGTGGAGTACGAGTAAATTAGCGCGGACTTAAGGCACAGGAGCAATGGCGGCTTGTAGGGTGCCATATGATGTCACGTGCAAGGCAGTTTAGTCCACACGCTCAACTGAAGTATTAGCCCATGCATTCATCTGCCTAGCTTGGTGCCCCATCTAAGCAGTCTACAATATTCACTTTTAATTACAGTCGCAATAAAAAAGAAAGAAAACGGCGATTGCTTGTGGCTACGTCGCACTTTGTGATGGTAAAAAATACACACTCACCCGTCAGTTCGAGGATCTCGGCGTCGTAATAGCCTCCTCGAGTGTTCGCGTCACCGTCCCAAGACACCTTGTACGCCGTCCTACGCTCGAAGTCGACCACATTCGAAGGATTGCAGTTTTTAAATAAAGCCCTGTGGACGTCGCTTATTTCTCCGTTCTCGCAAAATCGAGTGAAACCTACCGAAATATCTAAAACCTCGAAAACACTCCACGAGGAAGGGTGAGGCAGCCGAGGCAACAAAGCGCACGAAACAACTGGATTTGGATTTGGATTCGAAGCTTTTGAAGACGCAGTTGCTCGAACGGATATAAGCGGCGAACGTCTTTCAAAATATAAAGTATACATTAAAATTAACGGATCGTCGAGTGTCGAACACTGCGTATGAACTTGAATGAGAACATTTTTTAGAGAAATCTGTCAAGTGTCAACACTGCGTGTAAAGAAACTGGCGCCGCAAGTAGCCGATGCGTCGGCAGTAGCCGATACATTAAAGACTAAGACATAAATTACGCGACCCTCGACAGTCCTCCGCCCGTGGCGCAGGGGTAGCGCTTCGGCATACGGAACGGCAGGTCGCTGGTTCGATTCCCCCGGGCGAAAGAAGAAATTTTTTTTTTTGTGTGTTTTTTTTTTTTTTTTTTATTATATCTATTATGGTGGCGGTGGTGTTGAAAACTTTAATTCAGTCTAAAACCCCTGAAGCTGCTTCGTTAACGACCGCCCTGGTCCAAAAGGGTTCTAGTGCAGCTGAATACTGAATAATGCAGGTTTTTCTACCTTTCGTGTCGCCGGTTTTAGCACCTTTCGTGACTCGACGTGTTTCCGCTCAAGAACTTTTGAGGTCGTCTGAACGACGAGACATATAAGGCCTTTCCTTAATAAAAAAAATCACATCAACCTATTGACCACGCGGCTGCGGCCCATCATATATCATACGCGAGATTCAACGACAGCTTTTTTTATCGCGACATAGCCTCAAATCGCCTATTTTGTAGAGTGCAAAGTTGCGGAGCCTCCTCGACTTTGGGCCGCTCATTCAGCGAGGCGGTGGCGCATTCCTCCGACTATTTAACCTTCGAGCAAAGTAAAGCAAAGCAATGGCCGCGCGGTCTGTTTGGAAGCTGAACTTAATTGCCACCGCGACCGTCCCATGCGCACAACGGTTGCGGGGCTCGGGGGGTGCCGTGTCTATAAATATTAATGTGTCGACGAAAAGTCTGTCCACCTTCCGTTGGTAATGAAAGGCGTAGATGAAGCATATGCGAAACGATGAACCCTACCGTGAGTACGGGTTTCCACGGTGCGTGATTGCAGACGAACGCACAGTTGCCGGTGAATCGGGGACTCAGTGAGTAAAGACAAATCGCGTGACATAGTTGTGTCAGCACCTCGCGAGCCCGCGACTCATCACATGCTGGCAAATATGTCGCGACCCATATATCAATTGTTATTAAACGCCTCTGACGGCGCCGTCAGAATACCGCGAGCAACAATTAATCAAGCACTTTTGATAAACATTGTGCGCAAAGAAAGTCCCGACGGCCGGGAAATAAGGCGCTTTTGATGGAACCGAAGTGAAACATAAAACTTCTGACGACCATTAGACCACCTCTGACAGCCCATCAAGAGTGTCCAACAGACCATTAGGCGCCGTCAGGAACTTCTGACGGACCATCTAAACGCATCTGATGGTCCATCAGGACAGTCGGATGGTGCGTCAAGAATGGGCTGATGGTTCATCAGACTTTCTTGATGGTCCATCAGACCTTCTTGATGGTCCATCAGACCTTCTTGATGGTCCATCAGACCTTCTTAATGGTGCATCAGGAAGCCTGATGCGCCATCAAAGAAGTCTAACGGTCCATCAGGACAGTGGGATGGTGCGTCAAGAATGGGCTGATGGTCCATCAGACTTTCTTGATGGTCCATCAGACCCTCTTGATGGTCCATCAGGAAGCCTGATGGGCCATCAAAGAAATCTAATGGTCCATCAGGAAAGTCAGATGGTCCGTCAGGAATGGGCTGATGGTCCATCAGGAGTGGGCTGATGGGCCATCAGACTTCTTTGATGGTCCATCAGGAAACCTGATGGACCATCAGAAAAGTCTGATGGACCATCAAGAAACTCTGATGGTCCATCAAGAAAACCTGATGGTCTTTTCGATCGGGCTGCCCCACTCTCTGAGCGTGGTTATGGGAGGGAGCGTGATAACGTGATTAAAGATAGATGTACAATTGGTTCACAAAGCCACCTTAATTTTCATTGTAATCCCAGCTTAGGGTTGACGAAGTACCGCCTGCGAAACAGACACACACGCAGAAAGTGGGGTCGCGTGAGTGAAGGCCTATTGACGCGGTAGAGCCTGGGAGACGGTGGCAACGGTCTCCTCAATTTCCAACACGCGCAACCGCGAGCTGCAGTCAGAGACATGCTCTTCGCAATTAATGAAAGTTTTTTTGTTGTTTTTTTCGGACAAAAGAGCTTTTTTTTATTTCAGGGCGAAAAATGGCAAGATCAACATGAGCATCTGAGGGTACCGTCGTGTTCATTTTTGAGTTGTTTGCGGGTATTTTATTGCCCAGCCGATTGCTTTTATTGGGCGAAGCGGCTGGGAATCTCCGCCATCCATGGTACTCCAGCTGGAACCGGCAAGAACGGTGATTTTAGAGCTCCAATCACCAGAAGCGCATTTCGTCATAATACAATGTGAGATCTTCAACATCCTAATTGCCCAGACCATGGATATTCTCTCGGCAGCGCATAGACACCGGCGATATTGCCGCGCGCGCAGCGAGCCAAGTAGGCAGCGCGCGCGTGGCCTAACGGTTATCCTACCTTTCTCACGCGAAAAGGCAGAGTTCGATTCCTGGGGCGACGTGTCTTTTGTTTATCCCTGCAACTTAGTGTTCTGGTAATCTCGAGAATCCCGGTGCTTGTTCGAGGTCTGATTGTTCTATGCGTCGAACTTTCTACGCCGATTATTCCAGAAGCCCCATCGTGTACATAAGGGGGCTTCGCGTTATCGAGCCAGAGTCAGTTTTCGCCCCAGCGTTCGACTCTGCTCTTCCACCGACTTCGACGCCCGCGACGCTCTGCTCTAATCTTGTTTCCCTTTTTTTTTTGTTTATTTTTGGGCACAAGTTCGCCCCTATTAAACTTTTCACTTTCCCCAGTTATTTGTTTCACCTAGTCATTCGTGCCAATATTCCGTTATTGTGGGCATATATGTTGCCACTAGATTACACGGATGAAAAAGACATGTCGAACCCCATTATGTTCCATGTGACTGACAAGGGAATCACCTCTTCACCATCGGGGAAAGGTGTTCTTGCTACGCAATGTACGTTTTGTTATGATCCAATAAGTTTGGACCGCGTCAAATTCTGGGCCAGAAATCTCCGATCAGTCAAGCGTTTAATCCAAAGCGATCGGCCTGAAAATCCCAGTAAAACGCTTTTTTTGTTGTTGTTGTTGTTGTTTTTTTGGGGGGGTTTTGGTTTTTGTTAAATTAGAGCGCAGCGTGCAGGCTTTCGTCTCCGGCTAGAGCGGCGTCAGGGTCGCCGTCGCCGTCGGCGTAAACGTAACCCGTCGCCGTCGCTGTCACCGTTGTCGTAACCGCGGGGTGCATTATGCAAAATGTCCCATAATGCGACGCGGTGACGCGCGCGTTACATTATGAAACGTTTCCCATAATGCTCCGCATGGGAGGGAAGAGGGAGGAGGGGGAGGCAGAAGAGGAGGAGGGGAGGGGGAGGGGAAGAAGGAGGGGGAGAAGGAGACGGAGGAAGGAGGAGGGGGAGAGAGGAGGAGGGAGGAGCAGGAGAAAGAGGGAGGAAAAGAAAAAAAAAGGGAGGATGAGGAGAATTGGGGGAACGCGAGGAGCATGGGAGGAGTCGATGACGACGGAGTAGGAGAGGGTAAGGATGGGGAGGAGGGGGAGGAGGGGCACACCATCTCCTCCGTACCCTCCCCTCCACCTCCTCAAGAGCTGCGCTCTAATTCGGCATTACAGGGGGTTGTGAATGTCGTTTATTTTCCAATAGACTGTACGATACCTTCTGATTAGTTTTTTTGGAGTTATACATTTTGTATATTTTATTTTTCCTGATAAAATATGGCTGTATTCTCCGCGGGCGATATCTGCTGTAGTAATGTCCTCAGAGTATGCTTAAAGTCAAATGCTACAGAAACGTTGAGTAGTCGTTGTTTGCCAAGATTAGGTTTTGTTGGGTGGGACTGGGAGTGGAGTGTCAGTTACGCCGCCGCGGTTTGTGAGTGTATTTGCGGTAATCGTATTTACTCCACTAGCTTCTTTATGTGCGCGATTTATTTTAAATAATTGATTGATTCAACCCTAGTAAAAAAAGAGAACAGCTTAAGTTGGTCACAGCTTCAAGCTTCGGTATTGCTCCAGCAAGCCCAGTTTGGCATATTAGTTGATATGGTCATAGTGGTCATGATGGTTGATATTGTCATATCTTTAAGCTGAGCTATTGCCCCAGCATGCCCAGCTTGGCATGCTGGTTAAGGCCGTGGGTTTTCCCACCTTAATACGTTTAAATGGAAACACAGGATAAACAAGTCAAACTCTTTAGAAAAACCAGCTCGGCATCGAATTTATTATTTTCGTGCTCCCGGCCTGCTCATATGAGCTCATATGCTACACATCCTCGGCGCTGACACAGTACTAACTGATGCAGACAGTGGTTCTCGCTGCATAACAAACAATTTAATTAAATCTAGAGTGCTTATCTCTCAACGCAAAAAACACTAGACACGGGTCAAAAACAGGAAATAACAATAAAATGCTACACGAATGAGAGAAGTGATCCTGGGTCCCACCAGTAAAGGGGGCGAAGCGTACTCGGCAGAAGCGAGGAAATCCGTGTGGCTTGAATGGCATTGGCGATACTCCTCGGCACCACCGTCATTCAGAAGCACACACATGTTCGAGGACATAAAATGACGCCTCAGTCGACGAGTCTGACTTCTCCGTGCGCTGGCCAGACTACCGCTCGCTGTCTCCATGAATACCGCTTCGCTTGCACCGCCGTTCAAGTTGTCTCCAAACAACGCGTACACCGCCGTCCCTTTGAATATCTGCCCAAGATAGCCAAACGTGTCTCAATTTCTCCGTTCTTACCACTCTATCTCTCTCTTCTTGTACACAAAAAAAGCTCGCAGCGCGCCTGAAACGCCCGGCTGTCTACCGAAAACGAGAGGACAAAAACAGGACGTGGCCTCACCCCAGCAGAAGCCGACCTTGGCGCGCGCGCTTCCTGCAATGCCTGCTCGACGACCCCTAGCCGACCTTGGCGTGTGCGCTCCCAGCAAGACCAGCTTGACAAGCTCGAACCAGCTTGGGCCAGGTTCAGTACCAGCTTGAACCACCTTCAGTACTAGCTTGAACCAGCTCAAATACCAGCTTGCCCAGCTGTAGTGTCAGCTTGAACCAGCTTGAACCAGCTTGACCAGCTCGAACCAGCGTGACAAGCTTGAACCAGCTTCAGTACCAGCTCGAACCAGCTCAAGTACCAGCTTGCCCAGCTGCAGTGCCAGCTTGACCAGCTCGAACCAGCTTGACTACCATGTAGACCAGCTGGAATCAGCTCGATCCAGCTTAAAAACCAGCTTGACCAGCTTGATTTTTTGCTGTCTTTTTCAAAAGATAGTATCATGCTCTATTCACCTGGCATGTTCATCTCGTACAGGGTATTTATAAGACTGTCAATTTGAAGTTCATTTGACATTGGTGAGCTGAAGGGGGAGACTAGCTGTTTGATTTATAACTTGTAAATATTATGGACGATATTTGGGCACATTTTAGCAACACATTTATGTTCTGCAGTTGCGCTTGCTTTTAAAATAGTTTCTTTAAAATCTAGGTAAAAGTGTATGTGTAGATTTGAATGGTAAAATTGTAATTAACATGTCTTAAGGCTAGATGAAAGGTTAAGGGACTACCTGATGTTAAAGGAATAGGCCTAAGCAGTTGATGGATTGACCTTCCTATTACTTGATTAACATCATTAATCGCTTAAACAACCAGAAAGAATAAAAACAAATTAGAGACGGAAACTGACGCATACAACTGCGGTGACGCGCGCATTGCGTTATGGAATGTTTCCCATAATGCACCACGTGGGAAGGAAAAGGGAGGAGGGGGAGGGGTGAGGAGGAAGATATGCGTCATTTTTCGTCCCGAATATGTGTTTATTCCTTCCGGTTTTTTAAGTATATTTACCAACACGCTCATTTTTAACGCTGTTCTTTAATCACTGTCAGTATTTCAATTCAAATCGATTGAGTTCTCAGGACGACTGCGGTGAACAAAGCAACAGTAAACACCTGGGCGGCATGCTAGAAACAGCGTGTCAGCTCAGACTGGATCAAAAAATGAGACATTTACAAATCTCTGAAACATGAAATTGAGCGCAGCTGTTGAGGAGAAGAGGGTACGGAAAGGAGGATATAGAGGGGGAGAAAGGCCCCTCCTTCTCCCCTTCTCGTCCCCTTCCTCCCGTCCTACTCCCCTCTTTCTCGTCCTCCCGTCCTCCTTCTCTTCCCTTCACCGCTCCTCCCCCTTCCATCATCCTCTTCTTCCCTCCTCCTCCTCTCCCCTGTTCCTCCTATTTTTTTCCTCTTCCTTGCATCCTCCTCCTCCTCCTCCTCCCTACCCTTCCCTCACCCTCCTCCATACACTTGCCGCCTTCCACACGTCCCACGCTTAATTTTAGCCTAGAAAATGACGCCACGTGGCCTCAACGGCTATTCAATTTCCCGAGAAATTTAGCGGGGAATGTAATTGCTGTTGAGTTCACGTGACTTCAATTTTCAAGCTAAATCTAGCAGAGAAACATAATTTGTTGAAAGGTGACCTAACACCAAGTCATAAGACATCATTTTTGCCGCTAAATGAAGCGGGGAAAGTGAATTGCTGTTGAGGTCACGCGATGTCAATTCTGTCCCTAAATCTAGGGGAGAATTTGAACTTGTCCATTGCTGACGTGACGGAAAGTCATGTGACGTCATTTTATACACTAAATTTGGCAAAAAAACTGAATTTGTGTTGAGGTCACGGAACGTCAATTTTCCCGGCTAAATGTGGTGGGCAATTCACTTGTTGTTGATATCATGTGACGTCCATTTGTCCGGTAAAGGTTGCGGAGAAACTGACTTTGTTCGTAGGTGACGTGAAACCAAGTCACTTGACGTCATTTTTCTCCCAAATTTAGTTTGGAAACTGAATTGCTGTTGAGGTCACGTGACGTCAATTTTCCTGCTAACCTTAGCTTGGTTATGCCGACGCCGACGCCGCTGAACCCCGAAACGGGCGCCTAAAAGCTGCGCTCTAAAAAACACTGGAAAGCCAGCGCACGAGCTGAGCAGACTCAAGCAGCGTCTGAAGACTCTCGCGCGCCCCAGCCTTTCGCAGTGTTTTCTTTCATCCATTCTCCGCTCAGAACATGCTCGAGCAAGCCAACCGAAGGCAGGATTGCTAGATTCAACGTCTTAGCTTAGACTATCTTAAAGAATGGCTTCGAAGCCTGGGACGCGCGTATATTGTCTATAGTTTATCAAGTTTATTAAGATGTGCACCAAAGTGGCCGCCGAAAAAGTACACGCCGCGGGTAAAATCCGATGCCCAAATTAAAATAACCAGAGCATAAGTTTTGGACTCAATTTTGGATACAATAACGACTAAACTTTGATGTCAATATTGGAAGTAATAGCTACAACCAACGGTGGTGAAATGGTGGCTTAGGTATTTGTTGAATTGTGTCCCAAATTTGGTTTGTATGTTGGTTAAAACAAATCCAACAATGTTATGAATGATGGTTCATTGTTGGTTTAAATATTGGCGGAATAGTTTTCCGAACCTAGTATTAGTGAATGGTTCAATATTGAATCGGGATACACTTAAGAGAAAGCCAACGTTAGGCCAATATTGGAGCCCATTTTTGGAAGTTGTTGGCCGTTTTTTGTACAACAATGCTGCGCTGCTTGGGTACTCACTAGACCGCGCACATCTTAGGAACGAGCTCGGGTTTGTTTGAAAGCGTTTTGCGAACGGGGCCCGATAACGCCATTTCGTTAGTCTTTTAAAGACGGCTCTTAAACTTCCCCCAAGCTTTTTTTTTTGAGAGGTTGGCATATCTAAACTTGTTTCTGGTTGCAGCGATAGAAAGCGGCTATAAGTGACAAACAGTCCTGAGTCATTGAAGGGTGGCTTTGAAGAAAGTTTGCAAAATGGCGTGGTGAAGAGTTGAGACGTGTGTGAGCACGATGGCGGCGTTGCTGTCAACTGACCAAAATGGGGAACATAATCTAGCTTAAGACTTTGCCATATTTTTATTCAGAGGTCTTGATAGCAGGTCCAATCGAGGTCTTGGTAGCAGGGGTAGAAAGCGGCAACCCGTGAAACCTATTGCGAAATCACAGAAACCTGGCTATGACGGCAGTCTGCATTATGGCGTTGCGAAGAGTTAGATGTTTGTCGCTAAGATGTCGCGATGCTGTCCAGTGTCTGAAAGCCAGAGACGGTGGCCTTGTTCAAGCCTGTGCCCCTAGCCTTGCTCAATGGTTAGCATATCCGATCGCGGCCGGTCCTGGTTGTAGCAAGAGAAAGCGGCGACAAGTGGCAATTAGTCCAGTCTCCGAAATATGACATTAACGACAGCCTGTGTAATAGCTGGCGAAGATTTAGATGTGTGTCGAAAATATGTGGCGTTTATGTCATGTACCCGCAAGATGGAGACGTTTATCTTGTTTAAGCCTTCCCCCTGGTTTTGTTCAGAGGTCAGCTAACCCGATCACCGTCCTTGTAGCAGTGATTTGAAACGGCGATACGTGGCACGTAGTGCTGAGCCATCCAATAATGGCCTTGAATGCAGTCCGAATAACGGCGTGGCTAAGGGTTTCATGTTTGTCGATGAGGTGTGGGCGGCAGTCAAAAACAGAAATCTGGAGATGGTGGCCTTGTTCAAGCATTCTCCCTGGTTTTCTTCAGAGGCCAGCAAATTCGATCGCGGTTCTTGTATCAGTGAAAGAAAGCGGCGGCACGTGCCACGCAGTGCTGCGTCCTCGAAAGATGGCTTTGAAGTCAGTATGTACACTGTCGTTGGGAAGAGCGAGACGTATGTCAATTGGATGCGCCGCTGCTGCCAAGTGAGGAAAAGCTGCGGAATATTGTTTGTCCACTGCTTAGACTGCTGGCGGTGCCAAGAGGCCAACCAATTCTAACACGGTCGTGATAGCAGGAATGTAAAGCGGCTACACATGAAAAGTAGCGCGCATTCACAGAAAGCGGGCTTAGACAGTTCTATGTTTATTGCCGTGGCAAAAAGTTAGACTTGCGTCGACAAAATGCTGTGCTGCTGTCAAGTAAGTCGAAGCTGGGCAAGATGGTCTTGTTCAAGCCTTCGCCGATGTTTTTTTTATAAGAGAGCGAATCCGATCGCGGTCCTGGTAGCAAGGATGGAAAGCGGCCGGCGATATGGGGCACGTATTGCTGAGTTACCGAAAGCTTGGTTTGACGGCAGTTTTTATAATGGCGTGGCAAAACACTAGGCGTGTTTCGACAACATGCCGTGCTGGTATCGAATGACCGAAAGTTGCGGAAGATGGTTCCTTTCAATGACATCACCCCTGGTTTCGTTCAAAGGCCAGCAAATCCGATCGGGGTCCTTGTGTCAGGAATAGAAGGCGGCAAAACGTGGCACATCGTGCTGAGTCACGGAAAGTGGTTTTGACGGAAGTCTGTATAGTGGTTTGACAAAAAGCATTAGACGTGTGTCGACAAAATTTATCACTGCTGTCAAGGGACCGAAGCTTGGGGCTGATGGTCCTGTTCTAGCCTTCGCCCATGGTTTTGTTCAGTTGCCATTAAAACCGATTGCGGTCCTGGTAGCAGATATAGAAAGCTGCTTCATGTTGCACGAAGTGCTGAGTCACCAAAAGTTGGTTTTGACAGCAGTCTTTCTAAAGACGTGGCTGAGAGTTAGGCGGGCGTTTAAAAGGTGCCTCGCTGCAGTCAAGTGACATAAGGTTGGGGAAGATGATCTTGTGCAAGCCTTCGCCCACGGTTTTGTTCAGAGGTCAATTAATCCGACCGCTGTTTTGGTAGCAAGCATAACATGCGGCAACTTTTCGCACTGAGTGCTGAGTCATGGAAAGCTGGTTTTGACAGCCGTCTGTATAGTGGCGTGGCCGAAGAGTTCCACCTGTCAAAAAATGCGGCGCTGCTGTCAAGTGACCGAAAGATGGAGAAGGTTGTCTGGTTGAAGCCATCGCTCCTGGGTTTTATTCAGATGCCAGGAAATTCAATCGTGATTCTGATAACCGAGTTAGGAAGCGGTGACAGGTGGCTCGTAATCGTGAGGAACCAAGGGCTGGTTTGGACGGCAGCCCGTCGATTTGCGTGGTGAAGAGTTAAGCGCGGTTCAAACAGACTCGAAATACGAAATCCGGGGGCCGGAACCCGTACTGACGTAATCACTTCCGGCCCCCGTTTACGGGAGCTGACGTCACGGTTTGATTTGAACGGCGCGCGGCGGCTGTCGTCAAGCGCGGTGGTCGCCGCTCGCGCGGGCGCGCTCCCTCTAGATCGGGACTGGCGCGTCGCTTTGTTTCGTGATGGCGTCGTCTCGGCAGGATCCCGGCTACGAAGCTCGAATTGTGTCACTTATGAACCTTTGTGTAGTGAGGTACGTCACAAATGCAAGAACTATCAACTGGCGTCGGCTGACTACTTTCGCGGCAGCGTGTGAGCAGTACCTTCGGAGCGTGAACAAAAAGGCGACGCGAAAGGCCGTCCGCGAGCTCCTGAACTCTCGGAAAACGCTCGGCGAGTATGCCAGCAAATACCGTTGAGAATAATACAGGAAACTCCGGGCTAAAATGGGAGACGGAAGTAGAAAGCGATCCTGGCGGTGTGGAGTGGACAACTCGCCACTTTCCCCGGAAATGAATCAAGTGGGTCTGACTCACTAGAGAAATTGATTGTCTATGAAGTATTCCCATTTTTGATGCAGCATAGGCAGCATAAGCTCGTGATATTGGACCTCTTGGTATTTTGATGTCAAAATGCAGTGTGTTGCATAGACCAGGCAGGATTTGTATAGCGATTTTGTAAAATCTAAATAATTATTAACCTTTTCTGAGCTTACTGATTTATTTGTTTTATTCCTACCGAAACATGTCTTATTAGATGCTCTTGGCTCCAAGTGACCATCATTGGCAATAGGCATAAATATTTTATGAGACCGACTTGAAATGACTCCAAGTGACTAGAATTCATAATTATGTGATTTTTTGTGTGCTTGCTCCTATGAACGGTTTCAAGTAGCTTTTGTTGGCAATTAGCATCTTCTTTGACCAGATTGACCTTAAATGACTACCAATAGCTATTGATGAGATAATTGACAATTACCCATTTCGGCGTTGGTGAATGCACATGGTTTCAACTGGCTATTATTGGCTATCAGCCTCCACTTTTATATATGTTTGATACATATCGCTACAAATATTAATGAGTAATGAAAACTGAGCGATTTCTGTTTATAAAATGGAATGACTTCAGGTGGCTATTGTTGGCGATTAGAATATATTTCTGACCAGATTGGCGTAATGGCCACTAATGGCAGTTAGTCAGTATAATAGCAATTATCTGCTGTCTGAGTGTTTACGAAAGAGAATGGCTTCAAGTGGCTATTACTGGCTATAAGCACCTATTTTCTAATAGATTGGCTGCAAATGGCTACAAACCGCTATTAGTAGATAACTATTGCTTGAGCTATTTTTTTATATTTACGAAATGGAATGGCTTGAAGTGGACAATGTTGGCTATTTGTAATTATTTTTGACCAGATTGAATTCAAATGGCTGCTGATGGACATTGATGAGATCATTAAACAATTACGTGCTATTTCAGTACTTAAAATGAGTATGGCTTCAAGTGGCTATTATTGGCTTATGCATCAAATTTTAGATAAATTTGATTGAAATGGCTACAAGTGGCTATTAGTGACTAGTGTTGATATTTATGGGTGTTTTAGTGTTTAGTAACTGGAATGGCTTTAAGGGGCTATTGTTGGCTATTAGCATATATTTCTGACCAGATTGGCTTCAAATGGCTAGCAATGGCTATTTATAAGTATAATTGACAATTATGGGCTATTTCACTGTTTATGGGTGAAAATGGCCACAAGTGGCTATTAATGGCTATAAACATTTATTTGTATTGCAATGGCTTAATTTGGCTACAAATGGCTATTAATGACTACTGTTGATAGTTATGAGTGATTTTTGTGTTCCCCAACTGGACTGGCTTTAAGTGGCTATTGTTGGCTTTTATCATCTATTTCTGACCAGATTGGCTTCAAATGGCTAGCAATGGCTATCAGTGAGTATAATTGACAATTATGTGCTATTTCAGTGGTTTTGGATGAAACTGGCTACAAGTGGCTATTACTGGTTATAAGCATTTAAATTGGCTTAAAATTGCTACAAATGGCTAGTAGTGACTAGAGTTGGAATTTGTCAGCAGGTTTTATGTTTACTAACTGGAATGGCTTTTAGTGGCTATTGTTGGCTATTAGCATCTATTTCTGGCCAGATTCGCCTCAAATGGCTTGCAATGGCTATTAGTGAGTATAATTGACAATTATGTGCTATTTCAGTGGTTTTGGATGAAACTGGCTACAAGTGGCTATTACTGGCTATAAGATTTTAGATTGGCTTAAAATTGCTACAAATGGCTAGTAGTGACTAGTGTTCATATTTATAAGCAGGTTTTATGTTTACTAACTGGAGTGGCTTTTTGTGACTATTGTTTGCTATTAGCATCCATTTCTGGCCAGATTTGCCTCAAATGGCTTGCAATGGCTATTAGTGAGTATAATTGACAATTATGTGCTATTTCAGTGTTTTTGAATGAAACTGGCTACAAGTGGCTATTACTGGCTATAAGCATTTAAATTGGCTTAAAATTGCTACAAATGGCTTGTAGTGACTAGTGTTGATATTTATAAGCAGGTTTCATGTTTACTAACTGGAATGGCTTTTATTGGCTATTGTTGGCTATTAGCATCTATTTCTGGCCAGATTTGATCAAATGGCTTGCAATGGCTATTAGTAAGTATAATTGACAATTCTGTGGTATTTCACTGTTTATGGACGAAACTGGCTTCAAGTGGCTATTATTGACTATAAGCATTTATTCTTTATCGAATTGGCTTGAAATAGCTACAAATGGCTATTAGTGGCTAGTCTTGATAGTTATGAGCAATTTTTGTGTTTACTAACCGGACTTGCTTTGAGTAGCTGTTGTTGTCTATTATCATTCCTTTTTAACCAGATTGGCTTCAATGGGCTAGCAATGGCTGTAGGAAGTATAATTGTGGACATTCATGAATAGCCATTCATAGCCATTCAATATATATTCATGAATAGCCAGGCATAGCCATTCAATAGATATTAACGAATAGCCATTCATAGCCATTTGAAGTCATTCTGGTAAAAAATAGATGGTAATAGCCAAAACTAAGCACATGAAGCCATTTCAGTTTGTAGACAAAGAAATAGCTGCTAATTATAAATACTAGTCACTTTAAGCCATTTGTAGCCGATTCAAGCCGCCCAGGTTATGAAGAGGTGATTATAGCCAAAAATAGCCAATCCAAGCCAACCAAGTCAAGAATAGATGCCTTTAGCCAATAATATCCATTGGAAGAATATATATAGACTCCAATTGCATAAATTGTAAATAATAGTTGCTGATAGCCATGTATAGCCATTTTAAGCCAATCTAACAAAAATACAAGCTAATAGCCAGTAATAGCCACTTGAAGTCGTTTTCAGTCATAATCACTGAAATAGCATAGAATTGTCAACGATATCCACGAATAGCCATTCATAGCCATTTGAAGCCAGCCTGGTAAAAAAATATATGGTAATAGCCAAAACTAGCCACATGAAGCCATTTCAGTTTGTAGACAAAAAAATTACTGCTAATTAGAAATACTAGTCACTTTAAGCCATTTGTAGCCAATTCAAGCCACCCAAGTCAGGAACAGATGATTATAGCCAATAATAGCCAATCCAAGCCCACCAAGTCATGAACAGATGCCTATAACCAATACTATCCAGTTGAAGTCATTGAAATCTATACACACTCCAATTGCATAAATTGCCAATAATAGTCGCTGATAGACATATGTAGCCATTTCAAGCCGATTTGGCCAAGAACTGCCCATAGCCAATAATAGTAGACACTTGAATCCATTCATATTCAAAACATCGTGAATACCATGCCACTAAATGTCACTAATGTTCATTCTGAAGCGATTTCAGGTGATATTGTTAAGGTGATATGCAATTGCTAACAATAGCCACTTGAAGCCATTTTCATTCATAAGTATAGAATAGCAGAATATTTCACCAATAAGCGCTAATAGCCATTTTTTGGCAATTCGAGCCAACCAGGTCAATAGCAGATGCATATAGCCAATAATAGCCATTGGAAGCCAACTCAGCCTGCAAAAAATCAAATAAGTCGAAATAATGACTGATCATCATTGATAGTCACTAGAAGTCATTTGGACCCCAAATCCGCCATATAATTTATAAACATGATAATATAGCCAATAATAGCCATATAAAGCCAAATCAGTCAGAACACAATCAGGTAAGTCGAAATAGTGACTAATAGCCAATGATAGTCACTAGAAGTTATTTGAACCACGAATCTGCCATATAAATTAAAAAAAATATTATTGTATAGCCAATAATAGCCATTGGAAGCACACTCAGCCCGCACACAATTAAATAACTCAAAATTGTGACCAATAGTCATTGATAGTCAGTATAAGTCATTTGAACTCCGAATCTGGCATATAATTTATAAACATAATCATATAGTCAATAATAGTCATATGAAGACAATCAGTCTTCACACAATCAAATAACTCGAAATAGGGGCTGTTAATCATGGACAATCACCAGAAGTCATTTGAACCCTAAATCTGCCATATAATTATAAATATGAATGTATAGCCAATAGTAGCCATTGGAATCCAACTCAGTCTGCACACAAAAAATAAGTTGAAAAAGTGACCGATAGTGATTGATAGTCACGGAATTTGAACCCCAAATCTGCCATATAATTCATAAACATGATCACATAGCCAATAATAGCCATATGAAGCCAGCTCAGTCTGCACACAATCAAATAACTCAAAATTGTGGCCAAACGTCGTTAAAAGTAACTAGAAGTCATTTCAACTACATATCTATCATGTCAAATTTTGACCAAAAAGCCAAAATTAGCCATTGAAAGCCAACTCAGGCCGTGCGCAATCAAATAACTTAAAATAGTTACAGATAATAATAATAATAATAATAATAATAGTCTTTATTGACCAAAATCAACACTACAAAATGTCAGGTCTGCGGAAGCCGGTTAGGGCTTGTGTGGCGCGACCTGGCAGTGGAAGCACATTCTTCACAACAAAAATACAACACAAATTAGCGACTGGTAGTCAAAATTTAGAATGCGTATTTCTTCCATGAAACAGTCGTTTGACATTCTTTTTAAGGTGATAATTCGATTTGGAAGTGAATATAGAGTCAGATAATGCGTTGAATATTTTCGGAACATAAAATGCCCTAATGCTTTCCCCATAGCGACTATATACACCTGGGACTTCGAAGCGAGTATTACACCTTGTTGTACGTGGTGCAACTCTTTGAATGATAAAGTCCCTGTTCCAAAAGTAGTGCTGCACGACAGTTTGCAAAAAAAGAGAATAAAAACAAGGTAACTGAAGCAAGGCGAAGATATTGTCACTTGAACATTGCGATAAATTGTAGGACACACTTGTAGCAGCCGTGCCAGCTGTACCACTGGAGCGAGAGAAAAGAAGCCGAGACGCACGAGAACAGACCACGAGACACGAGCTTTGCGATTCGGCGACCGAGCGGACCGGCGGCTAGATCGGACGATGTTTTCTACTGTTACGGTTTTCTTGTAAATATTGTATATCAAATATGTTGAGTGCCACCTGACTGGTACCCACATAACTGGTGACCCGGACGTCCCCGGCCATGCAGTCTGGTGAAGGAGCCCCCCTGTCAAGTAGCCCCACAGCAAGTACCTCCCAGATGACCGCCACCTTGGGAATTGGAGCTACCGCGGTCCTCACCTTACCAAAGTTCTGGGCCGAGGACCCGGCGCTCTGGTTCGTGCAAGTTGAAAACAAGTTCCGCTTGCACCGCATTACCTCCCAGGCTCGGCAGTACGAATTTCTCATCGACGCCCTCCCGCCGCAAGCCGCCACCGAGGTCCGAGATATTCTGCTGTCCCCGGTCAGCGACACGCCTTATGACGTACTCAAGGAGGCCTTGATCAGTCGTCTTGTTGCCTCCGAACAACGACGCCTTCAGCAGCTCCTCAGCGCTGAAGAGCTAGGCGACCGCCGACCTAGCCAGTTCTTGCGTCATCTGCAGCACCTGCTGGGTGACAAGGCGGCCTCCGTCGACGCCGCCATCGTCCGCGAACTCTTTCTACAGAGGCTTCCGGCTTCTGTTCGCGTCGGCTTAGCGGCGGCCCACAGGCTTCCCCTCGTTGAACTAGCCGAGCTGGCGGATCGAATCATGGAGGTTACCGGCCCCACTATCGGTGCCACGCAGCAGTCTCCAGACCTCGTCTCCGACATCGCCGAGCTGCGTCGAGCTGTACAGGACTTGACGACCACTGTAGCCGAATTTCGCCGAGAATTTCGACACCGGTCTCAGTCCTCACAGCGGCACTCACAAGGCCGCGCGCAGCACGCTGGTCGTGACAACCGCCGTCGAGCATCACCATCGCCTCGACTCTCGGGCAACTTGCTCTGCAGGTACCACCGACAATTTGGATCAGAGGCCCGCCATTGTCACCCTCCCTGTTCCTGGGATCAGGAAAACGGGACGGCCGATCGCTAGTGGCGGCGAGCGACCCATATCGGCCCACCAGTCGCCTATTCCACATCCATGACAAGCTGGCACGGCTGCCAGCCGTGCCAGCTTGTCATGGATGTGGCGCTCCAGTGGTGCCAGCTGTACCACTGGAGCGAGAGAAAAGAAGCCGAGACGCACGAGAACAGACCACGAGACACGAGCTTTGCGATTTCCCCACCCACTCTACACTTCCGACGCAAGTGGCCAAGGCCACTTGTCTAAGGGGGGGCATCTGTAGCAGCCGTGCCAGCTGTACCACTGGAGCGAGAGAAAAGAAGCCGAGACGCACGAGAACAGACCACGAGACACGAGCTTTGCGATTCGGCGACCGAGCGGACCGGCGGCTAGATCGGACGATGTTTTCTACTGTTACGGTTTTCTTGTAAATATTGTATATAAAATATGTTGAGTGCCACCTGACTGGTACCCACACACTTTTCAACATCCCCTTCAAGATACCATCAATTCAATCGTGCCATTGCAGGGACCAATTAAAAAAGAGAGTAATGCCGTATCGGAGCACACTATAGGCCCGAGAATGCATTATCAACTTTCTCACTGCAAACGGAAGAAGCATTTTTAAATTGTAAAGCTGGCATAAAACACTTCGGAGACGGTTCGCAACAAAAGCCATATGCGTATTCCATGATAAATCGAAATCAAAAAAGATACCAAGATACTTCACTGAACTAACATACTGTTATTGATTGTCATTGATAGTCATTGATTGTCATTAAAAGTCATTTGGAGCCGAAATCCGCCATATAATTAGGAAATAAAATCAAATATCAAATAATAGTCATTCACATCCAATCTTAGACATAACATTACAAATATCACGAAATGGTCACTAACGGTCATTAAACTCTATCACAAATGGAACTACCTAATAAACAACTGCTTGGTCTATATGCCCCGAAATAGCTTAGGATATTGGCCCAGAGCCATTAATAGCCCTTGGAAGGCAATCTAGTTTATACTCGTTCAATTAACTCAGAAATATAATCCAATAGTAATCGCAGTCATTAGAGGCTAACCAGGCCCCCTAAACGACAGGTAAAACTGAACCGGACACTATTTCTACTTCCTTATAAATACTGACTCTTCGTTAAACAGCCAGTGTAGCATTTACTGGCTGTAATTAGTACGTGGTGTAGCATTTCCAGACTCATTGAAAGTGAATCTCATGCAATTTAAAATAATGACCCATAGGAGCAATTACGTATTTGAATTGCTGTGCTTTATTTCTAACTGCAAAGAGCCAGTCACTACAGGTAGTAAGAGCCATAGCCTTTAGAGTGGTCCATAAACTGTCAATTTACTTGAAAGTCACTTATTGCCAGCAGGTCATTTTTACCAGGTGTAATACTGTACTTAGGTCTATATAATCTAAATACTTAGTGCTAATATGAAGCGCACCTTATTATCAGAAATACCGTGTATCAGCTCTTGCTCAATTGAAATAGGCACACCGATTTGCCATATATTTACAATTACTGATAGTGTGAAGAGAAGAAATCGTGCAGTGAATGACTGTTTTCCTTTTAATTTCGAGCGCATAGTTTCCCATCCCACGCCGAGAGATGGCAGCACTTCTGTGTCTCCCGACAACCCCATGTATTTTGGCTCGAGTTTCCAGTATTGGTAGTCAATGGTATTTGATGCCAGCATCGTGAGACAGATGTACGAAGACCCCGACGGCCAGGACTTGTTCGAGTGATTCCGAATGTCACGAGCCAGGTAGGGTGTGCTGCTTTTTATTTTGAATTATTTTCATGTTATATATCATGTGGCGTTCCACGCGCGTCGCTCGCACGAATACTCACGTGGAGAGTGCTCTCCCCCTTTGAAACCACGTTTATATCATGTTTAACGCGGCAGGATCACGAAAGCAGCTTTCGCAACAAGTCACACGCTTGTCAGATTTTTCTGCGTCTGTGCTATAAAAAATAGCAATGGCATGCCCATGTGCAGCTCATACGACACACTCTTTCTGTTCACTAAATCTGGTCACAGTGTTGTGCTCCTTTGAGTGCATGTATTTATTTATTTATTTATTTATTGAAAGTACCCTCAGGGCCCCAAGGCATTACAGAGGGGGAGAGCACATACATGAAACAAAGATAGTAATATAGTAACAAGTCAACAATATTAAATATACAACAAACAAATAATAATAATAATAATAGGTCATGGGTCACTGCTAAAATAGCTAGTGATGGAATTTCTAAACAAGTTAGTATCAGTTATAGTAGCAATCAAACCGGGGAGGTGGTTCCATTCCTCGGCTGTGCGGGGTAAAAAAGAAGATTGAAATGTTGTGGTAAACGAACTTGGAACTCCAACTTTATGCTGATGGTCAAGACGGGATGAAATGTAAAAGGGGGGAGTAATCATCCGATTGCGTAGGAGAGGGTTATGAAAATACATTTTAGGAAATAGACATAGGCGTGAAATTTTACGTCGCAAGGAGAGAAGTGGTAAACATAAACTATTTTTCATTGATGTGACACTAGCAGTACGATGGTAGTTGGAAAGAATTAAACGGGCTGACCTATTCTGAATGGATTCCAATGCAGTAATTAGAGTATCGTGACCGGGATCCCAGATGGAGGCTGCATATTCTAATTTAGGCCTGATGAATGTTTTGTAGAGGATCAATTTTAGTGAAATAGGTGCCAATGAAAAGTTGCGTTTTAAGTAGCCCAACATGCAGATAGCACGGGTAGTAACATACTGAATGTGGGGTTTCCATGAAAGGTTATTTGTTAAGTGAACACCAAGGTACTTGTACGTTGCCACTTGCTCCAAAAGGTTGCCATCTAGGTGGTAACAGGGACTGTTGTTAGGCTTGCGGGACACTCTCATTTGTTTACATTTACTAGTGTTTAGTTTCATTAGCCATAATTCACACCAACGAGAGACAGAGTTAATATCAGACTGAAGTGTAGACAGGTCAGAATCGTGACAGATTTCACGGTAAATTACACAGTCATCGGCAAAGAGACAAACGGATGAAGACACATATGACTGTCACGGTTCGGCCGGAGACGTTGCGAATGCGATAGAGGCGATGCCGAAAACGAATAATATACTACCCATTATATTCACAAAAAAACAAGACGAAGATATAACGGAAAGCATGGGAGTATATACACAGTAACAGGGGAAATAATACACACACACGCTTAAACAAATCTACAGTTCCAAGAAATGAAGCTGTTCGGAGTAGGCCTTACAGTTTTAGATCGTTGCGTCGACGAACCGAAGCGACTTGCCCAAGGCAGCGAAGGCCCCTGTCTCCTAGGCTTCTGAAGGGGAGTGTGGAACTCTCGCCGCGACGGCTTGTGCACAGCAAGGGTCGGGCGCGTCCTGGAGCGTAGCCATGGACCCCATCCGCCGCTTCCTCCCGGTCTCGGTCTTCGATTCTAACTATCCCGCCGTCCTCTTCTTTTTCTTCCCCTCCTCAAATCGGGACATCATCTTCTTTCTTTTTGCCCCTTCAACTTCCTTTTATGTCAGGCCTTAGAATCATGACAATGACGAAGCCCGTTGTGCTTCCTTGTCCTTCGTGCTCGCTAGGATGTGTGCTTACAAGCTGCTTGTGAGTGAATTCTGCACGAAAGCTCCCGCTGCAGAACCCAGGGATCTGGGTTAAATCCCCACCCCTACATATTTCGATCTGGATGAGCACCGTACCACCAGACGTTCGTGTTTCACTGCGTGACTGGTGTTAAAGACCCTAGAGCTAGCGGTCGTACACTATACTGCATAAAAACTCTCGGCACATTGATACTTTAGACCCATGTTGTTGTAAAAAAAACTATCTCCAAACTCCGGTCTAAAACATGCTTTTCGTGCAAGGCTCGTCAAATTATGAGGCGCTGGAGAAATGCAGCCTTCTGCGTTAAGTCCTTATTTCGAACTCTTTTTGTTCGCCTTCCGCCCATTGAAAAGCATGCGGGAAGGGCCTTATAACGCACCTGGTATCGCTGCGCCGCAGCGTTCTTCCGCATCAAAAAGTTCGTCTGCTTTCTTCGCCGTCACCATGGCAACGAACGCCGAATGAATAGAAGCACGCACGGTACCGCCGCGTGAAGCTAGCAACAGCTGACGCCATTTTACGAACGCCGTCTGCTAGCCAAAGCCGAACGCGGTGTGTCAGATCAACCGCCGGTGCGCCGCTAGCAAAGACGACGAAGCTGAGACACGCCGACGGCGATCGAGCAAGCAACAACACCGCGGGACGACTGCAAGGGCGGCGTTTATTTTGATCACAGGCGCGAAATAAGCAAGAACAATTTTTATTTGAATCATAACACCCGATATCCAAGTTGGGGACCACATACCTTTGCTGGGTCTTTCCTGTGAACTTTTTACAGAGACACGGGGTGCCGCATTAAAACACAGCTCCGTTTGCAAAATATGGGGGCCCTGAAAAGGACCGTTTAGACCGCTACCAGAACCTATAACTGACGTAACGAGCACTTGACGAGCGGTTGGCGCATAAGTCGTCTTTATGCATGCAGGCGGGTGACGGGCTCAGCGCAGCGGATCCCTCGATGTCACCGGGGCCGTCAGAATCCTCGCCTTGTCTGCGTCAGTGCTCTAGATATTGGCGGCCGCGGCAACGAACGACTGGAATCTATCAGTGTTTCCGCGCGCCTTGTCTCTCCTCCAAAACATGAACTTTGCAAGGGGACCAGTGAAATGGTGGCTCTCGCACCGTTCAGATGGAAGAGAGTTTTTGACGGGGGCCCAGGTGCAATCCACCGTATTGGTGTGCGCACCAGTGTTCGCGTCGACAAAGTTAAGCTTATGGTTGACGGTGAGGTGCGTGAAGCGAGCGTCATCTGCAAGCTTGCGATAGCCAGCCCAACAATCAGTGATTATTCTTGTTTCACGGCGGACCCACTCGGCTATTAGCCCTTGCATGGTTTTAGCGTCACGGGTCTCCACGGGAACAAGAAAGCAGCACCCTCTGCAACGCGCCACACCGCCGAAAACCCACTGGCCAGGCCTTAAATACCCGCGATGGTACTTGTGCCGACCGAACATACTCTCGTCTAGTTCTACAGTCACGCCGTCGCCACCAATCATGTCTGAATGCTTAAAGACGGCATTTACCACAACCTCCCGACAAAGGCTCGCCCACTCAGTTATTGTCTTACTTGCGATATCAGCCTCCCGCTGAATGACGGCGCACGGCAGGTTCTGGCATCCGGAGGATGATTTTCATGAGTTGGAGAAGCGTCAGGTGCGAGCCTTCGAAAAAGGAACCGCTCTGAGCTTTGACCGGCTTTCTCTTGGGCAGCTCACGAATCATCCACACACCGTACCCCCGTAACCCCCCCCCCCCCCCCCCCCCCCGTGTAGCCATCCGCAGAACTAGCCCGGACTTGCAGCTTGTCATCGCAGCTTCGCACTCTGGACACGCACGAAAACCCAGGAGCCAGGAGCAGGCCAACGCGCTAAAGCAAATTAATTGCTTCAAGAGGGTCTTTCATGGCGCCAAGAAGACGGCGCAAGTTGAACGCCATGGCACTGCGATGCTCACCTCTGGAAGAACAAAGCGCCGAGGGGGGACTGCGCGCTTCTTTGCATTTATTATATTTATTTCATCCGCCATTTTATACCTCGTGACACAATTCTAACAAACTCATTGGTTGATCGGTCGGACCACACCATCGCGTGACAAAAAAAAAAAAAAAAAGAAAAACGCCAAACGTGTGTCCACAGACGGCATCACCACAGAGAAGGGAGCAGTCGAACTCAACAACAAAATGAAGTAACAAAGTAAATAAAAAAAAATAAGAAGGGAGCCGTTGGAGTTTCGGACGGCGTCTTCTTTGATGAGAGGAGCTGCTCTGGCCAGAGCGGCCAAAGCAGCCGTGCTGCTCTGTCTGCTCGGAATATTCCTTTTTGTTCTTTTTCTTACTCTACAGGGTGCCACGACCCTTATTTGAAGCTGATTTGTTAAATTAATAACAAACAACGGGTTGGAACGGAGGAGGTAGAGAGTCTTGGCGTCAGAATTTGACGTGGTAGAAAAGAAAAGAAAATAACGAATGCACAATACATACCGTATGCCAAGACCGTTATACTCCGCACTTGGCAAGGCCTTATGACGCAGCCGACGACCGTTAGGCTATTTATTTTGTTTCTTTTGATTTTTTATCGTGACGACTACTCCACTGTGCCTCAGAGTCTCCAGCGGAGATCCGGTAGTTTTTAATAATTATTATTTTTGTCGTTTGAAGGGCACTCTTCGTATGCTGCTTCGTTTCTGACCCCATAAAAATATAGGGCGGGATTACTTTGCATCACGTATAAAAGAAATAAAAAAAATTTAATTCATGGTCGGATTGGTTTGTGGATACAATTAGTCCAATAAAATTAGTCCAATAATTGATAAGTACGATTATTTATCTTCATTATTAGCATCTTTTGTGTGCATGCGTGAAATACAGCACCCAACGAGAAGACACGAGAACAACGCTGCAACTGCTGGACCATAGACCACTTTTGAGGAAATGCGCCGAAAGACAGGGAGAGAGTAAGGGATACAAAAAGTAGACTATTTTATGTCACCAAATTCCTGGGCGGGGAACACTTGGCGGTATCAGTGTATCGTTTTGAAAGCGATACAGAAACACGTCGGGGACTCTGGACTTCTGGACCAACTTTGAGTGCGTGCGCGTCTGATGTGCGTGTATGCCATTCTTTCTTTTTAGATTGTAGCCGCGAAATATCCACACGGACTAGAGCCTGAGTAATGCAGAGTTGTTACTCAGGCCCCAGTCAGTGTGGATTTTTCGCGCCTATAATCTAAACAGAAAGAATATTTTTATGGCGTCAGGAACGAAGCAGCATAGAAAGAGTGCCCTTCAAACGACAATAATAATTACTAAAACCTGCATTGCGGATCGCCGCTGGAGACTCCGAGGCACAGTCCCAGGTAGCACCAAACATTGTAGTAACGTTATTTTATTGTTGCATATGTTTAAATAACGTTATGTGTTATACCTTAACATTAATGTAACGTTCAAGTTAAACATATTATGTTTTAGTTGTATTTGAAACATTAGTATAACGTTTCAGTAAAACATATAATGTTATATGTTGTGTTATTAACGTTAATATAACATCACATATGTAACTGCGAAATAACGTTAAAAATAGAACGTTCAAATAATGATTTTGGAACATTTATTACTAACGTTATTTCTGTGTTAATATTGAAACGTTAATGTAACATCACATACGTAACTGAGAAATAGCATTAAAAATAGAACATTCAAATAATGATTTTGGAACATTTATTACTAACGTTATTTCTGTGTTAATATTGAAACGTTAATGTAGCATCACATATGTAACTGTGAAATAACGTCAAAAATAGAACGTTCAAATAATGATTTTGGAACATTTATTACTAACATTATTTCAGTGTTAATAATAAAACGCTAACGTAACATCACATATGTAACTGTGAAATAGCGTTAAAAATAGAACGTTCAAATAATGATTTTGGAACATTTATTACTAACGTTATTTCTGTGTTAATATTGAAACATTAATGTAACATCACATATGTAATTGTCAAATAATGTTAAAAATAGAACTTTAAAATAATGATTTTGCAAGATTCATTTCTGTTAATATTGAAATATTAATGTAACATCACATACGTAATTGTCAAATAATGTTAAAAATAGAACTTTAAAATAATGATTTTGGAAGATTCATTACTAACATTATTTCAGTGTTAATAATAAAACGCTAATGTAACTTTATTTGTAGAACAATAAAATAATGTTGAAAATAAAACATTCAAATAACTTTATTTGTAAAACAATAAAATAATGTAAAAAATATATGTTCGCCGGTTCCTTTTTTTTCTTTTTTTTTTGCCCGATTTTTTAAAGGTTTTCCTGAAAGTACTCTACCTGCCCTGTGATAGTTGCAAGGAGGTGAAGATAGAGGATTAAGTACGGGAGAAAACGGAAAGAAGAAAAAAGGAAATTTTTCTCAATTAATTAATTCGAAGCTAGGCGGCGCAAGCTACCGCCCGTTATAAAGGGAAATGCCGGAACAGCCAATATTCATCCATCCGCGTTCCCGCCACTGCAACTGTGGCCCCTGCCACCGCTGGTTTCGCCGGTTCGATTTCTTCGAGCGAACTTCTGGGACAATTTGAACAGCTTGAACTAGTTTGAACTTTGAGTTACTTTGATTTCCAATTAAGCTACGTCCAGCCGCGTTCACAACGGGGACTGCTGACTGATAAAGCGGACAACCGAACAGCTTCTGGACGGCGGGACTCGAGAACCGTAGGTAACCACCTTTTTGATAACCACTGTGCACGTGCTTATTTTCTTGAAAACAATCTGACGTAAACTGGTATCCTGTCGTTCTCTTTGTTTCAAAAGTAACAAGAGGGGGAAAAATGAAATGACATAGAAAACCGTTACATCGTATGTGCAACCGGCAAAAAAGAATTATTGCCTAGAGCGTCCGCGACCATCTTGCAGACATTTTTCCGAACTCAGTTTTTGTGGCGGCGGATAGGGATTTGATGGTCGACAGAGCAGAGGACAGCGACAACGGAGCGAAAGAGGTTTTAAGCAGTGCTACCGAACGGTTTCAGTGATCTTTGCGTGGACACAGATTCAGAGTCGGGTGGTACTGAAATCCGGTCGTAAGGTCTTTTGAGCTTGGCAAGCGAGCTATAGTAGCTACATGGGCTAGGTCATCAGTGCGACGGTGTGCCCAGCAGTTTCTTTGCGATTTTGGAAATTCTTCGTGAAATTTGGGCAAGTGCTAGTGAGAGGTTTGGTTCCACATGGAGACACGACTGTTTGTTTTGCCTGTTGCAAAAGCTGAAAATGTCAGTCCCCACAGGTATGCACAATGGCAAGGAGGGCAGGAGAACTTTTCGAGAAGCTTGTTTGAAAACAGGTGCAACTCGCAGTACTTTTTCAACAAAAATGTTTGCTATTAGTCGACAACTGCCCACATTATCTCTCCGTCATCCCTGCAAATCTTTTACAAAGGGCTGAATATTCAACTAAGCGAAGTAAGTTCAGGAAAGCATGCTATGCTTCCTTTATAGCACCTTGTTAACAAGTTTAGGCGTTTTGCATTTAGTATTGTGTTGTTTTGTTTGCAGGCAAAGAAGTCCTAAGCATCGTGTCCAAAGCAGGAAGTGCTGGTGCGAATCTCAGCTCTAGAAAGACGACATTCTGTGTTTACTTTTATTTTATCCTTTACAAACAATTTATTCATGAGTATTTGCCACCAGCTCAGTATGGCAATAATGTTTTTTTTTGTCTTGCTTTCATTTAGTCATCGGTTGTGGACATTTCTTTTAAAACCTTTTCCTAATCATGTGTTCAGACAGGTTTTTAAGCTTTTTATAGCTCTATTTTTACTTTTGCAACTTGAACATTCATAGCTGCTCGGTATGAGAATGCGGAGAGCTCAAACTCCTCTGAAACGCCCTCGCGGTTGGAGTAGGATGTGAATGTTTGCGAACATTTATTAAATTATAATAAAGAGAAACAATTTTGGTATGAAGCGAGTCCACTGTAAAACCGTAAGATGACATTTTAGTTCTTGTAGCATTCATTTTAATAAGAAAGTTTGTGAGCAGGAAAGATAATTATGCTTTCTTTCATGATGGCAAGCTTTTTCCACCAAAATTAGTGCTAGCATCCTCGGTGCTATTTTTTATGTGCCTCAAATTAGGCTTAAGATAGACGTCAGCTCATAGAGAATTTTTATTTTTATTATTTTTTGATCCATGTAATGTCGTGTTTTCAAACTTTTGCACCCTACTACAATCGCCAGGGCTACATTCTACCAGAGTTCGAGGTCGTTGTGATGTCTGGTTTATTTTTGCGGTAGAGAAACACTGTTGAGTTTTCTCGCTCCTTTCTTTAATTATGTGAGCTTCATGAACCCAATTTACAGGCCTTCAAGCTTCTTCAAAAGTATGAATTTTTTTCATAATTGTTCACTTTAATTTTTTTTTTTTTTAGAGGGAAAATAATTTTAACTGCATAGTCTAGCAATATTGTCGCTGCTCATGTACACTTCAATGTTCCAAATTTGGAGAGTCAATAAATGTACTCATAAACATGTACCAAACTGTTTTCTTTTCACAGCAGGGGTAGACTGCAATTAATCACCTGGGAATCACGGTGTTCGGCGCAAAAAACAACAGACATAAGAGAGAAAACAGACATACAGGTGCCACTCACAACTATATATATTTGAAAAGTTCAGAAAAACAGGAATACATCTATCGTCAATATTCATCACGTCCACGCATGCGCTTAGCCATGTGATATACGCCTCATCTAACACATGGCTAAGCGCATGCGTGGACGTGATGAAGATGACAATGTATGTATTCCTTTCTTTCTGCACTTTTCAAGTACAGTTGTGAGTGGCACCTGTATGTCTGTTTTCTCTCTTGTGTCCATTGCTTTTTTGTGCCTTACACTATGATTTCCAACGTTCACCAACTAGCCCAACTACAAGTTCTTCTAAAATTAATGATCTGTATGGTAGCTTGTTCGTGCTGTGCTAAATCTGGTGATGGTTGTATCCCACACTTTCTCCCAAGGGAACACTTTTCTCTTCAATTAGGGGTGTGTCGAGTGGCATGATGGCTAAGCTGAATAAATGAATTTCTGATTATTCCTCCCCGGGAACGTGTGAGGCGCACACAGCTGTTTATGTTCCGAACAAGTGTATTTCTATATTTATTCTTACATCTGTTGTCACAAAGAAGCTTTGTGATGGTTTAGTGTTGAATATTTTAAATTATTATGCCTCTCACAAACACACACTGTTCAATTACTGGGACAACCAGTATATGGCCAAACAGATTTGATAAGCTTGGGAGAATGATAAACATAGATCAACTTTTGTTTGCTTGTTTATCATTCTCTGCTTAGATCTTACTTGAAACTTTGGGTGAAGAGTGCAAAGACATTACAATAATCATAAATTAAAAGGCCACTTGGAGTAGAATCCTTTTCTGACATATATGTACAGACGTGGAAAGATTCAACGAAGCCACAGGAGCGTGCGGCCTCTAGATACTCGTGCACTTCATGACGGCAGCGAAAAGAACTAGTATCGATGGCTGCTGCAGCTAGCTGTGAAATTAGCTGCTGTCAGCATCCGTTTAGATGACCTGCTCTGCCGCCCTGCTACCATACTAACGACCATACGCCTAGAGTGGCACTCTCTACGCTGCATCTCAATAAGGCTGGTTATCTGTATTGAATAAGCTGATCGTGTGAACTTGGAATTGCGGAACGCAACAGAATGTCTTTCCTTTTTGTTTTCGCTACAGTTCCAGTGAAGCACAATAAGCTTTGATTCACATCACGACAACCATATTGAACCAAAAGCATGCATCGTTGCAAATAAAGTTCTTGAAAAGCGCATTGTCTGTTCAGCTGACAAAACATTTCAATGTCAGTGTACAGTGCACCACTTTAGGCAAATGACTTTCAGTATGGCAGCAGTGCAGGTCATATAACTGGGTGTTGATAGTCGCTAATCTCGCAATCTGCCAGCACTAGAGGGGATAGTTCCCCACGCCACCGGCAGGACGCGCACACATAGTTCGAGGTTACACGCTACAGTGGCTTTGTTTGTTTGTTTTTTTGTTTTTTTTTCGATTGTATTAGCAAAAAGCGCACCTAGCCTGGTTAGTGTTCACGAAAAAAAATATGCAAATGCTTTTATGAAAAAATGTATGGAGGGACTGTTAAGAGTCACGAAGACAAACCATACATGTCTGTTTTATTTAGTCTTCACTGGTGTGGAATATTGAAATGTGTTAATCTGCTGTTTTGAAAAGGTCTAATAATGATTGTGCCTCACATTTTTATGCTCATTGCAAAGCCCCCATCTTCTGAGTAAACAATACTCAATAATAGCTAGGGTATCATTGCTGTGTAGAATTGTTTTGGCCCACCATATATTGTTTCAAGGAGTGTTAAAGCTTATGAAACAGAAGAGAATGTTACTGCACTGGTGAAATGTCTGCAACGTTTGGAGGAACACCTCTGAACCATAAAGGCATATATATACTGTGTGTAGGGAACATCTGAACTAAGGCTACTTCAAACACTAATTTGACTGTGTTGCAGGGCTTGCACCTTGGTAAGACGACTGAGTTATTGTACGTGACAGGTGTTGCCATGGCGATTCACCGTCTCTCGGCAACAGCCCTGGCAATGCAGTCAAACACAACTGTCTGAACCAGACTTTTACAGTATATATTTCTCTTCATGGTTCAGAACACTCCTCCGAACATTTTGCATACATTTTGCTGTAGTCGGTGACAGGTCAAGAACCAAGTGGAAGCTCCTTCCACCTCTTTCCTCTTTAGCAGAGCGAACACTGGAGAGGAGGCGACCTCCCCAGCGTTTGCTCTGCTCAAGTGGAAAGAGGTGGGAGGAGCTTCTACCTGGTTCTTGACCTGTCACCGACTATAATGTGGTAATAACATGTTTTACGAATGTTACTATAACGTTTACCAGAACATTATTTTAATGTTTTGTAAACATTATATTTCTGTTATAATAACGCTACGTAAAAAATTTATTTATGTTGTACAAATGTTACTAAAATGTTTACAGTAATGTTATGCTAATGTTTTCCATACATTGTATTTACGTTGCAAAATTGTTTTCCAAGTGTTCAAATAACGTTTATCAAAACGTTATAAGAATGTTCTGCCAAACGTTCAAATAGCTTTATACAGGCGGACATTAAGGACATTCCTCAAACGTTTGGGACAAACATAAAAATAACATTATTCTAATGTTTTCGTGTTACCTGGGGTGGAGTAGTCGTCACGATAAAAAATCAAAAGAAACAAAATAAATAGCCTGACGGTCGTCGCCTGCGTCATAAGGCCTCGCCAAGTGCGGAGTATAACGGTCTTGGCATACGGTATGTATTGCGCATTCGTTATTTTCTTTTCTTTTCTACCACGTCAAAATCTGACGCCAAGACTCTCTACCTCATCCGTTCCAACACGTTGTTTGTTATTAATTTAACAAATCAGCTTCAAATAAGGGTCGTGGTACCCTGTAGGGTACGAAAAGGAATAAAAAGGAATATTCCGAGCATCCAGAGCAGCACGGCTGCTCTGGCCGCTCTGGACAGAGCAGCTCTTCTCATCAAAGAAGACGCCGTCCGAAACTCCAACGGCTCCCTTCTAATTTTTTTTTATTCACTTTGTTACTTAATTTTGTTGTTGGGTTCGACTGCTCCCTTCTCTGTGACGATGCCGTCCGTGGACATACGTTTGGTGTTTATTTTTTTTTTTTTGTCACGCGATGGTGTGGTCCGACCGATCAACCAGTGAGTTTGTTAGAATTGTGTCACGAGGTATAAAATGGCGGATGAAATAAATATAATAAATGCAAAGAAGCGCGCAGTTCCCCCTCGGCGCTTTGTTCTTCCAGAGGTGAGCATCGCAGTGCCATGGCGTTCAACTTGTGCTGTCTTCTTGGCGCCATGAAAGAGCCTCTTGAAGCAATTAATTTGCTTTAGCGCGTTGGCCTGCTCCTGGCTCCTGGGCTTTCGTGCGTGACCAGAGTGCGAAGCTGCGTGACAAGCTGCAAGTCCGCGCTAGGTCTGCGGAGGGCTACACGGGGGGGGGGGGGGGGGGGGGGTTGTGTGGATGACTCGTGAGGTGCCCAAGAGGAAGTCGGTCAAAGTTCAGTGCCGGGGCGAAGTCTCGATACGGAGCGGTACCCTTTTCGAAGGATCGCACGCACCTGACGCTTCTCCAACTCATGAAAATCATCCTCCGGATGCCAGAACGTACCGTGGGCCGCCATTCAGCGGGAGGCTGATATCGCAAGTAAGACAATAACTGATTGGGCGAGCCTTTGTCGGGAGGTTGTGGTAAATGCCGTCTTTAAGCATTCAGACATGATTGGTGGCGACGGCGTGACTGTAGAACTAGACGAGAGTATGTTCGGTCGGCACAAGTACCATCGCGGGTATTTAAGGCCTGGCCAGTGGGTTTTCGGCGGTGTGGCGCGTTGCAGAGGGTGCTGCTTTCTTGTTCCCGTGGAGACCCGTGACGCTAAAACCCTGCAAGGGCTAATAGCCGAGTGGGTCCGCCGTGAAACAAGAATAATCACTGATTGTTGGGCTGGCTATCGCAAGCTTGCAGATGACGCTCGCTTCACGCACCTCACCGTCAACCATAAGCTTAACTTTGTCGACGCGAACACTGGTGCGCACACCAATACGGTGGATTGCACCTGGGCCCACGTCAAAAACTCTCTTCCATCTGAACGGCGCGAGAGCCACCATTACACTGGTCACCTTGCAAATTTATTGTTTTGGAGGAGAGACAAGGCCCGCGGAAACACTGATCGATTTCAGTCGTTCGTCGCCGCGGCCACCAAGATCTAGAGCCCCGACGCAGACAGGGCGAAGATTCTGACGGCCCCGGTGAATTCGAGGGATCCGCTGCGCTGAGCCCGTCACCCGCCTGCATGCATAAAGACGACTTATGCGCCAACCGCTCGTCAAGTGCTCCTTACGTCAGTTATAGGTTCTGGTAGCGGTCTAAACGGCCCTTTTCAGGTCCCCCATATTTTGCAAACGGAGCTGTGTTTTTAATGCGGCACCCCGTGTCTCTGTAAAAAGTTCACAGGAAAGACCCAGCAAAGGTATGTGGTCCCCAACTTGGATATCGGGTGTTATGATTCAAATAAAAATTGTTCTTGCTTATTTCACGCCTGTGATCAAAATAAATGCCGCGGTTGCAGTCGTCCCGCGGTGCTGTTGCTCACCCATTCGCCGTCGGCGTGCCTCAGCTTCGTCGTCTTTGCTAGCGGCGCACCGGCGAAGCCGCCCTTTGATCCGAATAAATGCCGCCCTTGCAGTCGTCCCGCGGTGTTGTTGCTTGCTCGATCGCCGTCGGCATGTCTCAGCATCGACGTCTTTGCTAGCGGCGCACCGGCGGAGGCGGTTGATCTGACACACCGCGTTCGGCTTTGGCTAGCAGACGGCGTTCGTAAAATGGCGTCAGCTGTTGCTAGCTTCACGCGGCGGTACCGTGCGTGCTTCTATTCATTCGGCGTTCGTTGCCATGGTGACGACGAAGAAAGCAGACGAACTTTTTGATGCGGAAGAACGCTGCGGCGCAGCGATACCAGGTGCGTTCTAAGGGCCTTCCCGCATGCTTTTCAATGGGCGGAAGGCGAACAAAAAGAGTTCGAAATAAGGACTTAACGCAGAAGGCTGCATTTCTCCAGCGCCTCATAATTTGACAAGCCTTGCACGAAAAGCATGTTTTTTTGGCCGTCCCGCGTCCAGTTTGTGTTACCCGGAACATGAATCTAAAGTATCAAACTGCCAAACTCTCATCTACAAGCCGTACCGCTGTCGTTCACCTTTTAATTGCCGGATGTAGCTCACACCCACAATGGTTGCAGCCAGGCAGGAAGCCAGGATGTTGTTTCGAAGGGGGGGAAGGGGGGGGGGGGGCGGGGGCTGCCCCCTTATTCCCCCTGGCCACGTGCCTGGTTGCAGCACGTCAGGTTTGAGTCTTTCTACTCCTACTCATTTTTTTTACTGTATCACCAAGACCTGCAGCTCTCAAATTATGGGCAGCGTTGCTGACGAGCCATATGGGGCATTAGGTATTGTTCTCGCTCTGTGACATCACGCGTAAATTTGTTAAAGAAAACATTAAGGGGAGAAGCTGCAAGAAGCGTCCCTCAGATTTAGAACGGACGCTGAATGTGCGAGCGGTATTCTTGTTTTCTTGGTTTAAATTTGTTTACTTCCTTCGAAGGCTGTCTCACTGCGCATGAACAGGCACCCACACACAGCAGCCTGAAAGCGTCCACACTACCGAGCAGTGGCGGATGCAGGAATTTCCTGAGGGGGGGGGGGAGGGGTGTCAGCTGTTGGTCAGCGTACCGTTTGTTTAAGAACCCCATCTCCCTCGTTTTACGCCCTAAAAGTTACACATGCGGAAATCAAGAGGGGGGTTAGGACATCTGGACCCCCCTCAAAATCCGCCCCTGCTACCAAGTAACTGCTGCCACGTAACAATTTTGAATTGCATTTATTTGAGTCTCAGCTGAGGTGGTGGTTCTAGCAAGACTGCCGGCTTCAGGTAAAGCTCTTCCACAGCGGACTTTGTATGTCAACAGTTGATGTGTGTCTGTGGGTTTTCACTTTCCATATCGCATGTAGCTGATGGGTGGACTATTATAATCTCTAGAGCAGTTAATGCAACACTGATTTGTATTTCTAGATTTGACCGTCTCCTGGCCCTCGTTGCTCCATTGTTGAGCAAGCAGGCCACCAACGCAGATAACACCATCTCTGCAGGGGAAAGGCTATGCGCCTTTCTACGGTAAGACCCTCTGGCATTCCTCACTGAAATCTTAAATTTCAACCGTCTTTATATGGTGCTCAACCATAGGTTTCACCTATGTTCTGTTACCTCGCTAACCCAGAACACCATCCTTCCACGCATTTAAACTATGCTTGCTGCATATTCATGGCTGTAGCGCGCTTAACAAAGGGATTGGAGTCTTTAAAGAAATACTGAAACGACAATTGAAATATACCACTGTTATGTACAAAAATAGGATCAATAATATTCGTAAATGGTAGGGATATTAAAATAAGTGTTTGTTTTAAACAGATGGCTATATTTTTCACCCTAAACGGCCCAATTGGGCAAGCGATCGAAAATCAGCTATCGGGAATTGCAATGCCTCTCGGGATATTTGGCCGTTTGTCACGTCACTTGTTCTAGCATGGGAAAGGGTTTGACAAGGCTGCCATGGTTATAAGCTTTGCCACTAGGTGGCGTGGACATAGCTTTTCGAAGTTTATTTTTTATCACAAATGCAAACTTTCCAGGAGTTTTATTTGAATGATACTCGAAAGTTGGAGATTTTCGGATTTTCTGTGGAAGCAAACCAAAGGTAGAAAACAGCGGTTTGTAGATTTAGTAAGGCAGCCTTCTCGTAGGCGAGACATACTCTACTCCTGTCGTTGGGAGTCTAGCCCATTCTGCTGATAGGTTAAAGACATACTTCCGTGACATTTACGAATCGAAGTTGAACCTAAAAAGGAAGAGAAATGTAAAACTTGTCCTAGGATTCAAGAAAAATATAAAAACCGTTTGGGATTATACATCTGGCAGTCCCTAAATTCGAAGTTTCTAGGATATATCCGATTCCGTAAATTTTTTACCGGCGATTGTTCTTCAGATATTATCGGATTTATCCGAAAACGCACAGCATTACGCATAATGTACAGGAAATCCATACTGCGTTTATTTGAGCACTGTACAGAGCAGGAGAATCATGAACGAGCAGCAACACTCTGTCAAGTCCAGCCTCTTTAAACCACAATAACAAAGTATATGCCACGTGACAGCCTCTATCTCAATGCGGATATGGCCTCTACTTTCTGTGGCGCCAATACGAAAAGTCGTGTACAACAACTGCCCTGTGTAAGGTCCAGGTTGTGGGTATATCTGTTGTCGTTGCAATAACCACTTACATCCTTTAAAATGTTTACTGATTTTGTTTTTACCTTTATTTCACACATTAAGTACCTGGCCCATGGTTCTTCCCATCAGATCATAGCCAAAAGCGACTGCCACAGTGCAGCCTTTGCCTGCGCCAACGTGCAGGAGACCAGCCGAGCACTGCGGAGTGTCTTGGAGCCCCATGTACATGCCTGCATCAATTGAAGAGCTATGGGCTAGAAACGCACAGCAGTTCTACAACCACATTACAGTTGAGGCACGTGATTCAGCCACCTTTAAATACGAAAGACGCACAGCATAGCTGTACTGGCAGTGGTTGATGCGCAGTACACGTTTGTAATGGTAGACATCGGCGAGTTTGGCTCCTGGAATGACAGTGCGGTGTTCAGGAGCTGTCCCATTGGCCAAAATATGGAGTCAGGAATCCTCCAACTACCAGAGCCACAAGAGCTTCCTCAGACATCAGTCAAGATGCCCTTCGTCCTAGTGGGAGACGAGGCATTTCCTCATATAAAAAACCTGATGAGGCCCTACCCTGGCACATCTTTGACACTGCGTGAAAAGGTGTACAACAACCGCCTTTCCAGAGCAAGACGCACTGTCGAAAATGCGTTTGGCACCTTGGCAGCAAGGTGGAGGATTTTCCGACACATTATTCAGGCTGAACTCCCCACAGTTGACAACCTTGTGTGGGTAGCTGTTTTACTGCATAACTTTCTGAGAACATGTGATGAGGAAGAGGAGGCCGGACATGCAAGGTTTGTGCATGCGCCTCCTGCCTTTGTTGATCACGAGAACGACAGTCACGATGTGCAAGAGGGACAGTGGCGCCGAGACCTTGCTCGCGGAAAGAAAAGCCACAGCACCTTCAGTAGTGTAGGGCGGGAGGGCAGCAACAACCACTGCAAAACAGTCAAGCAAGTGAGAGATACTTTTGCTGCTTACTTCTGCACGGAGTTTCGAGAGGTCCCCTGGCAGTACAAGGCAGAGCGTCGTGGATGCCGCCGTAACACAGTTTGAGAAGTTCACTATTGTGCTAACTTTTCTGTTTGATGCTTTCGTACTAATTGGTATTTGTTTACTGCATGTTTCTATTGTCACATTGTGCGCGCATCATTCTGTTGGTGGCTACCCCTTCTTGGTAGTTTGCCTGATAAGTGTTTGCTTCTATTAGTGCATGTATTCGGCTTCATCTAACAAAAAGTTGAAAAATTTATCAACCTCCCTATTGAAAATAATTCTAAAGGGCCCATCAGCCTTGAAGGATTATGGGACCGCACAGGCCTACAAAACCCTTCAAAAGTACCCTTCAGGTATACCCCTCAAAAAAAAAACAACCTCCAGCCCCACAGCCCTTCAACCCAAACCCCTTAGCCCATCAACCCTTTAGACGACCAAATGACTGTGAACGAGACAAAAATTCAGTTCAAAACGTTATTGAAAATTTATTGCGGACATTGAGTTTTACATGCGCATTAAAACTTAAAAAGCGATAAAAACCAACGCTTGTTCAAACCCGGGCGCAAGCAGCTGTCGACGAAAGAGATCATATCAAATAGGAACACCTAACTTCTTTAACACAACGAAAAATGTATTTCAAAGTACTCAAAATGCCGTTGGGTAAATTCCTGATGTACGGTAGTTCAGCTAATAAAACGGAGCAGGTGCACCTCACGTACACATACACAGTCTCAGTAAGCAAGTTGAGCGAAAACCACGAACTCGCAAGCAGATCCCGTCACCGTTGAGAAATTCCGAGCACAGTCACGGTTTCATCCACGATGTCGTCGGAGCGGCATCTTCCGCGTATTTTTCGCTCGCTGGATGCTTCTGAGGCCTGTCGGACGAAGAGGCGCAAGGAACAAGGCGGGACAGCGGCCGTCATCCACCGTCCCTGGATCCCAGGACCCACAGTGCTATGATCAAGGTGCGCAGGCACTGCGAGTAGGCCGACACCGGCCACCATCTCCTTGAATGCGCTGAACACGATGGTGCCCGAACGGTGCTGAAGGCGGCCAACGCCGAACTGGGGTTCACCTGCGGAACCAAGGAAGAAACGGCACGGATTAAAACAGACCAAGGGGCGAGCCCTCAAAGCAATGCTTACCTTTCTGGATGTAGGAAACCAGTCCGTTCCAGATCTCCATGGCGGTGAGAAACAAACCGCCCACGAGCAGAAAGAAAATGGCTATAGCGGCCTCCTGACTTCTTCGGCTTCCTCACACCACTCTCTCCCGCCGACCATTGGAGAAGCGTGCTGTCCGGAAGTGGTGGTATTGCACCCTCTCCCCATTGCCGGGCGGAGAGAAGCGCAGTGTGTGTGTGTAGGCATTGTAAAAGGGGGGGGGGATTTGAGTTGCCTGTTCGTGTTTTTGGCGACGACGAAAAAGAGAGGACTTCCACTCTGGTGAAAAGCAAAATGGTTTTGTTTATTTATTTTTTTCCTTTTTTGGGGACCGTCCCCCGCGGGGAAACCGGTTCCCGGCACGAGTCGCTGCCGCTTCGTCCTCGGAATCTCCCCAGCGTCCCTGAATTTGGGCAACGCGCTGCTCTCGGCTTGCCCTTTTTTATTATTATTAGTGCAACAAGTATAAAGCTTGTTCGCCTCAAAACGCCGCTCGGCCAACAACACTCGGCCCGCGCCTTGTCAATTCTCCACATGGGGCGATCGAACCCGTAGCCCCCTTGGCGACCGAACACCCGGCCAGTGACAGACGGGTCGAGGAGCCCAGTTGTGTTTGATAGAAGAGCAGTAATAAAAAAACTGACCGTACACACATACGATCGACATTCTCCAGATAATTATTTGTTTTCCCTTTGTGAACAATACGTAGCTATGTTCTAATTCTGCGTCATGTATTTTCTCCACCTAGGCCGTGTCCCCAGAGACATCTCAAAAAGCCTGAAAGTTTTCCTGACCCCATTAGAAAAGTTCTTGACGGTCTTTCAGACAGTTCAAGGCATTGTAAAGGGGACTTGAGACATTTCAGGAGAGCCTCTGACGGGGCCAACGAACCCACCAGGAAATATCGGTGCACCTTTCAAACATCACAAGAATTCCTGAAGTCCCCTTCACACCCTTTAACGAATTCCTGAAGTCCCCTCAAAGCGATTTTCAATAGGGCTGGTCTGGCAATGTTCACAATCTTTCCGAAGCCACGGACGGAGCCACCGGCTATTCCTCCGCATTCTTCCGAATCTCGAATCAGAGAAAGATTCGTCCATCACTAATCTTTCAAACTGTGAATCGGAAAGCAAAAGAAGAAAAAAAAAAGGACAGCATAAAAATGTTCCTTGTTTTGTTATGAGAGTCCCGGTCACCGTTACGTCCCGGTACTCGCCTGTTTTTGGACACTAAACCCTTTAAAAAAACCAACAAAAAGCACTAACACTCGTTGTCACGCGTGCGTATGGTTTGTGCATTATTTTATAATAGTGCCACGAAATGAAATGGAGAGGAATAATTTGTGGCATAAACTGAAAACATTGACAACGTGAAGAACTGTCAGAATCCGATCCAATTTGTTTCTTTGTTGTCGTCGGCTGTCTCCTTCTCGCAGTTCTGCGCTACTGGTTTCTGGCCCTTTTCTTGCTCCCTCGTTTTGCAGTCATGAAAAAATTCTGGTAGGCGACAGTCAACTGAACTTCCTGACCAGACGGCCACTGCGGTTCACATGTGACGTGAAAACCTGCACCTTTAGTGTAAGGAGGCCACCGCGGCATCGCTGCTCACGAAGGTTCGGGGGTGGCGTCTGAGGTGGGTGGACTCCTTCGTCGTCTACGTCGGGGCTAACGACCTCGACAACGGCAGGCGTCCGGACGAGGTCTGCCGCGACATCCTGGTACGTTGTCTATCTCTTCCCGATTTGTCTCGTATCTCGCACAGATAGCACGGTGTTTGGACACAGTAGCTTGTTGGCTCATTTGCAGGACCTCGTGGAGCATCTAAGGACTGTTGAGTCTGAACCGGAAGCTGGCGAAAGGCGTGAAGGATATAGCGGATGTGGTCGCCATCAACCCGGATGTAAGTTGTCTGTAGCCCAAGTCATGTAATTTTCGGTGCTACATAGAGGTCATGTATGCTCTAGAATTTAGTCCTTCGAAATGGGCCTACCCTATTAGAAAAACGTACAAAAAACATACCTGCTGCTTGTACAGTTCTGGTATGACACCACAATAATTTTTTGTTATTATGGATGCAGCTAGTTTGGTTTGGCGTTCTGCATAACTGGAGATACCGGCACCGCTATGGCTCCGCGTCTGTCTATATCGACAGCCAGTTTGCTTGCCGATATGATTCGGTGTGGCACATATGATTTTCCGTCCGATGACGTAGGCGACCGACATCTTTCCACCAAAAACGCTTATACCACAGGACCACCGGTATAACCAAATCATACATGCAGAAAGACGACCGACACCTTCCAACAAAATGTCGATCGTTTACCACCGGTATAGTTACAGATACCATACATGTCAAACGGAACGTGTTTACATGAATGCGACTAAGTTGCATCGAATCCAGTTGTCGCGTTCAATGCGGTCATGTAAACGGCATAGTGCGCATAGAAAGCGCATCGCATTCAAGTCGCTCGACCGAGGTGGATCGAGATAACGTGTTGGTTGGTTGATTGATTGGGGGTTTATGGCGCATCAGCAACTAAGGCTATATTGCGCCAAGCTTAGACCATTGCAATTCGGGTTTAAGAAAAGGAAAGAGCTATAGTAGCGGAATATATGATAAAACCATGAACATGAATGTGTATAAGTGTAAGCAATATGACAATGAATTTAGGAGTAAAATCACAGTCGGTGTAGAAGGCCGATATCTGTGGGGAAATTAAAAACACAACTGTATGGAATGAGCGGTTCGTCACCTAGTAGTAGGGCGAGGTGTAGTGGAATGTGTTCTTTATAAAGCAGTGAGAAGTATTTATACCGGCATTGGTCATACTTAGGGCATTCAATGAGTATGTGCATAATACTTAGAGGTAGGTTACAGTGCACACATTCAGGGGCATCCTCCCCGCTCAAGAGGTGTCCATGTGTGAGACGAGTATGACCGATTCGTAACCTACAGAGTATGACTTCATAAAAGCGCTCCCGATGTCGGGCACTCTCCCACTCGCCTAGTAAAGGTTTGATTGCGTGTAGTTTGTTGCTGGTTTCGCTGTTCCACTGCAGCTGCCACTTTGCTTTGATGCAACGTTTCAGAGAGTTGTGATAATCTTTGTAGGGTATTTGGTGCGTGTCGATTTCTCGATCATTAGCAGAGCTAGCTGCACAATCAGGTGCTTAATTTCCAGGAATGCCAATATGGCTAGGAACCCAGCATAAGACTATGTCAAGATTTTTCTTAGCAGCCAGGATAATCTTATGCTTTAACTCAAAAACCAGTGGGTTTTTTACACGGTTCATTGATGCGACAGCCTTCAGAGAGCTTAAAGAGTCTGTGTAGATTTCAGCGTGAGAAAGTCGTTTTTTCATGATGTAATCAACAGCCAGCAGCAAACCATAAAGCTCTGCTGTTAGTATAGAGGCTTTTGGATTTATTCTCTTCACCTGATTTATTGATGGTCCCACCGTAGCACAGCCTACTACCGAGTCTTTTTTTGTCCCGTCTGTATAAAAACTGGCATACTCGTGATATTTGGTCTGAAGCTCAAAGAAGTCCTGCCTTATGACTTCCTGTGGAACATTATTTTTGTTATACTTGGTCAGTGTAAGGTCGCAATGTATGTGGCAGTTGTTCCATGGAGCTATATCTGGTGGGTACTCGACTAGCTGAGGCCTTGCGTCAATCCCAACAGATTGTGCTGCAGTATTATTCCTCATAGAGAGAGGCGGAACTATGGAAGGTTTGTTTTCAAATGTACGTTGAAACTTGATAGTCTCAATATTATCTCGAACAGGGTGCTCCGCGACAGAGCGCACCCTGACAGAGTACATAAAACCCAGGGAAAACCTCCTATACTCAAAGGACAGTTCGTTTGCTTCCGCGTAAAGGCTAAGCACTGGGGAGGTGCGAAATGCTCCTGTAGCCAATCGCAGTCCCTGATGATGAATAGGATCTAACATCTTTAGAACTGATGCCCGAGCAGAGTTATAGACAATACAACCATAATCAAGCTGAGAGCGAATGACTGAGCGCTAGATATGCAACAGACATACTCGGTCGGAGCCCCATGATACGTGTGACAAGACCTTAAGGATGTTCAGAGATTTAAGACACTTGAGTTTTAAGCTCTTAATGTGTGAAACGAAAGTCAACTTGGAATCAAACACAAGGCCCAAAAACTTGTGTTCATTTTTTACAACAATAGGAGAGCCATACATGTTCAAAGAGGGTTCCTGAAGAGCACCACGTCGACGAGAAAAGCTGACACAAGCTGTTTTTTCGGGAGAAAATTTAAAACCAGTTGTATCGGCCCATCTGACCAAATTATTGACCGGAAGTTGGACGCGACGTTCACAAATTGAGGAATTACAGGGTGAAACGGAGATCTGAAGATCATCAACATATAAAGAATACTGTACCGAAGGAGGAATTGCACGGCCGATGGAATTAAGTTTGACGATAAAAAGAGTGACACTCAGCACACACCCCTGAGGGGCTCCATTTTCCTGTAAAAATTCCTTAGAGTTTTTCCCAGCCTCACGCGGAAAGTACGCTGCTGCAGGTAACTCTGTATAGTACTCAACATTCGGCCACGGAAACCAAGATCGAACAAATCCTGCAGTATGCCGTAACGCCAGACCGTGTCGTATGCCTTCTCCAAATCAAAGAAGACGGAGAGACACTGTTGCCTGTTGACAAACGCCTCACGTACGAAGGTCTCAAAGCGGACGAGATGATCTACAGTGGACCGTGCTGAACGAAAGCCACACTGGAACTTATCAAGGCAGTTGTTTCGTTCTAGGAAAAACATCAGTCTCTTGTTAATCATCCTTTCCAGTGTCTTGGAAAGACAGCTAGTTAGAGCTATTCGTCTGAAGCTAGATGCACAAGAGGGATCTTTTCCGGGCTTCAGCACTGGTACAACGATAGGAATCTTCCAAGAGGATGGAAAGTGGCCCTCGAGCCAAACTCTATTAAAAAGGTACAAAATTAGCTCCATAGTAGATGGATGAAGATGTTCAAGCATTTTTTAATGAATACCATCTGGTCCAGGGGCAGATTGTCTGGGATAAAGAAGTGCCATTTGAAGTTCATATAATGTAAATAGAGTATTATAGGGTTCTTGCGAGCCACCTAATGTGTTAACAGCTTTTTTTTCTGCATTTATCTTGTGTCGCTGAAACGTCTGAGTATAATGTTGGGAACTGGAGACATACTCGAAATGCTCGCCAAGTATGTTGGCCTGTTCCTCAAGAATTGCAGGACACACTCCATTTCGACTCAGGAGTGGGACAGTGAATGCCCGGTAACAGCCATCAATTTTATGTACGCGATCCCAGACTTCCTTCGCAGGTATAGTGCTGTTAATTGAGGAAGCGTACCCTCTAAAACTTTTTTTCTTTGCTTGTCTTCGAATCCACCTCGCCTGGGCCCTTTTTCTTTTAAATTCAATTAGATTGTTTGCTGTAGGGTAGCGCCTAAAAATACCCCAAGCTCGATTTTGTTCTTTTCTGGCCAAACGGCAATCTTTGTTCCACCAGGGCTTAGGTCTTTTGGGTAGATGCGAGGACGTCATGGGGATGGAAAGAATGGCAGCCTGTAAAATGTGGTGAGTGATATGTTCAGTGGCTCTATCGATATCGAGATCGTCAAGTGATGTGTATGCCAAAAGAGACGATTCTTTGAAAGTTGACCAGTCGGCGTTTTCAAATTTCCATCGAGGAGAGCGCGTAGGGACTGTCATGGGAAGATGGTTAAATTCTAAAATGATAGGAAAGTGGTCACTTCCGTGAGGATTCGGGATGACCTTCCATGAAAACAAGGGGAATAATGATGGGTGGCAAATAGATAGGTCAATGGAAGTGAAAGTGTGAGTTGTTGAACTAAAATATGTGGCTTCATTTGTGTTAACTAGGCAGAATCCCAAGGAAAGAAGAAAGCGTTCAATGAGAACCCCTCTTGGATCTCGTCTGCCACTCCCCCACAAAGGATTGTGTTCATTAAAATCTCCCAAAAGCAGAAAAGGTGGTGGGAGCTGGCTAACAAGGTCTTCAAGCTCTTCCATCTTTAGCTGATAACTGGGGGGTATATATAAGGAACATACCGTAATTAAACGATCTAACAAAATGCGGGCTGCCACAGCCTCCAGCGAAGTCTGCAGAGTCACTTCGCTACATGGGGTTGAGCGTTGCACTACAACTGCAACGCCTCAAGATGAATGAACGGCTTGTAACCGGTCCTTGCGAAACACCTGGAAGTACTTTATTATATTAGTGTGGCTCGCTTTTAAATGTGTTTCCTGCAAGCAAAATGCAATGGGGCCGTGATCGTCAAGTAGCTGGCTCACATCATCATAGTTAGGAAGGAGGCCTCTACAGTTCCATTGAAGAAAAACGGACATTGATATTTTTAAAGGAAGTCAGAATATGTATACATATATATAGGTGAGGCAGAGTAGCGTGAGAACAATGGACCGGGAAAATGTAATAAGTCAGAGATCCGTACTTGCGGAGTTGCTATGCTAGGAGTTTATTGCATGTATTTCGACAGTTTCGCCGAGAGGCTCGGCTTCGTCAGGAGATTCTCGGCGAAACTGTCAAAATACATGCAATAAACTCCTAGCATAGCACCTCCGCAAGTACGGATCTCTGACTTTATACGTATATATATATATATACCAGAGAAAGCTAGAACATAAATTTACGGGGCTTTTTGTGCCTCAACACGTGGGATTGGTTTTTTTTCTTAGAAGTGTCCTTTGGTCGTCCTACAACCTCAGATGAGACCAGATGAGGAGACTCTGTTTCAGGGAGAGACTGGTCGTCTTCAGAGAGCAGTAGGCTCTCGTCCATTTTTTCATCCGGCGAGAGCGTTGGGCCCTTGGGCGGAGGAGGAGGTTGTTCTGTCCGCCTGGGCTTCAGGTGGCTGCAGGAAGCACGAGGAGAGAGCCCTCGACCCCTGCCAGAAGGGCCAGCTAGGGCCGCTGATGGCACCTCTGGTACCTTGGAGGGAGTGGTACCCTTCTTGGAGGGTACAGCACCCTTAGAACATGAAGGTGACTGAGTGTGCGTCACCTTCAGATGTTCGGAAGGGGACCCCTGTGGAGAGGGCAGGTCTTCCGAAGAAGTCTGTGTCTCCACAGATGCCGTAGACAGTGGGGGTCCCCTCATCACTGCCTGGGCATAAGAACCCCTTGCCTGAAAGGCAAGCTGTTCTTTGGCTGCTTGATAGCTACGGTTATGTTTTACTTTAAAAGTCAGGACATCTTTTTCCTCTTTCCATTTTGGACAAGAGCGAGAAAAAGCAGGGTGAGCTCTACTACAGTTCACACATTTGACTTCATTTTCGCAGATGTCTGCTACATGGTCAGTACCACCGCACTTTCCACATGTTTCTCGGCCGCGGCAGTTTCGGGAACCATGCCCGAAACGTTGGCAGCGGAAACACCGCTGAGGATTTGGGATGAAAGGGCGGACTCTACAGTTCAAGTACCCTGCCTTCACGGTGGATGGAAGAGTATGGAGCTCAAATGTGAGTATCAGATGGCGGGTTGGTTTTTCTTCTCCGTCACGTTTTAAGGTGATTCGCCGAACAGCAACGACAGCACTCTTGCGCAGACCACCAAGGATCTCGTCTTCGCTGCATTCGGGAAGCTCATCTTCTGAGATGACACCGTGAACAGTATTCAGGGTACGGTGGGGGGTGACAGTAACCGGGTAGTCTCCCAGGCTTGTCATCTTCAAGAGTGCTGTGCTTTGTGGCTTATTTTCTACCTCAACAAGGAGGTCTCCAGGAAGCTTATTTGCCTTATAACATTTTCCGACCACTTGTTCTAAATGCTTGGCAATGACAAAGGGAGAAAGTTTTGACAGATGCACAGCGTCACTTGTAGAGTGAAGTACAAGAAATCGAGGATATTTTTCAGGTTCATTAGCTTTTTCAGAAGTAGGGGGAGCGGGGCGAACCCTTTTCGGGGGTCGCTCTGCTCGGGGATGAGAAGAGAGGGGCGCCATAAAAAGGCAAAGGGTTTTCGGAATCTGTGGCGCGCCGCCCACCACGGAGCCCAACGAGGGAATAGGTAACACCCCATAACAAATATGGCTTTGCTGGAAGCATTACTCTATTAGCGCTGCCCAGAAACTATAACCAAGTGTGGATCTGGACGAGAGTATCTGTCACCACCCAAGGTTAGCCCTTGCCGCCAAAGGAGTTGAAAAGGAAAGAAGAGAAATGAGAAGAGTGAAAAGAAAGGAGAAGACAAAGATGAAAGAAAGGAGGGGATAGTAGAAGAAGTGGCGACTAGACTGAATCATCCTGGCCGGGCCTTACCAGGACTCCCGTCTATGAGAAGCGGGGGCCGAAGTGGTGTATTGCCTCGCCCAGGGGCCCCGAAGGGTCCAAACCTACCCCGGGCTTGGCTCAACCACCAGGATTCCCTTTTCCCCAGACACGGGAAAGCCACGCGCAGCCAGACGTAGGCGGGCGAACCCGCATGGCTCGGGGTCCGTGGAGACGCCACTCTCCTAACACCTGCTTTCACAGGTGCCCCCTGCGGGGGAGATGGCATGTGCGCATTCAATCATCCTATGTAAACGGAGGTCGCATCGCATTTTGAAACGGGGAGGATTATGGGAAGGCGCTCGCTGCGAGAGCGAGTGAACAGCTGAGACCATGGCGGCGGCAAACCTCGTCGGTGGCGCAGAGAGCGGTCGCGCAATTTTTTCCCGAGAACAAACGCGAGCTTTTATTGCGATCATACGTAAGCGGAATATAGCGGAGCTGCACGGTGAGGGGTGCCCCCGTCCAAGCCTTGCGAAGTACCACTTGCGCGTCCGAAGGGGTCCCAAAGGCTTCGGCGCAAGCACGAACGACACCGAGAGCTCCGAGCACTGTAGAGCACTGCATGGTAGCGCAGAACGAGCAGCTCCTACCTCGGTGCCGTTCCTCGCTGCGCAGGAGCCGTTCGTACTCGGAGTCCGGTTGGTCCGGTCGCGATCGGCGAGGTCTGGCGCGGCGAAGCGCGGAGGCGTCCTCAAAGCGTGCGCACACACGTCGCCTCTGGTCCAGAGTGACCCGGCGGCCCGGCCTGGAGCCCTTAACGCTTGGGTTTTGATGTTTTTCCGTCTCGTAACTTCTTCCACAGCACCGAAGACAGCGGGCACGATCGTTACGTTCACTGAACGCGTCGAGAGGCCTCCACGTTCGATGCACCGGAAAACGTGGTACGGCTTGTGAAGGAACTGCATAACTTCGAGCTTTGACACGGCGTGGCGCCACCTTTGTGTAGGTCTTGGTGCGCATTCATGTAAACGTTGCCGCGTCGGCTTCGTTCGACGAACGAGTGGAGTCGAGGCGCTGAAGTCGATTTCACGTAAAGACCGACGTTGAGCTCCACACAAATTCCTCGGTCAACTTTTCACAGCGACGTCTTGGGGCGACTAGTCTCGAATGATGAGCACCACAAGCTTTCGACGGCCGCACCAGCTGTATCGCATAGCAAAGCCAACGTGCACGGCAACAAACCGATCGTGAGACCAAGCCGCGGATACCGCATCGCTGGTCGACAGCGGCAAACGGCCCGTTGCTCGTATCGTGGGCCGTGACTCGTACTCGGCCAACTCGGCTTCTTTTCGTGGCTCCGAGTCTCGTCGTCGCAACCAGCCGCAAACCCGTCAGCCCGCTACCGTGGCCACCGTCAGAGAAAAGCGAAACCGAAACGTAAAGCTTCCGCCCAGTGGCTTCCGCGGCGTTTCTAACTTCGCGGCTTCCATTTCTGGTCGTCGCGGAGATGGTGAAGGAATAGTGGTTTGGGGGTCGTTGGCTCGTTTACAGTTTACGGGACAGATGTTTTGCTGTCCGTTTCTACTGCGTCTCTCGTTCTAAACTCGACGGCGCCTCTCATAGTTCAACCAGGTGTGGTCAGCCTGGGTCAGGCCGGCTCACTCGTCCGATCGCCGGACCGCCGGCGACTTCCGAGTTCGGCCGTTAGGCCAAGGATCCGAAGGCGTCTGTCTTTCCATGAAGCGGTAAGTGCATCTCGTCCCGTTTTCGTTCTACTTTTAAATTATGTTAGGTCCCTATTGAAAATTCCATCAAGATACGTAATTTGGGACACTGACTGTCTGTCAGCAGCCTTGGTGGAACGTGATGGACCATCAGACGTCATCTGATGGTTCATCAGATGACGTCTGACTGCCACTGCCAACGGAATTTCATCAACAAGGGCAGCATTTATATAAGAGTAAAGCTATACGCACTCATAAATATCGCCAAATGCCTCGATAAAACAAAATGTCCGAGAAAAAAAAAAAGAAAAAAAAGCAGGACCACCGCGGATCGAACTTGCGACCACTTGCGTACAAATCGGACATCTTAACCCCTATGCTATGCTACCGCTTTAGGAAGTAGATTTCAATATTCGTTTTATACGAGATGCTTCGGCTGCGAGTGCAGTTAAGCCGTCAGCATGTTATGCAAAGCACTCGTACATCCCTCGCCGTACTTCAGTTCTACTCACCTGCCATGTAAAGTACTTTCGCGTCGTAGAACGATCCTTTTGTTCGCGCGTCTCCGGCCTAGTAGACCCGGTACACCTTGTCGTCTTCAACTACACCGCTAAAGTCCCTTACTTCGTGGGAACTCACAACAGGCTGAGTCTTGTCGAGTACAAATTCTACTAAAACATAAGACACTGTAGAGCCCGGGCAGGATCAACAGGTTGGAGCAAGCGGGCAAACGAAACGAGTCGAGAGCGATCGTTCATGAAAGCTCGGCGAAGCCTCTGTGAGCGAAGCGAAGTGTCGTGTTTGGCGCTTCCTCGGGCTTCTGATCAAGGTTGTCGGTCGGTTGCGTGTCATATCTCTAACGTCAGTGGTTTTATGGGCTCACGTCCCGAAATAGTTTCCTCGTGCATAGATTACTTTTCGTATTCATAGATTTGACGAAATAGTGGTATCCGAACGAACTTTACGTCCTTTGACCGTACGTCTGTCTGCACGTCAAAGCTTTTTGACGTACAGCCAGAGACAGTCGATGTACAATCAGAATCGCCACCAAGACATCCTGATGGCATTTCGCGGCGGCCGACTGCCACCAGGAAACCATCAGAAAGCCGACAAGCGGAGTCTGACTGGAGTTAGACTGTCGGTCAGAGTAACTTGTTGGCCAATCAGACATGCTTGACGTACAGTCAGGCACAGTCAGCGGTCCACTAGAAAACATTGACGGCCAAACAGGGTTACATTGATGGATTTTTCCTTCGGGGTGCGCTTCAGTGTAAACGTGTGGGCCAGGTGTTCGTTACAATTTTGAGCTAAAATAATTGTGCTTAATCAGGGTTTTTATTTACTGAAAATGTAGATCGGGCCGATAAAAAGGAGCCATGCTTGAAACGATGTATGTACGATGTTAACTTATACCTGGGCGGCTTAAAAAAAAAAAAAAAAGGCTGGTTACGGTTGGATGCGAGGCTGGTTCCAATGCAATGGTACGCACTTAGAGCGCCTTTCTGAACAGCATGTAAGCAATATAGCGATCAACGAGACGAGCGACGGCGAGAAGCTACGAGTGCCGGCGACGAGCGACGAAGATTTCTCACTGTATCTGCTTGCGTCCCTCGGTTTTTGGGTTTCTAGAAAACGTCACTCATCGCCTTGGTCGCATGCACCAATCGCTTTCATAATAGGGAGTTTTAGAATAGCGCACGCTAAAGCTTTGCGTACGCAAAGAATAGCGTCGTCGCCACTGCGCATCCTCCGAACGCAAACCAGGTTTTGCGCTTTGCGTGCGCAATTTTATCGTGCGCTATTTCTCGGAAATAGCGTGCGTACGCAAAGAGTCTTTGCGCTTCTCCAAGGAGGATTCGTGATGAGATGTTGGCTAAAGCCAAGACGAGCAGAGTTAAAAAAAAATGGCGGCTTCCAGGATTATGTCGGCGGCTGTTTTGACGGCGTCGTGAGTGCGACGTCGGGGGCATCCTCGCGCCTGCGATGTTCAATGCGGGACGACATTGTACGTGGTTTGACAATGACCCCCGGCAACTTGATGCTTACGAAGCGCGAACTTTTCTCGGCGAAGGTACGATGTCTGAAGGTAAGTACGCGAGACCTTGCTTGCCGAGGCGCCACAAGCGGACACGACTTGTCAACCGCTCGCGTCGCTTTCTCATGTATAAACAATTCTATAAAAAGTACTCTGAACAAAAAAACTTTTTTTTTCTAAAGTTACAGCATTTCGTGTGTGAAATAAAAATTGTGTCTGCATCTTGGCGGTGTTGCAAGCGCGAGCTGCTTGGGCTTTTGCGTCGCGGTGGAGAAACGCTAGTCTAAAACTCTCTCGCGTCGCGTGCGCTAATACTAGCGCTAAATTTAGCGCTAGCGTGCGCTAAAATTGCGAACGTTATTCTAAAACTCCCCAATGAGTGTCTCGTCGCGCGGCTGACTACCGTATTTATTCGAATATAAGTCGCGAGTCACCGAGCAGGCGTTGCCGTAGAGCCGCGCCGCTTCTCGTTTTTTAAAAAGCTGTTGGTGCACGAAAACAGCCGCAGCCGGCGGCCTGCCCGCGGTAACCGACGTCGGGTTTCGCCATCGCGCATGTAGCGTTCCCCCCACTGGGCAACGGGGAAGGGGAGGGAGAGGAACGTGATCTTCCATGCACTTTGCCCTCCCTCCTCTAAAACGCGCTATAAAAAAAAAAAAAAAAAAAAAAAAAAAAAAACGGAGGTTATTTTTGTTTGTTGCTCGAGGCGGCTCGGCTCGAGTGTTGCTCATGGCGAATCGACTCGCGGCGTTGCTTGCGCCTTTGTATTTGGTCTTCCGTCGCTTCGCCCGTCTCCACCTTCTCCCGTTTCTTGTCGTGGTCATTTTACAACAGTGTCAGTGAAGTATTGTTGCGAATTTGCAAGGATGTCTACCAAGCTGGCGAAGCTTCAGACGACGATGACATGTCCAGATGTTCTGACGGTGATTAAGTTTTGGGCATTGCCCCGTGATTTTGCCACGGTGTAGGAAGGCTCTTTAGGTATGGAGACTCCGCTCTCCGCCGCGACCAGATAATGACACCCCGCGCGCTTCGCTTTACGGAGCCACCCCTAGATGGCGCCGTAAGTTTCAGGCCGTCCGGCAGCGCACCGGGCCGCCTGTGCTAGCTGCCTGCACGGCATGGAGCTTGCTTTCCGGTGGCTGCCGGTTCGCGTACGATGTGGTATGAAGGTGGGGCCATTCAACTATCATCTCTCTCAGCACACTGAAGTTTTCATGACCCAAAAAATGGCAAACGGACAAACAAGAGAAACTCCCTAATACCAGCCGACGCGGCGGTCTACGAGTGAACAAAAATTATCCCCCTCCTGTAGATAATTTTTAGCCTAGCTTACATTCCGTCGTTTGTCTCCTCAGTAGCGCAATACTAACGTCGATAAGCGTTTGTAAAATGAATAAACTCTGATTGTACCTCAGGTAAACGATAACTTGAGTGCGACCGAAAGAAAAAAAAAAGAATGCACAAAAATAATGAATGTTTAACAGAAAACTTGTTAAAGGATAATACGGAATTAAATTGTTTTAAGCACCGTCCACACGACTTTTCTAAAAAAATAAAAAATAAAATATTGGGTTTGCAAATTTCTGTTGATTCGACTGGGCTATTAATTTTTTTTTTCATCATATGGGGCAGCTAACGTGATTATTATTTTACATTTTAAGGCAGCCTTTGAGTCCTGCTAAATTAAACTACAGGCCGAATGGGTACGAAGTTGCACATTTTGCACGCAGAGGGTAATGAAAGCAGCATTCTTTGAAAGGTTCACTTTGTTTGTACACCTACATTTGCTTGTAGCAGATTGCAGCAAAAATTTACTGTAATCACACTCGTCAAGCAAAGCAAACCGGCTTTATTAATGGCACTTCCGATATAAGTATAATATTAATATCATCACAAACTTCAACAGAAAATTAAAAAAATTGCTCTAAAAAAATGCTGTAAAGAAAACGCTGTTAAAACATTGTTTAATGTATGACACGCTCTACAGCTGCTTTTTGGAGTTCTTTTACAGATTACGAGTCGCACAGTCGGGACTCTTTCTTCTTTTCTCGAGACTGCTTCTTTGTATCTCGATTTTTCCTTTTGCGGTACTGTCGCATTATCCTGCGATCCGAACCCTTTTGCATGTTCAACCGAAACCGGAGAAGTGTCGAGGCGTGTGTCTTTCACGAGAACGCCAGACAGAATTCGACCCTGAACAGATGGGCACTCTGTTGTGTCTGCGTCTACTTCATGCAAGACAATCCCCCACAAAGCGCCTTCGATTCGGAGAGAACAACGACCGAGCATCGGGGCCGAGAGGAGGTTGCTGACGTTGAAGCCAGCTTTCGAATGCGGCACTAACCGACCAATGGCACGGCAGCTCCAGAGCCCCGAGTTTTATTACATAAGAGCCTGTCCACCGCCCGTTCGGTGCGCTCCTTTTGCCATTATGTTACACTATAATGTATGTAAACTAGTCTTCCGTCCTGTTAAGTTTTCCCTATCTGTTTCCTGGACTGTCTGGCCAGGACGTTGTTCAAGAGAGAGGTTGGACGCCAGCGACATAGCCATGCTACCCGAGAGACCAGGCTGGGCGTCGACTCATAACAAGACAAAACACAGAACGACACGGACGAAGTCTCAAACGCAGCTACATACTTTATTTGTGGTTCCCCTCTTTTTCGCTTCCTTTTCCCAAAAACCCCTACCCCCTTCCCTCTTCCTTCTCCCAGGCCCTCCGTACATCCCAGTCAACGACAAGCTCAGACGGCGCCAACACAAAGCTGCCGACGAATCCCCTGTCAACACACACACACCGGGACACCCCGAGGTCATCCCGGTTCTTCCAAACCAGTCAGCCGCACACTGATGCCGAAAGCATCAGTGTGACTGATGCATTCGACAGACGTCTTTATACTGATCGTCTCTTTTACTAATATTTTCTTGTTGTTTTCCCTTTCTAAATTGTTTACGTTTCCCCAGGCTGGAAAGCAGTCGGTGCATTCATTCAAATGTTTCGCTGTTTCCGAATTCAGATCTTTGGTTTTTACATTTCGTTTATGCTCAATTCACCATTGCAAAAAAAATAGTTAGAAACAATTAGAGGCGGCCTAAGCAATGGGTGACTTAGGCCACGTTTCGGCGGAGGGCCCGGAACCGGACGTATGTATGTATGTATTGTATGTGTATGTATTTATGCGGCGCTTGCTCCTTGCAACGAGCTTCTGCGAAACAGACACCCCCCCCCCCCCCCGCCCCCCCGAAAAAAAGGAGAATAAATTGGAGTATTGTTGCTGCTGGAGTCACCGCACTGGCGCTCCTCGTAGTTAAAGGGCTGAAACAGCTCATCAGATCTCCCGAGACTCGTGCCGTTGAGAACTTCTTGAAGTCTCTCCTGAAGCTTGTCTGCCCGTCTTCCTTCCGTCTGGAACTGCCTCTTCAACTCCTTCACCATGGACAATCCTCTCTTGTCCTGCATCGTGCACTCCTCGATGTTGTCCTGTGCTCTCGCTTCAGCTTCTTTGCTTTCTCTCGAAGTCGCACTTCTGGTTGTTTGACATCTCCATATGAATGGTGAGATCCTTTACGGCATCGTTCAGCTGCGCCTTGAGCTTGGTGCAGCCGTCCGAATGTTGCCTTGCTTTGCACTGCTCCGGGTCATCTTTGGACTCCTCAATGGCTTTCTGTAGCATGTCCACGCGTTCCTGTGCCTCAGCCTTGCGCTGAAGCACCTCCTCCTTCGTAGAGGGCAGCAGATGGTTTTATAGTGTCAGCACCACTTCGTTCTCTGTCTCCTTCGTCGCGCGCTCCTGCTCAACAAGAAGTGCTTCGTTTGACAAGTGTAGCTTCTCCTCAAACTGCTGCCACATTTTCTCTTGGGTCTGTCTGTGTTTCTCCTCTTCCTCCAGCAGGTATGCCCCATCTCCTCTACCAACGCCTTCCCCTTCTCCGCCACCTTGTTTGCCTCGGAAGCAGCAATGGCGCTACGTCGAGAAGCATCTTCTAAACCATGAATGGTGGTGTGCATTGAAGTTATCTTGCCTGCCATTTGCTCGTTCACCCTAAGCAGAGCCTCCCGCTCCTTGTCGGAGTAGTCGATTTGTTGGCACGAGTCTCGCAGCAGCGTCTCCAGCAATGCCTTCTCGGCGAGCGTTACAGGTGAATCGCCCACCAAGCCTCGAGCCTCCGCTTCGCGCACGCCACAATATTGGTTTCTTCTGTAAATCCATCAGCTTGCTCAATACGAGTACCGACGCCTGCTACAGGTTCCAGTGCTGGACACTCGAGAAGCAAATGTTGTAAAGTTTCGTCTGCATCACCACATGCACTGCACAGCACGAACGTTCCGTTGGTGCCATATCTTCTTCTGTACAGACGGGTACGCAAGGCACCACCGCGGGCCTCAGCGGGGAGCCGACTTCCCAACGTATTTCCACACCAGTGGATAGGAGCGATGTCGGTCTTGTAAGACGCGTAGAGGTGCATACTTGAATGTTCTTGCATGTTTGCCCTCCAGCGGTCTGCCTCGACAGTCTTTATCTGCCCTCTAACATTGGTTACCCAGTCTTTCTTTGTAGATGGCTTGTCGGTCGTTGAGAAGGTACCATACTTTGTTCCAAGTCGAATGACTCGACGCCTCCACGTTGTGTGTACGTTTTTTAGATGCAGGTATACGAAAATTCTCCTCGCCCAGCAGTCTCCATTCATAGGTCGAAGTCGGGCATAATATTCGAGTTTGCTGCTGGCTTCACGTTCCTCGAAAGAGGACCATCCGAGATCTCCTTCAACAAGTTGATTGGCCACCTTGCTGTGGCATCCTAGTGCCTGGCGTCCAATCTCTCGTTGTCGTCTTTCAATGTATTCCCGGATCTCGCTGGGTGTACACGTAACACTATTGGCGAAAGTCAATCCTGGTACCGCGACCGCTTTCCAAAGTTCTCGAGTTACTAGATACCGGTCACAGCTCCAAAGACTTTTTCGACGCAGCATGTTTCGCTTTCTTAGTGCGGATGCCTTGAGATTTTCATTGTGTTCTTTTAAATAATCTTCGGAGCAGGTAAGTGTAACACCTTGGTATCTGTATCGAGTACTTAGAGGAAGTGCTTTATCCTGGATGGTAAAGGGTTCAAGGACCTCGCCCTGACCGGAAAACAGCACCACGGCTGACTTACTGGCATTGAAATCCAGTCGAAGCTGAGCCGATTCTGCTTCACAGGTGGTCAACAGTACCTTCATGTCTGCCACATTGTCGGCTGTCAGCACAAGATCGTCGGCAAAACCAAGACCAGGGAGCCGCCATTTGACCATGTTTCCGTGCTGCCTGTGTTGTAGAGTGAAACCGATACCGTTTTTTTCCAGTGCCTTCTCTATGCCGGACGTATATCGCATATACAGAACGGGGGATAACGGGCAGCACTGACGTAGTCCCCTGTGCACCGGAACATCCCCAGATTTGGTCCCGTTGAATGTTGCCATTATGTGGTTTTCATCATAGATACACTGGATAAGTCTGACTTAGGGTTCCGGCATATCGAGTTGTTTTAGCCTCCTGATTAGCAACGTATGTGGTACGCGGTCGTAGGCTTTGGCTGTGTCCAAAATGCAACAAATAAGATTTCGCCTTTCCGCCCGAGCTATCTCTATGCATTTAGTTAGAGCGAACACGTTGTCCTCTAGTCGACGATCCCTACGAAAACCGTTTTGTAGTTCCGTAAGAACACCAGCACCTTCGGCCCAAGATGAGATTTGCCAAATGATAATTGTCGCAAACACCCTGTATGCGACAGCCGTGACAGTAAGTGGGCGGTAGTCACACAGATGTTGTTTGTTGCCACCTTTCTTGAAAATGAGGGTGACTCGACCGCGCCTCCAGTAACTTGGTATTGGCTTTCGCCGCGAATTATTCGAGTAAACAGGTGTGCTAAATGTTCTCGTGAGTGTGGTCTCAAGTTCTTCAACACCTTTGCTGATATCCCATATAATCCCTGAGAAGTATTCCCGCCCAACCGCGTGAGTGTGCGATCGACTTGCACCCGTCCCACTAGGGTTGTACCATCATCAGTAGATGTCGATAGCGTGAGGCGTTCGGCGAGCAGACTCGGATTGCGCCTTTCTTCTGGCGAGCTTGCGGCATCCGTAGCACCAAAAAGGATTACAAGTTGTTTCTCAAGCAGTTCCCCAATATGCTGAACTGGAGATCCACTATCGTAATCCAGCAGTTCTGGAGCTTTGTCCTTGCCGTCTAGCGAAGCTATATATCTCCAGAACTTTTCTACGGCTTTCTATCCGCCGTTTCTTATGTCCACTATCACCTTAGAATCATGTGTTTGTTTTTTCGATTCTACCATATCTTGCGTCTCTGCTTTGCACTTGCGATATACTTCCCATACCCAAGTAGCACAACTCGCCGGTTTGGGACTGGGGCGGTACCAGTCTGCCGGTAAGATCCTACTGGGGCGACGCTGGAAACGCACCGCGGGGCGACAACGGGCCAGTGAGATTGCCAGTCACTGGCCAGTGACTGGGACTGACGGGGACGCCTGGCACTGGGAGTTCCAGTGAGTTCCCGGGATGCTGCCAGCACAAACCCCCAGCGTAGTACCAGTAATACGGTAAGATACCAGCGAGACCCCAGGTTAGCGGACTCAAGCCATACAGTTCCCGGTCTTGCTGTGCCCCAGCGAGTTCCCGGGCTGCTGCCAGCACAAATCTCCTGCGTAGTACCAGTAATGCAGCAGGATACCAGCAAGACCCCAGGCTAGCGGGCTAAAACCGTACAGTTCCCGGTCTTGTTTTGCAGGCTAACATGTGGTTTTGTGTGCAATGCACACCGGAATAGAAAAGATGAAGTTCATTACAAGGGTAATTTTAACAAATAATGAGTGTAAACAGTTATTTTTCATTGTCTGCCACGTCCATCTGTCACTCATACATAGGTAGTAAATAAATCATACTAAATTGTTACCGTAATTGTTTATTGTCAGTTAAAGTGAAGCTACAGCTCGGCTGGTAATCAGGGGCATGTCGCCAGAGGAGTGCGCTGGATGAAAGAGGCTGCATGCCACGGGCCTAGGAAAGTTTCGTCACACTTCTCCTGCAGCTTTTGATGCAAGCCGACCTTGCACCCAAGAAGGCGAGTCCTTCATTACATCACCTGTAAAGAGAATCGACATCGCACTAAAATAACAGGGTAAATCAATACCAGCTGTACATGATAATCCAGAAATTCTAAAATGGGGTGAGGGACATAAAAGTAAAAAGGGAAACTTTTTGTAGCTAATGCACTAATTGCCTTTATTTTATTTTCTTTCTGGAAACTATATAAAAAATACTTTGATTGCCCTAAGGGACACCAGCAACAACACACTGGATGACAAAGGGGCAAAATAGTCCATTTGTCTCTAATCAAGGTCAGCTATTTGTGTGAAAAATGCCCACTTCAGAGAAAGGCACGTGGAAATCTTTTTTTTTTTTTTTTTTTAATTCAAAACGGCGTGCCGAGATACGGGCGAGCTTGGCGGAGTAGTCGGCATATAGTTTAACATCGTCGTTCGTCACGATATGTGTGCAAGATCCAGCATTTTTAGGTAAATATATCCATTCATTGGTCTTACTGACACAATGACAAACCATATCCTTGACATATTCGCGACTCCAGCAAAGCGGACGGCATTAATCGGGAAAACCGGGAACCTTCAGGAACAGGTTACTTTGCGCCACTCCACGTCTCTGGCGGCTTTCGCCGACACGTGTTGGCGGCGCGTTGGCGAACAATGTAATTTGACGAAGGTCTGAATATTTCTCAAGTTTGCCTGAGTGTTCATCAGTGTGATGAAGCCTCAGTAGATTGTTTCCTTTCATCACGTGTTTGGAAGCCTGTTCACTCCACAACACACGGTCGCGTGCTTTCGCTTTTTTGGATGGAGAGGAATCGCGGAAAAACGTTTTGATTTCTTGTCTGCCTTGAATCACATTCAAAGTGACGACTACTTGGCAGCAGATAAGCGGTTTCTTTATAAGGATTTAGAACAGTGGACTGAGGACGACAGACGAGGTGTTTCACTCGAGGGAACCCCAATGTTGCAGTCAGATAGCTGCTTTTCTTGAGTTTGGTTGTGTTTGATTAGCTTCAAGATTGAGCCGCCCACGCCGGTCGGTGCATTGGCTATTCATCTTGGCTGCTTTTCGCCGTAAAAGCTTCTGGACCTCACCGAAAGAGTTGGGCTGATTTCGCAATTACTTTATTCCGGAAAACCTGCTCGCTGCATACGATTATGAGGGAAATTGTCTGCTTTCAAAAGGTTGGGGACACATCTCGCAACGTTAGAAGCTGTCACAACACTATGACCTATCGTGCCTCCAATATTCGTATTATACCCCCGTCGAAGCCAGCAGCAATATACGTCTACATTGCTCAGGCTGTCCGGCCACAAAAGATACTCCATTTCTCCGGTACGGATTTGAAGTTAAGTTCAATGCAGAAGGGTTCTGCGTGAATCTCCGATGAAGACTCTCTTCAGTTTGTCCACATTCGTCTCCGTGCTGCCGGCTAGAACCATTTGGTTGAGCTTAAGTAGTATGTTTCTGCCTGTCAAATATACTTTTATTCAGCAGTTCACCTAATAGCTAGTCAACTAAGCTCATATTTCAACCCGAAGAATGTACTAATATCGCTTTAGTGGGACATGGTATGTAATATAATACATAACCCGCATATTCGTCAAAATGACTTCTCGATTGCTACGAAAACCTGAATTGAAATAGGAGTATCAGCTGCTTAGTGGAGCGCCAGCGGGTTAACATGATCCTTGGCTCAAGAAGCTCTTGCTTAATTTTCGTAATTTTCCTGCAGCCTGTTGTGTTGTGTTGTGTTGATTGAGCAAACCACTAGAGCTGTTTCTTAATACGCACAAAAGCTCGATTTCGCGGACAGATAAGTCGCATGGTCGAGGCATGCCAGTTAGCTGGAAATTACCCTCGGTGGAATAATTCTGTGGTCATCAGCGCTTTCCTTAGCTGATAAAAACTGATTAGAATCTATTACCGTCTCTCCGGAGCCCATAGTTTCAATATTGAACGAAATCTCCGAAAAACAAGTTTGACATGAAGAACAAAAAGCACCGGGAAAACAAAACTATGCTCTGAAAGTTTATGTACACCGGCTACATTTAACCGTCGCAGTTCGAATACCTATAAAATAGGGCATTAAACAAAAGAAAATCTGTTAAATTGAATCCGCTACCCATTCAGGCGGCCGGCCGAGCCGATGCGACCTGTTCCCAGCCGCCATGTTTGTTTGGTAGTTTCGCCCCCTATAGGTCGGTGGAGTCGCAAATACAGCTCATTGTTCTATACATACTAATGAGATTGGGTAGACACATGTCAACATATAATGTACTGCAGAGTATGACCCCCGTGTTCCCACATAATGGCAACCTGACGACAAAAACTCATCTGCAGATTTCATCAAATAAAAATTATGGAATTACAAACTAGTATATATTATCAGCGTCCACCATCAGACTCACATTTAGTGTTTATCATCAGCATGCCCCATAGCCCTTGAAAATTCCCACAAGCATCACTTGCTTTAAGCATATGGCATCACATGACAAGAAACATTCCCTCGGATCATCTTTAAGATGTTTACAGGTGCGAACAGTTCAGGCAAATCAATTGAAAGATACCAAATCAGTAGTGAAGCAGTGTACAGTGGTTGGTAGATTCAGGTTAATATGTATTGGACATCTATTTTCTAAGTAACATTGTTTACCTGGTCAATTTTCTTTGCAGACCCATCACATACAGAGACAATGTTTTAAATACAGTGGTAAACAGAAAGGAGGAGTGCGTTCCAGATTTAGTTTTGCACAAGCTATGTGGCAACTGACTTCATCCTCCTAAAATTTATTGGAGTAGATCTGGGTATAATAATATCTAGCCCGACAATACTGCCAGGAGCACGTCTCAAAACCTGTTAGAAAGGAGTAGAGGAAGCTTGAATCATAATTTGTGTATTGCGAAGAGAGCTGCTCATACTAAGAATTGATATGAGCAATGTCGGCCATCCCTCTGCCTGAAATATCTATGCGTCAGCCACCCCCTATCGGAAAAATTTTTAGCTGAGCGCTTTTTACGACTGCTCCGCTCAGCCACCGAGCGAGAAAGCCACCAGGCATGCGCGTAACGCTCAGCCGGCAGTGGCCATCGGGATGCAGGAATTGTCTGCACCATCGGCAGCTGCACTCCGATTGGTCGTTGCTGACTGAGCGTTATGCGCATGCAGGTGCTTTCCTTTTGAGTGGAGCGGGTATAAAAATGCTCAGATAAAACTATCTAATGTCTATGTCGCAGCCTCAACAGCCAAGCGTGATTCTCTTCTACCTCACTCGCACAATAGACCAAAATTGCACTGCATGCCGCTTTAGAGGCTTGCTGGCAAGTTTTACACTCACTTCCTGCAGACAGCTAGCACTGTCGGTAAGCGAGGAAAAAAAAAGTGTGAACACATATCATGCGCACCAAAAGAAAACATCAATGGGACTACAGGAGACTGCATTAAAGTTGCCAATCGGGCGCGTTTTATACCGCACAGCCACTGTGTGTACACAAGTCAACTAGCTATATACATACCGCTCAGCACACCACAGCTAGGCTGAATCACATAAGTGTCACATTTGCCGAGCTTGAAGTACAGTCGCGATCTCTACGAGTGTGAACACGCGATCGTCGACTGCTCAGTACTGGGAGCATTAAGCACCAGCTGACTTGCTCTCCTTTTAAAATGCCTTGCGAACCAAGCATGGTAAGTCGTCTGATAAAGAAAGAATGTCACCACGGACAGCACTGAGCAGTTGATAATCACCTGCTTACCTACATATGGATCAAGTCTCTACCTGGCCGAAGTAGGCAGTGCGTGTGCAGCATAAACGGCTGTACTGAAATCTCAAGATGGATGAAAGATCAGAACAGGCTTGGTAAGGTTTCACGTTGCAAGTATGCCCATGCAAATTTCACTTTTTAAAACATAAAGACGCATTTCAAATTGTCATCTAGGACAAACTGCTATTTCACAGCTGTATATATAAGCCAGCTTACCATCAAGAACTTTTGCAGACTGCCATGAACCTGATCCTCGGCTCGGCTGGTGATGCAGGAACGAATTGGCCTAGTCGATGCTAGCTTCCGTTCGGCGAGGGCTGCACTGAGTGTAAAGGTGAAAAAAGTGTTGTAGGTTATGTGAAACAAACGAAAAACACAAAAGTAATCCTAGCATCAACAATTCGCTAGAGACACTGAAAACAAAAATCAGAGGTTCGGTCAATTATGTTAATGCAATATACTTCGGACACATACCATGACTGCAGGTAAGATATTTGCTGCCTTCAATCTAGATATGTTTGAAAATTTACAAGCCAAATAACAAATATTTTATAAGCTGAAATATATTTCAATGGAACTACAAAATCTGACTATCTCTGCAAATATGCTGCTATCTAGTACACCAGAGATGAGTAGAACTGGATTAAAGTGACCCCCTAACAAAGATTGAAGCAAAACAACTATGGAGTCTGCCGTGCCACTACAACAGAAACGACGCTACTGTGATCTCGTGGAGATCAGAGTTCGGAACAGGTGTGAAGGGTTTGGCACGAGAAATACGCCAATGTCATTATTCATTTTTGCAACATCAAATTGTCTCTGAAAGTGCGACCAGCTAGAGGGTGTATTCACGCAAATCTTGCGAGTGTTGAATAGACGATCTGCAATTTTCCCAAGCGCCCTGTCCCGTGCGCGAGGAATCGTGGGAGAGACAGTCCCTCGCCTGGCCGTTCTGCCTCGAGATCCAATGGCTTGTCGTAGGTCTCCTTTTAATCCTTTGTTTTTCGATTCCATTACCTATTTTATCTTTACCAGTGTATTTCTTATTGCTTCAAGTGTTTTTATTCTCTTCTGCGTGCAATATTTCTTGCATATATATAGTATTTGTGTATTTATTTTGCCTTTTTCAACGGGAGTGCCGACGGAAAACACGCCGCTTTGGGCGTCGTTCACCGGGTGAGTACTACCTTTGCTACCGATTCTTATCGCGCTGTTAGCTGTTCATTTTGGTTTATTTGACCCGCCTGTACTCCATAGGAGCCGTTTATGAACACGCGCGCACATGTCATAGGGGTATGCAGAGCTCTGAATCAACAATCGCGACGTAAGAGCCGAGTGCGCTGTGATTTGGCCGCCCGCGCTCGGTCCGTTGACTCGCACTGTAGCCATGCCTTCGAGTGCCGCTTAACTTGACCAAGATACAGCACGCTTCACTGCCGTCGCAAATCGTTTGTCCGAATGCCTGCGAAAACGTTACACCGTTCGGCATATTGCCGCGCGCGCAGCTGGCAAAGTAGGCAGCGCGCGCGTGGCCTAACGGTTATCGCGCTTGCTTTCCACGTTGAAAGCCAGGGTTCGATTCCTGGCCGCGGAGGCACATTTTTGTTGACTCTGTAGAGTAACGTTCTGGTAAATTCGAGAACCATCTTGCTGATTCGAGGTTAGAATATTCTACGCGCCGAACCTTCTACGCCGAACGATCCAGAAACCCACGAGGGTACATAAGGGAATCCGCCAGGCGAGCGGAGTCAGTTTAGCCCCAGCGTTCGACTCTGCTGCTACGCCGACATCGACGCCCGCGACGCTCTGTTATTATCTTTTGTACCCTTTTATTTTCGGCACAAGTTCGCCACATTAAACGTTTACTTGTTCCTGTTTATTTCTTGTTCATTGGTCACCACCCGTGACATTTTGGTGGAGGTGCGGGGTAACCGCATGCCCGTGCAGCGCTCCCCTCTGAGTTCCCACAGTACAAGTCCGAACCCAGCCTCCCGAGGACCCAACGAAGACCAGATCGAGACTCGATCAAGTCGCCCCACCCAAGGGCTACACCCGGAATATGGACTTTTACCACCCAGGACCAGGCAGCCGACGATGGCCAACCAGTCGCAGACCCCCGCCGCTCCTGGCGTCGTCTACCTACCCGTCGCTCCTCGGACACCGGCTCAATTCCACGGCGAGCAGTACGAAGACGTCGAAGACTGGATTGACCAGTATGAACGCGTCGCCCACCACGATTGCTGGACAGACGAGCAGCGCCTGCACAATATCTATTTTTCGCTCGAGGGGACCGCGAAGCACTGGTACGAGAATCATGAGTCCTCCCTGACGTCGCGGGACATTTTCAAGACCGATCTCAAGGCTACCTTCATCAACCACCACCGCCGAGAGAGAGCCGAGGACCTACTGCGATCCAGAACCCAGGGCCCCAACGAGAGTGTCACCGGCTTCGTAGAGGACGTCCTGCGCCTGAGCGCCCGCGCCGACCCTCGGGCTACAGGAGAGAAGAAGCTACGAATCTTCATGCGGGGCGTGAGAGAAAACATCTTTGGTGGCCTTGTCGGCAGCCCTCCGACAACTGTCGAAGATTTTGTCGCCGAGGCAACGAACATCGGGCGTGCCCTGCAAGCCTGAGCCAGCCACTACAACCGACTCCCCGACACTCCTGTTGCTTCGACGCTGGCATCTTCCCGAATCGACGAGGGCCGCATCCGCGCTGATAACCTTCGTGAAATTGTCCGGGACATCGTCCGGGAAGAGCTCCGGAAACTTCTACCCAACACTGATCGCCCCGCCTCGATCTCCATCGCCGAGGTCGTGCGGGAAGAAGTGTAGAGAGCCATCCAAACAGAGGCTCCCATCAGCGGGGCAGTCCCTGAAGAACCCACGCTAACTTACGCCGCAGTGGCCCGACGGCCACCGCCTCCTACTCGCGCCAATGTCGCGCCGCCCCGACGTCACTCTACTGCGCCGCAGCACAACCGACGCCACGACGACCAAGTCCAGTACGCCTGCACGGAGCCCCGCGTACCCCGGAAGACCGACGTGTGGCGAACGCCCGACCGACGCCCTCCGTGCTTCCACTGCGGGGAAGCAGACCACACCTACCGCCGATGCCCATACCGACGACTCGGGCTGCGCGGGTTCCACCCGAACGACCCGCGCCCTCGTTATGGTGAACGACCTCGGGAGATCAACGAGTACCTGCGACGACCTTAGTCCCCCGAGCCCGCGTCCCGCCGAGAATTCCGGTCGCCGTCGCAACGACGTCCAGCTTTGCCGATGCACCGACCCCGACGTGAAAGAATGTCACCCCTCGCTCCTCGCCGGAAAAACTAGGCGTGGCAACACCTGGAGGTGGTGTTGCCGAAGACGACCGACGCCAAGATCCTCCACAAACGTCGGAGGGCCCCGACTCGAGCGCTACCAGAGATTAAAACGACGCCCCTGCAACGGTGTCCAATAACCTAAACGTCGTCGTCGACGGCCACAACGCATCAGCACACGTGGACACCGGAGCAGACTACTCAGTCTTGAGTGGGAGGCTCTCCCGCCGCCTTCGCAAAGTCGTGACGCCGTGGGATGGACCCCAAATACGAACCGCAGGAGAACATCTCATCACGCCCGTCGGAAGGTGCACTGCTCGCGTCGAAATTCACGGCGAGACGTGTCCGGTAAAGTTCATCGTTCTACAAGACTGTTCCAGAGATGTGATTCTTGGCAAGAAGTTTCTGTATGAATACGGCGCCGTCATCGACCTGGGTGAGAACAGACTGACGCTGCGGAAGCCTGTTCCGCCTTCAGAAAAACCCCAAAGAGGGTCAGCCGCCGTCCGAGTCGCCACCGACCACGTGAACCTGCCGCCGCGATCAAGTGTTGTCGTGCCTGTCGTGGCCGATACAGCTACCTGCGGCGAAGTTGTCCTAGAAGGCAACCTTCAATTGCTCCTGGGAAGAGGAATAGGCGTCGCAAGAGAAGTAGCTGAGCTTCAGGATGAGCTGACTGTGGTCCTCGTGACGAACTTCCGAAATGAAACGCAACACCTCACGAAAGGTGCAGCCGTGGGCCACGTCGAGGAACTTCGAAACGCCGCCGAAATCGCCACGATTACTGATGAAACCTCGCCACCTCAGCAAGACAGTCCGTCACCAGCGCAGCTCGACATTGACCCTAAGCTTCCGAGCCCGAAACGACGGCCACTAACTGACCTCCTCGCCGAATACAGTGACTGTTTCGCGACGTCGTCGAGGGTGCGCCAAACCGCCGTTGCGAAACACCGCATCGTTACCGAGGACGACGCGCACCCTGTGCATCGATCGCCGTACAGAGTCTCCGTTAAAGAAAGGGAGGTGATCCAGGAGCAAGTTCAAGAGATGCTGAACGACAACATAATCCAACCTTCAAGTAGTTCGTGGGCCTCTACAGTTGTACTGGTTGAGAAGAAGGACGGAACGCTTAGGTTCTGCGTGGACTACCGGCAGCTGAACGCAGTGACGAAGAAAGACGTCTATCCACTCCCCCACATCGACGACACGTTAGACCGGCTGCGCCATTCCCGATAGTTTTAATCCATGGACCTGAAGAGCGGCTACTGGCAGATCGAAGTCGACGAACGGGACCGAGAGAAGACAGCTTTCGTCACGCCAGATGGGCTGTACGAGTTCAAGGTGATGCCCTTCGGACTGTGCACGCTCCAGCAACTTTCCAGCGTGTCATGGACACTGTACTAGCAGGACTGAAGTGGCATAGCTGTCTCGTCTACCTCGATGACGTCGTAGTGTTTTCCAGCGACTTCGACGAGCACTTGCGACGACTCCGAGCAGTTCTCCAAGCCATACGGACTGCCGGACTCACCCTGAAGCCGTCAAAGTGTCGGTCCGCCTATGACGAACAGAAGTTCCTAGGTCATGTGGTTAGTAACGAAGGCGGTCGCCCCGACCCAGAAAAGACTCGCGCCGTCGCAGCATTTCCAGCACCGACAGACAAGAAGGCCGTGCGAAGGTTTCTTGGACTATGTGCCTACTATCGGCGCATCATCCGGAATTTTGCAAGGATTTCCGTACCGCTCACAAACCTCACAAAGGACGCCGAGAAGTTCGAATGGGCCGAGGAGCAGCAGCAGGTATTCGACGAGTTGAAGCGACGACTGCAGACTCCTCCTGTTCTGGGACATTTCGATCAAGATGCGGAAACCGAAATTCACACGGACACAAGTAACGCTGGACTTGGCGCGGTACTGGTTCAAGTGCAAGATGGCACCGAGCGAGTTATCGCCTACGCAAGTCGGACGCTGTTCAAGGCGGAGAAAAATTACTCCAGGACTGAGAAAGAATGCCTTGCGGTCGTCTGGGCAATAACGAAGTTTCGTCCGTACTTGTACGGGAGCCCGTTCCGAGTAGTCACGGACCACCACTCGCTCTGCTGGCTTGCGAACCTGAAGGACCCGTCAGGACGCCTCGCTCGATGGAGTCTTCGACTACAAGAGTTCAGCATGACAGTGGTCTATAAGTCAGGCCGCAAGCACAGCGACGCCGACTGCCTGTCCAGAGCCCCCGTCGAAACCCCTTCCGGCTGCAGCGACGACAATGACGACGAGTGCTTCCTAGGAGCAGTGAACACCGACGATATGGCACGACGTCAACGGGACGATCCTGAGCTGTGCGCGTTAATCGAGCACCTCGAAGGACGAGGGGGTACTGTCCCCCGTGTCTTCTTGAGAGCCCTGCCGACTTTCGTCCTCCGACAAGGTGTACTTTACAAGTAGAAGTTCGAAGACAACAGCACACCATGGCTGCTGGTTATCCCTACCGAACTTAGAGCGGAGATTTTCCAAGCCTGCCATGACGACCCGAAGCCCGGACACCTCGGTTACAGCCGTACGCTGGCCCGAATTCGTGAAAGGTATTACTGGCCCAAGCTTCCGAAGACCGTTCTCTACTACACACGGTCCTGCCACGAGTGCCAGCGACGCAAGAAACTGTCGGCGAAGCCGGCAGGTCTCCTGCATCCGATCGCTCCCCCAACCGTACCGTTTCAGCAGATCGGAATAGATCTACTTGGTCCTTTCCCTCCATCGACGCAAGGAAACAGATGGATTATTGTCGCCACAGATTATCTCACACTGTACGCGAAACGAAAGCCCTTCCTGCAGGGACGGCTGTGGAAGTCGCCAAGTTCTTTATCGAGTCCATCGTCCTCCGGCACGGCGCTCCCGAAGTTTTGATCTCAGACCGTGGATTATCATTCATGGCCCAGCTGACGCAAGAAATCCTTCGTCTCAGCCACCAGCCATCGGCGCACAACGGCGTACCACCCGCAGACCAATGGGCTGACGAAGAGACTCAACAAGACCATCGCCGACATGATCTCCATGTACGTCGACGTGGAGCACAAGACATGGGACGAGGTGTTGCCGTACGTCACATTTGCCTTCAACATGGCCGTGCAGAGACCACCGGGGTGACACCCTTCCAACTGGTTTATGGTCGCAAAGTAACGACAATGCTGGACGCGATGTTACCCCACGAACCGGCTATCGACGGAAGCGACGACGCACAGGTGGTTGCCCAACGGGCAGAAGAAGTCCGCCAGCTCGCCAGACACCGTATTCAAGCCCAACAACGTGTCGACACTGGCCGCTACAACCTTCGTCGTCGGGACGTCCACTTCCAGCCCGGAGACATGGTGTGGGTGTGGACACCGGTCCGCCGCCGTGGTCTCAGTGAGAAACTCCTAAAGCGCTACTTCGGGCCCTACAAAGTACTTCGTCATCAAGGGGATCTGAACTACGAGGTGATGCCCGACGGAACACGAACTTCATCACGCCGCGCTCCACGACCGGAAGTCGTCCACGTCGTGCGCCTCAAGCCATACTACGCGCGATAAGACTGCGAACTGTGATCTTGAGCATCGCTTGATAGGATTGTGTTTCGCGAGCCTCCGTATGTTCCCATTCTTTTGTTTGTTTCGCTCTGTTTTGTTGCCTTTTACGTAGCATCGAGACGATGCCTTTTTAAAAGGGGGAGTAATGCCTGGCACGCAGCTGGCCAAGCAGGCAGCGCGCGCGTGGCCTAACGGTTATCACGCTTGCTTTCCACGTTGAAAGCCAGGGTTCGATTCCTGGCCGCGGAGGGAGATTTTTGTTGACTCTGTAAAGTAATGTTCTGGTAAATTCGAGAACCATCTTGCTGATTCGAGATTAGAATGTTCTACGCGCCGAACCTTCTACGCCTAACGATCCAGAAATTCACGAGGGTACATAAGGGATTCCGCCAGGCGAGCGGAGTCAGTTTCGCCCCAGCGTTCGACTCTGCTGCTACGCCGACTTCGACGCCCGCGACGCTCTGTTATTATCTTTTGTACCCTTTTATTTTTGGCACAAGTTCACCACATTAAACGTTTACTTATTCCTGTTTATTTCTTGTTTATTGGTCACCACCCGTGACAATATCCAACGCGGCGGCGCCTGATAACTGCACGCCGCGGCGCCAGCCCCTAGCAAGCGCCGGCGGTTCAACGTTGCGGCTTGTATGCGCTTTTGGCATGCATTCATGATCAGTCTCCTCGGCGGTTCTCAGTTGCTGGCATCCTAACTCGAGCATCAGCTGGCATCTTGACTCGAGAAATAAAATTATCGAAGGATCTACGAGTTTCAAGGTGACTGGGTGACAGGATATATCTGCACTTAAAAAGGGTGTTTGCAACTGACAACCGCTTAGCAGATGGATTAAGAAGGCATACCATAAGCGCATACAAGCCGCGACGTTGGACCACTGGCGCTTGCGAAGGGCTCGCGCCGCTGTGCGCAGTTTGTCAGGCACCGCAGCGTTGGATATGCCGAACGGTGTTACGGTTTCGCAGGCATTCGGACAAATGATTTGCGGCAGCACATCTCTGCACTTGAAAAAAGGGCGTTGGCAACTGACAACCGCTTAGCAGATAGATTACGAAGGCATGCCATGGCAGCATCCCCCCTGGGCCGACCCTCGCGGAAGGGCCGAGCGTGGATTAGGGCCGAGCGAGCCGGAACTGCCGAGTGCGGGGGCTAGGCCGACCACTGCGAAAGGGCCGGGAGGGGTGTCGAGGCCGAAAGAGGGGGGAAGGCCGGGCACGGCGGCAAGGCTAAGGGATGCGTAAGGGCCGATAACAGGGGTGGGGATTAGAGCGATCAGTCCACGCGTGGCTCCTTCGTCGAGGCGGGAATTCGTTGGAAAGAAAACCGATAGATGGCGCGCCCTGGTTTCGCTCCTTTTTGTTTGGAGATCTGTTTGGTTTGACGAGTCTGGCGTGGAGCACGGTGGAGGCAAAATGTGTTTCTTCCACCGCGGCCTAAAAACCTTTCTTTTTTTAACACACATTTTGAGCGAGCGAGCGAGCGATTGTCACAGCAGAGTGAAGTCTGGAAAAGCGAAACAACGTAATCCCGCTGCATGAGCTCTCGTGCATCCAGATCCTCTTGCAGTGCTATGAACTCGTGCTCTAGCTTTCGCTATAATACACGGGGCTCCTAAATTGTCTCAACATCTTTGTCTTCTATGTGCTTGCCCAAAAGGGCCCGGGCACAAGCCCTGTTTGCATAGATCGAAGCCTCTTGGCTCTCCTCTAGGCTGACTGGAGCAGTGTCTTCACGCGGCAAGGTCAGGAGCTTCATTTCGTCGCGTACTACTACTTCCGACTTTATGAGCCCTCACAGTGAAAGGCAAGAGGTAGAACCTCAGTTTTTTCTGCACCCCAGCCAACAGAAGAAAAATAAACTTACCATGATCCGAAGGATAAATTCGGAGCATACTTGATGTGTGGTGTCTGAGGTGGCCAAAAAAGAAAAATATTCCTACGAGGGAAACTAAGCCTGTCGCACATATTACACATTCTGTGCACTCCGAATCATCTGTGCGACCGATCTAGGTAATTTGCAAAGAAAAAGTCTACTAAGCAAACGTTTGGATACAATACAAATGAGGAGAACTACGGAATAGGATTTGCTCCTTTTTTATCCAAAGGCCCGACAGAATTCTAAATTGAAACCCGGATCACACCGCTTACACCTCATACAAAAGACAGTCTGACAGACACGATCGAGGCACCGCGAGAACCGTGTTTCGAATTCCGCGTGCCATGTTTTTTTCTTGAACTCATTGCCCTGCAGCATTCGAAGAACGGACCTCGCGGTGACTCGCGTTCAAACCTGTCTGCATACCGTCCTTCGTAGGATTTATGAGCAGTGTGACCCCGGATTAACGTTCAGGTATATATTTTATCATGAAAATCCTGAAAGATTACGTAGTCGGGGGCGGTATGTCATAAAGCAAAAGCGACGGGATTGCCATGGTGGGGAAGAACAATCAGAGATGCTTAAAAGAGATGTAAAAAATTGCAAGGCGATTAAAAAAAAAAGAATTAACATTAATTAACCGCGTTTCTATGAGAAAGCAATTGACGTTGCACTGAGTTTCTATTTGTGCACGAGCTCACTAGGTAGCCGGACAAAAGCTCACCGGACAAAAGCTCACCGACAAAAGCTTACCTATTTTTTCGGCTAAAGACAGGCTGGGATAAAGTGCGGGCACGATGGACATTGCACCATTTTTAGGAGAACTGGTACCCCTTACCATACAAAGGTGTCGACAGATAAGCCATAACAGGCGAAGCGACGATTTCGGACCAAAATTTAGGTCACCGATATTGAGTGGAGCTGATAACATAAAACTTGCCGGAGCATCCTTGCGCCACGCTGAAGGAACTTCGTGGATCGAAGTTTTGAACCCGCTTTTTCAATGTTCTTATGTCACGCTAAACGCGCACATAAAGGATATGCAGAATCTACTCATCGACATTGCAAGAACGCAGTGGCATATAATGGTCAGTGGTAAGCGTGTTTCACATGCAGCGATTTCGGCCCTAGAGCGGCGCGATTTGTGCCGTCGCGGCGCTCGTGCCGCTCAACCGCTGGTGCTGGCCAAAGCGCCGGGACGGCAGAAATCGCGCCGCTCTAGGGCCAAAACCGCTGCATGAGAAACACGCTTTAGTCTGGAAATACCTTTAGCTTATTACTGGAAGCATGCTTATATAGGCTGGTTTAGGCGTGTTAGCTTTGCCTCCAGAAGTTGAAGTTGCTCGAGCGCTTGTAAACTTTGTTTAATTTTCTCAACGCGCGATTCAGGTGTATTTCTGCAAAGTAAAAAAGAAAATAGCGTGGTACAGAAATTATGTATGTTTTGCTGTTTCTTTGTGCATATTAAGGCGTCTGAACCAAAATGGGTTCATCGGGACCGCCAACTAGGGCCGCCGTTATGTCCACGCGTCTATATGCCTCGCCATTCCGTCGTGGCCAAATGCATGGGACTTTCGCTCTAGATTATTATGTTAGACAAGCTTCGTACCCCAACTACGGGTTTATGCACAACATTTCGTGTCAGATGAGAAACCTCTTTGAGATTGACTAGGGAAAAATATATTCTGAAATGTGATTATGAAAAGACGGCTCTCTGACTACGGCACTACCGCTGCCACAATAAGACGCAGAATGCCTCCAACATGGCGTCAAGGCACTGATAGCAGACGACAATGTTGGTTTCGATTTCGAGTCTAACCAGAAGTGAGTTAGGTGCAAAATCTTATACTTAAAGGCGCAAAAGAAATGAGCACAAAGAAGTAGGCGTGCACACTCGGAGCGCTACAAACAAATGAATTTTAGTTTGAAAAAAAGAAAACGAACCTATATACACACTTTATTATACCTCACCCCAAAAGAACCTGAATTCCTTATTTGATGAAACGAGTGACGACGCACTCATGCAACCGTCATACTCATTTACACTTTCTGCCGCTTTTTTTGGATTCCTACTTCCCCGGAATCTGTGTTTTATCCAGCAAAGGATCACACGAACACTTATTACAGTGGACTTCGAAGTTCCATGAAGGAGACCGCTTTACAGAATGTTGATGACCTATGTACGATCGGGTGGTGCACGGAAGCACCCGATGACAAAAGCTCCGTGTGAAATGACCACGACTGACACACCGTCCTTTTGCCCCGCCTTAAAATGGCCAGTTTCATCAGGAGCGAATGACTCGAATCCCCAGATAAGGTGGCCGGGTCCTCACCGTGACGGCGGAGCACTTTGCTTCTAATTAAGCGACAATAAGTGGCCACGCGAGCGTGTGTAACGTAATCATGCCGTCATTGGAACAATGCTGGTTGAAGCTTGCACAGGGATTCTGCACGTGGGGCTATCATGCTACATACGTATACGATCGCCCATATGTCGTTATCCCACATGTTTGTGTGAATGTTTTTTTTTTTTTTTTTTTTTTTTTTTGCGCGCATGCTTTTTTGTCTTTGTTTATTTTTAAGCATAATCTAGTTAGCTTCAATGGTGCTCTGAGGGAACGCCAACAAGGCCGACAATTTTCTTGAAATTTATATCGACCCTTTTTCCTTTTTTTCCTTGGTAACCATTTTATTTTTATTGTCTCTTTAATTTTGGCAGTAGGCTTCAAGTTGAGTTTCGAGCTTCGTGTCTCTCAGACGCTTTTTGTCCTTTTGCTCTAAAATTTTCTTTTATATATATATAAAATTGGGTTGTGTGTGTGTTTATACAGCCTAGAACTTGGTCTGCCTCACAGGGGCGACGAGTCTCCCAGCTGTAGATGAGAAATTTAGCCAGTGCGGTACAAACCGCTAGCGTGGGGTCTTTAACGTGCGTCACGCAGTAGTGAAACACGACCGCACGCCGGTACGATGCTCATCCAGATCGAAACGGGCAGGGGTAAATATATATATATATATATATATATATATATATATATATATATATAAGCAAACTTTACCTCATTCGTTTTGGAAATTGGGACACCCGGATAGCAAATTTGAGCAGAGACAGACGGAAGTATTTGAGAAAGGGGAGAGCACAGGGGTAAAGTCCCTCGATGTTTTTTCACTGCGTTTTACAAGTACCGTCATTCTTTGCCGCGCCGACACCTGTTTCTATTGGAGGAGAGCGATGTCACGTGATTTCCGGAATTGCCGCCACTTCCGTCCGCCATTTGCTTCCAAGCTGCTCGGCTGCTCCGTCCGCTCGCGTGTTTCGTGACACTCGCCGACGACTTTAGCTCGACGTCCTGGTGTTTCTCAACCGTAATGAGGCAAGTGAAGTAGTAAGCGTTTGTGTTAGATGACGGGGTGTTGCGCTTTTGGGTGCAGCCAGAGTTCTGGTAGTGGAAAAAAGTTGTTCGCCGTTCCGCTTCGGAAAGCCGATCTGAAGAGGCAGAAGGCATGGCTCCACATGATTGGGAGGAAAAACTTTGTTCCTACCAGAAGCAGCAAGCTTTGTGAGGTGAGCATTTCTGAGCTAGTTACCTCATCCACACACGTTCACATAGGTGCACATGCAATGTTTTTCCTGACGCGCCTGACTGCCGAACTCGGTCTCAGCTGAAATACAGCATCGGTGCTCTGCCGTTTTAGCCCGTTGTTTTTCACTCGAAAACCCGGTTGTTCGCCGGCAAAGTTTTTCGCGTAACCTGAGTATTTAAGGGGCAGGATATGAATGAATGAAGCCACCGATTGGCCGCTTCAGCTGTGAGTGTCTCGCAGTGAACCTCTACGAAACACGAAAAGCTGCTACCGAGGACAGTATGAGCCGAAAACGCCTTTCATGCTTCTTTGGCTTACCACCAGTTTTTGAGAGAGCTGTGGTCCGAATTAGGAATAGAAAGCGAAGTTGAGGAATAATGGAGCTTGTGGGAGTAGAACACTTGTCTTTTGAGATATATATATAATCGCACGACAAGAGCTGAAATAAACAAAAATGTCTGCGCAATGCATGTGCTTCGTGTTGTGTTGTCCTTCCTTCCCCCAGTCTCGGGGGTTTTGTCTAAAAAAATATCTACGTGGATGTTGCAGTGGAAGCTAGGCAGAAAAAAGTAGACAGAGACATTAAACACGTTCATAACGAATTCCTTGAACGCGATCTAATAAAATTGGTCTTGGATTCACCGTTTAATGCGGCTAAATAATAAAAGTTGTACGCAACATTTCTTCACTGCACGCTGAAGGTATGCTATCCAGCAATCAAAAACAGCGAAAGTTGCCAGCTAGAATCCTTCACAGAGTTATTTGAGACCAAACACGGCTCCGCAGTAGAGGTTCGAGGACGAGATTGCCCGTTATCGCATGTGGGAATAACACGTGCGATGGTGTAACGTCACCCGAAATATTGTTTGGGACTGGTGAGTTAAGTGCTGCAAAATTAATCCGCACGGATCTCGCATCGTCCAAACTCGTCAGGGTCACTACTTCGCACGACGTTTGTTTTCCATCTAAACACTTCTACTAGTACTTATAACAAAATTCGTGTTGAAGTCATGTAGAAACACCCCGAAAAATGAGCTCCAAACGCGTTTGCGTAGCATTACCAACGCTCGCCACGAGTATGGTGCCTGGAACGCGTCTTCGACTGGTGTGTTTACCGGGTTCAAAAAAGTGGTCCCTCGATTTCCGCCTGATGACGTCATAGAAGTGTCATGTTGTCGCCTGTTGTGACCCTGGCGGCGCCCCACAGTTGTGGTATAAGTGGCAGACGCCTGTTCTGCTGCAGGTCGCTTTCCACTGTGACAGTTCACGGAAGCTGGAGCAGCCAGAGGTTGGGACGCCTAAAGGGACACCGTGACGAAAGCGACACTCGCGTTCGCTCGTGCTTTTCGACAGCATTTCTACGGCCAACCACCAGGATCGCGACAGGCAACAGCATGACACTCGCGTCATTTGTTGCCACATTGGGACCACTTTTGATGTATGGGCGGGATAGGACGCTAAACACACCTACGAAGACGCGATCCAGGCACCATACCACGAGGGAGAATGGTTGCAAACAAAATACAGTTCTCACAATAGCTTAACCATCGACGACGGAATTAAATTTTCGCAAGGCATTTGTCTTTATTACAAATATAAATACTTTATTGTAACGCAGGCGCGCACATATCTAGCATCGCCGAGAGCATTGCTCGCGAAAGCTCTCGCTGCGGTATGATAGGGATTGCGGCAAAATATTGATATATATATGTGCTTTTGCGGAAATAACAGCTTATCTTCGATTCACGTAAATAACCCGATGATATCCAAAGTAATTTCACGCGCTGGAAATTACCAAAACAAGGAAGACTACGCTACTGCTAACCACATAACAACACAGCGGAACCGCCCTCCCGTCTGACATTAGGAAGCGAATGGCGGCGCTAGAGAGGGAGAGGAGAACATTTTTGGGGGAAAGAGGAATCGTAGATGGAAAGGAGGAAAGTTGTCGCTACCTGTAAAAACGAAAAAAATATCCAGGGACGTTACACAGGGGAGGGGCAAGCCTAACGGCCTCGGAACGGATTGCTTACCAAGGTCGCTCGGCTTAACTCCATGGCGCACCCTCTCTTTCCCTCAGAAAGGGCGAGAGACGTGATGAGAGAACAGTTACCCTCCCGTTTTACCCACACAAATCTCCTTTGTGGGCGAAGGGGACTCGGCATCCTTGAGCGACAAGGAATCCGTTCAAGCTGACAGTACATGGGGAGCTACGCGCCCGCCGGATCAGTCATCACCTGCCCCGCTCTCTGCGCGTGGTTACGGGAAGGAGCGTGATCACGTGATTAAAGTTAGACGTGCGATTGGTTCACCGAACACCTTGGCTTCCATTATCCTGTCAGCTCAGGGGTGACGGAGTCCAGCCCGCGAAACACACACAGAAAGTGAGGTCACGTTGACCAAGGCCACGCGATAAGGTAGGGGTCGACTGGAGGACGGTGGGGACTGTTCGACTGGTTCGGGGAACTTTCGGCAAAATTCGACGAAGTTCGCCATCGTGAACAGTGTTGTGCAACCGGGAACTGAAAATGGGCAGAAACAGCTCTTTCCTCCAAGAGAAAATAATTGCAAGCTCAACGTGCGCATATCAGGGGGGCTATGTTGCGCTTTTTGCACTCCCAGGAGACTAGGGAGAGGGAAGTGACGTCAACGACACAGCAAACGCAGATTGGGTGTTGATTTCGCTTTCTTCTGTCAATATCCAATCTGCATTTGCTGTGTCGTTGACGTCACTTCCCTCTTCCAAGTCTCCTGGGAGTGCAAAAAGCGCAACATAGCACCCCAGGACATCGTGGTGCCAGTTTTTAAGTTGTTTTAGTGCATTTTATTGCTTAGCGGACTGGTTTTATCGTGCGAAGCGGCTCGGCATCTTCGCCATTCACGCTACCTCTACTGGAAACGGCAAAAACGGTGTTTTTAGAGCTCCGATCACCAGGAGCGCATTCCGTCTTAATACCAAGAGTGATCTTGAACATGCGGATTGTCAAAACTTGTGTCACTAAATAAGCTACGCTTCAGAGTAACGGTATATCAAAACGTCCCATTCGCATTTGAACCGTGCACATTTCGACCCCTTCTCATTTGGTCCTTCTCGTTTGAACCTTCTCATAAGATCCGAATCGTGGTTTTCGCAACTGGACCCCATTCTCTTTTCGCCCGTTCGCGCTACGACCGAATGACACTGGTTCGGCATGCTTCTAACGTTGTTACGCCTTCGCGGCCTTGTTGATGAGCCTTACCTTAGTTGGGTTCCCAACATACCATCAGATATATGTTATGTGTAGAGGTACGCACTGAGGATCGTACATTGACGCCTGCTTCCCTTCATCTAAGCAACCAAGAAAAAAAAGCGATGAACAGTTAATTCGGAAACTTTGCTTGAACAGAAATAGCATACATCATAGCAGTGCTTCTCAACCATTGGTGTTTCGCAGACGCCTTGTAAAAAGGCGGAGATGATGGAGGACCCTTTTGGGGAGCGGGGAATAGAAAGGTATAAGTTATCATGATAATGATTTAATAAATAGATATAACTAACTGCTGATGTAAAGTAGACTTACCTCATTGACATACACACGAGAGTACTCTCCCGAAATTTGGAACGTTTCTTCTCAATGTGAAGAAAGACAACTAATATTGCCGTGCGTGACTGATGAGACAGGGCTTCGCGGACCTTTAGGATGTCTTCGCAAACCCCCTTTTGAGAACCACTGCACTATAGAAGTGGTGGCATTGTCCCAAGTCGAGAGACCTCGAACAACGTGACATTTCGGAATATGATTTGGCTGCGATAAATAGTTGGTCTGTTTTATTGTCAGCTAGTAGCCTTTTAGGACGACCTCGACGCACTGCTAAAATCCTTAGCAGAGAGAGTATGCCTACAGTGTGGCACACACACACACACACACACACAACGTATATCAATGTATTAATATTACCCTAAAAAAACGATTTGGTATAGAAAGAGTCAAGTGCGACGGGTCAAAGCGAGATATTTTTGAGAATGGCTGTTTTGAAAAGGGCTAGGTGAGAAGGGCGAAACGAGAACGGGCCCTAATCAGGAGGGTTGGAATGCGAAAGACAAAACGGGAAAGGGCCAAATACGACGGGTCAAAGCGAGAAGATCTTTTTGAGAATGGTTGTTTTGAGAAGGGCCAAGTGAGAACGTCGAAACGAGAAACGGGCTCAAATGCTAACCACCCCATTGGCCGTATTGTGGCTTAAAATCATGGTTGGCAGTATGTGAAGCTTTATCTGAAATCACAGAAAACACGTTTTTGTCCTCCACAAATGTTCGGTTAACCCTTATTTTTCCAAATTCGGTTTGTTAGCTGGAAGTGGAGTGCCAGTAATTTTCTTTACTCGTCAAGCTTTTCTTACGTGCGTGATTTATTTGAAATTCTTGATTGATTCAAGCGTTATGTTCTGTTCAACTGTTCCTCTCCTATAACAGACTATTTATTGAACTGTTAATTTCGTAGTATAGTCGCCGGCCATATGAGCTCCCCCGGCCGAACGCCGACCGGATCAGCGAAAATCCCGCACGCGGCGCGTCGAGCGTTGCCGCGTTTTGGGAGCCGGGCTATTGGGCCCAATAGCCCGGCTCCTAGAACGCGGCAACGCTCGACGCGCCGCATGCGGGATTTTCGCTGCTCCGGTCGGCGTTCGGCCGGGGGAGCTCATATGGCCGGCGACTGTACATTTGACACTGGTGAGATTAAAAAGGCCAGTGATTTGATTTATAACTGGTAAATATTATGAAGGAAATATTAGCACATTTGTAACTACATATTTCTGTGCCGCAAATTCCGTAAATGTAAAGTTTTTTTTTCCAAATCAATGTAGAGATATAGGTGTAATCTTAAATGGTGAGATTGTAATTAACAGGTCTTAAGGTTAGATGAAAAGTTGAGGAACCCTATGATATTGCAAGAATAGGGCAAAGCAATTTATGGATTGATATCTTTCTACTATTTTATTAATTTCTTTAATCACTATCAGTATTTAATACTAGATCGGTAGAGCTCTGAGTTAGGACAAGTCGGGCGAACAAAACAACAGTTAACGCCTATGCCGACTTGCTGGAAACAGCGTCTCAGCTGAGACTAGGGAAAGCACTGCCAAAGCAGCGCACACGCTGAGCGCGACTGACACCTCGTCTCAAGACGCTCGCGCGTCCCACCCTTTGCAGTGCTTTTTTTCACCCATTGTCGGCTGGGACGCTGATTCCAGCAAGTCGGCCCAGGTGTCTTACTTGCTCATCTATTTGTCATATAAGGCAGTACTGCTATCTCCTAGAATACTCAAGTTTATTGTATACAAAATAACGAAAAATATTCGCTGGAAAAGAAAGTTTTCATTATAGAAAAGTAAACATTAAAAAAGTCGGTAGGCCTTTCTGAGATTTTATGTTAGAGACCAACTGCATCGATTAATCGAACAGTTGATTAAAGGGCGACGATTAATAAAGTTATATTTTATTTGGATATTCATAATTGACAAAGGTAAGAGAGAACTGACAGTGACTGAAGATGAAAGGTAAATGAATATTTAAAATTACAGTGGTATGAGGTGGCCTAGCGGGAACTGGCACCTGAATCGAGGCCCCCGATTCTGTTTCTTTCAGAACTGTGAGCCCAGAACTCTGCGTGGGATCCCGGCCATCACGTTCTTGCCCGGTTCACAGCTTGCAGGGGTGAATCCTGGCACTCATTTTTGCTTTAATTTTTCTTTAATCGTAATACATAATAAAATGTATAGACGGTACACTTTGAATTGCATGCTTCTATATTTACCTGGATGCGATAAAAAAAATTCCACAGTGAATGTGGCTTGTTTACTGCAGCTTTCTTTTCAGATGTATATGTAGTGTTCAACTGACCACTATAAATACATCTGAAAAGAAAGCTGTATGTCCGCTAAAATGGCTGCCGAAAATAGTACAACCCGCGCTTGAAATCGGATGCCAAAATTTAAATAGCCAGGGCATAAGGTTGGGAGCTAATATTGGATAAGCCAGTGATTAAGGTTTGATGTCAATATTGGTTGTAGGATTCACAATCAGTAGTGGTCCAATGATGGCTTAGGTGTTGGTGAAATTGTGGCCCAACGTTGGGCTTAAATTTTGGTTAAAAGGCGGTCGAACCATGGCATAAATGATGGTCCAATATTAGCCTAAATATTGGTTGAATCGTGGTCCTACATTGGCATTAGTTAATGGTCCAACGTTGGATCGGGTAGCGGTTTCGAGAAAATCAACATTAGGCCAACATTGGAGCCAATGTTTGCCATTTGCGGGCCTATTTGGTCAAACAATGGTGTGCTGCTTGGAAGTTGGGGCGCAGTAATCGTGTAAAAGATAACGCACCATGCTTTTTTTTTTTTTTTAGAGGTGATATGTGTTTTGTTGTCTGCTCTCAAGCGCGTTCTCGCTGAACTGAATCATCGGTCTTCCTCGCGCAGATTCCGTCTGCGACGCAGGTGACTTCTACAGTCATTATATAGAGGTGTAACTCTAGCGTGCAGTGACTTCCAAGCATGCTTTGCGATCCGTGATCCCTCAGTTTTAGCAGACCGTTTTTGCACCTTCGATACGATACTTCAGCGGTGCGGTCGGCCATGCAGTAGTTATGCCTGGGCGCGTAACGGGCCGGCTGGAGCCACACGGCTACTGTTCTCGCACCGATTACAAAATTTTGATTCCGGTGTTGTAGCGGGACTCAACAGTTTTAATCATGACTGAAAGTAAACACCTTGCTGTCCTTTAGCTGCGGCAAGTATATTTGAGATGGCTAAAATTCGTGATAGAGAGAAATGAAAAAAAAAATAAAAAAAAATAAAAAAAACGAGATGTGCATTTTTGTTTTTTCTATTTATATTCCTAAAACGTTGACGCAAAATACCTCATGCGTCCATGGCCTAGCGGATAAGAGGGCTGCTACTTTGGCCTACCTTGCGAGTGGATTTTCAATTAAAAATATAAAGGAAACCAACCCGTCCTGGGTTTCGAAACCAAGGACGGGTTGGTTTCCCTCATATTTTTCCTTATGAAAGTTTTGCTAATAAACTGTGCGTTAAAGAAAGAAAAAAAAAAAAAAACAGGTTTCCAAACTAAACTTGTCCGATCAAACAGGTCCCCAAACAGAAAGGAGCGAAAACAGGGCGCGCCATCTATCGGTCTTCTTTTCAACGAATTCCCGCGACGCCGGAGTAGCCACGCGTGTGCTGATCGTTCTAATCCCCACACCCGCTCTCGGCCCTTTCGCCTCCCTTAGCCTTGCCGCCGTGCCCGGCCTTCCCCCCTCTTTCGGCCTCGACACCCCTCCCGGCCCTTTCGCAGTGGCCGGCCTAGCCCCCGCACTCGGCAGTTCCGGCTCACTCGGCCCTAATCCACGCTTGGCCCTTCCGCGAGGGCCGGCCGAACTGGTAGTGACCCGCATGCCATAGGCGCATTCAAGCCGCGACATTGAGCCGTCGGCGTTTGTGAAGGGATCGCGGCGCAGCGCGCACTTGTCAGGCGCCGCAGCGTTGCCTATGCCTCAGCTTCGCAAACATTCAGACAAATTGTTCGCGGCGACAAAGCGGCGTGCTGTACCTTCGTCAAGTAAGCAGCACTCGAAAGCACACGCCACAGCGCGAGTCAACGGGGCGAGCGAAAGCGGCGCAATCACAGCACACTGGGCTCTCGCGTCGCTATTGTTGATTCAAAGCTCTGGCTACCCCTATGACATGTGCGCGGGTGTTCATAAACGGCTCCTCTCGACTGCACGCGGGTCCAATAAACCAAAATGAACAGCTAACAGCACGATAAGAATTGGTAGCAACGGTAATACTCACCCGGGGAACGACGCGCGAAGCGGCGTGTTGTCCGTCGGCACTCCCGTCGAAAAAGGCGAAATAAAGACACACATACTATATATATACAAGAAATATTGCACGCAGAAGAGAACAGAGCCACTTAGAAGCATTAAAAAATACACTGGAATAGATAAAAATAGGTAATAGATTAGAAAAACAGAGGATTAAGAGGAAACAAGCGACAAGGCATTACGATCTCAAGGCAGAGCGGCCAGGCGAGGGACAGTCTCTCCCACGATTCCGCGCGCGCGGGCCGGGGCGCTTGGGGGATTTCGCAAAAGGTCTATTGTAGGCACAGTGCCCTGGTTGTGTTCATGTGCGATATATGACCAAACACTATAAGCCAGTACTGCAAACTTCTCCGAAAACCAATGGGTGCGGTGGCGAACAGCGTGAGTGGCGCTGTTCACCACTCTTGCCGCTCATTCGTGTTTGTGTGTTGCCACTAACAAGCGCACCAATGGAAAGGCTTCAGCTATTATTGGGAACACTAAATGAACAAATAAGAAATACAAACACAACACACACTGCAATACTGGCAGCAAGTCGAGACGCACTTCTGTTGTAAACTCAGCATTCCCCTTACGAATGGAATGCGCAATTCCCCTACAGGATTTCATTCCACGCGAGTGGCATCGGAATTGCTAAATGCCAGTTCATAAACACAGTCTGTGTTAAAAACAATCCTAGCAGCAATAAGTTGCTATTATATTACTCAATATATAGAGCACCTTACCATGAACAGCCTTGGCTGCCTTCCATGAAACCTGGCCTTCAGCACAGGAGGCTGTCATTCTATGTCTTCCCAGGACACTCAGATCAGGATGGCGAAAGTGAATGCCAACTTGTACTTGGTAAGGGCTGCAGTAAGTATAAAGATGAAAACACATATTAAAATATTCGGTAAAAAATATGGAACAACTTAAAAAAATGTGCACAAACACACAAGGACAAAAGGACAGGAACACGTAGGACGCAGACTGGTGCACACTCACAACTTGATCTATTGAACATAAAAGAAAAAAAGAAAAAGGATCAGAGAAATCAGAAAGGCTGTGTTCGGAGAATGTGAGCTTCAGAAACCGGGGCGTGAGACAAAGATGTAAGGTAGATTGTTTTACAGACACTTTGGAATTAACAACAGCCTTTCCATTTAACAAAGCGGTGAGTTTATTCTGATTGAACATCTTGCGAAATAAGACAAAAAAACAAGGAATAAAGGAGAGGAATACGTAAACTACATACAAGTGCAGAGTCCCAATTCACTTAAATTGGAGAAAAAAAAATTAAAAAATGCGGAAGGAGCTTTAGCAAAAGTTCGAACAGGTCCAAGTGGGACGTGCAAATTCACGCAACACGATTTTATTGGCAGCTCAGGTAACAGACGGATGTGCGGACAAATGGGTCGCCCATACTACGAATAATAAAGGCCTAAAATAATCCCCTTGTATGTTTTTCATAGTATCTGCTGATTATTCCCGTTTTCTGTAAAAGCCTCGTCCCACTAGAGCGGAAAATACCGATTTTTGTCCGACGACACCACAAAGTTCCGTGTCGCCGATGCTGTCCCACTGCAACGACCAACACCCGCGACAATCGCCGACAAGCACTGACAAACCATCGACGACGGACGAGTTTTTGTCTGTCGTAGGACCTTAAGCGCAGCAAGCAGTCCCGTCGAAGAACGTCTCTCGGATACAAACTTATCCGCCTCGCCCACTTGTGCCCTCCGTTGCCTCTCTTTCCAACTTTCTACCCTTCCTAACGTGGCTTGCTCTGCCGCTCGATCTTCAGAGAAGCCCTTGGCGGCCTCTCCTCATTCCCGCAGTTCCGGTCCCTCAACTGCTCATAGTGGTCGCGGGGGCGCCACTAGCGCTGGGCAGTCGTGTTGCCCGGCGCAGCCGTTTTCTGTGTATATTGAAGTGTTTTGTTGAGAACTCCAGTCCTACTAGGAAACAAGTTTCCTTGTCCCCCTGTCCTGCGTCGTGCCCGCCAATTGCACTGGTTTTGCTCGCAAAACTGGGTGCGCGATTTGGTGCTTCAAGACGCCGAGGTCTACGCCCCTGCATCAGGATGGATACACCCATGTTCGAGGACTGACCAAAGTAAGACCGCTCACCACGAAGTAGGACACGACGTTCCGCGGCAAGCCATTTCGGCAGACGAGAGACTTGTCATATCGTTCTGTGATAATCGGGATGCCGTACTGTCCACCAAAACACGCCTGCCCTAAATTATTCGGATATGAAGTCTTAAACATTCTCAAAATTGGGGTGAAATTCCGTGGTGCTCAGCTAGAATTCCTCAAACGACCAAAAAAAAGGAATGATTCGGGTATGCTAGTTCGGAAAAAGTTTGGTGTCGATTGTCACAACTGCATGCCGAAAGTCGCCAACGGCAAATGAATAGAAGCGCAAGCTTTAATCAAGAAATAAAGTAATCGTCTCCACTTTCACCATGTTTGTCGGCACGTCTAATGCCCAAAGAGCAAAACACGAAAACCGCGTCGCCAGACTCCGTTTGTCTGTGTATGTTGAAGTGTTTTGTTGACAACTCCAGTCTCACTAGGAAACAAGTTTCCTTGTCCCCGTGTCCTGCGTCGTGTCCGCCAGGTGGGACGGCGGACTCCGACAAACAGGCTGTCTGTCGGTGTCGTCTGTCGCTCGTCGTGTGTCGCTGTCGTTTGTTGCTGTCTGTCGCTCTAGTGGGACGCGGCTATAAGGATGACATACAGGAGCAGTGTAAAGAGTGTATAAGTAGGTGACAATTCATCGTAGATTTTAGAGAGAGATTGAGCTGTCTTTATGTATAAGCCATCAATCTGTTGGCATAACTGACAAAGAAATTATGTTTTTAAAATCTGCTCTTGCTAATAGGTGAATCAGCGCATTCCACTTGGGCCTGTGCTTGAGCTCCTTCCGCATTCTTTTTTTCTTCCTTCCTTTGCTGTTTATGCAAGTTGAGAGTCTGTGCTTGCATATGGTTTACGCGTTACTCTGCTTGTCTCCTTTACTTTTTGTGGTGAACTGTTTTTCAAGGTGTTCAATTAGTACCAGCTCACCACCTTACTACAATCATGCAAAAATTAAAAACAATTAAAACCTACACCATTCGCTCAAGGCAGTACCAAACGAAAAAATACAGGGATTGGGTGAGGTATGTCTAACACTATATACTTACACTGAACTAAATATTTCATTTCATTTCATTTATTTAACTCAAGGGCGTCTTTTGAGGACGCATTACATGAGGGGGGTGCCATTGAATGGGAGTACAATATAAAACATAACGTAAGAACACTAACACAACCACATCTCGTCTAACCACAAAATAAAACAAGATATATATATACACAAACAGACGTTCCCTACTCATTGAGTAGGGAACGTCTGCACGCACATTTCTTCAAACGCTGTGATATCTAAGTTTGTTACAAGATGATCTGGCAAGTTATTCCACTCTGTAATACATAATATTAAGGGAGAAAACATGAATGAGTTATTATGGGAGCGGTATTGAAAGAGTTTACATGTGTTGTCGTTTCGAGGAGAAATATAATGGGCTTTTTGACAATAAATATTTCTGAACTGTGAATTACTATGGTAAACTTGATGGAAGAAACACATGCCGTTAATTTTGCGCCGTGTGACTAATGAAGCGAGACCAAGTCTTGATTTTAAGGCGGAGACACTACTTTGTGGAGTGTAATCGTTTAGGATGAACCGGGTAGCTTTGTTTTGAATGGATTCTAGGTTTGATTTTAGATAATTTTGATGTGGATTCCACACAACGCTTGCGTATTCAAGTTTGGGTCGAATTATTGTTTTATAGGCGAGTAATTTTGTCGCAGCAGGGGCCAGATAGAGGTTCCGCCTCAAGAAAGCTAATGATATCGTTGAGCTGGCGATTATGTTGTCGATATGTTCATTCCACGATAATGTTTCAGAAATATGGACACCCAAGTATTTGTATAATGAGACACTTTCTAATTGTTGCGACAGTAATGAATATTCGCGAGATGATTTGGTCGAGTTGGTGGTAACGGTCATTTGTTTGCATTTTCCGGGGTTAATATTCATCAGCCAATGGGTGCACCAGGAGCTTATGGTGTCGAGATCGTTTTGAAGAATGTAATGATCTGTTGGGTCAGTAATTTTTCTGTATACAACACAGTCATCGGCAAATATCCGAATAGTCGAGTTAATTGAGGAAGGAAGATAATTAATATAGACAAGAAAACGAAGGGGGCCGAGGACGCTGCCTTGGGGAACACCGGAAGTTACTGCGACTGATGCTGATGAAGAACTGTTGACTGAAACTGACTGCTCTCTGTCTGTTACAAACGAAGCTATCCAACTGATGACGGAAGAATGGATGTGGAGGAGAGAAAGTTTAAGAAGTAGTCGTTGGTGCGGTACGGTATCGAAAGCTTTCGAAAAATCAATAAAAATAACGTCGGTTTCTCCTGAGGAATGATTATTAAAGTGAAGATCCGTGGGGAATTCAAATAGTTTTCTGATACACGAATGATGTTCTCTAAAACCATGCTGGTTGGGGAAAAAAAAAGTCGCAATGGGCCAGGTATGAAATGATGTGAGTGTTAAGTACATGTTCCGTGAGCTTGCAGGGTACACTAGTCAACGAGATGGGACGGTAGTTAGATGGATTTGATTTGCTGCCCGATTTTAAGATGGGTCTAACTTGGGAGAAACGCCAATCGTATGGTACCTCACCAGAATTCAGACTTTGTTGAAAGAGTATGCTCAGTATGTTGGATGCTGAATGATCAATTAGTTTAAGAAATTTGGCCAATATCCCATCGTTTCCAGGAGCGCTATTGGAGGACAAGTTTGAGATAGTTTTAAGAATTCCTTCAGGAGTGAAAATAATTGGAGGCATCAACGCTTCATGATAAGGTGGGCAGTACGGGGGGCAGTGGAAAGATTTTGTGCGTAAAAATGCTGGCGAAGAACGAATTCAACGAATCGGCAGCCTGGTCATACCTCTCATAAACTGGCGAGACACTACCTTAATTCAGGACATGCTTGTAAATTTCCCCAGTAGCCCAGAAGCGGCATCAAAAATTATTTCGTGGGCACAAATATTTGCGATCAGGAGCGGTATGCTATGCAAATCACCATGGGATGAATTCATCGCGGCACCAATTTTTGACAATTCTTTTCTGATAACGAATCACGAAAATAAAGTCGTTTGCAGACGACTGCGCGGCGGAAGCTACGGACTTGCTCGATCAATCAATCTCTGCCTTTTGCCTGGCCCAGCTCTCCTGACGCAAATACGCACACGGAATCCGCCCGTAGTGTCTAACCTAGAGCTTAGGCGATGGAGGGGCACCGCGCTCTTCCAGACATTCTAGTTTACCAGTGAACAATACGGTGGAGGGAGGCAATCAAACACCCCCCCCCCCCTTTCCGCCTCCACCCGCCGGCCGCCGCCGTCTCGCCCCCCCCCCCCCCCCCCCTCTCCCAAAAAGTTCCGCCGCTATTGATGGACCTGGACCGAGTACACAGCCTATTTGTGAACGAAGAAAAACAGCCTCGCATAGCACCATTCGCGCACAATTAGTAATACTGGTAAAAGCAAGCGATCTAGACAATAACAAGCATTTTGAACGGAAAAAAGAATAATCAAGCCCTAACGGGCAAAGAAAGGAGCTTACTTCGAAACGACCGTGCCATGATCTTGGCTGTTGAGCAGATTCGACGTTGTTCCACGGCTCACAGTCGCTTCCTTCTTTTTCGGACACATTTGAAACTAAGTTAAACTCCACGCATCACGACTAATCGGTAAATTGACCTCAAGACAGAGACGTGAAACACAGACGGCCAAGACGGCCGGAAAAACAAGGCTGTCGATTGGATTGGATCGCGTTCGTTGGCTATTATGGATGTCTAACGACTTTACGGAAGCTATGTGCGCGTATCTTGAACACGCTTGCAATAAAACGATCAGCAATGCGCATTAAAAAGCTATTAAAAACACAGTATTAATAAATCATTGCGCATGTAAATATTGCCACATTATTAGAAATACGTCCTGAACACGTAGCAAAAAATTACATACGAAACTAACCGTACAATGTATTCATACGAACTCAGCAGGCATATAAGCTACTGAACACGACGTGTTTCGTATTTGGCGATTTGGTCTTGTTCGTTAACGCGCGATGCTGGTGATCGTGTGCTCGGTGGTTCGAATCCCGGTAGAGCAAAGTTTTTTAATGTTTTTTTTTTTACTACGTTTTTTATTTCTTTTTAATATTTTAAATATTTTCTGTTTTTTGCAATTGCTGGCCCCTTACTTTAGGGTAAAAATCACGCAGAATGTGAAAATAGGAAGTGCGAGCCCAAATTTAAATTGATGTAATGCACAAACCGTGGCCCTCTTCTTTTGCTGGGATAATTCGCTCCCTCCGTGCTAATTTCTGGGTAAGTGTAGTAGGCAAACAGCGCAAGTCCTTTTAACGAAGTAAAGAAGATAATAATAATGGGAATATTGAGAACAAAATGAGAAAATGTGTAAGTGGTCAAACTGCCACAGTGATGCAGCCGAAGTTTGTCTGAAGGTGGTCAACTTTACCCACTATTAAAACAGAAATACCGCTATTTTAAGGCAGTTATTTAGCTGAGCTCACCGCGCGGTACGTATTAAGCACATCTCTTATTTTTCTGACTTACCCAAAGTAGTACTTAATTTTCTTCTGGTACATCAGTGATATTTCCCTCGCCTGCCGCCCGATTTTACTTATCAAGGTTGCGCTCCGCAGTTTTACTTTTTTTTATCAGGCCTAGACAGGTTTTTATTCCTGAGATCAAGGAACAGTGCGGATAATTAAAAAAGCTTTCAGAAACGGCATCGTTCGGTATTAGAACATTTATGTTGCGTAGCGTCAAGGATTTTTTTTTTTTTTTTACCTTCAGTTGCATATATCTTACCTGAATCTAAAGGTTATCTATCATGTCTGGTGGATATTCACAGACCCGGCAGTGTAAACATCCACAACGCCTTTATCGTGTTAAAAAAAAAGTTTTTATATTTGCGTTTTTTTGGTGCGGTATGTCGTATAATATAAGCTATCTGGGGACAGATCGTCTGGTTATGTCAAAATTTGAAATATTTCTGTTAGATGATCGTAACTACCACAGAAACCAGTCGATTCTTGCCTGAAATAGCATATTTTCACACTCAATTAAAATCACCAATAACACGATCTCAGGAGAGTTGTGTACCTCTCGTAGCGTCATAAGCGATACACACATCTCTTTCTTGTCCAGATTCTGAAAAGTAATGCGTATTATTGTTTTTGTACCACAAAACACGTGCTCAATCATGCCACGTGTTTGTTGTTGTTGTTCTTCATTCGGAAGCTCCACCATACCGTTTTTATTTTATTTTTTGATCAGAGCCAAACACGTGCGTATTAGCGGCGAGATGTTTTAGTGGCGCCCTCCTATGGTTACCTTTCGTGACGTCATTACCTTGCGAATGTCAAGTTGGATGGTGTTTGTAATGAGCATGGTGGAAGCTTGAAACCATCGCGCTCTTAAAGAAACACTACCAACACCGTCGAAATTGAAGTTCTTCCATTCCTCTTATTTCCGTCGAAGAGAAATCCTTTACTGATATCAAAGTGAGCATTTGGCCAATGGTGGAAGGCCGACCACAGCGACGCTTTCGATCGCGCACGGCGTCAATACCGCCGGACCTTAAGGCCGCGGTCCCACTGAATGTGGCAGTTTAGGTACTTTTTGGCAGGTCATTACTCATCTCCTTTTAAATACTGTTTCGTGAGATTGATGTCATTCGAAAGGCAATGCAATCCTCTTTCATTTGATATTATGTATGTGTTGGTTTTTATTGTTCATGCGCATTTGTAGCGTTGTGAATATGATGGCGCGGACCCTCACTTGCTCCGCTAGTTCATGTTTTATGAACGATCCATTGAAGATAACACGGTTTCAATATAGCAGTTTTGTTAAGATGATGTCGGAGCAGAATGTAACGATACACTTTTTTGGTATTTGCACTACTTTGTTATTTTCATCCCTCCAAATATTGCTCTAAAATTGACATTTTCCAGCACAAATATGTTTTTAACGACGAGCGCTATGACAATGAAATTAGCTACAGATGTAGTGCTTATAATTGGTAATATGCAGAAAAAAATTTAAAGTTCTGTAAAATTTTTTTGTATAGATATTCTATATCAAACGTATCACTTTTCGGTGCTTCGAGTCATGGTACTTCAAATGCCGCTGAGGAAATAATTAAACTAGGATAAAATCTTTTATAACATTTAGAGCAACAATGGTTGCCCAAGAGGTGGACGATGGCTTTTTTTCATTTTCAAAGTCATAACGCCCCAGGAGCCCTTCAAACTTACCTGTTTTTGACGCATATCTTTTTTGGACATCAAACAGATTTATTGGCATATAATAACATTTACTGTTTGGAAAAGATATACATTGCATTATATTAAATTTTCACAACGATATTGATTTGGTTTGTAATAAATGTAGAGCTTAGATAATTTTAAAAACAATTAAAAACTGTTTAGGTGTTTTGTTGCGCTACCTGGCGGATGGCAGACAAACTGCTGATTTCTAATGTTCAAAAAATTTCCGAGGGCGGCGTTGGCGTCTGCATCATCATCAATCTTCGTGTCTTTTTACCTTCACAATAAAAAAAATATATTGGAAGATTTGCTATCGATAAATGAATGGTTTAAGTACTGAGTAAGGTTAATAAATCTAAGACAAATAATTACACAAGCGTAGCGTGATATAATGTGTTAATTATTCGATATGATTGAAATCAATAAACAATAAAGACGAAGAGGAAAAGAATGCACTCGAGTTCATTTCATGCCTAGAGTCACTAAATGAGCTTTAAAATATCGGCACTCCGTTCCCCAAAATTGTTTTGGGCGCCGCCATTTTGGGTCTTGTTCAGAGCAAACGCAACGGCCGATCGTCATGATCCAAAAGTACGACTTCCTCAGCATTAGATGTGTTGCTAGGAAGCTGATGCAATATTGCAATGCTCTGTCGCGGGTTGTTTAAACATTTGTGGGGGACGGAAAAGCGTTTCTTGTGATTTTAAATAAAGCTTCAGGTAACTGGCAGCCATGATTTTAAGGCACAATATGGCCAAGTGTCGTTACTCTGTTCAAGTCAAGTTCAAGTTTTATTCGCCTCAAAGACGTTCGTTCGAACGTATCACATGAGGGGGGGTCTGGAGTCTGAACCGTAGCTAATTAACTGGCACAGGCGGGAACTAATGAGGAAGAGGCAGGTGTCAAAAGGTAGTGGCTCGTGGAATCCACGGGGCTTACGTCATGGCCCCTCCAGGTATTACAAGCCTCTTGAACAAGAGCATGAATAGTGTCATTAAATAAGCTACGCTTTAGAGTAGCGACACTTGGCCATATTGTGACTTAGAATCATGGTTGCCAGTTATTTGAAGCTTTATCTGAAATCGCAAGAAACGCTTTTCTGTCCTCCTCTTTAAACAGTGTGCGACAAAGCAAAGCAACATAACATTAGCTTCCTAACACCGAATCTGATGCTCAGGATGTCGCGCTTTTGAATCGTGACGATCGGCAGTTGCGCCTGCTCTGCACAAGCACCAAAATGACGGCGTTCACAACACTGTCGGGGAAGAGAGTGCCGATACTCTAAGCGCCGCTCATTTATTGGCTCTAGTTTTGGCGAAACTCCTTTTCCCTGACTGAAACTGAAGCTAAATACGAAGAGTACACCATTATTATAGCTTATTTAGTTATAACCAACTACACATAATGAGAGGAGGAAGTGGCCGGGTATGAGAAACGCGGGTTTTATGTGCGACCGTTCTAACCGTCTCAAAAGAGAGAACGCGCGAGCTTTTGCTGGTTTAAAAAAGGCATCCAAAGGAAAGAGGCGGCACGCTGTGTTCTTTGTTATTATGCGTCTAATTGCAAATTGTTGTGTGCGTGTTTATACAGCCGGAAGTTAGTTGCCTTAGTGGGCGTCTGGTGTCTCAGCTGTAGATGAGCAATTTAGTCAGTGCGGTACAACCGCAAACCTGGGGTCTTTAACGTGCACCACGCAGTAGGGATACACGACCGCACGCCGGTACGATGCTCATCCAGATCGAAACGGGCAGGGGCGGGGTGGGTTCTGCAGCCCGAGCTTTCGCTCCAAGCGCTTCGAGCTGGTGTGCGCTAGACCATGCACTCGGCCACCGCCCCCCCCCCCCCTTGTGCGTCTAATTTATATACAGGTATAAGTATTTGAAGATCGACGATGGACGTCGATCGCCTCGAGGTAGTGTAACGTAATATCATTATATAAATAATAAATTTGTTGAAGGACTGAACGACTCAATTTTTTAATTCTTGGATTGTAGTATGGCGGCAGCCTATTAATTGTACTTACTGTTGATAAAGAGCAATATGAGGTGACGAGGTAATTATTAAATGATGGGGCTCTATAAGGACGACGATATTAGTGGGTGTCAAACCACAACGTACAGTGCCAGACTTGTTTCAAGTATCGTGTACCCAAAGGCTTTCTTCACTCGCAACAGAATATGGTAGAATCAATGAGGATGCTGCTTTACAACTATACGTGGAACAGGAAAACTGCGCTGTGCAGAAGTGCGGCTTATCCGTTAATAGGAGGGACGGATTTCTAGCAGCATTCCCTGATTGACTACTTGGAACAAATGGCCTCGTTGACGTAAAGTGTCTCCGTTCCAAAAGATTCTTGAAGCATACTTAAACCACAAAGGAGTATGAGGCGAAAAATAAGAAATAGGAGCCTGGTGGGAAAGGTCCAAATCACCACCATAGCTTCTACTATCAAATACAAGGGCAGTTACACAATAAACCAAGAGAGTTTTGTGACTTAGTTATATTTACACTCAAGGGCATTGATATCCAACGTATTCAGAGAAATGACACCTTCTGGTCAACCAACATAGAGTCTTTTCTACTCAAGTTTTACATGGAAGGCCCGACAATTCCGCTGAAGTTCCTCACTAGACGAGTTGTCCGACCGAATAAACTGCCATTACTCCCAATCTGGGAATCTCTCGATCTTCGTTCGTAGGCCATAGTATCATAAGATCGAGGGGTGTGGCTCTTCGTCCGCCGAATATCGCTTCGGCGGGTGTTTTTACCGTGTACCCAAGTAGCACAACTCGCCGGTTTGGGACTGGGGCGGTACCGGTCTGCCGGTAAGATCCTACTGGGGCGACGCTGGAAACGCACCGCGGGGCGACAACGGGCCAGTGAGATTGCCAGTCACTGGCCAGTGACTGGGACTGTCTGGGACGCCCGGCACTGGGCGTCCCAGCGAGTTCCCGGGATGCTGCCAGCACAAATCCTTAGCGTAGTACCAGTAACGCGGTAAGATACCAGCAAGACCCCAGGCTAGCGGCCTCAAGCCATACAGTCCCCGGGCTTGTTTTGTCCCAGCGAGTTCCCGGGCTGCTGCCAGCACAAATCCCCAGCGTAGTACCAGTAACGCGGTAAGATACCAGCAAGACCCCAGGCTAGCGGCCTCAAGCCATACAGTTCCCGGGATGCTGCCAGCACAAATCCCCAGCGTAGTACCAGTAACGCGGCAAGATACCAGCAAGACCCCAGGCTAGCGGCCTCAAGCCATACAGTTCCCGGGCTTGTTTTGTCCCAGCGAGTTCCCGGGCTGCTGCCAGCACAAATCCCCGGTGCACTACCAGCAGTACCGCAAGATACCAGCAAGACCCCAGGCTAGCGGGCTAAAATCGTACAGTTCCCGGTCTTGTCATACAGCCTAACATGTGGTTTTGTGTGCAATTTACACCTGAATAGAAATGATGTAGTTCATAAGAAGAATAATTTTAACAACAAATGAGTGTAAACAATTATGTTGCACTGTACATGAAAGTAAATTTCTGGCATAGGTATACACCTTATTGGTAAAGCGGCTGCCACAGCCATCTGTCGCTCATACACATGGCAGCAAATAAAACATACAAAATTGTTACCGTAATTGTTTATTGTCAGCTCCAGTGAAGCTACAGCTTGGCTGGTCATCATGGGCTTGTCGCTAGAGGAGTGCGCTGGATGAAAGAGGCTGCATGTCACGGGCCTAGGAAATGTTCTTCACACGTTTCATGCAGCTTGTGATGTAAGTCGACCATGCACCCAGGAAGGGGAGTCCTTCATTAGAGCACCTGCAAAGAGAATCAACAGCACAGTAAAATGACAGGGTAAATAATTACCAGCTGCACATGATAATCCAGAAATTCCAAACTGGGCAAGCGCTTAAAAGGCTAAAACAGCGCAAAGGACGACGGACAGGGTAAAGGACACGGACAGAGCGCTGACTCGAAACCAAATTTTCATTGAACTCAACGGCGCAATATATACACACTATTGAGAACAAAAAAAAAGAAAATCAGCCTGAAAAACACCCAAAACAAAAGCACAAAAACTAAGTAAGTATCACCTCTAAAAAGATAAACCAAGCTAATCAAGTCGCCAGAAAACCAGAGGCATGAGACAAGAAGCCCATGTAAAAGAAAAACTTTTTGTAACCAATGCGTTAATTGTCTTCATTTCATTTTCAATCTGGAAACTATATCAAAACAAAAATACTTTGATTGCCCTAAGGGACACCTGTTACAACACACTGGATAACCAAGCGGCAAAAATGGCCCAGTTATCTCATAATCAAGGTTAGCTATTTGCATGAAGAAGGCCCACTTCAAAGAAAGGCTCGTGGAAATCATCTACTTTAATTCAAAAGGGCATGTCGAGAGACGGGCAAACTCGCCGGAGTAGTTGGCATGTAGTTTAACATTGCCGTTCGTCCCGATAGGTGCGAGAGATCCAGCATTTTTAGGTAAATATAGCGATTCATTAGTCTTACTGAGACAATGACAAATCATATCCTTGACATATTCGCGACCCTAGCAAAACGGACAGCACCAAGCAGGAAAACCGGGAACCAGCCAGAACAGGTCGCTCTGCGCCTCTCCACGTCTCTGGCGGCTTTCACGGACACGTGTTGTCGACGCGGTGGCAAACAATGTAATTTGATGAAGGTCTGAATATTTCTCAAGTTTGCCTGAGTGTTCATCAGTGTGATGAAGCCTCAGTAAATTGTTTTTTTCTATCACCTGTTTGAAAGCCTGTTTACTCCACAACACACAATCGCGTGCTTTCAATTTCTTGGATGGGGAGAAATCAAGGAAAAACGTTTTGATTTCTTCTCTGTCTCGAATGACATTCAAAGTGACGACTACTCGGTAACTGATAAGTGGTATGTAAAACAGACGAGGTGTTTCACTGGAGGGAACCCCAATGCTGCAGTCAAGTGAATGGGAAGGTTCATTAGCTGCTTTTCTTGAATTTGGCTGTGTTTGATTAGCGTCAAGATTGAGCCACCCACGCTGGTCGGTGCATTGGCTATTCATCTTGGCAGCTTTTCACCGAAAAAGCCTCTGGACCACACCGAAAAAGTTGGGCTGATTTCGCATCTACTTGATTCTCGAAAACCTCCTCGCTGCATACGATTAATGAGGGATATTGTCTGCTTTCAAAAAATGGGGGACGCGTCTCGCAAAGTTAGAAGCTGTCACGACATTATGATCTATTGCGCCTCCAATATTTATAATATACCCTCGTTGAAGCCAGCAGCAATATTCGTCTACATTGCTCAGGTTGTCCGGCCACAAAAGATACTCTCTTTCTCCATTCAGGATTTGAAGTCAAGTTTAATGCAGAGGGGTTCTGCATGAATCTCCGATGAAGACTCTCTTCAAATTTGTCCGCAATCATCTCCGTGCTGCCGGCTAGAACCATATGGCTGAGTTTAGGTAGTATCTCTCCGTCTGTCAAATATACTTTGATTCAGCAGTTCACCTAATAGCTTGTCAAGTAAGCTCATATTTCAGCCCAAATAACATACTAATATCCCTTTAGTGGGACATGGTACGTAATATAATGCATAACCCGCACATTCGTCAAAATGACTTCGATTGCCACTAAAACCTGAGTTGAAATACGAGTATCAGCTGCTTAGTGGGGCTCAAGAAGCTCAAGCTTGGCTCAAGAAGCGCTTGCTTAATTTTCGTAATTTTCCTGCAGCCTGTGTTGCTGATCGAGCAGACGACTGGAGCTGTTTCTTAATACGCACAAAAGCTCGATTTCGCCGACAGATAAGTCGTATGGTCGAGTGATGCGAGTTAGTTGAAAATTACTGTCGGTGGAACAATTCTGTAGTCATTGCTGCTTTCCTTACCTGATCAAAACTGATTAGAGTCTATTACCGTCTCTCCGGAGCCCATAGTTTCGGTAATGAACAAAACCTCCGAAACAAAAGTTTGACATGAAAAGAACAAAAAGCACCGGGAAAACAAAACTATGCTCTGCAAGTTTATCTGCACCGGCTACACTTAACCGTCGCAGTTGAAATACCTATAAAATAGGGCATTAAACAAAAGAAAATCTGTTAAATTGAATGCGCTACCCGTTCAGGCGGCCCGGCCGAGCCGACGCGACCTGTTCCCAGCCGCCATGTTTGTTTGGTGGTGGCGCCCCCTATAGATCGTTGGAGTCGCGAATACAGCTCATTGTTGTACACATACTAATGAGATTGGGTAGACACATGTAAACATATAATATATTGCAGAGTATGGCCCCTGTGTTCCCACATAATGGCAACCTGACTAAAACTCATCTGCAGACTTCACCAAATAAAAAATAGCGACTTACCCAGAAACTAGTATATATTATTAGCGTCTACCATAAACTCACATTGAGTGTTTACCATCGGCATGCCCCATAGCCCTTGAAAACGCCCGCAAGCCTCACTTACTTTAAGCATATGACATCATATGACAAGAAACATTCCCTCGTGATCATCATTAATATCTACAGGTGCGAACAGTTCAGGCAAATCAATAGAAAGATAACAAATCAGTAGTGAGGTGGTGTACAGTGGCTGGTAGGTGCAGGTTAATATGTATGGGACATCTATTTTCTGAGTAATATTGCTTATCTGGTCAATTTTCTTCACAGACCCATCACATACTGAGACAAGGTTCTCAATACAGTGAAAAACAGGAAGGAGGAGTGAGTTCCAGATTTAGCTTTGCGCAAGCTATGTGGCAACTGACTTCATCCTCTTAGAATTTATTGGAGTGGATCTGGGTATGATTATGTCTAGCCCAACAATACTGCTAGGAGCACCTTCAAAACCTTCAGAAAGGGGTAGAGGAAGTTTGAATCATAATTTCCGTATTGCGATGAGAGCTGCTCATACTGAGAATTGATGTGAGCCAATGTCGGCCATCCTTCTGCCTGAAATATCTATGTGTCAGCCACCCCCTATCAGAAAAAGTTTTAGCTGAGCGCTTTTTACGGGCCGCTCCGCTCAGCCACTGAGCAGGAAAGTAATTAGGCACGCACGTAACGCTCAGTCGGCAGAGGTCATTGGGGTGCAGGAGTTGTCTGCTCCATCGCCATCTGCGCTCCGACTGGTCGTTGCTGACTGAGCGTTGTGAGCATGCAGGTGCTTTCCTTTTGAGTGGAGCGGGTCGTAACAATGCTCAGATAAAACTATCTAATGTCTATGTCGCAGCCTCAACAGCCAAACGAGCAGTCTTCTTCCTCGCTTGCACAATAGACCAAAATTGCACTGCATACTGCTTTAGAGGCTTGTTGGCATGTTTCACACTTACTCTCTGCAGACAGCTAGGACTGTCGGTAAGCGAGGAAAAAAAAAGTGTGAACACATATCATGCACGCCAAAAGAAAACATCAATGGAACTACACGATACTGCATTAAAGTTGCCAATTGGGCGCGTTTTATACCACACAGCCACTGTGTGTGCACAAGTAAACTAGCTCTACATATACCGCTCAGCACACCACAGCTAGGCTGAATCACATAAGTCTCACACTTGCCGAGCTTGAAGTACAGTCGTGATCTCTACAAGTGTGAACAAGCGATCGTCGACTGCTCAGTACTGGGAGCATCATGCACCAGCGGACTTGCTCTCCTTTTAAAATGCCTTGCGAACCAAGCATGGTAAGTCATCTGATAAGGAGAGAACGTCACCACGGACAGCACTGAGCAGTTGATAATCGCCTGCTTACCTTCATATGTATCAAGTCTCTACCTGGCCGAAGTAGGCAGTATGTGTGCAGCAGAAACGGCTGTACTGAAATCTCAAAAGGATGAAAGATCAGAACAGGCTTGGTAAGCTTTCACGTTGCAAGTATGCCCATGCGAATTTCACTTTCTAAAACATAAACACGCATTTCAAATTGTCATCCAGGACAAGCTGCTATTACACAGCTGTATATATAAGGCAGCTTACCATCAACAACCTTTGCAGACTGCCATGGACCTGATCCTCGGGTCGGCTGGTGATGCAGGAACGAATTGGCCTAGTCGATGCTAGCTTCCGTTCGGCAAGGGCTGCACTGAGTATAAAGGTGAAAAAAGTGTTGTAGATAATGTGAAACAAACAAAAGCAATCCTAGCATCCACAATTCGCTAGAGGCACTGAAAACAAAAATCAGAGGTTGGGTCAATTATGTTAATGCAATATACTTCGGACACATACCATGACTGCAGGTAAGATATTTGCTGCCTTCAATCTAGATCTGCTTGAAAATTTACAAGCCAAATAACAAATATTTTATAAGCTGAAATATATTTCGATGGAACTACAAAATCTGAAGACTATCTCTGCAAATATGGTGCTATCTAGTACACCAGGGATGAGTAGAATTGGATTACAGCATCCCCCTTACAAAGATTGAAGCAAAACAAGTATAGAGTCTGCCGTGCCACTACAGTAAAACCTCGTTAATTTGGATCTCATGGGACCGGCAAAAATGTCTGAATTATCCGAAGGTCGAAATATCGAAAGAACAAAGAAAGCTGCGCGAAAACGTTTCCTTTATTTTGAAAAGAAATCTGTTATTACCGCCTGCTTTCTGGACGACACTTGGGCGGAGACGGCAACTTTCCTTAGCGCGGTCGAGTGCTCCACCGCACTCGCACTGTCGGAGCTACGCATCCCGTGCGCTGACAATGTAGTACAGCAAGGCCTCTTCTAGTTTCGGGTGCACCACCTTCCAAGGCCGCTTTCTTTTCGTGTTGAACTTCTCGCTCTCGAAAGCCTGTAGGATATCGGCCACAATTTTTACGTATGTAGCCAAAGTGCTTCTCTTGACGTCGCAACCTTCCATCACTTGTCGAGAGACGCCGCCCTCCAAGGCCCTCGGTATTTCCACTTTCGTCGCTAAATTCTTAGCCTAGTACAGCTGCAACGGAAAACGAGTAGCAAAACTGACCAGTAATCGGAGCGGCGAAATCGCGACAGCCGGCGCTATTTTCCCCGAGCGCCGATAGCGAGAGTGCCAGTCACGTTGCATTTTTCAATGCAGGGGTGGCCGGCGAAAAATTGAGGGATAGGATAGTTGTTAAAATGGCGGGCTTTAGGATCCCCGCGTTGAGGCATAAAACGTGACTGTCACTCTTGCTATTGGCGCGCTCGGGAACAATAGCCCCGCGTGTCGCGATTTTGCCATTCCGGTCGTCGGTCACTTGTGCTACCCTTTTTCCGTTGCAGCAATGCTTCTGCTGCTTCCATGCCAGGAGAGTAACGCGCTGAAGCACGGCGATCCAGAGCAAAACTGGTGCGAAACACGGAGAACCGAAAGAGCGAAGAACCATGGGAAAACCGGAAAAACCACGTGCGCACTTCGGATGGATAGCGGTCATACCCTTTGGAACAGACGGTAGCTAGCACCACCTGCCAAATTTGTCCGAATTAACCATAGTGCGCCGCGTTCCCTCCGAATTAATGAGCGTTTGCTGCCATTGACTAATACATATGTTTGACGGGACTGGATCGACAGTTCAAATTATCCGAATTAGCGGGGGTTGAATTAACGAGGTTTTACTGTACAACAGAAACGACTCTACTGTGATCTCGTGGAGATCAGAGTTCGGAACAGGCATGAAGGATTTGGCACGAGAAATATGCCAATGTCATTATTCATTTTTGCAACATTAAAATTACTCTGAAAGTGTGACCAGCTGCAGGGTGTATTCACGCAAATCTTGCGAGTGCTGAATTGTAGGCACAGTGCCCTGGTTGTGTTCATGTGCGATATATGACTAAATACCATAGAGACCAATACTGCAAACCTCTCCGAAAACCAATGGGTGCGGTGGCGAACGGCGTGAGTGGCGCTGTTCACCTCTCTTGCCGTCCATTTGTGTTTGCGTGTTGCCACTTCCAATGGGAAGGCTGCAGCCATTATTGGGAACATTAAACAAACAAATAAAAATACAAACACAACACACACAGCAATACTGGCAGCAAGTTGAGACGCACTTCTGTTGTAAACTCAGCATTCCGCTTACGAATGGGATGCGCAATTCCGCTAGAGTGTTTCATTCCACGTGAGTGGCATCGGAATTGCTAAAGGCCAGTCCATAAACACAGTCTGCGTTAAAAACAATCCTATCAGCAATAAGTTGCTATTATATTGCTCAATATATAGAGCACCTTACCATGAACAGCCTTGGCAGTCTTCCATCAAGCCTGGCCTTCAGCAGAGGAAGCTGTCATTCTGTGTCGCCTCAGGACACTCACATCAGGATGGTGAAATTGAATGCCAACTTCTACTTGGTAAGGACTGCAGCAAGTATAAAGATGAAAACACAGATTAGAATATACGATAAAAAATATCATGGACCAACTTGAAAAAAGTGCACAAAAAGACGAGGACAAAAGGACAGGAACACAGAGGACGCAGACTGGTGCACACTCACAACTTGATCTATTGAGCATAAAAGAAAAAAGAAAAAAAATCAGAGAAATCAGAAAGGCTGTGTTCGGAGAATGTGAGCTTCAGAAACCGGGGCGTGAGCAAAAGATGTCAGGTAGATTGTTTTACAGACACTTTGGAATTAACAACAGCCTTTCCATGTAATGAGGTGGTGAGTTCATTCTGATTGAACATCCTGAAAAATAACAGACAAAAAACAAGGAATAAAGGAGAGGAATACATACACTACATACGAGTGTAGACTCCCAACTCACAAATTGGAGAAGAAAAAAATAAAGAATGCGGAAGGAGCTTTAGCAAAAGTTCGAACAGGTCCAAGTGGAACGTGCTGACTCCCACCCATATGCATAAGACTGTAAACACGATTTTCTTGGCAGCTCAGGTAACAGACGGATGTGCGAACACATTGGTGGCCCATACTATGAATAATAAAGGCCTAAAATAATTCCCTTGTATGTTTTTCACAGTATCTGCTAATTATTCACGTTTTCTCTAAAAGCCTCGTCCCACTAGAGTGACAAACACCGATTTTTGTCCGACGACACCACAAAGTTCCGTGTCGCCGATGCTGTCCCACTGCAACGGCCAACACCCGCGACAATCGCCGACAAACCATCGACGACGGACGAGTTCTTGTCTGTTGTTGGACTTGAAGCGCAGCAAGCAGTCCCACCGAGGAACATCTGTTGGATACAAACTTATCCTCCTCGCCCGCTTGTGCCCTCTGTTGCTTCTCTTTCCACCCTTCCACCCTTCCTCCCGTGGCTTGCTCCACCGCTTGACCTTCAGAGAAGCCCTTGGCGGCCTCTCCTCGTTCCCGCAGTTCCAGTCCCTCGATTGCTCATAGTGGTCGCGGGCGCGGCTTGCTTGCTGGCGCTGGGCAGTCATGTTGCGAAAGGCTTGTCTGTGGCTGGTTTTGCTTGCAAAAACTTGGTGCGCGATTTGGTGCTTCAAGACGCCGAGGTCTACGCCCCTAAATCAGGATGGATACACCCATGTTCGAGGACTGATCAAAGACCGCTCACCACGAAGTAGGACACGACGTTCCGCGGCAAGCCATTCCGGCAGACGAGACTTGTCATTACGTTCTGTGATGATCGGGATGCTGTATTGTCCCCCATAAAACGCCTGCCCTCGATCATTCGGATATGAAGTTTTAAACATCCTCAAAATCAGGGTGAAATTCCTTGGTGCTAACTTAGAATTCCTCGAACGACCCCCCCCCCCCCCCCAAAAAAAGGAACGATTCGGGTATTCTAGTTCAGAAAAAGTTTAGTGTCAATTGTCACGACTGTTTGTGGAAAGTCGCCAACGGCAAATGAAGAGAAGCGGAAGCTTTAATCAAGAAACAAAGTAATTGTCTCCACTTTCACCGTGTTTGTCGGCGCATTTAATGCCCAAAGAGCAAAATATGAAAACCGCATCGCCAGACTGTTTATCTGTGTATTTTGAAGTGTTTTGTTGACAACTCCAATCCCACTAGGAAAGAAGTTTCCTCGTCCCCGTGTCCTGCGTCGTGTCCGCCAGGTGGGACAGCGTGCGTCGTGTGTCGCTCGTCGTGTGTCGCTGTCGTTTGTTGCTGTCTGTCGCTCTAGTGGGACGAGGCTATAAGGATGACACACGAGCAGTGTAAATAGTGCATAAGTAGGTGACAATTCATCGTAGACTTTAGAGAGAGATTAAGCTGTCTTTATGTATTGGCCATCAATCTGTTGCCTTAACAGACAAGGAAATTATGGTTTTAAAATCTGCTCTTGCTAATGGGTGAATCGGCGCATTCCACTTGGGCCTGTGCTTGAGCTCCTTCCGCATTCTTTATTTTTTCCTTCTGTGTTCATGCGAGTCGAGAGTCTGCGCTTGCGTATGGTTTACACGTAACTCTGCTTGTCTCCTTGCCTTTTGTGGTGAACTGTTTTTCAAGCTGTTCAATTAGTAAAGCTCACCACCTTACTACAATCATGCAACAACTAAAAACAATTACAACCTACACCATTCGCTCAAGGCAGTACCAAACGAAAAAATACAGGGATTGGGTGAGGCATGTCTAACACTATATACTTACACTGAACTAAATATACCTCTCATAAACTGGCGAGACACTACCTTAATCCAGGACATGCTTGTAAATTTCCCCAGAAGCGGCATCAAAAAATTATTTCGTGGGCACAAAGTTTTGCGATCAGGAGCGGTATGCTATGCAAATCACCATGGGATGAATTCATCGCGGCACCAATTTTTGACAATTCTTTTCTGATAACGAGTCACGAAAATAAAGCCGTTTGCAGACGACTGCGCGGCGGAAGCTACGGACTTGCTCGATCCTCCTCTGCCTTTTGCCTGGCTCAGCTCTCCGGACGCAGATACGCACACGGAATCCACCCGTAGTGTCTAACCTAGAGCTTAGACGATGGAGGGGCACCGCGCTGAGTTGAGTGCTTTATTTTTTTTTTTTTTTTTTTTTCGGGGGGGGGGGGCACCGCGCTCTTCCAGACATCCTAGTTTACCAGTGAACAATACGGTGGAGGGAGGCAATCAAACTTCCCCCCCTCCCCCTCCCCTTTCCGCCTCCACCCGCCGGCTAGCCGGCTGGCCGGCCGGCCGGCCGCCCGCACGCCCGCCGCCGCCGCCGGCGCCGCCGTCCCCCCCCATCTCCCAAAAAGTTCCGCCGCTATTGATGGACCTGGACCGAGTACACAGCCTATTTGTGAACGAAGCAAAACAGCCTCGCATAGCACCATTCGCGCACAATTAGTAATACTGGTAAAAGCAAGCGATCTAGACAATAACAAGCATTTTGAACGGAAAAAAGAATAATCTAGCCCTAACGGGCAAAGAAAGGAACTTACTTTGAAACGACCGTGCCATGATCTTGGCTGTTGAGCAGATTCGACGTAGTTCCACGGCTCACAGTCGCTTCCTTCTTTTTCGGACACATTTGAAACTAAGTTAAACTCCACGCATCACGACTAATCGTTAAATTGACCTCAAGACAGAGACGTGAAACACACATGGCCAACACGTCCGGCAAAACAAGGCTGCGGATTGGATTGGATCGCGTTCGTTGGCTATTATGGATGTCTAACGACTTCTCTATGTTCGCGTATCTTCATCACGCTTGCAATAAAACGATCAGCAAAGCGCATTAAAAAACTATTAAAAGACACAGTAATAATAAATCATTGAGTATGCAAAAATTGCCACAATATTAGAAATACGTCCTGAACACGTAACAAAAAATTACATACAAAACTAACCGTACAATGTATTCAAACGAACTCAGCAGACATATAAACTACTAAAAACAACGCGTTTTCGATTTGGCGATTTGGTCTTGGTGGTTAACGCGCGATGCTGGTGATCGTGTGGACGGTGGTTCGAATCCCGGAAGCGCGAATTTTTTATTGTTTTTTTTCCTACGTTTTTTATTTCTTTTTAATATTTTTTTTAATGTTTTTTGCAGTTGCCGGCCCCTTACTTTAGGGTACAAATCACGCAAAATGTGGAAATAAGAAGTGCGAGCCCAAATTTAAATTGATGGAATGCACAAGCCGTGGCCCTCTTGTTTTGCCGGGATAATTCGCTCCCTCCGTGCTAATTTCTGGGTCAGTGTAGTAGGCAGACAGCGCAAGTCCTTTCAACGAAGTAAAGAAGGTTATAATAATGGGAATATTGAGAGCAAAATGAGAAAATGTGTAAGTGGTCAAACTGCCACAGTGATGCAGCCGAAGTTTGTCTGAAGGTGGTCAACCTTACCCACTGTTAAAACAGAAATACCGCTATTTTAAGACAGTTATTTAGCTGAGCTCACAGCGCGGTACGTATTAAGCACATCTCTTATTTTTCTGACTTACGGAAAGTAGTACTTAATTTTCTTCTGGTACATCAGTGATATTTCCCTCGCCTGCCGCCTGATTGTACTTATCGAGGTTGCGCTCCGCAGTTTTACTTTTTTATTAGGCCTAGACATGTTTTTATTCCTCAGATCCAAGAACAGTGCGGATAATTAAACTAGCTTTCAGAGACGGCATCGTTCGGTATTAGAACATTTATGTTTCGCAGCGTCAAGGGGTCACATTCACGACCCGGCAGTGTAAACATCCACAACGCCTTTATCGTGTTAAAATAAAAAAAAATGTTTTTATATTTGTTTTTTTTTTTTTTTGTTTTTGGTGCGGTATGTCGTATATAACATAAGCTACCGGGGGACAGATCCTCTGGCTATGTCAAAATTTGAAATATTTCTGTTAGATGATCGTAACTACCACAGAAAACAGCCGATTCTTGACTGAAATAGCATATTTTCACACTCAATTAAAATCACCAATAACACGATCTCAGGAGAGTTATGTACCTCTCGTAGCGTCATGACTCATAAGCAATACACACATCTCTTTCTTGTCCAGATTCTGCAATGCAATGCAAATAATAGTTTTTGTAACTCAAAGCGCGTGCTCAATCATGCCACGTGTTTGTTAATTGTGGTTGTTGCTCTTCATTCGGATTCTCCGCTATACCGTTTTTATTTTAATTTTCTTATCAGAGCCAAATACGTGCGTATACCACCGACCTTAAGTATAGTGCATCAAATTAAACTAGCTTCCTGAAAAGGTATCGTTCGGCGTTGTGTAATTTATTCTTCATGGCGTTGGTGGTCAGATTCTCGAATCCTGAACTGCAAATGTTCCTCGCCGCAGTGTTTTTTTCTCGCGTTTTCGCAATAAAACACGTCAGCCTTGCCATGCTGGGATCAAATACACCAGCGTCGGCAGTTATTTGCGAAGGATCGATCTATGCGAATATTTCCACTCGCTATTCATGAATTGCCACAGTTCGTCAGAATCTGAATGACTTGACTGCATAGTAAAAACGGCAAAAAAAAAAAAAAAAAAAAAAAGATAAAACGATGTCGGGTAGTAAACGGAACTTCCATGGCGGGGCTCGCCAGCCTAAACAGCAAAGCGCCGATGCCGGCCAGTCACTGAACTTCCGTGTAAATACTGGCCATCAGAGACAGCAAAGTGCCGATGCCGGCCAGTTACTGAACTTCCATGTAAATACTGGCCATCAAAGACAGCAAAATACCAATGCCGGCCAGTTACTGGAACCTCCATGGAAAGACTGGCCAGCAAAGACAGCAAAAACCCGATGCCGGCCAGTCACTGTAACTTCTTCGGCTGAACTGGCCAGTGAGCAAGACGAAACCCCGACGCCGGCCGGGGCCGGTAGCTCACCGGCGCCAATGGCCGGGCGCCGCCATCCTGTTACCGGGACCGGCCGGCGTAGTCCCGATACCGGCCGACGCGGTGTGCTACCTGGGTACTATGAGACCGTCACGTGCTACTGGAACAAAGAACCTGGCGATTCTTCACTGAACTGCTTCTTCCGTAAGCTTCAAAAGGGCATTTTTCCGTTTCGCACACCATCTGTTCTACTTGCCCGTTAGTTGCAGGATGGTATGGTGCACTAATGTGATGCCTGAGGCAGGCTTTTGTTTTTCTTCAAAAACTTGTTTATTTTATTTGAAGCAAGATTTGGCGCGTTATCAGAGAAAAGTATTTTCGGTAGGGCAAAAGTAGGTAAAATAGACCGTAGAACGTAAACGACGTGTTTGGACGTCGTGGCAGGCATCGTGTAAACTTCCAGCCCCTTAGAGTACGCATCGACCGTGACTCCGCAGATGCGGATACGTTTCGCCACCCACCGACTGAATAGTGGATCGTTTTCAGTTTCTGTTCATGATGGCGTTGGACTCAAGGAAGACTTCGAGTCTTTCCAGAAAGTTTCTGGGAACCCCCTATAATGTAACAACATCTTCCGGACCCCGTGAAACACAATATTTCGTGACGTTATTCTAGTCGTCATTAAAATGGTGGGGTTAGTACCGTAAATCGCGAAGCAGTTTACTTGACGTCCGCTTCCACTGGTGTCTTGGAAGATTGAGTCTACTGAGCGTGCATTCCTGCAGAAGAAATTTTCATTGATAGAATATTGACACCTCAAACAACATTTGAATCCTTCTTGGTAAGATTTATTGCGAAAGCTCGTTACAACCGCCGAACCGCATCTCCCTATATCAGAGAACAATTTAAACCCAGCTTGACATTCTCGCATACATCCGTTTGCTGGGCCACGCTACTTGAGCTATAGTCGGTTGCAAGCTAAGAAAAAACCGGAAATGCCTCTCAGAGGAAAATGTAATCCTACGCCGAGAAACGCCAGCCAATCGTTTTCATGACGTCACGTATCCGTGGACCAATCGCGATCCTTTTGAAAAAAAAAAAAAAAGCTCAACATGGCTGCTGGCCTTAGCTACGCGACGCTAGTTTCTCGTGACAATTATTCTGCTTGTTTGCACCGTGTTTTACGTGCCCGAGGTTACGCCACGAAATCTTATACCCTTGTTACACGGGCACACTTTACTGCAGTTACGCTAAACCACAATTAGCGCACAATACTTGCCGACAACGTTCTGCGGCGATGCAGTCAGAGCTATGGAAGAACGTGCGCTTGAGCATCTTGAGCACCCTAGTAGAGCACCCATCAAAGCAGTGCACATGCTCTCTTCACTTCTTTTCAAATAGCTGTCCGAGGGTATAGTGCGGCATCTGTGCTGCCACGTAACCGCAGTTAAAGCTGAGTTAACCACGGTTAAGTGTGCCCGTGTAACAGGGGTATTAATGGTATCGGCTTGCGTTTGCAGCAGTTTTTGCGCGACAACGTGAGAATCCAGCGACGCTATCGCCAACAAAAATTTCGAAGCGGGCGCGAGGCTTAGCACTGCTGAGAGGTATGTTAGACGGTATGTTGGACAGTATCTTGGACAGAAAATGAATTGGGAAGACGGTATATTGGACATGACTTTCTTTCTTTACTAAACAGCTATTTCGTTGACAAAAACGTATTCTAACTTATTTAAATGTCCTGAATGAATTAAATAAATATTGTAGTAGTTTAAGACACGTTTCCTGGAGGAGGAAAAAGAAACGTTGCTAGCGAACTACTTCCTCGACGGCGGAGGCACTTCAGATGTGCGCAATGCGCTTGTGGGTGGAGCTAAAAGATTGTTCTCAGGTTGCATCCGACTATAGCTGAGCACAGCTGGCAGCGGCGCGAGCAAGGCCTCGAGGGGAACGTGATGGTGCTCGAGCCATCCCACCGTGAACCAATGTTTCGGCCACCCCACGGGTGCGTGTCGCCATCTATTGGTTGAACTAACGCCTTGTTCAAGATGGCTGCCGTGGGACCGCAGCCTTAAGCATACACCAACTCATCTCTGCTACGTCACGGCGCGGTGGTGGCGCGTCGGTCGCACTTCCGGTCTGGGGCTGTTGGCAGAAGTCCCCATGCCAGACGTGTATACCTGCGTTGTTTTGAAAAGAAGCAGATAAAAACCTGCCTTCTCGTCAAAACGCCGCGACTGGGGCCGCACCAAAAGTGTCGAGAAAGGTTTGAAGGTCAGTTTTCACGTGCTCGATTCGTCCGAGAATCTGGATACGTGCCGTGAAAAACAGACGCCGTCGGACAACGATTGCTTGGGCGGGAAGCACTTTGGGTTGAATTTACGAATACTTGTGGTCATCAGATTTATTTGTTTTGTTCCAACATGAACGTCAGAAAACCATCAACTTGTGCGGACCACCTGCGGACTACGTTCAGTGCGTCTTCAAGTTCAAACGGCCGTCTGATCGTTCAAACTATCGTCTGCTCTTTCAAACGTTTCTGCTTGTCGTCTGCTCTCTTAGACGACGCCGCCCCATAGACCATATGTTGGCCCGGTATTTGCGATAAGAAGTAAGTGCAGGCCTCAAAAGAGTTAAATTTGAAGGTTGGTAAGCTGGCTCGATGTAAACAGTAGATCCAAGGAGATGTTGATCATTGTTACCAGTGACCATCATTGACTTGTTATGCCTAATTCACTTGGTCCGATTCTGCTTGCGATTTTTAGTATTGACGTCGACCATCTCAGCTACGGTTCCCGCTTTTGCAGCCCAAGCGGCGTCGCCACTGAAAATTGCGAGCGAAATCTCATCATGCGAATCAGGCTCTAGCGTACATACGGCGGCGTCCACGCGGAATGAATCGCCACATGTCACATCATTGGCGCGAAGTGTTGCGGTGTAACGAGCCTCGGTAATTTCGCTGACGCCGCTCAAAATAGTCAGTCATCGCCAGGGAATGAACAATTCGAACGCGAAAAAGGACAGGGGGACTCACACCGACGCCGACAACATCGCATTCCAATGGTTTGTTTATAGACGACGGCGAGCTTCTTGCCCACACACCCATTGCGCATGCGCGGCGCCGATGGCCTCCGCTAGAGGCGGTCCGGTTTGTTTGTAAACATGAGCTGGTGTATAGTACATCGAATAGACCGATCTCACCGAGGGTTCGGCCCATGCGTGACGCCACCATAACTTTAGTTCACAGGAGGCAAACGGCAGTGCACGAGAGGGCTCGTGCTGTCTCGTGCTCCTCACGTGCAGAGCTTCTGCGAGGTTGTCGCACGTGCAGAAAGACTAAAGTTCCCTTAATGCATTGCGGCAGTAGTGGCGTAGTCAAACTGGCCGGTGAGATCGGTCTATTAAACTAGCGCCCTGAAAAAGTATCGTTCGGCGTTGTGTAACTTATTTTTCATGGCGTAGGTGGTCAGATTCTCGAATCCTGAACTGCAAATTTTTCTCGCCGCATTGTTTTTTCTCGCGTTTTCGCGATAGAACACGTCAGCCTTGCCATGCTGGGATCAAATACACCAGCGTCGTCAGTTATTGGCGAAGGATTGATCAACGCAAATATTTTCACTCGCTATTCATGAATTGCCGCTGTTCGTCAGAATCTCAATGACTTGACTGCATAGCAAAAACGGCAAAAAATAAATAAAACGATGTCGGTCAGTAAACCCATGGAGGGGCTCGCCAGTCAGAACGACAAAGCGCCGATGCCGGCCAGTCACTGAACTTCCATGTAAATACTGGCCATCAAAGACAGCAAAGTACCAATGCCGGCCAGTTACTGAACTGCCATATAAATACTGGCCATCAGAGACAGCAAAATACCGATGCCGGCCAGTTACTGGAACCTAGATGGAAAGACTGGCCAGCAAAGACAGAAAAAATTCGATGCTGGCCAGTAACTGTAACTTTTACGGCTGAACTGGCCAGTGAGCAAGACGAAACCCCGACGCCGGCCGGGGCCGGTAGCTCACCGGCACCAATGGCCGGGCGCCGCCATCCTGTTACCAGGACCGGCCGGCGTAGTCCCGATACCGGCCGAGGCGGTGTGCTACCTGGGTAGCTGTAGTTTCACGGGAGTCTTTAAGGCATGTCTGGGCCGCCGGTTACCGTGTTGTCGTGTACGAATAGATTTCTTGATTTCTAAATCTTACCACGACACGAGTTTTCGTTTTCCTTTGGCAATCTTCACTGTGGAGTATTCAGCAATGATTCTTGTTAGCTCTTTTGCATAATCATCATAGCTGAGTGCTTGCACACGCGAGTACTTTTGTCAAACTTCTGAACGACAGCATTTATGTTTTCCTCGTGTAGCCGGGTTATAGTTTTGCGCTGGTTGCTATTTCGAATTCTTTTAACAGTGCCAAAGTGTAGAAAAATGCTGATGTGGTCACTGCTGATGCTCCACGTGCCCTCTTCATCACGTTTTGGCGCCCTCTAGGGGCAGGCGGAGAAAATATAGGAAAAGAGGGGACGTGATGTCTTCGCCGTTCCGACGGGACGAGGAGAGGAGTCTCCACACCTAAAGAGCCTTCCTACACCGTGGATTTAGCTGAGAGTGCTGTAATAAAATTTATTTATTTCTTTTGCCCTAACTTTCCCCTGTTCGTAAAAAAAAAAAGGTCGACCTATATTTGAATTTTTTTTTTCTCGGTGGGTTTAATAAATAGCGGTCGACTATTTTCGTGGCCGACCTATTTTCGAGTAAATACGGTAACTTTAAATTTTCTTTCGGGTTACGTCGGACATAACTCGAATGCTTGACTTAAAGTTACGTTGGGCGTAACTTCAATTTTTATTTTGGGTTCCGTCGGACGTAACGTTATACACTGCGTTACACTTATGCAAAACGGGGGCTGCTGGTTCATCATATAAACCAACCATTCTTGTGTTTAATTAAAACACATCACTGATCTAAAAAAACTCTGCTATCCTAGAGTTTATGCTATAGGAATGTATCACTTCAAATAAATTTGTTGATTTCTACTTTTAGCCCCTGCCCCGCCAGGTACGACATCTGGCCTAAAGGAGTGTTCCGGATCACCTTCCAAGACCTGAGCCGGGTCGTCATTCAATCCAGGAGTCCGCGGTGTCTCATGGGTGTGTTGCTGGTGCTTCTTACTGGATGGTGCTGCCTAGGGAAAAGTGGTCATGCTTAAGAAAGGCAAGTATGGCAACTATGGCCGCCGTAAGTATACATATTGTTTTTACCTTTGCTCGGATGCACTTTTAAGAAATGCACAGTTCGCATGTGTGCATCTCTCAATGCCTCTATAGTCGGCCTGTTATTATTCTGGAGTGCTCAAACTCCGTCAGCGCTAGTTCCTCTAGATCATGCAAATGGGATGCAACACTAAACCACATGCTCTCAGTGCTGTGCTGAAGGACTGTGGAATCTACTTTAGCCTTACAATGGAGCACAAAATAGTTGACGCCAAGTATAGCTACTTTTGAGATTCCGTTTTATCATAAGCTCTGCCGAAACAAACTCGCCACCTTATAGGTAGTGAAAAAGAACCTCGCGTGCCTAACCTAGAGAAGGGCTTTTTTTTCACAGGTAATTTTTTCTTAAACCAAAACCTTCAGCCTCCTTGAAATTTTAACATCATGTGACACAGGCAAAAACAGTAAACCCCTTAATGTTGGGGAGCCTTTAATTTTCGCGGTCTTTAATTTTGCGAAATTCAGTGGCCGCGATTATGTCCTCTGTGACCAATTCGAGAAGAAATATGGTCCACGAAGATAAGGGGGTTTTACTGTACATCAGAGGAAAGCGGAAGTAACTTTTGTTTGTATACAAGAGTAAAACCAACAACAACAATCATGGTGTCGACTTTTGTGAGCCTATCTGTATATATTGAATGATATCCGTTTCATTTTAGTTTGTTACACATTGTTGCCTGTACGTTGTGGGATGTCGTCTTCAACACGAGCAGTGGTTTTCCTCTGAAGCAGGCAGCATGGACGCGTGCCGCAGAACAACATAGTTCATTTCCGATTCGTACCGTAGTTTGTAGGATGGTTCGCACAACATGGGGGAATCACAATTCCATGGTCTATCTCGGACGTGGACAAGATTTGCTCATTCTAAATCATTTTGGCTAGAAATCGGGGATTTGCGACGAATGTACCTGCACGGTTGGAAGGGTCAAACAAGCTTTGTGAGTGCTTCGTTTTCTAACCTCTCAGTCCTGAACCCACTTACGCACCACAATGTAGATGTTCTGATAGGCGGGAGCACTTATTTGGAAAACGGTGGATGGCAACTGTTGTTATCTTTATCAGAATTCTGTATTATGGTCAAAGGTGGACTGCATATTTGCAATACTTTTTCTCACTTAAAAATATGTCATACTAAAGATATGTAGTATAGCCGATGACAAAAAGAGAATGGCTGGGCGTCCTCCAACACGTGCTTGTGCTTTTCACCACACTTTGGACAGATGTGCTCGCTCCAGGCTCATCAGGCGCTGAAACGTCATCGAAGGTAGCAGACGGGCTGGTGGTGGAACAACGGAGACTTCTCCCTGCCTTTCTCATGCTGTCAGTGAGTGTGTACTTCTATACTCTAACTTAGCTTAACCTGCACAGAGCTGAGGAGAATAGGCTTGGCGCGTGCCCTTACTGCATATGCATTTCTACAGCTGAGGCACTTTCTGAATCAAGAACATTGAGTATCTTACCTTCAAAAAGACGTCATTTTCGGGGTGCAAAAGGAATTTTAAGGCATATCTTTGACCTTTAATTTTTTTGCATTTAGTTAAAACATCAGTAATCAGTTAGCTGTCCCAAATCATTTGTCGTTGAGATGCAGCCTCTCTTTAAGTCAGTCATGTTTAACATTCATAAAACTGCTTGTCAAATAACGGCACTGTCCAGGACATGTACTCGGCTCGAACAATCGCTGTGCACAAGCTAGTCGTGTGGTTACAGACAGCAAACACCCCGGTTGGAACGTCCTAGCTCGCAATGTAGCTGAAGACTAGGTCAGGGCCCACTCACAAACGTCTATAGTTTGCATCTCTTTAAGCTGGACCACTTTTGACACTACAAGCCATTGCAGCAGAAACAGTGTGAGACATGATTATAAGCTCGACGTACCATGGCATCCAACTAAAAGGTCACATGGTTTGCAGCTTCTGCCGTGGTTAATTTGAAGCTGAGATAGTTTGGAAGAATGCTCTCTGTTTCTAGTGTTTCCCGGCACGGTTGACAATTTGGTGATATAACTCCATTCAAAAGTCTGTGCATTCATGACTGTATCACCTTATGAATGCATGCTAGCTACTAAACTCTCCGTTCGGCAGAGAAATGAAATGCACTTTGCTTCCAATTGCAGCTACTTGCAGCACCTTATGGCTGCAAGCTCTGACCAATCTTGTTCTCTGGTCTGCGCAGGCCCATTGCAGAGAGTCACTCCAAGAGCCTAACCAGAGTTCCGTGCCCGTGGTCGTTCTGAATATTTTTTTTGTTGTTGTAGGTATGCATCCTTTCTGTCTTTCCCTTAATTGTACTCACGTCTTCTCGTCATTGTCGCCGATTTGCCTTAAAATTGGTTAAGCACGCAAATGGACGCTCTACAACTGCACTAACCTTATCTCTAGAAACCTTTTATATTCTTTAGGATGCTGAGATAAGATTCTAGAAATAGTTTTTCTAGAACTACGCTAAACATTTCCAGTTCATCATTTTTCTCGCAAAGCATTCGAGAGAGCCACACCCTGTAATGTACGGAGGGAACTCACAGAATGATGCGACTGGCAGTTTGAAACATTCGGCACTGTAACAATAATAATGACATGTCACTTGCTAATGTAATGCTCATTGTCGCAGATCAAACTGCTTTTTCCGTCTACACTCATTTTCAGTAGACTCATTCAGCGAACTCCCACCCGAGACTGCAGCGCTGGGTTCTGCGAAGTAATTTGCGTGAATATAGATGCAGCAGGTTTCTTTGAGTTTGCGTCTAACGCGTATTCTTCATATTGAATCTGCTAACAGTATTCATAATTATATCCATAATTCTATAGACATTCCACCTTATTTTTATTTCGAAATTTAAGTTTTCTTCAGTACTTTTCTCAACATCTGCGCTTGTTAAGCCGTACTCAAGCCCATACGGCTTGTCTTTCGCTATTACATCAATATATAAAACTGTTAATGCCTTGTGAGAATTCAAGGTACCAAATCTGTCGTGCGAGTTAAATAAGAACCAATAAAAAGCTCTACAAAGGACATTTTGTTAACTGGGGCTGTATGGGCATTAGAATAGCCCATGCCATGCTAAAAAAATATTATTTCTTGTTAAGTATGCAAGGATGACAGTGCTGTGCCGTTTCTGATGTGTCACAAAAAAAGTCAGTGCCATACAGTGTTCCTTATAGAAGTTCAAACTCTCGAATTCGAAGCCTAGAAGTTTTATTTAAGAATGTCCCTCATTACAAATGTATTTGGAGATCTCAGCCACTGACTCATACATGACTATGTGGCAAACATCCATTTTCATATGCATTATAGTTTACAAGGTCTAGTCTGCATTGATTTATTACATTCAGGCTGAAACTGGGAGGGGTTCTCTGGGTATTAATAAAGCGATATACATTTCTTCAAATCAAAACATTTGAGAACGGACAAAAAGAAACACCTGAGAACGGTATCTTAGATTCTCTTCTTTTTCTTATCTCTAATTTTCACTTTATTTCACTGATGCATTTAGTTTTTTTTTAGCGTAGCTGTTAGCACCCGTTTCCACGTTTCGCGGCGTCGCTTGGCGAAACTTGGCAGGAAATTGAATAAATGTTGCGGTCATGTGAAGTTAATATTTCTGCTAAGTCTAGCTGAGAAACTGAATTGTTTTTATGTATGACGTGATACGGTCATCCATGTCATTTTCCCCGCTACTTTTAGCGGGAAAACGGCATTTGTGTTGAGGTCAGGTGACATCAATTTCCGCGCTAAATTTAGTGGGGAAATTTTCTCGCTAAATTCAGTGAAATTTCTCGCTAAATGGGAGGGAGCAGAAAAGGAGGAGGGGAGGGTGAGGAGGGGCACACCCTCCGATCCTCATCTTCAAGATCTGCGCTTTAATTTCACATTACAGAGAATTGTAAATGTCTCATTTTTCATCTCATGTTTATTCAACTTTTATATTGCAGGTGCTCTCGCAACACAAATCTAGGTTGTGCTGATCCTCTACGCGCAAGTTAGGAACTCCTGAGTAGCAAGAGTGGGAGTTTGGTTTGGCAGCTCAAGGGACACCATTGTTTAGTATTAACTTTATAATTATCTTCTTTTGAGCAAAGTTAAGCTTTGCTGCATGTAATTCTTCTAAAAATAAATACCTGCAACCAAATTTACCAGGTCACTACGTTTCGCCTCTGCTTTTAGTGCTCTTGGAGGGCCTCGGGTAAGATCTTACTAGTGTGCAAACATCATGCTTTTTTGAAACCGCTCACTGATGTAGAGAGGACTCGCTGAAATCCAGCATTCCAATGAAACACTGATGTCCCCAAGTCTTTCTTGAACAATGCAAGCGGGGAAGGAACCATACAATCATATCGTATTAGGGGACATTCTACAGGGTGTTTTTTGTATGTTTTACAGATTTTTTTTTAAAACTTCTAAAAGCTACATTTACGTGGTCTGTGCACATGAGTTATATGGCCAGGGGGGCATAGTACAAAATGCTGATTCGTAAGGATCAGTTGGCTTATTACAGAGACTGTGTCAGACCTCTTTCAGAAAACTAGATGGAGGTTGATTCTAGCGTAGTTTTCTCCCACGAACCTGAGTATCCTGTTAGTTTTCCACAAAGATAACTAAACGCGAGAAAAAAAAAACTTTCAACCAGTAGTGACATCGTAAGAAGACCTTTTCTGCTGCCAGGCGTGTGTCGCATAAGGGCCGCTCGTCCAATCCCAAGTTTTCTTTGTATATTCTCCCGCACTGGCACCGGTCGAGGCATATTTTTCTGCCCTTTTAGAAAATAGCATGTGCGTGCATAGCTTTGATAGGCGCTGAAGATGCGTGAGCAAAGATTTCGAAAGCTGCTTTTGTGACGTCACTCTCCTGAGGAGTGACTTCACAGCGCTTAAAAATGATTCTATGCAGCCTCGATTCACCAAATTACTAAATATTTTTTATGTTTGAGATTCTGGTGGTCAAATGAGGAAGATTTAAAGGTGTTTTTTCAAATACAAAACCGCTTCAGCCTCTCTTTAAGTATAGTATTTTTCTGAATTTTTTAATCAGTAAAAATAGGCCCATGGTTCCAATTAGAAACTTGCTAAGCATCATCGAAACACACTGAATCAACTTTTTTGTGAAGATATAAGACAAGAGCAGCATTTTACGGCATTCTAAAAAAATTGTCAATTTGGACGCGTTTCCAGACTTCGGTCTCTTACCAGAGCGCATCTTTGCGCCTGCGGTCCTGCTGCCCGGTGGCCGCAGTGCGAAGCCGCCCCCTCGCCTCCCCCGTAGGATGGATGGAAGCAAGGCGCACGTGTGTTGTGCGTCTAAGCCCCTGGGGAACAGGACCGTGGGCGCAGAGATGCGCTCCGATAAGAAACTGAAACCTAGAAACTCGTCCAAATAAAGCGGTTTTACAAAACGCGTAAAACGCTACCCCTGCATTATATCCTTCTAGAAAGAGTTGATTTTGTGGTTTTCAATGACTCAGCAAGTTTCTAATTGAAAGCATATGTTCATTTTCACTAATTAAAAAGTTAATTAACAAATTGTATGTAATTATCTGACCGATAGTTACCCCCGACTAGGTCCCTTCACTACGAACGGCTGGCCGTATAACTCGCCTGCACAAACCGCATTAATTTAGCTTTCACGACCTTTCTAAACAAATATGTAAACCTTAAAAAAAATCGCCGTGTACAACAGTGAAAAGGCAATACCAACGTGATGGAGCCATACGGCTTCACCATGGTGGTATCGCCTTTTCGCTGGTATAGGATGTCCCATATTACGTTGTGGACGTATGCTTCCGTCCGCCTTCAAGGTTCCGCCATAATCCACTTCGCTGGTATAGGATGTCCCATAACACGACACGCTTGTATGGTTCCGCCCGCCTGTATCGTTCCGCCTTAATTCACTATACTGGAGCCGCCTTTTCGCTTATATAGGATCTCCCATATTAAGGTTACGCTTGTATGAGTTTTTTCCATCATCTTTTCATCGTCGAGATTTTCCAACAGGATAGCTACGGGTTGATGGTGTATCTGCTCGGTGCAAAATTCAGTATTACACATTAAAAGAAATTACCTCTGAAGGGAGAACGAGTCTGGCTACTCAGCCACTGGTAATTGTCATCATTTTTCATGGTGACGTTTCGTGCTCCTCTGAAGCGGTGGACAGTATTATCATTTCACCAGCAACCTCGAGCTGCAGTAAACGTGAGAGTTGTTCCGTCACAAAGGTTTGCTGGCTTCTCCCGCCAAAAAGGATACGTGCGGGAGTTCTTTGTTGTCTCCTCACTGCCCCAACTGGACTGGTGGGAGTAGCACAGTATGAGTTTTGTCGCTCTTGCCAGTGGCGGAATGGGACTCGGCTGCGGTGCAGTTACTTAGCTTCCAGTATCAATCACAGAGTTGAGTGACATGCCACCACCGCCGTGAGGAGCGAGCCGCACACCACCGTTGGTCGAACAAAAGCAAAAAGGTGACAATACTTATTTACATGGAACACGATTTTCTCTGCTACGATGGCATCGTCAGGAAGCACAGGGTGCTCTGTACAGCTCGCGCCATTGTTCATGAGAAAGGGCCGGTGTTAGCCCCAGGCGCCTGGGCCGCAGACAAGTACACGCAGCTAACCCGCTCGCGTCATACTCCAATGCATTCTTGCTATTTTTAGGAAGAACTAGGAGTTGGCAGAATGTCGGAAATTGGCCCTGTGAATGTGAAAGTCTTTTGTCCACCAAAGTGGTGCAGACATTTTGTGGAAATCTGGTTACTGAACGGTGCGACGGGTTGCACGCCCATAGTAACACGAGGGACGGAAATGTCGTCAAATATACAAGTGAGAGAGCTAAACTCCATATCGAAGGTCATGTGACTTTGATAAAATCTTTCTTTCCCCTGCTTTAACCATCTGAAATCATGATTAATTTCTTAACCGCTTAATCGGTCGAATTCGAATGAAGAAGGGGAGATGATGAACGTCGGTACTGTTTGTGTGATACTCGCTTACCAAGTGGCTTACGTTTACGCTCTGGAGGGCACTGCAGTAACAAGAAGGGGAGAGGAAAACATTCAAATCTTAATTTGTGCCCTCTCATTCGAATTCGACCGATTCAGCGGTTAAGAAATTAATCATGATTTGAGCTTTAATCGATCAATTGACAAGCCCTCAAAAAGAATGAAGTCTTCAGTTTCCTTATGCATTGCGTTGGTCAGACAGAAATAGTGAGGGCATGCTGACACAAAATACTCGATAGCTTTCAATCTTCAAAACTTACTAGAGCTGAATATGCGTTGGTACAGTGCTAATATACATGTATATATTAAAAAATGCCATGGTAAGACCACATAAAAGTACGGAAACAAGCAGCATTGCTGCGTTTCTGGTGGTACCCCTCACCATGCTTTAAGGGTGAGGGGGTCTCTAATGTGGTCTTTCCGACAGCTTTTCTGGCTTATTTAGTCAGGATAGTTATTTAGTCAGGATAGGATATTTACTCAGTATGCCCCTTCATGAGGTAGTACCTGCTGGGGGGGGGGGGGGGGGGGGGGAGGGCGGGGGGAAATGGTGGTGGTGGTGGTGAAGCCATCAGAAATCTTACGGGCTCCTCTAACGATATTTACCGACCTGCTTTTTTGCACTCCCTGCCTTTTCAGTTTTTCAGGCGCCTTGAGGAACAAAGACAAAACAGAAAAATAATAGCGTATCATATCTTAATTTCCCAAGGCGCGGAACAGTTGGATGCGTGGTGGCGCAGCATGGTGTTAACAGGCCTGGCTCTCCAATGGTCCAGATTCATAAGGCGTTTCCCCCTGAATGCAGGATAATGAGTATGATAGTTCCTACCGTCGTAAATATTTATAAAAGTAGTTTTCAACAAGCTTTGAGCGCGATGAACTAAACAAATAGTTTGAAAGCCGTGGACACAGCCGATACGTCACGAAGAGTCCTTTTTAATTCTTTATTTTGTAATTTTAATTTGCTCATAACTTCCGAAAGAATGCAAATTTTGTAAAAAAACAATGCTTCGTATTACTACATTGTGCGAGGTCAACATCACCGCAGCTTTCAAACCTGTCAACAAGTTGTTTGAGGGGCCCTTTAAGGGGAAATTAGGGGTTTAGTGTTTCTGCCATTTCATAGCCCTATTGAAAATAAATTCTAAAGGGCCCGTCAGCCTTGAAGGATTATGGAACCTCACAGGCCTTCAAAACCCTTCAAAAATACCCTTCAGGTATACCCCTCAGAAAAAACCCTCCAGCCCTTCAACCCAAACCCCTTAGCCCATCAACCCTTTAGACGACCAAATGACTGTGAAATATAGAAAACAATTAAGTTCAAAACGTTATTGAAAATTTATTGTGGACATTGAGTTTTACATGGGTATTAAAGCTCAAAAAGTCGATAAACACCAACGCTTGTTCAAACCCAGGCGCAAGCAGCTGTCGACGAAAGAGATCATATCAAATAGTAACAACAGACTTCTTTATCACAACGAAAAATATTTTTCAAAGTACTCACAATGCCGTTGGGTAAATTCCTGATGTAAGGTAGTTCAACTAATAAAACCGAGCAGGTGCACCTCACGTACACATACACAGTCTCAGTAAGCACGTTTAGCGAAAACCACGAAATCGCAATGAGTTCCCGTCACCGTTGAGAAATCCCAAGCACAGTCACGGTTTCGTCCATGATGTCGTCGGGGCGGCGTCTTCGGCGTATTTTTCACTCGCTGGATGCTTCTGAAGCCGGTCGGACGAAGAGGCTCAGGGAACAAGGCAGAACAGCGGCCGTCATCCACCGTCTCAGGACCCACAGTGCCGTGATCGCGGTGCGCAGGCACTACATGCGGTGGGACGCTGATCCCGACTGCCAGGCTTGCAGCAAGTAGGCCGACACCGGCCACCATCTCCTTGAATGCGCTGAACACGATCGTGCTCGAGCGGTGCTGAAGGCCGCCAACGCCAACTGGGGTTCACCTGCGGAACCAAGGAAGAATCGGCACGGATTAAAACAGACCAAGAGGCGAGCCCTCAAAGCAGTACTTAACTTTCTGGATGGAGGAAACCGGTTCGTTCCATATTACCACGACGGCGAGAAACAAACTGCCCACGAGTGTAAAGAAAATGGCTATAGCGGCCTCCTGAGTCCTTACTTCTTCGGCTTCCTCACCCCACTCTCTCCCGCCGACTACTGGAGAAGCGTGCTGTCCGGCCCTGGCGGTTCTGCACCCTCTCTTCATTGCCGGGCGGAGAGAAGCGCAGTGTGTGTGTGTAGGCGTTGTAAAAGAGGGGAGGGGGAATTTAAGTTTCCTGTTCCTGTTTTTGGCGACGACGAAAAAGAGAGGACTTCCAACTCTGGTAAAAAGCAAAATGGTTTCGTTTATTTTTTTTTCCTTTTCCGGTTTCCGGTTTCCCGGGAACCGGAAACCGGAAAACCGCCCTATTGGAAAGACCAGTTTGAAAATCTAACTGGTCATACTAGTATTTAAACTGGTCAAACTGGTATTTGGACTGGTCAGACTGGTCTAACTGGAAATCAAACTGGTGGAACTGGCAGTCAGACTGGTCTAACTGGTAACCAGATTGATCTGACTGGTCACCAGGTTGCCTTCGAACTGGTCACCAGATTGGCCTGACTGGTCACCATATTGACCTAACTGGTCACCACACTGGCTGAACTGGCAACCAGATTGACCAAACTGGTGACCAGATTGGCCAAACTGGTCCTCAGACTGGCCGAACTGGTCCAACTGGTAACCAGATTGACCAAACTGGTCACCAGACTGGCCAAACTGGTCCAACTGGTAACCAGATTGACCAAACTGGTCACCAGATTCGCCTAACTGGTTACCAGATTGACCCCTCTTTTTCACTTTATTTGTAGGGGTGTGCGAATTGGATAGCGCAGAGGCATTCGTAACCTTCACTGTGCAAAATAAAGTCGCAACAAAAGGTTCTGTTAACAGTGTTGAAGCTATTTATTTGTCATATATGTTCTACCATCTCGCGATTGTCACAGGGCGACATGGTACTACAAACAATTAATTCATTTGCAACTGAATTCATGGCATATTAATGCCCACACGAAAGGTCAGCTTTATTTATTTAGCTAGAGAACACTTCATCAATCCAAAAAAAGTAAGAGCCAACATACTTCGATATTCTTAAAGGTGTTTTTTTTAAATATTTTCTTCCCAAAAATAGGTTAAACCAGTTTAAATTCTACAAAACTTGAGATAAAAACGTTAATAACTGCTGCACCATGCTTTATGTGGGTGATGGGACAAGTTTACTCGGATATAACGCGCCCTCGATTGTAACGTGCACCATTTTCTCGAGGTCCGAAAAATGAAAAAAACGCCATGACTTCAATCGTTCCCACTTGGACTTTATAATTTTCCCGCTTTTTACCACGGCCTTTATCCACCCTGGCCTGCACCGAGAAGCCGCTTCCAGGCTCCAGCGCAAGTGCCCGAGGCCGAGGCAGGGAGCCTCTATTGTGATGTTGGAGCAGGAGGGCGGGGCGAAACCCAATCCAACCAATCACAGCAGGGCGGGGCCCTTTCCCTCTCCCCCATCCCTGTGACCAATGCCAGGCAGTGGGCATCGATGGCCCCACCCACAGGGCGGGGCCGCGAGTCAGGTGCTCGGTATAGGTGTGAAGTCACGTCCGCGTCGCGTGTCAGGCGCGTGCCACTTACCATGACCGCAGACCTCAAACCTCAAACCACAAGCTTGTGGTTGACCAGCTGTTGACAGCTACGGTCATCATCTGATAACAACCACCTCAGACCTCGAACCACAAGCGTGTTTGACCAGGTGTTGACAGCCGCGGTCATCATCTGATAACAACCACGTGATGTCACAGGGTCCGAGCTTCATTCGACAGAGGGCGCTATAGGACTTGAATTGCACCGCGTCTCACGTGTGATGTCACAGGATTCGAGCTGCGTCCGACAGGGGGCGCTCACGTGATGTCACACAGGGTTTGTGCTGCATCCGAAAGAGGGCGCTCCGCTCCGATCACATGACGGTCACGTGTTTTGAATTTGAATCGCTGCGCGGTTAATGCCCCTTTTATTCCATAAAGAAGGCTCCGCGGCCGACTGGAAATCGAACTCGCTACTTCGTGAACAGCATCCCGACACTCTACCCCCTGAGCTACGAGCACATTGCTTCCGAGACCGCTTAAGTAGTCTTAGTTGTTCGTGTGTGTGTGCAATTCAGATCACGTGGTGTCCCGCGCGCTACTTGGCTTTTGTAATACGGTTAAAAAAAAGGATGCGTCATTGCCGCAGGTCATGTGACCATGGTCGTGTGACATTGCTCGTCTTCCTATCACGTGATTTCGCGCGCGCGCGATTCAAACGATGCTCGCGAACTCGTAGCCTCCTGGCGCCCCCTTAGCTGTTGCAAATGCCGTCTTCGACCAGCTGAATTTCGGCGTCGTGTGACGGTCCCAAATAGCAGCAGCTGGGTCCCGCTAAATTGGGGTGAATGTAAAATTTTGAAGCTCGCGGGCCGTGATTGATGTTGATCTTGCGTAAAGCTTTAAAGTGGCCCTGTTAAAATTTGGGGCAAGCTCGTAAAACTTTGCAAAGACCCAGCGAATTTCGGGAATAGGCGCCATCTGGTGTTCAAATTGTGAGGTGGTCCTCGTCAAAATTGGGTGCCATCTGGTGGTAAAAGCTTCGACCCGCTATAAATTTTGGACGTCATGTGAAGGTCCCAGTTAGCACCAGCTGGGTGCCGCTAATTTGGGGGTGATATAACGCTCTCCAACCGTGCTAAGCTGAGAAACAGCGTAAAGTTTTGAAGTGGCATTGCCATATTTGGCGGTGCTGGCCCCAGCGCGTAAAACTCTGAAGTGGCCCTGATGAAATTTCGGGCCCAGCGCGTAAAACTTGGCACAGTCCAAGCCAATTGTGGTGTATCCGACACCTAGCGTTAAAACTTTGAACTGGTCGAAGATTATTTTAAACTTCAATGAGATGAAGATAGCATTTCCTCTTCTCGATTTTGCGCGAACACAGTTTAAATCTGGGATTTAGGCGTATGAGTTGTCACCTCCGTTCATAGATGGTGCGCGTTTTTATTGCTAAGCGTCTTTGTTGTTAGTGCGTGAGTGACATCTGGCGGCGTGGGTGTGACCTTGTGACATCTTTTGCTGAAAAGTTAAATTGCTCGTGTTGCTAAGGCGTGCTCATCCGTACTTTCGCGCGCGCGCAATTCAAGTCCGGGCTTTGTGAGTTGCCGATTCCGTTTGTAGATGGCGCGCACCTGAATCCCTTGGCTGGCGTGAACTTTTATCATTATCGCGCGAAATGTCTCCCTTATTTTAGCACCAGCTTGGTAGATGGCGTCAACTATATCGCGCGCGCGACATCTCTCGCTAATTTTATCGTCATCTGCAGCTGCTTAACGGAGCAGTGTGGGAAAATGGAACGGAGCGTGGCCGCATCCATACGCTAAAAATTAGACAGATATGGTGTTTCATTTTTTTATTCTCATCAGCTCTAGAGACATCCACACGTCTAAATACAGATACGGCACTTAATTTTTTTTTTTTACTCTACGCAACAAAGACGTGGCTGGAAGCGCTGTACAGAAAAATGTACAGCAGAAGCAGTTTCGAGACACATCCGAGGCAAAAAAAGTTTTGAAATGACATCTCAGGAGCAACGCGCGGTATAATCCTCGCATCGCAGATAACTCCTTAACGATATCGCTCACAAATATTTTACAAAAAAAGGGACCACGAAACAAAACAAAAAAATGGATCCTCTACATCTCGTAGACGAAGCAATGAAACACGTCTTACCTATTTCTTGTGAGAAACGAGGCGAATTCGCAGGTTTCCACCCGTCATTTTCTTGTAGCATAACAGCTTCGTTGGTTTCAGGCTCCAAACCCTCAAACTTGGAGTACATCCTGTTAGGAACGGCTAAGATATTCTCAAGACATGGAGAAACCGAGATGGCGCGCGACAGCTCTTGATACAAATATCAAACACAAAAAAAAACCTCGCGCTACATAGAAATGGCTCTTTACAATACCCTATGTACACACACGCACACACAAATACATCAGCTTGAAATGAAAAAAAAAAAAACACTTCACGAGAGGCTCCAATGCCCGAAAGGAAGAGTTGAAACGCCGTCAGAGTCGATGAAGCGCTTGTTGTCAAACGCGTTGAGTCCTATCTTCTCCACGACAACATTCTTTTTCTCGCACAACTTACGAGCGATAGTCCGCTGCGTGATCTTGTGCAGAGTTTGTTGCTCGAGAGTTTGAACGTACAGCTCGTAGGTTACCTTATGGGACTCGCACCTTTTCACTTTTTTCGACCTCACGTAGTGCTCTCGGGAGGCTAGTTCCATTAAATAGAGTTTGGGTTTTAAACAAACAAATCCATGAATGTGATATTTTGGGAGCTCGTTTTTTAACACTCCTAGTTTCATTTTGCTTGCGGGAGAGAACAAGGGGTGATCGGCTGGGTAGCCAGAAGTATCCAGGTGAGTTTCGGCAAGGGTCGCGAGCTTCGAGTCTATATCCGGTCGGTGATTTGGAGGATGAACGAGTCCGTGTCGCTGTACGCTGCGCGAGCGTCGGGGAAAACGCGCCTGACCTGCTTGTAGAAAAATTCGTACATGACCAGTTTGGACATCTCTAGGATAGAGAAGCCCGCGTACACGGGTTTGTTCAAGTGTAGGGTTCTCTGAGAAAACTGAAAGATCACCACGGTCGGGCTAATTGCCGCAAACTGTCTGCAGGTTTTTCTGCACTTAGTCCTCGCTCACGCTAATGACAAGGTTGCTGTACTGGCGTGGGTTTTCGATTGTTTTTCCATAAAGTGAATTCATAACGAGCATAGATAAGTTCTTTTGAAAAGCATTTGTCGCCTGTTTTCGGAGGTTGTGGTTAAAGTCGATGAAATCTTTAAGGAATGCCCTCTGCGAAAACTTCAAAACGCGATGAATGACCTTTAGTTTTAAGCTTAACTCCAGATACAGCTTGAGATTTCTGTAGTGGATAATGTAATTGCGTTTAGGGTAAAAGGTGAGAAGCAACTTTCGCTCAGACTCTCGCTGGGGTAGGTGAAATTTTTCGACGAGCGCTTTTTGATAGGGTGAGAGCCATTCGAGCGGGACTTCTCGTGTCTCGGGAGCCAGGGGAAAGTCCGCGTGCGAATCGTATAGTTCCCGAGGGTAGTCAAGGTCCACCTCTAAAATGTAACCCTCGGGCACGTCGTCGGGAACCTGCTGGAAGTGGAGAGCGTCGATTTCCTCGCGGCCTAGCCAGCGAAAATAGGCGCATGGAAGGGATTGTCCCATGGTGGAAGCGTTAAGACCGTTCACGTCGAGGTCTAAAATTTGAGAAACCGCCGTGTTCGGGTTGAAACATGCGGTTCTTGGCACGTTAGCCCTCGTGTTGCGAATGGCACATTGAACGATTCCTCCTCGCAGACCCGCTTCGATGAAGAGATACGCATCCACGTCGTCGACCAGCTCCAGTTTCACCCCAGTTTGTTTAAGTGCGCAGGCGAGACTGAGCGCGGGAAGGGAAACATAGTGAAGCGGATCGAGCTCGTACGTGTCTAAAGTCCATTTCCTGAAATTTTGGAACACGTCGGCGAGAAGTAGGCAGTCGAAATGCAGGTAGCAGTCAATGTATTCTCCTAGGCTTTTGAAACTAAATGTTTCAAAGAACGGTTTGGGCGTGACGGTAGCCCTCCCCTGAAATTTGACTGTCGTTAAGCTTGTTGTGAAACGACTCGCGCGGCGGTAGCTCGGGCTCCCGGTAAGCCTCGAAACTGGTCACGTAGTCGTAGGGAAATACGTTTTTCTGCGCCAGAAGCTCAACGTGCTGCGGAAAAACCTGCTTTAGGCAGCACAGGTTTTCTAGTCCCTTGGAACGGAGGTCCTGAACCAGCGCGTCCAAGCTGGCGGGGAGAAATGCCAGACTGTCGAGAAACCGCAGGTTACCCACGTCGAGTCGCTTAAATTGCTGGCAGCTAGTGGCGAGCACTTTACTATATTTAGACTCGAATAAGTCGAGTTTCTAGGATAAAGACCAGGTCATACGAATGACTTTCTTGTTTACTCTCAAATTTAATTTGCATCCCCGACACAACGACTGCCTGTACGATCCGCTGAAGTGGTCGCGATCTCTGACTTTTCTCTTTCGATTTCCAAACGATTCGCCACAAATCATGCAGTGAGAGGCCGACGCGTGAGCCTCTTCGTCCACACTCACCATTGTCACTTCCTCGCTTCGAATCCATTCGCCAATGAGCTTTGACAATTGATTAAGGATGGAAATGAATTTTTTCCACGCTGTCCTCACTCCGGTACAAAAGCTGCTCGACGATGCGCGAGTCCGTGGATCGGATTACGAGTATGCAAAATGAACTGGGGACGTGCTTCTCGTAAGCCTGACCCATGTTTTCCGCTTCCAGAATGGCCTCGAAATCGTAGACGCAAAAGTAGGGGAAAGGTTCCATCGTGTGCTGGCTCCGGAAATACAGTGCGTCCCCCTTTGCAGGACACACTGTTCGGACTGCCTTCTTTTCTTTACACAGCGATAAATGACTCCCCAGCGCAGTGTGAAAGCGAAAGCCCATCACACACGTTTTACAGCGAAAGCGGTGAGTGTGCTTGCTCACGAACAGTCCGGCAAAGTTGGTGATTAGATTAAAGTGATCGTCTATTAGGAGCAAATCCACGTGCTTCTCCCGCTCGCTATCGTTGACTTTGAGCGGGTAGACGAACCTTTGTTCTCGATTGTAACCGTACATGTTCACGGACACGGAGTTTTCCCTCTCGAATGCCTGCCCGTCTTACGGAAACGTCACGGGATACCTGGTGGGGAACCAATTCTTGGTCATATGCTCTCGGTAGCAAGAAGCTCGCGATCGTTTATAGGGTACGGGATGGAGACCGGCGAGCACAGAAAACACAAAGCACATGTTTCTTTCCGAGTCAGTGAGTTGCTCGGTCACATTCACTGGGCACTTTGCGCTTGGGAGTTCACCGGGCAGCACGAAGCTCGCACAACCTACCATGGGCGGAATGAAACGTCCAACGGTGATGGTGCAGGTCTGAATGGCGACGACGACAAGCCCAGATCCTCGTTCTTGATACTGTTCGAGGCGAGCGGAGATCTCGGCGCATGCAGTCTGTAGAGCATCGCGAATGCTACCTTCGGCCCAGACCGTGTGGACTAAGCAATGAAAGTAGTGCACGCTGAATTCGAATTCGTCGTCGCCAGTGAGACGAGTCATTTCCACGATTACTGTGATGAAAAAACGCAATGGCATTTCATAATGCCTAAAAACATTGGCCATTGCGTCGGACTGAAGGCGAAAAAGCGTGGACACATCATGAGACTCGTCGTCGCGCTCGCGCAAATGCATATCATAACGCGCGGTAAAGTTTCGAAAGGCGCACAGCGAGTTGATGAAGGGAAGGCGATCTTGCGGCGGGATATTGTGCACCTGGGCCAGATGAACTTGTAACGACTCCGGGCTGGAGTACCGCTGCCGCTCTCGCGCATCGCACACGTGGAGGTTACAAATTTTTTTTTAATTATTCCGCGTGACTCACAAGTTTTTAGTCAGAGCCTGAGAAGGTAACAACGGGCGACCGCTCGTCACCGATGATTTTTTCCATTAATAGTCCGGTCACTGCCTTCATCTTCTGGATGTCTTCCTCGTTGAGCTCGGCGAATCCTTTCGGTAAAAATATTTTTACGACGTCGTTCTCAAGTTGGAGAGTAAGAAAAACTGATGGTCCGTAACAGGTGTCCATTCGCCTCACATCCAGCACGGGTATCTTAACATTACACGGAATGGTGGTCATGCTTACGAAGACCGAGGATGACGACGCTCGCAGTGAAGACAGCTTGTTCAGGGTCCCGTCCATTTTGGATTGACCGCGGAGAGGGCGGCGCCGATGGCTCGAGGTGAGATGACAGGTCTACAGAATAATCACGTTAGTACACGGCGGACCTGTGAGGCCTTTTTCTCGCATTACCTCCTTTTTCCGCGGATAGAGAGCAATGAAGCAGAGACAAGCGCGGATGAACCCTCGACATTTATACCAAGTGGATTGCGAAATAACGACTCGCCGTGAATCAACACCTGCGTCACTATATATAAAAAAACAAATAAAAACACGAGACTGAAACACAAAAGCGAACGAGCGGATTGTCAACACAACGTATTCAATTTGTATATAAAAAAAAAATCACATTCCGAGCTCTCGAGTCACGTCCAAACATGTCTATACTTGTTCCTGTTAGGTTATATCGCGCGGTCAGCTCCGAGCTTGGGGAGCATCCGCTTTTTCTTTTTATCGGTTATCCTTCATTGGGTAAAGATTGTGATTTAGGTACACGTTCGGGCGTCGCTATAAACCGCACTGTTGCGACGCGTCTGAGCATTTATCGTGACGAGCGACCGGACGGGGTTTTTCCAAGGTCGGATTCTGCTAGACGGAACCGCGTCATATACAAATTAAACCGAAAATGTGTTCGAGCTGAAGAGCCGTACCATTTTGGTTTTCTTAGTTGTTGTAGACTCAGAAGAAAAAGTCAAAGCTATCTCACATTTTTCTTTTAACAGTAGCTACGTTATGTATGCACCCCTCCAGTGTCGAGATAGACAGAGAAACTATTGTGGATCTTGCAGCCCAAGCCGTTCCTAAGTGGATGTGCTCGACGTTTGAGGGTTTGGAGCCTGAAACCAACGAAGCTGTTTTGCTAGAAAAAAAAAAAAAGAAAGACGGGTGGGAACCTGCCAATTCGCCTCGTTTCTCACAAGAAATAGGTAAGAGGTGTTTCATTGCTTCGTCTACGAGATGTAGAGGATCCATTTTTTTTTTTGTTTCGTGGTCCCTTTTATTGTAAAATATTTGTGAGCGATATCGTCAATGAGTTATCTGCGATGCGAGGATTGTATCGCACGTTGCTCATGAGATGTCATTTCACAACGTTTTTGCCTCGGATGTGTCTTGAAACTGCTTGTGCTGTACATTTTTGTGTAAAGCGTTTTCAATCACGTCTTTGTTGCGTAGAGTGTAAAAACAATTAAGCGCCGTATCTGTATTTAGAAGTGTGGATGTCTTTAGAGCGTATGAGAATAAAAAAATGAAACACCATATCTGTCTCATTTTTAGCGTATGGATGCGGCCACACTCCGTTCCATTTTTCCACACTGCTCCGTTCAGCAGCTGCAGATGACGATAAAATTAGCGAGAGATGTCGCGCGCGCGATAGAGTTGACGCCATCTACAAAGCTGGCGCTAAAATTAGGGAGACATTTCTCGTGATAATGGTAAAAGTTCACGCCAGCCACGGGATTCAGGTGCGCGCCATCTACAAACGGAATCGGCAACTCACAAAGCCCGAACTTGAATTGCGCGCGCGCGAAATTATGGATGAGCACGCCTTAGCGACACGAGCAATTTAACTTTTCAGCAAAAGATGTCGCAAGGTCACACCCACGCCGCCAGATGTCACTCACGCATTAACAACAAAGACGCTTAGCAATAAAAACGCGCACCATCTATGAACGGAGGTGACAACTCATACGCCTAAATCCCATGTTTCAACTGTGTTCGCGCAAAATCGAGAAGAGGAAATGCTATCTTCATCTCATTGAAGTTTAAAATAATCTTCGACCAGTTCAAAGTTTTAACGCTAGGTGTCGGATACACCACAATTGGCTTGAACTGTGCCAAGTTTTACGCGCTGGGCCCGAAATTTCATCAGGGCCACTTCAGAGTTTTACGCGCTGGGGCCAGCCCCCCAAATATAGCAATGCCACTCAAAACTTTACGCTGTTTCTCAGCTTAGCACGGTTGGAGAGCGTTATATCACCCCCAATTTAGCGGCACCCAGCTGGTGCTAACTGGGACCTTCACATGACGCCCAAAATTTATAGCGGGTCGAAGCTTTTACCACCAGATGGCACCCAATTTTGACGAGGACCACTTCACGATTTGAACACTAGATGGCGCCTATTCCCGAAATTCGCTGGGTCTTTGCAAAGTTTTACGAGCTTACCCCAAATTTTAACAGGGCCGCCTAAAGCTTTACGCAAGATCAACATCAATCACAGTCCGCGAGCTTCAAAATTTTACATTCACCCCAATTTAGGGGGACCCAGCTGCTGCTTTTTGGGACCGTCACATGACGCCGAAATTCAGGGGGTCGAAAACCCTATTTGCAACAGCTAAGGGGGCGCCAGGACGCTACGAGTTCGCGAGCATCGTTTGAATCGCGCGCGCGCGAAATCACGTGATGGGAAGACGAGCGATGTCACACGACCATGGTCACATGACCTGCGGCAATGACGCCATCCTGTTTTCTAACCGCATTACAAAAGCCAAGTGGCAGGACATCACGTGATCTGAATTGCACAGACACACACACGAATAACTAAAACGACTTAAGAGGTCTCGAAAGCATAGCTCTGGGGGTAGAGTGTCGGGCTTCTGTGCACGAAGTAGCGAGTTCGATTCCCGGAGCCTTTTTATCGAATAAAAAGGGGCAATTCAAATTTAAAACACGTGACCGTCATGTGACCGAAGCGCAGCGCCCTCTTTCGGATGCAGCAGAAACCCTGTGTGACATCACGTGAGCACCCTCTGTCGGACGCAGCTCGAACCCTGTGGCATCACGTGGTTGTTATCAGACAGCTGTCAACACCTTGTGGTTTGAGGTCTGAGGTGGTTGTTATTAGATGATGACCGTAGCTGTCAACACCTTGTGGTTTGAGGTCTGAGGTGGTTGTTATTAGATGATGACCGTAGCTGTCAACACCTTGTGGTTTGAGGTCTGAGGTGGTTGTTATTAGATGATGACCGTAGCTGTCAACACCTGGTCAACCACAAGCTTGTGGTTTGAGATTTGAGGTCTGCGGTCATGGTAAGTGGCACGCGCCTGACGCGCGACGCGCACGTCACTTCACACCTATACCGAGCACGTGACTCGAGTGCGGGACGTCGCTGAGCTCAGATGGTCAGTGGCTAATGCCCTGTGCGTGGGGTCATCGATGCCCACTGCCTGGCACTGGTCACTAGGATGAAAGAGAGGGAAAAGGTCCCGCCCTACTGCGCTGCGATTGGTTGGATTGGGTTTGGCCCCGCCCTCCGGCGCTGTGATTGGTCGGATCGGGTTTGGCCCCGCCATGCTGGGAGTTCGTTTAACAGTTTGCCAAACTGGTAGATGTTTTCTACTTATGAAAGCCTATCGAAACTAGACGATACAGTTAGTATTGAAATGGCTTCTTTCCATGCAGTTACAGGCAGCCTATGATGACTGCTGTCATGTGCAGGTCCCTTTTCCGAACTTCGTCCAGGACCGCTGTACGCCAGGTTTGAGCCAGCACCTGCATGCCTGTTGGTTCGCAACTGCAAGCACCTGGCGCATCAAAATGGAGTTCCGGTTTTTATGTCCGGCGAACAATAATCACAATTTTAACTTTAAAGGTCTGTGCTGCGAGATTCGCTGCCACTAATTTAGTTGAGCAAAAAAAAGCGGGATCTTTATTGTTATGTGCGACTCCAATCCACCAAACGGGCGACGCGCTCTCTAGCGGTCAGGCTCTGCTGATCATCAGCTGGCTTGATCTGGCTCCCACCAGCCAGTCTGGGCAAGGAAAGTGTGGGGATGCATGAGATGATTCCGCAGGTAAGGATATTAAATCAGTCTCTGCACTCTTCATCCCTCGACCAAGGGTCGTGCCTGAAACTGGAAAAAGAAACTGGCTTTGAGATGGTGTAGCACTCTAAAGTCCAAGTGAAACAACAAAAAGAATGATGTAGCCACTTACTAAATGAGACAGATGTACACGAGGTAGAGAAAGATTAAGAATATGAGAAAGATTAAGAACATTACCAGCGTACCTTCGTGAGACAATAGACTTGCCAGTCAGGAAACGGCAGCTTTGAAAATAGGCCCCCTTCGGCTTGAATTCCTCGGAGGTGCCACATCTACTGCGCTCTGAAGGTGCCACTTTCGCTTCCTCCCTTATGTACTGGTCACGGATATACTCCCACCTTAATTTGCACAAGGAGGCTGAAAAAATGTAGATAGCTTTGTGGGACAGGTCTCACAAGCATCATAAACTTGTACTAAAATGTGCTAAGGAGCAGGGATGAATTTTTGAAGTCAAATAGCGTAGTACGCTCATTAGGCTTACAGTGTGCGCAAACTAAGGCTTCAGAATGCTACACACAACACAGGTGCCATAAGGGAATCACAGATGCCTCCTGGGCTGCATATTGCCACGCATCGTGCAGTGTCAAGCCGCGAGCTGCGTAATGTTATCTATCCTCCTTTACGCGCGCGCCATGAGTGCGCGCTTTTCGTTCATTCGCTTATCGAGACGCTGCTCTCGAAACAGCACGTTGTTATCCGAAGATTCTAGAAAGTTCGATGAGCGGGTAAAAAGATAGCAGCCGGCCGACCGCTTCTATTATTATTCTCTTCGCCGGCTACCGCCCACACTCGCCTCCCGCCGGTCTTTCTTTTCGGAGGGCACAAGTTCGCCCAATAAACCCTTCGTTTATGTTTCTTCAAGTTGTCCGAGTGACTTCGCCACGTGACAACTGGTGGAGGTGCGGGGTATAGGCACCTTCCATGTACCGCACCCCTCCTGGAAGCCGCGACTCTAGCCCAAAGCGCACCCCTTCTATCGATATCAACCCGGTGCACCGGAGTAGCCGCCGGAAGCAGGGCCTGGTCCCGGAGTTCGGACGCCTCCCGGATCCAACGAGAACGCGGGGCAAGTTGGCGGACAGCATCATGCAGGCACCCGCAACCCCAGCGCCAATTGTGCTACAGCAGCCGAGGGAGCCTCCACTCTTCCGCGGGTCGCCATGTGAAGATCCCGAGGACTGGCTGGAAACATTTGAACGTGTCGCCCAGTTCAACAGGTGGGATAACGAGGCCAAGTTGCGGAATGTCTTCTTTTTCCTTGAAGAGGCGGCGCGCACGTGGCTTGAAAACCGCGAGAGCTCCTTTGCGACGTGGGAAGCCTTCAAGTCCCAGTTTCTTCAAGCATTCACCACGGTTCTGCGGAAAGAACAGGCAGAGCTACTCCTTCAAGTGCGCGTGCAACACCCCAATGAGCGTGTGATCGTCTTCGTTGAGGAGATGACCCGATTGTTTCAACGTGCCGACCCCAACATGCCCGAGGACAAGAAATTACGATATTTAATGAAGGGCGTAAAAGAAAACCTGTTCGCGGGATTGGTCCGGAGCCCCCCAACCACCGTCGCAAATTTTGTCGCCGAAGCCAGCACGATGGAGAAAACCCTTGACACGCATGCAAGGCAGTACGGACGTCCTACACAAGTACTGGCGACGAACTACACCAACGTGAGCACCATCAGCCCTGCAGCCTTGCGGGATACCATACGGGAGGTGGTACGCGAGGAGCTACAAAAACTTCTTCCGCAAGTGCCCCAACCTCAAGTGTCTTCCCTCACCGATATGATCCGGGAAGAAGTGCAGCAGGCAATGGGTACGTCGACGCCGCCGGTATCGCACTCACAGCCGAATGTTGCAACCTACACCCCTGATCCGAGAAGCCCGCCCAGCCCTCGTCGAGAGCCATTCACGCCTGCATTTCGTCGCCCACCGCAAGCCAATCACCACCCCGCCGTCGTACAACACCCTGGACCAAGGAAAACAGACGTCTGGAGAACTGTTGATCGCCGCCCACTCTGCTATCACTGTGGCGAAGCCGGACACGTTTACCGCCGCTGCCCGTACATACAGCTAGGCCTACGTGGCTTTCCCGCCGATGCTCCTCGACCACAGCCTGGTCAGAGACCCCGAGACATCGAGGACTATTTGGCCCGGTCTGAACGCACACCCACGCGCCTCTCCCGATCGACCTCGCCACGCCCATCTGCCTCACCAAACCGTCGTCCGTACGCCGAAACGGAGCGAGGGAGGTCGCCAAGCCCCCGCAGGGGAAACTGAAGACAGCAACCTCTGGAGGTGGGGCTGCTGAATGTCGAAGAACCGAAGACCCTCCGACGACGCAACGACGCAGCCGTGACCGGACGTCCCGACGCAGCTACGACGCGACGGGCCGACGACATCGCAAGATGACAACCTTCACGGCCGACTTACAAGTATCGATCGATGGACACGACGTAACCGCCCTCGTCGACACAGGCGCCGATTATTCTGTCATCAGCCGACGTCTCGCGACTCAGTTGAAGAAGGTTACGACAGAATGAAACGGTCCACTCATTCGCACAGCCGGAGGCCACCTAGTTTCGCCGAGCGGAAGGTGTACGTCAAGGGTTTCAATGCGCGGACATACGTACCTCACGACGTTCGTCATCCTAGAACAGTGCTCCCGAAATCTCATACTAGGAATGCACTTCTTGACCGATTACGGCGCCATAATTGACCTACCATCCAAGTCTGTCAGCTTTTCCACGGACCATGCCCTACCGTCGGACACGAAATGTGAATACCGCTCCACACTCAGGCTTCTCGAAGAGCACGTAACCCTGCCGCCGTATTCCAGTCGGCTAATCGCGGTTGGAACCGACTCGTCCGATGATGTCGAGGGAGTTGCAGAAGGCAACCGAAGTCTGTTCCTTGACAGAGGGATATCCGTTGCCAGAGGCGTCGTCCAGCTTCACAAAGGACAGGCACACGTCCTACTCAGTAACTTCAGCCCGGAGTTTCAGCACCTCAACACGGGCACAGCACTGGCTTTTCTCGAGGGCATTACCGGAACCAGCAGTGCTCTCAATATCGTGGCTTCGACACCGAAAGTCCCAAGTCCCGAGAATACAGGCACCTCTTTCGACATCAACACGACCCTTCTCAAACGACAGCAAGACGAGCTACGACGCTTGCTGATTCGCTACCGAGACTGTTTCTCTTCCTCGTCAAAGATTCGGCAGACCCCCATTGCAAAACACCGCATTGTTACGGAAGAGGGAACGCGGCCTACGCGTCAGTCGCCATACCGAGTATCACCGAAAGAACGTAGCGCAATTCGACAGCAAGTAAAGGAAATGCTGGACGATAACATTATACAACCGTCCAAAAGCCCTTGGGCATCGCCGGTGGTGCTCGTGAAGAAGAAGGACGGCACACTAAGATTCTGTGTCGACTATCGCCGACTCAACAAGGTCACAAAGAAAGACGTTTACCCTCTCCCGCGGATCGACGACACCCTGGACCGCCTTTGTCACGCAAAGTAGTTTTCGTCCATGGACCTGAAGTCCGGTTATTGGCAAATTGAGGTTGACGAGAGAGATAGAGAGAAGACCGCCTTCGTCACCCCAGACGGGCTCTACGAGTTCAAGGTCATGCCGTTTGGGTTATGCTCCGCACCGGCAACATTCCAACGCGTCATGGATACCGTGCTCGCAGACCTCAAATGGCAGATGTGTCTCGTCTACCTGGATGACGTCGTGGTGTTTGCCCCGACCTTCGAGGAACACCTCCAAAGGCTTGAGACGGTACTCCAGGCGATTAAATCTTCAGGGTTGACCATCAAGTCGGAAAAATGCCGCTTCGCCTACGAGGAGCTAAAGTTCCTGGGCTATATCGTGAACAGTGACGGTGTTCTACCAGACCCGGAAAAGACTGCTGCTGTCGCCGAATTTCCGCAGCCCACCGACAAGAAAGCCGTGCGCCGATTCCTTGGATTATGTGCTTACTACCGGAGATTCGTCGAAGGCTTCTCATGCATTGCAGAACCTCTCACGCGGTTGACGAAGGATGCCGTACATTTCACGTGGGGCCAAGAACAAGAAGCTGGGTTCCGAGAGCTTCAACGACGCCTTCAGTGTCCACCCGTGCTTGCGCACTTCGACGAAACCGCCGATACTGAAATACACACAGATGCAAGCAATGTCGGCTTGGGCGCCGTGCTGGTCCAGAAACAGGGCAACCGTGAAGGAGTTATCGCGTACGCAAGCCGTTCCTTAACAAAGGCAGAAGGAAACTACTCGACAACGGAAAAGGAATGCCTCGCCATTGTGTGGGCAACTTCGAAGTTTCGCCCCTACATCTACGGCAGACCCTTTAGGGTAGTAACCGACCATCACGCTCTTTGCTGGCTCGCTGGCTTGAAAGATCCTGCCGGCCGTCTCGCGAGGTGGAGCCTCCGGCTTCAAGAATTTGATATTACCGTGGCGTATAAATCCGGACGAAAGCACTCCGACGCCGACTGTCTTTCGCGCGCGCCGGTGGGCTCTGCAGCAACAGAGATAGACAATGACGAGGATTTTCTCGGCACACTCACCGCAGCTGACTTCGCCGTACAGTAACGTGCTGACCCGGAACTGCGCGACCTTATCGACTATCTGCAAGGCCGAGGCACCGAAGTTCGTAGACCATTCACACGTGGTCTATCGACGTTTTTTCTGCATAATGGCGTCCTAGTTAAAAAGAACTTCAGTTCTACACGTACAGAGTACCTCCTGGTCGTCCCTTCAGACCTACGCAATGAAATTCTTGAGGCATGTCACGACGACCCAACATCGGGACACCTGGGACAAGCGCGTACTCTTGCGAGGATCCGAGCACGCTACTACTGGCCACGGCTTCCGTCCGATGCTGTCAATTATGTCCGCACCTGCCGAGAGTGCCAACGCCGGAAAACGCCGCCAGTGAAACCCGCGGGCCTTCTCAAGCCGATTGAGCCACCCTCCAAACCGTTTGAGCAAGTTGGAATGGACCTGCTTGGCCCCTTCCCTACGTCGGAATCCGGCAACAAGTGGATAGTTGTCGCAACGGACTATCTCACCCGATTCGCAGAAACGAAACCCCTGCCCAGTGGCACTGCCATGGAGGTAGCCCAATTTTTCGTTCACGAGATTCTTCTCCGACATGGCGCACCTGTGGTACTCATCACTGGCAGAGGAACTGCTTTTACAGTTGAGCTGATGCAACAAATTCTGCACTACAGCAACACGAGCCACCACAGAACGACAGCGTACCACCCTCAGACAAATGGCCTGACGGAGCGTCTCAACAAAACCCTCGCGGACATGCTGTCAATGTATGTGGATGTGCAACACAAGACGTGGGACGACATCCTACCATACGTCACTTTCGCGTACAATACGGCGGTCCAAGAGACTACGCAGACGACTCCGTTCCAGCTGGTTTACGGCCGACACAATGTTACCTCACGTCGAAGACGAAGACTTGAACAGTGATGTCGACTCGTTCTTACAACGGGCGGAAGAGGCGCGCCAGCTTGCCCGTCTCCGCATCAAGGACCAACAGCGACTCGACGCCAGGCGCTGCAATCTACGACGCCGCGACACGGAATACAAGCCCGGAGACCAGGTCTGGGTCTGGACGCCTGTTCGTCGACGGGGACTCAGCGAGAAGCTCCTGCGGCGTTACTTCGGACCCTACAAGGTCGTCCGCCGCATTGGCGAACTAGATTACGAGGTCGTCCCCGATGGAATTCAGAGTTCACAACGACGCCGCTCCCGACCCGACGTGGTTCATGTTGTTCGCCTGAAACCTTACTGCGCAAGATAGAGGACTAATTGTTTCCTTCGTAGATTTGTATTCTTTTTTTTTTAATGGTGTAGCATCGGGCCGATGCTACTTTCAGGGGGGGATTATGCCACGCATCCTGCTGTGTCAAGCCGCGAGCTGCGTAATGTTATCTATCCTCCTTTACGCGCGCGCCATGAGTGCGCGCTTTTCGTTCATTCGCTTATCGAGACGCTGCTCTCGAAACAGCACGTTGTTATCCGAAGATTCTAGAAAGTTCGATGAGCGGGTAAAAAGATAGCAGCCGGCCGACCGCTTCTATTATTATTCTCTTCGCCGGCTACCGCCCACACTCGCCTCCCGCCGGTCTTTCTTTTCGGAGGGCACAAGTTCGCCCGATAAACCCTTCGTTTATGTTTCTTCAAGTTGTCCGAGTGACTTCGCCACATGACAATATGACCTAAGAACTAGCCAAAATTGAACGAATACTGGAACAGTTGAAAACTAGGGTCGGCGCCATTTTTAATTTGCCAATGTTATGTACCGCTCGCAAATAAAAAAAAATGTTATGTACGTCAAAGGCGCATTCAAGAGTTTTATCCGCAAGAGCTCGTTCCCAGAAATATTGTGACACTATTTGAAGTTCTAATTTTTGAGCCATGTCAGATAGTTTTTCTTCCGGCACACACGTGTGCACACCACGGGCTCCGTTCACTACGAAAAACTGTGAGACCGGTGATTTTCAAAGAACGTGGGGTATGCGCTTGCTGCAGGTTGCCCAAGCATCATCTTGGTTTTATACAGACCTGGCGTGTGCAGCGAGCAATAAAAGGAAGCATACGCGCCATCTTCGAGTCGTGTGTGTTGGAATGCCTATCACGTGTATGTAAATTGCCAAATGTTTCACGGAATGACCACGGCCGTTTCGATCCCTCATAAAAGTACATGAAGAAAGAAAAAAACCTACATAACACGCCGCGCCAAGAGCACAAAGAAGTGCACGCTAAGTTACGAAAGGTTGCTTGAAGAAAACATGCCCTCAGAACTCCGATGTCAACAAATGCGTACTTACTGCCCGCGATCTCTGTCGCCTGCGCGATGTCTTCCCATGAGTTCTTTCGCTTGTCCTGGTCCTTGTGGTTGCTACAATACCTGTCGTAGACGTAGGGGTACCGCTGAGCCAGCTGGATTAATCTATAGGTGTTATCGGGTACGTCAAACGCAGCGCCAACTTCAGCCCTCTTCGCGGCAGCGGCATTCCTCTTTGCAGCTTGAGCAGCTTTCCTCGCGTCGGAGACGGGCGGGGGGCGGCGGTGGGAAGCACGCCGCTCTGATCGGCCGCTGAGAAAATACGGAAACCTACGTCACGACCCGGGAAGGAGAAAGTTGAACATTTTTCAACTCTTCTCTCCGGGTGCCCGAAGCCGTAATTACGTCACCGCTCGTACGGAGGGAGCGCTGAGGTCACTACGGGTTTCGGCGCCCGTCTTTGTAATCAGGATCTGTTTGAACCGCGCTTTATCGCGTGTCGACAAGATACGGCGGTACTGTCAAATGACTGAGAGCTGAAGAAGATAGTCTTGTTCAAGCCTTCAGTCCTGTTTTAGAGCGCAGCTCTTGAAGGCCCGTATCCGGCTTGAGCGTCGTCGTCGTCGGCGTCGGCGTGGCTGTCGGCGTAACCGCGAGGTCAAGTGACCCCCCAAGGTTCACATGACCCCCCAAGGTCACGTGACCCCCCAAGGTCACCCTAAGGTCACGTCACCCCCCCCCCCCGAGGTCACGTGCCCCCCTCCCGTCCCCCCCGAAGTTACGTGACACCCCCTCCCCTGAGGCCACGGGAACCCCTCCCCCCGAGGTCAAGTGACCCCCCCGGAGCATATTCGAGAATGAGGGAAAGAGGATGAGAGGGAGGAGGGGTCTACCCTTCCGTCAATACCCTTCCCTCCTCCTGCCCCTCAGTACCCTTCCCTACTCATTCCTCCTCAAGAGCTGCGCTCTAATTTGGCATTACAGGGAGTCGTAAACGGCTTGTTGTTCAAATGCCAGCAAAATCGATCGTGCCCTATTGAAAATTCCATCAAGATACGTAATTTGGGACACTGACTGCCAGTCAGCAGCCTTGGTGGAACGTGATGGACCATCAGACGTCATCTGATGGTCCATCAGATGGGTCCATGTCCATCAGATGGGTCCATCATCATCAACAAGGGCAGCATTTATATAAGAGTAAAGCTGTACGCACTCATAAATATCGCCAAATGCCTCGATGAAACAAAATGTTCGAGAAAAAAAAAAGAAAAAAAAAGCAGCACCACCGCGGATCGAACCCGCGACCACTTACGTACAAATCGGACACCTTAACCCCTATGCTATGCCATCGCTTTGGAAACTGAATTTGATCATTCGTTTTACACGAGATGCTTCGGCTGCAAATGCTGTTAAGCCTTCAGCATGTTATGCAAAGCACTCGTACATCACTCGCCGTACTTCAGTTCTACTCGCCTGCCATGTAGAGTACTTTCGCGTCGTAGAACGATCCTTTTGTTCGCGCGTCTCCGGCCCAGTAGACCAGGTACACCTGGTCGTCTTCAACTACACCGCAAGAGTCCCTTACATCGTCGGAACTCACAACAGGCTGAGTCTTGTCGAGTAGAAATTCTACTAAAACATAAGACATTGTAGAACCCGGGCAGGATCGACAGGTTGGAGCAAGCGGGCAAACAAAACGAGTCAAGAGCGATCATTCTTGAAAGCTCGGCGAAGCCTCTATAAGCGAAGCGAAGCGGCGTGTTCGGCGTTTAGGCGGGCTTCTGATCAAGGTTGTCGGTCGGCTGCCTGTCATATCTCTAACATCAGCGGTTTTATGGGCTCACGTCCCGAAATCGTTTTCTTGTGCATAGATTATTTTTCGTATTAATAGATTTGACGAAATAGTGGTATCCGAACAAACTTTACGTCCTTTGACCGTGCGTCTGTTTGCACGTCAAAGCTTTTTGACGTACAGTCAGAGACGATCGATGTACAATCAGAATCGCCACCAAGACATCTTGATGGTATTTCGCGGCGGCGGACTGCCTCTTGGAAACCATCAGAAAGCCGACAAGTGGAGTCTGACTGGAGTTTGACTGTCGGTCAGAGTAACTTGTTGGCCAATCAGACACGCTTGACGTACAGTCAGGCACAGTCAGCGGTCCACTAGAAAACATCGACTCCCAAACAGGGTTACATTGATGGATTTTTTCTTCGGGCGGTCTTGATAGCAGAATTATCTAGCGGCGACATATGGCACATAGTGCTGTGTCACCTAAATCTGACATTGACGGCAGTTTGTACAATGGTGTAGCGGCGAGTCTAATGTGTGTCCACAAGATGCGGAGCTGCAGCCAAATGACCGGAAGTGTTTGAAGATGGTCTTGTTGAAGCAATCGCCCCTGGTTTGTTGCCGGAGGCCAGCAAATGCGATCGGGGTCATGGTAGCAGGAATAAAAAGAGTCGACACGTGGCACAGAGTGCTCAGTCATCGAAAGCTTGCTTTGACGGCAGTCTGTATGATGAAGTGGCGACAGTCTGCACGTGTTTAGACAAGATGCAGCGCAAATGTCAAGTAATAAAAAGCTGGGAATATCGGTCTTCTTCAAGCCTTTGCCCCTGGTTTTGTTCAGAGGCCAGCAAATCGGATGGGGCCTTTCTAGCAGGGATAGAGAGCAGCACGACTCAACACGTATTGCTGAGTTACCGAAAGCTAGCTTTGATGGCTGCCTCTATCACTTCTTGGTTAAGAGCTCGTAGTGTTGCGACAAGAAGCAATGCTACTGTCAATTGAGCAAACGCTCGGAAAGATGGTTTTGCTGAAGCCTTCACCCTCCGTTTTGTTTAGGGGCTAGCAAATTCACTCTGAGGCACAAAAGGCTTAGTCACTGAAAGCTGTCTTCGATGGCCGTCTGTGTAAAGGTATGGGGAAGAGTTAGACTTTCGTCGACAAGATGTGGCACAGCTGTCAAGTGACCGAAAGCTACGAAAGTTTCTGGTGTTCAAGCTTTTTAACCTGGTTTGGTTTGGGGCCCAGCACATACTATCGCGGTCCTGATAGCAAGGAGAGTTATCGGCGACATGTGGCTAGTAATGCGAGGGCTCAGACAAAACAAAACGAAAATTGGGGAAGATAACTGTTTTTTTTTTCGCCACATTTTTCGGGGAAAAATGAAACCCAAGTTTCTGAAGCATTAACAAACAGATTAGACAGATTTCTGGAACTAACGTTAAAATGGATATCAGTGACACCATTGAAAGGAAAAAAAAGGTATCAAGCACCTCTCAATTGTCTTTTGTCGGCAGAGCGGGCGGAAACTTAATCACACTAATACTAGACATAATACATCTTTCAGCCTCGAAGCAAACAATACAGCGAGAGCACATGGCAAGTCAGAAAACAGAACCACCTCGGGTTGTCTGCCGCCTCGCCCCGACATTGCACCGTTTGCATTCTCTAAAAACTATGCACCAACCATCCAGAATGACCGCTGCTTTACTGTTCAGAATAGCTAAAGATATTAAAGTCGGTAGTGAACATTTTATACGGAGGACAAATTACAGTGCTCTCCGAGTTGTTTTTTTTTTTTTTTTTCGTAGTGTGTACGCGTGTGATGAAGCCGTGCTTCTAAGTCATCAATGGCATGTTTTTGGGCCGATAAATAAATATATGAGACTCTTAACTCACAGCGGAGTCCCCAATTCCGCACAGCCTAAGTATAGCTTTAAGTAACATAACAGCAGACGGACGTAACATAGTCGATGGCCAACCATTGAAGAAAAGAATTGCTGTATCTACTATCCCGAAGGTAGTGCCGAAGGTAGTGCCTTAAATAATATTAAAGCGCAGTCAACTTTAATAGCATTGATGTATTTTGCTATGACCTTTTCTTCTAGGCGTACGACTAGCTCTGGATCAAAGAGTGCAGTACCAAACTTAAAACCAACATTGGACGAGGTAGATACGCACGCACTGAGTAGATATCTTCTGTAAATTGACGGATGTTCGAAAGCATTGTGTTAGTAAGGGCTACTCTAACTTCATGCCTGAGTCATCTCAGTCGTCGCAAGACTCGTCAGCTCGAAATTAAAGCGAGCAAACTTCTCCACTCTGTGTCCTTTGAGTATGTTCCTAATTTTGGCGTGGACACCCGATAAGCCTCGACGAGTATCGTTTGCACGCCGCGAAGGAGGGTGGAACTTCAAAAGCCGGCAAGCAATTGGTGTAGGAGGTTGTAAGCAGACTTACGAAGTAATATGTTACAAGTATCGAATTACTTGTAATCTATTACTCTTTCAAGTAATTTTGTAATTTCCACGTTACTCCGTTCAGAAATAATTTGTAGTGTAATTTTGTTACAAAGTATTGGTAACGGATTACATTAGTTTCTCGTTAATTTTTAAATATCTGAGCCTAATATAGAAACTGGAGCAATACGAGCAGAACATTCAGAAGCATAAAGGGAGCCCTTGCATCTTCAACAAAATACAAAAAATCAGGAAGGAGAGAATAGCCGAAAAGAAAACTCGATTTTTGTAAGACCGATCACTAGAACCAATAGAAAAGCGGGCAAGGCACGTGCAACCCTAACGGAAAAACGTACAAGAAACATACCTGCTGCTTGTACAGTTCTGGTATGACACCAAAGCAATTTCTTGTTATTATGTATGCAACTGGTTTGGTTAGTAGTTCTGCATAACTTGACAGACCGGCACCGCTTTGGCTCCACGTCTGTCTATACTGGCAGTCAGTTTGCTCGCCGATATAATTTGGTGTGGATGGTATGATTTTGCGTCCGATGACGTAGGCGACAGATATCTTCCCAACAAAAACGCTTATAGCACAGGACCACCGGTATCACCATATCTTACATGCAGAAAGGCGACCGCCATCTTCACACGAAACGCCCATCATTTACGACCGGTTTCGTTACAAATACCATACATGACGAAACGGAACATTGACCGACATTGAGCTAGCTCCACACGAATTCCTCGGTCAACTCTTCACGGCGACGTCTTTGGGGTGACTGTCTCGAATAACGTGCACCACAAGTATTCGACAGCCGCATTAGCCGTACCGCATAGCAAAGCCAACGTGCACGGCAACAAACCGATCGTGACACCAAGCCGAGGATACTGCATCACCGGTCGACAGCGGTAAACGACCCGTTGCTCGCACCGTGACTCGTAATCGGCCAGCTTGGCGTCTTTTCGGGGCTACTCTCGTCGTCGCAACCAGCCGCAACCCGACGACCCTGCAACTGAAACCGGCGTCGTCTAAAAGCGAACTGTAAAGCTTCCGCCCAGTGACTCCCGCTTCCGCTGCCGGGCTTCCCCGCTTTCCGTCGTCGCGGAGGGGATGGCGGAGACGTAGCGGCGTGGGGGTCATCGGCTTGTTCCACGTTTTACGGGACACATGTTTGGCGATTCGTTTTTACTGCCACTCTGGTTCTCAACTCGACGGCCCCTCTAATAGATCAACCAGGTGTGGTCCGCCTGGGTCAGCGCAGCGCGGCCGGCTCGCTTCGTGCAATCGCCGGATTGCCGGCGAACGTAAGTTCGGCCGTTAGGCCTGGGATCTGGAAGCGCCTGTGTTTCCGTGAAGCGGTAAGCGAATCTCGCCCCCTTTTCGTTCTAGTTATAAATTATGTTAGGTGCGCTTCAGTGTAAACATGTGTGCCAAGTGTCCGTGACAATTTTTAGTTGGAATAATTGTGCTTAATTACGGATTTTCATTTACCGAAAATGTAAATCGAGCCGGTGAACGACGAGCCGTGCTCGAAAACGATGTACGCCTTAGAAACAGCTTAAAACAAATATTTGTGATTGGATGGGAGGCTGGTTCAAATGCAATGCTAAGCATTTAGAGCGCCTTTCTGAACGGCATGTAAGCAATATAGCGATCAACGAGACGAGTACCGGCGACGAGCGACGAAGATTTCTCACTGTCGCTGCTTGTGTCGCTCGTTTTTTTTGGGGGGGTTTCCAGAAACCTAGTGCCTAGAGTGCCGTCCGACGGCACTCTTGCAGAGCGTTCAAGTACAGTCCGACGGTACTCCACTCACGCGTTCAAGTGCCCTTCGTACGTCTCGTATAAAACGAGTTCTCAAAACGAGATTTTCGAAGCTGTAGCGTAGCTTGGTAGACACATGTTTGCCTCAACAACTAGTGGTCCCCGGTTTAATCCCCAATGCGGGGCTACTTTTTTTTTTGTTTCTCGTACATTTTGTTTTGTCGATGCATTTAGCAATATTTACATTTCTTTTTTACGATTAACACTGGAAAAACTGAAGGTTGCCGACGAAAGTTTGCTGAACAAAATGGTATGGGACTTCGTTTACGGAGGTGCATGGGTAACGGCGGGGCTTGGTTTGCCGGCTGGACGCCGTAAAGCGGCGTGTACGACGGGGCAAAATGGGTCGATAGCTTTGTAGTTAGCAGCGGCATACTGTCGCCGCGAAGCGTTGTGAACGCAGGCCAGGGGGGGGGGGGGGGGGGGGGTTGTTAACGAGCTCCCCAGTGATACAAGTGTCGTCCGACTCTTTTTAGGACGGCACTTGTAGGCGCGAGTAGAGTGCCGTCGGACCGCACTGTAGACACAGCCTTCTTGAAAACGTCACTCATCGCCTTGGTCGCTTGCGCCAATCGCTTTCGTAAGGTTTGTCTCGTCGCGCGGTAAATGAGCGACATGGAGTCCTTGTCGCTGTCGCTTGTCTTGTTGCTAGCCAAATCGCTTACATGAAGTAGACCGCCCTACACTTTTCTGCACCGGTGCAGGAGGTGCAAGTAAATCGAACGAAAGTTTTATACACCCCGAGCGTTCTCTTGAGCAGCGATTGACTGGCGACTGTTTTCACCCTGTCGATTACACCTATGCAAAACGGGGGCTGCTGGTTCGTCATATAAACCAACCATTTCTGTGTTTAATTAAAACACGTCACTGACCTAAATATAAACCTGCTACCCTAGAATTTATGCTATAGGAATGTATCGCTTCCGATAACTTTGTTAATTTCTACTTTCATCCCCTGCCCCGCCAGATACATCTGGCCTAAAGCAGTGTTTCGGATCTCCTTCCAAGACCGGAGGCGGGTCGTCAATCAGTCTAGGAGTCGGCAGCGTCTGATGGACGTGTTGCTGGTACTTCTAACGGGATGGTGCTACCGAGGGACAAGTGATTATGCTTGAAAAACGCAAGTATGGCAAGCCTGACCGCCGTAAGTATACATATTGTTTTTACCTTTGCTGAAGCCCCCTTTTAAGAAATGCACATTTCGCATGTGCGCATCTCTCAATGCTTCTGTAGTCGGTGTGTTATTATTCAGGAGTGCTCCAACTCTCTCAGCGCTAGTTTCTCTAGACCATGCAAATGAGATGCAACACTAAACCACATGCTGTCGTACCAGTGCGGGGCTGAAGCACTGTGGAAGCTACTCTAGCCTTCACATTGCAGCACAATGACGCTAAGTATAGCGAGTTTTGAGACTCCGTTTTACGAAAAGCTCTGCCGAAACAAATTTGCCACCTTATAGGGGCTGCAAAAGAACCTCGCGTGGCTAACCTGCAGAAGGGCGTTTTTTTTTTGTTTTTTTTTTTTGCATAGGCCAATTTTTTCCTAAACCAATACCTTCAGCCTCTTTGAAATGTTAACATCATATGACACACGCAAGTACTCTAAACCCCTTAATTATGGCGAGCCCTTAATTTTCGTGGCCTTCAACTTTGAGCAATTCAGTGGCCGCGATTATGTCCTCTGTGACCAATTTGACAAGGAATAGGGGTAACGGAGATAAGGATTTTTGCTGTACATCGGCGAAAACCTGAGGTCACTTTTTTATGCAAGAGTAAAGCCTGCCACAACAACCATGGTGTCGTCACTTTGTGAGCCTATCTGTGTCTATTGAATGATATGCATTGTATTTTAGTTCGTTAAACGTTGTTGCCTGTACGTTGTGCGATGTCGTCGTCTACATGAAAAGTGGTGTTCCTCCGTAGCAGGCTGCTTGGACACGTGCCGCAGCACAGCAGACTTCATTTGCAGGTTCTACCGCAGTTTGAAGCAAGATTTGCACAATATGGGGGATTACAATTCAGTGGTCTACCTCGGGCGTGGACAAGACTTGCTTATTCTAAAAACGTTTGGCTAGAAATCAGGGACTTGGGACGAATGTACTTGTATGGTCGAAAGGGGCCCGAGAAGCCTTGTGAGCGCTTTGTTTTGTGGACTCTCAGTCGTGAATCCCCTCACGCACCAAGTGTAGATGCTTCGATATGCGGGATCACTTATTTGGAAAAGGATGGATTGAAATACGCATACACTGTTGTTATCTTTATCAGAAGCCTGTATAGTAAAACGTGGACTGCATATTCGCAACACTTTTCTCTCACTTAAAAATATGTAGTATAGCCGACGACAAAAAGAGAATGGCTGAGCGTCCTCCAGCACGCGCTTGTACTTTTCACCCCGCTTTGGACAGATATGATCACTCGAGGCTCACGAGACGCTGAAACGTCATCGTTGGTAGCAGACGGGCTGGTGGCGGAACAACTGAGACTTCTCCTTGCCTTTCTCATTCTGTTAGTTAGCGTGTACTTCTATACCTCGGTTTTACCTGGATAGAGCTAAGGAGAATAGGCTTGGCGAGTGCCCCTACTGCGTACGCATTTGTACAGCTGAGGCACTTTCTAAATCAAGTACCTTGTGTCTTGCCTTCAAACACCCATCATTCGGGGGGTGCAAAAAAGAATTCTAAGACATTTTTTTTATTGCCCTATTACACATCAACTCCTTTAGCGAAATGATTAGTCGACCCAGCCAGTTGAAAAATATGTCTTCCATATAATTGTTTTGTATTTAGTTAATATATCAGTATTCAGTTAGTTATCCCAAGTCATCAGTCGTTGAGATGCAGTCTCTCATTAAGTCAGTCATTTTTAACATTCATAAAACTGCTTGTCAAATAACGGCACTGTCGAGTTGATGTACTCAGCTCAAACAATCACTGGACACAAGCTGGTCGTGTGGTTACAGGCAGAAAACATTCCGGTTGGAACGACTGAGTACCTACCTCGCGATGTAGCTGAAGAGTAGGCCAGGACGCCACTCACCAACGTCTATCCTTTGTATTTCTTTAGGCTGGACCGCTTTGGACAGTGCAAGCCATTGCAGCAAAAACAGTGTGAAAGGTGATTATAAGCTCGACGTACCATGGCGTCCAACTACATGGTCACATTGCTTGCTTTCTGCACTGACTTTGCAAGGATGGTTTGAAGCGTTTGCTGTAGTTAACTTTAAGCAGAAATAGTTTGGGATAATGCTTCTGGTTTTTAGTGTTGTCCGGCACGGATAACTATTTGGTGATAGAGTGCCCCAATGAAAAGTTTCCGCATTCATGACAGTGTCACCTAACGATTGCATGCTAGCGATTAAACTCTCCGTTCTGCAGAGAAGTTGAATCCACCTCGCTTCCATTGCACCCGCTTCTGTAACTTCATGGTGTGAAGCTCCTTATAGCTGCAAGCTCTGACCGATCGTGTTCTGTGGTCTGTGCAGGCCCATTGCAGGGAGTCACTCCGAGAGCCTCACTAGAATTTCCTGCCCATGGTCGTTCTTAATTTTTTTTTTGTTGTAGGTATGCGTCCTTTCAGTCTTTCCCTTAATTGTACTCGGGCATTTTCATTTCAGTGTCACCAATTTGCCTCAAAATTGCTTAAGGCCACGGTCGCACTGAATGTGGCAGTTTAGGTACTTTTTTACAGGTCATTACTAATATCCTTTTAAATACTGTTTTGTGGGATTGACGTCATTCTAATGGCAATGCAATCCTCTTTCATTTGATATTATGTATATGTTGGTTTTTACACTTCATGCGCATTTGTAGCACTGCGAATATGATGGCGCGGACACTCACTTGCTCCGCTAGTTCATGTTTTATGAACGATCCATTAAAAATAACACGGTTACAATATAGCAGTTTTGTTAAGATGATGTCGGAGCAGAACGTAACGATACGCTTTTCTGGTATTTGCACCACTTTGTTTTTTTCATCCCTCCAAATATTGCCCAAAATTGACATGTTTCAGCACAAATATGTTTTTAATGACACGCGCTAGGGCAATGAAATTAGCTACAAATGTAGTGCTTATAATTGGTAATATAAAAAAAATTTAATGTTGTGTAAAAGTTTTTTGTTTAGACATTTCATATCAAACGTAGCACTTTTTTGTGCTTCGAGTCAGGGTACTTCAAATGCCGCTGAGTAAATAATTAAACCATGATAAAATCTTTTATAACATTTAGAGCTACAATGGTTGCCCAAGAAGTGGACGATGGCTTTTTTTTCATTTTCAAAGTCATAACGCTCCAGGAGCGTTTCAAACTTACCTGTCTTGACGCATAGCTTTTTTGGACATCAAACAGATTTATTGGCATCTAATAATATTTATTTTTTTGGAATACATATACATTGCGATGTATTAAATTTTCACAATGATCTTGCTTTGGTTTCTTAATAGGTGTAGAGCTTAGCAAATTTTAAAAACAATTAAAAACTGTTTGGGTGTTTTGTTGCGCTACCTGGCGGATGGCAGGCAGACTGCTGATTTCTAATGTTAAAAAATTTCCGAGGGCGGCGTTGGCCTCTGTATCATCATCAATCTCCGTGTCTTTTCGCCCTCAAATTTAAAAAAAAAATATATATTGGAAGGTTCACTATCGATAACTGAATGGTTTAAGTACTGGGTCAGGCTAATAAATCTAAGACAAATAATTACACAAGCGTAGCGTGATATCATGTGTTCATAATTCGATATGATTGAAATCAATAAACAATGAAGACGAAGAGGAAAAGAATACACCCGAGTTCACTTCATGCCTAGAGTCACTAAATGAGCTTTAAAGTATCGGCACTCCGTTCCCCGAACTTGTTTTGGGCGCCGCCATATTGGGTCTTGCTGAGAGCAAACGCAACTGCCGATCATCATGATCCAAAAGTACGACTTCCTCAGCATTAGATGCGGTGCTAGGAAGCTGATGCACTATTGCAATGCTCTGTCGCGGGTTCTTTATACATTTGTGAGGGGCGGAAAAGCGTTTCCTGCGATTTTAGATAAAGCTTCATATAACTGGCAACCATGACTTTAAGCCACAATATGGCCAAGTTTCGTTACTCTGAACCTTAGCTAATTTACTGGCACAAGCGGGAACAATGAAGAAGAGGCAGGTGTCAAAATGTAGTGGCTTGTGGAATCCACATGGCTTACGTCATGGCCCCTCCAGGTATTACAAGCCTCTTGAACAAGAGCATGAATAGTGTCATTAAATAAGCTACGCTTCAGAGTAGCGACACTTGGCCTTATTGTGGCTTAAAATCAAGCTTGCCAGTTATTTGTAGCTTTAGCTGAAATCACAAGCAACGCTTTTCCGTCCTCCACTTTAAACAGTTTGCGACATAGCAAAGCAACATTACATGATCTTCCTAACACCGAATCTAATGCTGAGGATGTCGCACTTTTCAATCATGACGATCGGCAGTTGCGCCTGCTCTGCACAAGCACCAAAATGGCGGCGTTCACAACACTGTCGGGGAAGAGAGTGCCGATACTCTAAGCGCAGCTCATTTATTGGCTCTAGTTCCCGCGAAACTCCTTTTCCCTGACTGAAACTGAAAGTAAATATGAATAGTACACCATTATTATAGCTTATTTAGTTATAACCAAATACACATATTGAGAGGAGAAAGCGGGCGGGTTGAGAAACGCGGGTTTTATGTGCGACCATTCTAACGATCTCAAAAGAAAGAACGCACGAGCTTGCGCTGGTTTAAAAAAAAAGGCATCCAAAGAAAAGAGGCGGCACACTGTGTTCTCTGCTATTATCCGTCTAATTTCAAATTGTTGTGTGTATGTTTATACAGCCTGAAGTTAGTCTGCCTTAGTGGGCGTCTAATGTCTCAGCTGAAGATGAGCAATTTAGCCAGTGCGGTACAACCGCAAACATGGGGTCTTTAACGTGCACCACGCAGTAGTGATACACGACCGCACGCCGGTACGATGCGCTTCCAGATCGAAACGGGTAGGGGCGGGGTGGGTTCTGCAGCGCGAGCTTTCGCTCCAAGTACTCCGAGCTGGTGTGCGCTAGAGCATGCACTCGGCCACCGACCCCCCCCCCCCCTTTCTTGTGCGTCTAATTCCTATGCAGGTATAAGTATTTGAGGATCGACGATGAATGTCGATCGTCTCGAGGTAATGTAACGTAATAACATATAAATAATAAACTTGTTGAACGACTGAACGACTAAATTTTTCAATTCTTGCATTATAATATGGCGGTAGCCTATTGTACTTACTGTTGATGAAGACCTTTATGAGGTGACGAGGTAATGATTAAATGATGAGGCTCTATAAGGACGACGACATTAGTCGGTGTCGAACCACAACGTACAGTGCCAGACTTGTTTCAAGTATCGTGTACCCAAAGACTTTCTCCACCCGCAACAGTATATGGTAGAACCAATGAGGATGCTGCTTTACAACTGTACGTGGAACAGGAAAACTGCACTGTGCAGAAGTGCGGCTTATACGTTAATATGAGGGACGGATTTCTAGCACCATTCCCTGATTGACTTCTTGGAACGAATGGCCTCGTTGACGTAAAGTGTCCTCGTTCCAAACGATTCTTGAAGCATACTTAAACCGCAAAGGAGTAAGAGGCGAAAGATAAGAAAAAAGAGCCTGGTGTGAAAGGTCCAAATCACCACCATAGCTTCTACTATCATATACAAGGGCAGTTACACAATACACCAAGAGAGTTTTGTGATTTACTTATATTTACACTTAAGGGCATTGATATTCAACGTATTCAGAAAGATGACACCTCCTGGTCAACCAACATAGAGCCTTTTCTACTCAAGTTTTACATGGAAGGCCCAACTTCCGCTGAAATTCCTCACGTAGACGAGTTGTCCGACCGAATAAACTGCCATTACTCCCGATCTGGGAATCTCTCAATCTTTGTTCGTAGGCCATAGTATCATAAGATCGAGGGGTGTGGCTCTTCGTCCGTCGAATATTGCATCGGCGGGTTTTTTTCCTTGTAAGATGAGACAGTCGCGTGCTGCCGGAACAAGAACCTGGCGATTCTTCACTGAACTGCTTCTTCCGTAAGCTTCAAAAGGGATTTTTTTTTGTTTCGCACACCATCTGTTCTGCTTGCCCGTTAGTTGCAGAATGGTATGGTGCACTATTGTGATGCCTGATGCCGGTTTTTTTTTTTTCTTCAAAAACTTGTTTATTATATTTGAAGCAAGATTTGGCGCGTTATCAGAGAAAAGCATTTTCGGTAGGGCATAAGTATGTAAACGAGACCGTAGAACATCAATGACGTGTTTAGACGTCGTGGCAGGTATCGTGTAAACTTCCAGCCACTTAGAGTACGCATCGCCCATGACTCCGCAGATGTGGATACGTTTCGCCACCCACCGACTGAATAGTGGATCGTTTTCAGTTACTGTTCATGATGGCGTTGGACTGAAGGAAGACTTCGAGTCTTTCCACAAAGTTAGCCCACGTGCAAGGACTTTTGTCGAAAGTGGTAAGTGTTCGAAACGTCGACAACGTCTGTAGCCTCGTGTTGTGCTTGACACTGGACGCTTACCATTCGCTGAGAAGAAACTTGTTTGTTCGTCTGCCATGAGTCGTCCGATATCAGGTCATCACCGCAACACCATCTCCCGACAAAACTGGTCTTCATTGTCCGCATGTCCATAGTTAGCAATCACGTCAACTTATAAATTCCCGAACGCTCATAACTTGCCGTCGTTAAACGCCGTTCATTCATAGCGTCTTCATTGCAAATGAACGTCTTCCTATTTCTTCTGATGGTTTTCATCATATTCCTCCTAAGCTGTACTTACAACATTATGTGTGTCGGTACTTCCGAAAATATTGCGACGGCGTTTGTTTACTGGGAACTATAATGTAACAACCTTTACAACATCTTCCGGACCCCGTGAAACATAATAATTCGTGACCTTTTTTTAGTCGTCATTAAAATGGTGGGGTACGTACCGTAAATCGCGAAGCCGTTTACTTGACGTCCGTTTCCACTGATGTCTTGGAATATTGAGTCTACTGAGCGTGCGTTCCTGCAGAGGAAATTTTCATTGATAGAATATGGACACGTCAGTCAACATTTGATTCCTTCTTGGTAAGATTTATTGCGAAAGCCCGTAACAACCGCCGAACCGCATGTCCCTATATCAGAGAACAATTTATACCCAGCCTGACATTGTCGCATATATCCGTTTCATGGGCCACGCTACTTGAGCTAGCTGAGCACAGCTGCCAGCGGTGCGAGCAAGGCCACGAGGGGAACGTGATGGTGCTCGAGCCATCCCACTATGAACCAATGTTTCGGCCACCCCACGGGTGCGTGTCGCCATCTAGTGGTTGAACTAACGCGTTGTTCAAGATGGCTGCCGTGGGACCGCAGCCTTAAGCACACAAACAGACGCTGTAAAACTGTATCCCACATATTTTTATCAAAATAACAGTTCTGTGCCATAGTTACAGATTTTTTCATGAACGTTGGTCTTGCTTGTTTTTATTTAAAAAATTTTGGGTCTCCACGGACAACACTAAAACGTTATGCCAAAGGCGAGAACAACTTCACTGCTGAAACTTGTTCTCAGCAGATTGCAAGAAATTTAGTTGTGAAAAATGAATGCCTTCCCTATTGAAAATATTTCTAAAGGGCCCGTCAGCCTTGAAGGATTATGGGACCTCACAGGCCTTCAAAAATACCCCACAGAAAAACCCTTCAAGGATACCCCATAGAAAAACCCTTTAGCCCCACAGCCCTTTAACCCGTCAGGCCCTTTAGCCCATCAACCCTTTAGACGCCCAAATGACTGTGAACCATAGACAAAAATGCAGGTCAAAACACTGAAAATTTATTGCCGACATTTAGTTTTACATGCATATTATAACTCAAAAAGCAACGCTTGTTCAAACCCGGCGCAAGGAGCTGTAGACGACAGGGATCACATCAAACAGGGACAACTGACATCCTTATCACAAAGAAAAATACCTTTCAAAGTACTCACAATGCCGCTGGGTATATTCCTGATGTACGGTAGTTCAGCTAATAAAACCGAGCAGGTGCACCTCACGGACACATACACAGTCTCAGTAAGCACGTTTAGCGAAAACCACAAACTCGTAAGCAGCACCCGCCGCCGTTGAGAAATCCCGAGCACAGTCACGGTTTCGTCCATGATGACATCGCGCCGGAGTCTTCGGCGTATTTTTCGCTCGCTGGTCTGAAGTCGGACGGACGAAGAGGCGCAAGGAACAAGTCCGGACAGCGGCCGTCATCCACTGTCTCAACACCCACAGTGCCATAATCCCGTTGCGCAGGCACAACATGCGGTGGGACGCTGACCCCGACTGCCAGTCTTTGCAGCGAGTAAGCCGACACCGGCCACCATCTCCTTGAATGCGCTGAACACAAAGGCGCTCGAGTGGTGCTGAAGGCGGCCTGCGCCGAACTATGGTTCACCTGCGGTACCAAGAAAGAAACTGCACGGATCAAAACAGACCAAGGGGCGAGCCCTCAAAACCATGCATGCTCACCTTCCTGGAGGAAATTGGTCCGCTCCAAACATCCAGGCTCGTGGGATAACCGGAACCGCACACGAGCAGAGAGAAAATGGCTATGGCCTCCCCCGCTTGCACACACCACCCTCCTCCCCCCGACCGCTGGCCTGGCAGCCCTGCACCCTCTCCCCATCGCCGGGCGGAGAGAGGCGATTGCTTTTTGGGGACATTCCCCCGTGGAAGACCGGTTCCCGGAACGAGTCGCTCCCGCGTGCGTCCCTATTCCTGGAAAGCGCGCACTGCTCTCGGCTTGTTTTTTTTTTTTTTTTTATACATGGTTGCACGTATTTCGCCTTGAGCGGACAGGATTGCGTTCGCCTCAAAACGCCGCTCGGCCAACACCACTCGGCCCGCGGCTCGTCAATTCTCCGCATGGGCGGCCGCCCTCAGTAGCTCTTTCGCGACCGAACACCCCGGCAGTGACAGACGGGTCCAGGAGCCCACTCGTATTTGATAGAAGAGCAGTAATAAAAATCTGACCGTACTCACACACGATCGGCATTCTCCAAATACTTATTTTTCCCCCGTAGCGTACAATAAGCAGCTATGTTCATTAATTCTGCGAAATGTGTTTTTTTCACCTGGGCCGTTGCCCACACAGACATATCAAGAGGCCTGAAGGTTTTCCCGACCCCATTAGAAAAGTTCTTGACAGGCTTTCAGACATTTCAAGGCATCGTAAAGGGGACTTTAGACAATTCAGGAGAGCCTCTGACGGGGCCAGTGAACCCACCAGGAAATATCGGTGCCCCCGTCAAACATCTCAGAAATTCCTGAAGTCCCTTTCACACCCTTTAAAAAAATCCTGAAGTCCCATCAGAGCGATTTTCAATAGGGTTGAAAGCTCCTTCCTGCACCTTCTCTGCATCACACAAAAATATGCATAAGACATACCCTGTTTCTTTAAAGTGCTTGCTCAATCTGCGGGTCTGCCTGCCATGGATGTCGTGCTAGTGGTGAGAAGGCAAATTTGATTGTTGGATTTGCCATTTTTTGGCAATTGTCTTAATTGTTCTAAATTTAGAGATTTTCCTAAAAAGCACACCCGGAAGAATATTTAGTTTGATTAGGTAGATGGAAATAATGATTGAGTACCCTTTAGTCAGTAAAACAGATACTGTGTGCCACTGTTAGTGTCAAGTCAAGAACAGTGCTTTTTGATATTTTGCTAAGAGTAGTACCCATTTTTATTAATTAGACTCCTGGTGCGCCAGCTAAAATCTTTCTATGCAGAAACCTGCCCTCTGCTGGCACACTATACCTTCATGCTCAGTGAGTATCAACTGGAGTTGTATCCCCACTCGACACTCGTTGAGGATGAGGGTAGAAAAATCTTTCCATAGCAACAGTAGTGTTTTATAGGCTTTACAGTTGGATGTAACATTCGACAAAAATCTCTCAGGTTGGCGCAAAGGAAGGTTAAAGGAACGCGTTTAATTATTTCTCTTAATTAGGTATTCATCATTTCAAGGCCTACATTGCCTTGTCCTCTGGGGAGACTGTGACTGTGTCAGTGAAGGAGCAGGTTTTTTTTATGAGTACAAATACACCCAAGAATATGCTATTCATTGTAATGTATCTCTGCCAAGTACTTGAGTGTCCTTTTTTTTTTTCATTTTCAGCTACCTGGGCGCCTCAATATCTGGAGATCCTAGTTGCCACAAGCTGTCCTGGTCTGGTCTGGTCCCCATGGTCCTGGTCTGGCCAGGACCATGGGGGAGGTAATCCCAGCAACAAGAACATCGCAGCATCTCCCTCCCAGTGAATTTTGATTAGCGTCACGACAGGGGAGTTCGCGTGCCACCAGGTGTTAGGCATGCCACTTGAAATAAGCATTCTTCATTGCTATTCTTTAAGTGAAACAGCAAATGCACCACTAAGCCTAAAATGCAAAAGGCGTATTCAAATCTTGGGTGGGATGGAGTTCCAATCGCAAAAAGGAGTCTGTCGACATGATTAGCATGTGAACCATGTGAAGCCCGCAGATGTAGGTTTGACGATGTCACACATATAACTTCCCGCAGATGGCACCGGTCCTATTATACCCAAACAAATTCTTAAAATAATAATTGTGTTACGTTGGTGTAATCAATCTTATGTGCTTATCGCGCTCAGCAGTCGGGAGATGTGAAGTATATAAAAAAAGGAACTTGCACATTGTGAGCTCTGCGAAGATTTATTTATAAAGTGAACAGAACATAGCGCGTTCAACTTAAGAAAGCAATTCAGTGCAGGCCTAGTTTTAAGTTCCACAGATGTGTAATTGCTCTTCGTAGTGAAGTGAAAACTGTTTAATTTGTGGCACACTGTAGGCTTTCTATTAGTGTTAAAGCGTTATGGTTTTCTAAACAGCTCGCACTAAGTATTTTCTTGAAACGCATAGGTTCATAGATATTATTATGTGGATTTTCGTAGACAGTCATGGTGAGACCAATCTTTATTGTCAAGTGTTCCACTTATTCGGAGTTGGTTGAGCCTGTAAATATTGTAGGTCGCAAATGAAATTTTTATGCTATGCAATGTTCACAATCATCCGTACAGGCTACGTATACCTAGGGGAATTTCATGCATTTACTGCGGCAGAATGGCTTCGCAAAATTAAGTATTTGTTTTATTGAACTACTGCCCTAACCTTGTCTCTAGAAGGTTTTCATATTCTTTACTATGCTGAGATAAGATTCTGAAAGTAGTTTTTCTAGAACTACGCTTGATATTTCCAGTTCATCAACTTCCTCGCAAAGCATCCGAGAAAGCCAAACCGTGTAATGTACGAAGAGAACTTACCGAATGACGCGACTGACAGTTTGAAACAGTCGGCACTGTAACTGTAATAATGACATGCCACTTGCTTATGTAAGCTCGTTGTCGCAGATCAAACTGCTTTTTCCGTCTACAATCATTTTCGGTAGATTCATTCAGCGAACTCCCTCCCTAAACTGCAGCACTTGGTTCTCCCAACTAATTTGCACGAATATAAATGTAAAAGGTTTTTTTTAGTGTGCGTCTAACTCATATTTTTCATATTGAATGTGGTAACTGTATTGTTGACCATATCCATAATTACATCCGCATTCTACCTAACAATTTTTATTTTGACATTTGAGTTTTTGGCAGTACTTGTCTTCCCATCTGTGCTTGTCGAGCCGTGCTCAAGTCCATACATCGTGTCTTTCGCTATTACATCAATATATAGAAGTGTTGATGCCCAGTCAGATTTCAAGCTACCGTATCTGTCGTGTGAGTTAAGAAGCAAGAAAAAGCTCTATTTTGTTAAAGAGGGCTCTATGGGTATCAGAATAGCACGTGCCGTGCTTTAAAAAATGCCAACTCTTTTAGGTATGCAAGGACGACAGTACTGAGCCATTTCTGATATGTCACGAAAAAACCAGTGACATATAGTGTTCCTTATGGATATTTAAATTGTCAATTTCACTGCCTAAAAGTTTTATTCACGAACGTTTCTCATTACAAATGTATTTAGAGATCTGAGTCACCGACTCATGCAAGACGATGTGGCAAACGTTCATTCTCAAGTGCATTATGGTTTAGAAGGTCTAGACTGCACTGATTTATTGCATACATGCTGAAACTGGGAGGGTTTCTCTGGGTATGAATAAAGAGATAAACATTTCTTGAAATCAAGATATTTGAGAACGGACAAAAGGAATGATATTAAAGCGGTATCTTAGATTCTCTTTTCTTTTTCTTTGTTCTCTAATTATCACTTTATTTCATGTGAGGCATTTAGTCTTTTAGTGCGCAGCTCTTAGGTGCCCGTCTCGTGGTGTCGCCATCGGCATAACTGCCCCGCTAAACTTAGCAGGAAATTGAATTAATGTAGAAGTCATTTCACATTAATTCTTTCAGCTAAGTCTAGTGGAGAAATTGTATTTGTTTTTGGCGGACGTGACACAAAGTCAAGAACGTGATTTCCTCCTCTACATTTAGTTGGAAAACTGAATTGGCGTTGAGGTCACGTGCCATCAATTTCCCTGCTAAATTTAGTGACAAAATTTTCCTCCTCAATTTGGAAACATTTCCTGCTAAATGGGAAGGAGAATGAGAGGAGGAGGGGAGGGGGAGGAGTGGCATACTCTCCCATCCTCCTCCTCAAGAGCTGCGCCATAATTTCGCATTGCAGAGATTTCTAAACGTCTTTCATGTTTTCATCTCATGTGTATTCAATTTTTACGTCGCCGGTGCGCTCGCAGCACAAATATGGGTTGTGCTGATCCTCTACGCACAAGTTAGGAACTCCTGAGCGGCACAAGTGGGAGTTTGGTCTGACAGCTCAAGGGACACCTTTGTTGAGTATTCGATTGATAATTATCATCCTTTGAGCAAAATTTAGCTTTGCTGCTTGCAATTCTTTTGAAATAAATACTTGCTGCCACATTTACCACAACACTACATTCCACCACTGCTATTAGTGCTCCTCGAGGACCTCAGACAAGAGCTTATTTGTGTGCAAACATCATGCTTGTTTCAAACGATTCGCTGATGTAGACTCGCTGACATACAGCATTCCAGTGGAACACTGGATCTCTGCGAGTCTCTCCAGAAAAATGCAAGCGGGGAAGCACATAGTCGCATAGCATTAGGGGACATGCTATAGCTGGTTCTTTGTATGATATAAAATTTGTTAAAAAAAAGCCGTAAAAGCAACACTTACGCGGTCTGTGCACGTGAGTTAGATGGCAAGGGGGCATGGCCGAAAAGGCTAATTGTAATGATGAGTCGGCTTATTAAAGGGAAGTGCAAGACTTCTTTCAGAAAACTAGATGAAGGTTGATTCTTGTGTAGTTTTATCCCGTGAATCTGAATATGAAGTTCGTTTTCCCCAAGGATATAACTAAACACGAGAAAACAGAAAATAACAACCGACCAGTAGTTACGTCGTAAGGGGATCTTTCAGCTGCCAAACATGTGTCGTTTGAGGGCCGCGCGTCCAATCGCAAGTTTCCTAGGTATATTCCAACCGCACAGGCACCAGTCATGACGTCTTCTTTCCCCCTTTTTAAAGAATAGCGTGTGCGTGCATAGCTTTGATTGGTGCTGAAGATGCGTGAGCATAGATTTCGAAAGCTCCTTTTGTGACCTCACTCTCCGGGAAAGAGTGCCTTCAGCGGTACTTTGAAAAGGATTCTATGCAGCCTCGATTCTCCAAATTACCAAGTAATTTTGATATTTGAGTTTCTGGAGGGAATATGAAGAAGATTTAAATGGGGGGGGGGGGGGGGGCGGAGTGTAAGAAGATTCAAATGTGTTCCCTCAAAATACAAAACCGCTTTAGCTTCCCCTCAAGTATATTATTTTCTTTAAAATTTTAATTACTGAAAATGGTACCGTGGTTAAAATTAGAAAGTTGCTAAGCATCACCGAAAAACACTAAATCAACCCTTTTCGTGAATATATAAGACGCGAGCAGCATTTTACGGCGTTCAAAAAAATGATTAATTTAAACGCGTTTCCAGACTTCGGTTTCTTAACAGAGCGCATCTTTACACCTGCGATACTGCTGACCAGTGGCCGCAATGCGAAGCCACCTCCTCGCCTCCCTCGTAGGATGGAGGGAAGCAGGGTGCACGTGTTTTGCGCAACTATACCCCTGGGGAACAGGATCGTGGGCGCAGGGATGCGCTCTGATAAGAAACGGAAACCTGGAAACGGATTCAAATAAAGCGTTTTTACTGAACGCGTAAAATGCTATCCCTGCCTTATATCCTTCTAAAGTGTTGGTTTAGTGGTTTTCGAAGACTCGCAGCAAGTTTCTAATTAAAACCATGTGTTCATTTTCAGTAATTCGAAAAGTTAATTTACAAATTTAATTTGAATATCCGACTTATCGTTACGATTAGGCCCCTATTCTACGTACCCCTGGCCGCATACTAACCTGCACAAACCACAGAAGTGTAGCTTTCGCGACCTTTTTAAACAAATAAGTAAAGCTTAAAAAGTATCGCCTTTTCACTGTATAACAGTGAAAAGGCGATACCAGTGTGGTGGAGCCATAGGAGCCCTATGCCCATGGAGCCCTATGGGCATAGGGCTCCAATGGGCATAGGGCTCCATGGGCATAGGAGCCATGGAGCCCTATGGCTCCATGGCGCCACTTATGGCGCCCCAACCTCGCTGGAGCCCTATGGCCCCACCATGGAGGAATTGCATTTTTGTTGGTTTGTTGGTATCACGTATGGTTCCGTGCGACTGCATGGTTCCGTGCGCCTGAATGGTTTGCATACTCCACTCCGCAGGTATAGGATGTCCTATAATATGACACGCTTGTATGATATGACGCTTGTCCCTTTCCGCCTTAATCCACTATGCTGGAGCCATCGTTTCGCTGGTATACACCAACTCATGTTTACAAACACTGGTGTATTATGATACACGATGGAACAGGAAATCAACAAGGGGGCGGGGCCCCCACCCCCTTGTATATTAAGGGGGAGGGGCTAGTCTCGACCAATCACAGAGCCGCAGGGTGGGGCCTCTAACCTCTCTCCCATCCCAGGCCAGTCTCGACCATTCACAGCGCAGTAGGGCGGGGGCCCTTTCCCTCTCTCCCATCCCGTTGACCAATGGGAGCTCATCGAGGTCCCGCCCTCTGGTCGGCACGTGCCTCGTACGTAATACCAGGGGTTAACAACACCTGGTATTACGCACGTGCCTCCTGGTATTACGCACGTGCACGTGATGTTAACCACGTGATTTTCCCCGGGTGCGAGTTGCGTCCGACAAAGGGCGCTCACGTGATCTCACACAGAGTTCGAGTTGCGTCCGACAGAGGGCGCTCTCTGTGATGTCACACAGGGTTCGTGTTTCATCCGATAGAGGGCGCTCACGTGATGTCACACAGGGTTCGTGTTTCATCCGATAGAGGGCGCTGCGCCGCGGTCACATGATGGTCACGTGACATTATTCGAATCGAGGCGCGGTTAATGCCCCTTTTATTCGATAAAAAAGGCTCCGCGGCCGACTGGGACTCGACCGCTCTACCTTCAGCTCAGAAGTCCAACACTCTAACATCTGAGCTACGAGCACATTGCTTCCGAGACCGCTTAACTCTTCGTAGTTGTCCGTGTGTGCAATTCAGATCACGGGATTTCCCGCGCGCTACTTGACTTTTGTAATGCGGTTAAAAAAAACAGGATGCGTCGATACCGTAGGTCATGTGTCCATGGTCGTGTGACGTTGATCGTCTTGGTTCGTCACCACGGCTCCCATCACGTGATGTTAACCACGTGATTTTCCCCGGGTTCGAGTTGCGTTCGACAGAGGGCGCTCACATGATGTCCTCACAGCTAGGTGGCGTAAGCTATCTAGCTAGGTGGCGTAAGCTACCGCCCGATCCAAAGGGCTCAGCCGTATTCATCCATCCATCCATCCACAGGGTCCGTGTTTTCCCCGGATTTGAGTTGCGTACGACAGAGGGAGCTCACGTGATGTCACACAGGCTTCGTGTTGAATCCGACAGAGGGCGCTGCGCCGCGGTCACATGATGGTCACGTGACATTATTTGAATCGCTGCGCGTGGTTTTCCTGGCACTTGGCTTTTGTAATACGGGTAAAAAACAGGATGCGTCATTGCCGCAGGTCATGTGTCCATGGTCGCGTGACGCGTTGCTCGTATTCCTATCACGTGATTTCGCGCGAGCGCAATTCAAACGATGCTCGCAAACTCGTAGCCTCGTGGTGGCCCCTTAGCTGTTGCAAATGGGGTCTTCGACCCGCTGAATTTCGGCGTCATGTGACGGTCCCAAATAGAAGCAGCTGGGTCCCGCAAAATTGAGGTGAAATGTAAAATTCTGAAGCTCGCGGACCGTGATTGATGTTGATCCTGCGTAAAGCTTTAAAGTGGCCCTGTTAAAATTTGGGCCAAGCTCGTAAAACTTTGCAAAGACCCAGCGAATTTTGGGAATAGGCGCCATCAAGTGTTCAATGTGTGAAGTGGTCCTCGTCAAAATTGGGTGTCATCTGGTAGTAAAAGCTTCGACCCGCTATAAATTTTGGGCGTCATGTGAAGGTCCCAATTAGCACCAGCTGGGTGTCGCTAAGTTGGGGGTGGGGTCACGGTAAAACTTTGAAGCTGGCGGACCATGTTAAATCTTGGTTCAGCGAAAAGCTTCGAAGTGGACCTGCGTAATTTTGGGTCAAAGTCTTGAAGCTCACAGACTGCGCTGGACCCAGTGATTTGTTTTGAATAGACACCATCTAGCGTTAGAACTTTGAAGTGCTCATCCCTGAAATCGCGCTGACATCTGGTGGTAAAAGCTTCGACCCGCTAAATTTGAGCGTCATCTGAAGATTTTCTTAGCACCAGCTAGATATCGATAAATTTTGGCTGGGGTGAGGGTAAAGCATTGAAATTCACAGGCCGTGCTACATCTTAGTCCAGCGTGAAAGCATTCAAGTGAGCCTGCGAAATATTGGGTCTCAGCGTAAACTTTTGAAAGCTCACAAACCGTGCTGGATCCCAGTGAATTTTGGGGTAGGAGTCGTTTAGTGTTAGGACTTTGAAGTGCTCATTGCAAAAATTGCTCGCATCTAGTGTTAAAAGCTACGACCCGCTAAATTTGGCCGTGACATGACGGGTCCTTAGCACACCTGGTCAGCTGTATCCACTTAATTTTGAGGGGTGACGGTGAAAAAAATTCGAAGCTCACAAACCGTGCTAAGCTGAGAAACAGCGTAAAGTTTTGAAAAGGCACTGACATATTTGGGGGGCTGGCCCCAGCGTGTAAAACTCTGAAGTGGCCCTGATGAAATTTCGGGCCCAGCGCGTGAAACTTTGCACAGTCCCAACCAATTGTGGTGTATCCGACACCTAGCGTTCAAACTTTGAAATGGTCGAAGAATATTTTAAACTTCAATGAGATGAAGATATCATTTCCTCTTCTCGATTTTGCGCGAACACAGTTTACATCTGGGATTTAGGCGTATGAGTTGACACCTCCGTTCATAGATGGTGCGCGTTTTAGAGCGCAGCTCTTAGGGGCCCGTTCCCGGCTTGAGCGGCGTCGCCGTCGGCGTCGGCGTCGCCGTCGCCGTAGGCGTCGGCGTCGGCGTAACCGCAACCCTCGTAACCCTCGTGAGGGTTACGAGGGTTACTTACCCTCGTAACCCTCACGAGGGTTGCGAGCGTTTTTACCCTCAGAAGGGTTACCTTCACAAGGGTTACCCTCACGAGGGTTACTTACCCTTGTAACCCTCACGAGGGTTACGAGGGTTAGTAACCCTCGTGAGGGTAACCCTCGTGAAGGAAACCCTTTTGAGGGTTACGAGGGTTAGTAACCCTCGTGAGGGTAACCTTCACGAGGGTTACTAACCCTCGTAACCCTCAAAAGGGTTACGAGGGTTAGGTTACCCTCGTGAGGGTAACTCTCATAACCCTCGTGACCCTCACGAGGGTTACTTACCCTCGTAACCCTCACGCGGGTTACGAGGGTTAGTAACCCTCGTGAGGGTAACCTTCACGAGGGTTACCCTCACGAGGGTCACGAGGGTTATGAGAGTTAACCTCACGAGGGTCACGAGAGTTACCCTCACGAGGGTCATGAGAGTTACCCTCACGAGGGTCACGAGAGTTGCCCTCACAAGGGTTACTAGGGTTACCCTCACGAGGGTCACGATGGTTACCCAGGTCAAGTGACCCCCCTGGGGTCACGTGACCTGGGGATACCCCCCGAGGTCACGTGACCCCCCGTTGACGTCATAGCCACTGATGACGTCATCAGTGACGTCACTGATGACGTCACCGGCATCCGCATCGTCATCGTCACTGATGACGTCATCAGTGACGTCACTAATGACGTCACCGGCATCCGCATCGTCATCATCATCACTGATGGCGTCATCAGTGACGCTACTGATGACGTCATCGGTATCGTCACGTGACCCCCCGACGTCACGTGACGCCCCAAGGTCACGTGACTCCCACAAGGTCACGTGACCCCCGAGGTCACTTGACCCCCCCCGCAGTACCCTTCCCTCCTCCTCCTCAAGAGCTGCGCTCTAATTCGGCGTTACAGGGAGTTGTAAACGGCTTTCATTTTTTTTCTTACTAAGCGTCTTTGTTGTTAGGGCATGAGTGACATCTGGCGGTGTGGGTGTGACCTTGCAACATCTTTTGCTGAAAAGTTAAATTGCTCGTATCGCTAAGGCGTGCTCATCCGTATTTTCGCGCGCGCGCAATTCAAGTCCGGGCTTTGTGAGTTGTCGATTGCGTTTATAGATGGCGCGCACCTGAATCCCTTGGCTGCAGTGAACCATTATCACGCGAAATGTCTTCCTAATTTTAGCGCCAGCTTGGTAGATGGCGTCAACTGTATCGCGCGCGCGACATCTCTCGCTAATTTAGCGTCATATGCAGCTGCTGAACGGAGCAGTGTGGGAAATAGAACGGAGCGTGGCCGCATCCATACGCTAAAAATGAGAAAGATATGGTGTTTCATTTTTTTTATTCCCATACGCTCTAAAGACAGCCACACTTCTAAATACAGATACGGCGCTTAATTTTTTCACTCTACGCAACAAAGACGTGATTGCAAACGCTTTACACAAAAATGTGACTCGATTATTTTCCTACCAAATCTGTTATAATGCACTCCAACAACCTTTGTGTTCCTGAAGCAGGGAACACAGTCAGTGCATGTGCGGTCATGAACGACTATGGGGTGAAAGGAATCAACTGACGAACGGGAAACCTCTAAGTTATACTCTCTGAGCCTGCGGTTAATGCATCTTCCTCTCTGCCCACTGTCTCCCGCAAGACAAAGGAATCCCTTTGTCTTGCGGGAGGCTCCGCGGTCGAGTCCCAGTCGGCCGCGGAGCCTTTTTTATCGAATAAAAGAGGCATTTACAGCGCAGCGATTCGAATAATGTCACGTGACCATCATGTGACCCTCTGTCGGACGCAACTCGAACCCGGGGAAAATCACGCGGTTAACATCACGTGCACGTGCGTAATACCAGGAGGCACGTGCGTAATACCAGGAGGCACGGGCATAATACCAGGTGTTGTTAACGCCTGGTATTACGTACGAGGGACGTGCCGAAAAGTGGGCGGGACCTCGATGAGGTCCCATTGGTCAATGGGATGGGAGAGAGGGAAAGGGACCCCGCCCTACTGCGCTGTGATTGGTCGAGACCGGCCTAGGATGGGAGAGAGGGAAGAGGCCCCGCCCTGCGGCTCTGTGATTAGTAAAGACTAGCCCCGCCCCCCTAATAAACAAGGGGGTGAAGGCCCCGCCCCTTTGTTGATTTCCCGTTCCATTGTGTATCATAATACACTACTACAAACAAACCGGAGCGCCCCTAGCGGACTCCACCGGCGCCGCGCATGCGCGGTGGACGGCGCTGTCGCTCATAAATGAATCAAGAAGCGCGCTGTCGCTCATAAATGAATCATTGAATTGCGTTGTTTTCGGCATCGGAGGGAGACCCCGTGCTCTTTTTGGCGTTGTAATTGCTGATTCTACGTCCTCGTAATAATGTCTGACTACTTGAGGGGCTTCAGCAAAATTAACAAGGCCATATTTTGCGTGAATAATGTGACCTGCGGCGATTCATTTCGCGTGGACGCCGCAGAATGGGCACTGAAGTCTGACTCGCACGATGAGATTCTGGTCGCTATTTTCAGTCACGACGTCGCTCGGGTTGCAAAAGCGTGAACCATAGCTGAGATGGTGGACGTCGATACTGAAAACCGCAAGTAGAATCGGGCATTACAAATCGGTGATGGCCACTGGTAACAATGATCAACATCTTCCTGTATCTACTGTTTACACTTAGCCTACTTACCCCAACCAACCCTCAAAAGTGTTTTGAGGCCTGCACTTAGTTCTTATCGCAATTACCTGGTCAAAGTTTGGTTTACGGGCCGCTGTCGTTCGAACGAGCTGCCGACAAAAAAGAGACAAGTTTGAAAGAGCAGACGGCAGTTCGAACGCTTGCGCAATTGATTGCGGGCAAGAAGCACCGCATAACACGTCAACAAACCATTGGAATGTCATGTTGTCGGCGTCTGTATGAGCCTGCATACTCCTTTTGCGTTGGAATTGTCGATTATACGTCCTCATAGCAATGTCTTACCACTTTAATCGCCTGAGAGAAATTATCAAGGCTCGTTACACCGCTAAAGTTTGCGCAAATAAATTGACGTGCGTCGATTCATTCGCGTGAACGCCGGAGAATGGACGCCAAAACCATGATGAGATTCTTCTAGATATTTTCGGTCGCGACGTAGCTTGTGCTGCAAAAGTGTAGAAGTTAGCGGCGATGATCGACGTCGATACTGAAATTCGGAACCGGGAAAAGACCAAGCGTAACAAGTCAGTGAAGGCCACTTGTACCAATGATCTAATAGCTACTGTTTACACTGAGCCTACTTAAGTCTTTTGAAGCCTGCAATTACTTATTATTGGAAGCACCGGGTCAAATTCGGTCTACGGGCCGCTTTTGTTTGAACGAGCAGACGACAAAAAGCAGACAAGTTCAAAAGAGCAGATGAAAGTTCGAACGATCAGGCGGCCGTGTGAATTTCAAGACGCACTGAATCCGCGGGTGGCCCGGACAACTTGGCGGTTTTCTCTCGCTCATGTTGGAACAAAACAAATACACCTGGCGACCACAAAGTTTTGCCCGCACAAACAATCGTAGTTTGACAGCGTCTGGTTTACCCTTTTCACGGCTACTGTCCACGTACCCGGACGAACGGAGTGGGCAGAAACACATGAAAACTGATCTTCAAATCTTTCCAGACTCTTTTGGTACAGCCCCCGTCGCATCACTTTGATGAGAACGCAGGTTTTTTTGTCTGGTTTCTTCTATAAGAACACAAGAATGCATGTCTCGCACGGCGACTTCTGCCCACCGCCCCAGACCGGAAGTGCGCCCGACGCGCCACCACCGCGGCGTGACGTAGGAGAGTCGAGGTCGTGTATAGGATGACCCATACTACGGTTAAGCTTGTATCAGGCTTTTTTCATCATCTTTCCGTCATCAAGATTTTCCACTATAGAAATTAAAAAAAAAAAAAAAAAACTGAGGTAAAGTAGGACAACGGCGAGTAAGCTCTTCGTTGCCTTCCATCGTGTTTTCTTCGTCTCCCGGGCAGAAGAAAACTCTTCGTGTTTATTTGGTTTTGTCTTTTACCCCGTTTCACCTTTTCCAACTTTTTCAAAGTCTCCTGCTACCTGCACAATCAACAAACGTGGTTCCGTAGCCCCTCGATTCGCGGGTCCGCACCTTGCGTAACAGACGATGCAGCTTTGCTTTACTTGTCTGGGCATGGTGCTAGAGTCCACTTCTCCTTTGCAGTGCCCTGCCAACATAAAGAAGGTGGGGGGGGGGGGGCACCTAGAGAGTGCTGAGAGAGAGAGAGAGAGAAGGAGAGAGCCAGTGAACGCGTAAATATGATGTGAGCCTCTGTATTTTTTGTGAGACCGATGGCAACCGCTTCTCCCGCTCTCTTTGCCCTCCCCTCCCCCGGCCTCCAGGGATATTGGTATGAAAGTGAGAACCGATGGACGATGATAACCCGTAATCCCCACTTTTTGTTTGACCGGTCGAGTTTTCGGTCATGAAGCGTCCGTCGTCTCCACGGCCATCCCTTAAAGGGACACTCAAGCGGTTTTTGGAGAAGGTACTTTTTGGTGCGATGGTGTTAAGGAAGTGTCAGTGAATGAGTATCTTCAGTTTTAGAAGGAAGAAACGCCTATTAATCACGCAGGAATAAAATACGTGCGGACTCTTTTCTGTACTTGCGAGGACCAATGAAATTATCCTATGTTTGAAAATTTTGGCGGTCTTTGTAAAGTTTCGCTAAAAAAACAATTTTCAGTTCATTTAAATATGTTGTGCATGATAATTTCTCAAGACGTAAAATATTTCTAGTTTAGAATACGCGATAGCGCAATTATCGTTTCACAAACAAGGGACTACGTTTTCTCCTTGCCTTCCTCCGCGGGGGGTGAATTTCCTGTTCCCCAGGGATGCGCGGAAGCGCACGTATCTCCGCGCGTTGCAGGCCGGTCGTGCCGGTTGCGGGCCGGCCGGCTCCTTATCTATCCGCAAACGTGGCGTCGGTGGTGATCGTTGGAATAGACGGCCTGGTGAACGCTCATCGTTCCGCGTAAAAGCGCTATCCTTGACTGTGAATTTTCGTCGTGTTTCGCTATGATAACCCAGCACGTACTAGAAGGGAAGATCCACCTACTCGTGCGGCGATGTCGTGGCGGCACTCTCAAGACGGCAGAAACGCCCGTGCCGTCGTGTTTGTTTACTTCGACTACAGTGGTGCTTTCTAAGCATTTGTGTCCTCGAACATCGCCCGGGTTTCTTATTTGGCGCATTTCATGCGTGTGCTCAAGTTCAAGGTATTACTGGCGCGTACCGTATAAAGGATACGAATTTTCACGCGTTTTCATCACCGGAGAAAAGTGATTAGTGTTAGCAATCCTGAACGCTCGCAACGTCTATCTGATCACGAAATCATATTTCTACGTAGCTATATCGCTGCTAAGATTACATTGTCTTTTATAATCGTAGAAAAGGCGTGTGGCGATATTTGTACTATTGCAATGACGTGTATTACAGTCGTGGTCGTCCAAGACGGCGCTGCATCTTTTTACTTTATTTTTTTCATTCGCTGTACCCTGCAAGCCTATCAAGAAAAAATAATAAAGCTTTAGACTAGAAAACTGTCTGTCTATATTCTGTTACGGCATTGAGTAGCAGTGCGTCCCCTTTTTTAGAGCGGCCGCTGACACAGCTGATGGCGGCGTACAGAAGCGGTCGCCGTGCCGACGACCCGCTGCGCTTGCTGTAGCGGTTACAGGTGTGTGTACGCGCGGCGCAGAGCGGTCGTTCCGGTCGCTCCGGTTGCAACGGACGCAGTCGTAGGTACGCGCTCGTTGCACATGTCTGAACCAGCCTTCCCCCCGTTCTCCCGAGGTGAAAGTCAACGTGGCGACATCGTTTGACATCACGTACCAGAGGTAACGCTGCGATGTCAAACGTTGGTTTGGTTACGACTTGCCCCAACCGCAAATCGAAGAACGCCCAAAAAGGTCTGCGTTTTGTCGTCCTCGGAACCCGAACATGACTCCAAAGCGCTGCTATCGTCCACATCGCACGTCGGAGTGGCGTCATAGGAAATCATCCCCAGGTCGGCTGTCCGCCGAAGAACTTCAACCTCTAACGGCGTCAGGTCCTCGAGCGTAGAGAACTCCGCCATGATCAAAGCTCGCATGACAAAGAGGTTCGGCCGATGCGGCTACCTCGGGATCACTGCGCGACGCAACGTCGTCCAACGCCATTGGCCCGTGATCCTTTTGATAAGCGTGCGACGACCAATGAGAGTGGTTTCGTTTTCGGATGGATCTGAGGTTTGGCGGCCTTCAATTATAGTTTTATTTAAAAAATAATCACCGTATGACTATACTTTTTGGCTTTTAGGGATACTTAGGGCGCCTAAATTCAGGTGTCATTATCAAAACACGAACTCAAAAACCACTTGAGTGCCCCTTTAATGCGGTGTTCAAAATTTAGTGCATTAGGCTGAACGGAAACATGGAGTTGCAGTGCGTACTTTGCTTGCTAAAGAAACACACATTGTCATCAGCAAGAACAACAAACTCCAATGTACGGAATCACATCAAGGTAAGGTGGGACACCTGCGTTCTGCATTGGCTATACATTGTAACGTTAGAACCAAGCTTCTCTCTCCTTTTGAATAACAGGTGAGACACCCGAGTCAGAAGGGAGCTTTTCTAGATCACTTCTTTAGCTCCGAATTTCCTAACAGATGTGTACACTGCTACTGAGCATGCGCACCGCTAGCTTTGTCTGCACCATTCCAGGAATCAATTCCGGAGGCCGTAAGCTAGCAGGATGGTGGGTGTGGCTGCTTCTTTCGGTGCGTTGTCAGATTACAGGTGAACAGACTGCACCTACAGTCTCTCTCTTACGTACAATATTTTATTTTTACAACGAGTATCATGATACGCACGGTTGAGAAATGAAAAAAAGTTGTTGCTGAACGTTTTTGAAAATATCAAATTGTGTTCTATTGTTTCCTGGATAAGTGTGAGGGAAAAGGTAAAAGTATTTTGCAACTTAACGAGTGAAGTAATCCGTTACTTTTCAACGAAATTAATTTGTAACGGTAACTCATCACATTCCAGGCTCGGTATTCTGTAATTGTAATCCATTACATTTTTAAAGTAATGAGCACAAGTCTTGTTGAATGGCAAACAGCCCTTGCTACCATGTCGTCGGCGGAAAATGCTTCGCCCAGTCCTTCCATGCCTTCTTCGACCAATCACCTGACAAAACCCGCTGTCCGGCGAGATTTGACAACATTTTTTTTCCGTATCGCGTGAGACACATCCCTTCTGCCGTCTTTGTGATGGAGTTCATTGCGTGGCATACCCATTCGTTACTGAAGCACAGCCCTTTCAACATCGGGTCGAGCAAATTCGCACACTCATGTGGTGGACGGCGAACGAGAAGCAGAATTTCTGCTACTCTTAACTTTTCGACCGTTGTCAAGGCAGAGTTTGGAAGGGCGTGTTCCACTTGTTACTTTGAACAGGATTTCATGGACGTCAGAAAGAAACAGCAGCGTCTGACTCAGCCTCGGATATTGCACCTGGAACTGACTGCAACACATAGAAGGTGCTTTGCACATCTCGCCAAATGTAGTATTTATCTAATATCCTTGTTATTATTTTTCTGCTCACTTGAAGCTCCGCAGCGTTTGCAGTTTCCTGTAAATCTTCTTTGTTCTTCAGTAGCCTTCCAGTCACACCGAAATGCCCGCCCAGCGAGTTTCAGTAACGAGAGCGAAAACCTTGCCGGTTCCAATTTTATCCGCAACCTTCAAAATCTCTCCTGCGATGTAGTCTCTTTTGCGCCTGTGATCTTCTGTCTCCACGGTGCTGCAGAAAATAGGTTTTGTTGTTGCCAACACAAAGTTCAAGATGCTGTCGCCCCGCGCATTGGTCAAGCTGTCTGTGATTACAGTGATGCAAATACCGGTGTTGACTTTCTCTTCCAACTGCGTTATCACTCGGGCATACTCGGCCTCTAAAAGTCGTCCACCTAGAGAGTGCCGGTAAAGTGGCAAGAATGCGGGCCTGACGAGCTTGAGCGCTTCTCACAAGCCTCTGTTTTTCGTAACTAATAAAGGCGTTTCGCTAGCTTATATCGCTCGAGCAAAGTGCCTCGTCAAGCCTGTTTGGACACTCTTGCGTCATTCTATCAACGAACGGTTCTATAGAAGTTCACAGCTTTACACACATGTCACCATTATTTTTAGAGCTTGGGTTTTCATTTTCCACAGGTTCATGCTCTGATCGTAAAACTTCCACAGATGGACTCCTGGACCGACATGACAGAGAGTCTTATCTTTTCGGGTTGTCGATGCTGCAGGCCTTATTTTCGGGGGCACTTCGAACACCTTGCGATGTGCAGTCGCAAGCGGGTTGCGTTGGGAAATTCGAATTTGGCAAAGACAACTCTCCACACCACTGGCCCTTTACCACTGTTCAGCACGTCAAAGTTCTCCCACCCGTCGGAAAGCGGCATCACTATGGCGCACAGAGCACAGTTTTGACAGATTCAGGACGAAAGTCCAAACCCGCGAGAAGGATTCGGGAGAGATTTTAGAAGCGGTGCTGGGAAAGCTAAAGCGATATAGCTGCCCCGGCTGGCTTCTCCACGGCACACAGCACAGTTTTGACAGATTCACTGTCCACGGTAAGTGTCCACACCCGAGTACGATGCTCAAGGCTTTTACTAATGGGATGGAAAGCTAAAGTGATATGGCTCCTTCGGCTGCCCGTCAAGACTGCGAACGGCACTAAAGGCGGGAACGAAAAACTGCGGCTGTGCTATCGTGTGTTGCCAGATCAGTAGTCAAAGCTCACCGTAAAGTGGCTCTGAAAGAATATTTAAGCATCTACCTTTTTTGCGGTTTACGTCTCTTGGGGTTCGGGCAAGCCAGCGGGCACAGAGAGAGCAGCTAAATATCAGTGTGTCAAATATTAACCGGACGACACGGAAACCTCCTTCATTTATGGGGGCGAATTGCGGTGCCGAAATCACGCGATATGAGGTCTTTGGCCCTGGACTTACTACTGGTTAGAGCCACTAAAAAGTTCATTTTTAGTCATATACAAAATATTTGTGGCGCGATCCATTCAAAATATTTATAAAAGTTTGATTAATACTTGTGTTTGGGGCGAAGTGGTTCATAGTGATTTAAAAGGTTAAAAATCGCAAACAAAACAAGGAGAATGGAGACACAATCCGAGCCTTAGATTCTGAAAAAAAAAAAAACACGTGGCAGTTTAGGGTTAGCCGTCATCCACAGCTCCACCCGGACACTAGCTTTGGAGGACCTTTTTTTTTGTACGAAGCTCGGATGAAGATATTCAAGTGTTTAGAAAGGAGTCTAAAAATGCCCTCTCGGCGTTCTCTGTAGATGTTGAGTACCTTTTTTAGTTTGTGCCTCACGACGGGTTACTCCGAGCTATTCGGAATAAAATAGACGAGTCGGGAGAGGTCAACTTTCAAAGTTCTGCTAGCATTAGTAGCAAACATTTTTTGAGTTGATGGTCTTTTATACTCAGTTAATGCCGTCAGTTAGAATGAGAGTTTCTGTGTGCAGAAATCTGGTGTTTGTATGGGCTCGTCGGTTGCTTATATTTTGTGTAACACATATTTTGAGACAATGAATAGGCGCATTTCGGAATGCCTACCTGATTTGATGTAGTTAAAGTGTTCAGATATGTTGGCAAATGTGTTTTAATTTAAGGCACAAATTCGGGTTTGAATGAGGTTGTTGCTGGGATCGTCGATGTTTTTAAAGAAGCGTCAGGTGGGCTTACGTTTACATGGGAAAAGCCCGTGCTGAACTGCATTCGTTTTTTGGACCTTACGATCTTGTTTTCCGATGGCCATGTTTGTTTGAAGTATAGCCCGCGTTCCACGAAAAGCCTTGCTTCTTTCAAAAGTGCACATTCCAAACTGGTTAAGAGAGTTATAGCGTTAACATGTCTTCTGGCAGCTCTTGTAAAAAGCTGCCAACATGAGATGGACATCAGTTTTGCTCAGCAAGTAAAAACATTAAAAACGCAGGGTGCACACGTAACCTATATTCCAGCTGCTGTGAGAGCTCGCTTCAAAAAATAAAAATACTCACTTACAAGGGGGCAGCCAGAAAAAAAAGCAGAAAAACGTGTACATGTGATTCCATATTGGCACAAAGTGTCTCACAACATTAGAAAGATACCTAGCAGATGCAATGTAAATGTTCTTTTCTCGGCCCCTTGCTAACTCTTGAAAATCTCTCGAATGCTTACACGGCAGAAAAGAGCACTCGGCTCGAAGGAACACGCAGTACAATACACTGAATGTGTCCCCAATGCTGTATACGAGATACCATTAAGCTGTGAAAAAGTTTTATTTCGGACAAATTGGCCGCTGATCTAACGATAAGGCACGGGAACATAATATTTCTGTGCGCAACAGCGCGAGAGACAACATTGCTGACCACTGCAGGCGATGTGCTAACTGTAAGCCTATTTTGTCTGCAAGAAAGTTTTTAAATAAATCAAAATATAAAACCGAGAGAGTGAGAGAGATTATAGAGGCGTTTTGCATCAAAAGGAAGGATGACAACTGCGTTAGCATGCCTTCTTTCTTTCTTGTTAAAAAGAAGGGACTCATCTACATATCAGCCTATGAGAGTGAGGATTGGTTGTTGTGTGGGTCTGGCAAACAATTTTGTGTTTAGAAATGACAATGCTTTTTTCTAATAAAGTCAGTTGTGAGTTCGCGCCGTCCTGTCGTCTTTGTGTCCTTAATCTCCTTGTTTTGTTTGCGCTTTATAGCCTTCTCAATTATAATAAAAGTAGTTTTTGTTCAATATTTTAGTTAAAAAACAAACAAATGCAGATTATAAAATACAAAAACCAGAAATCCCCCTTCGACATACACGCCACCAAGCGGTGGGAAAGGCGGCGCATACTACCCAGGTAGCACACTCGCTTGGTTTAGCTGGGGCCAGGGTTGGCACTTAGTTGTGATAGCTTAGCCACGACTGCCCAGTGTTGCGACCGAGGAGTTCCCCAGGCAGCCTCAGGCAGGGCCAGGCGAGGACAGGAACCGCAGGCCGACTCCAGGCAGGGACATCAGGAGACGGGAGGGTGTCTCGCGATAAACTCTGTTTTAATTACATATGTACACAAGTTTCTTGTTCGTCGGAGAGCACCTTTGCGGCCTCTCGTGTGCTTTTTTTATACAGTCGCTGTTGATGTTCCAGCGGTTGGCAGCCAATGGTGGCCGAACTGCCAACGAACGTCATGTTCAGGCCCCGCCCCCCCTCATCCTCTCGAGCGCGCACACACATACACGCACCCCAGGCAGCACACGATATTGGGCCAACATTGGAATTGATGGGACAAAGAACGGCCCAACAATGGCCCAACTGAGCCATGTGTTTACCAATATTGGAATTACCTGGACCAATAATGGACTATCATAGCCAATGTTTTTCCAATATTGGTGATGCACTTTAATAAGCTGTCCAATATTGGACTGTGAAAGCCAATGGCTTGCCAATGTTGGATAAATGCTGGCATAACCTGTCCAATATTGGACTGCCAAAGCCAATGCCTTTCCAATATTGGATATATACTGGCATAACCTGTCCAATATTGGACTGTCAAAGTCAATTGTTTTCCAATATTGGATATATGCCGGCATAAGTTATCCAATATTGGACTGTCAAAGCCGATAGGTTTCCGATATTGGATATATGCTGGCATAAACTGTACAATATTGGACTGTCAGAGCCAATGGCTTTCCAATATTAGATACATGCCAGCATTAGCTGTCCAATATTGGACTGTCAAAGCCAACAGCTTTCCTATATTGGATATACGCCGGCATAACCTGTACAATATTGAACTTTCAGAGCCAATGTGTTTTCCAATATTGAATATACGTTGGCTTAAGCTGGTTAATATTAAACTGTCAAAGCCAAGAGTTTTCTAATATTGGTGATGTCTTGGTATAGGCTGGTCAATATTGGTACTGCCATAACCAATGGCTTATCGATATTTACGTCGCCTAGGCTATAGACCCGCGAACCTCTTTTTTGCATTGCAGAAATAGGAAATTGGAAAAGAGTCATTCATGAGCTCGCTCGGGCGAGAATTTTATTTAGCCAACTTCATGGGGCGTACGTCGCCGGCGCTTTATAACCGCAATCACAAATACGTCCTTAGCTGCCTATAGGACTATTGCAGTTTTTTTGCTGGCTGCTCTCCATTCGCATTGCCTTACCTCGGCGTTGACAACTTAACTCCGTTTTTTTAGATTTAAGTATTTTTGTCTTTTCCAATATATTTTTTATATATACGTAGCGTTAACGTTTTCTCTTTGTCCGTGCCCCTGTCATGTTTGTATTTCTTTCTGCGTGCTCTATTTTTTTATATATAATGATTCTGTGCATATTTAGTCATTGTCGACTCAGGTGTCAACAAACATAAAGCCGCCGCTTACGCCGCAACCGAAGTGACTCTCAGTTTTACGAGAGTATATCGCGATATAAAGTCATATATTAAACTTGAGTGAAGTCTCGAGAGGGTTGCTTCGACTGCCAGTGCACATGTCATCAGGGTAGGCAGAGCAACGACGTAGCTATCGCGACGCGAGAGCACACTGCGCCTCGATGTGGCCGGCCGCGCTCGCTCTGCGGAAATGTGAGCATGGGACTCACGAGCCTCGTTAGCTTACTGAAGCTGCTAGACCCGACTTTGTTGTCGCGAATCGTTTGCCCTTCGAACGGTCGCGAAGCCGTTGCGCTCGGAGTACCCTACCAAGCATCTTTCAGAAACCGTTCGCGCAGCATCGCAACCTTCTGTCGGCGAGCGTGGGCGATTCATCGTGTGCTGCTCGGGCTGTCTTTTATGTGTAACTCTTTCGTAAAACAATTTGAAGTTTAAAAACGCGAACCTAACAGCGTACAAACAGTTTTAAATTTATTGATAAAAATATATTTATATACTTATAGATATATTTGTGTACATCGAGCGCAAAAAATAGTCGCGCTTAGTTCTTCATTACATTATATTATATATTTATATATTATTATATTTACGTTATATGACGTAAAACATACTGTCTTCAAACTTGCCCCGTTTAGAACCACTTTTGGGCTGGAGAGCTTTAGAAGTTCAAAAGCTGACCTTCAAAGAGCTGTCCTGTTAAATCGGTATTGACAGCAGGGTAGACGCTATGCGTGTTTAAGGCCAATCGTGTCTCCGGTTATGGTCACTTGACTACGGTCTCGAAGCTGGTGATAAGGCAGAGCACGGAACCTGCCTAAAGCCCAAGGTCACGCATAACATCTACTGCACTATCAACCTTGGGTAGAAGTGACAAATTCTCTTGCTGCGTTCATTGTTGAGATGCCCCTGAAGATTAGCCTTTTGTAAGCGCACCCCACCCCCGTTCTGGCCTGCTTGCTTTGTCCTCCTTCTCTTTTTTTCTCTCTCCCTAAGCTGAAGGCGCGGTAGACGGTCCGTACTCGCCGGACCAATGAACCGTACACGTTTTATCGCTTGAGTTCGCTCTCTGTGCGCGGGTAACGGCAGAAGCGTGATCACGTGGTTTGACGGATGACGCATTAGCCGTTGAAAAACTCGGAATGCCTGCGTCGCGAAGACCGGACCTAGTTTCGCGTGTGATGCGGCCTGCGGGGTGCGGGCCCGCTGTGGATTTCGCTTCTGTGGTAAATGGTATCTCGTTCGAAAAGTCCCACCCGTGTCGATTTCTTCATAGAAGCCCAAGACATTCTTGTGAATCGTTTAGTGTTCGGTTCGGCAAATGGCAACGTGTGCTACATCGTGTTGAATCTTCACGGATCATTTCCTTCTGGTTTTTGTGTTTGAGGGGTTTTTCTGCAGTTCCCGTGTTTACATATATGTCGGATTGCATCTTTCAAGTCCGGTATTTTCAAAGTAAGTGCGCTGCAACCTACTTGGTGATCATTGTCCGCTCTTGTATGGGTAATCTTCCGGATAACCTCTAGAATTGGGCAGGGCCTATCTCCTGGCAGCCGTTAGAATAAGTTTCCCGCAATCTTACCGACAGTCGCCTGCCATTATCTGTCTGAAATAATGTCACAACTGCAGGTAGAATGCTGACTTTTTTATTCTCCGTGCGTTTCGCGAAAACACGTTTCGGGGCCACCTTTTCGTCGACATTTTTGTTTCATCGACACGCGTTACGCGAATTGCGCGCTGTAGGGGCATTTCGTCGTGCGTGTATTCCTGAGGCGCAACGTTTCCTTGACATGCGTTACGCGAATTGCACGCTGTAGGTGCATTTCAACGCAAGTGTATTCCTGATGCGCGTGCTCACCGAACCAGCCCACCCTTTCACGCCGCTTCATGCCAAGTCTGAAGCTGTTCATTGCAAAAAAAAAGAAAAGAGAGAAAAAGACGTATTTTGAGTTTTTTTTATGAAACATCGCGTGTTGATGAAACGATCTGTCTATGGAATGTCGTTCGATGAACTGATTGCACCGCCAATGAAGGGCGAATAGCGGTAGAATTTGGGGGAAAAAATTCTTCCAGCTGCCGGGAGACTGGACACTCCACAATAATTACCCCGGTTTGTGTTTACTTTGCAATCTTCTTAGTTGTATCACAGTTGAATAGTACCTCTTCACATATTACAAATTGCTGATTTTGTGCCTGTCTACATAATAAGCTGTGTGTAATAAACTTTTTGAAGATTTTAAAACAATCCCTTGTGTCTGTCTACCTTCCTTTTTGCAAACAACTTGGTGAATGCACTTGCAAAGAGCTGGGCGAGTGCAACGATGGCCAAAAATCAGCATAACGGCCAACATTGGATCGGGTCGCGCTTCCAGTGTTGTCCAATATTACGCCGGTTTTCGCCAATGTGGGAGCACCTTGGCTGGAACCATGGTTTAGCAATGGCCCAACATTGGCACCAATGATTGGGCCGATATTGGCTGGAACGAGGGCTGAACAGTGGCCCAACATTGGCACCAATCACCGGGCCAACGTTGGAAAGGGTAGCGCTTCCAATGTTGTCCAATATTGCGGCCGGTCTTTGCCAATGTTAGGCCAACGTCGGACCTACATTGGTGTGCTGCCTGGGACACACTGCAGCGTCGGACGGGCTTCCCAATCCGGCGCCGGGGCATTCTTGACCTCGATAAGCCGCGCCAGGAGTCGGTGACGAAGGGTCCCCTGTCAGCTCGTGAGACGTTGACCGTGATGGAGATGATCCCCTCATTATGCGGCGTTGTGGCTCGGGAAAGGTTTAGCGGGATAATCCGCAAGTGGCGCCGGACGAAAACTTGAGCCGAACGTACTCGGCCGGAAGTCCCGCCGCCGGCGTCGTCCCCCGGAATCTTCTCCCGGTAGGGCAGCTGGTTCATGGATCGACTGACCCCCGCAGCCAGAGAGAAGAGTCCGGCTCAGCTCCGCTCCCAGGTCTGGCGGCGTGCACGCGGCGCCGGGCGACGTGTTCTGTCAACAACGGCTCAGACGGCCGGTCGCCGATCCTAAATGCGAAGGCCAAACCCCGCCGGGTGGACAAGAAGGGGAGGCGAAGGAAGGACGTGACCTTCGCCAAGGCCTATCGCAACACCAGCTATTTACGTCTGTATGCCAGCCTGGCGTTTCATAAGCTTTCCTTGCTCCAGAAAGCCACGGAAGTGCCAGGTGGACGTCTTCCCTGGTTGACCAATCAATTTCCTTGGTCATTGATGGCCAGTGTAAACAGGCCGCTGCCAGTATTTGATGTACCCTGGCTGCCTATTGATTTTCCTCGGTTAGAGGTGGCCAGGGTAGCAATGCCTTTGCCAAGCTTTGGGGTTCCATGGTGGTTCGCAGGAATTCCCTGGTCCGCTCAACACAAGAAACAGCCAATATTCGGGCATGTTGCCAGATCGAAGATAGTGTGAGCCAAGGAATGTCAGGGAATTGCCGCTATGCAATGTTCCGTGGCTCAAGCTCGTATTTTATCGGACCCAGAATGCCCGCTGAAAGCCACTGTTACGCTATAGTTCGGTTAACTTTTTCCGTTTTTTTTAAAATTCGTATGAGCGTTCTCTTAACATATTTTTGGTGCTTTGTGGCACAAGCCCTCGCACTAGAAAGCGACGTTTATTGCAAGAAGTCTGTTTTAGCTAGAAACATAAAAAAGAACACGTTTTCCCCATTAAAAAAAAACACAATTTGAGAGCAGTTTGGATATGAACGGGCCACACCCAAAATGAACTGGTTGTAGTGCAATGGACCTCTTGGCGAATATGTGCTGCCACCTAGACACGCGACTGGGTTCGAGGCTAAGTGGCGAGAAAACAACGCGCGCGCAAGGCCTCTCCCACCCGTTCCACACCCAAAACGTCAGCTACATCCTGTTCACCCATTGAGGCGCTGTGACCTAGATACGGCTGCCCCAAACTCGCCTTTGTCCCTATCGTGTGTAATCTTCCGCTCCGAAGTCGACAGAACGAAACCATCTTCCCTCTCTGCTCCGCCAGTAGGAAGAGGGAGAGGGTACTGGATTCATTTACTCTCGAACCGATGTTTCTGCAAAAGGTCCATTGTACCGGAGAAATTGGAAATCAAACTGTCGAAATCGGTCGAACTCGAACTTTATAATTTTCCCGCTTTTAACCGCGGCCTTTATCTACCCTGGCTTGCATGGAGAAGCCGCTTCAAGCGGAAGTGCCCGAGACGGGGAGCCTCTCACGTGATACTGGAAAAGCGCGGGAAAGATCCCGCACCCTCCAGATGAATCACGCGCCTGGAATGCGCCAGTGTCCCGGGACCGGAGATGATGCAGTCTCCCCGCGCGCAGCGCAGAGGCCTTGAAAGAGGAGAGCTGCCACGTGCAAAGACAGGGAGCGCGCGGGCCAATCAGCGTGACCCTCACGTCCGCTCGAAGCGCCAGTTTTGAGACGGCGGCGGCGCAGTTCCGAAAATCAAAAAAAGAAAGAAAATCGGGTTGCGTTGCGTTGTGAATTGCGTTGTGGGTGTCATCTACAAAATTCCATTGTCATGCGAACGGGTTTACATAGGACAATCGGGACGCTGCGTCAACGAAAGAATGCGTGAGCATGCCAATTCCCTGCGGTCAATGACCGGAGGTCACTTGTACGTACATTGCAGAGACTGCCAGTGTCACCCCGTCTTTCAAAATACCTTAATCATTTCAGGGGGCGCACAAAAGTGCAAAGAGAGGTGCTGGAGGCGCATGCTATCGAAAAAGCTGGCGCGGGGCGCTGCGTCAGCCAACCTTCTGTTTATTTTCACAAAAAAGAGATAGATTTTATACATGACCGGTGAGCGACACGCCATTGGTTATTTCGGCGTTGGTTGGCTTTGTGGTGTTTTCTTGTTTGAGCCGTTTTTAATAAAACTTCAGTTGATAGTCAGCGCTTGTCCTGTGCTCTTCTCTCGTCGTCATCGTGTTTTTGTGCGCTGTTTCCAATCTCCGAAGTCATGAACCAACTCGCTCGCATCGCCACATTAATAAAGAAAATGGGATCTGGCGTTAGTGGCGCGAACTCGGGTCTTTGTTCGCGCTGCTGTTCTGCTAGGGGAGGTTACAAGTTGCTGTGTTTGAATAAGATAGTTTGCCGGTGCCTTGAGTGCTGCCTCTGCCGATGGTTCACGTGGCTGATGACGTCCTCCACCTGAGTTCCACTCGCTCGTGGGCGAAATGGCTGCATCCCAGTACGGCGTGTTCGGAATTCGCTCCGTATTCATTGCAGCGGGGGCACTGGCTCTCTGTCTCGGCGCCAGCGAGCCAGTAAGCAGGCAAGACCATTTGGGTTAATTTTCATAATTAGATGCATGTGAAACCAACCCTTTTACACCCCAATTTGGAACAGCCTAGCTAGTAATACAACCGCCAGTGTATACATTCAGCTTAAAAGATTCTCTACCGCTGTGGTTAACCACTGTGGTAGAGGTTCCTGCTGTTGTTTCCCTTTCCTGCCTTCCTAGTCTGTCGCCCGCTATGCAATTGCACGAAGGCTGAACCGCGTGTAAGAGATTAAGCGAGCGACGAGAGTCAGCGACGAGCGCTGGAGATTTCCCACGGTCGCTTGTGGCATCGCTCGGTTTTTGGATTTCTAGAAATCGTCGCTCATCGCCTTGGTCGTTGCTCCCGCCGCTTTCGTGCGGTTTGCCGCGTCGCGCGAGTGACCGAACGACAGTGAAGCTTATCGTCGTTGCTTGTCTCGTGGCTCGTCAGATGGCATACATGCGGTTTCTACTTAATTGCCGCGAGACTGGCACCATATGTACGATGGACACACGCTTCAATATTCCCTCTCATACTGTTTATGATAGTGCATATTTTTTTTACTCGTGGCATTAGTTACATACCGTTTTAGAACAGACGGGGGCAAATAAATCTGCCGTGGTTCTATTCACTGATGTGTATTCTTTTTTCAGATGCCTTGGGGTACTACGTTAGCCACCACCGGAACCCCGACACTCATGAAGATGTGGAGAATCTCTCCAACCGCCTGGGAAACATGAATAATATCATGCCAATTTTTTTTTTTTGCATTGTACATATGTTTTTATGATTAGTTTTGCGGCGTGCAGTATGTATTTTTTTGACGTTGACAGAGGTAGAAACAAGTACGACACAAGGAGCGCAGACTTCCAACTGTTTATTTGGCGCAGACAAAACAGTATATATAACAGCAGTAATCGGGTTGCGGCGAAATAATTTATTTCTACAAATCATAAACCAACTAGCCCGCCAAAAGGTGTTACTTGTCTTTTTTTGTGGAAATAAATTGAATTTTATTAATTTACGACGTGTGTTGTCAATATGACCAGTTATACTGGTTTAACTGCATGGTGAATTTCTATTTTCTAGCCAAGCTTGGCTGACCACCCGGCCACTAACCTGGCCCATGCTGTATATACAATAAAGAGCCAAGCTTGGGGTACCAGGGAGCTTCCCGCCTGGCCCAGGCCTTAATTCCAGTGGTGAGCCAGTCCATGGCTACACAGGGAACTGCCGGTGGTCGCCAGACTGGCATACCAGGATGGGGCTGCCTAGCGCCATGGTGCAAAACAATCTAGGCCCAGTGAAACTCCCCCGGCTACCCCGTCGGGCTCAAGCTTGAGCCTGTCGTAATGTGCTGCTTGGGTAGAAAGTTGTGTAATCAGGCACCGACGAACGGAACGCGTAGAAAGGTCCCGGATTTACGCGGCGGCGCTGCGGTTGTATACGATCTCGAGGGTCCGACCGCTTCAGAGCTTTCCCAAGGCACTCGGCCAGCAGCTTTGGCTTGCGGTCGGGCCGTTCGGCAGTATGGCAGCGCGAAGTGGCTCCCGTTCTGAACTGATTTTTACCCCGTGTTTGCTGTTGCTTGTGTCCAATGATGTATCATGCCTAATTAGTGTTCAAACACGCAGGAACTGCAATGCGAGCCGCCCTGGCTGCCCTATTCATACAGCCTATCCAAAACATGCTTTAGTGGCGCAATCTCGAGCCGTTGACCCAGACTGTGGCAGCCGTGAGCGCTCGCTGAGCTTACTACCCCTCCTCTAGTTCACGGCCACTCAAGCGACCAAGGACGTCATGAAGGAGGCCATTTTTGCTTTTTTTATTTTTTAAATTGCCTATAACTTTTAAAATCAAGCGCAATCCGAGAAAAATAAAGTTTTCTTAAGTTACTACGTAGAGTGCGCTAAGGTCCCGGGTAAATTAAAAAAAAAACGATGTCTTGCAGGGTCCCTTTAATTGACAAAAGTTGTATACCCTCTGTCGCTATATTTCGAATCATTACTGAATTATACCTGTTGAGAGAATTTTCCGAATCTTTTCGCAATTTCTGGAGAAAAACTTGTTTTTAGGTCGTTGTTTTTTTATCTCTTCTAAAAATTCCGGAAATAATTATGTCTATTGAAACTAAACATTCGAGAGAAATGTCTCGGGTTGGGAAATGCAATAATGAAAATATGGCAACCAACCAATTCCTAAACATGTAGGAGTGCTACGTTTCGAAACGACTTGGTTCATCGTCAGGGGTGATTGTGGCCGTTGAGGAGCGGCGTTTTTCGGTCTTCTTTGTCTTCTCTCAGGGATGTAGCGCATTTCTCGATTTCGTTTACGAATATGGCGAAGCCCGTTCACATACACTGTTGGTAAAGCACCAAGGTACCTATTTATGTTGCCTTGCGCCGTTTGAATGTGCCAGGACTCAATTAAAAGCCTATGTCGGTTGTTAGTCTCTGCGTCGATAATGCTGGTGTTGTCGAAATCAATACGGTGATATTTGACATCGCAGCACTCAGCGACTGCGCTGCGCTCGTGGTCAAGCTTGCGAACGTTGTGTTTGTGTTGGCGTATTCTTTTATTAAAGTTCTTTGTCTCGCCGATGTAAGTGGCTGGACAATCTGCACAAGGGATCTTATAAACCACGCCTTGCGTTTTTTATTTTATTTCAGAAGACGATCCTTTGGGCGGGGCATGAGTAACCCAAGCGTCGTAGGCTTTTCATCGAGTCCTGGCACACACAAACGAGGCCAGGAAACATAAATAGGTGTCTTGGCGCTTTACCAACAGTGTATGTGGACGGGCTTCGCCATATTCGTAAAAGAAGATCGAGAAATGCGCCACATCCCCGACAGAAGAAAAAGAAGATCGAAAAAGCCGCTCCTCAACGGCCACAGTCGCCCCTGGCGATCAACCAAGTCGGTTCTGTGACAGTTCTATCAAGGGAGCTGCAGGTGACTAGGGCGGTAGCCGCACGCGAAGGGACTGGCTGGTGTAGAGCCAGAAGAAGAGAAGGACGACGGGGCTACGAGGGGCTTGGCAAGTGCTGCTGTTCCGGCGAGCTATAAACCATATTTTGTTATCTTAACAACTGGCGACGAGATTAAGACTACGAACCATGTTATTATAACAGGTATTTGACCGGGTTCCGGCGAAATCTACCGCGAACATCATGTCAGAGTTAGAGCCATTGACGGGGGAAGGTGGTCAGGAATGGGAAGAGTATGTAGAGATTGTGGATCAGTTCTTTATCGCGAACAACATCGTCGTAGACAAGCAACGAGCCCTGTTTCTGAGCAGCTGTGGCAGGCCAACGTACTCACTACTGCGCAGGCTGCTGGCACCTATGAGACCTTCGGAGGCCCCTCTCGCCAGAAGTCTTGAGTTGCTGAGAGAGCATTACTCCCCGCGACCGTCGGTGATTGTGCAACGGTATCATTTCTACTGCCGCGTACAAGACATTGGGGAAACTGTGGAGGAGTTTGTCGTTGGCCTGCGCCAATTGGCGGACCGCTGCGAATCCGGGGCGGAGTTGGCGAACAACCTTCGGGACCGCATCGTGCACGGCATCAGGAAGGAGGTGAAGCGGAGGAGGCTACTGCAAGAGCCTAACTTGACGTTGGATCGGGCGGTAGAGTTAATCACAAGCATGGAAGCCGCCGTAAGAGGTGCTAACAGATCACCGGCCGAGTGAGCGGGACAGTCGAGACAGCGGTGGACGGCGTGACAGCACCGTCGACATCGGCGCAGTCAGCGGAAGAGCGACGCAGCTGTTTCCGTTGCGGCGGCAAGCACCGGGAATCAACGTACAAGTTTGTAAATTGTGTTTGTTTCAAATGCCGACAACGAGGTCATATATCAAAACTGTGCCAGTACAAGACGAGCCTCGAAAGCAGAATCAGCAGCAACGACAAACATCGCGAAGGAAAAACGAAGCAAACGCTGAACTCGACTCAGACACCAGCGAACCGTCCGGTGCACGTCATGGAAGCTCAAGACAGTGAAGAGTCACATTCGAGCGTCTTGGGGGACCTCTGGCCGTTAAACCCGAGCGATAAAAATAGCGCTACTGGGAAACGGCCGAAAAGCGGCACCAGAGATCAAGGACCCGCCAATTTTCGCAGAAGTGACGATACAAAGAAAAACTGTACAAATGGAGCTGGACACCGGAGCTGTGTTTTCGGTTAAGGGTGAGACTGAGTTCGAAAGACGGTTTTCAGATACCATCATCGAACCATCAACCGTTAAACTGCGGGGCTGCTTCGGTCAGCTGGCTGCCGTAGTCGGCAAGGCGATGGTCAGGGCGGAGTTTGGCGGGAAAGCTGAGCTACTACCTTTGTTTGTTGTACGAGATGGTTTCCGGGCTCTTCTGGGACGGAACTGGGCAAGGGCTTTCAACATGCCTCTAGATCAGCTCGTCAATGTGCATCAGGTGAGCAGCACTGAAGTGTTGGCAGGCAGATTTTACTCCGTGTTTTTTGAAGGATTGGGGACGCTGAAAAGAATAAAAGCAGCTATCAGCGCACCGGAGGGAAGCAGACCCAGGTTTTTCCGACCGCGAACTGTACCTTTTGAGTTGCACGACCTGGTAGCGCAAGAGTTGCAACGCTTACAGCGCGACGGGATTTTGACCCCCGTACGAACGTCAGAGTGGGCGGCGCCTATCGTACCTGTACTAAAGAAGGATGCTAGGATACGAATTTGTGGCGACTTTAAACTCACAGTCAACCAAGTGGCTATTACAGAAGTGTATCCGGTACCGAGACTGGAAGAAATGTGGGCGAAGCTTGCTGGAGAACAACGTTCTCTAAGATAGATCTCCGCGATGCGTACCAGCAGATTGAACTGGAGCCGGTAGTTAAGAAGTTTGTCACAATTAACACGCAGTAAGAACTGTTTCAATACAACAAGCTGCCTTTCAGACTAGCGTCGGCTCCCGCCATATTTCAAAGAGAGATGGAAAATCTTCTACGAGATTGTAACGGCACCATTGTCTATTTGGACGATATCTTGGTCACAGGGGCAACAGAAAATGACCACCGCCAGAGTCTGGAGGCAGTCTTAAAGATGTTAAGTGAGGCCGGGTTGAAACTCAAACTGGCAAAGTGTTCACTTTTCCAAAGAAGTGTGGAATATTTGGGACACATTTTTGGCGCTGAAAGAATTCACCCCGCACCCAAAAAAATCGTAGCGGTAATCGAGGCGCCAGAACCTTCGAATATCAAAGAACTACAGCGCTACCTTAGATTACTAAACTTTTACCGAAAGTTTATGCCAAACGTGTCATCGGTGTTGCATCCCCTACATAAACTGCTGAAGAAAGGGGAGGCCTGGAGTTGGGGTCCTGAGGAACCAGCGGCGTTCAATACAAGCAAAGCGATGTTGACGTCTGCATCAGTGCTTGTGTATTATGACCCGACTCAGCCGGTGGTACTATGCTGCGATGCGTCACCACATGGCGTTGGTGCGGTATTGGCTCACAGAACAAGCTCCGGGGAAGAAAGGCCTATTGCTTTTGCATCCAGGCGCCTAACCGCAGCTGAGAAAAACTACAGCCATCTAGATAAAGAGGCCCTAGCCGTAATATACGGAGTGACAAAATTTAATCAATTCGTGTGGGGTCGACAATTGGACATTTGCACAGACCACAAGCCATTGCTGGGTCTTCTAGGACATGGCCGGGGAATCCCACAACAGTGCTCTCCTCGAGTGCTTCGATGGGCGGTAACGTTGAACGCTCACTGCTATCGACTGGTATATCGAGATTGTGAAAAGCAGCTGAACTTACAGAAAAGGGGGGGGGGGGAGGAGAGAAAGGAGGAAAAAGCATCTGATCGCTGGACTACCAACTATTTATTAACCCTCGGCTTCTTCTTCTACTGGTCTGGTGGCTGTCCTTTTTACGTCTTCTTCTTTTTCCTTTTTCTTGATCTTCCTCTATCTTCATGGGCATTTTCGTCTCGCAGGAACTTCTTTTCACTTGTTTGTAGGGCAATGGATGGTGAACTAACGCAGTTGTCTTTTTGTTGATCTATGGCTAAGGCCTCAAGTAGTTCTCGGGCGAACCGATCTTTGTGGTGAGCTAGGATGCTTACCGTTTCAAGCTTAGCCTTACACATGCATTCTCTACAATGAGCTGCTAGATGTCCAGGTGCAGCCAGGTTTCTTAAGTTTGCGGCATGTTCTCGCGTGCGGTCATTTATACAACGTCCCGTTTGCCCGATGTAGCTACGTCCACATGACAATGGTATGTTGTAAACTACTCCTTTGTCGCATGGAACGTATTCTGTCTTGTGTTTGGTGGTACACCTGCCCGTATTGTTAACCTGGGCTAGGTTGACCTCCTGCACATTGCGTGTGCCTTGTTGGGTGCCGAGCATATGATATTTATGCCGTGTCTGCTTGCGATCTTTTTTAACCTGTGAGTTACCCCATGTATGTATGGGACCACCGCAAAAGGTGAACGGGAGATCTGCTTCGGTGGATCAAGGTCAGTGCGTTGAGAAGTTCTTTTTATGTTGCGGCAAATCTTTTCACAAATGGAGGCCAGGAAGGGTTTCGGATATCCGGCCTCTTGAAGCCTGGATGTTTGGGTTTCAAAACTTTTTACCATCTGATGGGGGCAGGTCTTCCTGAGGCTGGCTGAAAGAGCTGCAGTAGCGACCCCTTGTTTTACAATTTTGGAATGTTCGGATTCAAAGCACTTCATATCTCCAACACAAATGTTCTGTTTGGAAGTTCAAGGCCAAATCAAGAAACCGTATGGAATTATCAACAGGGGGCTCGTAGGTGAATGTGAGCCCCATGCAGCTTGTCTGGAAATGCCTGAGGGTGGTGTGGAGGCATCCGTCTAGTGATTCATCAACTCCAGTTGTGCATAAAGTAAGAAAATCGTCAACATACCTGAAAATAGCGGCAACTCGCGGGTCTTTTAAAACTTGCTGTATGGCTACCCCACATGCGGCGAGAAAGATGTCGCACAGGTATGGGGCCACTTTTGAACCAATGCACACACCACTCTTCTGGACATACGGCCGATTTTGATGGGCTACTACCGTTGCGGTCAAATAATATCTTAAAACCTCCAAGAAGGTGTCTAGGCTAACACCTGCTGCATTTTGGAACTGCGCGAGCCCTTGGTTTTCGATGGAACTTCGGAGGACCTGTAGAAGCCTTGCTTGAGGGATGGAGTAATACATGTCCTGTACGTCCAAGGAAAACCCCGAGACAATGTTGTTTCCTTGTTCCTCTAGATATGATATCACTCGCTCAGAGTTTGGTATGTGGAATGGGTCCGCAGGGCGTATTGTGGAAAGATGTTGGGCCAAATACCTTGAAACACATGCTTGCCACGTTGTTTTTTCCGACACTATGGCCCGGAAAGGTACCCCTTCTTTGTGTGTCTTGGCGGAGAAAAACATCATAAGTTTGTCATTTTTTGCGGCTTTGATCTTGGTGCAAAGGCTGGTTTGTTGATTTTTTTCAAAGAGGTCTAAGATGAGTTGTTTTGCTGCTTTGGTTCGTTGTTCGTCAACATTTATAAAATTCTTGGTGACAGCTTGATGCGCCTTTTCTCCATATGCATCTGAACCAAGAACAACAAAACCTCCCTCTTTGTCTGAGACGCATAACTTAAGATCTTTGCTTCGCAATTCGTGAATGGTGGATTTGAAGCTGGTCTTTCCGTTGGTCTGGTGTATGAGGTTTTCAAAGGCTTGAATGCCCTCATCAATGATCTGAGGGCCTTTTCCTTGGGGAGCCTTGGCGGCTATTTGCCTTAGGAGAGCTACGTTGTCTACTGCCTCGAGCTTGGGGGCGATGGCGAACTTGGGTCCTTGTTCCAGCACCTTTCTGGCTTTTGTTGAAATTTGTATGTTCCCGATCACCTGGGGTGGAGTTTTCCTAACGTTTCCTTTGGCTTGTCGATGTGCTTCTAGATGGTGACGCCATATGGGGAGGAAACTCTGAACCCATAGGTTCTCCGTTGCATGCCTTGTCAAGGCGAGGTGATTGGAAAAACAATTGTAGGTAGAACATTTGACTCGCAGAAAATCGGTGAGGATCCGGACTTGGCGCCATTTTTCGGATCTAAGGATCTTGGACACTCGTTGGGCATGTCCTTGGGATGGTTTAACCGCACCAAAGAAGGTTTGCACTTCATCCAGGACAATCTTCTTTTGTATGCTCCGAGTGAGTAGTCGTGCTTGGCAGATAGAGGTGGCAATGAAAAGGCTTAGGGCTTGCGGCTCGAGGAGGTTAAGATTAACAAAAGACGTGCTCAGGTAACTAGAAAGATAACTTGCAATGGGAAGGAGCTGAGCTAGTTGGTTGTACATACTTAGATTGTGAAAACCAGCTGAACTTACAGAAAAGGGGGGGAGAGAAAGGAGGAAAAAGCATCTGATCGCTGGACTACCAACTATTTATTAACCCTCGGCTTCTTCTTCTACTGGTCTGGTGGCTGTCCTTTTTACGTCTTCTTCTTTTTCCTTTTTCTTGATCTTCCTCTATCTTCATGGGCATTTTCGTCTCGCAGGAACTTCTTTTCACTTGTTTGTAGGGCAATGGATGGTGAACTAACGCAGTTGTCTTTTTGTTGATCTATGGCTAAGGCCTCAAGTAGTTCTCGGGCGAACCGATCTTTGTGGTGAGCTAGGATGCTTACCGTTTCAAGCTTAGCCTCATACATGCATTCTCTACAATGAGCTGCTAGATGTCCAGGTGCAGCCAGGTTTCTTAAGTTTGCGGCATGTTCTCGCGTGCGGTCATTTATACAACGTCCCGTTTGCCCGATGTAGCTACGTCCACATGACAATGGTATATTGTAAACTACTCCTTTGTGGCATGGAACGTATTCTGTCTTGTGTTTGGTGGTACACCTGCCCGTATTGTTAACCTGGGCTAGGTTGACCTTCCTGCACATTGCGTGTGCCTTGTTGGGTGCCGAGCATATGATATTTATGCCGTGTCTGCTTGCGATCTTTTTTAACCTGTGAGTTACCCCATGTATGTATAAGACCACCGCAAAAGGCGCCAAGTCCGGCTCCTCACCGATTTTCTGCGAGTCAAATGTTCTACCTACAATTGTTTTTCCAATCACCTCGCCTTGACAAGGCATGCAACGGAGAACCTATGGGTTCAGAGTTTCCTCCCCATATGGCGTCACCATCTAGAAGCACATCGACAAGCCAAAGGAAACGTTAGGAAAACTCCACCCCAGGTGATCGGGAACATACAAATTTCAACAAAAGCCAGAAAGGTGCTGGAACAAGGACCCAAGTTCGCCATCGCCCCCAAGCTCGAGGCAGTAGACAACGTAGCTCTCCTAAGGCAAATAGCCGCCAAGGCTCCCCAAGGAAAAGGCCCTCAGATCATTGATGAGGGCATTCAAGCCTTTGAAAACCTCATACACCAGACCAACGGAAAGACCAGCTTCAAATCCACCATTCACGAATTGCGAAGCAAAGATCTTAAGTTATGCATCTCAGACAAAAAGGGAGGTTTTGTTGTTCTTGGTTCAGATGCATATGGAGAAAAGGCGCATCAAGCTGTCACCAAGAATTTTATAAATGTTGACGAACAACGAACCAAAGCAGCAAAAAAACACATCTTAGACCTCTTTGAAAAAAAATCAACAAACCAGCCTTTGCACCAAGATCAAAGCCGCAAAAAATGACAAACTTATGATGTTTTTCTCCGCCAAGACACACAAAGAAGGGGTACCTTTCTGGGCCATAGTGTCGGAAAAAACAACGTGGCAAGCATGTGTTTCAAGGTATTTGGCCCAACATCTTTCCACAATACACCCTGCGGACCCATTCCACATACCAAACTCTGAGCGAGTGATATCATATCTATAGGAACAAGGAAACAACATCGTCTCGGGGTTTTCCTTGGACGTACAGGACATGCCATCCCTCAAGCAAGGCTTCTACAGGTCCTCCGAAGTTCCATCGAAAACCAAGGGCTCGCGCAGTTCCAAAATGCAGCAGGTGTTAGCCTAGACACCTTCTTGGAGGTTTTACGATATTATTTTGTCCGCAACGGTAGTAGCCCATCAAAATCGGCCGTATGTCCAGAAGAGTGGTGTGTGCATTGGTTCAAAAGTGGCCCCATACCTGTGCGACATCTTTCTCGCCGCGTGTGGGGTAGCCATACAGCAAGTTTTAAAAGACCCGCGAGTTGCCGCTATTTACAGGTATGTTGACGATTTTCTTATTTTATGCACAACTGGAGTTGATGAATCACTAGACGGATGCCTCCACACCACCCTCAGGCATTTCCAGACAAGCTGCATGGGGCTCACATTCACCTACGAGCCCCCTGTTGATAATTCCATACGGTTTCTTGATTTGGCCTTGAACTTCCAAACAGAACATTTGTGTTGGAGATATGAAGTGCGATCGGGGAAAGGGTTCCTTCCCTTTGAATCCGAACATTCCAAAATTGTAAAACAAGGGGTCGCTACTGCAGCTCTTTCAGCCAGCCTCAGGAAGACCTGCCCCCATCAGATGGTAAAAAGTTTTGAAACACAAATATCCAGGCTTCAAGAGGCCGGATATCCGAAACCCTTCCTGGCCTCCATTTGTGAAAAGATTTGCCGCAACATAAAAAGAACTTGTCAACGCACTGACCTTGATCCACCGAAGCAGATCTCCCGTTCACCTTTTGCGGTGGTCCCATACATACATGGGGTAACTCACAGGTTAAAAAAGATCGCAAGCAGACACGGCATAAATATCATATGCTCGGCACCCAACAAGGCACACGCAATGTGCAGGAAGGTCAACCTAGCCCAGGTTAACAATACGGGCAGGTGTACCACCAAGCACAAGACAGAATACGTTCCATGCGACAAAGGAGTAGTTTACAACATACCATTGTCATCTGGACGTAGCTACATCGGGCAAACGGGACGTTGTATAAATGACCGCACGCGAGAACATGCCGCAAACTTAAGAAACCTGGCTGCACCTTAACATCTAGCAGCTCATTGTAGAGAATGCATGTGTGAGGCTAAGCTTGAAACGGTAAGCATCCTAGCTCACCACAAAGATCGGTTCGCCCGAGAACTACTTGAGGCCTTAGCCATAGATCAACAAAAAGACAACTGCGTTAGTTCACCATCCATTGCCCTACAAACAAGTGAAAAGAAGTTCCTGCGAGACGAAAATGCCCCTGAAGATAGAGGAAGATCAAGAAAAAGGAAAAAGAAGAAGACGTAAAAAGGACAGCCACCAGACCAGTAGAAGAAGAAGCCGAGGGTTAATAAATAGTTGGTAGTCCAGCGATCAGATGCTTTTTCCTCCTTTCTCTCCCCCCCCCCCCCCCCCTTTTCTGTAAGTTCAGCTGGTTTTCACAATCTAAGTATGTACAACCAACTAGCTCAGCTCCATCCCATTGCATGGTATATCGACCAGGGGTCAATCTAGGAAATGCAGATGGGCTGAGTCGGCTGCCATTGCCTGGATCCTCGTTCAAGGACCACGTGACTGGGGAAGTGTTCATGCTAGAAAAGGCGTTTCCGTCGTTGTTGTCGGCAGCAGCGGTAGCACATGCTACAAATAAGGATCTCATAGTGTCCACAGTACGAGAGGCTTTGTGGTCTGGGAAGCGTCTGCCGGAATCTGCTGATTGGAGGACGTTCTCATGTCGACTAGAGGAATGTTCAGTGCAGGACGGCTGTGTATTGTGGGGCTGCCCAATAGTAGTACCAACATCACTAAGGCCAGCGGTGTTGAGCGTGCTACACGAGGCACATCCGGGTATTCAGAAAATAAAAATGGTCACTCGGAGCCATGTTTGGTGGCCAGGCATAGGCGAGGCTATTCAAAATAAAGTAAATGGTTGTACCATATGCCAAGTTCACCGGCGGGCACCGAGGTTGGTGCAACAAACACCATGGCCATTCCCGGAAAATGCATGGTCACATCTACATGTTGACTTTGGAGGGCCCTTTCAGGGCATCTATTTCTTGGTGCTAGTTGATGCATTCTCCAAGTGGGTAGAAGTGCACCAGGTGCCCTCACCATCGGCTAAACCCACAGTGGACTGCTTGAGATCAATTTTTGCCCCACACTGCCTACCTGATGCGGTCGTCAGTGATAACGGCCCGGCGTTCGTCAGTGTGGAATTCAAAGAATTCCTGACAAGCAATGGAGTTCGCGCTATCACTATTCCACCGTATCGCCCTGCCTCAACCGGCGCTGTAGAGAGGGTGGTACAAACGATAAAAGAAAAGCTAAAGAAAGGTAAACCAGGATGTTTTGAAGTCGAGATTCCAAGAATTCTTTTTAATTACAGAACGACGCGACATCACCTGACCGGACGAACACCAGCAGAGTTGTTGATGGGCGACGCCTAAAAACTCCCCTGGAGCTGCTGCACCCAGATCTCCGAATCAGAGTAGGGATCAAGCAGCTACAGCAGTAGGAGCGAGCGGACAAATCTGCAAGAAGAGGCGGATTACCACAGCCTGGTTTTCGTGTCTGCGCTCGAAATTTCAGACCAGGAGATCGTTGGGTCCCTGCGATAGCTGAGCATGACACCAGTGCACCGTCGGCACGAGTGATGCTGGAAGAGGGCGGCACCTGGAATCGCCACGGGGATTACCTGAGGCAACGAACACCAGTTCCACCACAAGACACCTTGGATGTGCAGCAGCCATTGGAGAGTGCACAAGACAACGTGGATGTGAAGCCATCATTGGAGAGTGTAGTGAACATGGCTCTTGGACAACAACCTTTCATGCGACCCGAAGACAGCGTAGCTGGGCATACACCATTAGGCAGTGTGGTAAACCTACCCGGTGAGCGTGTGCGTGACATGGGTGGTTCTTGTGTGTCTAGAGCCGATATACAGACCTCGAGTGCGGTGCGGGAACGCTCAGGACAGGATATTCAGGCGGAACCTGTGAGAAATGACACTTTAAAACGTTCAACTAGACAGCGCAGACCTCCGATACGGTACTCTCCTTGATTGACACTGTGAGTTGAGGGGGAGGAGTGTGACAGTTGTAACAAGAGAGCTGCAAGCGACTAGGACGGTAGTCGCTTGCAGCTCCCTTGTTATTGTGGAAAGTTATAAACCACAAAATATGGTTTATAGCTCGCCGGAACAGCAGCACTTACAAAGCCCCTCGTAGCCCCGTCGTCCTTCTCTTCTTCTGGCTCTACACCAGTTAGTCCCTTCACGTGCGGCTACCGTCCTAGTCGCTGTTCCGGCGAGCTATAAACCATATTTTGTTATCTTAACAGGTCCCAAACGTGCGGCTCCTACCCTACCAAAAATAACGGTTTGAAATTAAATCGGAATGAATCCGGAGTTTCAGACCGTCATATGGAACCGGGAACTAAATCGGAGACGACCGATTCGGAAACTTAACCGGAGACAACCAATCCGGAGGCCTAACCGTACTTGGTCAAATCGGATGTGGCCAATACGGAGAATTTAACCGGAATGAATCACACCGGAGATTAGGCCGTACCGGGCCACTCCGGACAAAAAAGGAATTAGATTAATAAAGAGCTAATGCTCAGTTTCACCTTCTGGTGTACTGAGGCTGATGCTAAGAGCCTTTTGAGTCAGTCCAGTGCTTGAGAGCATGTCATCCGACTCTCTGGCAACACCCAACGGCACAGAATGCGTTGAGCCATGCAACATATTCACTGCGCTTGGTTGGTAGGAATGGCTATAGCATCTGCTGCACTACATCAGAGGTAAAACAGAACATAGTCAGTGTTGGTTAGTCATCAATATCACTGCAAATAATGAGGTACGACACCACACAGGGAATTGTAAAAAAAACGAGAAGATTCATTTATATAGTCTGAAAACACACAATCGCATAAAATCTGAGGAATGATACATTTAAAATTTCGTAAAACATTTAAAAAAAATATGTTTAAGGCTCAAAACTCAAACATTTCACACCAGGGTTCGTACAGGCTTTAAAGAAAAAATTCAAGAGTTTTTAAGAACTTCTAAGGACCTGTAAATATACATTGAAATACTCATCTAGTAAATTTGTAATATATCACCTTTTTAAAATGCACTGCGAAAATTCTTTATTGCACAATACCTAGGAAAAGGCGCATTTGCCGAGGAGGTGCTAGTTTTCAAAAGGACCCGCGCACCACGCACACACAAAATCCTCTACAAAAAAAATCAAGAAAATAAGGCAAAACCACAAATATATACAAGAGAGCCAACTAGGTATGCAGAGGGGTTTAAAGCGATAAAGTGGTATTCCGTTCACCAAGCAAAACTGACCCCCTCTTGGCTGCCGCCATGTTGTTTGACCACTGGAGACATGACCGTACGAAATACTGAGGTTTTTACGCAAAACTAAGCCGAGATTTTTATTGCGATTGCAGTAAAAACATGATAAACTATTTTTTTAAATATATTTAGCCCCAGAGATCAGTGTCTAGCTTTGATAAAAAGCCAAAATACAGCACCACGGCTGACGGCACCTGGCGGAGGCATTGCGAAGCTGCCCAAGTTTTTGTCGTAAAAGCATGTTTTCGATTTAAAACAAACGAAACAACTTATCCCGTCAGTACCATTAACACATTCAAGACTGAAAAATAATTAATAAATCATAAAAAAAATATAGCTTTGTAAATAAAAATACATATTGCACAAGGTTCTTATAAGTATAATGCCAAAACACAATAAAAATTAAAAAAAAAAATATTGCAGCAAAAAAAAAAAAATAAAAAGGACGAAAATCGGAAGCGACTGGCATTTAGGGTGGGGGAACTGCTAACGGAGATTCGTGGTCGTTCTTTGTGTTCTTCTTCGCCCTCTCCTCTTCCCTGTTCTTATCGACCAAATAGTCACCTAAGAGCTTTTTCACCACGTCCCTGACGGACGGCTCTTTGCCTTTCTTGGGACCTGGCTTGTTGCTGCCGTCCTCCTTGTCTTTCTTGCCGTCCTCCTTGTCTTTCTTGCCGTCCTCCTTGTCTTTCTTGATTTTGGCCTGCTTTTCTGCATAGCAGCCAAACGCAGCTGCAAAACCAGAGAATTGCAGCGTGTTTAGTTTTTATTGTCTGGAGTTCAGACAATAAGAAAATTAAAGTGTGTTTTAAATGGAGCGCCAATCGGTGGCAAAAGCGTAAGCTTGGTGACATCCTGTCAATGGCATTGGCAACCAGACTGGCTGGAAAAGTGCACGTGACATTAATGTGCATGCCTTTTGCCAAGTGGTTTTTGCTCCCACCTTCACCTGAAGCACCCGCTAATCCACATGCCATTCACATCTTCATAAAGAGATGTTCCAACAATTACGAACGCTGCTGGTTCTGGCTGCACCATCAACAATTGTGCTATCACCAAAGAGAAAAGGTAGCTGCAATCATGAGTTCATTTCACATATTATATTCTGAGTAACACAAATTGGTTAAAAAATATATTTTACTGTGTTACTGAAGTCTCATATTCGCGACTCCAGCAAAATGGACGCCACCAAGCAGGAAAACCGGGGACCAGCCGGACCAGGTCGCTCCGTGCCCCTCCGCGTCTCTGGTGGCTTTCTCAGACGCGTGTTGTCGGCACTGTGGCGAACGATGTAATTTGACGAAGGTCCGAAAATTTCTTGAGTTTGCCTGAGTGTTCATTAGTGTGGTGAAGCCTCAGTAGATTGTTTCCTTCCATCACGTGGTTGAAAGTCCGTTTACTCCACAACACACGGTCGTGTGCTTTCGATTTCTTGGTTGGGGAGGAATCACGGAAAAAACGTTTTGATTTCTTGTCTGTCTCTAATCACATTCAAAGTGACGACTACTTGGTAACTGATGTGGTTTCTTTATAAGGATGTAGAACAGTGAACTGAGGACGACAGACGAGGCATTTCACTGGAGGGAACACCAATGTGGCAGTCAAGTGAATGGGAAGGTTCGATAGCTGCTTTTCTGGAGTTTGGTTGTGTTCGATTAGCTTCAAGTTTGAGCCACCCACGCCGGTCGGTGTGTTGGCTATTCATCTTGGCTGCTTTTCGCCAAAAAAGCCTCTGTACCACTCTGAAGGAGTTGGGCTGACTTTCGCACTTGATTCAGGAAAACCTGCTCGCTGCAAATGATGAATGAGGGAAATTATCTGTTTTCAAAAGGTGGGGGACGCGTCTCGCAACGTTAGAAGCTGTCACGGCATTTTGATCTATCACGCCTCCAATATTGAAATTATACCCCCATCAAAGCCAGCAGCAATATACGTCTACGTTGATCAGGTTGACCGGCGACAAAAAATGCTCATTTTCATAGTTCAGGATTCGAAGCAAAGTTCAATGCAGAGAGGTTCTGCGTGAATCTCCAATGAAGACTCTATTCAGTTTGTCTCCGTGCTGCAGGCTAGAACCATTTGGCTAAGTTTAAGTAGTATCTCTCTGTCTGTCAAATATATACTTTTATTCAGCAGTTCACCTAATAGCTAGTCAACTAAGCCCATATTTCAACCCGAAGAATATACTAAGATCGCTTTAGTGGGACATAATACGTAATATAATACATAACCCGCTCGACAAAATGACTTCTCGATTGCTACTAAAACCTGAATATGAAATACGAGTATCAGCTGCTTAGTGGGGTGCCGGCGGGTTAACATGCTCCTTGGCTCGAGAAGCGCTTGCTTAATTTTCGTAACTTTCCTGCAGCCTGTGTTGTTGACCGGGCAGACGACTGGAGCTGTTTCCTAAATGTGGATACGCACAAAAGCTTGATTTCGCCGACAGATAAGTCGCATGGTCGAGGCATGCGAGTTAGCTGAAAATTGCTCTTGGTGGAACAATACTGTAGTAATCGCCGCTTTCCTTAGACGACCAAAACTGATTAGTATAATACCGTCTCTCCGGAGCCCATAGTTTCGGTTTTGAACGAAATCTCTGAAACAAAAGTTTAACAAGGAAAGAAGAAAAAAAAAAAAAAAACGGGAAAACAACACTATGCTTTGCAAGTTGATGTGCACCGGCTACACTTAACCGTCTCAGTTCAAATACCTATAAAATTGGGCATTAAACAAAACAAAATCTGTTAAATTGAACGCGCCACCTGTTCAGGTGGCCCGGCCGAGCCGACACGACCTGGACTCAGCCACCATGTTTGTTTGGTGGTGGCGCCCCCTATAGGTCGCTGGAGTCGCGGATACTAGCTTGGGCGTAGGTTATGCACATACAAACCTAGTTGGAAACCCGTGGCAGGGTTTCTTAAATGAATAATCCACTCACCAATGACGGCATCAATCTTTTCTGGGGTGAGGGGTGTCTTCCCCACTGCCCCATTTTTGAGAAGGCGCCTGCAGGCTTGTCCGGTGACGCTCCGGTCAAACAGCGCTGCAGGCTCCCAGAGGCCTCGACTGACCATTCTCACGAACCGTCCAGGAGTGGACGCATGGGTGAGAGCGTGGGTCATCGTGGCCTCCGCCAGAGTTATGCCGTGGCCGAGATGAACCTGCAGCATGACAGGCAGTTTCAATATACAAGAAGAGGGCTCTCTCTATTCCCCTGTAGAGCTGCTGTAATTTTGACCTGTATGACTTAAGTTTAAAAAAATCGGTACCCCATTGCTGATATCAAAATAAGCAGTAAAAAAGGGAATATGCAAACAAAAGATGGGTTTTTATTGCTCTACAGTACTCGTAGCATAATGCGATTCATCAGATGACAAAACCTTCTGTAATCACCGTTTGTTAAAACTAATTATTTTAAAGTGGAAAAGAAAGACCACGTATGCCACACACTAGTATATTACTATAGTAATACAGTAGAACCTCAGTTTATTGAAAATCCAGGATAACTAGTAGAATTTCTATGGTCCCATATAGTATCAAGTGTAAATATGACCAAATAATATGTATGACCAGAGCGCACCTACCCAGTTAGTTTCTGGACTTTCGTCGGCCCGGCTCATTTTTTACATGCTAAGTGGCACAAATCAGCACCCAAATGCAATAACATGGCGAGTTTTCGTCATTCCGTTGCCTGCTTGCATGCGAATCCATGCATAAAAGTTATTTGTGTGCTTTTCTGCTTTTTCCATTGTGATCTGGGAGTCAGTGATGTCAATCTCATGTGCGATTGTAGTGCGGAGGGAACCTGCTGAAGCACAAAACCCTAACGCCGCGCCAGAAAGTGGGCCCCATCGAGAAAGCAGACAAGTTTGCATTTTCGAGAACGAAGCTTGCCGAGAAACATAAGCTGCCTCTCGACAAGGACGACAATTCTCTAGGCCTGCAACAAGACACTCACCAAAGCGTTCACTAATTTGTCTTCCTACCTATGCCGAGGTGGAAGGCGCCTTGATCACCTGGCAGACATGCTATGCAAACACTGAAAGTGATATTGCTGGGAGTGTGGCTGTTGAAACCCAAAATGGCAGCGACTACGAGTTACCCGTGCCTTTGCTCTCGGAGAAGTCGTGCAATTGCTAGGGGTTGTCTGCAGTTTTTTAGAGTATGTATATACGGTGGCTGTACGGAAACATTTGCCCAATCGTCATTTTTGAGAACACGATAAGTATCACCAACCACAGGAAGCGTTAAGCAGATTGACGATTACTTCATGTAACTGCATCATGTTTTGCAATAAAAAGTTTTTTAAGGTTTACCCGCACATGATTTTGGTTCTTTTATTTTTTTTTATTTTTTCGTATAATTTTAAATCCCGCTTAATTGGAATATCTTTCTCAGTCCAACAGACTTCGAATTAACGAGATACTACTGTATGTCCAGATACCATCAGCTATGCAAAACTTGTAAATGCATCGTATGTCAAAAAACAACTGCAACCAAAAAAAAAAGAACTTTTGTAACAGTGCGTATACCACACGCATGTTGCAAACATGCATTTTCCTTGAAGAAACGATTTAGCTCACTATTTATGCTGCACAATGGAATTTACATTAGCAGTCTACCTCTCCACTCCTCTCTGTCGCACTTGTTTGCACCATGTTGGTATGGTTACAGTAAAATGAAAGAGGATACATGAAGGAAAACACAGATTACTGCAAAATTACTCACACCCTGAATATTGTTTTCATTTTTCTCCATGCAAAATAGATTTTTGACACAACTTTTCTATCCGGGGGGGGGTACAGCATCCCTCTTACTACTTGCATTTTTTATAAGATTTATCCTCTATTCTTTTGGCTTTATTCTTTTAACCAGGCAACAGTTTGCCACTGTATCACCAGTAATGTTAGCACTGGTAATGAATTTGATTAGCCCCAAAGTACCAGATTTAGCAGGACGCATGGTTATTAATTTTGTGGACTGGTTAGTCACGAGTTCTCAACCCTAACAGTACAGATTTTCAGGTAGTAGAGCTTTTGGCATTTGTCTGTGGTGTGACCGAGTAGAAGACACAATATTTTGTTACATGGAGCTGGCTACAACCACTCTCCGTTATGCCTATATAAGTGGTGCACCGTGCTCTCAAAAGCCCTCGATCCAACTTACCTAGTGCTGGCACTAAAAAATGCAAACTTATTTAATTAAGCTTTTCCACACCACATATTGAACTGTTTGCCACCTGAAAAAATAATAAATGCACTTCCACATCTACAGCAAATACCCATTCTGATTGGTTCATTAGACAATGTAGACATACCATACTATACTAAAAGATAGCCACCTCAATTTAAGAGCAAACTAAGTGAAAATAATGGGAAAGCTAACTTTTAGAGCTTGATAAAAAAATATAAAAATCTTGTTGCAACAAAGCCAAGAACACATACACTTTTAACAAACTTTAAAGCCTGCGGATTTGCAGTTGAGTTGGCAAGATGAACTACCTACTAGTGAATTACATTATGCTATTTTAGATGCAGTGGGCCGTCAAGCCTGTTATGGCTGCAAGGGTTAACTGAATGAAGGATAACTGTCGTTTCCAGCCCTCATGGCTTGCTCACCTCCCCTTGTGGCTAGCCCCGTTTCTGCGGAGGTGACCATTGGACTACCTTTAGGTGGTGGGGCATCTCTTAGGATACTAAGATGCATACGTAAAAAGCTTGCCTAGGTATTAGCTTTGTTAATATAATCATTAACACTTTTGTTCCAAAAACTGTCCTTTCAATGAAAACATTTAACAAAATCTTTTGTAGGCTCTCATGCATACTTGACCATCCAGGACAGCAAGAAGCGGAGGATAAGGAACATCCCCAGACTCCCCACAGCCAGCAGCCCCGGCATCAGCTAGAAGTGCAAATTGAAAATTCTCAAAATCAGCAACTTTAGAAACCTAGCTGGCTTTATGAAATTAAGGAGTTATATACAGAAATGAAGGAAAGTCTACCCCGACTGTAACTTTACCTGCCACTCCAAAAATGTAAGAGTGCAGTTAATTTAACTTGAATTGCAAGCCTCTGCAGTCAGTTTCTGGGAGCAAAATCTAACTTTTGTGCTTGAAGCAACACAAACGTCTGTGCCATTAGGCAGGGACGCTAGGTACTTCCATGCCTCCATGGAGCTGGTCTCGTGAAATAAAATACCCGCGGCTAAGTTGGCCTCAATTGGAGCAGCAGCTGCGAGATGAGCAAACCGGCCCTGGGTGGCGATGAGAATCGAAGAGCAGACCTAGTGACCCAAACGCCGATGCGTTACTTTAGGGCTCCGAGGGGGAGCGGAACCAGCTGGGCTAAGGACGACTAGGGCGCCTCTATGTTCTCCTTGCATTATTCTTTGTAGTACCTGATCAACAGCACATACTCTTGGAGAGAACACAAAGGGATAGCACAACACAAATGCTGCTGTAGTGCAGGCAAAATATGAGCTCAAACCTGAGACACTCACGTGCTCCAGAGCAAACAGAAAGAAGCATTGCAAAAAGTCAAATTCACAAACTTGTGTTGCATCCAACCGAGTGCGACTGCAACCACTTGCAACGCTTAAAACAAGATGGCGGCGTCTGTGAGATGGCACCAACGGCAGTGTTGGGAACGCACTTACTGTATCAAAATGCATTCAGACATAACCACAGATGCCATTCACTGCATTAAACAGTAAATGTGTTGGTAACACTACAGTGCTTGGAACGCGTCTTCGACAGGTGTGTTAAGGCGTCCTCATTTTGGTCCCTCGATTTACACCTTGTGATGTCACAAAAATGTCATGCTGTTGCTGGTCGTGATCTTGGCGGCGGTCCAGCAGCAAAGGTACAGTTGGCAGACGACTGTTCTACCTTGTCTGACTCTGCTGCTCAACAGTTGATGGAAACTCAAGTGAACATGAGACGGGACATTCCGATAACAGCAACTATTTATGTCCGCTCATCTTGTTAGCCGGCGCCCCTAATGAGTCGACAACCAACCGCAAGGATTGCGACACCCGATAGCGTGACACTTTTAGCTTTTGTGGCAAAGTTTATTGCCACTTCCGGACCATTTTGAACGCAATATGGGGGGGGGGGGATATAGGACAGTAAACACACCAATCGAAAATGCGTTCCAGGCACCATAGTAACACTGCCATTGGCTGAACTGCGCAGACGCCGCCATCTTGTCTTAAGTGCCGCAAGCGGTTGCAGTCGCACTCGATCAGACTCAACGTAAGTGTGTCAACCAGCCTTAAGAAACTGCTTTGATGTCAGTACTCCGGAACAGATGCATACACATAGCAGGTGACTGATAGCACGCACAGTTGCCCTGAGAATGATTAATTGCAGCTCGGCACATGATCCCACAACTGCTCATACACTAGACTTCTGAACGAATTTAAACTTGTCTTGATCATTCTGATAATATGAGGAGAACATGAATGTGTTGTGCATGGAATGCCTGCACGAGTTTCTATCTGAAACATCTCACAGCTCCTCGTAACTGAGCATACCCAATCATACATAATGCAGGCGTAACGCACACACCAGACATTCTATGCTTCCCGAGTTTATCCAATGATCAAGGGAAGTTTGACTATTTTTTGTTTTTCTAAACCTCGACAACTGCACCGAACGAGAGATACTCGAGCTGTCTGTCCCTGATAATTAGGCAATGCCTAGGTTCATCAGGTCTCGTTACTGTTTTTGATAGAAAAAAGGGAGCCATTAAAATACTTCAGTCCTGTTAATAGGCTCATAACAGACCTACATCTCTTTCCAATAGCAAAACAAAACTTGGAGACAGAGAATCCCTCAGCTCCATTAGAAAGAAATAATAATTGTACAATTGCGGTGGTCATACTGGCCTTGTATAGTGACATGGATGTTGTTGCTACACTCTATGTATGTTAGTACTACGAAATACATTCCTCTTTGGTGTTTATACGAAGTTGACCCACACATTATTTATGAATGAACTGTAGTTTTTCATGTTCAGCTAATTTACATTGTCAGCAAACTTACTGTGTGGTTCAGCGAGAGGAACCTCCTCAGACTCTGTAGCCTCCACAGGGAGCGGGGATAGGTTCCCTGCAGGTTGCAGATGGGAACACTCCTCGGAGTCTGTCAATTCTTGCGTGCTGCCCGATGCCCCAGTTGTGCGGTACAGCATTGTAGACACACCTGAAAACAAAAATTCCAAGGTCAAATTTGACTGATCAAAAAGCGATCAAGCGTGTAAACCCCAAAGGGAATACCTGAAAAGGGGCATAAAAATATTCTGCAAAAAAACACAAACTTATTTATTGTAATTGAGCATGACAACCAATTCAAAACGTAGCATAGCAAGTGGCACACAAAGTATGGATATAGCTCATTGTACAATGCAAAGTATCTCAACCTGGTCGACACACAGTAAAAAGGGATAATCCAGGTGTGTGGATCCTCTACAAACGAAACAAAACAACAAGGAAAGGTGGAAAGCGGCTATAATTATCACTTTACACAACAGTGAAAAGGCAGGAAGAAGAGGGGTTTGCACCAGAGTGACGGTGGCCACCCGTTGGGCACATCATAATATTGGTTTTAGTAGGGAATTCAGCGTCACCTTGATGCAATACAGTAAATTCTCACTTGAGCGAACTCAAGGGACCCAAGGAAATAGTTCACTTATCTGAAAGTTCACTAAAAGCGGCTGGCATCGAGGCTACTTGAAGGATTATACGGCGTGCAAGTTCGTCTGCTTCCTGTGCACGTCGTGCTTAAAGGGGTTATGACACGAAAATTAAAGGGATTGATTATTCTTGAAATGGAATGCTCATAGGCTACTTAGTATATACACCAAGTTACGAAATTTTTAGAGCTCTGATAATTGCAATATTCAATTTACGAATTTTTATAATTTTCATCTGGCGACCAGGCAACACTGCTGAAGTTAGTCACACCATGGTGTCCATAAACCACGTGACCATGAACACTCTCTCATTCTAGGCGCCCCCATGATCGCCCAAGCTCTTCTCGTCGCGGTACGAACAAAACCGCTCAAACAGCTCGGTAAACTGAAAGCTATTCTCGCTCTCGCCCCCCGCCCGCTTACCTTCCAGCCTGCATGCGCCTGCGAGACATTCCCGGACGACGGTGACCACGGCCAACTCGTCGTCGCTGGAACTCGTCGCCAGCGGGTCGCAGTCAAAATGAACAGCTTCCAACATCTCTTCATTACAATCACTCTCATCGCTGCTGCGATCAATGTCGAACACTTCGACAAGGCGATCGATGCCGTAGACGTAATCGTCACAGACCGGATGCTGGAAACGTGGAAGGTAAACGAGGAAGCTGAGGCTCGATACGCCAAGAGAGCCAAGTCTGTGAGTGCGTGCAATTAGACACCACGCTGGAGGCTGGCTACGTCATCAGCCTCCAGGTCCGCCCGGATCTGCCCCTCCGAGGGGCCCGCATATAAATCGATTTATCCACGAAACTATCGCGCCTTTTTCAAAACAAATTTAGCAGGATTATACGAACATACAATGGGTCCTAGCAGTATAGTTATGTAATATTTTATTTTTGGCGTGTCATAACCCCTTTAACTGAATATCTTCACTAGAACATAGAACAGCATAGGGCACAGCATATATTGAGTCAAAAGTGTGAAATGTAATTTATGAAGTCATGTACATTGATATATACAAAGTGCATAACAGTTATGATGCTGCCTTTCTCATTTAAAAAAAAATCTAATTTTCATTTGCACCGGCGCTCTTAATGCGCATGAAGTAACTAGGCTGTCCAGAGAGTCTCTGTTTTTTTGCACTTCCTCGAGAATAAAAATAAAGTTTATTCTCTCTCTCTCTCTCTGGCACTGCTTGTTGCTGCGACAAAGCCATACCACAACAATATCATCCACTGACTGGAAATATCCCGTGCAGAGTCATTTGCTATTGCCATTGAGGTGCAGTTTCTCCTTCAAGCTTTGACTTTTGCTTCACTATCGTTCACAACGTTGACGGTGGAATCTCATAGTCCTTCGCAACGTCCACTTGCCTTTCATCATTGCCCAGACACTGAGGAATTTTGAGCTTGTGTGATAAAGACAACCACTTCCGTCTCGTGCTCGTTACGAAAGTGGGTGCACAAACTGCCGTCCTACTGTTGTTACCCACAACAAAGATGGCCAAATGCAACCGACGAAAAGAAAAAAACAGACGCACCACATGGTTAATTTTCGTCTACCGCACCGCCGCTTTGCTTCGGCAGTACTGTGAAAGCCAGCGATAATAGGCGGGCATCGGCTACGCCAGCACTGCAGAGCACAAAACTTCAGTGAACTGATTGCAAAAATAATCCTGGGACCATCGATCAAGTTTGTTGAACTGAAATATTTGCTATTCAGAATGTGTTTTTCGTTAAACTGAAACATTTTTGCATAGAATGCATAGGAGAAGCGCCGGTGATTTTTTTAAGGTTCAATATCCTGAAATATTTGTTAAGTTGACGCTCGCTCAAGTGAGTTTACTGCATTTAGGCTGCTGTCTTATTTCGTGCCACTAAAGTGATATCAGCCATTTGTTTTCGTTTAACTTCTGATCGGAGTTTCCCTTTGGCTTCATACTTTCAGCAAGTTACATACTGTAAAGTAATGAATATTGCGAGTCTGATATGAACCAAGAAAGCATGTCTACTTTACCTCAGAGCACATGAACAGCCAGTCACTGCCATGTACAGAAATGGCCCATTGATTGACAATACACTGATAACAGATATACTTGAAAAAATCATCTGTGTCAAGACGCTCAACGCTGTCAACACCTTGTCATTCGCTGCCCTTCCTGCGAACAGCAGTGACGCTATTCACATGATCTGCAGTAAAGTAGACATGCATTCTTTTTAGTATCTTGCAGTACTTTGCGCAAATGAAAAAGTATTTCTGTCCTCATTTCTTCACAAAATTTAAAGAATTTGTAAAAACGAAATTTTTAAAAGTGAAAAAAAAAAGTGTCTGCAAACCATGTTAAATACATGACGCTGACATATGTAGCACATAAGGAACATCTCATTTTTGTAGGCACATTTGAAACCTTGGATCCTTTTTTTCCATGTAACTCCTAAAGAAAAGCTAACTTCTGAAACAATATCTACATCCACAATATAACAGCAAGAAGAAACTTGGGAATTAATTAATGGAAACTGAAATTCAGCTATCCTGCCCTTACATCCGGCCTCTGTCATCACACGATCAGGCACCGAAGTAGGGACAGCAACGGGCACAAGGACAGGAGCAGCGACGGGGACAGGGACAGGAGCAGCGACGGGGACAGGGACAGGAGCAGCGACGGGGACAGGGACAGGAGCAGCGACGGGGACAGGGACAGGAGCAGCGACGGGGACAGGGACAGGAGCAGCGACGGGGACAGAGACAGGGACGGGGACGGGGACAGGGATGGGTGCAGCAGGCACTGACGTTCTTCCCTGCAGCTGGTGAGTGGCCTGGTGACTGGCCTCTCTGGTGATCTCTGGAGAAGGCACAGTGACCATGTGTCCATCGATAGTCACCAGGCAAGCAAAAAATTAGGCCCACTGCAATGGACCTTTTCCGAGAAGCGTTCTGCGCACGCGCGAGCACCCGATGCTAAGCGGTGGAAGTCAGAACGAAAAATCGAGGAAATTCGGAAGGAGGCCGTATATCAGCGAGCACAACACGTAACTGAAGAATATATATAATTGTGTTACATGAAAAGAGAATGTCGACGGAAAGGAAAACACGACGTTTAGGTGGATGCCACAGATGCCATTCTTTGAAGTCGCGTAGGGCACGCGCCGCTGCTCGGAGAGCGAAGAAACTGGTAGCCTAGCTCCCTATATCGATTGGTAGCGCAGGTAGGTCACTTCCTCGATTTTTAGTTTGTGCAGCCACCGCCTGGTGCCGTCGGTATGTGGAAAAGGTCCATTGTTAGCCATAAGGGTGCATAATCCTAAAGCACAATTGCGAAACATTCAAGTAAACATGACGGGTAGCTTACCGATCTTGTCGAGGACGACACGCATGAGTCGAAAGTTGGAATCCTCTACTTCCTTTAGTTTCTTTTGAAGCTGCTCAATTTTTCCAAGAGCTGCGTCATGTTCGGCTTTCGACACAACGCCTTCGGCACATGTGGCACAAGCCTTTTCCTCCGCCTTGCGGAGCCTCTTCCGCAGAGATCGCAGAGCTTCTTCAGCCCTATCTAGCTCCGACTTCGGCACAACTGCAGGGTCCTCGTCGTCGGTCGAGTCTCCTGCTAAAGGCCTCTTCTTACTTAGAATGCTCGCCATCTGTTTCCTCTTGGCAAGAGCCTTGCGTTGTTTCAAGTTCTTGTTGGACGCAGAACCTGATGTTGATGCCTAAAATATACAAAATACAATACAATATTGTGGAAGTGCCAGGGTCCGCTCAAAGTGGAACCGTTTTGTAATTGCCATTTTCCACTGCCCTCTTTTGTGGAACTTCGATCTTAAACAATTTATTTTCCACCTCATAGGTCTATCTACTACAAACTAGCTTTCCTTTATTTTTTTCGCTGGCTCGACAAAATACTTCTAGACATCCCCAAGACGTCTTTTCAGGTTTTTAGCATTACAAATCGCGAATAATGACTGAAGTAAGGTATCAAATGTCATAAACACAATAACCAACTCGAAACAAAAGTCTGTGTCTGCAACAGACCCACTTACTTGCACTGGTTCCTCAAAAATCTGGGGAATAACCAGTCGCTTCTTGTGGGCCATCTCCTCGAGAAGTGCCCTCTTCGATTCTGGTGAATAAAAGATAAAAACATGTTAACAGAGCCACAGAACAGATAGGTCAGTCTGACATGACAGGGTCAGGCATACTGATGGCATATCAGCCACTAGTGTTAATTTAATGCTATAGTAATTTTACACCACCAAGCTTGAACTGCACAGTTTGCAAGAAGTAAAACAACCGCCAACACTGCAGAATGATGTCACGTGCAAGCCACATATAAATCCATGGATTCAATGACAGCATTTCAATTATAAGAGAAAAATAAGAAAAGTTAGCGGTCATGTGATTGTGCTGTGTTATGCCCTGTACTCTGCTGATAATCTCTGCCCAAAACATTACAATTATTTTAGTAAGTCACTGGAAGCTGCATTTACGTCACACATATTCTTCCTCTTAACAAATGCTTCAATTATTTGTAGGTGCTCAGACTACCAATCCTTGTGGCAGTTGCATCTTTTTTAATTTCAGTGAAAAAATTTAGAGTGTGCACTACCAGTGTAGATGCCCTCACATTCGGTTTAAAGGGAAACCGAAGTGGTTCTGTATTTTTGAAAAAACACATGGATCATCTTCTTTGACCTCTAGGACCATGAATATCGAAATTATTTTTCAATCTGATGTAGGAAGCCGTCGCACAGCATTTTGAAAATAGCACCGAAGTCCCACCCTCTTTGAGCATGACATCACACCCAGAGTTCTTGGAACCTCCGCTCTCTCGTGCCTTATTGAGCACCCATCATAGTCATGCTCGCACTCTTGATATTTTCAGAAAGGTCAGCAAAAAAACATCACAAATGGTGTCACGTGTGGGGGAATATACCTGGTAAGCTTGCAATTGCACGTGCTACCCACATGAGCGACATAGACTTGGTAATCAAAAGATCTGGCAGGAAATTTTTCGAGTTTTCTTGTGTTCAGTTACATCTTCAGGGAAAACGAATGTGATATTTGGATTCACGGGATAAAAATGTGCTACAATCTGGCTCTAACTCTCCTCAATGGCCAGCGACTCGAGGATCTCCCTTCCAAGCTGTTTCCGGTGTTGTGCGACGACAGTGATGTTTGTGAAGTCAGGAGCACATTTGCATTCCCGATAATGCGCCGAAAGGTGGCCCGCCGACGTTAGTGTGGCCACAGAGGCTGCATGTTCTCTGGTGCGGTCGTTTATGCACCTCCCTGTTTGCCCTATATAGCTTTTGCCACATGACATGGGGATATGTGATATGTGAGAAGCTTTGTAAGCAAGTGCGACATAATCCGGTGAAAAATTAACCAACGAAAAAGAAACCACCAAAGCCTTTCGTAGTGGGACCATATATACACGGGATCACTCATCGTCTAAAAAAGATCGCTGGCCGACAAGGCATCCACGTTGTGTGCTCAGCCCCCAACAAGGCGTACGCCACGTGCCGTAGGGTGAACCGGGAGACCGACCAGAACGTGACGACGACCTGCGGCACTGCGCATTGAACACCCTATGCCCCATGTGAAAAAGGAGTCGTATACAATACCCCTATGTCATGTGGCAAAAGCTACATAGGGCAAACAGGGAGGTGCATAAACAACCGCACCAGAGAACATGCAGCCTCTGTGGCCACACTAACGTCGGCAGGCCACTTTTCGACACATTGTCGGGAATGCAAATGTGGTCCTCACTTCACAAACATCACTTGTCGCACGACACCGGAAACAGCTTGGAAGGGAGATTACTCGAGTCACTGGCCATTGAGGAAAGGGGGGAAGAATGCGTAAGTGTCGCCTCCATTGCGCTCTTGCCTAAAAAAAAAATATATCCGCAGGGAGTGGCCCCTCGGAGCAACCAAGTCGGGACTATTTGAATGCCAAGATCCGACAGAGGAAAAAGAAGTTGACACTACCGAAAGTGTAGAAAAAAAGAAAGTTTTGTAAGATCCGACAGCTGAAGAAGAGGTAAACTCTACGGTTAGTGTCGAGAAAAAGGAAGTTTCAGTCTAAGATCTCACAGATGAAGAAGAAGACACCTTTTAGGATAGTGTTGAGGAAAAGAAAGTTTTATTAAAAGGTTGATAGTCCAGTAGTGTGGTTCTTTGTTTTTTTTCTCTCCATCGCTTTTCCTAAACGTTCAACTGGTATTCAAGTAAGCATAAAAAAGATATGTCGCAAATATTGCCAAACGCCTCGACAAAACAAAATGTTCGAGAAAAAAAAGAAAGTGGGCCCACACCGCGGATCGAACCCGCGCCCACTTGCGTATGAAGCAGAAACCTTGCCACTATGCTTTGCCACCGCTTATTAGAAAACTTTTAACTATTCGTTTTATACGAGTTTCGCGTAGTGCGTACACCCTTTTCCGGTCGAGGTGCAGGACAGAGTCCGAATAACTTTACTCATTAAAAGTAGTTACGTCGGAAGTAACGCTGGATATTGCGTTTATCACAATCGTATGTTAAGGAAATACGATTTCCCAGTATTGCAATCGAGTTCTGAGCTACACAAACCGCACACACTTCCTTTGAGGAAACAGATCAGCGCAGGGCAAACAGAGGAACAGCAAAGGCCAGGTACTTACTTGCAAGAAGGACCACTTTCGCCTCGTAGTAGCCTTCTTCAAGGCCGGCCTCGGAGCGCCAATACGCTTGCACCGGTTCACTAGGGATGTCAGTCTCCGTTTTTGGATTATAATCCTTGATCAGGCACACAGGCATGATCGCATTTTCTTTGTCGGCGGGGTAATGTACGTACGCGTAGAACATCGCGAAAACAGAAGAAACATACGAAAAGAAAGTCAAAAGAATAAAGCAACGCTTGCTGGGCTACCAGAAAAAAAAACGCACAACGCACAAAACGAAGTGCACAAGATAGAACGCAGTAACACAAAAAGGTGAAAACAACGATACCCAAATCAAAGCAGAGGTCCTGTTAGGACTAGGAGGCACAGGCAAGAGCAGAGCCAGAAAGGAAAGCCGTTCCGGCAACTCCGAAAAATAAAGGTGGATTGGATTGGATTGGACGGGATTGTAATGAGCCTGGAATATCTCTCTTGAAAACAGAAGTGAAACTGCTGTAACATGATGGTATGTTATTGGTGTTTATTCGTTGGAAGAAAATCCTAAATATCATCAAGGCTCATATTAATTATTAAAAATAGTAGAACTTATTAAATATTATTTTTATGACCTCTGAAACACCATACAGCCGTCGATTTAACGAAAACTTGAACTCGCGAAGTCGTCGGAAGTAAACCCCTCACGACTGCGAGCAACTCCCGAATTCTCGGCGCGAAAAGCTCACACACACACACACGCACGCACGCACAATTCCTTAATTGCAGGGAAGCGAATTTGCGCGGTGCTTCGGGGGCGCTAAAAATTAGATTAAAATGTAACCAAACAGCGTAGCTTCGACGCTGGCCATCGCCCTGGCTTATTATAGATTCGATAGATTCGGTCTTCGGCTCTGACTGCGTCTGCTAGTTTGTCCCACCGCGGTGGTCACTGGTCCGCTCGGCTCAGTGGCTCGGCTTGTTCCGTTTCTTTGCATTGTTTACCTTGAGGTTGTTCGTTGTTCCGCACAGTGCTCTCAGTTTCGACGCTCGGCAACTCGTACTTGTTCTTCGTCTTGGAAGTGTGGTCGGGTTTGTGTTTCTCCCATTGGCTCTTCTATTAATTGCTCCGTATTTACGTGGACCATTTTTAGGCGGAGTATTTGTGCGTGACTTTCGCTTTCGTCGTCTGCGTTACTTTTGATCGTTCGAAACTCGAACTGGTTCTTTTTTATTATTTTTTTTTAATTTTATTTTGTGCGTCAGTCGCGTCATTTGCGTCATTCTGCTTCTCGCTCCCCTCTGTTCCTCAGCAATTCTACATTTTTCTTTCCTGTTGCCTGTTGTTCGTGCGCGTGTTCACAAGCCTGGTTTGATGGCTGCGTTTGCTCCGTGACTTGTTATCATGGCTAGTAGTGAAGCAACTCGGCGTCGACGATTTGTTTACTTAGAGAAGGGCGCGTCTTTCAAGATACCAAAGTCCACTCTGTCTCGGTGTAAGAAGGCTGTGCCAAGCGGGAACCAATCAGCAACAGCCGGTTCTCCCGTCTATGATGTCCCCAGCGATGGCGACGAGCTCGAGAGTGACTGTGATTCCTGCAGCAGTGACCCTCAGTCGAGAATCACTGCGGAAGACGCTGACTCTTCAGAGAGTAGCGGAGAGGAGACTATGACTCACCAGTCACATGCAGATTCTTCAACATTTTGGGAACAGACCGAGCAACCACCACATATGAGTGAAGAACATGCACTGGCAGCAGGCTTACGAGCTTTTGGAACCCAAACTCTGCCCCATTCGACAACTACCAAGGCAGCAGCTGTTGCGATGATTATGGCGTTTGTGGCTGGTGAAGCCTTAAGCTGGCAGGGCCTTGACAACCTTCTTTTTATGGTCAATGCATTCTTTGCTCCAGAGCAGTCTGTGCTCCCACAAAGCAAGTACCTGTTCCGAAAGCTGTTTGCAGCCGAGGCGGAGTCCGCAGCTGTACGACATTTCTACTGCCGGTCATGCAATCATCTCTTGGAGGTTTCCGCTGAAGATGGCGTCTGTCCCACCTGCGAGACGTCTAGCAACCTCAAAGATGCAAAGAAAGATGGGGCTTTCTTCGTTGTTCTAGACATTGGCAAGCAGCTGAATCATGTCATTCAGAACAACAAAGCAGCCCTTCACGAAAAGCTGAACGAGATTGCCAGTGACCGGGGTGCTACCACCAGTGTCATCGGTGACATCACTCAAGCCAAAGCGTACAAGAATCTGCAGTCATCGGGGACCCTGGGGGACAGTGACCTCACGTTGACAGTGAACACTGATGGAAGCCCCGTATTTACATCTTCCGGTGCATCCGTCTGGCCCATTCAGTTCACTGTCAACGAGTTGCCAGTGCCTCAACGATTCCAGGTTTCAGTGCTTGCTGGACTTTGGTTTGGGAAGGGACACCCCAACATGACTTTGTTTTTTGGAAAGTTTGTAGAGGGTGTCAAGAGCATGCAACCCGTCCCCTGGCAGCATGAAGGCACACAGCACTCGTCTAGAGCGTACATCTTGTGCTGCTGCGTGGATGCCCCCGCACGCGCATCTGTGCAGAATATGGTACTGTTCAACGGGTACTACGGGTGCCCATGGTGCCTAATCAAGGGAGATTACGTTGATGGTACGTATCTATCTGACCTTTGGATGTAAACGTTCTACCACTGCAAGTTTTGTATAGTCATTTCAACCTCATTTTCAGGGAGCCTCAGATTCCTCTCCTTTGAGGATGCACGTGGGAGGACGTCAGCAGGTGTCCTACGGGACATGAAGGTGGCCCTGGAGTCCTCCTTGGTCATCAACGGCTACAAGGGTCCGTCTCCAGCCGTGAGCCTTCCAGACTTTGACCTGGTGTGGGGGTTCACGGTGGAGTACATGCATGCTGTACTCCTGGGCGTCATTCGCCAGATCACGGAGATGCTGCTGTCGTCTGTAAACTCCAACGAGCGGTTCTACATAGGTAAGATGGCAGGAATACTCTTAACTTTTAGTAAAGGTTTTCATGGGAAAATTGTTGATAATTTCACTATCAACCGGGTTCTATATATTCACAAGAGGATGTTGCAAACGATGGCTATACAAGCCATCATTTGCAACATCAATCACTATATGCATTTATAAAACTGGGGATAGTGAGATTATTGACAATTGACATAACATTCACTATCACATTTTTTGCAAATGTGCCTGTAAAATACTTCGATTTTATGTATATTATAATCCTACATTTTAAAATGTTTGTAAAACATTTATGAAAGATGCAACAGTTTATTTATTGACTATTGCAAATGTTAAGGCTTTTGTTCTTGTATTTAGCTCTATATTTGCTCAGTTACCAGACATTGTGCTCAATGTTCTGCACCAGCCCAAAGGGGGAAAAATGAATCTTGAGTTGCTAATAGGCAAACTATGCAACCTGCATATAAATATGAAGTCACCAATGTTTGATGTGGTAGGTGGGCCTAGGGCTTCAACGTTTTCTTGGAGCCAGCCTTCTGTACCAAGGATACATACAACATAGCAAACAAACATTAATTTGTTTATGCCCGCGTAGCCATCAGCTTCAAAGGAAAGGGAAGGAAGGAACAAGACAAGCGGCTCTGATGGAGCATTTAGTTCATTGGTGAATCGCAACATAAGGAGAGTGTCAGGCAGTTTTTTAGTTACTGAGCTTTGAACTATATAACAAAAAAAAAGCAAAAAACAATTGTACTGTTACAGATCAGGCATCTTTAGTTCAGAGAGATGTAGAGGCATATGCACCGTGTGGTTGTTGAAGTTTAAAGGGAGACTTAAGTGGTTCTGTATTCAAGAAGAAAAACACTTTGTGCCCTTCAGGATCACAAATATCTAAATTATTTTTCAATCTGATGTAAGGAGCAGTCGTAACAGTGCCTTGAAAATAACGCCGAAGCCCCGCCCTCTCTGAGGCAAGTGAGAGGCGTGATATGAGATGACATTATATGTAAATGTACGGCTTGTCTGCTCATCTCTGCTTTGTTTGCTGCTATCTCCATTTGGTTTTCTGTGACTGCTCGTGGTTTTCTGCGATTGTGCGTGGTTTAATTTTGTTATTCGTTTTTGTTGTTTCGGTCTTCTGTACCATGACAGTCTCACGATTATGCCGACCCTGTGTGCGGCTGTTGGCTCCTCTAAGGCAGCATGATTAGTTATACCACAGTCCTTAGTTATACAAAGTATTGAACTAACTATTGCTTTTTGCAAAGTCGGATGTCGCAAAATCAACATGGTGAAGCAGTAAGAATGCTGGCTTGCTCAATCCAGCATTTGAGCAGAAACTGGGTGAAAGAAATCACTGCCAAGGCCCAGTGCACATGAGAGCTGAAGTTATGGTTCAATATTTGTCTCCGCTTGTGTGCTAACCCTGCCAGTGCTTTTTTTCACCATGCAGTCTCGGCTGAAATGCTGGCTCGGGCAAGCCAGCTCTGGCCGACCTCCACATCACTTTTTATAAGCTTGACGTAAATCGGAAGCCATCATGAGAGGCTAATCACGGCAATAAATTGGAGAAAGGAAATCACGCCAGCGTAAAATAGGCCAAGCAAATAAATCTGCAGCGAATTATACACGGATTTATGCATCTGGTAAATTCTTTGTGAAAATAATAATGAATGCAACACATCCATAGCCGATATTCACCCCAATAGGAAGCATTCAAATTATAGAACGGAATTTTAGTGGGGTCAATATTTCGTAGATCTTGCAAAGTGCGCAAGGTTAGAAGCTTTTTGCTGTTAAAAAATTTTGCGATTCTGAGTGGTATGCTATGTATTTGTTACCGTTGGGTAAGATATAATCGTGATCTAATGAGGTTTCCAGGAAATTGAATCATGATGAATGTTCACAGACTCACCAACAGGTCTGTGGACATTTGCCCGCTAGTGCCATTTGGTCAGCGAGTAAGAAGTGGCAGTCGCATGGCAGCGCCATAGTGGCGCCGAACAAGTGCCACTGCCACTTCATTCAGCACAGTCCCACATTCTCAATTTTCTCTCTTGTGTGTTCTGACGCAACCTGAAAAGGTTAGGATACGTACCAGTATGGGTTGCCCACACGTGCATAGAATGCAATGCCGCTCGCCTGGGGCTGCAAGCATTGCCACTCCTCTGGACTCGAAGCCCCCCCCCCCCCCCCCCCCCACGGATGTTTTCCCCACACTTCGCTAAGGGCTAAAACGCATATGGAGTCATGTAAAGAGCCCTCTATATTTGTTAAACCTCAGGTGCTTAACGGCTCGCCATTCTTTGTGCATACAAGGTGATAGGTGATTATCAGGGTCGCCATTTGAACCTGCGAGCATTCAGGAGCAATACGAAATGACCGCATAAAGCTCTGCATATAACGTAGGGCCGATTCAGCCGATGCTGACCGGCGCTCGTTTTCGTGTTCCTTTTGCATTTAGAGGAATACTTTTCGGCCAAATGGTTGACTTATCCGAAATCAGCGTGTAAAACTACGCTAGAATCCACCTCTAACTCGTTTTTTGTTAGAACCTCTTAAGTTGCCCTTTAACATACTACTGTCACTACACTGAAGCCCTTGGAAGAAGTCAAAGGTGATGTCATAGCGAAATGTTTTTTTCTTGTTTGCTTAATATTGCAGGCAGCCCCTCCTCTGTTGCTGCACTAGACAGGCGCCTGCTTTCCATCACGCCTCCCCACTGTGTCACAAGGCTGCCAAGGTCCCTGGCAACTCGCACCAACTGGAAGGCGTCCGAGTGGAGGCATTGGCTCCTTTACTACTGTCTCCCATGTACACTTGGGATCCTTCATCCAAGGTACTGGAGGCACCTGGCCAAGCTTGTTGAAGGAGTGCACCTTCTCCTGAGAGAGGAGCTCACTTCGTCCTCAATTGACCGTGCAGGTGAGGGCAAACATGCTATTGCACTGTTACTACATGCAATAAACTGGCTGTGAGCATATTTTGCTCTCAGTCACAATGCTCATCCTTATTTTATTGAAGTCAGATCTGGGTGACCATTTTAAACTTCAACGGGACATTATAATCGTTGAGTTTTGTTTACGAATGGAATGCATGCATCCTTTCTCATGATGGAAGCACTTTACCTGAGAATACTTCATATTTTGTTTATGTTGGTGGAAAAAGAAACCTTTGGGCGCTTTTTAGCTGAAGGCTAAGAAGCACCCGCAATAAACATAGAAGATTCCACAGATGTTTGTAATTGTTTTTGTTATTGCATTCAAGTCTAGATTTTTTTTCTACTTTCTTGTATAATGCCCATGCTGCCCCTTAGCGGAACATAGATAGGGATGATGATGATAACCACAGAAAAATTGGCAGTCCAGTGATAACTGACAACACGGCCAACACAACCGCTTCTCTGCCTGTCTCCGTCTAACATTGTAAACAAAAGGTGGGCCAGATACAGTATCCGTATCATAGTTTTCGTTTTACTTCGTACATTATGTCTCCCCAATAGTGCCCGACCTAATTAGATAACCCACAAAAGCCAAGAATTCACGTATAAGCTGTAACTTACCTTGAATATGTCTCCGAGGTACATATTTAGATAGTGTCAACTCCCACTACAAAAAACTTCCACCTACCACTGTCTCAATGACAATATTAAAGACGTTTATACTCCCAGCGACTATTGGCTTCATATTGGTACAAGCATTTATTTATTTATAATCTCTGTTGTGGGATTTCAGAGTAGATTTTGATAGGTAACTTGGATCAGTAAAATATGTATTTGAGAAAAGTCACAGCTTCACTCTTCAAGTCTTTGATTTTTGTGGGTCATTTTAGGTTTGAAATTTATTTTTTTGGAACACCGGTAAAAAAGACTCGAGGTACATCTAAGCACTTACGAGTTGAGAATGCGGAAGCATGAATGTCATTCTTCGTGCCACGGCCGCTTCTGATCCCCTCGGCACCAAGGCTGCTTCTGAACCTCTCGGCGCCACGGCCGCATGTAATCCTTTCGGCGCCTCTTCCATTTTTGCCTTGGTGCAGGCACGCAGTGCCATGGGGTGGTCCAAATTGAGATTGACACACGTCAGCTTCATATCATAGCCGTTTTGCATGACTTTTTGCATAGTTTCAGAGCTGGGATGCCTCAGATCACGGCTTCAGGAATTTATCTGCCGTTTGGTGCGGCTGATGACGTCTGCTCGCTCCATGGGACCAGTTAATGCTTTCACATTAATACCAAAGTAGCGCCCACCCCAATTTCAGTAAAAACTGGGTTAATCTAGAGATGGGCACTTGTCCGGTCAAATCAGGTGCTTAACGCATGATTTGCAGTATCCCCAAGTTTGGGAAGTGTTAATGGTGGGCGCTTGAACGAAGTGGGTGCTTCCACGGTATTTTTTGGTACGTACAGAGTGCAACACTGTTAGCACGAACGAGCGATCGCCGGTTTTTCCAGTTTTTCTCTTTGAAACTAAAGGGCGTCATCCAAGTTATTGCTACAAAAAGAGCTCATTTAGATCTTTAATGTAAGCAATAAAATTTTGTGCTTGCTTATATTATTTAGAGGTAAAGTGCGAAAATGCGCTGATGTCGTGTTTGCGCTAGCAGTGTCGTGATGTGTACATAGTACATAGAAGTTAAGGCAATTGGCATTGAAATTGGTCTATGTTTAAACTGAGCTAAGGAACAGAAGTCTACCTTTTGGATAGACCGGGACTATAATTCTAATTGAGGTAAACCTGGATGATTGTGCCAATATGGATAGCACTGGAAGGTGTAGAATATTGTAAAATGTTTCAGGCATTGCTTAAGAGCCATCAGAATATTGCATGCTAAGTGTCGAAAAGTCTTGGTATATTATTCTCAGTAAAGGTCCGAATAGACAGGGTGTCAACATCTTTTATGCATTGACGCTACATAATGCTTACTGCACAGCCAAGAAATTAGTTTTTTATCACTTAATACCAACCACCTTTTACTTACAGATGCTCTACTGCGGACCTTTGTAGCCTCCACAGCGACACTGTACAAGGATCAAGCCATGACGTTCAACATTCACCAGATGCTCCACCTGGCAGAGGCGGCTCGGCAGATGGGGCCGCTCTGGGGCCACTCTGCCTTTGTATTTGAAAGTGGAAATGGCCGCCTAGTAAAGCTTGTCACTGGCGCCAACGCAGTCCCCAGTCAGATTGTGGAAAGGGTGTTCATGGCACAACAGTTAGATTCTTTCCTGGCCTCACCACTCGTGCCTGATAGCGGCAAAGACGTGTGCCACAGAATGCTGGGCTATCCCAAGCTGGTCAACTTCGTTTCCATAGGTGATGTTGGCTTGCTTGGGTGCCCTAAAAAACTCGTCTTGTCTCCAGAAATCAGGATGGCACTTGCAGAGTATGTTGAAGAGTGCCCTGCCCTTGCTGCCGAGTACCAGAGATTTGTCCTCAAAGGGCAAATCTTTCGCAGCAGGGCAAACAAAAAACTTCTGAAGTCTGACTCATCTGTTATCCAGACACATGGCCTAGACTATCGGGTTATTCGAAAGATCCTGTGTGTAAGTTCGAAAGTATTCCTTGTTTGCGACGACATCGTGATCAACGAAAGCCAACTCCTTCCGCACCACATTAAGGAATGCTTTATATCTAGGGTGGGTGCGGTACGTGTTGTTGAGCCATCGGATCTCAAGGCATCTTGCCTTTTCTTCCAGTTTCGGAACCAAGGTGCAAGCGTGTCGTATGTTTGCGACCTGGCGAACAGCATTGAACGGGATTGAAGCAAGCTTGCTTCACCTCTGTATAGTTGCAGACTGATTTTTCGGACTCGAAAGGATTCCCCTAAAAATGTCAGAATAACCAAGCAGTTTGAAAAATTTATGTCAGCCTACATTTGAAGATTCCATGTAACCGCCATTCGGTATCGATGGCAACAAGCAAAAAGTTTGACGGCGTCCGCGATTTCTGTCAATGTTATATATTAGCTGCATGGGGTGAGTGACGTCGTGTAAAAACATCTGTGATTGGGCACGTTCCCAATTTCTACGTCCGAAATGTATATTTACCTAATTTACTTTCTGTATAGTGATGCCTATGTGGGTACCATTTTGATTTACAGTATCTGATATTTTTGTATGAGACTCTTGGATCTTATCACGCTGTTACTGCTCCGCCATATCCAGCCTTGTAATTAAAGCTGTGGTGGCTAACAGTATGCATGGTGTATGTAAATATTGCAAAGAATGTTTATTTGATTCCGCTATTTTATGAATGTTATTTTTAGGGCACATCTACTACAAAACTGATGATTGTTTAATTGCACTACTCACCAGAATGGATTTAGGCGTCTGCTAACTGTACTAGTGGTTCAAATATTGAAAGTGCATTCCAAAATGACAATAACTGCTTTAAGTAGTTTTAATAGATGGTAATGCAGCAGGCATGCCAATGCAAACATTCATACTTTTTTTTATTGTTGATGACCTAATTATTTGTTTTATAACTTTTGTAATTATTCTTACTAATCAAATTCAAGTAAAAAAATGTCATGTATACGTAAGCTCATCTTGGGAGTAGAAATGCATGCGTGCATTGCTCAAATTGTCTATTGTATGTCTTTCCATGTCTGAGAAGTCGAAACAACATTACCGTGCGTGAAATGCAATAATGGGCACCGACACAGACTACCTGTCATTAACCAAACTAAACACGACTATACACAATCGGTATATCAAGTTGTCTGCCGGTGGCTGAAGTTCACAGGAATGTTCCAATTTCTCAGACATGCTCCATATTCTATGACCTGCTCAGACATGCTACATGCTCTGAAAACTTGATTAAAATGTGAGCTTGCTACATACTATTAACTTTTCAGGTCATACTGCAGCCTTTGTATTTATGCTTTCCTGTGTATGTGTGCTTCTTTTAGGCTTTTTAAAATGCTTGTAAATAAATATGACTCAACAACTTGACTGTCAAAAGAAATAATGCATTATTATTTTCTAATGTCTTTGCATGCTCTTATATATGTGAAGTCGTTTAGCACATGACAATCTTTATACTGTTAGTGAAGTTCATTTAGCACATGACAATGTTTATGCTGCTAGTGAAGTTCATTTAGCACATGACAATGTATATGCTGCTAGTGAAGTTAATTTAGCACATGACAATAAGTCTGCTTCCTCTCATATTTAATGAGTGTATTAGTGGCATGTGGTAATTTAATGTAAATTAATTAAATGTTCCAGGTTAACAGCGATTCTACACTCGTGAACTTGCTCATGAACCATATGTGTGTTGCCATACTTCAGAGGCTCACCAACCCAGTTGAAAATTCTCATCAAGTTCTAATTGGAATTATCTTAATGTATGTATTGTATGTGCGCATACTGACGACGACGACGAAAATTCCGCAAACGAACAATTAGGTTTTTGGGACAACCAATTGGTCACTGCCAATGGGAACCAACAGGAACCATTTGGAACCCATTCAGTATCCAACTGGAAAAATAATTCCAATTTGTGGGACTCATTGGCCAGTGTGCTTCCAGTAGAGCCCACTGAAACCAATTGGTTCCAGTTAAAACCAGTTGCGGTTCCAACTGAATTTAATGGGAATTTATAACGGGTTAACCTTTTATAACGGGTTAACTATTTCAACTGGACTTGTCAATGTTTGGCTTGTGCGAACCGGAGGGTATACCTGTTCACAGACTTGACCAGTTACTTTTACTTCAACTGATTTTGTCAAACGTTTGTGGAAACGGGTGATTTTCAGTTCAGGCATTCTCCAGAGTGCATTAGAACTTGAGTTGTTGACATCCGGTTTGTGAAAACCGGATATTGTCTATCCGGATTTTCTCCGGTTTGACTTTAAATTGGAGTCGAAAAATCCCGATTTGAGCAAACCGGAAATTGTTTATCGGATTTTCTCCGGTTCGACTTTAAATCGGAATCGAAAAATTCCGATTTGAGCAAACCGGAAATTGTATATCGGATTTTTTCCGGTTCGACTTTAAATCGGAATCGAAAAATTCCGATTTGTGCTAACCGGAGATTGTCTATCCGGATTTTCTCCGGTTTGACTTGAAACCCGAGTCGAAAAATCCCGGTTTGTGCAAACCGGAGTGTGTCTTTCCGATTTGATTTTAAACCGGATTTAGATTTCCGGTTTGATTTCAAACCGTTATTTTTGGTAGGGTATAGATGTTTAGGGATTGGTTGGTTGGCATATTTTAATTATATTACATCTCTACATGTGGCTCCTAGTGCTGAGTTACCTGAGGCTGGTCTTGAATGCAGTCTCTATAGTGGCCTCGCGAAATACTAGACGTGTCGACAAGATTGTGCTGCTGTGAAGCTACCGAATGATTTGAAATATGGTTTTTCCACGCCTTGGACACCTGGTGGCGTTAAGTGGCCAACCGATTTGAAGAGGATCGTGATAGCAGGAGTGCAAAGCCCCAATACATGACAGGTACAATTCAGTCACCGGCAGCTGTCTTTGACGGCAGCTTACATAATGGTGAGGTGAAAAGTTTGTCGACAAGATATGGCGCTGGTGTAAAGTGACCGAATGCTAGGAATGGTGGTCCTGAGAAAGCCTTCGCCCCTGGTTTTGTTCAGAACCCTGTGATTGCGCAAATAGAAAACGGCGACACGTGGCACAAAGTGCTGAATCACCGAAAGCTGGCTTTGACGGCACTCCTGTAATGGTGTGGCGAAGTGTTAGACGTGTGTCGACAAGACGCAGTGCTGCTGTCCAGTGATTGTACACTGGAAGATGGCCTTGTTCAAGCCTTAACTCGAGATTTGTTTCAGGTGCTATCAACATTGATCGGGATAGAAATAGGAGGGTTCGAAATCGGCCTCAAGTAGCACCTAGTGCTGGGTCACCAAAAGTTGGCTTTCACGGCAATCTGTATATTGCTTTGGCAACAAGAATTGTGTCTACAAGATACGGCGCTACTCTCAAGTATTCGAATGCTGGGGAAGATGGTCTTGTTCAAGCCTTTGCCTCTGGTTTTCTTCCGAGGCTAGTAAATTCGATCCCGGTCCTGGCAGCAGAGATAGAAAGCGGTGGAAAGTGGCACTTAGTTCTGAGTCACCGAAAGTTGCGTTTGATTGCAGTCGGTATAATGGGGTGGCAAAGAGTTACACATGTTTTAACAAGATGGGGTGGTACTATCACGCGACCGAAAACTTGGGAAGATGGTCTTGTTGAAGCCTTATCCTCTGTTTTAGAGCGCAGCTTTTAGGCGCTCGTTTCTGCCGTGAGCGGTGTCGGCGTCGGCGTCGCCCTCGCCGTCGGCGTAACCGCGCAGGGAATGATGGGTATATATCCCTAATAAACAGCGGAAAAATTTTCCCGCTAAATTTCCCTGCGAAAATTAGCGGAAATTTGTTCTCGCTGAATTTATCTAACGAACAATTTTCACGCTAAGCCTAGCGGAAAATTTTCCCCGCTAAATCTAGCGGAAAATTTCCCCGCTAAGTAAAGCGAAAAATTTTCCCCGCAACATGTAGCGGAAAATTTACCCCGCTATATATAAGGGCAAAATTCCCCACTAAATTTAGCGAAAAAAGTTCCCCGCTAAATCTAGCGGAAAATTTTCCCCGCTAAATTTAGCGAAAAATTTTCTGCGCGAAATTTTGGGGAAAAAACTTCCCGCTAATCTAGCGGAAAATTTTCCCCGCTCAACCTAGTAAAAACTTTTCCCCGCTAGATCTAATTGAAAAATTTCCTCGCTAAATCTAGCGAAAAATGTTCCTCCTCACTAAATCTAGCGGGGAATTTTTGCGCTAAATTTGGCGGAAATTTTTTTCTTAAATGGGGGCGAGCAGGCGACCCTATTGAAAATTCCATCAAGGTACGCAATTTGGGACACTGACTGCCAGTCAGCGGCCTTGGTGGAACGTGATAGACCATCAGACGTCATCTGATGGTCCATCAGATGACGTCTGACTGCCACTACCAAGGGATTTTCATCAACAAGGGCAGCATTTATATAAGAGTAAAGCTATACGCACTCATAAATATCGCCAAAGGCCTCGATAAAACAAAAAGTTCGAGAAAAAAAAAAAGAAAAAAAAAAGCAGGACCACCGCGGATCGAACCCGCGACCACTTGCGTACAAATCGGACATCGGACAAATCGGACATCGGACACCGCTTTGGAAACCCGATTTGACTATTCGTTTTATACGAGATGCTTCGGCTGCAAATGCAGTTAAGCCGTCAGCATGTAACGCAAAGCACTCGTACATCACTCGCCGTACTTCAGTTCTACTCACCTGCCATGTAGAGTGCTTTCGCGTCGTAGAACGATCATTTTGTTCGCGCGTCTCCGGCCCAGTAGACCTGGTACACCTTGTCTTCAACTACACCGCTAAAGTCCCTTACATCGTCGGAACTCACAACAGGCTGGGTCTTGTCGAGCAGAAATTCTACTAAAACATGAGACATTGTAGAGCCCGCGCAGGATCAACAGGTTGGAGCAAGCGGGCAAACAAAACGAGTCGAGAGCAATCGTTCATGAAAGCTCGGCGAAGCCTCTACGGGAAAAGCGAAGTGTCGTGTTTGGCGCTTCGGCGGACTTCTGATCAAGGTCGGTTGCGTGTCATATCTCTAACGTCAGCTGTTTTATGGGCTCACGTCCCGAAATCGTTTTCTCGTGCATGGATTACTTTTCGTATTCATAGATTTGACGAAAAAGTGGTATCCGAACGAACTTTACGTCCTTTGACCGTACGTCTGTCTGCACTTCAAAGCGTTTTGACGTACAGTCAGAGACAGTCGATGTACAATCAGAATCGCCACCAAGACATCCTGATGGCATTTCGCGGCGGCCGACTGCCACCAGGAAACCATCAGAAAGCCGACAAGCGGAGTCTGACTGGAGTTTGACTGTCGGTCAGAGTAACTTGTTGGCCAATCAGACATGCTTGACGTCCAGTCAGGCACAGTCAGCGGTCCACTAGAAAACATTGACTGCCAAACAGGGTTACATTGATGGATTTTTCCTTCGGGGAGGAAGACGGGCATAGCCCCTTCTCCGTACCTTCCCCTCCTCCTCCTCAGGAGTTGCGCTCTAATTCGGCGTTAGTTGTAAATGGCTTTCATTTTTTTTTCAGCGACTCGCAAATTTGATTGCGAACAAAGTAGTAGGGGTTGAAAGCGGCAAATTATGTCACGTAGCGCTGAGTCACTAAAGCTGTTTTTTGGGGCAGTCTGTATTATCACGTGGCGAAGCATTATACGTCTGTCGAGAAGATGCTGCACTGCTGTCAAGTGCCGATAAGATGAGGAAGCTGGCCTTGTTCAAGCTTTAATCTGTGTTTTTTTTTTCAGCAGCCATCATATCCGAGAGCGACTGTGTTCCTGAGTCTCGGGTTTTGTTACCATGAATCATCACCAGCTCGCTTGTTTTTTTTAAGTATTATTGTAGTATGAATCAAAAGCGGCGAATCGTGGTGCGTAGTGCTGAGTCACCGAAGTCTGACTTTGATGGCAGGTTATGTAATGGCGTGGCGAAGATTGGACATCTTTTGGCAAGCAGCTGAGCTGCCGTAAAGTGACCGAGTCCTGGGGAAGGTATTCTTGTTCAAGCCTTCACCCCTAGTTTTTTTTTAGAGGCCAGCAGATCCGATCGCACTCCTGGTAGCAGGCATAGAAAAAGGCGACACCTGGCACGTAGTGCTAAATCACAGAACGCTGGCTTTGACAGCGGTCTGTAAAATGAAGTTGCGAAATCTTAGATGTGTGTCAACAAGACGTGGCGCTACTGTGAAATGGCCGAGTGCTGTGGAATATGGTTCTTCAAGCCTTTTCCCCTTCTTTTCTTTAAGGCCAGTGAACCTGATCCAGCATGTGGACATTTCAAGGCTACATTTTATGCTTTCCACAATTCTCATTTGTTAGCTTTACTATTGGTGAATTCCACTGTTAGATCCGGAGCGCTTTTCGAATTCTGTGACTGAGACAAAATTACGCTCCGGGACCCCCTCCGAATCGACCAGCGGTAGGCGGACTCGAATTTTCGGAGCATCCCATCCGATACCGTCGGCGTTCAAAGTGGCCACTACTCGAAATTGACAGCCGACCAACGCCTCAACCGAGTGAGCTTCATTCTCTCCAGTCACAAGTGTCAATGTTTAGCTGCAGAAATCACACGCGACACATGACGAGTGACAATATCCGTACCACGGAGCCCATGTAAAAAATAACTGAGGAAGATGCCGCGTGTGCCACCGTCACATATCTTTCGGCCGCCTCTAAGCGGCGGGGTATGGTAAACGATCGCCACCAGTGGAGATCAAATTGCAGGTAAGACTTTATTGAACAAAGATAGGTAAAAAACCATAACTTCAGCGGTCGTTGCGTAATATGTTTTTGCTTTATTGCAGGATAAAAGGCCAACGACATGCACCGCAAAAAAAAAAAAAAAAATCACTGTCGGCAAAATGAACAGGCCTAAGCTTGCGCTTGCCTCGTTCGAATTTTGTGTCGTTCTTTTTCTCGTTCTTACACTCATGATCGCAGATGTCAGCGCTTACGATTTGCCACGCTCCGGTCCCGGCTTCACGTCCCTGACCTAAACGGTGTAGAAGCGTTCGAACAGTGTCACAGGTTCGGTGAAAATTAACAATAAAAGATCCAAATGATCCCCATGCAAACAAAATTTATAATTTTGTTAGGACCGCTGACCGGACGATAGGTCCACGCCCTGGTGGACGGACTCACTGTGAGGGGCGAGGAACGAGACGGAGACGTTGCGTTAAAAATAACGAAGGATTTACTTGACTCACGTTCAAGACAACGCACACACCAAACGCAAACAAAATAATAATCACACGCTAACTCTGCCCTTCTCGCGCGCGGCGCTTTTACACATAATGAAATTCACATTAAAAAAAAAAAAAATCACACCGCTTTTCTTATCGCGAAAGGCGCTACTCACAAAACAAAACAAAAAATTATAACCGGCAGAGCAGCGGTTTAAAGGCTTTGTCCACACTGGACAGTACACAAGAACAAACGAACAAAAAAAAAATGTAGAACACAATAATGACTCTAAATGCTATACAATTCTACTAAAGTGAGTGAGCGAACCTGGGTCCGGAGAGTGGTGTGGGTGACGCGGGCCCGTTGCGGCGCTGGTCGAAACGGGGAAGTCTGTGCGTGCTTGGATGCTCCGTGCAATGCTCCTCGGCACCACACTCACCCACGAGCACACACACTTGGGGGCCTGCAGAGCCGCTCCGAGCTCTTCCCGCGTTCTCCCTTCCGCCGCACCCGCTGTCGCTCCCAACTTTCGCGTCGCGTCCACCCACCGGTCCAGTCTTCGCATACACTGCCCTGACTCGGCTCGGAATCAAGCCGAGGTCCTCACTTTCTCAAATTCCAGCGGCAGACACCACTCTCCCTTGCCCAAAAAATAATTGTTTCTCTGCAGTGGCAACAACAAAAATACAAAAAAAAAAAACACACACGTCACACTGGCAAGCCGAGCCTACCCCAGCGAACCATAGAGCACACCCCCACTCGGACATCTGGAAACCATTCCCAACATTCCGGGAAGCCGAGGGGCCCATCGCAACCAACAAAAAAAAACCTCGCGAGAAACGTCCTCGGGACGAGGGGGGCCAGGGGGTCATAAAAACAGAAAACGGACGGTGCCCGAATCCTGCCGCTCAACGCGCGGGGCAAGGGAGCGTCCCACGACCGGATGCGTTCCGTCGCGAAAACTTTGAAAAAAAAGATTAAAAATAGTCGAATTCTGTGACAAACAGTCACAACCCCTCGTGAAGAACCAACGCATCCGAAAGGGTCCAACTCGACGGCCCGCCGGCCCAGACGGTCCGGCAACCTCGCCGCCCATGCACGGGAATGCGACAGAGCAGCACACGACAAAACAGCACGCGACAAAACAGCACGATCAAAACAGCACGCGTCAAAACAGCGCAGCGTCAGAACAGCGCAGCTTCAAAACAGCATGGCGACAAAATAGCACAGCGTCAAAACGGCACAGCTAGAGAAGAGCACGTGCCAAAACAGCACGGCTTCAAAGCAGCACTGCGACAAAACAGCACGCACGTGGCAACTTCGAGCGCGCTCTGCACCTCTCTCTGCACGAATAATTATGGACCTCCTTGACCTTTTAATTTTTTGTCGTTGATATATAAAGGAATTAATTGTTTATTTCAGTGCTTACCAAATTCCGCAACCCGGAAACCCCTCCAAAATATAAAATCTCGCGTCACGACCCCTGCTTGCGCTTTTCACGAGGCTACAAGTGTAAATTTCAAAGACAAGCACTAGTAGCAGTCCATATAATGAAATGTATGCTGAAACTAGCTAAACTGATGTCCATAAAAAAATACCGATGGCAGCAGCTGCTTCGCGAGCCCCCACTGGATTTGTCAGACTCACCGTTTGGAAAGCACGAAAGTTGGTAGTGAACCACAATTTGTCAGAATATATTGCACCACAGGCAGTTACCTATCGGCATCCAGCGTAAAGCATTCCCGTAAGGTGACAGGCGGAAAGCTTTAAACAAATAAATGCAACTGCTCGAACCTCCTTTAACAGCGAAGCTGTTGTTGGTAGGTTTGTCGGATTTTTCCGTGTCATTGAGAGTCAGCAGAAACAAAAGGTCAGTATTAACTGAAAAAGGTCAGTATTTCAAGGGCGTTTGCAGGAAAGGGGGGGGGGTGTTGACTCATTACTGCTCCGTATGACTACTTCCTTTTGCAGTTTCTTGCTTGTCTTCGAGATCAGTTGAACTTTCAACAGAAGCTCAGGGGCCCCTGGGGTATTCAGAACGAAATCTGGGTTTTTCACCTGATAGGGATTTGTGTACCACATTGTTTGTTCTAAAAAAAATTAAAACGTGAACTGAACAAAAAAAAAAAAATCAAGGGCGTCCGTATGTGCCGCACATTTTTTAACACCTTTAGCTTCCGTCTACTAGAGGAGGGCCTAGATGCGACTGTTTTATTGTCGTTTCTGTTGTCAGCTCGGATTTATCATCTCTCGCAGTCGTGAAAACGGGGGAAAACGCACTGAGTACAATGCTTACAAATTTTTGGAATTTGATATTTGGCTCTCCGACCTGAGTGGCAGTGAAACTCATGTTCGTCCTGTGCAGACTTGTACGTAATCCGTTACAAGTAACGAAATTACTTGTAATCCCTTACATTTATCGGTAATTTAGTAACGGAATAATTACATATTTTCTAGAGTAATTTTAAAGTAATTCCCTTACATTTTTGACGTAACGAATTCGTTGTAATCCGTTACATTTTCTTTTTTGGTCAGAACCCCCCCCCCCCCCCCCCCCCCCGATTCCACGTCAAAATGTCCAACGAGACGAAATGTCCAACGGGTCAGAATGTCCAATATTGGACATTTCGTCTCGGTGGACATTTTGTCTCGTTGGACATTTTGACCTGCTTGGACATTTCGTCTCGTTGGACATTTTGACTCTTTGGACATTTTGAACCAATTGGACATTTCGAATCGGTAGACGTATTCACCCGATAAACATTTTGACCTCTTTGTATCGTTGGCCCAGACTCTGGCACTGCTTAATGCTTAGACGGACGTCTTTAGAATTCCGATTACTTACAGGCGCCCCGGGTTTTCGCTAAAGCGGTAGTAGAGTGATGACTGGAAGGAATCTGACAAACTTTTTTTGGGGAAAACAAAATATTTCTAATCGCGCAAAAAAAAAAAACTAATATACGTTGCAGACGCTAGTATTCCGCTAAAATGTGTGAGGGCCGGTGGTAGGCCCCAGGAAGAAAGAACAAGTTTAAGGATTAAGATAACTGTTTATTACGGGAGAAGAAAGGTATGTCTGAGTCAGTGGGACGGGCGGAAGCAACTGGAAGAGAAGAACGCAGGCTTGGAGAATCTTGAGGCGAAGAGGCGATGGCTTCGGGGCAGGGGCGAGGGCGAGGCTAGTTTATGAGGTGAGGGGTAAGGTTACAGCTGCGGCGAAGAAGTCGGCTGCCGGGGCTTGCGAGCAGAGTCGACTTGGCTGGTGTTTACATTTGGGCGATGGGTAGAACTGAGGGCGAGAAGAATGGACGGTGGTTTGAACGGCGAGGGCTCGTTGGCTCTAGAGAACTCGGGTCGCGGGGAGCAATTTGGAAGGAAAGAACGGAGCGGGGGCGGCAGAGGGGATGGAAGAATAACAGATGGCTACGGTTAACATATATGCTCACAAATGTAACCCTAGCGGTTGGAAGAAAATGTAAAATTTCAGATTTGTGCTCTGGTTAAAAAGTGTGTGTGTGTGTGTGGGGGGGGGGGGGATTTTTTTAAAATTAGCAAATGGGGCCCGTTCCCGCCCACGGACGCTGTCCATCTTCATGTATTCCCGGCTATGTTGACCTCCATTTCAGCACTGAAAATTTCTTAGCATTGCCTAAAATGAATCAGACTACGCTATGTTCCGAAAAATTGGCTTAAGTTGCTCCAGCTTATTTTTGCGATTCTTAAAACAGGGTTTCCTTCCTTAACCTGCAAATTAGGAGACACCTAAGGCAGTATAATTAAACGTGATGAATAACAGCAGCAAATGCAATAATAGATTTTGTAATTAGGATACGGTGATGGATAAGGTGATTGAAGCAAAGTTAAAATAGCGCTAACTAAAACTTTGGATTAGGTAGTTGGTTCATGACGAAAAGGAATGAAAAACGCAAAAAGACACCAACGAAAAAAACAAAAAGGAAGGTTGTGTTCTATGTCTTCTTTTTCGTCTGTATCTTTTTGTCTCTACAATGTTATCTTATATTGCGCCAATTTTAATGTATAAAAACCAATGAGTTTGCTTCGTTGCACGAGGTTCACGTGCGCACGTTTGCAGCAGAAGCGTTTAAAACGAGACTCAAGAGGAAATTACTCATTTCATGTGCATTCGTCATTACGTTATTTAAGTCGTCCACCCCGAATCTTTCCCCCGGATAGGGCGAGCACATGAATACGCAGTGTGTACGAAGAAACCCAGCATGCTCCAGATTCGGCATTGCATGCTTTGTTCGCTGCCATCATAGCTTCCTTCCCTCGATAAAGGGGACAAATGACTGCACCCTTGTTATAATTAAAGTCACTGATAGTGGTATTAGTCAGAAGGCCTTGGCCAGGGGTCGGCGCATTCTGTGCCTCCCGCAGTTTTTCGCGCGTATACAGCGTGTATACAGCATGGAACGGATTAAAAATGACACGTGGACATTTCGTCTCGGACATTTCGACTCGATGGACATTTTGACCTGATTGGACATTTCGTCTCGATGGACATTTCGTCTCGATGGACATTTTGACCCGATTGGACATTTCGTCTCGATGGATATTTCGTCTCGATGGACATTCCTTCCCCCAATTCTAAATAAAGCTTTTTTTTTTTTTTTCATTTTTGTAAAGTCGATTGCAGTGACACTGTCACGCGAATCGACCAGCGAAAAGGGAGGCTTGGCACTCTTCAGTTCTGCAAAGCCTTTTTTTGCAACACCAAGCCCCTGAATCTATCTTTTTTTTAGACCCTAACATCAATGTACAAAAATGCCAATAAACAATTCTACAAAAAAAAATGTATGGGGGCAAGTCATTTCCGCTTTTTTTTTTTTTTTAGTTCCTTTGTTTTTTCTTTGCGATCGAAGGCGGGGTGAGGAGGACACCAAGTGATTGTGCGCCTCTTCTAGAAGCTCGAGGGGGTAAGTGCACTGAAAAGAATGAACAATGTCCTTCTCGGTTATAGTGACTAGGATCATTTTCATAATGTCACAACACGAGACAACGCTCCGTCTACCCTACCCTTTTTCTGAGTCAGCTTTCTGCGAGCACTTATAAAATGGTAATAGTCTTCCTTCCTTCTTCTTCCTGTTTTGCCCCAGCAGGATGCATCTTACCTCAAGCAGATATTTTTACAAATAAAACATAATAATGGCTGACGTAGACTCGATATTCTGGGCTTGAGGAGAGAGAGAGATTCGTGAGCGGGGCCATAGCGCGGCTTACTTAGTACTCTACCTTTTGCTGCCCGTGGCATCAGCGGACGTCTATCTGGAGAACACCGGAGTAAACTGCAGTCGGTCCGTGCTCCGTGTGTTTTTGAACGGCACCAAGAAAGGTACACAGGGCAAACGTGCGTTTACATTTCCTTGTTTTAACCGACGTTCTAATTGTTGTTATGAGTGTCCTTTTTCTTTTATTCTTATATTTATATACTGGAAACATTTTTTTTTATTCACCAACGTTTCAAGTGAGGCTCGAACTGTTCAGAACCAAAGGAAGAAGAATATCGAGCCAAACCTTATTTATTATTTGATTATCCCCTTACTGTTACAACTATGTTTTGCTGTTGATGACTTTTACAGCTTCGCGATTTAGACAACGGAGAATTTGAGTAGATCGGTCTGATGACTCCGATAATGATATCCGATACTTCGCCGCCGTCTTTGCGTATGCATCATATCGTTATCGGGTACCGTTATCGCGGGTATCGGAATGATCTACTAAATCTCTCGAATAGCAGGCAACGGCTGCAACGACGAAGCTTTGCTCTACATTCGAGGTAAATAGTAGTTCCCTTGCTTCGCTGAAGAAGCTCAATGCAGAGCATGAAGCATTCGTGAGGAACAATATGGCACTCCCACCCAGTGCCTCAGCTCAAATGGTGTTCAGCGTAGCAGTCGACATATTGAGTAAGAAAAAACGCAAAATGTCTGACGAGACTTTCGAGAGCCAGCTGTTGCTCAAAATACTCAAGGTCATTAAATGGAACAGGTGGCAACAATAAGAACTTGAATAACCCTCTTCCCTTTGTTTCTTACTTAAGGAAAATAATGTTAAAAGTAACGCCACGAAAGTAACGGATTACGTTTTGGGGTAACGGTCAGTTACTTTCATGGGAGGGTAATTGTAATTGTAATAAATTACAATTTAGCCTCGAGTAATTGTAAATGTAATTCCTTACTATTTTTCAGTAACGTGTACAAGTCTGGTCCTGTGTACAAATACGAGCACGCAACGATAATGTCAGATCACGATACGGCCCCAGGGCGTCTTGCAGAACAAGTCGCATCGGTTTCCACAGACAGTAACAAATAAGAAAAACAGTACCTGGTTTACTCACTATATATTTTAAACAAACGCTTTTGTACTTTCGTCAGTATACTGGCTTTCGACAATAAACCTAAAGGAACCGAAAAGTTTATTAGTCTACAAATATTCACCGCAATAAACTGAAAACTTCTGTTAATAAAACCGAAAAAAAGTACGCCGAATTTCAAAATAATAAAAACCGAAAACGCCAAACATCTCCTGTTTTGACGCTGTGCTGTTTTAACGCTGTACTGTTTTGACGCCGTGCTGTTTTGGCACGTGCTCTTCTGTCGCTGTGCCGTTTTGACGCTGTGCTGTTTTGTCGCGTGCTATTTTGGCGCGTGCTGTTTTGTCGCTGCGCTGCTTTGACGCTGTGCTGTTTCGACGCGTGCACTTTTGACCTTGCTGTTTGGTCGCGTGCTGTTTTGTCGTGTGCTGTTCTGTCATGGTGTGCACATGCACACCAGCGAGTTAACGTAAATGACGTAGCGCGCTTCTGCAAACTTCACCAAGCTTTCTAAAATTCCACGGATCAAGTTTGGCGGGGTTAGAGGCGCCGACGGGGCGGGCGCTGCCACAAATAAACGTCTGGAAGATTGCCAACTTGAGCCGGATCTGCAATTAGAGGACGCTCGCTACAAAAGGGCCGCTTTCGGAGCGCTCCAAATCTATCCGTAGGTTTCACCATAACTGTTAGATAGGAGAATACTTTTTTTTTAGCTGGCGAGTGTCCGCTTTTCAGCTGAAATCTGGCGTTCGTGCTCAGGACATTCGCGATTGCGATTGATTGGTGTGCAGTATTTATACATAGAAGGTGTGGGAACATAATTGTTATGAGGGTTTTTAAAGAAATCAATAGAGCAGAAAGTGTGCATTATTTTTTTTAAAGAAAAGTGAGTAGGTATTTACTCATAGAAGAAAGAGCGGACTGGTTTCACGGTGCTTATACCACCTCTCACGAATCTCCACAGTGCACGGAATGGTGTGGGCAGATGATCCAGGCTTGTATTGGATGCTTTGGTTTCTAAAGAAACACAAGCATTACAGCTCCTATTCGCATTGTCTTGAATTCCCGCCATTGCTTTCCCGCAATCTGACGGGGCTTATCCTGAAGAATGCGCCCAGTAATCGAGCTTTCGGTTTCACGTCAAAAGACTCCTATATTGTCAAAATGTACCGCTAGTCCTCCGCTGGAGGTGTACCAGATGTCTTTCGTTCGTTTTGCACGTAAAAATCATAAATTTAAAACTTAAATTTGACGAATCTGCTTTGCAAGTGTTATTACTATCACGTCACCACACACTTATTTAGATAATGTCTCTATTTGTTATTCGAGGTTACTTGTGCTTTCTCCGACCAATCTCAAGAACTTACGATTGGCCAAATATATAAGCTCTGGTTCGTACCCTATTCTTGAATTTTCTTACATCAACATAAATAAAAATATAGGTGCCGTTCAATACCTACTGCTGATTTGCAGAGGACGGTAGTTTTAAGGCAAAGGCCGAAAATTGTTACTCAGGTTGTTTAGAGTTTTTTTTTTCTTTTTTTCAATAAATCAAAATATTGTTATACCCAAAAACACTGCTTCAATTCCAGGATGTCTTAGCTTAAACAAGCTAATGGTGTACTAAATTTACGAACAAAGCCGCGTTTTTATTGGCCCAAGTCGACTAACCCAGTATGAAACTACTTCTCTGGCCTACATATGAGTGCGCATCAATCAGAAAGGTACATCTGCCTTGATGCAATCACAATTTAATTCATACGGCGCGTCCTATTTTTTCGTCTGAACAAATTTCTGGGTTTTAAGCTTTTTCTAATTTGCTTTTTTGGGGACGTTTAAGAAGCGTAAAAAGTTAACTATTCCTAATATATTTGTCTCAAACGTTATTTCTCTCAATGGAAGGCGACATTGTCATTGCGTGAACCTAGATTTAAAATGTTCAGTTTGTTCACAAGACACGACAATCAGCGTGCATCAAATATCTTCCCGATCAGAATTGCAAAAAAAAAAACAAAAAAAAACGCCCTTCTCTTTTTGCAGGTAAATTACTGTGTGCTATGGTGTTTCCTTTTAAAATGTATAACACTTTTGATACAAATATTACAGAAGCTAAGATGTTCATTAATGTTTCGCTACTCTTTATATATTGCGTGCCGCGACTCATCATGGAGCTGAGAATACTGCTGAAAAACCTGACGTTTAAACAATAAATATTTCAAAGACTGCAATGTTTTTAGTATATATCTTAATTTGTAGCTAGGTCGCTTAATTGCAAAACCTCTTTGTAACTAATTTCGTAAATCGCTTTATTTATAGCTAAGTTTATTTTGTAGCCTTCATTATTGAATTCTGCCACTCGTGGTGTCACTGATGAAATAAAAAAGAATCCGTGAACATGTTTTTTTTTCTTAAGGTAATGCTAACAGACTGTTTATACTTGCTTTTGTCCGACATAAATTAGTTAAAAACAAATATTTATGACAAAATAAATATTCGTAATAATTCATAATAACTCTGGATAAACGATGTTTACTAAAAATTGCCAAAACTATCCTCAAAAAGGATACTATTATTGGCAGAGTTAGAGATTATCCTGAGTAACATAATTTGATAACCTGAGTAATTTATAAATAACAATATTAGAAAAAAATGAAACGTTTACAATGCTCTGTATAACCGAATTAGAGCGCAGCTCTTGAGGAGGAGGAGAGAGTATGCCCGTCGTACCTTTCCGCACTCTCCCCTCCTCTTGCTCCTACTTCCCTCCCATCAAACGGAAAATTTCGCTAAATTCCCGGTTTAATTTAGCTGAAAACTTTTCCCGCTATATTTGGCGTGAAATTTTTTCCTTTACATTTATTGAGAAATTTTTTGCACAACACTTAACGGGAAAATGTACACTAAATATAGCGGAAAATGTTTCCAGTAGTGGGATAACTTTTCCGCTAAATTTATTGGGCAAATTTTCCGCTAAAGCTAGCGGGCAAATTTTTTCTCAAAATTGAGCGGGTAATTTTTTCCAGAAAAATTTAGCCTGTAAATTTTTCTGTTAAATTTAGTGAGCAAACTTTACAGCGGGAGTTTTTTTGTTTTTTCAATATTTAACGGGGAAACGTTTCCGCTAAATATATAGGGGAAATTTTTCCGCTAAATTTAGGGGGAAATTGTTGTGATAAATTCAGTGGGACAATTTGCAAGCTAAATTTAGCGGAAATTTTTGTTCCGATAAATTTGGAGGGCAGGTTTGTTTGCGAACTTTAGCGGAAACATTTTGTCGCTAAAGTTAGCGGGAAAATTTACCCACAATAGGGAGTTTTCGTAGACCGCGTTGCCCCCTCCGCTAAGCCTTCCGCAACGAAGAAGTTGCTACTGCGCTTGCGCGTCGATAGCCTTGACTGTGGAGTTCCCGCTATCGTAGCGGGTTGCGGAGGGCCCTGCGGAACGGCGAAAACGGTCCACGAAAACTCCCTAATAGGGAGATTTCCTAGCGGCGTTCAACCTCCGCTAAGCCATCCACAACGCAGAAGCCGCTTCTGCTCATGCGCGCCGGTAGCCTTGACTGTAGAGTTTCGGGTATCGTAGCGGGCTGCGGAAAGCGTTGGGGCGGAGAGAACGATCTACGAAAACTTCCTATTGCAGCGCGCGGTTACACCGACGCCACCGGCGCGACGCCGCAAAAGCCGGAAAACGGCGTATAAGTGCTGCGCTTTAAACTGGTCTATAATTGCTAGCAATTTGAAGGGAAACTGATACGTAACAGGATTATTACCATGTAAAAACTGGCTTCTGATTGTATCACAATATTGAAATAATCGGAATATGAATGTTTAACATTATTAATTTAGAATGGCGTATCAATGGATACCAGCTTTAGAAATTTTCAAATAACATTATAAAATAAGGTCAGAAATCCTGGTGTATCATCAGTTGCTAATATCGGATATCTTGGCGTAGTTTCAGACCGCAATGCTGGATATCCTGGAGTAACATTGGGAATCGAAATTACAAATCATTGCGTAATATCCGCTGCGAATATACGTGTGAAATATAGAAATTGGAATGCCAATATTTCTTTGAATATTAATGCAATCATTGATCATCATTGTATTAATATAAGAATTCCCATTGGCACAGCGTCGGAGATTAATGTGCTTCAATATTGAGCATAATATTCCAATTCAACAAATCGAATATTGTACGAACGTTGGGCTAACACTGTTCTGCTGGCTAGGATTTGCCAGGAAGTAGACATTGCTATTCCATTCCGATAAAATGTGTGCAAATTATTACTGTATAAAGCCAGGCACTAACTATGTATTTATGTTAAAGCTGCAAAAGTCACATTGAAAGTGGTTTCTGATATGTGATAAAGCGAAGCAACTAAAATATAAGCAGAATTGAGCGGTTGAGCACCACACAATCAAGTGTAAAAAATAAAATAAAAACGTAGATGTAATTAATATTGAAACAAAATATTTAGTTCAGAGGACACGTTAACATTAAAGTTGCACATAAAACGAACACGTGGCCACAATTCAAATGATTTCGTGTCCGAGATATGTGATTCACAAATTATAATATTGTCTGCGGAAATGAAAAACGAGCGTGACTTTTACTTCAATATAACGGCAGTAAAATAAGCAAGAGATGCGGCAGCTGAATCCCAATTCCAGCTCAATATATTGCCCGCCACAGAAGAAACGATAGCATTTGTAATTACGTCTTACTCTTAAACTCCACACGGAGCAACGCTACTGTTATGGCGCAACTATTTCTAATGCTGCTCTGCGTTGCGTCTGTCCTTGCGGTATTCCCAGAGGGCCATTCGAAGGATTCGTATAAAGTTATTTTCAAATGTTACTACAGTAAGTACTAAACACCCCAAGACTTCATTCGTATTTCCTTGTTTGAATAGTTACTATAGATTACAAACCTACAAGATCTTACTCACGTAGGTATTGCAATCGTGAGACCATCATGTATATGCCATGTCTCATACTTTTGATATGAACATCATACACCTTCGAAAGTTGAGAATCATTATGCGTGCCGTTGTGTTTGTACTATAACGCTTTGATTATTGAACTGTATTGATAAGAGTGTGTGTGGTAAAAAAAAATGTTACTTTATTTTTTATATTTCATTTTTTTTTGTGTTTTGCAAATGCTAAGAGGTTGATTATGTTCACTTGCTTTGAGCTTTTCTATCGTTTAATGAAGGAATGGATTGCAGTTTCCTTGCCATAATAACTACAAGTTTCAAAATGGAGATCAGTATTGGAGCTTTTAACGTGCTCCATCCAGTTAATTTTCCGTCCTGTCGCTACACTGGCAACTAATGCTGCCGTATCAGTAGTTCTAGGCCGCAGGGAAAGCCGTGCATTATAATGGCCTAACAAGTTAAGCGCGACCTTTGCATTGTTTCGTATGTTGTATACGGCCAATTGTCGTCCCAGTAACTTGGTCATTATTGACGTAACAGCGTTTTACCTACGTCACTCTAAACACAGCCTAGGCAGCCGTGTGAACCAGACATTGTGCGCTTACAACGTTTATCAGCGAGGTAGCAGAGCAAGAAGTAGTGTTTCGCCACTACTTATTGCCAGTTTTGATAGAAGCCTTCGAAACTGGCGAATGCCAATACATTGCGCAGGGCATGAGCATTTGTAATAAATATCTAATAAAATATGCTGAAGTCAATGCAAAACAGCATAAACCCAAGCTTTGTGCAGTGAGCAGGTACATGACGTGCACAACCTATTTCTAGCTAGAATATTTGTGCACTGTACAGTCACCAATAGATCCCCAGAGTCGCAAATAGAATCTTGCAGCTCGTAAAGTTTCCTTTTTGCCGCAGCCATTAGTGTTCCTTGTTCGGCTCAGATCGTGCATACCTAAAATTACCATACCTGCAGCGTCCAATGGGTCAGTATACCTCCAGCGTTTGTTTTTAAGCGGGTCGGGCACGCGTTCGAAAATGCAAAACTAGCTGATGCACACTTGGAACAGAGAGCGTGCTGGTAGGGGTAAAATATAAATAAGGGAAGGACATAAAGACGAGGACGGACAAGTCGTTTCCCAACTGGCAGCGAACGTTTATTGACGACTTTGACTGGCCGGGCTGTCCTCTCCTAAGGGAGGGGGATTAGGGGTGCGTTATCAGGAAGAAGCGGGGAGAAGAAGAAGGCAAAACGTCTTTGCGAAGGGGACAAAGAGGTGGCAAAAGGAGGCAAAACATCTTTGCGATGCCTCAAACCTTCTTTTCCTAAAAAAACGCCATTGGGTCTTCCTCTCTACAGCATCTTTCTATATTATTTTCTGCGAAAGCACATAAACCTGGCATCCCGCTTCGCAGCACCATCTCCGAACGCGGTTGCTGGCAAAAGCACTTGGCCCTATACCACCAGAAAAGACTCGCAGTATTAGACCTACCTCATCCCTTTCGAATTCATAACTCTTTCGACCTGCTAAAAGATCTTGAACCCTCTCATTCCACATCTGAGGCACTCGGAATTTTCTCCCTAGATGTAGAGGATCTGCATTACAGTCTCGACGTTACCAACTTACTGAGATTCGTATCTGAGGCAGTTCACCTTCACGAAGTATTTAAATTTCAGAACTCGTCCGGAATTTCCCAGTCGGGATTCATTGACTTAGTACAGCTGTACCTTCGATACACGCTTGTAGAGCACGAGGGAAAAGTGTTTAAGCAAAAGTCAGCCATATGCATAGGTTCTGGCCTCGCTCCCGCCCTGAGCGAGATATAGCTATTTTTCGTCGACCCAGCTATTCAAAAGACACTCACGACCCTGCCCCCGGGGACATCTGTTTATTGGCACGTGGAACACTACCTGATCATTCACACCTCGGATCCCACAAAAATCGAGCAGGCGTTCTCGAACAACTCGTTCGGCCTCAAATTCGCGAAAGAAAACCTAACCTGTCAGGGACTTTAATTTTTGGACGTCCGAATTTGGCCGACAGGATCCTGTCATTGCTGGTCGTTCCAGCAGAGGTCGTGCAAGTCCTTGCTCGCGTTTAATAGCTACTACTTCAAAACCGTAAAAAATGGGAGAGTAAAGACCCTTTTGACGTCCTCTAGGACAAATTCCTGCCTCCATTGGGTAGCTAACAGTTGCTGAATTCAAGGCTCTCGCTTGATCAAGGCCGGTTACCCCCAGGATCTGCTGCAAATAACACTAAAGTTCATAATAATTAGACAGGCACCAATCGAAAGAGGGCAGGGTTCATTTGCGTCATCGCTGTATGCGTGCATGCCGTACATCCATAACACAGGACCCCCCATCAAGTCGTTGGCTGCGGGGTTTGGCACGAAAGTGTTCTTTTCTTGCCGCTTCAGGCTATCTTTCATATGCCAAAAGGTCAATTCTCGCGACCCCCCAAAAGCCTGCCCCAAAAAACACGCCATCTCCCTTGCAAAAAACAGAGTGTCTACTCAATCCCCTTCAGCTGCGGATCCGAATACATCGGCCAGTCCGCCCGATGTATCAACATCAGGGTTCGGGAGCATGCCACTGAAGTAAAAAAATGCCGCCCTCAACCCCTCTGTCCCAAGTCATCACCCTACCGCCGAACTCGTCACTACCTGTTATCGTGCACGCTTTGCCGGCTTTGCCGCCACTTCCGTGCTAGCTTCGCGCAGGTCGAGGTATGAACGGGAAATTTCAGAGGCTTTCAAAATGCGCCACTGCCATAAAAAAAACATCGGTTCTCCTTCCCTAGCCGTATGCGAAGCCGACCTTGCCTTTCTCCGACCTGAACTACAGCCTTTAACCCCCCTCAGTTTCCTTCACCAGTTTGTTAGGCCCCGTCCATTTCCCCTTTTTCCTTCCCTTGCTATACCGGTTCCTTCCTTCTTCTCCCCCTTCTGTCTGATAACGCACCCCTCCTCCCCCTCCCTCAGGAGTGGAGAACCCGGCCCGTCAGTCGTAAATAAACGTTTGCTGCCAGTTGGGAAACGTCTTGTCCGCGCTCGTCTGTATGTCCTTCCTTTATTTATAATTTAGTTGACGCAGCCTTGTTCATTCCCCCAAACGCGATGAAATCCGTTTTTGTTTTTACAGGAACATCGCTAGAGAAAACAAATTAGTGACTGAGATGATATGGAGATGAAATGGTTATAGTATAACTTACACAGATCGAGGACGACGTCAGTGACTGCGTTGATGACGACGACGAGGACGACGTCATGAAGGAAGCCATCACTAGCCGTTTCTAGGACGACTTTCAGAACGACATCTAGACGACATCGAGGACGACGTCCTGGAGCACGACATTAAGGACTACCTCAAGAACAACCTCTAGGAAAACCTCACGAATGACATCTCGGAAGACTTCAAGAATGGCGTCTAAGACGACGTCGAGGACGACCTCTAGCACAATCTTGATGATGACCTTGAGGGCAATGTCGAACACGAAGATGAGCACGACGTCAACGACAGCGTTGAGGACGACGGCCTAGAAAACGAGGTCAATAACGACTTCTTGGAAGGCCCCTACAACGACGTTGATGACGACGTCCTTGAGGACGACGTCAAGAACGATGTTTAGGACGACATATAGGGCCTCTACGGTGACCCAAGGACGACTTTTATAACGTCCTTAAAGAGTAACGGCAAAGAAAAAAATTTTAAACAGCCTAATTTTACAAGCATGTCAAAAAAACACTTTTTACGCGAGAAAAAAAATCACAGATATATTTATTGCGTGCGACGGATTTCAGTTTGCGGCTATTTCGCCCGTTTGAAATTGTGCCACGACTTCGGTGTTTTGTGACGTCTAGCACCGACTGGCTGCTATACTTCTCATTGGCTAAGAGATTGATTCACAGCTTAGATCTTGGTTCTTAAACCTTTGTTATATGTTCTAATTTCCTCTTGAGCGACATATTTTTACGTTTAAAGAATAACCCATGTGATGAGAGTTATTATTCTTTACAAACGTTTTACAAGACGGGAACTTCCGTTTGGATTCATACAAACAAAAGCTTCGCCATTCTTTCATGGCCGCCGAAGCCTCTGCTCCCGCCTGTCTCGCCTACCTCGACTAATCGTTTTGCCGAAGTGATCAGTGCTTCCTGCCGACCCAGGTTTTTGAGTCAGACATCTTGAAGTGAAGTAGTGTGTGTTTAGCTGCTGTCGCAAGTGTTAGTGATAGGAAGCGACGCGGGGTTTTAGCTTTCACAGCCCGGTTCTTTCGTTTTCCTCTTTGCTTTGCTTAGCGTGCTTTTTTTCTTCTTTGTTTTTCGCTTGCTCGTGCAAATGCTGTCTCTTCGGAGATGTCAGATGAGTGATCCTGACAGTGAGCCTTCCAGCAGCCATGTCACCCCGAAATGAATGCTATTGGGCTGGGGGGCATCGGGCGTTCGCGTAGCAACGAACGTGTCCAGTCACGTTTTCGTCATATCGCTCCGGAGGCCGTCGAGAGTCGCACCGGGTGCATCGAACGTCCGCGACTAGACAAAGCTGATACATAAAAAAAACCTGCACAACTAGATTAATACGTTATAGCTGTTCGCAGAACCCTTCGGACGTCCCAGTTCTGCGTTAACCGACAGATTTTATTCTCGGCTTCCGAACCATCCTATGTAAAGTTGTTTGAATGAATGTGTACTGTTATCGTAAATCTTGGCTTGTAATCGCAGCTTTGTAGATTATCTTATTTGTTTTGCTGGAGAGACGCAAACGACGGGCATAACAAAATCGGTTGCATATTCCGCATATCTTGCAGAAGCACTTCCCCAGTCACCTTGTGAAAAATGCGAAACACGGAGTGCGCACCGTCCCTACTTCTCAGTCTTTTACCTGGTTCAGAGCAGTTTGTACCCGCTAGTAGGTATGTCTACTGAAACTGAAACTTCAAACTGGGGGCAGTGCCAGAGGTTAAAGAGAGAAAGTTCGGAAAGCTTGCTCACCCTCCCCAATTTCTGAACTTTCAAGTGATTGTATTGTAATAAACGCACAACGGCTCTTCCCAAAATAGCAAAAGAATCACTATCTTCACTACGTAGAAAATGGTCTCAGTTAATGCATCTCTGGGCAGGTAGAAAACCTTGCCCCTATTTATTCACACCAGGATGAGCGCAACACGTCGCTGTGCAAACGCAATCCAACATGAAGCATAAAAACGGCAGATCTAGGACAACAATTCGGAGTTCGTTGTTCAATTAAAACGACGTAATTTTGTTGAAAACGCCCGCAGATTTTTACTCACAGTATGCGTCGGGAATCTTTCACATTTTGAAACGGCTCGAAAGAAGATTTTATTTTTAATAACGCTCTCTGCGTCCTCCCCGACCAGTTTTACTGGATCACCTGGCGAGACGAAACTGAATCCGTTGAACCTCAACCCCACAACAACCAATTTGCGCTCTGTGTTAGTGTGGGTGTCTACTTCCAAGCACCGCACCACACACACCACCAACGTTTCACTTCTTTGTCGCACCGCCGTGTTGCACCAAACAGAACGAGATCACGGAAGTCGACGCAGCGCTGTCGTGAACGTTGTCTTGTGGTTGCGCACTCGTGGACCTTGTGACTCCCTTCGCTCTCAAAGCATACACGACGATTACGAATGATACTTTCCGTCTTCCGGGAACATCACAGGGGCACTTCTTTGGTTACGCCTTCGCTATGTGGTCGCGAACCGCGCAGCTCTCGTGTACCGTCAAATCAAAACAATACAAGCGCCATGTTTAACGTGCGTTGTCGCCAGATCTTACCGGAAGTCGAGACGCTGCGACGTTCCACTCAGCAGCCAAGTCAACGCAAAAGAGCAAATCCAAGAGTGAGGGGAGGGGCGTAGTTCTCCTCCGCGGGGGTCGAAAGAGCGTGAGTTTCAAATGTGGAGAGGTTCTGACTCCGACTGAATTACGTCCTGTGACGTAAATATTTAAAAAAAATATATATATATATTTTTTTTTCGTGGAATATTTGTTTTGTGACATGATTACCCTATTAAGCTGCTTAAAAAAAATTTTCCTCCTTGCAGTTACCCTTTAATGACGGCATCTCGAAATACCTCAAGTACGCCCTCTACGGCAACCTTTAGTACGACGTCTAGGACGAAGTTGAGGAAGACGCCAAGGACAGCGTCTTGGACAACATCGAGGGCGACGTCCTAGACGACGACGTTAAGAACAACGACTGGAATAGCCTCTAGGACGTTCTACAGGACGACCTTGTGGACGAAGCCGGGAACAACGTCAATGACGTTCAGTAACGTCAGCTTCATCTGGCGGCGCCTACAAGTCTACGGGCCAAGGTTTACTCGACCGGCGGTTCGGTGAACAGCGCTTACGAGCTTGCGCGACTGGAGCTTACGTTTCGATGCAGCCAGGGGCGTTACGTGACCTTGATTACGCCACCTTGAGTAACGTTGAGCCTATAAAGCTACCGCTTTAAAACAGGCTCGCGCGCGCTACCACGTTTCTAGAAGCGACGGCGGATGAGCGAACATGAAATCATGCATTCAATTCGGACAAGTTCCCTTCGAAGTAAGCTGCAGACTAGCGCTCGCCTATTTGATTTCTAGAGTGTTTCAGGTACTATCTTGCTGGGCTACTGATGATGATGATTATATCACGTGAGAATTATAGTTTCATCTGCTGACTTTTTTGTATTTCAGTGGACATCATAGCATACCGTTGTATTGTCCCACTATTTGAACTGCTCGTCTCAGTTGATAATCTTCGAAAGGGTATTACGATTTATACCAGAGGCTCGGAAAAACAGAAATATGAGAGAGATCCAACTGCGGTGAGTTCTGAATGCCAACAATATGCGTTCGAAATTTACTTATACAGCGCTGAGGCTTGAGCATACTCACTAGAATTACTTCAGAATGATAAGCGGAGGAAATATGAGAGGGTCAGAAAACCCACGAGAAGGCGCCGATGTGCATAACTTAGGCATATACCGGGTATTCCACGTAAACTGAACAAAGGCTTAAAAATATTTCGGTGCATTTTACGAAGACGAAACTGAGCAAATAAGTTTGTTTATTGTTCGCATCAAATTACGAAAGTCTTTTTGTTTTGTTATTTTGATCAATTAAGTAATTAATTAAGATTAATAATCAACTTCTGAAATCTTAAATTTACAGCAAAAGTTCCAATGACAAAGTTGTTTATCGTGCTCAGCAACATCCAAATGAGCGGTTTTTAAAAGTATTCCTCTAACACGGTTTCTTTCTACGGACTCCAGACATAATGCCGGAATTATAAAGAAACAAAAAAAAAAAAAACACGCAAATTCGTAAACAGCGTTAAGTTAACAACGCTCAATTTAGCATGCAAAGGCGACTTTTTCAACCCGCAACTGAGAGCGCTGCAATACAAAATGCACACGCGGAATCACTCGTTTCTTTTCTTTTTTCATAATTTGCAAATATATTTAAGCCCCATAAAAAAGGCGGTAAGGTTTCTTGTTAAAAAAAATGAATTGCATGTTTCTGAGGACGCTCTACACCTTTGTCAGTGGAACTTTTGCTCTAAATTGAATATTTCAAAATATGATTGATTAATACTAATTCATTAGTTAATTGACCAAAATACTGAAATAACCTAACTTGCTCCAAACACTGAGCATACTTATTCGTTTAGTTTCGTCGTCCTAAAATGTAGCAACATATTTTTAAACCGTGGCTCAAGTTACTTGGAATACCCTGTATATTGCGCCAAAGTCATCACTCGTGAAACAGTGCAAAGGTAGCAGTGGCGGAACGCAATAATCATCTCACCATCCGCATTCCGCCGCTGCTAGCTTTGCGCGTGCTTCCCGAGTGGTAACTATGACGCGCCCCCAAGTTTCCCACAAGCTTCAAGTCGTTCTAAAAACTGTTGACTTAGTGCTTTTCGATGACGCTTTCTAAGTTTCTAATTGGAACCATGTGTCTATTTTCACTAATTAATAAGTTAATTAACGAATTTTAATTATTAGTTGACATATCGCGACAATTAGCCACTCACATAATGTCCCCCTCGCCGTATAACTCACCTGCACAAATAGTATTTTTGCATCTTTCACGGATCTTTTTGTAATAAATCTCTTATATATATATATATATATATATATATATATATATATATATATATATATATATATATATATATATATATATATATATATATATATACATATATAGACATATACATGGTGCATTTTTTAAGATTAACAGAATTTTTTTTCAAAAACCATGAAAGCTATATTAATGTGGTCTGCGCAGGTGAGTTATACGGCCAGGGGGTCATAATATAGGAGGCCAATCGTAACGATCAGTCAGCCAATTAGTTAAAATTCGTTAATGAAATTTTTAATTAATGAAAGTAGACATATAGTTTCAATTAGAAACGTGTTGCGCGTCATCGAAAACCCCTAAATGAGTCATTTTCAGAAAGACTTTGAGAGCGTGAGAAGCGTAGTAGTGCACTAAAGTTAGCACTCGTGGAGCACGTACAAAGCTAGCGGTTACGATAAGGCGCGCGCGCAATTTTCTGCCTCTTATCTAGCCACAGCCTTGTACCTGCTCCACGAGCGGCAACTTTAGTGCACTAATACGCTTCTCACGCGTTCAAAGTCTTTCTGAAAATTACTGATTTAGTGGTTTCCGATGACGCTGAGCAAGTTTATAATTGGAACTACATGTTTATCTTCATTAATTAAAAAGTTAATTAACGAATTTCAACTAGTTAGCCGAATGATCGTTACGATTAGCCCCCTATACTATGTCCCCCCGGCCGTATATCTCACCTGCGCAGACCGCATTAACGTAGCTTTCATTGTTTCTTTTTAAAAATTCTGTTAAGCTTAAAAAAAAACCACTCTATATATATATATATATATATATATATATATATATCAGGGTGTCGAACCGGAACCGAACCGAACCTAAAACCGGAACCGAACCTGTATTTTTTCCGGAACTGAACCCGAACCCGAACCGTTATATTGTTATCGCGATGAACCCGAACCGGAACTAAACCGGAAAAAAAAATAACGGTTACCGGCTCATGTCAAAGCGGTTCGGCCACGCGCTGTTGACAATGAATGTGCTATCAATGCCATTTGTTTTTTAAGTGCCGTCAACTGACACACACCTCGCTTACATATTTTCCTTTTGCACTCAGTCTTAGGAATACAAACGCTGCACCCATGAATCTTGACAAACGCTGCATCCATGAATCTTGACATAGGAACCAGTATTGCGCTGGTCGCGGCTTGCACGGAAGAAAAAAAATTAAAAGGCTGTGCAAAAAAAAAAAAAAAAAAAAAACGCGTACACGGGATTTTATTTTTATACAATCTCGTAAATCCTAAATGCTGCTGTGTGCTCATTTCATAACACGTTTCTAGAACGCGCGAGTCTTTGAAGCTTGCTTCCATCGGAATGAGAAAAGAAAAGGCTGTGGAGTTTGATAATATTTAAGGGAGAGAAAGAAATTCTATTTACAGTTGAAATGAGCATTCATGAATTTCTACCAATAACAATGATACCAATTTTAACACCACTTAGATACAATTATGTATTTATTTTTAAAAAAGATCAATCAGTGGCAAGTTTTTTTTTTTTTTGCTTGAGAATAACCTACGTCATAAAGCAGCACCTCATAGTAACCACGTGGTCACTGGAACAGAAGTGGTTGCCTTCTCCCGCATCCCTTTAGACGTCCAGGTAATACAGTGTGCGTTGTAGTTAGTTTTGTGCGAGTGGCGGCCGCTGACGAAAGCCAGCACCACGATGCATCCGGTTTCGTATAGGCACTTAGAAGCTAACATATTTGTGAGACAGCGAACTCTTCTATTTCAATATTTATCCTATTATGTCCTTCTGGCGTTGCGTTCGGTGAAGCGTTTTTTATATTCCGTACCTTGTTTAATGAAAACTTCTTTAAGGGTCTAGTTTGAGTTACCGAAGGCTAGTTCAAATATAGAAAGCTGTATTTTCTCCCCACTGTTCCTTCAATTGCTTACACGCCGAGGTGGCGGGATAGTTAGCGAGTTCTACTTGTAAGTGGGTTTGTAAGGAGGTCGCGGATTTTACAGCTACTGCGTCGGACCCAGTTAGATGAGGTCCGAATGCGTAAACGTCGGTGAGGTAACCTTTGAGTGCACATAAAGAAACCATTCCTGGTATAAATCCCTGAGCCTTACACTACTATGTAACCCGTTTCGTATGTGCTGATTTCAGATGTTTTATTTGTAATTTATTTTTATGTTGAAATTTGTGATTTATAATTTCCGAACCGGTTTGCGAACCAGTTCAGCGCCCCGAACCGGTTCGCGAACCGGTTCGCGGATCGAATTAATCGAACCGGAACTGAACCGGAACAAAATAAATTTACCTGAACCTGAACCATAACCGAACCCGTATTTTTTTCGGTTGGACACACTGATATATATATATATATATATATATATATATATATATATATATATATACCGGGTGATTCAAGGAGACGGCAGTCTCTTTAAATCGACCGCAAAATTCGGTTTCTTAAACCTATCGCGCTACGACTTCGTGCAGCGTTGCCCACAGATGGTACATTTTTTTCGAAAAATTTGCAAAGAGCGAACCTACCTGAGGAAAAAGTAAAGAAAGAAAAAGGCTTAGCTCCTATGGAAACGCAGCGACGCCACCGGTCTTCAAACAACACGGCGCCGTTTCGCACGGGAGACAAGAGATGGCGCAACGAACGCCGCCAACGAACGAGCATACGGCGCCGAGGGCCGGCGTCTTTAGCAGACGATCTTTTCGACCAAAAAGCGGCGCGCGTTCCGCAAACGGCGACAGTCGCAGAAACAAAAACAGGCACGGTAACAACAAGCAACTGCAGTTCCTTGTCTGCTAAAAACGCCGGCTCTCGGCGTCGTCTGCTCGTTCGTTGGCGTCGCGACCGCTTGCGCCATCTGTTGTCTCCCGTGCGAAGCGGCACCGTGTTGTTTGAAGACCGGTGGCTTCGCTGCGTTTCCATAGGAGCTAAGCCTTTTACCTTCTTTACTTTTTCCTCAGGTAAGTTCGCTCTTTGCAAATTTTACAAAAAAAATGCACCATCTGTGGGCAACACTGCACAAAGTCGTAGCGCGATAGGTTAAGAAACCAAATTTGGCGGTCCATTTAAAGAGCCTGCCGTTTCCTTGAATCACCCGGTATATATATATACATATATATATATATGAGACAAAAATATGTTCCACGAACACTAAAGGTTTTCCCGCTCATTTATTTCAAGCGGCGACCAATTTAATCTCGGTGTCACTCAATTTAATCGAAGCGCCATACAATTTAATCCACACGCCAAACAATTTAATCCCGGGCTCCGTCAATTTAATCCAAAACATATGTATGCGCTTATTGTGTTCACTGGTCGTGTTTCGCTTACACATTTGGTAACTTAGAACACTTCTTTATACAATTTCAATTTTCGGGGGCAATTGATAATTTGATCGCTCATGTGATTACTTTGAGTTATGGTCCCACTTTTCACGTGGCTTAATTGATATGTTGGTTACTTTTTTTAGAGCGCAGCTCTTAGGCACCCATTTCCAACTTGGTCACGGGTGGTGACCGAAAACCAATAAATAAACAGAAAGAAATAAACGTTTAATGTGGCGAACTTGTGCTAAAAATAAAAGGGGTACAAAAAATAATAAAAGAGCGTCGCGGGCGTCGAAGTCGGCGTAGGAGCAGAGTCGAACGCTGGGCGAAAAACTCACTGCAGATCAACACGCGGAGTCCCTTATGTACGCGCGTTGGGTTCTGGAACAATCGGCCTAGATTGTTCGGCGACTGGAACATTCGGAACTCGATCTGACGAGATTGTTCTCGAACTCACGAGAACGCAATGAAAGAACAAATAAAAGAGAATTCCACTGTCTGGAATCGAACCCAGACTTTCTGCGCGACAGTCAAGCACGGTAACCACTCGGCCACGCGCGCGGTCGCTCGCCGACGAGCGTGGCATTACTCCCCGCTTTAAAAAAGGCATCGTCTCGATGCCACGTAAAAGGCAACAAAACAGAGCGAAACAAACAAAAAATGGGAACATACGGAGGCTCGCGAAACACAATCCTATCAAGCGGTGCACAAGATCACAGTTCGCCGTAGACGTAACCACGCGGTGCATGATAGGTAAATTCCCCCGCTAAATTTATCGACGAAAATTCCCCCACAAGATCTAGCAGGAAATGTTCCCCGTTAAATTTAGCGGAAAATTTCCTCCGCTATATTTAGCCGAACTTTTTACCCCGCTAAATCTAGCGAAAATTTTCCCAGGTAGATTTAGCGGAATATTTGCCCCGCTAAGTCTAGCGGAAAAGTTTCGCCGCTAAATCTGGCGGAAAATTTCCCCCGCTCTATTTAGCGGAAAATTTCCCCCGCTGAAACTAGCGGAAAATCTTCCCAGCTAGATTTAGCGGAAAATTTGCCCAGCTAAGCCTGGCGGAAAATGTTCCCCGCTAAATCTAGCAGAAAATTTTCCCGCTAAATTTAGCGAAAAATATTTCTCGCTAAATCTAGCGTAAAAATGTTTTCCTCAATATATAGCGGAAAATATTCCCCTCTAAATCAAGCACAAAATTTTTCCAGCTAGATTTAGCGGAAAATCTGCCTCGCTAAATCTAGCGGAAAATTTCCGCCACCAGATCTAGCGTACAATTTTCCCCGCTAAATTTAGCGGAACATTTTTCAAAATTTTCCCCGCTATATTTAGCGGTAAATTATCCTCGCTAAATTTGCGGAAGAATTTCCCCGGTAAATCTAGCGGAAAATTTTTCCCGCTAAATCAAGCGAAAACGTCTCCCCGCTAAGTTTAAAGGAAAATTTTCTCCGCTAAATCTAGCAGGAAAATTTCCCCGCTATATTTGCGGAAAATTTTCCTTGCTAAATCTAGCTTAAAATTGTTCCGCTAAATCTAGCAGAAAAGTTTCCCCGCTAAATTTAGCGGAAAATTTGTGGAGTTCAGGAAAGACGTCCGTCGATGCAAATCAACAAACTGATCTTTATAGCCGCAATAAAACTGAAAGAGGTCATAAAAAGAAGGCTCCACTGAAACCGCCCTGCCTCAACGTCGAACGCTGCCAGTCTCCTGCTGTTCTGTTCGAGCCCGGAGCTCGGTCCCCTTGGTGCTGCTCGTGCCGCACGCTTAAAAGTTCATTAGCGGCTGAAGTTGCGTGAGCCACCGCCATAAGTGTCGCGCTTTGGCGCTACAATTTTCCCCCGCTAAATTTCGCTGGAGACTTTCTACGCCAAATTAAGCGGAAAAAATTCCCCGCTAGATCTTGCGAAAAAAATTTCCTAGCAAAATTTAGCGGAAAATTTTTGGCCGAAATGGGAGGCGAGCAGGAGAGGAGGAAAGACAAGGCCCCCTCTCCAAAAACATTCCTCTTCTCCTCCTCCTCAAGAGATCTGCACTAATACGGCGTTACAGGCAGTTGTAAACAGCTTTCATTTTTTTGTTACCTCGATCTTATTGCGGCGCACTCGAATATATTTAAGTTGAATGGACGCTTTGTTTTATCTTACTTGTTACTCGAGTAATGATTGATACAATTCAGATGATACAAGTACAACTGCAATTTATGAGAACTCTTTTGATAACTTCGCGTTTTTCATTGACGCACTGATATTTTTTTTTAAATTTAGTTGAGGTATGGCTTCCACTTCTAACCATTTCGACCTATTAATAACACAATTTGCATGATAAAGTTCAACAAGCATTGGTAAGTATTCTGTCAATTGCTTTGACGAATAATTGGTACAAATATAACTTGGTAGAAGCTAATTTGACATTCTGCTAACTGCTTCGTTATATAATAATAATAATAATAATAATAATAATAATAATAATAATAATAATAATAATTTTATTGCATGTAAAGTACACAAACAAATAGAGACCTGCCAAAGCCTGATTGGTCTTGTCTGGCAGCGTCTGGCAGTCAGCAAACGAAACGCAACAAATAGAGTACATAAAAAAAAGCAACGAAATCACAACTGAAACGAAAGTCAACCAAGGGTGTGGGTGGAGGGGGGAGTTGGACAGTAATAGTTTAATATTTCTCAGCGCTTTCTTCAGGTTATTCTTTGTTGTGGCATCAATAACACACGACGGGAGTTTATTAAACCATGCTGGAACATAGTGCAATCGAGTTCTTTTACCATATCTTGTAGAGCACCGAGGTGTCCAATATCGCTCTTTCGGTCTCAGATTACGGGCAGGGATGTTGGGAGTCTTAAAACTGCTATCCCGAAAATGTCTATGCACGATGGTTTCAATCAATAATGAGTTAAAATTCGGCATAGACAGCGTCGCGAACACATCAATGTTTTTATCGAGGCCTGAGTCGTAGGAAATGTTATGTAACATAGAACGTAGTATTGTGTTAATTCAGGTTTGCCAACGTTGGGCACAATGACCGCACACAGATATGCCATAACGAAGTACACTGCAGCCCAGTGTATGTATAATCACTTTTCGGACTGATACCGTCATATAGTATCGAATTTTGTACATCAAACAGGACACTGAACGAATCTTCTTACAAACATAAGCAAGGTGGGAGTTCCAGGAAAGATCACCGTCGAAAAAATACCAAGATACTTCGCAGTTGATGTATATTTTACCGGCTCACAAACACACGATAAACTATTGGACGCATGTAACAGTAAAGGATAGGTGAGCCTAACTTTTTTTAAGGGGTTATGAAAACAATGAGCTGCGTTTTCGAAGCACTAACAATAATTAAATTAGCTGCAAACCACTCCATAATTTTAATCGCAGCAGCTTTGCAGAGAAGAGATTCCATCTAAATAATTGGTAGCTCTGGATGAAATAACCGTATTGTAGCTATATCGACGCGAATAAATGTAGAGTAGCAAACGTTTTCATTACTCAGTCGATTAGCTTGATTTATTATTGACTGCCGTCTGATGACAAAAAGCAAGGAGGTGTGCGTCTGCTGCTTTGCCCAGCTTTTCGGTAGACAGCAATTTTTGCACTGCGCGTCATGTACTCGCCGGTTTCACTGCAAGTGCCTAGAGATACGGGCAGAAGATTACGACATCTTCATGCAGACTGGTAAAAGCAGCTACAAATGCAAGGACTGTTCAGGGCGCTCAAATCCTTCTGCGACGAGGCTTATCGGCGCTGGATCTGATGGCGGGGATACGCCCACAAGCGGGATTGCAGAATCCAACATTTGCGGAGGCGACAACGGCAACGGGGAATCGGCGAATGACGGAACATCTTCGGAAACCATCCGCCTGCTCGTGGGGCTTTCGTCTCGGCTGGATATTTTGAGGGCCGAGGTAAAGCTGCCTCGCGCGGATAACAGTGCGCTCAGAGAGGAAGTCTCCCAACTTCGCCAAGCAGTTGTGAACGAGTCCATCGCGGCTGCTTCCAAAAACGCGTCACCCGTCGCCCCGGAATTATGGTGCCTGGAACGCGTCTCCGACCGGTATTTTTACCGCCTCCAAAAAAGTGTTTCCTTGATTTCCGCCGGATGACGTCATAGAAGTGTCATGCTGTCGCCGGTCGCGACCCTGGTGGTGTCTCAGCAGCTGTGGTGGATGTGGCAGACTCCTGTTCCGCTGCAGGTCGCTCTTCACTTCGACAATCCACGAAAGCTACTGCAGCAGGAAGTCGGGACGCTTGGGACGCCGTGCCGACAGCGACACTCGCGTTCGCTCGTGCTTTTTGCCCGCATTTCTACGACCAGCCGCCAGGATCGAGACAGGCTATAGCATGATACTCCGGCTTCTGCGACGTCATTTGTTGCCACTTTGGGAGCGTTTTTGATGTATGGGCGGGATAGGACGCTAAACACACCAGTCGAAGACGCGCTCCAGGCACCATACCGGAATTAGCATCGCCTTCGTACGCTTCAGTTGCTATGGGCGCCCGCCCCAAGACTCGGACTCAGGTACAACATCCGGACATACCTGCAAATACGACTGCCCGTGGGATTTCGACGTCTTCCCCACGTAAAGGAAACGGTGAGTTTCTTAACGTGACTCACGGTGCGAGTGATTACCCTCGCTCTAACCAGGATCGTCGTCCAAGTTCCTCAGGTTTCATTCGGTGAAGCTACAAATTACGGTGTCAGAGCGGTGCCGCGCGCTCCACCTTCGAAAGGCTTGTTTCTTGCCAGTATGGACCCAGCCACGACAGTCTCGGGCATAGAGGCTATCGTGAAAACGATCCTCGGGGACAAATCAGTGATGTGCACGCGTTTAAAGAAACTTCATCCAACCTACAATTCGTTTCATATCGCCATTGACGAGGATTCTTTGGTAGCGTTGAACAGCCCTGATGTGTGGCCGGATGGCTTTCTTTTTCGTCCGTTTTTTGGGAGGGTACCTATTTCCCGGCATTACAGGACTGTCTCGGAAAATGTAACTCAAACTGATCATGCCTCGAAAACTTAGTGTATTGCTCAAAACCTTAGTGTATATTATCAAAACATTCGTGGTCTTAGAACCAAATCAGATGAATTTATGTCGAATCTGCTGGGTTGTGATTACAACATCGTTACCTTATCGAAAACCTGGCTACATGATGGCATCGCCAGTGGCGATTATTTTCCAGCGTGTTTTCTTGTGTTTCGCAGGGACCGTGACTATTCGTCAGGAATAAAATACGGCGGTGGTGTACTGATAGCCTGGAACCAATCTTTGAACGCCCATAGACGTAACGATCTGGAAACTTATCGGGAATCGGTGTGGTTTGAAATTCCTTCTGCTGACGGATTCAACCTTCCGATTGGAGCATAATATTTTCCTCCCGCTTCAGATGCTGCGCCTTTCATAGGCCACTTCAATTTCCTTTAAAACAACATAGATACGACTAAATATCGCGTAAACATTTTCGGAGATTTTAATCTTCCAAAAGTTGATTGGCTTTCTGGCATTATTAACAGTGAAAGCTCATGTACGCGTCTAAAAGCCACTTGTTTATTCAGCTATTTAAAGTTTAATGATTTTACGCAAGAGAACACGTTTGTTAATTGCTCCGGAAACATTCTTGATTTAGTTCTATATAAATTTTGTGTTTCGAATGTGACTTGTGTAAATAATCCCGTTGTAACTGCTGATGCTTACCACCCTTCGGTAGAGGTCTTCTTTTCAATGTCTTTAAAGCTCATATCACCTTGCTGCGTTCTGAGATATGCATATTGTCACGGGTGGTGACCAAAATAAAAGGAAATAAACGGGAAGAAATAAACGTTTAATGTGGCGAACTTGTGCCAAAAAAAAATAAAGGGAGAACAAAGATAATAACAGAGTGTCGCGGGCGTCGAAGTCGGCGTAGCAGCACAGTCGAACGCTGGAGCGAAAACTGACCCCGCTCGCCTTCCGGAATCCCTTATGTACCTCGTGAGTTTCTGGATCGTTCGGCGTAGAAGGTTCGGCGCGTGGAACATTCTAACCTCGAATCAGCAAGACGGTTCTCGAATTCACCAGAACCTTACATTAGAGTGCCAACAAAAATGCGTCTCCGCGGCCAGGAATCGAACCCTGGCTTTCAGCGTGGGAAGCAAGCGCGATAACCGTTAGGCCACGCGCGCGCTGCCTGCTTGACCAGCTGCGCGCAGCATTACTCCCCCCTTCAAAAAGTGCATCGTCCCGATGCAATCCGAAAACAAAACAAATAAAAATAACGGAAAACTAAAGAGTCATTTGGAACACATAAGGTCCACAGTCCTATCGAGCGTAGTACGGCTTCAGTCGCACGACGTGGACGACTTCAGGTCGTGGTGGGCGGCGTGATGATGTTCTTGTTCCGTCAGGCATCACCTCAGTTCAGCTCGCCGAGGAGACGAAGTACCTTGTATGGTCCAAAGTACCGTTACAGCAGTTTCTCACTGAGGCCGCGGCGACGGATGGGCGTCCACACCCACACCCTGTCTCCGGGCTGGAAGTGAACGTCCCAGCGACGAAGGTTGTAGCGGCCCGCGACGACGCGTTGCTGGTCTTGAATCATGAGTCGGCCGAGCTGGCGGACTTCTTCGGCACGTTGAGCAACCGCCTGGGCGTCGTCGCTCTCATTGTCAGATGGCTCATGGGGCAGCATGGCGTCCAGCATGGTCGTTACCTTCCGACCATGTACCAGCTGGAAAGGGGTGAATCCAGTGGTCTCCTGAACCGCCGTATTGTAGGCAAACGTGACGTAGGGCAACACCTCGTCCCACGTCTTGTGCTCTACGTCGACGTACATAGAGATCATATCGGCGATTGTCTTGTTGAGTCGCTCGGTCAGCCCGTTGGTCTGCGGGTGGTATGCAGTGGTTCGACGATGGCCGGTGCCACTGAGACGAAGGATCTCTTGCGTCAGCTTGGCCATGAACGAAGATCCACGATCTGTAATCAGAACTTCGGGTGCGCCGTGCCGGAGGACGATGGACTCGATGAAAAACTTGGCGACTTCCACAGCAGTCCCTGAAGGAAGAGCTTTCGTTTCGGCGTACCGCGTGAGATAATCTGTGGCGACGATGATCCAGCGGTTCCCCGACGTCGAAGGCGGAAAAGGACCAAGTAGATCCATTCCGATCTGCTGGAAGGGTATAGTTGGAGGAGAAATGGGCTGCAAAAGTCCGGCCGGCCTCGTTGGCGGTTTCTTGCGTCGCTGGCACTCGTGGCATGATCGTGTGTATAGGTGGACGGTCTTGGGGAGCTTCGGCCAGTAATACTTTTCACGAATACGGGCCAGTGTCCGGCTGTAACCAAGGTGTCCGGATGTCGGGTCGTCGTGGCAGGCTTGGAAGATCTCCTCTCGAAGGTCACTCGGGATTACCAGCAACCATGGTGTGTTGTTGTCGACGAAGTTCTCTTTGTAGAGTACACCTTGTCGGATGGCGAAGGTCGGCAGTACTCGTGAGAAGACACGTGGCACGGTACTCCTGCCCCCTTCCAGGTGCTCGATTAATGCGCGCAGCTCAGGATCGTCCCGTTGACGTCGTGCCATATCGTCGGTGTTCACTGCTCCTAGGAAGCACTCGTCGTCATTGTCGTCGCTGCAGCCGGAAGGGGTTTCGACGGGGGCTCTGGACAGGCAGTCGGCGTCGCTGTGCTTGCGGCCTGACTTATAGACCACTGTCATGTTGAACTCTTGTAGTCGAAGACTCCATCGAGCGAGGCGTCCTGACGGGTCCTTCAGGTTCGCAAGCCAGCAGAGCGAGTGGTGGTCCGTGACTACTCGGAACGGGCTCCCGTACAAGTACGGACGAAACTTCGTTATTGCCCAGACGACCGCAAGGCATTCTTTCTCAGTCGTGGAGTAATTTTTTTCCGCCTTGGACAATGTCCGACTTGCGTAGGCGATGACTCGCTCGATGCCTTCTTGCACTTGGACTAGTACTGCGCCCAGTCCCGCGTTACTTGCGTCCGTGTGAATTTCTGTTTCCGCATCCTGGTCGAAATGTCCAAGCAGAGGAGGAGTCTGGAGTCGTCCTTTCAGTTCGTCGAATGCTTGCTGTTGCTCCTCGGCCCATTCGAACTTCTCGGCGTCCTTCGTGAGATTCGTAAGTGGTGCGGAAATCTTTGCGAAATCCTGAACGAAGCGTCGATAATAGGCACAAAGTCCAAGGAATCTTCGCACGGCCTTCTTATCTGTCGGCGCTGGAAATGCCGCGACGGCGCGAGTCTTCTCGGGGTCTGGGCGGACGCCTTCGTTACTAACCACGTGGCCAAGGAACTTCAGTTCGTCATAGGCGAACCGGCACTTTGACGGCTTGAGTGTGAGTCCTGGCGGTCTGAATGGCTTGAAGAACAGCTCGGAGACGTCTCAAGTGCTCGTCGAAGTCAGCTGAAAATACTACGACGTCGTCAAGGTAGGCGAGACAACTCTGCCACTTCAGCCCTGCCAGTACGGTGTCCATGACACGCTGGAAAGTTGCTGGCGCCGTGCATAGTCCGAAGGGCATCACCTTGAACTCGTACAGTCCATCCGGCGTGACGAAGGCTGTCTTCTCTCGGTCCCGTTCGTCGACCTCGATTTGCCAGTAGCCGCTCTTCAGGTCCATCGATGAAAAGTATCGAGAGTGGCGCAGCCGGTCTAGAGTGTCGTCGATGCGGGGGAGTGGGTAGACGTCTTTCTTCGTAACCGTGTTGAGCTGCCGGTAGTCCACGCAGAACCTAAGAGTTCCGTCCTTCTTCTTAACCAGCACGACTGGAGAGGCCCATGGACTGCTTGAAGCTTGGATGATCTCGTCATTCAGCATCTCTTGAACTTGCTGATGGATCACCTCCCTTTCCTTAGCGGAGACTCTGTACGGCGATCGATGCAGAGGGCGCGCGTCGTCCTCGGTAACGATGCGGTGCTTGGCAACCGCGGTCTGGCGCACCTTCGACGACGTCGCAAAGCAGTCGCGGTATTCGGCGAGGAGGTTAACCAGCTTACGCCGTTTAGGGTCCGGAAGCTTAGGGTCAATGTCGAACTGCGCTGGCGACGTACTGTCTTGCTGGGGCGGCGAGGATTCGTCAGTAATCGCGGTGATTTCGGTGGGGTTTCGGAGTTTCTCGACGTGGCCCACGGCTGCACCTTTCGTGAGGTGTTGCGTTTCGTTTCGGAAGTTCGTCACGAGGGCCACAGTCCGCCCATCCTGAAGTTCAGCTACTCCCCTTGCGACGCCTATGCCTCTTCCCAGGAGCAATTGTAGGCTTCCCTCGAGAAGAACTTCGCCAGAGGAAGCTTCATCGATCCCGACAAGTACGAAAACACTCGACCGCGGTGGTAGGTTTACGTGGTTTGCGAGGACTCGGACCGTGGGTGACGTCGCTTGGGGTTCCTCCGCTGGTGGAGCAGGTTTTCGTAGCGTCAGCCGGTTTGTTCCGAGGTCGATGACGGCGCCATACTCGCAGAGAAAGTCCATTCCGAGGATAACGTCCCTCGAACAGTCATGCAGAACGACGAACTTGACAGGGCACGTTTCACCGTGGATCTCGACGCGAGCAGTGCATCTCCCGACTGGTGTGATGAAATGTCCTCCGGCGGTTCGTATTTGGGGTCCTTCCCACGGCGTCATGACTTTTCGAAGGCGACGGGAGAGCCTCCCACTCAGGACTGAGTAGTCTGCTCCGGTGTCCACAAGTGCCGATGCGTCGTGGCCGTCGATGACGACGTTTAGGTTGTTGGACACCGTTGTAGGGGCGTCGTAGCGATGCGTGACGTCGGAAGAGTGGGAGCGCTCCGGCGTTCTTGGAGGCTCTTTACTCGGGTCGTCTTCGGCAACGGCACCTCCAGGCGTTGCCGCACTTAGTTTTCCCGACGGGATAGGGGGGACAGGCTGTCACGGCGCGACCGACGGAAAGGCGACGCGGAACGTTGGGGGGATGGAGAACGGGAACCTCGTGGTGCGCTGGGCGCTGGTGACGGAGGGCGACGGAGGTATTCTTCGATGTCCCTTGGTCGTTCTCCAAAACGAGGTCGACGGTCGTTTGGAGTGAATATTCGCAGGCCGAGCTGGCGGTAGGGGCACCTCCGGTAAACGTGGTCAGCCTCCCCGCAGTGGAAGCACACCGGGCGTCCGTCATCCGTGCGCCACACGTCGGTCTTTCGAAGTCCACGCTGCTCTTGGCGCGGCGCGTACTTCGGCGAAGAGGCTTCTCGTTGGGGTGCAGCTGGGTACTGCCGAGCAATAGGAGGCTGCGGACGACGAACAACGGCGGCATAGGTCACAGCTGGTGGTTTCGGTGCGGCGTTGGCGAGAACGTCTGGCTGGAGCGCTTGCTGGACCTCTTCTCGAACAATCTCGGCGATCGAGAGTGAAGCTGGGTGTTCGGCGGCAGGTATCATCTTCTTCAGTTCTTCACGGACGATGTCCCGGACTATTTCTCGGATCCCCGGAATATTGGTGCTGAGGGCGCAGCTTGACGGCGTGGGTGCAGCGACGGCAGGAGCTCGGTGGAAGTGAGCGGCTCGTGCTTGCAGGGCCCGTTCAATGTTGGTCGCCTCTGTTACAAACGTTTCGACGGTGGTCGGCGGGTTGCGGACGAGGCCTCCGAAAATGTCATCTCGTACGCCTCGCATCAGGATCCGCAACTTCTTTTCGTCGGTGGCTTGAGGGTCGGCGCGAGTGACCAGGCGCAGGACATCCTCGACGAAACTGGTGATGGTCTCGTTTGCGCCCTGGGTTCTCATTCGAAGAAGGTCCTCGGCCCTCTCCCGTCGATACTGGTTTGTGAAAGTTGGCCTCAACTCATTCTTGCAGGCGGTCCACGAGATCAATGATGTCTCCCGATTCTCGAACCAGTGCCTGGCCGTTCCTTCGAGCGCGAAGTAAAGGTTCTGCAGGCGCTGGTCGTCCGTCCATCGGTTGTGCTGGGCCACCCGCTCGTACTGTTGAAGCCAGTCCTCGACATCTTCGTGGGCGTCCCCGTGGAATGGCGTCGGAGTCCGGGGTGCTACTGGCAGGTAGATGAAGGCAGCAGCGGCCGGGGTCTGTGACTGCTGGCCGTCCATCGTCGGCTTCGTCGGCTGCTTGGTCCTGGGTGGCAGAAGTCCGTATTCCGGGTGTAGACCTTGGGTGCGGCGACTGGTCCGAGTTTCAGGTTCCGCGTGGAGTGGTCTTCTCACCGGGCTCGGAATCGGGCTTGCACTGCGGGCCCTGGGAGGGGAACGCTGCACGGGCGTGCGCTACCCCGCACCTCCACCAAAATGTCACGGGTGGTGACCAAAATAAAAGGAAATAAACGGGAGAAATAAACGTTTAATGTGGCGAACTTGTGCCAAAAAAAAATAAAGGGAGAACAAAGATAATAACAGAGCGTCGCGGGCGTCGAAGTCGGCGTAGCAGCACAGTCGAACGCTGGAGCGAAAACTGACCCCGCTCGCCTTGCGGAATCCCTTATGTACCGTCGTGGGTTTCTGGATCGTTCGGCGTAGAAGGTTCGGCGCGTGGAACATTCTAACCTCTAATCAGCAAGACGGTTCTCGAATTCACCAGAACCTTACATTAGAGTGCCAACAAAAATGCGTCTCCGCGGCCAGGAATCGAACCCTGGCTTTCAGCGTGGGAAGCAAGCGCGATAACCGTTAGGCCACGCGCGCGCTGCCTGCTTGACCAGCTGCGCGCGGCAATATAGTCTCAGTGATTATTTTGGTTTATTTATATATTTCACGAAATACGACTAGAATAGCATGTTGCAAGGCTCGAATGTTGGTTCTATAGTGGACGGTCTCACATTGGTAGTTAGTGATGCAATGGATATGTTCAATCCAAAGTACCTTCAACGTCCCGAGAACCGTCCCAAATGGTTCTCTAAGGATTTACGACATTACTTGAAGTTAAAATTACATTATCATAGATTGTATAAAAAGACAAAACTAAACGTGTGGTATGAAAAATACAGCATATGTCGTAAACTAACAAAGCAACTCCTCGCTAATGAACAGTATCTGTACCGTAAGAAGGTGGAGCTTAGCTTAAACAAGCGACCCGAAGAATTCCGGCGCTTTGTGAAGAAGCATACTAGGAAGGAGTCAAACTGTACAACGCTACATAATGAGTCTGGTATTTATACGTCACCTAAGTCTGCCTGTGAGTTGTTTTCAGAACACTTTAAGTCATGTTTGTCTAATCTCAAAACTTCTTCTGTGACATAGGATTCTGATGACTATTTACCTTTAACGAGTATTACGCTTGATGAGGTGGTTTCGGCTATCGGTAAACTAAAGTCTAAGCTATCGACAGGTTCCGATGGTATTCCAAACTTTACTGTGATGGGCTGCTGTGAAGTGTCTGCTCCTCTTCTCGAAAAGGTTTTAAACATGCCGCTCCAGAAGGGTGTCTTTTCAAACACCTGGAAATGCTCAATTGTTGTGCCAATTTTCGGATCCGGTAATTGTGGCGACATCACTAATTATCGTCCTGCAGCCCTTTTAAATGCATTCTCAAAAGTGTCCGAGTAGGTGATGTACAGCTGTTTGTATAAATACATTAAAATAAAGATTGTTCCCGTTCAGCATGTTTTTTTTAGCAGGAAGATCCGTGGAAACAAATTTATGCACATTTCTTAATTATTCTATGCCAATTGTCCAGAGTCGGGGACAGGTAGACGCAGTATATCTGGATATATCGAAAGCCTTTGACAGGGTTAATCATGAATTGTTATTGCTGAAACTCGAGAACTACGGGCTTGGCCCTGAGTACATTACCTGGTTCAGGAGTTATTGATATGAAAGACAAAAGTGTGTTAGAGTTTCTGGCTACGTGTCGCGTCCTTTCATATCTAAATTTGTGTGGGCCTCAAGGCTCCAATCTTGGTCTTTTGTTGTTTAACATTTTTGTAAATGATGTCATATCCTCCGTGAAGCACTCGCAGCTGCTCATTTTTGCAGACGATGTTAAACTGTTTCGGCAGGTGGACTGTATTGCCGACTATACTTTGCTGCAAGAGGATGTCTCGTCAGTACAGAAATTGTGCATTTCAAACAATTTACTTTTGAACCCCCGTGAAACACAGGTAATGTCTTTGTCAAGAAGGCGTAACACGTTATCATATGACTATACTATGGAAATTGAGCCTATAAGTAGGACCAAACTAGTGAGAGCTCTAGGGGTTTTTGTGGATGACCGCCTTTTTTTTTAATTCACATATTAATTCCATCGTCAGTCAGTCCATGCGTGCAATGGGAATAATGGCTCGTTTAACTGAACCATTCGACAGTCATCACTGTCTGTTGCGACTCTACAGCACCCATGTACGCTCTAAACTTGAATTTGCATCTGTCGTTTGGAATAATATATCTAGCTCAGCAAGCGAAAGTATTGAACATGTACAAAGGCGGTTTGTACGTATAATCTACGATAGATATTCTGGTCGCAAATTTTATTTTAAATACAATCTGATTTTAACTAGACTAGGGTTGTGCACTTTATGTGACAGAAGGTCTATCCGGGATGTTACGTTTTTGCATAAGTTGGTTCACGGATCAATAGACAGTTCTTTTTTGCTTGCTTCTTTACATTTTCGCATTCCTTTAAACACAAGTTCTAGAAATCGTAGAGTATTTTATCCAGATCACCTTAGCTTGTCACCTGTATCACGAATTCAACATATCCTTAACGCGAAGTATTGCGGGATTGATATTTTTGGTACAACTTTGCCCCATATGTTTTACACATATGCATGATTTTAAAATCGGTTTGATTAAGGATGTATTTTTTTGTAACGGAAATGTAAGTCTTACATTGTGCTTTACCGGAAAGGCCGACTGGCTGTTGGTAAGCACGCAAAATGAATATTGTAATGGATTGTATTGACGAATGCGACGTCATATCACATAACATAATACTTTGATTACTCCTTTCATTACTCCGTGTTCTTAATCCCACAATTGACATTAAATTAGCCGATTAACCTGGTGGTAAATTTTTATCGTTACCTTATATATTAGTCACAAAACTAAGTTAATATCAGTATTATTGACATGGTGATTACTTTGAGTTACTAGTGACTCGTTTTACGTTTAAGTAATCTAATTAACATAGTCTTCACTCTATATTACTTTGAGTTTTTATATAAACAACGATTCATTTTTAGCTCAGACACCATCACGATCAGTCTTTCGATTACTTTTACTTACTATTCACAGAATGAAGTTTTATTTGGCTTTATGGACATCATGACCACCATTGCGATTCCTTTAAACAAATTATAAACTAACTAAATTTTTATGAGCAAACATCTAATCAAAATTACCCTTTTGGACTTTGATATCTTGATGACATTTGATTATTTTCAGCTAATCAAACAAGTGATTTTTTTTTAATTCAACCGACGTTTTGATCAGTATTTTGATTACTTCGAGTACTACTAACTCACTAGACTTTATGTCAGCCTAAATGACAGGTTGCAGATTCCCTTGATTACTTTGAGTTATTGTATAACTAATTGATAAGCTCTGAGGTAAATGGACATTATTATTACTATTTGACTTTAGTTACATTTACTTTTCACAAATGAAGTTAAGTTCGGCCAAATTGACATTTCTATAACTCTCCATTACTTTGAGCTAATCTTCAACCAATTGATTTATTATGAGCCTAAGCGACATTATGATTACTCTATTTATTACTTTTAATTACTTTGGACATAATAGACATTGATTCGGCCTAATTGTTTTGGCGACTTTTTATTAGTTCGAGTCATTACATGACCAGCTCATCTACTATGACCCATATTAACATTCATATGACTCTGTTGATTACTTCGAGTTACTAATGACCCAGTGCACTTTCATTTGGTTTAATTGGCATTGTGATGAACATTTTGGTTGCTCTAAACTAATATTTAATAAAATAGCTCTGTATGAGCTCAAATGACGGGATTTTGCTTAATTTTTTTTACTATTGGCCGAATTCACATTTTAGTTAATCTGTTCATTTTTTCGAATTACTAGTGCCCATTGATCTACTATAAGCTCTATTCAGATTATTATTAATCTTAATTGCTTAAGGTTACTTTTGACTCAATGGACTTTAATTCAGCCCAATGGACAATGGGCTGATTATGATTACCTTGAGCTATCAATAATTCAACCAATTGAAATATTATAGAATAACTACTGATATTATGTATATTTTTCAATTACTTTGAGTTACTATTAATCCAAACAACATTAATTCAGCCTAACCGGCATTTTGGCAACTCCTTTCTTTACTTCGTGCAATTACAGCAACAATTCATCAGTTGTGAGCTCAATTCAAAATATTTTTACTATTTTGATTACTTGGGGTCACTTTCTATCCAGATGACTTTATTCCGGCCTTACTAACATTACGATGACTGTTTTGATTATTTCGTGCTAATATGTAACAAAATATTTATTATTTTCTCAATTTACACTACGATTACATTTTTACCACTTTGAGTTACTATTGACAAAATGGACTTTAATGGGGCCTAATAAACCTTTTTGGCAACTTTTTATTACTTCGTGTTATTATACCTCTAATTTAACTATGATAAACTCGGTTGACATTCTCATTATTCTTTTGATTACTTCAAGTTATTTTTGACCCAACGAAATTTAATTTAATCTTATTGACATGTTGATGACTTTTTTGTTACTCTGAGATAATATTCAACAAAATAAATTTTATATTAAGATTACTGAGATTGTGATTACCATTTTGATTACTTTTAGTTACTCTTAATCCAGTCCGCTTTAATTTGGCCTAACTAACATTTTGGTCAATTTATTTTTTACTGGGTGTTATTATAGCACCAAATTTTTGTTTGTGAGCACTATTCGCAATTTTGTTACTCTTTAAATTACTTCGAGTAACCTTTATTCAAAGAGGACTTTAATTTGGCTTAATTGACATTTCGGCTACTCTTTTCATTACTTTCTGTTTTTTTACCACCAACCGATCTATAATGAACTCGGTTGATATTATTAGTACTCTTGTGATTACTTCAAGTTATATTTGACCCAATAGACTTTAATTCAGCTTATTTGATATTGTGATGACTCTATGATTACTCTGGTCTAATATTCAATCTATTCAAATAATATATGATGTTCATTGACATAATTACTCGTTTGATGACTTTAAGTTACTATTAATCGAATGCGCTTCATATTCAACCATTTGGTATTTAGGAGCTCGGTTTACATTGTTATTAATCTTTTGTCCCAACTAATCTAAATGTGGCTTAATTGAAATTGTGATGACTCTTGATTACTTTCTGCTAATTTTCAACCAATCGATTTATTGTGAGCATAGTTGACATTGCGATTAATATTTTGTTTCCCTATTTACCCAATTAACTTTAAATCCGCCCAATAGACTACTTCCATAAAGCCCTGCATGCAACACGGCGCGCGTTGCACTCTGGGAACTAGTTGGCCAGGGAGGAGGGTGGCATGGTTTCGGTTTCGATCGACACGTCGACAACAGCTTGTTTTCTGGTCCCGAGAGCGTCATTTGTGGTCTCTAAACTAACCTAAATAGTCATACCTCGAAGCTTTAGCGCAATCCCGAGACGTATAGCTTGTCTTAACACATGCTTGTCGTATTTTTGTAATTGAGCCTTCCTGTTAGCGTTCCAATCGAGGTATGTGGACGAGCCAGTGCTGGGAATCTCGACGCTGCGAAGCTCGGGTGCTCGGATATCTTGCTTGTGTACGAATCAACAAGCTGTAGCAACCAATAGGTATGCATATATCGAGCTCGCGCCTGTACATTAGTGTTGTTGACCGGGAAGTTTGCTTCGTGCGTCCATAGGCGAAATAGTACTTTTTGCAATTACTGTTTTTCTTAATGTGCCTGAGTACGCGAGGTAAAACTCGGAGGTGCCATTGAAAAGCTCAATTTTAACACACTTATCTCTTATCTGTACTGACCCGCAGCACTGCACGAAGTAAGTCCCCCCCCCCCCCCCCCCCCACCCACTTGCATTCCACTAATATTCAACATCGCGTATGCGCATAAAGTTATCCTGCAATCATATAGGCAAATTCGCGCATACAGGCCGTTTTAAGAATACAAAAGTCGAGCACTTGTGTGAAGAATGTCGCACCATTCGCCGGTAGTGCGTCAGACGGGCATGAACTCCTATGCGCACCGCATTGGGGTTCATGCATGCCCGTCCGGCGCACGCTGCGACATTCTTCAGACAAGTGCTCGAACGAATTCAAAGTGCATTTGACGGCTGCTAATGGCCATAATATTTGTTATGTGTTTGCTTTCTTCCTGCCTGAGTATGCCGAGATAATTTCAGACACACCGTTCCCGGCACAGATCTCGGGCGTCACTAAAAGCTCGTCCAAAAAGGCTTAGCGAGGAGTAGAGGACGCTTGTTAGGGCCTCCGTCGTAGCTAGCCGATCTCAGCGTTTGTGAAAAGTTAATTTTCTATCAGCATAAAATTCTAGTGGGACATATATGATGACACGAGGAAGACATCATAGTAACCTTTGTGCAGTAGTGAGGTCGAATTTATTGTGTTTTCTTAAAAATGTATGCGTCAACGCTGGGTTCAGCTTTGATACTCCTGTGAGGATGCGGCTTGCTTTTCGCCCAATGAAGTAACGAGAAGCGGACATTTGGCAAACAAAATGCGTGTAAGGATCCAGACGAACAAATTTTAGTTGTAGTTCACTGGTACTAGACGGGATTACTGACATTGAGTGAGCTCAAAGATGCACTCATGGGGTGAGGTGACTAAGCCACGACTTACTACGTTCGCATACGCACGCACAATATCCGGTGTTTCGGGAACCAAGGAAAGTGCCCCGGTCTTCGTTTTGTATCGCTCGAGAATGAGTGTATTGTACGTTCGTGAAAAGTCAGATAATCGAAAACGCAAGCAGCGCGTTCGGTCGCGGCGTGATAGCATGAGATGAAGCTGCTCAGTCGAAACCGAAACTGAGTGGCCAACTAGTTCCCAGAGTGCACTGCGTGGTATTTCGCCGCATTGGGGCGCGTCGGTTTTGGAAGAAGTCCATTCACATGTTGGTACAAATTTTGAATACTTGGAGTTATTACGCCACCAATTTATTTATCATGCGCTCAATTTTAATTGCTATTACTCTTGAATACTTCCAGTTACTATTAGCCCAACGAACATTAATACAGCTTTATTGGCAATTTGTTAACTCTTAATTACTTTCAGCTAATATCGAACCCACTGCGTTCTTATGAACTAACTTTCCATTATGATTACCCTTTTGAGTGGTCTGAGCTGCTACTGACCCACTAGACCAGTCTGCCGAATCGAGTTTGGTGGCTATTTTGATTACTTTGGCTTATTATACAGCCAATTTAATATTATTGGCTAAATTAATAATTTAATTACATTTCGATTACTGCTAGTCATTTTGAGCTACGTTATACTTCACTTCAACTACCGCGCACACCAGAGGGCGGCGTCGGACGAGAAGTCCTTTCAGTGAGCCCTTCTCCAAGGACAATTCATATAGGTCGCGAAAGTGGAGCAAAAAAGCGGCCAAAAACCATTCGCCAGCGTCATCACCCTGCGACTGCAGCGCGACTGTGTTTTGCGGGCCGAAACACTAAGCTGATAAAATATTAAAAAAACACACTTTCGGTGTTTAATATTATATACTTTAAATCAAATTATTATTTATTCATAATAACTTAGTTTAAGCATGTTCAGTGGGTGCATTTTTTAGGTTATATTTAATATGTATTATGTCATGCATACTCCTTGCGACCCCTACAACGTTGCTATTACGGGTGTTTGCGCCGTCGGCAGAAGTTCGCAGTCCTGATACACCTTGTGTTACGGTGTTAGCATTGTTTGCGTTTGCCAGTGTGCCTGCATTTCAGTAGCTCCCGTCAAACTTTCACTTTGCATCGTTTAAAGAATTCGTAGCCTTTTAATTTTCCCACGTATCGGAGTGCAGAACGGTTTGTACTGGTTCAAGCCTGTTGCGCCGTTCTGCGGGTTTTGTCGTCGAGCGCCCGCCGGCCGCGTTCAACGTTCGTCGGGACAATGAGTCTGCCGCATGTAAGACACACTGCTCGGTAGCGCGATGCCCAAGTGATGACTGCACCGCTGGCATCACACTCCAACGTTTTCGTGTGGACTTTGCAAGGGGAAACTTTAGCAGCTCAATCCGCTCCAACTATGTGTGATGTCCTGATGCCCGTTGTCCTTTGATGTCTGGTAAGCTCTTGACCTCTTCCATGGGCCTTCATGCATGCTCATTTAGTAATAGGAACCCGTTGATCGAGCTATTATTGATCCCAGTCTTCGTTTCAAGCTGCACGAGACGAAACTAATCTCAGATATTAGTGGGGGCTTTGCGTGACCTCTGCTGAACGACTGAGTGACCACAGAAACCTTACAAGAAACAATGACGGAACATTTGAGTTTTAACGAACTTTCATATTATGGTGTGAATGACGCTAAAACATCCTTTCTTGCTTGCTTGGTGTCGTCCCTCTGACGTGCTGACGCCTACCAGGTCTACTTGCTGTCGATGTCGTGCTCGGGAATTTAGTAATGCAATTGGCTGCGTGTGCACCCATCTAACCTCACGGGCACAGAGGTGTTGGGTGTGCTCCGCGCGCATGGCGTTCGCTGGACCCAAACGGAAAACCAGGTACAATGGTGTCACTAGTTTATCGCTAACATTATAGCGCAATCTTGTTTCTTTCTTAAATGTCCACGAAGGCATTTCGGTCTCTCTAGATAAGCCCAGGGTATCTAAACTAATACACAGCTTCACATTCAGGTGGAGGGTCTGGGTTCAGTTCTGCCGGAACACAGGCCTACAGAACAAGGCACCACAGCAGTTCCGGCAACGCGCGGTATGGCCAATTGATCACCGAGGGCAAGCCCACACCGGCCAGCGGCAGAAGCACTGGTGGGCCACCATTATCGCGTTGTCACACGCACCACACTACGGAGCAAGGTAAAAGCAATTGCATATTGGTGGAGGAGTATTGCAGGCCATGTTTCTTATATATTTCGGACTGTCGCGTAGTGGCCATCCTTTCTATGATAGATTGTGTTCCCAGTACTCGTGCTTTTTTGGGAAACATGCAAAACATGTTTTTAATCTAGCTCGTAACATGCCGCAGGAATATCCTGAAACAATGTAATGATCGATGTTTTTGACAGATTTCTTATTTGCCTCGTCATTAATTTGCAGATATGGGCAGCAGTCTCACGGCTCTGACCTGTAGCACGAAGACTAGCCCTCCAATTAGAGTTCATGGTAAGTTTTCATAGTGTGCATTGTTTAGGACAGTCTTTGAAGATTACTTTGTTGCGTAGTACTTGACCAGCTATAGCTGGTTCAGCTTTTCGCAACCACTCTGTCACTTTGTTTCCTTTGTTTTGTTTTTTTTTGTAGTGGATAACAGACACGCAATGGATGGACATAATCTGCCTTCTGGAAGAAACGATATGTGGGCGCCCGAAACTTTCCCTACCAATTATGATGCTTCGGTAACTTCGACGTCTGCAGTTTCTCACCAACGTAGGTATCTGTCATGATACACAAAGCTTACTTGTACTTCCACATTTTCTACAGTGGAGGCGCATTGCTTCTTTCATTGTATCTCGAAACTTTTCATAATTGCTTTTTCTTTCCCCTTGCAGGGTCCTGTGCCACCCACAACGAGGCCAAGGGGAACATGGACGTGTTGAGGGCTAAACTTCGACAGCTTCGGAAACACAACAAGAGACTCCAGCAACGACTGCAGCGAAGGTGTCATATGCTGACTGTCACTGAGATATTTGAAAGTGTACGTAGCCTTGTGTCTCCAGCCGTTGCTGCCCTTGTGGACGCTCAGCAGAAGATGTCCAATCCAAGCAGGTTCGGCAGGCGATGGTGCAGCCAGAAGAAAGCCTTTGCCTGGGGCTTGCACTTTACAGCCCTAAGGGTTTCCGGTACTGCAGGCAATTGTTGAGGCTCCCATCCGTTAGGTCGTTACAGCTTTGGCTTCAGCGTGTTCCCCTGAGGGTTGGTTTTTACCCAGAAGTTCTCGAACTTCTCAAAAGACGTGCAGCTTCTTTCTCATCCGAAGACAAGCCATGTATCATTGTCTTTGACGAGGTGCACGTCATGAGAGAGCTCTCGTACAACCCCTTTGTGGACAGGTTTGAAGGGCTCGAAGAAAGTAACACTGGAAGAGGCCATAACCTCGCAAACAAAGCTCTTGTGTTTATGGCTCGTGGGAGCCGACGGTAAAATACGAGGCAGAGAGCACGTGACAGGCGGTCGGCGGAGAAGACATGAGCTGCGCGAGACAGAGCGTGCCGAACGAGGCTGGTGCTGGGCAGGAACGACGGTGCCGGGCAGCCTGGCCTGGCCCATGGCGAACCCCGGAGCGGCGCACCTGCGAGGTTCAAAGTCCGGACCGGTGGAAACGGCGAGCGCTGGCCATCTGGCCTAGACCATGGCGATCCCGGGGTGGTTCCGCAGTGAGACTCGGGCAGCGATAGCCTGGGACAGCCAGCCTACGCAGCGCCGGCCTGGGAAGGGCGATCCGCAGGTCTGGACACGGACTCCGACTGCGACCGCTGATCGACGGGCGACAACACGGGTCGTCGGGCCCGGGCTGCCGGCTCTCGACGACGGGCAACCGGGAGGTACAGTAAACCCATTCACATTCTTCTCGTTGTGTTATGTCACTCCCTGGGTGACGAGCGAAGTGAGTACCGATTGGGCGGCGATTATTAGGAGAGCGACCCCACTAGGAAGCCCACAACCTATACGTTAATTGCAGTGTCTGAGCATGCCAAGCGGACTATTTTACTTTATTTAAAGTATGCTAGATTCATTTGGTCATCGCTGTAGACCGTTTCGGCAGGGGGTGTGATAATTTAGTGGTATGTACTCACACAACCCGGTATGCTAGCGCGAGCATTGAATGCAACATACAAGATAAACTAAAGGCACTTCCTGTAGGCATAACACACGTGCTGTTTACATCTGCATAGCCTCTGGACTTGTTGCTTGGTTTTGCGTCTCACAGCTGCATCAAGGAGCTCAGCACTCTTTTTAAGGGCAAACCAATGAAGCCTCACCCTTGAGAACAAAGCAAATAAATCATCATATACCACCTCACCAGGGCCGGATTAAGGTAGGGGCTAAGGGTGCTGCAGCCCCGGGCCCCCGACTCTCTGGGGGCCCCCATGCAGCTCGTGGAAAAAAAAGCCGAAATTTAAAAATATTTTGGAAAGCGATGTTGCTTTGCCGCAGCATACGAGAAGAGGAACGCGCACTTTGCGTAGCACACCCCTGTCCCTGTACAAAGCCGGCCCTTTGGGTGGGTGACCGGCCCCTGAGGTTGCTTGTCCGCTTTCTTTTGAAAGCGGCTTCGAGCAAACGAAGAAAACACGCGAGGGGCCCCACGATCTGGGGTTTTCGCTCTTCTTTTCTTTTTTTATCAGGAAGGGAAATGTCATAAACACCTCCCCCTTCACCCTACTCGAGTTCGTGTCTCGTGCGCGAAAACACGTGTTTTTGAGCAGCGCTTATACTTTGAAAGTGCGGCCTTTGACGCTGCTGTGGAAGGGAACAAAGCTGCATGCCGCCTCCGCGGTGGTCTTGCCGGAGTGCTCCTTAGTTTAAACCAGACGGGAATGGTAAATCTTTTTATTTTGAGGCTATTTCGGAGGGTTAGTTTTACGAACAATGGTGGCCCTCTAGGCAAGTGCACGATTTTTTATGCCGAAGGATGCACACATAATTCCACTTCGCGAGAACCTGAGTCCGGGTGGCGCGGAGTAATTCCTTTTCGATACACGACTTTTTAGGGAAGCGACAGTTTTGTCTGTAATAATGAGCCTTTGACAAGCCTGTAGAGATACCATCAGCCCCCAAGAAAAAGCATCACATGGTAGTAATTTTCAGGATTCCCAGAAATGAAAGAAAGAAAGGAAACTCTTCGAACAGCCTATGAATGACGGTCTTATAGTTACTGGACTTTACGTTTCAGTTGCAGATTGGCCGATTTTGTTGAACCAGAAAGTGAGAGTAGAAGGTAGCCAATCATTTCACTTCGTTCGCCTGCACCAATCATATTTTAGCGTTTTGTTCAAAGTTAGGAAAACTCGCTATATGATGGGGCCTTGTTTTTCCGGCGGGACAACTTCTTCCAAGTCGGAGTCCAAATGTCAGGTCGCAAGCATCTGAGTGGAGCTGCTAAACGAAAAACGAAGTTCGAGAAGGAACAAAGTTAAAAAAGGTTGCCAAAGCTGAATAAATATTTAGCCAGTTGCCCTAAGACATCTTCAAATGAGCCTCTACCATCGGGATCACCGAAACTAAAAGCTGACTCCCAAGTGCAGCAATCCACCGATCATGCCAAAGAAACTGGTGAAGAAGCTGATCCCCCTCCTCTGCCCTTCCTGTGACGCGTGAGCCTCATGCTACCACGGACCACCCAGAACCCCGCCACCACAGACACGGGAAATTGTCTCAAGGTCCAGGAGCCCTCCCAACCGCGTGCTGAACAGTGTTCCACAGGCGTCGGAGACTGTCTGCGGGCAACTGTACTGGAGCCGGTCGCTGTCCATGGAAGTGAGGATGTCGCAAGAACAGTTGCGTCACCGCCCAACGATTCTGACGAGTGCGTGGATTTGACTCCGCAACCTCTCGAGGTAGTATCCATCAGCGTTGAAAGCGATCCAGCTAAGTGGCTGTGCCTGAAACTGTGCCTGACAAATTTCGAACCGCCTGTATCGAGAGAGGACCGCAGTACTTTCAAAATCGATCGGAATATTACCCCACTTCAGAGAGACAGTACACGAGCCAGAAACGATATCTGTCCCCTCAACTTTTTGTGAGGAAGGCCGCTAACGGGGAGGTATCTGAGCGACACTGGCTCTTGTACTCTCAGTCCAACGGGTCTGTGTATTCTTTCATGTGCAAGCTGTTCGCCACATCAAACAGTCCTTTTGCGATGGATGGGTTTGGTGATTGGAAAAAGGCTGAAGAAAAGGCAAGAAACCACGAAGACAGCATTGACCATCGAAATGCTGTTGTTGCGTGGCTAGCTCGCTCAACTGCTCGTGCAACTAATGACAAAGAGTTTGTTCAACACTTTGTAACTCAACGCGCCTACTGAAAAGAAGTACTGAAGCGCGTCGTGGCAGTTATTAGATTGCTGGCTGAGCGAGGCCTGGCATTTAGGGGCAGCGAAGAAGCATTTGGTTCTCCTAGAAATGGGAATTTCTTAGGGATCCTTGAAGTGATCGCGGAATTTGACCCCTTTCTCAGCGATCACATTGCTCGCTAGGGCAACAAGGGAAAAGATCACCCTTCGTATCTCTCGAAGTCTATTTGTGACGAGTTTGTTCATTTGATGGCGCAGACCGTAAGGAAACGAGTTGTCGAGGAGGTACAACGTGCCAAATATTACTCACTGATTGTGGATTCTACTCCCGACATTTCCCATGTTGACCAGTTGTCTGTTGTACTTAGGTACTGTTTGCTGGGTAATGTTCACGAGAAGTTCATTGGATTTGTTCCAATTGAATCGCACTCTGGGCAGTACCTGGCAGCCACAGTACTATCCCTTCTTGATACGAACGGCATTTCAATTGGTAACTGCAGGGGCCAGTCGTATGACAATGCCAGCAACACGGCAGGGAAGTATAAGGGTCTCCAAACCGAGATAAAAGAGAAAAACGAACTCGCTGTTTATGTTCCATGCTCGGGTCACTCTTTAAACCTAGTAGGAACTCGGAGTGTTGACTGTTGCACGGAGGCAGTGAAGTTTTTTATCCTTACCCAGAAGTTGTACGTATTTTTCTGCCTCCCCAAAGCGCTGGAGATGTTTTATCAACAGTCTAGAACAGGGAGGAAAGTCATCTGTCCTGAAAAGCCTATCTCACACGCTGATTCGTGCAAAAAAAATTGTAAACAACTTCAGACATATTCAAAATTGTTTGCAGACTATGATGAGCGACAAAGAAGAGACCTGCGACACTCGCATTGAAGCGCGATCTCTTCTCAAGAAGCTGTCTAAGCTCGAAATGGCGTTTATGGCAACGTTTTGGAACGAGATCCTGGAGCGTTTTGACAAGACCAGTGTCGCACTTCAGAGACCTGGTTTCGACCTATCAACGGCTGTTGACCTGCTGAACTCTCTTGACGGGTTCGTGAGTTCTCTCCGGCCTAAATTTGCAGCTTTCGAGGAGAAGGCAATGGCACTAAGCGTAGAGCAGTGTTACCAAGGTAAACTCACTCGAGACACCTCAAGGCAACTCACGGCAGTGGAGGAGGATGTGAGGGCACATGGTAGCAGAAGGTTCGAGATAGACAGGTTTTACGTAATTCTCGATAACCTGAGCTCAGCGCTGAGGACTCGGAAAGCCGCGTATACCGATCTCTGTGAAAAATTTCAGTTGTTAAAACTTCTTAGGGAAACTGGAAGCGAAGACGAAATAAGAGAGGAAGCTGATAGGCTCGCTGAAACCTACAAGGAGGATCTTGAGTCGACCTTTTCTACTGAAGTCGGTCATTTCTCGCACTATCTGAAGAGTTGCGTTCTACGGGATACAAGTGCACAAGGACTTTTACAACTTCTGCAGGAACAAGACATTGTAAGCGTTTTCCCCAATGTTTCCATCGCCCTTAGAATATACCTGTGTATTCCTGTATTGAATTGCGAGAGCGAACGTTCATTTTCGAAGTTATGCTTGATTAAGAATTGCCCTCGCTCCACTCTCAGCGAGGAAAAGTTGAATTCTCTAGCTATCTTGCCTATCGAAAGGGATATATTGCGGCAGATATCTTTCGACGAGACGATATCTGAATTTTCAAGCTTGAAGAGTCGCAAGATGCCTTTTTAAATGTAAAGTTAGTTCGAATTCAGATTTTTGCTATTTGTGTTAATAATTTTATTTAAGACACCCGTGACAAACACCGCTGTTTATTCCCTCTATCATTTTATTGCACGGAGACATGTAAAACGGTCCAACATGATTGCCCTTTGCGTTCCTTTGCAACGTTAGGGAAACTGGGAAATCACAGATATTATTGCATTGTGTATAATATGCGATATGAATGCATTGTATAGCTAAAATCTGCATTGTAAATATTGTTAATAGTTGTATATTTTCGGTACCTTTTTGCACTTTCATTCAATTTCGAGCGTAATTGTTTGAATAAAATATGTTTCTCATGGAAAAGGTTTTGTTCTGCACTTCGGTCTATGTCTACGTGGCAGAGCGATCATTGTTAACAATCGAAACTCAACAAGTTATCCCTTAGACGATAATCAAACGCGAGCTGTAATGAATGTGTCGATGACACTGAAAAATATAGACTCTACTTTCTATTGATTAAAAACTAAAGAAAACTGCAGTAGTTCCCAGGTTCATTGCCTTAAAGAGACCGCATTATCATCATCATCGTCGCCATCATTATCATCACTAGGGCCCCTGAAGCGTCCTTAGCCCAGGGCCCCGAAATACCTTAATCCGGCTCTGCAGAGGGTCATCAGCTTTTTGACCTCATGAAGAGTGATATACAAAGCATTTTCAACGCCTTCTTTTAAACCAAGATTGTCAACTGACGCCACAACAACCTTCTCACAAGCTTGAACGAAGGAAACAAAGCAAGGTGAAGGGACTGAGGCTTCCACGTCCCCTTCAGTCGTTCCTTTCACACTCAAATACAACAACACTTGGCTCTCATAAGAAAAAAAGTGGCATTCTTGATTTGCAATTCACATTGCTGAGTCACGTTTTGAGAGGTGCGGAACATGACAAACCTTGTTACAGCCATCCAGCAAAGTAAACCATGTTGTTAAGTGATAATAAAAAGAGATAGCTACAGGGTGTGAGGTCAGCTGCACATCGTGGAAGTGAGCTTCCTAGACTAAGTGAAGGTGAGAGAGCTGAGAGACCAACAGGGCGAGCAGTTAAAGTGTTGTCATGTCCTCTTCACAGTTGCTCTTGGCGAACTATTTAAACAAGTTGCTAACTAGGAGATGCCTAAAGGCTGCTTGAAACTGCCAGGAAGAGGAATTGGCGTTCGCACCAGACTTCAACCTTGTTACGGAGATTGTGTTTTCGAGTGGATCTTGGTTGAGATGACGAGTCAGAAGGTATCTGAAGCAATACACTCTTAAAAAAAAGGAGTCCAAAGGGAGTCGCTGCTTCCATTACTCCCTTTGACACTTCACGACTCTCTTAGAGAGTCAATGATTCGCGTGACTCTGTTTTGACTCTTCCCCTTCTCAACAGGAGTCAGAGGTCAGCAGCATTTGCCCTGCCAGAAAAACTGTATGAATGCTGCTTCGCGGCGTCCAGCCGGCAACCCAAGCCCCGCCGTTTGTTTAATCATATCTAAAAAGGGAGTCCGATACCATTTAGTTCAATGCTTTGTCAACAACATTTTTTTTTTAAAAAATAATTCTGAAAAAATTTAAAAAGGAAAGGAAAAAAAATATGCACGAAGTTTCGTCGGCATTCGTTTTTCTCAAGAATAATTGTAAAAAAAAAAAAAAAAAAAAAAAAACGTGCATGTTTATTTTTTGTATCGAGCCTGGGTTCGCTCCGTATGAAGCGGGCATCTTTCCACATAGCTACACCTGCGAGTACTCGTTTTGAGAATTCGTTTTATAAGAGATTCAACAAGTTTCGCGTCGTGCATATTATTCGAAACCGAATCCTGCATCTGCATTTGACATATTTATAGAACTGTCGTGGGGTGCATCTCTGGGAGTGAGTGAAGGTGCTGCAGCTTATTCAAGACTATACTCCGTTTCATACATAGCATGCAACGCAGTCAAAGCTAGCGCACCGGTTTCCATCGCCGACCGTGTCTACGTTCACCCCATAAAATAGTGCGTCCCCTGCAAAAACACTTATAAAAAAGTCGGAAAACGTGCCTCCTTGGTGCTAGTAACTGATAGTGGTGTTATGATTTCGACGGAGCACAAATTTTTGTCAATAAAAAGCAAAAGATAATATAAACTACTTTAAATTGTTTTCGGTTTCGTCCGTGCGGCAGCCACTGCGGGTTTTCGGGTTGTGTGGCACTGACTGGTTTTGAGAAGATGGCGTCTTACTCAACAAGCTCAAGTACCTCTCCTGCTCGGGTATTTTCGAAGACTCGTTGTGCGCAGACCTTGAAAGAGTGCAAGCAGGTGATCGCCAACGTGCACGCGAGTACAAGAACGCGTTTCCCGGAGACGTCGGTCGTGAAGTCCTGGAGACGGTCAGTAACAACACCGGAGTGTGCGCCCGTACTGTTGCGAAGTACAAGGCGCAGTGTCTATCTGGCAAGGTGCCGTCCCCAAAGCGAAGACCTTGCCATGTAGAAGTTTCGAGCACGGGGACTGTCAAGCATGCCGAATTCACACACAACGCCATTCGCGTTATAGGTGCATCGCAAGTACATCGAGAGGGGGATTCCTACCCTTGGCAGCTATTTCAAAATAAATTGTTCAGGCCACAACTATTGTCGATTAACGTCCTATTATAAATTTTGGGGCAAGGCTGCTATCAGTGAGATTCCTCATTCCACGCTGCACGAAAGAAAAATATAACTCGGTGCTGGAGGCCAATAACACTTGCAAAGCGGCAGAGCAGATGGTAGAAATGTGGCCTCTCGGCGACTTATAAATAAAAAGCAAGAAGAAATGACGAATTGAAATATGCAGTTCGGCAATGCGCACAACCTTGCAAAAAAAGTATGTCTAAAAAAGAAAAAAAAAACTGCGTGTCTAGTGGGTTCGCTTTACTGCCGCCTAGACGTCGGTATCACCAAAGCAGCGCTACCACTCGTCCACGAAACGTGCGCAGGAACACATTTTTTTTCTGTATTTTCATGCGCACCACTTCAGTACCTTTGACAGCTTTGCACGCTGTGCACGAAAAGGTGTACAAGTGCCCATTTTGAGAACCACACCACCACACTGCAAGTTCAAACAACGCCGAAGGCTCGCGTCTCACAGCGCCGCCTGGTGAATAACCATTCGAAAAGTTTGGACACTGTGAAGGTAAGAGCGTTCACACCGAAAAGCTCTCTTTACAACGCCTCCACACACTCACAGAGCTCACAATTGAAGGGGGCCACTGAGGTTTTAAGAGCCACTGATCGTAGTAATCGCATTCCAAAGACGCCGCGTTGTCGTAGATGTTTTTCACTAGCTAGGTCCTGTAGGGATGAGGCCAAGGCCAAGGCTGGGGGATTCATCGCTGGAAACGTAAAGGAACCAAGCAAACGACGTGAGGCTCGCGGACGCGGTTCTTGAGAGCCGACGACGTCCGAGCCATGATTCGAGCAGCCCTAGTAGCAGCCTTGCTTCCGAGAAGACTGTATATGCCTTCCGGCGGGCACACAATACTCCGACAGCATGCTTGCGGCTGATGTGGATTGCAGGAGGTGGATAACAGGACGACCAATGCACAGAGAATAGGTTGAGCACGACACAGCACGCAGAGAGGACGATTTTTGCCGCCATGTTGAAATAAAACCAAGCTAAGGCAGGCCAAGCTACAGTTTAGTACACAACGAAGCTGAGACAGGCCAAGGTTCACTTTAGTGCACAACCAACATACTTCATTACAAAGAGTTAGATAAATGTTAAAACAATCTTTTTTACGTTTAAGTGCTCTAATGTATGTCGACTAAAAAAGAAACATTCACATTGCGTCAAATGAGTTTCGTCGTAACCAGCGAACGTCGCCGCATCACCAAACGCCACCGTAACCAAAATCATTAACAAAGCAAGCTGCAAACTTTCGGACAGTTTCAGACCTTTAGGCTTTCAGAAAAGAAAACAACATCGAAGAACGCTCTCCGAAAAACATAAAGTGTCCCAGGTGCCGGCGTGCCCATGGAACCGGCTGTGGGTTTGAGTCTACTTGGTGAGTACTCGCCTATTCGCTTGACTTTTTCAGTGCTTTCTTTTCGGGGCGTTTGTTAAGTGTCCTTGTGTGTGTGTGCAGGAAGCGTGAAGGCGAACGTGTGGGGCTCCTCGTCGCACACGTGCTCTGCGCATGGGATGACCTTCGAGCTTTTCCCAAGGAAGTCCCGCAACCGACTTGTCACTGAGCGAGCAGTCAGATTGCGGGAACGCACACAGAGGCGAAGGTCCCACCGAAGCCGGGGGGGGGGGGGGGGGGGGGGGGGGACGAGACTTGGTAAGTGTACCGGGCGCTTTATCTCGTGGATCGGTGGACAAGACGAGTTCTACAAATTGGGTGGCGCCTTGGTACCACCTAACTAGGCGGTGTGTTTCGCGGAACCCTTGTTTGCTAAAGGTACCCATTACGTGCTGGCGCTCGTATTTGCACACAGTTTGCTTTCACTGCGGGTGTTTGAATTCAGGTTCGATTCTCTGCATTGATGATGTTGCTTGCGAAGAGTTCTTTTTTTTACTAGAGAAATGCTGTATATGTGGCACTTATTTGCTAGCCCTCTCGCTGTAGTTTATTGTGAAGGTTGTGGGAAAAAACGTGCATTGAGTAGATACAAAAAATAAAATAATATTGTGAAGGGAAATGGAAAAGCTGGCGAAAAATTGGGCCAGGAGCGGAGATTGAACTTGCAGCCTCCGCCTGTCCGGGGCGACGCCTTAACCGATTAGATCATCCCGGCCACTGGTTTCGGCGGACTCAATTACTGACCAGCTCTCTGTGTAGTATTAATTTCGAATTCGCTTAACTAGGTAGACGACAACCGTTGCTGATTTAAGGCCCGCGCTAGTTCCGAATTGCGGCAGTGACGTGGCACGTCATCTCAGCTTATATCATTATATATATGCATTTATATATAATGTAGTGCCGAATACAGTCCGACGGCACTCTTGCAGAACGCTCACGTGCCGTGCAATGGACTCCACTCGCGTCTTCAAGTGCCGTCCGAATGTCTGATTATAAAGCGAATTGTCAAAACGAGCTTTTCGAAGTTGTAGCGTAGCTTATTGGAAATTGTAGCGTAGCTACAATTTCCAATAATTTGCACCAATAATTTGCACCGAAGTTGAGCGCACTGAACCGTAGTAAGAAACTTTTCTCAAATTTCGCTTTATTTTAAAAGTTATAGGCAATTTGATTTACAAAAACAAACAAAAAATAACCTCCGTCATGACGTCGTAGGTCCTGGCATGAGTGGCCGTGAACTAGAGGAGTAGTGAGCCCATCGAGCGCTCATGGCTGCCGCCCTCCGTTTCGACGGCTCGAGAGGGCGCCACTAAAGCACGTGTTGGATAGGCTGTATGAGGCGGGCGGCCAGTGCGGCTTGCATTACATTTACTGCGCGATTAAGAACTAATTTGGCATAACACTTCATTGGCCACAAACTACAGCAAACACGGTGTAAATATCAGTTCAGAACGGGAGCCACTTCGCGCTGCCATACCGCCAAATGGCCAAATCGCCAGCTAAGTCCGCGCCGAAAGCCTTCGGAACGCTCGGAACCGGTCGGATCCTCGAGCCGCTATACGCCCGCAGTGCCGCCGCGTACATCCGGGACCTTTCTACGCTCGCTGTTCGTCGGAGCCTCATCCCACTAGTCGTTTCTAGTATGCGCCATTTTTTCGCCGCTTGGTGGCGGGTTTGTTGACCAGTCTTTCCTTGTTTCCGTGCTTTATAAACTGCATTTGTTTCTTTTCTGATCTACATTACCGAACAAATACTACTTTCATACATAATTGAAACGGTTCGCGACACTTATATTTTGCATTTCGCCTAAAAGAAAAGCTTTTAGCGGCTCTGACCAGTGGTAAGCCCTGGACCAAAGACGTCACATATTGCGCGCTTTCGGCAACGCGGGTCGCCCTCGTAGGTGGAGGAGGTTTCCGCGTCTTCCGGTTAAAAAATGACTCACTGATATTTAGTTACTCTCTCCAAGCCCGCTGGTTTGCCCGAACACCAAGAGACGCGGGAACCGCAGAGAAGGTAGGCGCTTAAATATGATTGCAGGGCCCGTTTAACAAAATGGTATGCGCGTTCCTTTCCGGAGGTACATGGGGGACGCCGGGGCGTGGTATGGGACAGAGGGGCTGGACGCTGCGAAGCGTCATGTGCAACGGGGCCAAATAGGTTAATAGTTTTGTAATTAACAGCCCCATACTGTTGCCGCGAGGCGGCATGAATGTATGCGGGGGTTGGTTAACGAGCTCCCCATGGATACATTTGCTGTTCGACTTTCTTTTGGACGGCACTTGTATGCGCGGGTGGAGTGCCGTCGGACGGCACTGTAGACAGCCAAAAAAACAACAGAATACGAGATGTCTCGAACAACTTTCTTGAAAAGATCAACTACGCGCTCGTCAGCTTTTCTCCTCAGTACGTAAGCAAAGTGAGAAACCATGTGGTGGGATTTCACTGAAACCCAAAGTTTTGCCAGCAGTCTGAGAGCCGGCATGGACAAAGCCCTAAATAAATTTCACACTTCACATTTTTGCAAGCGCTAACAACCATGAAGGGAGCGACCAGACAAGCGATGGCGACCCTTTTTGCTATCGCTCAGCCGCACGACGAGGCACACTGCATGAAAGCGACAGGAGCAAGCGAGCAATGCGATGAGCGACGTTTTCTAGTAATTCAAGAACCGAGCAGCGTTACAAGCGACAGTGAGAAATCTCCGTCGCTGTTGCCGATGCTCGTCTTGTTGCTCACTAAATCGCTTAGATGCGGTCTAACCTTAATTGTCTGAAAGCGAGAGACACGTGCCACGAGTGGGTGCCGTGCTGCCACTCTCTTCCAAGTGCCTCTCATTTCAGGGCTACACTGCCACTTGCTTCCAAGTCATGCACGGGCTTCCTACTCAGGCGCTTTGATGCCACTTACGAAACTAGCACAAACTCGTCAAGGGGTTTTAGGCGGGGTTAGCCATCCGGTGTGTTTGCCGCACCATTCTTTTCGGTGCCTCGACAGTCCACAGTCACTTCACAGTAACAAGTTGGGACGCCATGATGACAGTGGAGCCGCCTCGGTGGCTCCGAGGCGAGAGCACCGGCCTACGGATCCCCAGGTGGCGGGTTCGAATCCCGACCGAGGTGCCCGCAATATGACGGAGGCTTATTGCGGAGAAGGCGCCGTGTAACCGAGCTTTCGGTTGCGCGTCAAACGATCCCCAGGTGGTCCAAATTAATCCTCAGTCCTCCGCTGGGGCGTGCAGATGCCCGTCGTAGGTTTGGCACATAAAAACCACAAATTTGACTTTGACTTTGATGACAGCGGCACTTTCGCCTGCTTGTCTTATTCGCTGGAGGTTTGAAGACCAACTGCAGACTTTCGACAGCATGACACTTTCGGTTTTGTAACATCATTGTTGCTTCCTTGGGACAACTCTTACTACATGGGAGGAACAGGATGGCAATTGCACCAGTGGGGAATACGTCCAGGCTCTATACCTGTACTAAAACTTGCTTGAACACCTGTGTATTTATGATTATCTTTACACTTCCAGCGTTACTTCCGAGGCGGGGTTCCCCTACTAGAAGAAACATTTGACTGGGCCATAAGCAATGCCAAGTTCGACTCGCGCTGCTGTACCTGTTGTCCCGGTGCCTCTACAAGGGCGAGGACGTGGTCAATGGGAGTGTGACAGGCCAACCTTCCAGGCGTGACAAAGTACGGCGCTGTGGGAAGGAAGCCCATTACACCTGCCAAAGTGGATGCAATTGCAGGTGCGTGCCTTGCTGCATGTCCGCCTTCCCGGCTCTAAACTATGTAGCAATTGGCAGGTTCAGCATCGTGCATTATATAGCTTTTATAGACCATACGCAAAATAGCTCCTGGGTATCATCATCATGCCGCTCGGTGCCGACATGTGGTGGGTTTTGCTATCTTGAATGTGCAAATGCGACTATACCTCGTCTCGCCTCAGCATGAACTAACTGCGAAAGCTGTGCAAGCGCAAGCGTGTAGCCTTGGCTGGAGGATGGAACCGCAGTATGTGTGGGTCCCCAGGTTTCCAAAGTCAACGGCAGAAGCTTCCGAGGGTGTCCCAAGCATACACCAGCAACTTCGGGAAGATACATGGGCACTGCTATCTTGGAAGCACTTTCCAAGATTAAAGAAAATGAACACAGTTGGCAAAAACTTAGTCTTAAGGCCCGTTCACGCTCTTGCAACCGAGTACGACCAAGAGAGACGAGATCTGTTAAAACTTTTAAAGGTTCTTAGGACGAGGGTACACACTGGCATTCTGGCGCCATCTATGTGGTGACCCTGGAACTGCATTTTACAAGAGCGAAGGTTTCGTGGGATTTCCGAGGTCAAACGTGTGTAATACCTGCAAGAAAGGCTTGTTTATAACGTTGACAAAACTTTTTCGAGCCAAAAAAGAAAAGATAATGCGCAAGAGAAATAGTAAATAGGCCGGACCGCCAAGTTTACACTGCTACCCAATAGATGCGAAAGTGTGTCCTCTCACTAGCGGTGAGCGGCGGTTGCGGTGAGCGGACGTGTTTTGCTGGTTCTCCTCGAGCATCCGAAGCTAAGTGCCAGTTTTTGTTCTTTTCTTTCTCTTTTTTGAGAGTTGATTGGACGTGACTATGCGGTAGCAGTATTAGGTTTGAACCGGTTTGAACAGCAGCAGTTGAAGTTAGCTTCGCAAAGTAGGCTCTGTTTGAATTTTCGGCGGGAAGGGACGGTTTGTTCCCGGGCTGGACATGGGTCTAGATTTGGGTCGGCATGAGAAGGGTGGGGACGAGTTGGTGCAGTGCGAGGGGTGTGGGAGGTGGTTTACCTAGGGGAGACGGGTTTCGGGAGTCTGGAGGAGGCGGCGTGGATTAGTTTTCGATTTTCGGCTATGTGTGAAGCTTCAGCATGTAACTGAAGGAATGGGAGGATAGATGTCCGGAGATTGAGGCCCAGCTTAAGGCAGAAGGAGAGAAGCGTTTGGGTCTCGAGGCCCAGGTTAAGGAGCTGACTAGGCAGCGTAATCATGAGAGGGAGCAGCGGGTCGGCCTCGAGAAGCAGGCGGAAGAGCTGGGGGAAGTACGGAAGGCGGGTTTAGAGGAGCGTAAGAGGGAGTGAGGGACTGTGACAGCAGGGTAGAGCGCCTGGAAGGGGTAATTCGAGCGAGTGAGAGTAGCGAGGGAAGAAAGGAGGAAGTGTCAGTTCTAGCGGGACGAAGCGCCAGTCTGCCGGCTGGGATCACTGGTGGTCGGGAGTCCAGCCTGTTGCCTGGCGGGCTCGACGACGCTGGAGAGCTGAGTGACACTGAGCTGAATGGCGCCTTCGAGCAGCAGGCGTCGGGCAGTCAGGTGACAGGAGATAAGTCGCAGGACAAAGGCGCGCAGGTACCAGGGGGATCTAGGGATCTAGGAGGTACCAGGGGGATCTAGGGTACCAGAGAGTAGTGGGGAGTTCTAACGTAGCACGGGTTTAGAGGGGTGCGCATAACAGAGTGAAAGGAGACCAGAGGGTAACCGGAGAGGTCCAGCCAGGGAAGCGTATGGTGGACACTATGACCACAGCACGTGAGGGGGTCTGGGGTAACCGGGGGAGAAGGAACCTAGTGATAGTTCATGCGGGGCTTAATGATGTGCTCAAGGGTAGGAGCCAGAACCTTGGAAAGAAGCTAAACGTGGGAATGCGTAAGCTGAGGGACGTGTCTGAGAATGTGCACCTCGTTGTTTGCACCATTCCAAAAGTTCGGGGGCAGTCCGGGGCAACGGAGAGGAGGGTTGTCGAAGCCAACAGAGTAATTAAGGGTATGAGTCGACGGCTTTGGTACGACGTAATGGAAGTAAACAGGGAAGTGTACGAGGCTGGCTCCCGCCTTTTTGCAGATGGCATTCCCTACAGTGAGGCCACGGGTTACAGGGTGGGGGATAGGATGGGCCGCACGGTGACTGCTTTTTTGGGGGGACCGAGGGCCCTGGGGACACTGAAGTAACTGAAAACCCAACAAAGTCAGGAGAGGCACCCAGGCTTAAAAAAAGGAGAAAACGTAAGAACAGGTACAAACAAACAGCACAATCAGACATTGGATATATTAACATGCAGGGTGGTAGAAATAGGTTAAAAGGAGAAGAGGTGGAGGAGCAACTAAGAAAGGAGGATTTAATGGTGTATGGGTTTGTGGAAACACATCTCAGAGGCATGGAGCAGCCACCTTGCAACCCTGACTATGTGTGGGAGCAATGCAACAGAATGGGGGGGGGGGGGGGGCGAGGAAGGGAGGTGGAATTGGAGCATTTATTAAGAAGAATGTGAACCTTCAAAGGATCAGAAAGGAGTGCGCTGAACATTTGTGGCTGAAAGGAAAATTCGCTGGGTAATCAACAGTCCTTGGAGTTGTTTACTTATGGACAGGGACAAGTGCTAAATAGGAAAACAGAAAAATGGTTGATTGCATATCAAGATACATTAGTGAACTAGGGGTAGGTTTCGAAATAATTATAATGGGAGACATGAATGCCCATATCGAGGGTCTGGATGGGAATACAGACTCAACTGGAAGCATATTACTAGAACTGGTGGAAAAACATGACTTAGTTTTATGTAATACCAGTCACAAGTGTGACGGGCACATAACGTGGGAAACTGGCAATCTACATTCAACAATAGATTACGTACTCATGTCACACAAAGTATATGGTAAGTTACAAGTAATGAAAATAAATGAAGACGGTTCCAAAAGTCTTGGTAGTGATCACAAACGTATTAAGCTGAATTTTTCCAGAGAAGTAAATGCTGAAACTAGACAACATAATTCAAAGCAAACTTTCTGCAGCGACAAAGAGTTGGAAATAGTTCCTGAAAGAATAGAGGAAGCAGCTTCAGGGCAAGGGTACTCAGACTGGACCTAAGAGAGCCTAACCAGGGTTTTTGCTTTCGAACTAGACGAAGTTCAGAGTAAACGAAAGGGGAAGCAAGGACATAGACCAAAAAGCTGGTGGGACAAAGAAGTGAAGCAAGCGATACAAAACGTCAAGAAGCCTCTGGAGAACACAGGTATTCCAAGCGCAGCGGGGGTTCAGAAATCTAAGTAAAGAGAAAATGGGACACTTCTATAACATGTCGCCGAGAGGCATCCAGTTTGATCAACGCGAAAGTTCAGAGAAAGGGTGAGGAATGCATGAGTAATGTAAGCAAGAAAGTTAGAAACGCAGCTAAGAAGTTTTGGGAGCACTTGAACTCACTCGGTGAGACGACACAAGCTAGACAGAGGTTCGCACTATCGCGTCAGGGAGATCAGTTAGAGGGAGATGATGCGATACGATATATAGGAGCAGTGATGGAGGATAAATTTTGGGAACGGTTACATGTGGAAGATAGGACAATCGAAGGAAGTAGCAGTCCAGCTTGTGACATCGCGGAGTTTGTACAAAGAGAATGGGAAAAGGCGGAACGAAGAGTTTCTAGTGGCACGTCGACAGGCACAGATGGGATCCCGATCAAGCTGGTGAAGAATTTGGGTCTTAAATCTAAGGCAAAACTAAGGGAGGTAGTGAGCACTATGATAACAAAAGTAAATATTCCAGATGAATGGAGGCTTAGTAGGATGAGTATGATATATAAGGCAAAGGGAGATAAGTCTGATATTAGGAATTATCGTCCCATAACCGTGACATCAGTTATTTACAAGTTGATAATGCAGATTATAAAGAACGGACTGGAGGAATGGGTAGATTGCGAGGGCATACTGGGCGAGTTACAAAACGGGTTTCGGAAACAACGAAGGTTGGAGGACAATATATTTTCTCTAACACAGTGTATAGAAATAGCACAAAAACAAAATAGACAGCTCTGGCTGGCATTTCTGGATATCAAGGGTGCCTATGACAATGTAAACCAAAGGAACCTGTGGGACATAGTGGAGAGCTTAAACCTAGATGAAGGGCTAACAGCCCTATTAAGGAACATTTACAAAGATAATAAGGTGATTATAACATGGGAATGAAAGGCGACGGGGAAAATAGAGATAAGACGAGGCCTTAGGCAGGGGTGCCCTTTATCGCCTTTGCTGTTTATGTTGTATCTGAGAGGATTGGAGGATAGACTAGAGAGAGGGGGCTTGGATTCGACCTTTCATACAGCAAGCTAGGCCAAAAAATGCAGCAATCCTTACCGGGATTGATGTATGCGGATGATAATGTACTAATGGCTAACAACAGGACTGAGCTGCAGGAATTAATGAGCATTTACGGTAAGGAAGGAGAGGAATTATGTTTAGAATTCAGTAGTGAAAAATCAGCAGTCATGATTTTAACAATAATGGAGTTGAGAGGCTGAAGATACAGAATATTACCGTTGAGAGAGCTAGTAATTACAAGTATCTAGGAGTATGGATATGTGATGGTGCACAATATCTCAGTGAGCATGAAAAGTATATTATAGGTAAGGGCAACAGAAATGCAGCTGTAATGAAAAATAGAGCACTTTGGAATTACATCAGGTATGAGGTGGTGAGAGAGATTTGGAAAAGGGTCATGGTGCCTGGCTTGACTTTTGGAAACGCAGTGCTATGCATGAAATCCGAAGTGCATGCAAGACTAGAAATAAAACAGCGCGGAGTAGGTAGGCTGGCTTCTGGTGCACATTGCAAAACGCCAAACCAGGGAGTACAAGGAGACATGGGATGGGCGTCTTTTGAGAGCAGGGCAGCGGTGAGCAAGATAGAATTTGAGGATCGGTTGAGGCAAATGTATGAGGACCAATGGGCACGAAAGGTTTTCAGCTGTTTATACATGACGAGCATAGACACAAAGTGGAGTCAGCGCACTAGGAAATTGAGAGGAAAGTTTTTAGGCTATAGTGGAGATACGGAAGAGCAGGTCTCAGTTAAGAAGAAAGTTAAGGCCACAGAAAAAGATCGGTGGCTAGACGGAATGCAGGCAAAGACGGCTTTGGAAAGCTATAAATTAAACAAAACAGTTATTGCCAAAAAAAGCATTTATGACAATTGTAGGGGAAGCTCATTGGTTGTTTGAGACGAGGAGGGGTGTTCTGCGAACCAGAACACACAGGGCCATGCAGGTACCAGTAAATAGATACAGTGTGCACTGCTTGTGGAGAGGAGGACGAGACGGCTGAGCACTTGATACTCTACACTAAGGGGCTTTACCCTATGCCTACCGAAGACACCATACATCTGATAAAGCCGTTGGGTTTTAAAGACAGCGAAGGGAGAATGGATTTCAAGGCTGTAGAGATTACCAAGCAAAGATTAAGTGAATGGTGGCAGAAGGTGAGAGAAAACTAAGTATTTTCTCATTAACTGATGGCAAAGGGGTTTCATAGCCCCCCTTTCTTTGCAGTGCGGAGTGAATATACCGCAGAATACCGTGCATCCGCCAATACCACATTAAGCGCCCATTCCCAAATTCGTAAAATCTGAGAAAATATGCGCAGTACATTGATATGTAGAATTGATGACCGGACAAGCGCCCACCCCTTATTTATTCATGATTATCTCAAAATTTTGAGTGGGCGCTTGCCCGGTATTTTACGGTAGATTTCACCTTTAAATATTCTAAGCTTAAATGGTGAAACAAAATGGCTAGGTGGCATAAGCTACCGCCCAATCCAAAGGGCTCAGCCGGATTCATCCATCCATCCATCCGTTGTAAGAGGTTTTAAGGAACCCAGTTTTAAGAAGTCGCAAGAGTGTGAACGGGCCTTTAGAAAACCATGCAATGAACGGAAAACTTAACAGTTCATGCGTTCTTGGCATTTCATCAGGTTGTAGGCAGGCCTCTTCACGATGTATAATATGTGCACTACTTTGGTATTTGTTGATTTTTCTGGAAACAGGTGCCAGCACGTACGGGCATAGACAATGGTAACTATATTCGTGCATCTGTACAACTTTTGTTATTTTATTTTAAAGCTTGCTATTTAGCTTTGAAACAGCTTCGTGGTTCCCATGGCGAAGTTGCAAACATCATATTGGTGAGCTCAAAACCAGTCCAAGGTCAGAACTAATGCCAAGGCATCTAAAAAAATATTATTGTGACCAGAAACAATGTCATTTATTATGTTTTCAACCTAGGCCTCGCGAATGTTAGCCAAATCGGGTCCACTAATACCCAACCATGTAGGAGGGTGCCTTTAGTGCCCGTGCTTGTTGTTTAATTAGACCATGAACAGGATTCCGTACTGCAGAGGACTTGCATTACAAATGAGTTTTCTAGTTAACGGTGGTGTTCCTGCTAACAAACCATTGTATTAGTTGGGTAGAAAATAAGAGTGAAGAAGTGAACTTTGGTCTTTAATGGCAAGTAGTTCATATATGGAACCATATTTGCTTTAGTGGAGGCTCAAGTATGCACGACACTGAAGGGACTTTCCTTTCAGTCGACGGTGACAAGGGTACCACAAGAGCCAGCGAGGAAAAGAGAACGGGACCTCATGGTGTCAACGTCTTGCCGCCACCATGGCTGTGCCCCGAACCGTGCAGTTTTTGCCGAGGTAAACAATGGAGTCATTTGAAAAAGTTGCGGATAAAAAAAACATAACTGACTTGCATGCCTTGCTGTAAACAATCCAATGCAGCACTGAATTTTGTGAGTTGCAGATAATGGTTACAGGTAAGGTTAGATATTTACATTCTCAGAGTTCTGTGGACTGAGGGGCTGCCCCAAGATCACACAGCAGGATGGCGCCCTGCTACAGAGCACCAGTATATGTCGTACCATAGCCTCCTTTATACTGACAAAACCTGGCGGATTACCACGAGAAGCCGTCGCCGAAATGGAAAAGGTGGAGTGGCATACAACGGAGAAGTCTCGCTGCAGCGGACGCGAAACACGAAAAAAGTATGTTTTGGGTCCTCGCCACTGCAAAAGCTGTGTGCTGACGTCCAGGTTCCCCGAGGAATGGCTCTTTAATGCTCTGAGCTACCAAATCCTCACGCTCCAAATCTGTGACCAGGCACTCTATGACTCCCTCGGCGAACTGGCAGGTTTTGTGACTATTGAGGTGCTATGGTCATACTCTAATCCACTTTACTCCTTTTTTTTAGGGGTAGAGCATCTTTCTCTTTGCATTCTTAAAAAAAAGAGGTTTAGAGTGTTATTATTAAATTGGTGCGGACAGCCACTAACAAGCTCTGTTTGCTGTCGTCAGGGCCTACGCTATTCTTATCAATGCCGATCTTCGCAAAAGAAAACAAGATAGGGGAAGGGACAAGAGCGGAGGAAAGCCGTGCCGTTTGCGTGGTCGGTGTAACTACTCATGCTAAAGATAAATCACATGTAACTGTGGGTGTTTAAGATAAATCTGTTTGAAAGGGTGTCTTCGCTATGCCACTCTGTAAACATATTTTTTTTTTAAACTGGAGACCAAGTGAGATAAGTATCATTTGCTGTCTTCTCAACTGGTTATTTCAATATTTTATTACGAGTACTTGCCATGACTTAAAACAAGCCAAAGACCAGATTCGGGCTCATGTTGGAAGGCGGTTCTTTCCTGCCAAACTTCAGAAACATTTATCGAAGCGAAAATGATAAACAAATTACTATTAGTATTAGTGTCCCGCCATTTCTGCAAGCAAAAGATGGCTATATCGGTACAGTACACGAAAAGTTTTAGGATATTTTGTAATGCAGAGATGCATTATTTTGTTTCTCAGATGGAAAATTGTGATGATTACTACCTTGTAGTAGGCCTTGTACATGAAGCGTTCCCTCACATGCACACAGATGTTAAAGCAAGCTTTAAGCTTTCTTTAAATTCCACCGTGGCTTGCTTTCGTTACAACTAAAAAAAGAGCACAATAAAACGGGGACGAGAAAGGAAGAAGCAAGCGCTCACTACCAACTAGTTTATTCAGAAAAAAAGTCTTCCCTTCCTTCCTCGTCCCTGTCTTAATGTACTCTTTTTTTCATTGCAGCCTCGAAGCAGCTTGCCCAGCAAAGAATTTTATAATCCTTTCTTTGACTGTACTAGACACTCTCAGTAGATAAGCCCCAGTTGCCTAGCACCAAGCTTATGCAGGGTGCTGCAGAAGAGGTTCAGCTATACTTGGTTCCCTCCCCTCTTTCCTCAGTAGGGACCGTGCCGCTTGTGCTTCAAGTGCTCTCAGTGCACTTACTGATTTATTACTTACGTTCCCTTTGAGACTTAGATTGATATTCTTTTAAAAGAAGAATGTAGACAATAGCAGCAGCAGCCTCCCCGGCCACTCCACTCTCTATCTCTCTCCATGGGAATATTTTAGGTTCCTCCTGATGGCTAAAATAATTTTGAATGCAATAGTCTGCGTTTTTATGGTGTCCATCTGTAACATGATACATCATCAGGTTGTCTACCAACCCGAAATTCTCAGGTAAATCGTCAAAATGTCAAAATGCTGGCTTCATCCGGAGAAATGACCACTGAAAGTGGAACGGCGATACGGAACAAAGCTTGACGGTTGCGCATGGGCACGACTATACTGAATAACGTTTCCGAATTATGATTCATCGACCCAGAAGTGGTCAGGAAATTTTTATCAAAATAGTCAAGGGAAATTCTAGAGAAGTCAAGGAATTTTCAGTCAGTAATTTGGTAGACACCCTGATGCACCGGTTCCACCGCACGAAACACTTCGCAATCAAGTGAAAATCGGGGAAAGCGAAATATAGAAAGGCAGCAATGGGCATCTGCCTCACTTGCCTTCACTCTGCTGCATGGACTTTCCATCTATGACACTGTGGGCACTTAACATGTCCTCGACAATTTTACTTTGCTCACCTACAACTTCGTCTGACTTCCAGAACTTATTTCTTATCATTGGCTTTTTTTTCCCCAGGACCTAGTAAAGACTTTCGGAAACCCGGCGTTGCTTTTCCCTGGAAAGCAGCCATGGACATCTGGCAACATGTGCGTTGTCTGCGAGGACCTATGAATCGACGTCCTGGACTTTTCAGCAAGAATCTCTCGGGTATTAGCCATGTACTGAGCATAGAAAGGTCACTATGTGGGGGGGGGGGGGGAACCGACGAAGCACACATTTTGTGCTTGAGCACCTCATGGGTAAAAAAATACAAAGATTTCGGTAAGAGCTGTGGAAGTTGTGACAGCACTCGGAGCACATTTCTAGAACAGGGAAAAAGAATTACCAATAAAAGTTACTGTTTTAAGATTTTCCATATGTATTTGTTGAATATTCCAGCTATAATACAAAGGTTTGTGTGTTCTATTGTGTATCCAAACTTCTGTTAGATTTCTTTTTTTTTGTCCATCTGTTGATCTGAGGATCCAAACCATAAAAGAAGACACTGCAAAAAGAAAAACAAGCTTTGAAACAACAGCAAATAGGCAAACCAAGGTTTTAGGAAACTTGTCATTTTTTATTGTTCTATTTAATCCTCAACACCAAGCAGGCAAAGCAAGCCTTCACAAAACTTGTCATTGTAATTTATTTTCATTCTCTTCTAACAGTTATACCAGTTTTGTGTATTAGTATTATTTTTTATGATGTTATTTGTTTAGTTATTGTGATAAAACCCCTGTGATAAGCCGAAGCAGGCTTTTGAGCCAATATGTATCACATTAATTTCTAATAAAGTAATTGTTTTAAATACTTGTGGTTTGTTTTGCAGTACCTGCATGGTAGGACTCATCAAGTTGCATTTACACAAATGGCAGTGATATGAGCTGAGACAAAACAGCTATCTTTATTGTTAAATTGGAAGGTTCCTGCAATTTACTGCCACCCACTGTCGACTCAAAGCAGGCATGAAGCAACAGAACATGCTCGTTCACACTAGCTCTTGCCAATTGTATAGACATGTGATAAAAAAGATATGCAACCTATTGTAAATGATAAGTATAATCGAAGTAATAGAAAGTTAAGCTGCTGATTAAAAAAAAAAACTTTTACTTTTTTTGTTGTGTGCAAATTCCAATGTAACAAAACAATGCTGTCCTGAAAGCTTCTGTTGTGTTTCATGATAAATTTTACAGCAGCATTCAGTTCAGCATCGTTAAGACTATCATGGTTCATTTTTCCATGTTTCATTACAGGAAATTGTAAGATATCAGTTCTGCATTTCGACGTTTACACTTGCAGACACCTGATGTTACCGCTTCTTTTAGGTGGAATCGAAGTTTCCATTTCAACTTTTATACTTTCACACAGTTGACGTTACTACCCTTTTTTATGGAAATTCAAGTTGAACCTCGCAGGCGGCAAGAAGTCTCCTAACGATCACAATGCCTCCCTTTGTTCAACCAACTGATACTTGACTAGGGCTGCTATACTCCAGACAGAGTGAGAGTCAGCACTGACTATCTTTCGAAGAGTCGCTCATGCACTCCCATGACTCTTTTGCGATAGGAGTCGGGGGACTCTTCATAAAACGAGGGTCCTCACAACTCTTGTGACATAGTCACGGGTATTACCAAAAAGGAGTTGTGTGACTCATTTTCTCCGTTGGATAAGAGTCGTTAAAGAGTCGCAGTTGACTACGTCACCTGGAGTCGCCCATAAACTACCATGACTCCAGTGTGATGAGAGCCGCAGGACTCTTTTTTAAATAAGAGACAACTGACTCTACAAACTAGAGTCGTGGAGGAGTCAAATCTGTAGCGCGCAAAGACCCCCACAGGGAGTCGTGGCGACTCTCTTTAAAAAAAGAGACGAGGGACTCTGCAAACTGGAGTCGTGGAGTCGATTGTGCGGCGCGCCAGTACCTCCCAAAGAGAGTCACAGCAACTCTTTTTTTTAAGAGTGTACTCAGATGTCAGGTCCTCACAAATCAGCATCACAGACCGAATGGTCAAGCAAAAACCGCGAATGCAAGCAGGCTGCCGTGGGCACCCAAAAACGTTAAGGCTTTCGAACTCAAGAACGCATTCCTTCAGAAACTCTTTGTGAAGAGAGCCTTCGTGCATTTCAGAAAGATATCCACTCTTCCCATGTTTCTTTGAGCTGTTCAATCTATCAAAATGACAATCCATTCTCTCAATAATCCGGGCCGCGTGAAGAGCTTCAACAGGCAGTTGCTGGAAAGTTACCATGGCGAACATTGCAGCAGCACAATGATTACTGAATAATTGCGCTATAGATCCACTGACATCTTGGAGGCAAAGGTCAAATTATAATGCTTTTCACTGAGCCTGGTCATGGATCGGATTTCAAGCTGCTTGTCTTTTTCGTAGGCTTCCCTGAGAAAAGAGCTTCTCAACGTGTGGTCCCCAACTGAAAAATTGTACTTGAATAACATATTTCTAAAGCACTTCGGACGATGCGGAGCATCAAATAGAAAACAAAGTGGATTCTCATTCACAGTTATGGAGGGATTCTGATGGGTAATAAGGCCATTAAAAGAGCAACATTTTTATGGTCACTTACGACAGCCACTGGCTCCTGGCCGGGTTTCACAAGCAAATTCTGGCACTGGAACAGGAGGACTTGAAAATGTTGGCAGGTGTTCCCCATGAGCAAAAAAATATCCAAGTGGCTGCTTCGATGGCATGCGAATGATTTTAGCCTGTGGGTCTCTTTTATGGAGGTCGCTCTACTAACAATCGCCTCTCGCTCTAGCTCGCACTGTTTCCCGCCAGCTTTCACCCTCGCTCCGACAAAGTTCTGCTAGATGAAATTGAGTTTTCCCAGAATCAATATCAAAATTTCGGTGTCAGAGCATGCAAAACCGAATTTTTCAATATATTTAGAATATCTTAGATTCATTCGACCCTCGCTGTATAGTTATAGATGGCGTCGCTCATTGGAATGGTGGGACAGGGTGTCTACCAAACCACTTATTCCGAATTTCCCAATTTTCCCTATGTTTTTCTGACTATTTTGATAAAATGTTGACCGTTGCTTTGGCGCAAGGAGTGCTTAGTCGCCTGCGCTGCCTAGTGACGTGTCGGGCAACGTTATTCAGTGCAGCGGCACCAACGTGCAGTCATCGCGCTTCGTTGCACGCTGCCGTTCCACTTTCACTTATCATTCTTAATGACTTGGAACTTTTTATGATTTCCTTGATATTACCCTCTCCTTTCAATATAATCCGCATTGCTTGAGAATTTTATGTTTTCCAGGTTGGTAGACTCACTTTGTGTATTATTGACGAGTGTGTGGGAACAAGCGTTGGCCTCGATGTTTACTTGTGCAGTGTGACGACTTGAAACAAAAACCTGGAATAATGTTTGGTTGTCGGAGTTATACAAAAGTATATCAAACTGCGATGAAAAGTAAATCAGTGAGTCAGTATCGTGCTCACAATTTGCAACAGAGCGAATTGATAATCTTTTTCTAATGCTTTTTTCTGTCTATTTGTGGCAGTTTCCTGTGTATTAGCGCTCACATAGACAGTCAAGCTGTGGAGCACAATATGTTTGTGGCGAGCGCATGTACTATAACGAAAGGTCTCAATTTTCAATCTCTTAAGCATTAATTCATCTGAACATTCAAATGCAAAAGACATGTATGGCCCCGCACTTCCACCTATGATTGATGCGGTTAAATCTAGTTACGAGCTCTCAACGTGAACATGGAAAGATAAATGCGTAAACGTGCCACCTGCTGAGGGTATTAAGTGCGTGCAGAGAGTTGTCCAAACCTCATTTCACTATGTTTTCAACACCATATCTCTCTTTAAGTGTTCAGTGGTGGTGTTGTAAGTTCGTATATAATAAACTGTGTAAACCAAGTTTGTGCCTTTTTTCACTTTCTTCGCAAACAAGCCATTGTTACAATAGTAAGTATGCTTTCATAGGCGTGCTGTAACACACTGTTTAGTTAAAAAAGATAGGAACTTATTGGTGGTTCCCAGAACTGAAAAAATGGTTCTTTTCAAAGAGGGATTACATGGAGGGATAGATACAAATAAGACTATGACGCGTGAAGCAATGTATGAAGGACGGTACTTGCGCAGGCACTATAGAATATCTGAAAAAAATTCAGTTTCGCGCCACCGGCGAAAATCATTTATATTTCGCGCCAAAAACAATTGCTACGTCACAATCATGAGGAAATTTCGTCATTTCGTGTTTATTTTAATAAAGCGTCACTTCCTGTACGTCACAGACGATGATGACTAACGACAATGCCCCGCATCTCACAGATGACGCTGCGCCCCATGAGCGGCCAATTTTGCGCCTATGGGCAACGGACGCTTCGCTACCATTCATACATACACCTTGCCTTCTCCTCGTCCGACGGCTCCCTTTGGTGTCTGCGACACCTCCGAGGCAAGCGATCTTTGATTTCGGTATTAATAAAAATATCAACCAAGCATGACTACAATGCTTGGTTTTTAGGATACTTAGAGCCCATGGATTAAGTTATTACCTTAAATGAACGAACGCAGAAGGTGTTCAGTGCCCCTTTAACTTATGGGGGACATCTTTATGACATTGATGTGGATTGGAATAATAGAAAAGCTTAAAACTTAAACGCATTTTTAGCATAACGCAGCGAAGGAAATGCAGATTACAAGTCATTATTATTTTGCTCATAATGGATAAGTTGAATATTTATTTAAACTGTAAAAGCTTTTCTAAGCTATGCCACATTTTATTAACTTTGTGCGGACTAAAAGCAAGTCTATTATTTACGTACGTTTTGTGCCCAATTCCTTAAAAAAAAAGATGCGACGTTCATTTTCTTGTTTTTTTTTGTTTTGCGAATCGAGGTAAGCTATAGAACCGCATGCAAGATTTTTTTGTCAAGTTACGGGCGACCATCCGAGAATGCGACAGGTGTTTTGTAAAGATGTCCTGTAAAAATATCAAAACGGCGGCCTTGTTTCGCTCAGTTACATATCTTCTTGAAGGAATCCAAGGCTATACTTTTCTCTGAAAATCGTTCCGAGGATTTTCGCAATACTCTTCGTGGAATCTGGTATGTTTACTATTTATTTAATTATCGGTGAAATATTTTTCAATTACGTAATTTTTAGCACTTGTAGTCTCAGTTTGTATGCCCCTTTGTCGCGTCACTACGTCCTTATCGCAACAGGAAGTTTAAGTGGGGAATATTTTCTTAAGAAAAGGAAAGTAGAACGGCACATCTACGAATGAACAGTTTTGTATTGATTTCAAAAATATATGTAACGCACACCCCAAGGTTTTTGGTGAATGCCATCTTTCCCTACACTGCTCGACAAACGGGCACACACTATCTTCACTCAAATACATCTAAAAAGACACGGCGTGACAACGCTGCGGTCTTCTACATGTTTGCGCCATCCAGCGCTGGAGCGACAAATTCAAAGCTGTGGCGATCGTAGACCCTGCAGACGGCTTGGTGAATTTTTTGCATCGCATCTTGCGTGGCAGATTGAAGTAGGCGCCAACGATGTTCCTTGACTGTGATGTCGTCGCGCCGTTTGAAAATCTCTTCGCTCCGCTACCGCATGTAGGCCTTGACCCCGAGCTTGAATTTAGAAAATGACTCTTTTTTAGTATAAAAAAAGCGCTGCTGGGAGGCAAGTACATTACAGTGTGGAGGTCAGACACTGCGGCATCTTTTGCCTCTTGTGAGCTGGGGCATTGCCCATAATAATAACCGCCTCGCAGTCTGGCTCAGCGGCTATGATAGCACGCGACACATCCTCTAGAAACTCATTAAATGTGAGCCAGGGTACTCGATCCACCGTCTTCCACAGTAGCGAACCCTCGGCCGATATGCAGGCGATAATGTTAATATTCGGCACTCCTGAGGCTGTTGTTTTTTGCACGGCCTCCGTATTACGCTTAGACCGCCCAAACTTGCAGGAACACCAAATGTTGAGGTTGGTTTCATCCACGTAAAACAAGTTTCGGGGCCGTCTTTTTCAAGCCGAGTGGTGAAGACGTTCCGATTTTCTTTGACGTCTGCTCTCTTGCGGTCGTCGGGCTGGAAGGAAACTTGCTTCAGGCTGTATCCATGTCCGTCCAAAAGGCGACCGATTGAAGACGTGCTAATCGCCAGCCCGGGCCGTTGTCGCTGAAGCTCACTTTTGAGCTGTTTCAGGGTGTGGGTTGGATGGTCTTCCACCAATTGCTTCAAAGAGGTCAGAACGTCTACATTAAGTGTTGATTTTGACCCTCGCCGGGCCTTTGGAAGATCCCTGTCTGTTCGCGCGATTGATCTGGCGGTTTTGATGTTGATTCCGAGTGTTCCTGCGAGAGACGGCAGATTGCCACCGCGTCTTGAGCAATCAAGGAGCCTTGCTCGGTCTTGGGCAGAAACCATGGCATACTTCACGCGAACGTTATTGGGAACTTTGTTAGACCTGCCACGTCGGCGACCAGAGGAATCATGCATTTTCGAAGATTCTTTCCACAATAAATATAGATGCAGAGGCTTCAAGGTGGGCATAATGTGGCGATACCTTTGACGAACCGCGTCGCCCGCTAACAGCTACTGATATCCCGCGCGCAGGAAAACCAGAAACTTCAAGTGGGGAACGAGAGACATTGTCACTGAAATGTGCAGAAAGTGAGTGTTAATTTTATTGCCTTAAGGAATGATTCAATATTATTTACATAAATAATAAGCAATGGTTAGGAAATATAATAAAAGTTTTGTCTTCCCATTTGAAGCTTCAAGTTTTCTAGTGCGCGGGATATCCGAGGCTGTTAGCAGACGACGCGCTTCGGCAAACTTTTTGCCACACCCAAGTAACTTTGAATCCTCTGAAGTAGTTAAAACAGTTATCCGTATAACAGACCGAATTCAAGTCCATCGTGTCAAAAGTACCTCGAAATAATAAAAATAGTAATAGTAATCAGATTTGAGCTAGTGATAGGTTAATTGGTTGTACATTCACTCCAAGTAATGAAACGTCACAAACATAAAGAATCTGAAATAACCAGACCCGATCTGAAATGGGCCGTCAAAATTAACGCTCCTACACATAGAAACCATCTTTCTGTCAAACATGTACTGTGCAGGTTTGTTTTATCTGGCAAAATTACAAGGCGTAACTTCCTTTCTGTAAAAAATAGGGCCGAAAAATTTTCCAGTGTCAACGTCAGGCGGCAACACAGACGACCGAGTCGACTGGCGGGGCACGTTTGGCGGCCGTCTTGATAAGTGGCGTCGTGAGCAGCGTCGGAGTAGCAGACGAGCGAAAGAAAACAGACGACACGCAGACGAAATCCGTTGGCAGCAAAAGCGCCGTCGTTTCGCAAACGCGTTTTTTTTTCATGTTTTGTTTTCATTGTTTGCATTTGTTTCTAAACCAAAGGTACAGAACGAAAATATTATGTCCATTTTAATAGCCCATGGTCGTCTCGAGCAGTCTCGATAAGGAGGTAGTGCCATCTATCAACACGTCAAAAACAAATAATGTGGGTGTACTGTACTGTAGGTGTTGCGTACGAATGGGGATAAATTGCTGGGGCACGTTTGGGGGGGGGGGGGGGGAGGGGCTCCCGACGTGTTAGAGTTATATAAACAGGACTACTAAGTCAGATGGAAGAAGAATACTGGGCCAGTCATCTGGTTTCATTTTCTCCTCAATAAGCTTTTTAAATTATTTGTAAGCCCGGAGGGTCATGCTGTATTCTGGAGTTGTAGTCCAGGCTGCCAGAAAGGTATCGGACGTGACCGGCCCTACTAATACTCCTCGCCAAGTCTACACAAGTCCTTACGGCCGCTGGAGGTCCGTGGCTCAAAGGGGGCTCTAACGAAGATTAATGGGAGCATTGCAAGCGAGCGCTGAGTTTAGTTTTATGCTGTGCTAAGATGCTCTACTTCATCAACAGGACAATCGAAATCGACCCAATAGCACTCCTCTGGATGGTCAAAGAGGTCCCAAAACGCAACGCGCGCAGTATTGCAACCAAGAATTTTTAGACGTAGTCTCTTGGGACAATAGTCAATCAACATGCAATAGTAGTTTTAATGCCAGTTCGGCTCACAATAAGCCAATAGCTTGAATATTAGCACAAAGTAATCAACAGTCATTACAATGTCAGTAAGGTCAAATTAAAGTTCAATAGGACAAAGCAAACTCGAGGCAATCAATAGAGTAATAATGGTGTGAGTCGAGCATAAAAACGATTGGTTTGATATATACCACATTAACGTAATCGGAAGACCCACGAATTGTGAAATAGGCCAAATTAAAGTCCTTTCGGCCATAGTGACTAAAGTAGTGAAGCGGAGTAACAATGTCAATTGGGCAACTAATAAATCTATTCCTTGAAGACAACATTCAAGTAACCAACACTTATCACGAGGCCATTAGGCCGAATTCAAGTCCATTGGGTCAAAAGTTACCCGACGTAATAAAATAGTAATTTAAATGTTAATTCAGCTCGTAATAGATTAATTTGTGTTTCGATTGCTCGAAGTAACCCAAAGTGTAACCAAAATATTAACTAGGCCAAAGTAATTTCGATTGGGTCAATAGCAAGTCGAAGTAAATCAAAAAGTAATCATATTGTCAATTCCGCTTTTAATAAATTACATTGTTAAATATTAACTCAAAATAATTAAAATAGTAATCCCAATATCAATGAGGCCGAGTTAAAGTTTTCTGGGCCTAAAGTGACTCCAAGTAATCAAGAGTAAAATAATAAGAATTGATCTCGCAAGCGATAAGTTTGTGCTATTATAACCCGAAGTGAACAAAGGCAACGGGAATGTGAGTCTCATTTTAAGTCGACTGGATCAATAGTAACTCAAGGTAACCAAAAGAGTATTCAGAATCTCAAAAAACATCACAATTATTCAATTGGTTGAATATTAACTCAGAGTTATCAAAAGAGTCTTCGCAATCTCAATTAGACTGAATCCATCGGATCAAAGATAATTCAAAGTAATTAAAATAGTAATATTAATCTCAATAGATATCATATTAAATTAATTAGTAATATCGTCACTCGAAGTAAAAGGGATGGACCAAAATGTTGATTAGGTCGAATGAAGTCAATGGAGTCAATGGTAACACCCATTAATAAAAGAGTAATAATGGCGTCAATTGAGTGCATAATAAACCAGTTTATAAAAATAATAGCTCAAATTAAACAAAATATTGATCACAATCTCAACTAAACCAAAGTAAAGCACAATTGGTCAACAGTAACTAGGAGTGATCAAAAGAGTAATTTGAATGTTAATTTAGCTCTATAACAGATTAATTTGCGGTGTACTAAATTGAAGTATTCCAAAGAGTAATTAAATGTCAATTTAGCCAAATTAAAGTCTACTGGGTCAATGGTAACTCAAACTAATCCAAAAGTAATCAGAACGTCACTTTGCTCGTAATAAATCGCATTGTTTAATATTAACTCAGACTAATACACCGATCTCACCAGCCAGTTTGACTACGCCACCGCTGCCGCAATACATCGAGGGAACTTTAGTCTTTCTACATGTGCGACAACCCCGCTGGAGCTCTGTGCGAGTAGGGCACGAGACGACACGAGCCCTTGCATGCACGGCCGTCTGCCTCCTGTGTACTAAAGTTTTGGCGGCGTCACGCATGCGCTGAATGCTCAGTGAGATCGGTCTATTAAGAGTCATCAAAATGTAAATTTGGCCAAATTTCTGAAAAGTAAATGTAACTAAAGTCAAAGAGTAATAATAATGTGAAGTGAGCTCGTAGTATATCAGTTAGTTATATAATAACTCAATGTAATCAAGGGAATCTGCAGCATGCCATTTAGGCTGACATAAAGTCTAGTGAGTTAATAGTACTCGAAGTAATCAAAATGCTAAACAAAACGTCGGTTGAACTGAAAACAAATCACTTGTTTGATTATCTGAAAATAATCAAATGTCATCAAGATTTTAGTTTGGCCGAATCAAAGTCCAATAGAGTAATTATGATTTGACTTGTGCTCATAAAAATCTGTTAGTTTATTATTTGCTCAAAGTAATCACAAGGGAGGTCATGATGGTGTCTGAGCTGAGAATAAATCGCTTGTTTATATAAAAACTCAGAGAAATAAAGAGTGAGAACTATGTTATTTACACTAATTAAAAGTCAAAAGGGTCACTAGTTACTCAAAGTAATCACCATGTCAAGAACCATGATATTAACTCGGTTTTCTGACTAATATATCGGGTAAAGAAAAAAATTTACGACTAAGTTAATTGGGCTAATTTAATGTGAATTGTGGGATTAAGAACACGGAGTAATAAAAAAGGTAATCAAAGTCTTATCTGAAGTTATGTGACGTCGTATTTGTCAATAATAAATCAAACTAATCAACTGAGTAATGAAAATGTTTCCTACTCCACATTTTTTCGCGTTAATATAGCTATATAACCAAAAAGTAAGCATAATGTCAAATTAGCTTCTACCAAGTCATATTTGTACCAATAATTCGTTAAAGTAAGTGACAGAGTACTCATAGTGCTTGTTTAACTATTATCATGCACATTGTGTTATTAAAAGGTCGAAATGATTAGAAGTGGAAGCCATACCTCAACTAAACTTTAAATATCAGTGCGTCAATATTAAGCGAAGTTATCAAAAGAGTTATTTTAAATTGCCAGTTGTCCTTGTATCATCTGAATTGCATCAATGATAAGTCGAGTAATAAGAAAGATGAAACAAAACGTTCATTCAACTTAGATATATTCGAGTGCGCAGCTATAACACCGAGGCAACACAAAATGAAAGCTGTTTACAACTCCCAGTAATGTCGAATTAGACGGCAGATCTTCAGGAGGAGGAAGAGGATAAGGTGCGGAGAGGGGGTTTGCTTTTCGTCCTCTCCTGTTCGCCTGCCATTTAGAGGAAAATTTTCTGCTAAATTTGGCGGGGAAACTTTTTCGCTAGACCTAGCGGGGAACATTTTCCGCCAGCGGAGAAAACTTTCCGCTAAATCTAGCGGGGAATTTTTCTGCTAAATATAGTGGTAAATTTTTCCGCTAAATTTAGCGCGAAAAATTTTCCGCTAGATTTAGCTGGAAATTTTTCCGCTATATTTAGCGGGGAGAATTTGTAGCGCCAAAGCGCGACACTCATAGTGGTGGCTCACGGAACGTCAGGAGGTAATGACCTTTTAAGCGTGCGGCACGAGCAGCACCGACGGGACCGACCTCCGGGCTCGAACACAACAGCACGAGGCTGGCAGCCTTCGACGGTGCAGCAGGGCGGTCTCAGCGAGACCACTTTTTATGATCTTTTCCAGTTTTATTGCGGTTATAATGATCGGTTTGTTGATTTGCATCGACAGACGTCTTTCCTGAACCGCACAAATTTTTCGCTAAATTTAGCGGGGAAGCCTTTCCGCTAGATATAGCGGGGAAAATTTCAAGCTAAATTTAGCAAGGAAAATTTTTCCGCTAAACTTAGCGGGGAAACATTCCCGCTAGATTTAGTGGGAAAACTTTTCCGCTAGATTTAGCGGGGAAATTTTTCCGCTAAATATAGGGAGAAATATTTCACGCAAGATTTAGTGGCGAACATTTTCCGCTATCCTTAGCGGGAGAAATTTTCCGCTAAGTTTAGCGGTAAAACTTTTTCGCTAGATTTAGCGGAGAAATTTTTTCCGCTAAATCTAGCGAGGAAAATTTCCGCTAAATTTAGCGGGGAACATTTTCCGCTAGATTTAGCGGGAAAACTTTTCCGCAAAATTTAGCGGGGAAACCTTTACGCTAGTTTTAGCGGGGAAATTTTTCCGCTAAATTTAGCGTGGAAAACATTTGCAAAGATAACTTGTTTTTTTTTTTACTATAATATATTTGGTCTACAACTTCTTGCGGGCGATGTAGGTACCAAATAAATAAATAAATAAAAAAAATGTCTGAAATGAACGTCCAGTAACACTTTAAAATGCATTTTTGAATGTTTTACACTAATTCTTTTTGTCTGAAGCATTTGAGGCCTAAGGGGGCTGAAACGCTGAAGGGAGCTGAAGTGTTCAGTGGATTTGAAGAATTGAGAGGTTTAATGGGCATAAAAAGGTTTAAAGAGCCGGTAGGGTGATAGGGTTTGAAGTGCTGATCGGTCGACAGAATTTGAAAGGCTAATGAACTGCATCTAAGAAGCGTAGACGAGCAAATAAAAGGGGATCCTTGCCAGCTAAGGTGGCATATAAAAATGGGAGAATTTTCAAGAGCGAAAAAGGGAGACATCAGCTTTAATACCGGTAAATATTGAGATTGCAGGGCTGCAGTGAATGACATCAAAAATAAAAATGATAGTAATGCGGCAAAAATATTTTGAGAGCACATTAAAGCGCAGGGAAGAAAGACATAGGGTTTCCAACACTTTCTGACCACGCAGGAGGAGAGAAGATTAGAGGCTGAAGAGGTACAGGAATATACTGGGGGGACAATCGAAGAGGCTTCCTCTCAGCTTGAGCAGAGGGTGACAGTGCATAGTACTGAACGCAGCAGTGTAAAGGAGGAGCAGAATTGTATTATATAGAAAACGACCACAAAAGTATAGGATAAAGCAGAAAGTAAGGTTCCTGCGGGTACCGTGGCTGGACCAGACGACATACGAATGGACCTCATTAAGACACAAAAAACAACTATATTGGAGTTACGCCATCTGATTAGTCAAACAATTATGGGAGGAGAGGTACCGAATAATTGGACACGAAGTAAAAGGCGACTAAACCATGACCACATCTTCACGTGGTGAGTGATGCTGATTGGGGTGAAGCTGTGGTGGTGCTGATGATCGTGATTTTGTTCATAGGTAGTGGTGATGGTGCTGATTTTTTTTATTGCCCATGTGTGTGCTGAATTCCGGGTTGCGTTGGTATGGAATGTGGTTATATACGCATTCGAGCATTTGACCGCAGCGCGCTCTCGTCTATAAACCTTTGAGCCAATGCATGCAAAGATTAACGCGATTATATACGCGTTTGACGGCAGCGCCCTCTCCTGTATAGACGTTGAGCAGCTACATGCAACGTTTTATCTCTGATATTCCAAGCTCTTGAGTTACTACTACATCTCAGAGCCCCCTACTCCTCCTGCAGTCGTGACCGAGTGGTTAAGGCGATCGACAAGAAATTTATTGGGGTCTCCCCACACTGATTCGAATCCTGTCGACTGCGCAGATATTTTTTTTAAGAAGGCAAATGGGATGGCAACTGATGTGAGCACGGACGCCGGACGGACAAGACTAAACCTGAAGGAGCTTCGCCCATAATATATAAAGGCAGAAAAAGCAGACACATCATTAAGACATATCGCCCAATGATGAGCTGGCGGGCTAGTTGGTTGTACATCATTAGTATATATAGCGCGAAATAACAACGAAGGAAGGATGAGGTCGAGAGGAAGGACACTAACTAACGGGTGCTACATATAGGAATAGTAATGAAGAACAAAACTTTTTATGGTTAGCTTATTTGGTCATCAAGGGAGCGTACAATATGTGAGCTAGGTGAAACTGGCTAAACTGAAGGAGCATAACTTAGATTTGAATATTGTTAGTTTTTTTTCCGCCGGTGTACACAGACAATAATGTAGTTATTACATGGGAAGCAAGAACTTAACACCCAACAGCAATTTAAATGGGCCTCAGGCAGGACTGTTCACTGTCACCTCCACTCTTCATGATATAACCGAGTGAAATGAAAAAGTAATTAGAGAAGGCAACTTAGGTTTTGATGTGAATTGCATGGAAGGGGGCAGAAATGTAGTAATACAAGTGTTACCTTTACTACTCTCTAAACTTAACAGATAGGGGCAAGACATGTCCGACAAGCGTTACCTTTACTACTCTCTAAATTTAACAGATAGGGGCAAGACATGTCCGACACCTGGGTTGTAAAAAACGGTTCTCTTCTTACTCTGCAGCGGTCGCATTAGTCGCGTGCTGCTGCGGCGGCGACTATCCCAATTCTTTGTTTTCTCACTGTCAAAACTGTTAGTCTTTAGTCTTTGTTTATTTGGCTCTGGAGAGCCGCGGCACCACGGAAAGGCAGCAGCCCGTACCAGGGAGGCCCGCGGTGCCGCGTCCAGTGAACATGATAATGTGATGAGTATGTACATGCATGGTGACGACGACATGGATTGTATAGGTATTGTGGAGGATGGCAGTCCGATTCGCTGAAGTCCTGATTTCGTGGCGGTGGGTTGGGCGGGTCAGCAGTGAGCCATGGGGATCTGGCACGCCGTTCGATCGGTGAATGAAGGAGCCCATGGAACATGATGGCGCTGTTACCCACTGGGGTCCACTGGGGTCGAAGCATCAGGCTCCAAGGAGGTAGCCCAGTCAAAGTAGAAGCTGCCGCTTCCGAGGAACCAGGGCTCAGATTGAGGCACCGCCGTTGCCCGGTGCGTCATCCTCTCAACGTCGTCGTCGTTTAGGACTGTTAGAAGGATCACACGACCGCTACAGAGGCCCTATCCAGTTTCCTGCCTTTAAGCTGGTATAGCCAGGAGGCCATAAACGAAGGCTTCAAGTCGCCGTAATACAGTGCGGATTTGGCGTTGTCCTGGTTGGACTGTTCCGATGTTGGGTGTGGAGGAGATAATGGTTGTAGCTGTGGCTGTGGCGTCCAGGCAGGCGGGTTTGATACGATCGATAGTGATGACTTCCTGTTTGCCTTTAGCATCTAAAGTCATCGTTTTCAACGTTAGCTCCAGAACCTTAAAGCAGCCGTTGTATGCCGGTGTCAACGGCTTTTTTGACTAAATCCCGTCGTACGAAAGCATGTGTGCAGGTCTTAAGTTCTTGGGACATGAAAAATTTGCGGGTGACAGGATTTCTTGAAGGTGTCGGTGGCCGTTGCTTCAAAATTTTTCGCAATCGGTTCACACTTCTCGCACGGTGCTCCAACCGTTCTTTCGTTGAGAGAAGCGAAAACGTATTCTGGTAGCTTTGGTTTCGTACCGAGGACTAGTTCCGCTGATGTGCACTCCAAATTTGGCTTGAAAGCGCATCTTATGCCAAGCAGCACTAGAGGGAATTGCTGGAGCGAGTGATTGCGGTTTTCCTGTGCTCTTAAGAAGGCCTTCAGTTGTCGGTGGAGACGTTCCCGTTTGCTGAATGGTGGTAGGGTGTTGTCAGAATGTGTCGTGCACCGATAAACTTAGCCAGTGCCGTGAACAGCGCACACTCAAGCTGTCGTCCTCGATCAGTTACTATAGTTGATGGGCAATCACATCTGAAGATCCAAATCGTAACAAAGGTAGCTGCGACCGTCTCGACTGTAATGCTAGGGATCGGTATGGCCTCTAGCAGTCTTATGTACTTATCCACGCACGTGAGAAGATAGGTAAATCCTTGGCAAGCTGGCAGAAGCCCCACCAGATCTAGCTGGATGTGGTCAAAACGTGCCTCCGGGACTGGAAAAGTAATATGGGTGTTTTGTTGTGCCTCGTGATCTTAGAAGGCTGGCACTGGAGGCAGCTCCTAGTCCAGGAACGCACGTAAGCATTTACTCTGGGCCATATGTTGCGTGTGGTTACTAGCCGCTGCGTGTTGCAGATCTCTGGATGGTGGAGGTCGTGCAATGCGTGGAAGACTGCTCTGTGGAATGAAACTGGTACGGAGGGCCGTGGGTTTCCTGTGGACACATCGCAGGTGATGGTAGTTGAGCCCAGATGTGAGGCTATGTCTTCTAGTTGTACCCACAACTCTTTCTGGCGCTCCTCCAAGACCTCGGGGTCGTCGCGCTGTGCCTCTGCCATAGCGTGAAAATCCTGTTTTGCTGGTTGGGGTGAAAAAGCGACTACTCGCGATAGGGCGTCAGAAGCGGAATTGTGTGTTTCTTGGCTCTGCCGAATGTCCACTTTAAATTCCGAGACGAATCCCAACTGCCGATTTTCCCGGGCAGTATAGTTCGTGTGATTATCTCTAAATGCGAATGTGAGAGGTTTATGGTCAGCTAGTATATGGAACGTGCTGCCTTCCAGTGGGCACGGTGACACCGTCAAGAACATGCATCTAACCAAATACTGGTTTTCTGCACTGGCTGCCCTTCTACTCAGCTTCGCTGCATCAGTGGTCAAGTGCTCGAATCAACCTTCAACGAACTTTGCTTTTTACCATCCTCCGGTGCCACACCCTCGTCAGCATCTGCTATATCTGGAAGCTGTGCCGCACGTGGACCTATCATCGCCAAGTGGTTTTGTTATGTCACACCTAGCAAAGCCCACAAAGGAACGTCCAAACAGCTCTCGTTTGGGGGGCACGGCGACACCGTCAAGAACATGCATCTAACCAAATACTGGTTTTTTGCACAGGCCGCCCTTCTACTGAGCTTCACTGGGTCAGAGGCCAAGCGCTCAGATGAACTTTCCACGAATGTCACTTCGTACCATCCTCGGCCATTGAAGCCTGGTCAGTATCTGCTATCTCTGGAAACCGTGGTACACATGGACCTACCATCGGCGAGTGCTTTTGCTACTTCACATACAGCAAAGCCCACAAAGAAGCGTCCCTAACAGTTTCAATTTAGTGGGATTGGCGACACCGTTAAGAACATGTATCTTACCAAATGCTGGTTTTCTGCTCAGGTTGGTACCCATAACATGTTTCCTGAGCAGTAATAGGATTATTGTGATTCTACCGTGCCCACGCACCCTTTGTTGTATTGAAGTTCATGTGTTTTGATGATTGCAAAGTTTTAATCTTCGGAGATGTTGAATCGAATCCTGGCCCAACCGTAGAGGAAATGTTCGAAACACTAATGGAAGGCCAAAACGCGATTAAAAGTAACCTCCTCGAATTGAAAACACAACAAAATACAAGGTTTGCAGTAACTGACTCATTATTGAACGATCTTAAGACCAAGACTGACCAGATAGATGTCCTTCAAGTGGCACTTGCCTCGTTAAAAGAAACCGTATCTGAACAGATTGACAAACTAACAGATTTGAAAGATAGAAGTCGGCGCTCAAATCTGGTCATTATCGGCCTTCCTAAACCACCTAGTGCAACAGAGGACCAATTAAAAATCCCGAGTGATTGACGATTTATCTTACGTAACACTTGAAGCGCCTTGCTTATCTGTGGCTAGAATCTATTGACTCGAAAAGAAGATAAAAGGAAATGCCTCGTGATATTTTCTTTTCAGAAGTACGTCAAAAAAGTAAACGTTTTTCGTAATAATAGGAAACTAAAATTATCATTCATATCTATTCGAAACGGTTCCATCCCAAGCCACGCTGTACAAACGAAGGATGCTATGGAATAGTGATGAAGATGATAAGGCAAGGGGTTAAAAACCTTCTTTGTTCATGATAAGCTACGAGTTGGCGCTAATTTTTATGCATGGGACGACGTCAAGAATGTGCGTGTGTTGTTATCGACTACACGTCTTAACCAAGCGCCAACTGCTGGATCCCATCACCCCAGGTTATCGAATGTCACCCCTGCATCATGACGTGACGATAACTTATTGAGGCAATTAAATTTAATTAACTTAAATGCTCTAAGCCTTGTTAACAAGGTAACCAAGTTTGAACACCTATTGGTTGAGCATGATCGGGACTTTGTGGCCATAACGGAAACGTGGCTGCATCCTGCAGTAACAGAGAGCAAAATTTTAGCTCCGGGTTATAATATTGTGCGTTGCGATCGTGAGTCGCAAAAAGGAGGGGTTTGCTCTCGTATTGAAAAGCAATTTCAGCATTCAAGAGCTTAACAAATTACCCGAGGCCGAATCTGTTTATGCTAAGATTACCTCCTTTAACACTGCACTGATTTTGGCGTGGTCTACCGCCCACCTAATGTCCCTAGATCTGTCCTTTAGAATCTTAGCGATTATGTTTTTGTACTTGCTCAAAATTCAAATTTTTTATTTTAACTGGCGTTTCAATCTGGCGTTAATTGAGTGGGAATCACTCTGTGCTTGTCTCAACTCCGTGCTATTAATTTATATGGCATTCAATCCGAACGTTCTACAAATTGTACACATCTAGACCAGGACACAAGGGGATACAAAACCCTTAATATACCTTGTATTTCTTTCTGATTTTTTTTCAAATCAAGCATATGATTGTTAAGTTGATGATGGTATCTCGGATCATCAACTCGTAGTTCACGCTTTCGCAAGCCATTTACCATCCCACACCACCTCCCCAAAACATAAGTTACGTTCATAACTTTTCAAAAAGCGGATGACGTGTCCATTATCGACGATCTTGAACTTTATCGATATTTATTTTTGACTCCATGCCAGAATCCTAATATGAATATAGATCAACTCTCGGAAATATTTTTGAAAATGTAAGGAATGTTCAAACAGGTTTGTTCCGCTCAAAGCAAAAAAAAAAAAGTATGACAACACTATTCTTTGATTAATCGCGACATACTGCGCCTTTAGAAAAATATCAGGCGGCTCAAATAAAGAAAGAGGTCTGGTTTTTAGAGTTGAGGGATCAACTTCCTCGAATGATAACAAACGCGAAAGCGACATTCCAAAACGTAACGCTACGCAATTTGCGGAAAAGAGATCCGTCGAAAGTTCGGAGATTCATTGCGCCAGTTAAGAAGTCCGTTCAATCCCTCGTTGTTTTGATACCGTGGTTAACGACCGCAACGCTATCGCTAACCATTTCAACGACTATTTTACGTCCGTGTTCTCGGTTGATAATGGTACCACTCCCAATATCTTCTCAAGTCTCAGCGATCCTATAAATGATATTATGTGATCTCTTGAGGGAATTTTGCAAGCTTTATTTAATTTAGGTGCGAAGAAATCTCCTGGCGGAGACAATATTCGAAACAATTTTTTTATTAGGTATGCTGAATGGTGCTCCCATTATTTACAAAAATGAGAGTATAAAGCAGCGGGGAGAAGAAGGGGAAAAGGACATCTTTCATTTAGCAACAACATAATATGGCACGACAATAAAACATCCACCAAAGGTTTCGACGTTCTCAAAGAGAGAAAGGAGATTATTGTTATAAAGGAAGGAAAATTTCTGTAAATATAAATCATTTTACATGGGGAGATTAAACAACATTTCTGCACCTTCATTATCATTGAAAAAGACAGTGATCACATTTTTTAACACGAGAGATGACTAGATTACTGATACGTAGTCGTGACACTAGTGGCTTTAAACTTTTACTTTTATAGTACATTTTCCTTCGAGACTGTAAATCATACCATTTCTGCACCTTCATTATCATTGACAATGACAAAGATTGAATTCTAAGTAATCAGACACAACAACATTAGTGATACCTCGTCGTGGCGCCAGCGCTTTTAAACTTTTATATCTACAGTTCATTCCCTTTCCTTTATAAAAATTATCTACTTTTTCTCTTTGAGAACGTCGAAACCTTTGGGGGGGGGGGGGGGGGGGCGGTTTTATCGTTGTGCCATTCCATCCTGTTGCTAAATGAAAAATGCCCTGTTCCCGTCCGTCTACTCGCTGTTTTATTCTTGCATGTTTTGTATCTGTTAACCGACACGCTCGTTTTCAATTGTAACAACCATTATTTTCTTTTGCTGTTTAACAAACCTTTTGTTTTTCTGATTCAAGTGTTCCCTCGTGTTTCAAAGGTGGCAGGGTTGTTCCTATCCAAAAGTCAGGATCGGGCAGATCTGCTTCGAAATTCTGCCAATTTTATTGTTAAGCTCCTGCTCCAAAATCTTGCCACATATTATCTTTAAACGCATTCCGGATTTCCTTGAGACTATATTGTTAGAGGCGCCGGGCTGCGCGAGCTGGTCGACGCAGCACGCGGCACGAGCGCAGGAGACTCGCGCCAGGCAGAGCTAGCCTGGGATACTCCGCCAGAGCAAGCACCCCAACGGTCGCCCCGTCAGCTCGCCCCGTCAGCTCGCCCCGTGAGGACCGCAATAAACGTGCTGACATCTTGGTGGAGGTGCGGGCCGCAACACCCTTCCTCGCCCTCAGGTACGATTATGGAGCTTCGTAGTGGCACCCTATCTCAGCCCAGCACCTCGGCCGCGCAGCCACCACCCGCCGGCACCTCTCGACCTCCCTCACCCGCCCTCACCACACCCACAGCTGTAGGTTCCAATTCAATTCAACCTCCACAGCCCTGGCCCATCTGGCATCCATCCTCGCGCCAGCGGGATCCCAAGGTATTCTCCGATCTAGGAAACGAAGAAATCGAGGAGTGGCTAGACATCTATGAGCGGATTTCCACCTACAACCGCTGGGATAACGCCAATAAATTGGCCAACATCATATTTTACTTCACCGATGTGGCCAAAACCTGGTATCTCAATCACGAGACAGAGTGGCATACATGGAAAGCCTTCACAACCCGTGCAAAGGAAATATTCGGTAGGCCTGAAAATCGCCGCGCCACAGCAGAACGTCGCCTTAACTTTCGTGTGCAGCAGCAAGGCGAGAGCTACACAGCCTACATCGAGGACGTACTCCGTCTATGTCGCCGAGCGAATGAACAAATGCAAGAAGGTGAGCGCGTCCGTCACCTCTTGAAGGGAATATCCGAGGAAGCTTTCGCGATGTTCCTCAATCAGCCGCCTCCCGATGTCAACGCCGTCGTCAGCGGCTGCACACGTCTCGCGGAGGCCCGCCAACACCGCTTCCTGTCTCTTGGAGCGGCAGTAAGTGTGCCGGGACACCTCCCTCCTGTCCCAGAGCACCTCCCCTCCCCTGCCATTCAACCAACAACTCAAGACGGACTGCGATCTCTAATTCGCGAGATAGTGCGAGAGAAACTGAACCAACTTCTAGCACAACCATCGGCTTCCCAACGCCACAGCACCCGAAATTGCTGCATTCCTGCTTAACCAGGTGGTTCTCCGCCACGGAGCTCCACGTACTCTCATAAGTGATCGCGGACCGTCCTTTTTGTCTACCACCGTCCAAGCGTTACTGAGTGCCTGCAACATCACACACCGTACCACGACCGCGTATCACCCTCAGACAAATGGGCAGACCGAGCGATTTCATCACACACTAGCCGACAGGATTTCAATGTACGTATCAGAAACTCACACCAACTGGGATAGCATACTACCCTTCATAACATTCGCATACAACAGCGCACGTCAGAGTACCACGGCATTTTCCCCTTTTCATCTTCTCTATGGACACGAAGCATCTTGTACCCTGGATTCCATCTTCCCCTCGGAACAGCTCGACTATTCAGACGAATTTGTCGCGGACGCTCTTGCCCATACTCACGAATGCCGCCGACTAGCCCGCTCTCGCATATCAGACCAACAGCTACAATCAAAAATACGCTACGACAAAGTTCATCGCAACGTCAACTACTCCCCTGGAGACGAGGTCCTCGTCGCTTTTTCCCTGCGCAAGCCTGGTTTATGCCAAAAATTTCTACCGCGCTACGTGGGACCCTACCGCATCGTCCGGCAGACGTCACCCGTCAACTACCTGGTCCAGCTTCTGAACCCACCAAGTGACGCCCGAACCCGCGATCCAGACGTCGTCCACGTCACACGAATCAAGGCCTACCACCACCACGAAAATGGCCAGGATGGCCTTTCTCCAGAGGGGGGGCATATGTTAGAGGCGCCGGGCTGCGCGAGCTGGTCGACGCAGCACGCGGCACGAGCGCAGGAGACTCTCGCCAGGCAGAGCTAGCCTGGTATACTCCGCCAGAGCAAGCACCCCAACGGTCGCCCCGTCAGCTCGCCCCGTCAGCTCACCCCGTGAGGACCGCAATAAACGTGCTGACAATATATTTTTTTAACACAAATTTTTAACACAAAACAACGCAACTTGTTGAGACCATTCATGACTCTTCACGATCACTTAATAATAGACATTAGGTGGAGGCTATATTTCTAGACGTCGCAAAAGCGTTCGTGAAAGTCCTCACCCTAAGCTTCAAGCCAAACTCTTCAGTCTTACTAAATGAAAAACTAATGATTTGGTTTTGGGAATATCTCAGCAACAGACGTTGATATGTTGAAGTAAAGTGCTGCAAGTCTTCCCAGTCCGATGTATACTCGTGAGTTCCGTAAGGATCGGTGCTTTGTCCTTTCCTTTTTTTCCATTCTTATCAACGACATTGCGCACATTATACCTATCATTATACGCATTCTTGCTGATGTTGCAATCGTGTAAACCAAAGTAAGAACGATCTCGGATCAACAAGGACTGAGTGCTGGTTTAAATAAAGTGAATAATTAGTGCCAGGGGCGGCAAATCTCCTTAAACTTCAATAAATGCGTATATATGCAGATAACACGAAAAAACACCCCTTCTGCTTTCAAGTACAATGTGCGCAATCACCCTTTTTCACTAATTACGCCATATAAATACCTTAGAGTCGTTATCAGGAACGGTCTATGATGGAACTCCGACATCACGCATATCACCCACCTTGAATGAAATAATCTTTGGAATTTAAGAACGTACCTGAAATCTGCATCCTCCTCCGTAAAATTTACAGCATATAAAACATTTGTTAGATGAGGTCTTGTGTACGCTGATATTGTCACAGGTGGTGACCAAAAACAGCAAATAAACAGGAAGAAATAAACGTTTAATGTGGCGAACTTGTGCCAAAAATCAAAGAGAACAAAAGATAAAAAATGAGCGTCGAGGGCGTCGAAGTTGGCGTGACAGCAGAGTCGAACGCTGGGGCGAGACAGAATGCAGATCGCCACGCGGAGCTTCTTATGTACACGTGTGGGTTTCTGGATTAATCGGGGTAGAAGGTTCGACGTGTAGAACATTCTGATCTCGAACAAGCCCCCAACATGGTTCTCAAATTTACCAGAACATTACTTTACAGAGTCAACAAAAATGAGCCTCCGCGGCCAGGAATCGATCCCTGGCTTTCAGCGTGGAAAGCAAGCGCGATAACCGTTAGGCCACGCGCGCGCTGCCTACTTGGTCAGCTGCGCGCGCGGCATTACTCCCTCCTTGAAAAAGTGCATCGTCCCGATGAAACCCAAAACAGAACAAAGCAAATAAAAATAACGGTAGACTGAAGAGTCATTTGAAACACATAAGGTCCACAGTCCTATCGAGCGTAGTACGGCTTCAGTCGCACGACGTGGACGACTTCCGGTCGTGGAGGGCGGCGTGACGAAATCCGTGTTCCGTCGGGCATCACCTCGTAGTTCAGATCCCCGAGTCGACGAAGCACTTTGTAGGGTTCAAAGTAACGTTTCAGGAGTTTCTCGCTGAGACCGGGGCGGCGAATCGGTGTCCACACCCACACCCTATCTGCGGGCTGGAAGTGGACGTCCCGACGACGAAGGCTGTAGCGGCCAGTGTCGACACGTTGTTGAGCCTTAATTCGGAGTCTGGCGAGCTGACGGACTTCTGTCCTTTGGGCAACCACCTGGGCGTCGACGCTGGCGTCGACAGCCGGTTCGTGGGGTAACATAGCGTCCAGCATTGTCGTTACCTTGCACCCATGCACCAGTTAAAAGGGTGTAACCCCGGTGGTCTCTTGTATGGCCGTGTTGTAGGCAAAGGTGACGTACGGCAACACATCGTCCCATGTCTTGTGCTTCACGTCGAGAAATCATATCGGCGATGGTCTTGTTGAGTCTTTCCGTCAGCCCGTTGGTCTGCGGGTGGTACGCCGTGGTGCGACGATGGCTGGTGTGGCTGAGACGAAGGACTTCTAGTGTCAGCTGGGCCATGAAGGAGGATCGACGGTCTGAGATCAGGACTTCGGGAGCGCCGTGCCGGAGGACGATGGGCTCGATGAAAAACTTGGCGACTTCAACAGCTGTTCCTGATGGAAGGGCTTTTGTCGCAGCGTACCGCGTGAGATAATCTGTGGCAACGATGATCCAGCGATTTCCCGACGTCGACGGCAGGAAAAGGCCACGTAGATCCATTTGATCTGCTGAAAGGCTGCTGTAGGCGGAGGAATTGACTGCAAGAGTCCGGCCGGCCTTGTCGGAGGTTTCTTTCGTCGATGACATTCACGGCACGATCGTGTGTATAGGTGGACGGTTTTGGGAAGCTTGGGCCAGTAATACTTTTCACGAATACGGGCCAGTGTCCGGCTCTAAACAAGGTGTCCGGACGTCGGGTCGTCGTGGCTGGCTTGAAAGATCTCCTCCCGAAGGTTGGTCGGGATTACCAGCAGCCACGTCGAGTTGTTGTTCCCGAAGTTCTATTTGTAGGGTACACCTTTTCTAATGGTGAAGGTCGGCAGGGCTCGTGAAAAAATACGTGGCATGTCACTCCGGCGCCCTTCAAGGTGCACTATTAGTGCGCGCAGCTCAGAATCGTCTCGTAGACGTCGGGCCATGTCGTCCGTGTGCACTGCGCCCAGGAAACACTAGTCGTCATCGTCGTTGCTGCTGTCGGAAGGTGTTTCGACGGGAGCTCTGCACAAGCAGTCGGCGTCGCTGTGCTTGCGGCCTGACTTGAAGACTACGGTCATGTTGAACTCTTGTACTCGGAGACTCCGTCGCGCGAGGTGTCCTGACGGGTCCTTGAGGTTTGCAAGCCAGCAGAGCGAGTGTTGGTCCGTGACTACGCGGAACGGGCTCCCGTATAAGTAAGGACGAAACTTCGTGATTGCCCACACGACCGCAAGGCATTCTTTCTCAGTCGTGGAGTAATTTCTCTCCGCCTTGGACAAAGTCCGACTTGCGTAGGCAATGGCTCGCTCGGTGCCCTCTTGTACTTGAACCAGTACCGCGCCAAGTCCTGCGTTACTTGCGTCCGTGTGAGTCTCGTTTTTCGCATCCTGGTTGAAATGTCCAAGAACAGGAGAAGTCTGCAGTCGTCGCTTCAGCTCGTCGAATGCCTGCTGCTGCTCCTCGGCCCATTTGAACTTCTCGGCGTCCTTCGTGAGGTTTGTGAGCGGTGCGGAAAGCGTTGCGAAATCTCGAACGAAGCGCCGATAGTAGGCACATAGCCTAAGGAACCTTCGGACGGCCTTTTTTTTTCTTGGCGTTGGAAATGGTGCGACGGCGCGAGTCTTCTCTGGATCTGGGCGAATGCCTTCGTTACTAACCACGTGACCAATGAACTTCAGTTCGTCATAGGCGAACCAACACTTTGACGGCTTGAGGGTGAGTCCGGCGATCCGTATGGCTTGGAGAACAGCTCGGAGTCGTCGCAAGTGCTCGTCGAAGTCGGCGGAGAACACTACGACGTCGTCGAGATAGACGAGACAGCTCTGCCACTTCCGTCCTGCCAGTACGGCGTCCATGACACGCTGGAAAGTTGCTGGCGCCGTGCATAGTCCGAAGGACATCACCTTAAACTCGTACAGCCCATCAGGTGTGACGAAGGCTGTCCTCTCTCGGTCCCGTTCGACGACTTCGATCTGCCAGTAGCCGCTCTTCAGGTCCATCGATGAAAAGTATCGAGAATGTCGCAGCCAGTCTAACGTGTCGTCGATGCGGGGGAGTGGATAGACGTCTTTCTTCGTCACCGCGTTCAGCTGCCGGTAGTCCGCGCAGAACCTAAGCGTCACGTCTTTCTTCTTAACCAGTACTACTGGAGAGCCCCAAGGACTACTTCAAGGTTGAATTATGTGGTCGTTCAGCATCTCTTAATCTTGCTCCTGGATCACCTGCCTTTCTTTCACGGAGACTTTGTATGGAGATCGGTGCACAGGGCGCGGGTCGTCCTCGGTAATGATGCGGTGCTTCGCAACGGCGGTTTGACGCACTTTCGACTTTCGACGACGTGGCAAAGCAGTCGCGGTATTCGGCGAGGAGGTCAATCAGCTGACGTAGTTTCGGGCCCGGAAGCTTAGGATCAATGTCTAGCTGTGCTGACGACGTATTGTCTTGCTGAGGTGGCGAGGATTCGTCAGTAATGGTGGCGATTTCGGCGGAGTTTCGGAGTTCCTCGACGTGGCCAACGGCTGCACCTTTCGTGAGGTGTTGCGCTTTGTTTCGGAAGTTCGTCATGAGGACCACAGTGCGGCCATCCTGAAGTTTAGCTACCCCTTTTGCGACGCCTATTCCTCTTCCTATAAGCAACTGGAGGCTCCCCTCGAGCAGAACATCGCCGCAGAAAGCTTACGTGATCCCGAGAGGCATGAAAACACTCGACCGCCGCGGTAAGTTTACATGACTTGCGTGACCGCGGATGACGTCGCTTCGTGTTCCTCCGGTGGTGAAACAGGTTTTCGTAGAGTTAGCCGGTTTGCTCCGAAGTCGATGACGGCGCCATACTCGCAGAGAAAGCCCATTCCGAGAATAAGGTCCCTCGAAGAGTCTTGCAGAACGACGAACTTGACAGGGTACGTCTCACCATGGATCTCGACATGAGCAGTGCATCTCCCAACTGGTGTAATGAGATGCTCTCCGGCGGTTCATATTTGAGGTCCATCTCACGGCGTCATGACTTTTTGAAGGCGGCGGGAGAGCCTCCCACTCAAGACTGAGTAGTCTGCTCCGGTGTCCACGAGTGCCGATGCGTCGAGGCCGTCGGCAACAACGTTTAGGTTGTTGGACACCTATGCAGGAGCGTCGTTGTGATGCGCAGCGTCGGGAGAGTGGGAGCGCTCCGTCGTTCTTGGAGGCTCCTTACTTCGGTCGTCTTCGGCAACTCCACCTCCAGGGGTTGCCGCGCCTAGTTTCCCCAGCGTGGAACGAGGGGCGACAGGCTTTCACGTCGGGGTCGGTGCAGCGGCGAAGCTGGAAGTCGTGGCGAAGGCGGCCGGAACTCTCGGCGGGACGCAGGCTGGGGGGACTGAGGTCGTCGCAGGTACTCGTCGATCTCTCGAGAGCGTTCACCATACTGGGGGCGCGGTTTGTTTGGGTGGAATCCGCGCAGTCCGAGTCGTCGGTATGGGCATCGGCGGTACACATGGTCAGCTTCCCCGCAGTGGAAACAGCGGGCGTCGGTCGGCCTTCCTCCAGACGTCTGTCTTCCTCGGTGCAGGTTGCTCTAAGTGAACGTGCGTTTATCTTCCTGTCGTCGGGGGTACTACGGCATTGGGTCGTCTCTTCGGGGTGGCGCCGTGGCTTGGCGGGGAGCTTGCGGCGGTCGTCGGGCCATCGCGGCGTAGCTTAACGTCGGTTCCTCCGGTGCCGCCGCGGTGACAGGAACCTCTGTTTGCAGCGCCGGATGCACTTCTTCTCGGACAGCCTCGGCGAGTGGAAAGGGTTGGCGGACGGCTGGTGGTTGGCAGCAACCTTCGCAGTTCCTCCCGGACAACCCCTCTCGGATAATTTCCCGGATGTCCGATGTGCCCGGAGTGTTTTCGCCGTTAAGGAGTGTGGGTGCAGCGACGCCTGGATGTCGCTGGTTGTGGGAAGCCCGTGCCTGAAGCGCGTGCTCGATGTTGGTTGCTTCGGCGATGAAAGCTTCAACGGTGGTAGGCGGGATCCGCACAAGGCCACCGAAGATGTTTTCGTTCACACCGCGCATTAAGACCCGCAGCTTTTTCTCTTCGCGAGCGGTTGGGTCGGCGCGAATCATGAGGTTGAGAACGTCTTCGACGAAGCTTGTGACACTCTCGGTCGGCCCTTGGGTTCTCGCTCGCAGGAGTTCTTCGGCACGCTGCCGTCAGTGCTGGTTGGCAAAGGTGCGTTGCAGCTCGGCCTGGAATTCTTCCCACGACGCAATTCACGCTTCGTGGTTTTCGAACCAGGTGCGTGCCGTGCCTTCCAGAGCGAAGTAGACGTTCCGAAGGCACTGCTCGGTGTCCATCGGTTATGGCGGGCCACTCGTTCCTAACGTTGTAGCCAATATTCAACGTCCTCGTGGATCTCCCCGGTGGAAGGCGTCGGAGTCTGGGGTATGACGGGCAAGTATACGACGGCAGAAGCGACCGGGATCTCCGACTGGTTTGCCATCGCCGTCTTCTTGGGCCTGGGCTTGTCCGGCAGCAGACCGTACTAAGGATCCTCTCCCTTAATGCGGCGGTTGGTCCGAGTTTCAGGATCGGCGGTGAGTGGTCTTCTCACCAAGCCGGGAATCGGACTTGCACTGCGGGTCCTTGGAGGGGAACGCAGCACGGTGTCCATCGGTACCACGCATCTCCACCGAAATGTCACGGGTGGTGACCAAAAACAACAAATAAACAGGAAGAAATAAACGTTTAATGTAGCAAACTTGTGCCAAAAATAAAAGAGAACAAAAGATAATAATGGCGTCTCGGGCGTTGAAGTCGGCGTGGCAGCAGAGTCGAACGCTGGAGCGAGACTGAATGCTGATAGCCAGGCGGAGCCCGTTATATACACGTGCGGGTTTGTGAAATAATCGGCGTAGAAGATTCGGCGTATAGAACATTCTGACCTCGAACAAGCCCCCAACATGGTTCTCGAATTTACCAGAACATTACTTTACAGAGTCAACAAAAATGCGGCTCCGCGGCCAGGAATCGAACCCTGGCTTTCAGCGTGGTAAGCAAGCGCGATAACCGTTAGGCCACGCGCGCGCTGCCTACTTGGTCAGCTGCGCGCGCGGCAATATAGTATGTGACCAATTTACAGCATCTAACATTAGTTGAATTGAAAAAAGTGCAAAGAAAAAGTTTACGCTTTATATACAGTACGGATTTTCGTACTGACTCCATAACAAAACTCAATGCTATCTCTGGCCTTTAACAATTCGAATTTCGTCGCATAATTAACATGCTAAAGTTTAATTTATCCCATGACCGGCTTTAATCTAGACAAGAATAGCTGCATTTGCCACCACCATCGTCCACCCTACCACTCTAGTGCGCAGAACGTTATGTCCCTTGTTGAACGTACTTGTAGAGTAGGCACTTTTAAATGTTCTTTTCTTCCAAGCACAATAAATGAGTGAAATTATCTTCCTAAGGATGTTGTTATACAAACCAAATATGCCATACTTTTACGCGAGCTTTATCGTCGTTTTTAATTTTTTTTTTCTGATTTGTACTCGATGGACACTGCTGTGCAAACATGACATATATTCTGATGTTAAATGTTATTTTCTATGTAGACCTGTACGTGTTGACATTTTGATTAGTTTAATATGCATAGTGCTGACCCTGTTTATTTTTATGCTGATTTTTCTCTCAGTGTGTTCAGTGATGATTGTTTGTTGCTCACCCCAACAAAATCTCAATCGGAAATGTAGTATCAATGAATAAATAAATGTGCCGTAAATGTTTCATGCTTAGGACGATGGCCAACGATTCTCGCCCGAAGGTGTTGTACATTGTCTCTGCTGGCTTCATTTTCTTGTAGAAAAAGGTTAGAGTGTGACAGCCTTCCTCTATGTACTGTCGTAGGATCACTCCGACAGCTACGCTTGAAGCGTCTGTCTTCAGACGAATAGGAACATGGGCTTGTTGGTGAACTAGGACGGTGGCATCAGCCAGGGCTTTCTACGCAAGAGAGAAAGGAGACTCCGCTGCGTCCGAACATTGGACTATTGAGTTCGAACCTTTCTATGTGCGAAGAAAATGGGTGAGGGTGTGCAGTATACGGGAACGCTCAGGTATGAAGCGTCGGTGGAAATTTAGCAGCCCGAGAAATTCACGCAGTTTACGCAATGAGGTTGGTTGCGGGAAATCTCGTACCGCTTGTATTTTTTCGTCGAATGATGTGATGCCTTCTGGCGTGACATGATGCCTCAGAAAGTCGATGCTTCTGACGTCGAACACGCATCTGCGATTGTTGACAACGAGGCCAAAGGACTGGTGGCGCTCGAAGAGTAGCCGGAGGTGGCGTTTTTTTCCTTCCTTACAAGATCTGGCGACGAGCAGGTTGTCAAGGTATGCGAACACAAAGTCCAGGCCTCGAGTAAGTTTGTTAATGAAATGTTGGAATGTTTGGGCGGCATTGAGCAGCCTAAACGGCATACGAACAAATTCTAATAGTCCAAATGGTGTGGTAATGGCTGTCTTGGCGATGTCAGATAGTTCGACGGGTATCTGGGAATACTCTTTGACCAATTCGATTCTGCTGAAAATGGTTTTGCCTGCCAGGTTGGCTGTGAAGTCTTGGATATGTGGAAGGGGATACCGGTCCGGAACGTTGTGGGCGTTCTGTGTGCGATAATCGCCGCATGGTCGCCAGTCTCCAGAAATTGCCTTGGGAACGAGGTGTAGAGAAGATTAGCAGCTGCTCGCCGATGGCCGAATTATGCCTAGTTGCAACCTTTCTTTTTTTTTAACTAATGTCATGCCTCTGAGAAACGCTCTCCTGTGAGGCAACGTGGCCGAGCGAACGTTGGGGGCCCAGTCGTCATGATCTGATGTGTGACGGACTGTCATACTGATTGGGTCAAGATGTTGGTCTTTGTCAGTTTTAAAAACGTGGCTATCAATTCCTCAAACGTTGAACTTGGGAGAGCAGGCTGTATCTCCGAGACGGCGTACGAGGAGGCGATGCCGTTTATGGAAAGGTGAGTCTTCACATCCACCTGGCGACGGGAGTGCATGTTCACGGCTAGGTTAAAGTGGCTGAGGAAATCTGCGCCGATGATAGCCATGCATATGTTAGCCCCGATGTAGATCCAACCAAACGTCCGCTCTAGTCCCAAGTTGATTGTCAACGATCGCTGCCCGTGTGTAGGTATGGAGTTATTGTTGACAGCTCGAAGTGGACCTGTCTGTGAAAGACGACGGTTCTCAGCGGGTGATACCGGTGTGACGCTGACATCTGCTCCAGTGTCGAATAGAAAAAGTTGGCCAGCGATTTTATCTACCACGTAAAACACGCGAATGTGTTGTAAACCGGGAGCAGCCGCCGCTCGTAGTGGCCGGTGGTCTAGATTTCCTGCCACGAACATGACTGGGTACATTTGCGGGCTGACGCCTTGAACGTACGATGATACCAGTATAGTCCACGATCTTGTCAAACGGCCGCCGTGGAAGCACCACAGGAGCTTGACCGTCGTTGAGGAGGCGCTCGTCCTGGAGGTATGAAACATAGGTCTTGTACGGCCGTCTCTAAGGGGTTGAGTCGGGCCGCTATGTCTTGGGCTGGTTCGGCCGTCACGGTCTCGAACGCTCGGGAGTGTGAGCTGGTCGCAGCGACCACCGAGGTTGTAGGGTACTCTGCGACCCGAGCCACCACCTCGGCTAGGCGCTCCAGGGGCATGTCCTCGCCACTGCAAGCACAATGACCATCTTGTGGGGCAGGTGCTGCAAAAACAACTCACGGAGGAGCGATGTGTCTGCCTCTAAGGTGGCGTCGCCCTGAAGTTGTTGCGTTCGCCGTAGTAGTTGGGATAGACGCTCTTCCTCGAGCTCTTTCATATTGAGGAAGGTCTGAAGCCGGCTTCTTTCCGAGGTTGTTTTTAGGGTGAGGATTGTGTGGTTGTACTGGTCGGCTGTTGGGGCGGCCGCGAGGATGTTTTCTAGTTTGTCCGCGAGCTCCGCTGAGAGTGAGGCAACAGCGTGAAGGCACTTCGTTGCCTTTGAGGACAATTGGTTTAGTTGAAATCGGGCATCAACTTGAGCAAACCACACCTTTGCATATTTTGTTCAAAATGGCGGCAGTCTGAGCCGGCCAACCGCCACTGACGGAGTTGACTTGGAATTCCCAGCAGTGAGCTCCCCACTTCCGGATGTGTTCATGGTGGCAGCTTGGGGCTGGCAAGGAACTGTGCAGGAGTCGCTTGTCGCCCCGGGTCACCAATTTGTAGGGATTGTGTTCTAAATTTAACAGATCGGGACAAGACACGTCCGACTCCTGGGTTGTAAAAAATGGTTCTCTTCATTCTCTGCAGCGGCCGCATCAGTCGTGTGCTGTGGCGGCGTTGACAATCCCAGCCTTTCGTTTTGACTTTGGAAAAACTGTTACGACAGGCAGTGCACAAGAAAGGCTGACCACGCGAGCGCTACACATGGAGCCACAAAATGAGCTGCGCTTAGAGTATCGGCACTCCGTTTCCCAAAATTGTGGTGGACGCCGCCATTTTGGCTCTTATACTGACCAGACGCAACTGCCGATCGTCATGATTGAAAAGTACAACTTCCTCAGCATTTGGTTTCCTGTTAGGACGCTCGTATAATAATGCTTTGCTCTGTCCCAAACTCTTGAAACATTTGTGGAGGGCGGAAAAGCATTTCCTGTGATTTTAGATAAAGCTTCAGATAACTTTCAACCATGATTTTAAGACACAATATGGACAAGTGTCGTTACTCTGAAGCGTAGCTTATTGAGTGGCACCAGCTACACAAGGACTGAGTATGCGGGCGACATAGTATTTATGTCAGATAACCAGGATACAATACAGGAACAGGCTGGAGAGGAAGGAAACTCTTTGTGAATGAGTTTTAGTTTTGACAAGTCTGGCCTACTGTTGTTTTAGGCCTAAAAGAGGGAAATGTTTAGGATACATGGTGTTGTAATAGACCGTATAGGAGAAAACGAATATCTGGGAGTCTGTTTTCATGAGTGACGAAAATATATAAAGCAACACGAGGAGTATATAATTAAAAATAGAAAAATAAATGCATCTACTATGAAGCCCAAGAAGAGATAGATATGAAGTGGTCAGAGCTATATAGAAAAGAGTGATGGTACCTGGGCTGCTATTGGCAATGCTGTACTGTGCATGAAATTAAAGGTTCAATCAGGATTAAAAATTTGACAAGGAACCTTTGGCAGATTGGCACTGTGAGCACCTGGAACGATACCAAATGAAGGTTTACAAATGAAAGAAATGGGCAAGTAAAAAATCGAAAAAAGGTAAACAGGAATGGATGATGCGCGGTGGGCAGAAAAGGTATTCGAGTATTTGCTCATAAAATTTTAAACACAAAATAAGGCAACCGAACCCGAAATCTTACACACCATTGATGAAGTTGAGCATACTACTTCAGTGGAAAAGGGAGTGAAAGAGGTAGAAAGAAAAATTTGGGAGGTTAGAATGCAGGACAAATCTGCTATAACACTGCACAGGTCACAAAAAAGGACATAAGAAAGAAACTTGTCTTTGACTATCCACCAATAATATCTTTACTTTTTGAGGCAAGAACTATAATTTTGATGACGAGGACGTGCAGGGCAAAACTACAGAGACAATCACATTATCTGCTGGTAGTCATTACAAGAGTAAAACACTAGAGCACCTGATTTTTGAGATCGACAAGGCTTTGCCCTGCCCCCTCTGAAGGGTTAAGATATTTGGCCGGAGCCTAGGTTTAGCTGGCGCTGATGGAAGGACAGAAGGGAAAATGATTGCAGTCACAAAGGGGCGATTAGATGATTGCTGGAAATTATCCAGGAAAACATTTTGTGACGCACAACTAACTAGCACAGCTGGGTGGAAGCTGGAGAGATGAAAATTTGAACTCCCTTCGCTTGCTCCGGGCTAAATTCTCAACCTTGTCGCTCAGTCAGTCCGATGCTGGGGTAACGCCGACAAAGTTTGACCAGAGGAAAATTGGCGAGTCCCTAGCCAGGCGGAAAAGATGGGGGGGGGGGGGGGTATTTATTTGTTTTACTTGTTCACCTTGGTGATATCCCACACTGCCTGGTTATAGCTAGAGAAAAAATTCTTTTAGAAGGGAGGGAGGAGTCACATCATTGTATTTTTTTAGATTTAGGTTAGCTGGCGCAAGCTACCACCCGTTACAAACGGAATAGCCAATAACATCCATCCATCCATCCATCATGGTCCCAAAACGCAACAAAGCTAAAGTTTTTTTTTTTCATTTTTTTTAGGAGGGCATTTTTGAGAGCAAGAAAATAGGACGAAATGGTACAAGTTTCGTCCTAGGAAGGAAAAAAAAGAATCTTCTCAAAGTTCATGACCGAGCATTGCTTGCTCGGACCCATGCGCGGACTTATCTCTCCCCGTTTAAAGGCGCAGCGTCATGATGCAACGCAAAAGGAAAACAAAATGGCTAATAAAAAATACGGTGATACGAAGTAAACATGCCGCGTCGCAGTCCGAACCTGGGTAGAACGGCTTAAGTCGAACAACGTGGGTTTCGGATTGTGGGTTTCGGGCTTCCTGATGGCCGCGTTCTGTCAATAAGCACTTCGTAGTTCAATTTGCCCTAGGGGCAAGTAACCTTGTGAGGTCCGAAAGGAAATTTTAATAGTTTCTCGCTGAGGCAGTGATCGCGAATGGGCGTCCACACCTACCCCTTGTCTCCGGGTTGGAACTCTACGCCGCCACGACAACGGTTGTACCGGCCACTGTCGACATTGGTTTTGTTTTTGGTCTGAAGGCAGGCTAGCTGGCGTAACTCTTCTGATCGCTGGTTATTGGCTGGGTGGTGTCATTGTCGTCTTACGTGGGCTCCTGGGACAATACTTCAATTCACCACTTTTGTACCAAGTCCATGTACATCGAGATCATGTTTGTGGTGGATTTGTTTAATTACCTGGTGAGGTCTGCAAGTTGTATGCCATAATTCGACAGTGGTCGGTGCGGCTTAGGCATAGTATCTAATGTTTCATTTGCTCCATGAAAGATAAACTTCAGTTCTTAAGCATGATTTGGGGAACGCCTTCTAGGAAAACGATGGACTCAACGCAGAACTTCGCTACTTTCTGAGAGTTTTTCGAAGGGAGTGTTTTTGTATTGGCGTGCCTCGTGAGACAATCAGTGGCCAGGATTATGTAGCGGTTTCCTTGCATCGACAGTGAGATTGTATATAGTAGATCAATTCCAAAATGCTAAAACGGCACAGTCGGGGGCGCGATCGGCTGCAGGAGGCCTGGCGGCTTTGTCGTCGGTTTCTCCTGCTGATCGCACTCGTGACAATTTCTTGTGTAGAGGCGGAAAGTCTTCGGAGCTTAGGACGGTAGTGCTTCTCTCCAATCTTTGCGTTGGTACTGCTATAGCGAAGGTGTCCAGATGACGGGTTGTCATGGCAGGCATAAAAGATTTCTTCTCGAAGACTAGTAGAGATTACCAGAAGCCACGTCGAGTGGCTGTCCCCAAAGTTATATTTGTAGAAAATGCGTTCCCGAACCTCGGATGTTGGCAGAGAACGTGAGACGGCTCGGCTAATCGTACACCCTTTTCCCTCCAGTGGTCGGACAGTGCGCGCTGTTTAGGGTTTTCCCGTTGGAACGCTGCCATACCGTTAACACTCACTGCACTAACAAAGATATCGTGGTCGTTGTCGTGTTTGGCGCAGCCGGTAGCTGCCTCGACGGGGGCTCTGGACAGCCAGTCAGCGTCACTGTATTTTCGGTTTGATTTATATACCATGGTGACGCCCTAACCATGCCGACCAATAGGGGCGTATGATGGGTTCTTCACGCTCGCTGTCCAGCTTAACTAGTGGGCGGTGACCACTAGAAAAGGGCTCCCTTACATGTACGGGAGGAAATTTGTGATTGCCTAGACAACGGCAAAGCATTCCTTCAAAATCGTAGAGTAATTTAATTCTGCATTCGACAAACTCTGGCTAGCATAAACGATCACGCGCTCTGTACCCTCCTGTCGTTGGACTATTACCTCACTTAGTCCTGTATTGCTGTAGTCCATGTGAACGTCTGTTTCGGCTGATTGTTCGAAGCGGCCGAGAATCCGTGGAGACTGGAGTTGTCGCTTTAGCTCGTCGAACGCCTGCTCTTCTTTTTTTCTCGTTTTGTAAGTCACGATGTCATTCGTGAGGTGCGTGCCCGGCGCAGAAAGCTTGGAGAAATTAAGAACGAACCGAATCTAGTACGCGTAAAGTCCCTGGAATCTTCGAACGGCCTTCTTGAGGATGGGCGGTGGAAATACCGCTATGGTGTGGTTCTTCTCAGGGTCAGGACGAACACCTCCGTTGCTCACAACGTCACCTACGAACCTCTGGGTGCTGTAGGCGAACCGGCACTTAGTCTGCTTGAAGACGAGTCCGGTGGCCCTGAATGTTGTAGAACGGCTCAAAAGCGCTGCAGGTGCTCTTCGAAATTGGCCAAAATTACTACTATGTAGATAAGGTAAATGTGACAGCTCTGCCATTTGAGGCCTGTCTTTACTGTGTCCATGACACGCTGTATCTTTTCCGGCGCCATGCACAGTCCGAAGGGCATCACCTTGAATACGTGCAGTACATCCGGTGTGACGAAAGTAGCCTTCTCTCGGTCCCGTTCGTCGACTTCGATCTATCAGTATCCACTCTTCATGTAAATCGACAAAAAGTATCGGAGTAGAGCAGCCGGATCAGTGTGTCGTCGATGTGGGGGATCGGCCACACGCATCTCTTCGTCTCCGAGCTTACCCGCGGGTAATCTACGCAGAATCGAAGCGTTCCGTCCTTCTTTTTCACCAGTACGACTGTGAGGCCCACGGTCCGCTAGACGGCCGGGATGACGCTGTCGTTAAAAATTTCTTGAAAATGTTCATGAATGATCTATATTTCTTTTGGGGATACCCGGAACGGCTGCCGATGGACAGGGAGCGCATCCTCGAAAGTAACGATATGATGTTTCAAAACTGTTGTCTGGTGAACATTCGACGTCGTCGCAAATCAGTCACAGAATTCTGCAACGAGTTCTCTTAGCTGTCATTGTTCTGTGGCAATGAGCTTGGGGTTAACGTCGAGCTGCGGCGGTGGTGCACTGTAGAGCTGAGATGGCGAGGGTTCATCGGAGATCGCGGTAATATCGGTGGCCATCCGGAGTTCCTCAACGTAGCCAACAGCAGCATCCTTCGATCGATATTTGTCGCTTCGGCAACAGACCCGTCGACTGGCAATTGAGGGGTGCGAAAGAGGCCGGCCAAGTTTTCGCTCTTCACGCCTCGCATGAGAAAGCGTAAATTTTTCTCGTCGGCGGCTAGCGGATCGGCGCGCACCACTTAGGCGTAGCACATCTTCAACGAACTTGTTGCGCTTTCGTTGGGAGCCTGAATCCGTGTTTGATACAGATTCTCCGCGCGCTGCCGTAGGTCTTCGCTCATCACTGTCCCCTTCAACTTGGCCACGCAGATGTCCCACGACGTGACCGAAGCCCCTCGTGGTCCTCAAACAATTACCTCCCAGTACCCTCCAGCGAAAATTAAAGGTTCTGCCGGATTTGCTCGGCAGTCTATTTGTTGTGGCATGCCACGCTCTCGTAATATTTGATCCAGTCCTCGAGGACCTCGTATAGCTCACAGTGGAAGGGCGTCGGTGTACGAGGGGCGGAAGGCAAGCAAACTACGGGGGAAGCAGGCAGGGATGGTAGTCTGAGTTTGCCGGCACAGAGAGGTCATAATAATACCTCGGCAAACCTCACTCATGAGGGCCCTCACTCACCCTCACCAGGAAAATTCATGAGTGTGAGGGTGAGTGAGGGCCGGGAGGGCTGTGAGGGCTGTGAGGACCGTGAGTGCGTGAGGGCCGTGAGGGCGGTGAGTGCATGAGGGGCGTGAGTGGTGTGAGGGCCATGAGTGCGTGAGGGGCGTGAGGGCGGTGATGGCCGTGAGGGCGGTGAGTGGCGTGAGGGCGGTGAGTGGCGTGAGGGCGGTGAGGGCCGTGAGGGCGGTGAGTCCGTGAGGGGTGTGAGGGTCATGAGTGCGTGAGGGGCGTGAGTGCCATGAGGGCAATGAGTGTGTGAGTGGCGTGAGGGCCATGAGTGAGTGACGGGCTTGAGGGCGGTGAGTGCGTGAGGCCCCCTTCATACGAAGCAACTTCCTCAGCAATTTTGGTGTTGCTGGTGAGTTGTTCCCTAGCTTTCCCTAGATCACCGTGCCCTAGATTGACACAAATTGCTGAGATCGGGTCCGGCTCGAAACAAGCGGGCAACCGGGAGCAATTTAAAGACATTTGAAGCGGCTGCATCCAATCAGGAGCGCGACATTTTCACGTGATACCTCATGCCGCTGATGATGACAACAAAGGACTTGGTTCTGGTTTGAAATTTATTGCTTTTGGAAATAAACCGTTTCAGAAAGATGCATTAGTATTCTCAACGAGATTAACATGCATAAAAACACGTTTATAGCGTGTAGTTGTGTGTCTACATAGTGCAAGAAAAATAAAATGTTATGATGATGACGGCAAATTGCAGCAGTTGGTTGCTGTGTGTGAATGTGGGAGGCCCGTCTTGCTGGTGTTGCGACGTCAAGTTTCTGGCCGAAACTGCCCCATCTGAAACGGGCCTGAGTGGCGTGAGGGCCATGAGTGCGCGAGGGCCGTGAAGGCGGTGAGTGCGTGAGGGGCGTGAGGGCCATGAGTGAGTGAGGGGCGTGAGGGCCATGAGTGCGTGAGGGGTATGAGTGCGTGAGGGCCGTGAGGGCGGTGAGGGGCGTGAGGGCCATGAGTGCGTGAGGGGCGTGAGGGCGGTGAGTGGCGTGAGGGCCATGAGTGCGTGAGGGGTGCGAGGGGTATGAGCGCGTGAGGGCCGTGAGGGCGGTGAGGGGCGTGAGGGCCATGAGTGCGTGAGGGCCGTGAGGGCGGTGAGTGCGTGAGGGGAGTGAGGGCCATGAGTAAGTGAGGGGCGTGAGGGCCGTGAGGTTCAGTGAGGGTGAGTGAAGGGCTGAAGGTGAGTGTGACTGTGAGGATGAGGGTGAGTGAGGGGCTGAAGGTGAGTGCAGCTGTGAGGGTGACGGTGAGTGAGGGGCTTAGGTCAGTGTGGCTGTGAGGGTGAGGGTGAGTGAGGGCGACCTAAAATGCCGACCTCTGGTCATAATTGCTTTGGTCGGCTCCTTTCCCTTGTGGTCCGGTCGAAGTGCGATTCCCGGAGGTTGATTTCTAGTGCTGCGGCTTCCTCCTGTCCCGGCTGTCTCCAGGGATGGTGTTCTTGAGCCGAGGGCTGGGCCCGCGCTGCAAGTCCTCGGAGGGGCACACTTCATAAGCTGCGGTACCCTGAACCTCTACCAGAAATGTCACGAATGACGGCGAGGCAGAAGAAAAGGAAATTAACTAATAATTTAATGGGGCTGAACCTGTGCCAGAAACGAAAAAGATGAACACGCGTCGAGAAAGCAGCAAGAAGTGTTGACGGCGACAGCAGCAAGCGACGCTACGTGGGCGTAACAACTGGCTATCGCGATATATAATCAGTAAATGAATTGGCAATAACGCGCTCGGCTATTCTTTAACTATGCTCATGATCTCGAATATTCGAACTAGACTGTTCGGAAAAGAACTAGGGCAAAACTGACTAGACAATGCCACTCTGTCCTCCTCATTGTTTTCGCGCTGGGTAAGAGTGTACGCGTGTTTTCTAGATGAACGCATAAGCGTATCTCCTGAATCATGCAGGCGGTAATATATGATTTTAACATATAAAGCTGTGTGCTTGAAAACAATACATATATTTACCGCCGTTTTATGACACAGAGCCTCTGCCGTTTCCCGTCTTTCATAAATATTATATATTTTTTTAAGATTATGATCATAGTTTTTATTGGTTTTGAGTCCACATACAGTTCGGTAAAAGTTGTTGATTGATAGCTTCGTGGGAAACATTTTCTTCACGTATTCAAGACATTCTTGGACGACCTGAAGACCGCAAAGCAGTCGCTCGAAAGAAGGTGGCCACTCGAATACAGCTTCAGTCAGATGGATACACGTCTTATATAAAAGATATTGTCACCCTCAGCAAGACAATTGATGTGAACATAAACGAAACATGCGATACGGTCATTGATTGTTGAAACTTTGAATTGTTGACTGCAGAAGAAACTACTACTTCACCCACTATACTGCATTACGAAGCTGAACTGTATATCATAGGCGATAATGTACTCCCTCCCTACTCGACGACTATTATAAAAGCATCTACGCGTTGCAAGAACAAGATATCCACCGACGTGCGTTCTTCTGTACCTAGTGCACGACGCCACTTTCAGAAAAGGAGAAATTCTAGCTTACAGTCTCGCTTCTGTTCATGCAGTATTTGCGTCGATTCCCGTTAGAAATACGACAAACCACAGTGTTCTGCTTTCTAAAGGATTTTCGTTAGCGAATGCTCAGCCCTTCCACGACAGAGATATTGCATGCCTCGCACGACTTGACCCCACCAAAACGTATCCTAAAACGGTGAGCTCAGTGTCGTCCTTACCCCACCTTTATTCTACCGTTCACGAGTCTTTGACGCTTACCCAAAAATGTTATCTGGTCGCTCTGCTTCAAAAGTTCCCCGAGGTGTTCAATCATTCTTCATCCGCCTTATGAAAAGCCGCAGAAGTCGAATACAAGTTTGAAACTGGAAATGCCCCCACAGTTCACCAGCGACCGTGCCGCGTATCTTTGGCAGAGCGAAACGTTATTCAACAACATGTGAATGACATGCTGGCGAAAGGGTGGTCCGTCCTTGTTCTAGTCCATGCTCATCTCCTGTCGTACTTGTTAGAAAACAAAAGACGGCTGCATTCGGTTCTGTGTCGATTACCACCGCCTGAACCAAATTACTCCCAAGAACGTCTGTTCACTTCCACGAATTGATAATGCTCTCGTTTATAGAGAGATGAGAAAAACGAGAATTCTCGTTTTTCTAATCTCTCGACTTGCACGCAGGATACTGCCAAATATCAATGGCCGAACATCACAAAGAAAATACTGCATTCGCTGCTCCCGACGGACTTTATGAAGTTAACGTTATGCCGTTTGGCCTCCCTAATTAACAGCTACCTTTAAGAGGATGATGAATACAATCCTACGTAGAAGGAAGTGGACAAAATACTTGTTTTTTCGACGACATCATCTTTTTTTTTCACTACATTTAAACTGCCCTTGGCCCGACTAGCCCAAGTTCTTTTTTACCTTCTTAAAGCTGGCCTGCAAATGAAGTCAAAGAAGTGCCGCTTCGCTGCAAGAAAGGTCCAGATACTCGGCCACGTCCTGACTCAGATAGGGGTCGCTGGCGCTCCCGATAAAATTTCCGCTGTCTTACAGTTTCCGTGTCCCAAGAATGTAAAATACCTTCGCAGTTTCCTCAGCCCCGCGTCTTTCTTTTGACGCTTTCCAAAAGGGTTTTTATCAATAGCCGCCCCCTCCATCACCTGCTCCGCGGCGATGAACCCTACGTATAAACCCCCTTGTCCATGAACGCGTTTGCTTTCCTTCAACGCGCACTGCTCCACCTCCAGTCTTGCGCCATTAAGACCCTTCCGCCCCTGTAGAGATTCATACGGACGCCAGGGAATGCGGATTAGGAGCTGTACTCGTGCACAGAGACGCCAGGACCCAACAAGAAGACGTCATTACGTATGACAGCCGCAGCGTAACGAAGCAGGAGGCAAATTATTCGACAACCGAACGAGAATGCCTTGCGGTGGTAGGGGCAATCACCGAATTTCGTCCCTGTTTGTATGGTCGTCATTTTGAAATTTTCACAGACCACCACTTGTTTTGCTGGCTCTCGTCTAAGAAAAACATATCCTGCCGTCTTGGACGATGGGTTCTTCGACTAAGGAGTAAGATTTCTCTGTTCGTCACAAGACTGGAAGGATCCACAACGGCGCCGTTTTTAATAAGCTGCTTTATATTGGACATTTCTAATGACTGCACGAGACTCCGCTATCTTTAATGGACTGCTCTATAAGAACAACTATTCTCTCGAACGAAAGCGCCGGCTACTTGCTGTTGCATCCATTCTACATCAGACATTATGCGCTTTTCTCAGGACGACCCCATTGCTGGACATCTAGGAATTTTCAAAATGTACAAGCGGATTCGCCAGCGTTGCTTTTGGCCAGGAATGTACCGTACCATCTGCCATTAGATTAAATTGCGTGCACCGTGTCAGCATCAGAAGCGTTCTTCCTCCGGTCCCACTCGCCTCCTACAGCTCACCCACCCTTCATCACAACCGTTTGAAGTTGCAGGTGGCTGATTTCAGATAAGATCTACCAAAAGGTGGCAGGTCGACATTTTTAAAGCAACTGATGTTTTTATATGCCATTGTCTAGTGTCCGGTACAAACGAATCCACACTTAGTTTTGACTAGAAAAAAAGTTTGGGCACAGAAAAAAATCGTAAGGCATGGAGAGGTGGCCAGTTGCATCAGTGCGCACTGATGGAGGGGGCTCGTTTGACAGTGAATAACTAAGACGATAACTTTAAGATAATCCTAATACTTTTTAAACGCAAACTGTGGGTAGAGCTTGCTTGTAATATAAACTAAATCGATTTATTTAATTTTATTTATTTTCAAAAATTGCGAAACATGCCTGCTCGAACGACAAATGACAACATTTGGAGGCGTGTATCTCATGAAATAATTTAATCATTATCATATGATTTGCAGCAGAATTCTAAGTATATATGGCTATTATTTAAAACAATAAATAAGGTATCTGAGCGAAACGATAGTCCGGATATATTTAGGCAAACATGAGAAAAAATCTAACAACGACAACTTGCAATGCAAAAAAAAAAAAAAAACTTCAATATTTTTAACGAGAAAAGAGTCAAAGTACAGGCTAGCTGGTGGAAGTCAACCATTTCGTCGTTTACCCTGAGACTGGGTTTTTTTTTTTTTTTGAAGAGCAGAAGTAACAGAAAAAACAGACAGGTCTCAAACTCAGCTACACGTTTATTTCAACAACTTCCTCTTATATAGTTCGTTTTCGTCGTCAACAACCAATCACATACGACTTGTCCTTTGCACCGTGACTTTACAGGTTCCACTATATCACAAAAGAAGCGTTGGGAGTGTCCGCTTCTTTTGTGATATAGTGGAACCTGTAAAGTCACGGTGCAAAGGACAAGTCGTATGTGATTGGTCGTATGTGATTGGGGGGGATGGAGGCGGGCGACGAGCAGGGGGGGGGGGGGGGGGTCCGCCTCGCTCTCTTGTTCTTAGTTTACTGAATGCGCTGATCGTGTGCGCTGAAAACAGCCTGTAGCGATGGCTCCAGAGAAAAATTGGGGTGTGTTTTATGTTTATACAGCCTAGAATTTGGTCTACCTCAATGGCCGACGAGTCTCCCAGCTGTAGATTAAACATTTAGACAATGCAGTACAACCGATAGCGCGGGGTCTTAACGTGCATCACGCAGTAATGATACACGACAGCGCGCCGGTAGGATGTTCATCCAGATCGAAACGGGCAGGGGTGCAGATAGACCGATTTCACCATCTAGTTTGAGTACGCCGCCGCTGCCGCCATGCATCGTGGGCGCTGTAGTCTTTCTGCACGCGCGACAACCCTGCTGGAGGTCTGCGCGAGCGGAGCACGAGGTGGCATGAGCTGTCTCGTGAACTGGTGTCTGCTTCTAAGATTTACAGTAATGGCGGCGTCACGCATGCGTGGAACGCTTAGTGGGATTGGTCTATTGAACCCAGGATCCCTGGGTTCTGTAGCGCGAGCTTTCGCTCCACGTGCTCCGAGCTGGAGTGCTCTAGCCCACTCGGCCACCGATTCCGCTCCGGAGGGAAACATGTCTTCTGTTTCGACACGCACAGCACGTTAGCAACCGGATTACACCGCTGTATGAACTGCGAGCTGTAGCGATTTGAAAGGTCCACGAAAAAAGAAAAAAAGCCGTACTCGGTGACAGGTTAAAAGTAAACGCTGGGGAGGGGGACGGCTCCTCTCGAGCGTACGCTCTGCAAAAGTGGAAAGAGATGGGAGGAGCTGCCTCATCTCAAAACTGAATGTCGTGCTCAGCAAATCCCACGCGAAGCACAAAATGCACGCCTCCTTTGATTTGTGTGTATGTTTATGAGGCAAAAAACGCAGTGCCTCTTCTTCTCTTATGCCCGTTTAGCGACGCAGCCACGAATATTTTCCGAGGGGGAGGGGGGGTGGGCGACCCTGAAAGCTTCTCCCTCCTCCCCTCTATCTACATCACTGGTGTATTGTCGGCTGTACGTGATCTTGAATTTCTCAAAACAACCCGTTTTACTGAGCCGCAAAATACGACGTGTAATTCAGACCAAACACCCCCCCCCCCCAAAAAAAAAAGAAACAAAAAAAAACACGTGAATTTTTTTAGCAAAAAATAAAAACTAATAAAAAACATCCAGTGATTGATTAAGCAATATACATGTCTTTACAAATGAGAAATCAAGTTGAATTAAGATATTGAACACCGTATGTTTGAAGGACGAGATGGACGTAAGTTGATGTAGATTTCAATCAGCAAACAAAGATTGTCAAGCAACGTATAACAGGAGAAGCTGGGAAATTATGTCTGCTCGCCTTCGATTAACTTCAAAGTTCGTACAGAGCACGATAACTGCGGTAATGTCCACAGCAGTGACACCGGCCCCAGAAATATGAACTGTGATAGAGTGGGGTCGAAACCGAAACTATTACGTCGTATTCAATCCTTGGCTTCGTGCCAATCCAAAGCCACAAGCAGCTTCCGGATCCTTGTTCGCGCCGGAGTGGAGACAAAGGCCTGTTTTCGGGGTGCATCGGTCGATCCGAGTTTAGGTAAGTTTTGCCGATTTTATATTCATAATTCGTGCTAGAAGAATATCTAGATATGCTAGATCATCTTCCGAACAACGTAGCTCACGTTGCCACCGTAATGCAGATGATTTTTTCACTTTTTTTCTACGATTTGAGTCGAAAAAAGTGAAATCGTCTAAAGCACTGACCGGCGACGGCGGCGCCGCTATCTTGAGAGTCTTGTGAATGCTCTGCGACAACGGAGCACTGCAGAGACGCTGATTAGATCGTTTCTAAAGTACGCGTTGCTATCAGTGTACTGTTCTGTGTTGTCAAACGCTTGAATACGGATGTTGGAACGAACGCCATGGGTGTGTTCGGGATGGCGGCACTCGGGTGGTTTTTACTTTGACGTGTCGGTCAGAGGAGTGCAACTTACAGTACCGCCCATGGAACGCAAATTGGGAAACCCTGGGAGGCCGTAGCGCCATTTGAATCACCTGGTATCTGGTGGCTGTACTAAAATCAACATGGCGGCACAGCGAAACCAAAACCGAAACTGCACGGCAGCGCCATTGTGTTTGGATGGATGTGCGGTAGCTTGCGCCACCTAGATTTAAAAATATATATATTTTGCAGCTTTTTTTTTTTTTTTTTGGTTTGCGCGTTGCGTTGCTAGGCTTCTGCTGCTTTGCGGCTGGTTTCCGCATTTCAGTGCTGGGTAATGTGCGTTGAAACGCACACAAGCCAGCACTGAAAAGCGAGACCAGCAGCAAAGCAGCAGAAGCCTAGAAAAGCAACGAAAGTGACACGTACACAAAAAATATGCAATGCTTGTCCTTTTGCGTTAATTTTTATTCAAGACAGTAGAAAATACAGACGAAATTTCTCACTATTTTTCACACAAGAATCAGAGAAATCAGCAACAAAACAGGATAAAACGTTAAGGTTACGTGCGACGAAGGTGATATGCGTCCTTGCAAAAACACTTCGCTAAATTTACATAAAATCTCTAGGTTCGTGATCCTTTTCGAGCTTCTTGGCGTGTACTCACAAGCCTTACGCCGTCCAGCCACAGGCGTGGAGCCTAGAAAAAAATTTGAATTGCTTGATTGGTCATTACGTGCCTTATAGGGTCATATGAAAACAGCGAGGATTTTTTGCGCCTCCTTTCGAAAAACGGTACTTAGAGTTCAACACTGCGACACTAAAAACTCGTGTCTCCTCTATTTTCCTTCTCCTTGACTTAAATGCCTCCACGCTAAATTGACAATCATTTCGGCATTGATTATATAAGTAAGCATATAAGTAAAGGCCGACGACGGTGTCTTGCAACTAAAGGAAACTAAGCAATGAGGTCAAGAAAAACAGCTCAGCTCTATGGTATTGAGTCTTCATCGAGAACCTGCATTCGTTTTTAATATTATCACTTAAATTTAGGAGTGCGTCACTGCTAAACGAAACGGGAAACCAGAGCGGATCGCTCCATCGCTCAGTTAATCGAAAAATATTTAGGCTCATTTTCGCCTCTCGCGAACAGACGCGTGAATCGCTGACAACAATGCCAAATAAACAGCTCACAGCGAAAAGATCCCCATCTTTTAAAGTGAGCATATGTGCTCGATCTTGATATGACACAGAAGTCTCCACTAATTTGACAATGACATATTTCTCGCGGCGAGTGACGAGCAACCCTAAACAATGATAGGATTTGGTTTTGTGATTGGAAACCATTGTAGCTATTGCCAAAATCAAACAATTAATACTCACTACCACTGCGACAGTTAGGTTTTGTTGCAAACATCTAATCAGAAACTTAAGCAAGAGAAGACCAAAAGAGCGTACCGCACGTCCATTGGAACTCGAAACCATTGATATCCCACTTTCGACAGTCATTGTTTCCCCCCTTGGCACATCAGGTGGTGTGGTGATGACGAAAATCCATGCTTGACCACATTACAAAAACAACGAGTTCCCACGAAAAAGAAAAGAAAGCCGCGCGCGCACGAACGCGGCACGAATCTCGCGCCGCGACGCACTCCCAGAAGCGAAACAGCTCTCCGACTCGCGTCCCTCGCGTGTTTTAACGGTCCACCGACTTCCCGGCGCCAGCGGCCAGCGCATCTCGAGGCGCGAGGCGCGGGTTCGGGGAGAGAAAGCGCGCCCAGACACGTTGAAAGAGTGAAAGGGAAAGTTACGATAACAAGTTTCAAAGCCATTCACACCTTCGAAACAACTTCACCTTTATTTTGCTTCATTAAATATATGAATCATATTTATTTAAAATAAAATAATAAGTGCCAACACCCGCTGGGAGCGCGGCAGTCGGAAGCAGTTTGCCGGACCGGACGAACGTCATAAGTATACGCGGCCGGACGGAGGTAGCCGAGAGCTTCACCCCACTGTGTCGGTCTCGTCCTTTCTCACGCGAGCGACAGCTTTGAGTTGTGCCCAGTATTTTGAAACCCCCGGCCTGCGCGCACTGGGTTTTCGCGCCGCGTCCGGGAGGATGGCGCGGTTCGAGTGTTGGTGTGGCGCTGGCGTTCGGCTGATTGATAGGACACGCTCCTATCTGGGCGTCGTCGTTGTGCTCTTGTGTGGCGTGTGCCTCCCGCCGGCCTGCGGTGCGTGGCGTTGGGTTTGAGGTGCGCGGGCCTAGAGTTTCTTAAAAGTGTGGACCGAACCCTGTTAATCTCATCGTTCTTGTTGTTTTCTCCCTTGTTGCCTGTTCGTTATTTTAATCATCTTGCTCTGGTTGATTGGCTAGCAGACGATCGTGCGCACGGGCCCCAGCATACATGCCTAGCCTTGCGAGCCGCCCAGAGTACTACTTTCGCTAATAAAGATTATTATTGCTTGCCTTAGCGACGTTTTAAGTTACCCCGGCTACATTCGCGACTTGTAGAACTCGTGGGTGCAAAAGTAGTTTACATGGCTGAGGAAAGAGGTTGATAGATTTGATTAAAATGCTCTGGTCTGGTATAGAACGTTCAGTGGCACAAAGGTTGCAATAGAAACTCACACATCTGGCAGGCGCTCTCACATGTACTGCAGCGACGCGTACAAATCAAGGAGATGCAACTTTGAATGTGATGTCTCCTTACTTACTAAAACATATAAATACCTGAGGCTCTGGTAAAGTTGCGGGGAGTCTCTTAAAGCATTTGTGGAAAGATCCAAAGCTACAATTTTAGTCTAAAAGCTGGTCCACACTGTTGCAACCGACTAGGGCTGACTCTGACAAAACCAGTCTTTAAGCCTCTTGTGACGGCTTACGACCAGACCCTCCAGCAGTAATGGCAGCCGTAAGCGGCTTGAAACCTTGTTTTGTTCAACTCAGTCGTAGTCAGTTGCAACAGTGTGACCAGCTTTAACGCCTCTTAGGCGCATGCGCAAACAGTAGCTTCAGGATAAACTTCCGCATGGCACTGCCCCAAAGGATTTCGATCAAATCCGCCGGTGTTTATTTTTGATCTGTATCCCTGCACTTGCAGAACACGTGAAGAGGCTTGTTGATTGTTGTGCATGTGCCTATCAAGCAAGCTGTGCTATATTTAAGTGGTGTTTAATTTGTTTTTAGCTTCCTGGGATTTCTTAAGGTACCAGTAGGCATCTAAACTCTACAGGCACATTGTTCATAACAGACACTTCACCAGAACTTTGTTTTGGAGGGGGTGGGCACCCAATACAAAATGCTGTATGAGGGGAGGGGGAGAGGAGGGCCCAGCAAAATGGACGATTTGGGGGGGGGGGGATAGGGTAGGTAATAAAGCAAAGGTGAGGTAGGCTCCTACCCGCCCCCCCCCCCCCCCCTCCGGCTGCGTGCCTGGTTCTTAATACAATTACGTATGAAGAAGCTCATTTTCCTTGTTTGTTTGAGTTTAATGGTGCTGTCATCAAGGTCTTTGCACTGACAACAACAAAAGAAGCGTAATGTTGGCACTTGTTCTTTTGTTGATCTGTGAAGCAAGTTTTGGTTTCTTTTTTGTTCCAGAATATCAGTCTGATTCTTATTCATGGTATTGCAAGAAGTCTGTATTATGAAGAAAAAACTGTAGGTGGCTGGTAGCTGCCGATGAGCTGCCAGTCTGGATAGTAGCCATCAACTCAGCAAAGGCCTGCAGGCGAATCAGCCCCACCTGTTTCTTGCTGCCATTCAAGACAGGATGCTTTGTGAAAGGTGAAGCGGGGCCCATGCACCGCTTCCGCACGGCCCTGCTGGTATTTATCTGACATTTTGTTTTCCCAAACAAATAACACCATTACAAACTGTAATATACCGAGCAATTGCCCACTGTAAATTGGGGATCACCATGGAGAGCTGGGGGATAGGGTAGGTAATAAAGCAAAGGTGTACATGGTCGGGTGGTCCCTTGGTCTGACCACGGAATTACAAACAGCTGCCATTTGCAAAGCTAATTGACTGTGCAAACACGTAAAAACAAACCGTCTTTTTTTTTCTTTTTTTGATTAAAAATTAACATCCTAAAGAATAATTGATTACGCATTTGCTTGTTTTTGTTATAAATCCTTCAATTTATTCTTCCGAGTTAGAACAACAAGGCAACCTATCTTTTTTTGGGCACAACTTTCTTTGGCAATGAAGAGAAAGCTAGGGAGGGGGGAGGAAAACAGTGCTAATGGCTCTGTGTTAGTGCACCAAATAGTTTTCGTGTTTTTTTTTTTTTTTGGTGTCGGTTTCAGTTAGGGTTTTGGCGTGTGAACCACACAGTTGGGTCACTGCATGTTTTTGTACGAGGATTGCGATTGAGGGAGCTGAACCGCGATCACCGAGCATGTAGGCATATTCAGATCTATTTCTGAAGGCTTCACCCGTTTTTAAACGTAAGCCAACAATTTGACTGAAGCACTCGGAGAGACTTGCAAGGTAGATTTCACCGTGGTCAATCTCCTAGAATTTAATTTGTCTCTCAGCTGACGAAGATAGGCAGTGTCGAATCAGGAAAAGGTGCGAACTTCATGATAGTAGATAAGCGCCGGAAAAAGACCTAGACGAAAATTTGACGTGAACACTGGCGTACCGGCAATTAACATTTATTAAAAACAAAATTTCTTATATAGCTGTGAAAAGCGTCAGTCATGACTACAACTGGTGCAACCCTCTATCAAAAAATTAATTCTTTTGCCGATAAGGTTATAGATGTGTCACTTGTACACCTTGTGCCTTTGGCTCTAATCTTAAACGCCTGGTGTAGCTCTCTAGATTCTTTATCTTGGTATCTGGCCAAAAATTTGGTATCCTTAAACGACTGGGAGCAAAAGCAGTGTGGGGCCAGATGTCGTGATGGAGGTCGCTTGTGGTGCCACCTCGTGTTCGCGGGCGCAATCATTAATGCATAGGCCTGTCTGACCTGTGTACACAGAACCATATGACATTGGGATTTCGTACACAACTTTGGTCATGCATTTTGTGAATTTTTTGCATTGTTTAGTTTTGCATTTGTCTTTTCCAAAGGCCGCTGCTGCAGCGACCACACACATCAGCTGCTGCCATTGTTTCCCGTCATTTAATGACACCAATTTTTTGGCCAGATACCCAGATAAAATGTCTAGAAAGCTACACGAGGTGTTTGAGATTATAACCGAATGCACGAGCTGTACAAGTGACACATCCATAACCTTAAGCAAAAGAATATGAGTTTCTTGATAGAGGTAAACATTGGTTGTAATCATGATTGACATTTTTCACGGCAATGTAACAGATTGTTTTTTTTTTCAATAATGTTAGTTGCGAGTGCCCCAGTGGCAACTTCTTGGCCCGGTCTATTTTTTTTGGCGCTTGTCAATAATCATGAACCACCTGACCCAAATTGACACATGAACGAATTTCATGAGTGCTGCCGCGTTTTGAGATCAGTTATCTGTAAACTGTTCTGGTGCTGAAAAACTATTGCACGGGAGGAATATACAGAAATAGAAGTACGCACACTCCACGACGCAAAGTCGCATTCCATTTCGATCGCATTCAGTTATGGCTGGCCCTAGGGGGTCGCTGGCACACCACAGCTCAGAATATGTGTAGCGAGGATTGCGCTGCAGAACCCAGTTGTCCTGAGCTCGGTCCCCACCCCTGCTCACACACACCAGTGAGCTTGCTAGCCAACCGGCATACGGAAACAACTAGGAGTCTTGGTTTCCACTGTCCCATTTGTTATACTCGTTGGTTTGTTTTAAGATTTCTTGGTTGCCAAACTTCGTAAAAATCTTACATGTCAAACAAAGGGGCGAGCTCACAGAGTGTATCTGCAATACACCACACTGATGATGCCCAAAGATGCGCATGATAAAGATGCCATCTTAATTTTGCAGGGAGCTAGAAAACCTAGGGTGAATTTAAACCAAGAAAACACAAAATAGCTAAAAAGGAAAGGCTATAGGTTTGGCACATCCTGGCTAATGTTATGCTAACATTCTAAAGTCAAAGCTAAACAGAAATATTTTACATACATTTTAATTGGTTACGTTCCACCCAGCAAATTATTATGGTTGAACTATATTCAGCTATGCAGTGAAACGGTGTCCTTTGGCTCTGTAGCTTTAGCTCCGTTGCCACGGAACGTTGTCCCCAAGTATATCACTTTCTAGCTCTTTTCGACTGCACCCCTCCTATTCCTCTCCTGCTTTGCTGTTCTACTCGTTCTATCCCCATTCTGTCTGCCAGTCGTGGAGATAAACGCCCATGGCGACAGGGCGCTTCATGTCTGTTTCATATATTTTTTTTTAACTTCCTTAAAAAAGAGGAATAGGCTTTAATATGTCCTTAGATGAGTTGATATGTTTCAAAAGTAGGGGTTGAGCGCTTACTCTGCCACGGGTGCATTCTCGATGTTTTTTGGTAGTTTTATGGTGTTGTGGGTTACTAGAATAAGTTGGGCTTTAGTATAGTTACCGCATATGTGTATAGTAATTCACGCAGTTGTTAATGACCGTTAGTACCTAACTCCATCCTGTGCAGGGTGTCTATGAGCTGAAAAATTGGTATTGTTGAGGAATTCGGCAATTAGAAATGTCTCAAGATTTCCAGCCTAATCAGTATCGATCAGGGAAGTTCAGCCATCCTTTCTCTGAATGTAAACTAAAGACTCGTGTGGTGTGGCACATGCACCTTCCTCCTACTCAGCAGCTCGGCCGGCCTGCCAACGTAAATCTTTGCTGGAAACTAGTCTTGGTAGAATCCAGAAATGCAACTTCATCTCGAAATGCATTTACAAGGCAAACTTCTATACTCTCAATGAACTGCTGCTGCTTATGGCAGATTTGTGGAATGGCTTCATGGTGCGAGAGTTTGTCTCTATAGCTACCCTAGTTGCTCCTGAATAAACTTCTAGGGGATCTTTTCCGGGCTGTGAACATCATGGCAGTTGAGGTATTCTCTGCTGGAAAAAGGAGGAGGGGGGAGAGGGTATCCCTCAGCTTGACAGTCCATAGAAGCTTCGTCAGCCAGGATTTTGAATGTTGCGAGGACAACGACGGCGGCATTAGCTCATATATTTTTTGCCAGAAGTTGTACGACCAACTGCCAGGATTGGAACATTCAACAGCATGACATGCCGGCTCCTGTGGTGTCATTTAATTTTGTCGGTTAGAGACCACTTTTGGTACATGGGTGGTATAGAACACTAAACAAACCAGTTGGAGGCGCATTCCAGGCACCATAACGTAGCCTCTGCTGCTGAGATGTTCTTATTGCAGGTCTAATTTCCAATTCTGTTTCTTTTGTTTTTCAGTGGGAGCTCATGGAGGTGGCACGGTGCATGGAAGGACAGAGTGGCTGACAGTGAGCTGCCCAAGCAAGCTGCTGCCTCTTGTGACCGTCTCCGAAAGCTTCTGGATGGGCTAAACTGCAGACGTGCCTGGACATTTATAAATGGCAAACACAATCTAGACTACCTTTGAATTATGCCTTGGTCTAACGGATGTAGCTTGGATGTCGTGTTTGGCTGCTAGAATGGAACTGGATAGTGTTAAGCGGCACATGTCACCAAGTAAGCACATGCTGGGACGCTTATCCACAAACTCGGCTTCCCAGCCCACGAGCCACCAAAGACCCAGCCAAAGAGATCCCTGTCATCCATGAGTTCATGTTTCATACGTATATGATGGTTTTAATGCAACCGCTCATATTATTTGGCATTCTAAACTTTCCCATCACTAAGGATACATTTTTGTGGTGCCATCCGTGTTGGTTTTCAAAAGCTGTGATATCTGAGCCTTGTTCTGTTAGCTTCCGTGCGAACTGTGAATCGCTTGCCAGGGATGCTTTTGCCACTGCAGGCCAATTTAATAGGCAAGGCATTTAACTATTTCTGGTTTTATACTTGGCTTCAATTGATTGTTGAGCCATTGACTTTCTCTTTCGACGCTGGCACTGCCACCACAATAGTCCCATCACATACACTGGCACTACTGCCCGTTACAAAAGGTACAGCCGTTTGCATCTATCTATCCATCCCTTAGATGGTCTTTTCTTCTATGCCATGGTGGCCCTTAAGTTAATGTACCTATCCACATGCAGTGAAGTTCTTCACATCAAGTTAGAAGGAATCTTTCACATTCTTTTAGAAGATTCTTCACTTCAAGAGTAAAAGGAGCTTTTCACATGCCTTTAGAAGATTGGTCCCAATATAGGAATGTTGCTTGCCCCGACATCTCTAAACCACCTCTGTAGTGGTTTCTCGATGTCTTAATATGCCGTGCATCAGAATGTGTTTTGTCGCGCTTTTATGTCACACTGTTTCTTGAGTAGTTTACAAAGATCTTGTGGACTCCAGTGACACAAAACTTTTTGTCTCCTTCTCAGCACGCCTTATTATTTCAAGTTCTGTTGCAAATGTCAACTTTTCCCTCTAGATATTCACAGTCATAACAACTCTCACAGAATTCAGTGGTTTTTGTACTCTTTTTACTGGTTTCCGTTTTTAGCGAAATTCGCGAGTGCCGAAAGCACAAGCTCGGAGGAAGGGATCAAGAAGAAAGAAGGTGGAACCCGCGCACGGTGTGGTTGTGGTGGAACGCGAAGCAAGGCATCGGCGCTATGACCGGTGGAACGGCAAGCAAGGCTTCGTGGGTTTGGGTGGTCGAACCTCGAGCAAGGCTTCGTCAATACTGTTGGTGGGCCCCGAGCAAGTCTTAGACAATGTGCCTGTGCTTGTGAGTGAGCACTGTGTGGCGCTGTAAGCACCCAAGCCACCACCGACATCTTGGGACCATGATTGGGCTCTCCTCCTCCTCCAAATGTATGGCATCTTTGATTTGGCTTCTGTTCCTCTTGTTATGCTTTCAAAGCTTTTGTGTTTTTCCTTCCGCGGTTATGAAGAGTGGAACGCTTGCAAGATATGTTCTATTCCTTTATTTATTTCTTTTTTTTTTTACGACTGTGTGTGCGTCCTGTGCACCTTTTCTTTACTTTTGAATTTCATTACTATTAAATAGTGTTCCGTAACGCCAGGCTCGACTCACTCTTAATTCCTACCGCCTCTCAGGAAGTCCATCGCCTAGGTATGGCCCTAGCACCTGGACAGTGGTCCAATTCAAATTACAAGTTTTTTTTTATGGGATCTTTTCTAACCGAACCTGTCACTAACTTGTGACAGGTTCAAGTCCTGTAGTGGATGCCAGTTTTTCACAGGTTCGTTTGGAAAAGATGCCATAAACAAACCAACTTGTAATCTGAACTGGACCGCTGTCCAGGTTCTAGCGCCACACCTAGGTGATGGGCTTCCTTAGAGGCGGTAGGAATTGAGAGTAGCTGTACCTGGCATTTCGAAACACGATTTATTAGCAATGAAATTCAAAATTAAAAAAAAGGTGCACAGGACGCAGAAACGGTCGTAAAAAAAATGAAAATAATAAAGAAAAAAGAACATATCTTGCAAGCCTTTTGCTCTTCATAACAGCGGCGGCAAGAAAATCACAAAAGCTTCGAAAGCGTAACAAAGAGGGAACAGAAGCCAAATCAAAGACGCCATACATTCCGTATCACGAAAGTCGAATCATGGTCCCAAAGTGTCGGTGGTGGTCCCAGTCCCTTGCGGCACCACTTGGAGTCGAGAACTTGTGGTGGCTTCGGTGCTTATAGTGCCGAACAGCGCTCGCTCACAAGCGCATGCACATCGTCGAAGCTTGCTCAGGGCCCACCAACCATCATGACAAAGCCTTGTTCGGGGTTCGACCTCCCACACCACTGAAGCCTTTCTTGTTGTTCCAACCAGTGAAGCCTAGCTCTACGCAGTTTCCACCTTCCTTCTTTTTTTCTTTTTCTTCTCTTCCGAGCTCGTGTTTTCGGCACTCGTGCATCTTACTCAAAACGGAAGCCAACGAAGAAAAAAAAAATCGTTCAATTCTGTGACAGCAACATGTAGGCCTATTTGTTGGTTAATTCTAATGTGAAATATTCATGATTGTCCACATTGGATATCATTTGCCTGTGGTGTGTTCTGCAGCCACAAACATCTGCCATGCCTCCACTACGCATTTGTGTTCAGTGGAGAAGCCTGCTACGTGGCATCAGAGCATGCAGTCATTAATTTCAACACTAGGGAATTTGACAGTGATGTCTCATGCAAATGGACACCTCCGTTCCTACCCAAAAGCGTCCATAATGTGAGCTGTGCATAATAACTGGACAAAATGCAGGTATTTACCCGGTTGGTCCCCGAAAACGGTTTTTATATAGCAGAGTATCCATATTATTGAGACATGACTGTTTACCCACCCTGCCCGAGTCCTACTAGAGCGACAAAGAAAAACACCTGACACTGATATGCTTCAAGACTGGATAATACGCCAAAAAACACAGACGAAATGAAGGAAGATCTGGGCAGGACACGTCTTAACTTTTAACTGAATAGTTTACTTTGGTAAAAAAAAATGTCTACTGATAGGAAGTAACACATGCTGTCAGAACACTGTAAACCTGATTCGCATGGTGTGATTTTACTTGCGAGTTTGCTGTTGTGACGTCACTCATGCAGGGAAATATAGGCATGGGGGAAGCTGCAGTGCCTGACGTCACAGGTGTAAATTTGCAAGCGAAATCGCGCCATATGAAGTGGGCTGATGCGACGTCTGAACACACTCCCCCTGAAACGAGCGTCATTGGCTCCGCAGACCGTGGAATTCTTTGTCATGTATTAGTATTGAGGGTGCGCTCACATGAGTTGTTATTTTAGGATTTCATCAAGAATGCATTGTAAATTTTCCTCTTTGTTTTTTTCTTGTAGCAGCCCATGACACTAGTCTTTTTCTAAGTTGGACTTGCACTCACAATGGACACAGTGAATTACTAGGTGACCTTCTGGATAAAATACCAGGGTAACAAATCTTGTCTGAGGTGCACCCTTAGTGTCATTGTCTGACAGAATTTCACTCTCTGTGGAACTAGTGGCACTGGTTTCTGAGGAAGTGCATTTTGACCTTGCACTGTTCTGCCAGCAGGTGTCAGTTTTTATCTGTATAGATGCTTTTAGGGAGTCAGTTACTCGAGCTGCTACCAGCCGGCGCGCTTAACGGGCTGCCATAGCTGCCCTTCATTATGTCGCCGTTGCTCCGGATTGTGTGCTGCACCGGTCACCACCGGAGCTTTGTTTTCGTGTTCTTTTACGTTCCGCGTTGGAGTCGAGTGTTTTCTTTAGGTCTTTTTGATATTTCAGGCTTTCATTTAATCATTTGATACCTATGTTTCAGTATAGATGCTTTATTTTCTTATTTATATAATGGAATCGGACAGCGAATGGATCACGATACAAGATCATGGCCTAGGCTTCAAAGAACATGTAAGTTCATCACATTCTTTTGTTTTTGTCGCTAATAAAGGGCAGTCAACACCATTGCGACATATGAAAATTTCAACTGACGCAGTGAGGCTATCTCCAGATGCCCGTCGGCGTATAAGCAAACCATATCCCGTACAGTGCCTGGCCACGCCCCCTTCGGCGCGACGCAAAAGCGGCCATTTTATGAGTTTTCAAAATGCCACGTGATATGACGTCACTTCCGCGCCGTTTGAACGCATTTGAGCGCGTTTTCGTCTCGTCAAGATGGCGTCCGCCGCTACGCTGGTGGGTGAGACGCGCGTTACGCTGCGCCGCTGTAAACACTTCGTTTCACGCGCGTGCCTAGATGACTCGAATGCTTTCAACTTAGCGATGTGAACTCGTTTTTGAGTAAGATGAACGCCCAGGACTGCACGCCGAGATGATGCCACCGCATACGCGCCGCTTCCGAAGTCGCCCCTACTAGTACACCACTACGATCGTCGAAGTTCGCCGCTGCACCGTAGCACCAAATGCTAGCAACTAATGCTTTCACCTCGGCGATGTGAACTCGTTTTTCGGTAAGATGAACGCCCAGGACTGCATGCCGACATAATGCTACAGCATACGCTGTAGCATTATGTCGTGAGATGCGCAACTCCAACCTACTGCGGTACATTTACTGAAGGTGTCAGTCATTCTGAGGGGCCCGAGTACTTTGATGGTGATAGAACGACACCTCCATCGCTTTCCGAATTCGCACTGGAACGCGCGTAGACATCAGGCACACAGCGCGCTCGTATCACGATTAGGCGCGAATTCCCGTAACGAGAACATATTCACGTACAAAAAGCATTGCGTCCGCGTCGAGCCGTCCTCCTGCTAGCATTTGGTGCGACGATGCAGCGGCGAACTTAAACGATCGCAGTGGTCGCACTCGTAGGGGCGACTTCGGAAGCGGCGCGTATGCTGTAGCATTATGTCGGCATGCAGTCCTGGGCGTTCATCTTACCGGAAAACGAGTTCACATCGCCGGGGTGAAGCATTAGTTGCTAGCATTTGGTGCTACGGTGCAGCGGCGAACTTCGACGATCGTTATGGGTCGTACTCGTATGGGCGACTTCGGCAGCGGCGCTTATGCGGTGGCATCATCTCGGCGTGGCAGTCCTCTGCGTTCATCTTACCGAAACACGAGTTCAGATCGCTAAGTTGAAAGCAATCGAGTCATCTAGGCACGCGCGTGAAACGAAGTGTTTACAGCGGCGCAGCGTAACGCGCGTCTGACCCACCAGCGTAGCGGCGGACGCCATCTTGACGAGACGAAAACGCGCTCAAATGCGTTCAAACGGCGCGGAAGTGACGTCGTGTCACGTGACACTTTGAAAACCAATGAAATGGCCGCTTTTGCGTCGCGCCGAAGGGGGCGTGCCAGGCACTGTACGGGATATGGTTTGCTAATACGCTGCCCGTCGTTGGTTTGGCACGTAAAACCCCAAATTTTTGGCAGTGAGGCTATCGCAGTCGTGCTTCTTGGTGCATGTGCGCGCTTTTAGACATTGTTTCCGTAGATAAAAGCTGAACCGCATGTGAGCGCTTTAGCGAGCGACGAGACGAGCGACAGCGACGAGTCAGCAACGAAAGTTTCTCACTTCCACCCGTCGCGGCGCTCGGCTTTTGGATTTCTAGAAGACCGCATGCAAGCGATTTGGGGAGCAACGAGACAAGCGAGTCGCTCCGCTTTCGCTCGATCAGTCGCGCGACGAGGCAAACCGCACGCAGGCGACCGAGACGATGAGCAACGTTTTCTAGAAATCCAAAAACCGAGCGATGCAACGGGCGACAGTGAGAAATCTTCGTCGCTGACTCTCATCGTTGTCGCTGTTGCTCGTCTCGCCGCTCGCTTGAGCACTTACATGCGATTCGGCTTTTACTTACGGAAACGATGTCTAAAGTTCGCACATGCAGCAAGAAGCACGACTGCGATAGCCTTACAGCGTCAGTTGAAATGTTTGTGTGCCTCAATGGTGTTGACTGCCCTTATTAGCGATAAAAACAAAATGTGATGAACTTAATCGCCTCTGAAGCCTAGGCCATACATAATCTTGTATCGTCGATCCATTCGCTGTCCGATTCCATTCTATAAATGAGAAAATACAAGAGCGATGTTCAAATGTAGATATCACATGATTAAATGAAAGCCCGAAATATCGATAGGACCTAAAGCAAACACACGATTTCAACGCAGAACGTAAAAGAACTCGAGAACAAAGCTCCGGTGGTGGCCGGTGCAGCACACAACGCGGAGCAACTGCTAGAAACTGAAGGTCGACTATGGCGGCAGGGTCACGTGACGTCAAGGTGGCGGCGGCGCACCCTTGAAATGTTGATAATTACTTACAGCGCGACTAGAACAAGGACAGACAGAGGAGAAAACACGGGACAAGCGCTGAACTAGCAACTTATTCTATTGAAAAGAAAATACATGTGATGCTGCTCGTGCAGCAGCAGCATCACATGTATCCGTGTTTGATGCTGCAGTTTGTCGCCTGCATAGAAGGCGTGGTCTACAAGATTCCGTTTTCCTGCGGGCGTGCCTACATAGGACAGACTGGGCGTTGCCTCAACATAAGACTACGAGAACACCACAGTTCTATGAAAGGAACCGCTCACACGCATCTCGCAATGCATTGCCGGGATTGCGGACGCCAACCCCTTTTAAACCAGACTACAGTGATGTTCCGACACAACCACAAACTACCCCGAGAAATGATGGAGACGTACCACATAACACAAACCGGATCCTTGTGTTTCAGGCAGCCCACAGTGACTTTGATGAAGAGCGAGATCGGCTTTTCGGGATCTCGGATAACTTGGCCGGTTTCGTATTGAGTGAAAGAAGCGCCAGAGCCACGGAGGGGCATGCCTGCACGAGCAGCAGCAGCATCACATGTCTTTTCTTTTCAATAGAATCAGTTGCTAGTTCAGCGCTTGTCCCGTGTTTTCTCCTCCGTCTGTCCTTGTCCTAGTCGCGCTGTAAGTAATTATGAACTCTTACCAACTCGCCCAATTGTCCATTTTGCCATGAAATGTTGCCTGAACGGGTCTATATGTATTTCTGTTTTTTTTATATGAACCATTCAGTTGAAGGTTATGCCGTGTCCTGTCTAGGGTGCCTCAATGTCCTTCTGTTTAGGGTGATGCCATCGTTTGTAGTACCCGATGCCGACAGCACGCGCTCACGGGTAAAATACAAAGAAATCGCAGGAAACAAAATGTCGCCGTAGCACAGTCAGCACCACGAGCGCGTGCAGGGACACGCTCTTTCACGCGCTTCAGAACAAAAATAAAAATAAGCGTTCGAAACAAAATGGCCAGATGTCATCACCCCAAGCAAAGCGCACATGAAGGCACCCTAGTCCTGTCCAGATCTTTCTTTCTTGTGTCTGTGTTTTTTTTGGCATTTTATTCAGTGATGAATAGCCAACTTGCCATCTTAAGCCCCAAGACCATGCAGCATGCATACAAAGATACCTTTTGGCAGGCTTGCAATAACTTGTGCTTACTTCATGAGCCTCGAAAAATGGGAAGCCTGCCAAAGGTATCTTCGTGTGCATGCTGAATATATTTAAAGGACACACGCAAAAGAAAGAAACATTTTTTTTAGACAGCTTTAGATGGACAAAAGGATGTCATAAAACGATTTTACAACAAAGAAAAAAAATTTTAGAGCTATATTTGTGGCGCTGTACGAATTTGTAGTTGGCGCTCGCGGGAGCCGCCGCTGGTCACGTGGTAGGCCCGCGCGCCGCCACGCTGCGTCGCCGCCGCACGCTGAGCGTTGTGCGAACGCCGCTTCAACGCGTTTCTCCACGCCGCCGTCGCCGCCGCCGCACAAGTTCGTCTAGGGTGCCTACATGTCTGTCTGTCTCAGGGTGAAGACATCCATTGTTGCCTTGAATGTGCCAGCGCGTGACGCTCTCGCGCACTTGGTGCGTGACTTGGGCGGTAAAATGGCGTCTATGCATTAGCCGAAGCTACGCGCTCGAGCTGAGCGACACCGGATTGCGCGCACTTCAACATGCATAAAACAACGATTGGGCGGAGAAATGGCTGAGTTGTCACCACTCAAGCAAAAGAGCGCGTGTGTATGAAGGCACTCTAAGTTCGTCTGCTTCAGGGCGCCGCCGCCGTCGTCTGACCGGCGCACAGGTCTATCACGTCTGCTTGCACTTTTTCAGGAGTTTCCTTTGGGCTCAAAAAGTTACTTATTCATCTTAGTTTTTTTGTTATACTTCAAACAAAGATGAATAAGTTACTTTTAGAGGCCATAGGAAGCTTCCGAAAGAGCGCAAGCACCACGTGACAAATATGCGCCCGTCAAGGGCCACTTTTCTGCGGCGCCTGCCGGCGCCAACTACAAATTCGTATAGCGCCGTAAATATAGTTCTGAATTTTTTTTTCTTGGTTGTAAAATTGTTTTATGATATCCTTTTTCCATCTAAGATGTTTAAAAAAATGATTTTTTTCCTTTGCATGTGTCCTTTAAAGGGGTCATGAAACGCTTTTCCAACTTTTTCCTGTTTAGCTTTCCTTCTCAACTCATATATCGCGCATTCCACCAAACAGTTCAAGAAGACGAAAAGAGGGGAGGCCCTTCTTGCTCGGAATCTGGTTTATGTACCCGGACAGAGCCATTGTCCCCCTAGGAGATTAGCCCGGCGCTCAAAATTCAGACAAAAGTTGCTTTTCCCAACCCGTTCACCTCGGAGCTGGCAGTGCTGTGGAAGCTACGTGTTCGTTGGGTTAGCCCCACTTGCCACATGATCACGCTCCTCCGCGCATACCCACGCGCAGAGATTGAGGTCAGGTAATGAAAGGGAGGCGGCTGATTGTTTCGGCAAGCGCGTAGCTTCTACCACAATCTCAGCTTAGAGGTGAAGGGACTAAGTGAGGTCCGGTTTTGTGTGACGTGAGTTTGGACCCAATGACGCGCTTTTGGAACAGCGGATGTATCGCAGTGAAAAGGCAGATAGCTTACGAAGGGGAGAAGGTACGAACTAGTCCGCTGCGTTTTCACATTTTTGCACTGAAAATCAGGCTTTTGTCTTTCCACCTTTTTTCTTTTGGCCCACTGAACGATGTGCTATTAGTAAAATCGCCATTGAAAATGATTTATCCCAACCCAAAATCCGTTTCATGGGCCCTTTAAGTCGTGTCGGGGTCATTGTTCCTCTTGGTTGCTTTAGTAGGACTCTCATCCCATTTTACATTGAAAGTTTATAATACATTTTCACAAGAATATTGCTCACATTCATTGCATTTATTGATTCAATATAATCAAGTCAGACTAAATGTTTTTCTGATCTGATTTTCTTTTGTGTCGTTTTAAATAATAGGGAATTTGGTTTTTTGTGGGTTTATAGCTTCATGGCTGTCAGTGGAAGTTGAGACCACTTTATATTGCAACCTTAGAGGTAGCAAGGTGTAAAGTTGGGCGAGTTGGTTGATGGTCCTATTGAATGGGTTAAAACAGCGCAAAAAAGATGGATCAGTAAAAGGAAAGACACAGCGCTGTGTTTGTGATTAAACATGAGGAAGATGCATAGAAAGGGGGGACGGACAACGAAGTTGTCCGTCCGTTCTTTTCTTTTTATGTATTTTCCTCATGTTTAGTTACTTTTACCAACACGCTCGCTTTGTACGTAACTGTGTCTGTGGGTTTCCTTTTACTTGTCCTTCGTCTTTTTAGAGGTAGGTAACATAAATACCAAAAAGTACTTCTATGCATTTAAAGAAAAGCAGATTGAAAACATTGTCTTTACAGTGAAGTTATACTCATGGCTTGGTTTTACTATCAAGAGAAACAAGAATTTCCCTTGAGCCAATTCAAAGTCTGCTTTCAAACGATCTGAGCAACCTTTCACAGTACGGTATGTTATATGTGGTGTTCACATTGAGGTGCTCTAACTGGATTTTATTTTGCATTTACTGACAGTAGTATTCTACAAATGGATTGAAATCATGCTTGTCACTGTCAAGTTCTGTAGTTCCTACGTTATGTATTGTCCTGCAGTATGAAAGACCCAGTGGCAGCGCCTGGCCGAGGCAGAGACTGGTGGGGGCACTGTGTGTTCTCTGGGAGATCCCAATCTACCCAAGGGGCAACTCACTTAGTGCTCAGCTAAAGCGCAATGCACACTTATCAGTTTTCGGGTTCACGTTGGAGAGCAGTTCATTCACATTATGTCAAAGCCACTAATTCTGAAATGGCTGTCCGAGAGAAACTGGCCCGAGTCAAGGCAATTATTTTCACTCCTAAAGTGCAATGGTCCGTGCCATCCTTTTGAATAATGAATCCGCTCTTCAAGACATTTTATTTTTCAAATATGAGACTCGGGTTTAACATTAATATTTGTGCCTGTTTTCAAATTTTACACCAGAAACAAACTGATAACGAAAACAATAATGAGCATGCTTACTTCGAGCCTTCATGATCATATCTCTGGCCACAATGCCGATAAAGCGCACTCTTAGTCTAAACCTAAACCAAAAACGGTTAGCAAGCTCAGGACCAGTTCAGTCCCGAGTGAGCGTCCTTTCCTCGAGGCAGAACAGAATCTCGTGGAGCGCACATAGCGCCCCCGACCACGGCCATCTCGGCCACGAGCTTTTAGTACGTGCTTTTATATTGAAGGAGACTGAACATACCACCAAGACCTTTTGAGTGGCCTTTCTGCTGTGTTATAATTTAATTAGGAGCATGATCTATAGTTCATGTAAAACATATTTACTAAACATGCCTCAATGGTTATCTTGGTTTTTCTCCAGGTGCTGCTATCCAGCTCTACGTCACAGCCATGAAGTGGCCATGGGGTGAACCATGGACAACTGCTGTCATTAGTACTCGAATCGGCAGAGCCACCTACTAGCTGTGAAGCCCAGTTGCCAGGCAGCAGATACTCGACCAGCAACCAGCCTTTGTCGCTCTAGTGGGACACGAGAGCGACAAACAGAAACAAACGACAGCTACAAGCCTCCAACCCATTCAGCATGCCCGTGATGGTTCTTTGGGAGGCGTTTATTCGTTCGGTGCTCGTGAAATAAGCATGAGTGATTCTAAGCCTGCCAAAGATACCCTCGCGTGCATGATGCTTGTGCTTAAGCATAGCCTCCTTTATTCTACAAAGCCTGTCAAATCGCGAAAGACTCAGGTTTGAGACTTGTCGTCATTTGTTTCTGTTTGTCGCTGTAGTGGGACTCGGGCATAAGCTAGCACCATGTACTGAACATGAAATAAAAAAAAAAAACTGTATCAAACTTGACTTAATTTTGCAGCTTCATTTGTATGCCAACCGCACAATAAATACAGCAGCTCGCACATGTTTTCAACTTTCATTTTATTGTTTAAGTATACTGAGAAAGTTACTGGAGCAGCTCCATTAGTTGTGGGTCACTAAATCCGGAACAAGGTAGCAACCAGTCTTTTTCTGCACACAGCACCAAAAATTGGAGATGTTTGACTATATCATATACCACAAGAACATCCTTTGAATGATAACATAGACTTCCTTGGGAGAAGTCTGTAAATTCCACGTATAGCCAAGATTGAATGACCAGAGAACTCTCACCCTGGCCCACACTGCATTTACACCGTTTTGCCAAGCTTGACTGACCACTGAACTGCCAGTGTGGCCCAGGATGCATTTAGACCGTTTTGCCAAGCTTGGCTGACCACTGAACTGCCAGCCTGACCCAGCCTTGTTTTACACCGTTTAGCCAAGCTTGGCTGTACAAGGAACCCCCACTGAACTGCCGGGCCGGCTAGCCAGGCTGGGGCTAGCTTGCTCCTAGGAGCAAAACGGTGCTTGGGCCAGGAAAACTTTCCACGGCTGCCCAAGCAGGCTCAAGCTTGAGCCGGTTAATTGTGCTGCTTGTGGAGCAAGCAGCCATCTGTAAAAAGCCATTTTGTTCCTTTCATAAAGTGTTCTTTGAATTGTGTCTCTAACCCGGCGTTACTTAGGCTGCGATGTAACAGTTGGCGACGAGACGGTGAAGCAACCCCGCAATTTGTCGCAGTTCCAGCCATGACAGCCCGTCCACCGCAGTTTGACGAGACAACGCGTTCATGGGACACTTACAAGGTACGACTGGAGGCCTACTTCGAAGGCCACAGCACCGAGTAACCGAAACGGCGGGCATTATTGGTGGCTGCCCTCAGCGACAACGTGGTGTAGGTGCTTCTAGGCCGTTGTCACCCCAAGAAGGTTAACGAGCTAAGCTACGAAGACGTCGTAAAGCATCTGGAAGAGTACTATGCCCCGCAAGTAAACGAGATCGCAGCAAGTTACAATTTCTTCATGCGAAACCAAGAGGACGGAGAATCCGTACAAGCATTCGTAACGAAGGCGCGTAGACTGGCCGAAGACTGCAATTTTGGCGAAATGCTGCACCGCATGACACGTCTGTGGGCTTCGTGTTGACGACGTACGCAGACATCTGCTCACCGGACGGACACTCACCCTTGAAGAGGCTGAAGATTTTGCCATTGCATCCGAGAAGGCTGCAGAAAGCTCATGGCGCATGAGGAAGCAGGAGGTTAGCGTAGAAGAGGGCGCTCATCTTGTACAGTCGGGACGCTACCCGAAAAACAGGCCGAAACCTGGGAACGAAACCGGGGATAGCCGAGGACCCTGCGGAAGGTGCGGTAATGAGTTCCACCTGTCACAAGACTGCACACACCGGCGGGCTACTTGCTTCAAGTGTGGAAACCGCGGACATCTCGCCAGGGCCTGACGGGCTGCCAAGAAGGAACCTGGCTACATGCACAAGACAAACGCACTGGACGAGGATTACGCTTCTGAATTGGAGGAGCCGGATACGCTGGTTACGCTGGTGGCGCACAGGTCATCAAGCACCAGTACAGTGAGACCCATTTATAGAACAATGACCTGGAACAACGTACCACTCGTGATGCTAATTGACTCTGGATACCACGTAAGCGTTATATCGCGAGTCGTGTACGAGAGGCACAAGTCCGAGTGGCCCGCTCTGAAGAAAACGGAGCTGAGACTTTCGTGTTACCTGGGACCAATTTCTACCGCGGGAAAGATAGAGATGACAGTGAAGTTCGGAGGACAAGCAGTGGCAGGATCGCTAACGGTGGTGAATTGCACGGGGCCTATTCTTTGTGGCAGAGACAGAATCCAAAGAACACTTTATGAAAGGAACATAATGGCTTTTTACAGATGGCTGCAAGAGCGAACATCGCGAGATCCCGCCCGAGTTTATTGATGATGATTATATGGCCTCGCGGATATATACAGCAGATGGCTGCAGGATATTTTCTAGGATCACTAGTTCGTAATATGCTAGGTCTTTGTACACAGTAGTTTCTCCTCAATTTTAGTGTGTGAACGATTTCCATGATTATCAATAACCTCATTTAAATAAAAATGTATTAAAGATGTCAGTTAGTTTCATGAAACTGGAACTTAAGAGTCACTTCTTGTATAGGGCACTGCTAAGTGTAGGCTTTATAAAAGGACCCTACTTTGGGGAGTTGTTCCTTATTTCTTAATAAAATAATGGAACATGCTTTTTTAATATAAATGAATGCCGAAATAGAGTATAACCGGGTACCCAAATAAAAAAAAATCGAAGTTGGTGTTTTTTTGTTTTTTTTATTCGTATCGGCATTGGTCGTTTGATTTTTTCCCATGTTTTCCTATATATATCACGACTATGGTGTCACTTAAAAATCTTGTTTACTTTTTAAATATTAGCTATATATACTTAGAATACTATCTGCGAAATATATAATATTTATTAAATTATTTCATGAGATATATGCCTCCAAATTTTGCCAATGGTCGTTCGAGCTGGCATGTTTGGCAATTCATAGAAAAATATATATAATTTAAATAAATATTACTAATTTAAATTACAAGCAAGCTGTACCCATAGTTAGTGTATAAAAAGTATTAAAATTCTCCTAACGTTATCCTTTTTGTTATTCACTCTCAAACGTGCTTCCTCCATCAATGCGTGTTAATGCCAGTGTCCACCTCTTCATGCCTTACGATCTTTCCTGTTTCCAAATATTTTTCTGTCAAAACTACTTGTGGACTCGTATATATCAGACACTAGCCAATAGCATATAAAAACATCAGTTGATTTAAAAATGTCGACCAGCCACCCCCATCTTATCTGAAATTACCAAAGTATTGATATCTTGGTCCCCTCCCTCGGTCCAGAGCTGTAGATCGCTGGATTCTCGGTGCCATTAACAATGCTACTTGATACGTCGAAGCTGCCTCTCTACCAGAAGCCACTGCAGAAGCCATCGCCCTCTTCATTTTACATAACATCGTTCTCCGCCATGGTGCCCCAAGAGCTCTCATCAGAGATCGCGGACGGTCATTCATGGCTCGCCGTTGAAGCTTTGTTACAGGCTTGCAATATCGACCACCGAACGACCTCTCCCTACCACCCCCAAACAAACGAACTCACGAATAGATTAAACCACTGCTCCCAAACATTATTTTTATGTATGTTTCTGATAACCATTCCACATAGGCCACTATCCTTCCATTCGTCACCTTCACCTGCAATGCGTCAGTACAATCTACCACTCGATATTCCCCTTTTTATTTAGTTCACGGCCGTCCATCGTGATCGATGCTGTTCTCCCCTACCCAAGTGAAGTTTCCGACAACAGCTCCTCTCCCCAGGCCGCGTATCATGCTGACGGCCGCAGTCAACTTACCCAAACACGTACAGCTCAGCATCAATAACAATTGAAAAGATACCATCACGACAGACACACATATCGCCGCTACAACCAGAATGACTTTGTTTTGATATTTTTCCTCACTCGGAAAGTCGGCTACTATGAAAAATTCCTTCATAAATACCAAGCCCCTTCCGCATCATTTCCCAGACATCTCCCGTCAATCACCTCGTAGAGCCTACGCAGCCCACAACCGACCGTCGGTCTCATGGCCAGCCCATCGTCTACGTTAATTGCCTAAAGCTTCATCAACCGTACTAGGACAGGATGGCCTTCTCTCGGCGGTGGGGCTATGTGACGATAAGTGGACACTGGACACTGGTGCTGCTGGTGGCTGTAAACAGCCACCAGCAGCACCAGTGTCTCGTGGACGGGCGCGCGGGGGATCGGTGGCCGAGCCATTCTACTTCCGGCTTCCGAGCACTACGGTTGGAGAATCATGAGCTCCTCAGGAGCGTCGATAACGGCCCTCGCCGGCCGCGGTTCATCTGTTTCTTCGGCTAACTCGGATTATCGCATTGTTCTGCCTCCTCTGCCATCAGGAGCCATTGTGCGCAACTCCGTGCTGCTGCACGGTGACGTGAGTGCTCGTCCATACAAGATAGGCGATTTCAGGGCCGAGATGGAACGTCTTGGTGTGATCGGGCACATCGAGGCGCTCGGCGCCTATCAAATGAATCATCTCTGGATGGTGACCTTCAAGACGGAGGAAGCCAAGCTGCGCCTGGTCACCGCCAAGGAACTGGAGGTAAAGGGCAAGCGTTGCATCGTCGTGGACCCGGAGAACGCAGACGTCCGCATGAAACTGCATTGGCTCCCCTTCCACGCGTCAGACGAAACCGTCAGGAGGGCCCTAGAGCCCTTTGGGAAGGTTCAGGACCTGACGCGTGAAAAATGGAAGGCGGAAGGATTCATCGGCGTCCAGTCGACGACCAGACTGGTGCGGCTAAGCCTAAAGGAGGGCGTCACTTTAGAACGCATTCCGCACCAGTTGAGGATTGCTGGTGGCAACGTTCTGGTCGTGATTCCGGGACGTGATCCATTATGTCTACGCTGCAAAGGTACGGGACACATTCGACGAGAGTGTCGTGTACCGCGATGTGACGAATGCCATCGCTTTGGACATGAACGAGACAACTGCGTCCGTACCTACGCTACAGTGACGCAGGAAGTGGTGGCGGATGGAGATGGTGTCCTCAACATGGACGAGGAAGAGGCAGAGGAGGCCGCAAGGGACGTCGAAACTGAGGTTTCCGCCACAGTCGGTGCGAAAGAGGCCCCGGTCGATGAACTGAAACAAGTGCACCCTCCACAGTTGCAGCCCGAGGGGGACGCCATGAAATTCGACCATGCGCAAGCGTCGAGCAGCAGCCCTGTCATATCGAGCGACGTCCAAATGTCTATATCAAAAGACGTAGAGGCCATCCAAGCTCTGGAATCAAAAGACACGAACCAGGTCAGTTTGAGCGACGACAACTCCGACCTTAGCGACGCCAGTGAAACGTGCATCATGCGGCCAGGGGAAGCATCAGCACGCTCTGAGTTCAAGTGGCACAAGAACACCACACGGAAGGAGCGCTTTAACCCGAAGCCGCGCATCCCGACGGAAGAGCGACGTCGGCCGGCCCTTCCGTAGGTCACTTCTTTTTTGTTTTTCTCTCTGCTCACTACTCATCTCTCGAAAGTGTCCTCGCCGCATGACTTTACCAGCACCCCCTTTTCCACAATATGCGAGCCCTTAAGTTTGCAACCCTCAATTGTGTAAGTCTTCTGGCGAGAAGAAGAAAGCAATGGGTGCTGGACACGATTCTGCGCGAGCGGGTTGATGTCGATTTCTTGCAAGAGACCAAGATTGCCACAGACGGTCAAGTGGAGGAGTTGACGCGCTTTTTTGATCGTCACTTCGTCATCTTCCTGTCGAGGGCATTTGGACAGAGCGGAGGAACGGCGATAATGATTCGCAAGACGAAAAACATCGCAATCTGCCCCGATTGGGAGGGAGACAGAAACGGACGGGTGTGCGCTGTAGAAATGCTGCACTGCGGACAGCTTCACAGGCTTGTATCTGCGTATGCACCTAATGACGCGACTGAGCGACGGGACTTTTTCAAAAATCTTCGCCAGTATCTCGACACACCTTGTCGAACGATCCTCGCTGGTGATTTTAATTGTGTGCTGGCCGAGAGGGATTGCTCAAAGCGGCTGAGAGCGGACGTCAGCCGGCTGGAACTGCGAAAACTGCTCCGCGACTTCGACCTGGTGGATGCTAAGGACAACGAGAAAACAGCCGACCCAACGTACACGCATTGGCAAGGAAATTGCCATGCTCGACTGGATCGTATTTACCTCTCGGGAGAATTTTCAGCAATGACGCCTGTGCTAGAAGTCCTACCCTTGGCGTTCTCGGACCACGCTCTGGTCACGGTAACGCTGGGCAGACCCGTGCCGCGAACCCGGAAGTCCTCTTGGTGGAGTAGCTGGAAGCTAAACGAAAGCCTCATCGAAGACGAACAACTGCGCACGCAGATAAAGGAGCTTCTCGAGGGCAAAACGGGAGGTGTGCCCATGAACGCGGTAACCTGGGAGGAGCTGAAAGAGGACGTCAAGCTCAAAGCGTTCCGGCACAGCCAGGAAAAAGCGGCGCGCGAAAGGGCGGAAAAGCGCCGATTGATGAAGACCCTGGAAATCCTCATCGCAGAGGAAAATCGTTCCCCAGGACTCTTCAGTCAAGATATCCGCGATTGCAAAGGCAATATTCTGGAGCTTCTCGAGAAGGAGTACCGCGGTGCCATGGTCCGAAGCAGAACGCTGTTCCTCGAGAGAGATGAAGAGCCGAAAAAATATTCAAGACGAAGGAACGCCAGCACGCTTCACGCAACAAGATCGGGAAGCTCCAAGTAGGCGACGTCGAGGTTACCCGGCAAGAAGAAATCGAAGACGCGTTTTTGCAGGCCTACACCGACCTGTTCACGAGAGTGGAGGACGACGGCGTTCTCCAGACTACTGGAGTGGCGCTGCCCAAGATATCCCCAAAGGTCCGAAAACAAATGAACCGGAAAATAACGGAATCAGAGGTCGAGGAAGCCATCAAGGAATTAGCTCCGCGCAAATCGCCAGGAGTGGACGGGCTCGGTAGCCAGTTTTACAAGACGTTCTCAGCCCAGCTGTGTCCTATCCTACGAGACGTGTACGCCGACGTACTGAAGCGAGGACTGCTGCCACCATCCATGCGACAGGCGGTAACGGTGCTCATCCAGAAGAAAAACTCAAAGGGTACCCCGAAGGTCGACCATTTCCGGCCCATCAGTCTGCTAACAAGCGACTATAAAATCCTAGCCAAGATTCTGGCAAAGCGGCTGGAGTGGGGTCTACGGGACGTCGTCGGAGAGCATCAGGCCTACGGCATCAAGAGACGGACCATCAGCACCAACCTGCACGCGATGCGAATCGTGTGCGAGGCAGCGCAGGTGTTGAAGCTTCCAGTGGCAGTGCTTCAGGTAGATCTGAGCAAAGCCTTCGACCGGGTTCGCCATTCGTTCCTCTTCCGGCTCATGGAGGAGTGTGGGATCGGGGTGCGACTGCTACGATATGTGCAGCTGTGCTACCGTGACATCACGACGCGGCTCCTGCTCAACGGCAAAGGACGGCTCCCATTGCAGTTACCCGATCCGTGCGACAAGGCTGCCCGATGTCGCCTATTCTGTTCGCATTGTACCTGGAACCGTTGTGCAGGGCCATTAGCGGTGACGCGAGCATTCGTGGGCTGTCCCTAGCGTCGGATACGCTTAAAGTGCTTGCCTACGCAGATGACGTCACGGTGTTGTGCTCGTCAAGGATGCAAGTGCGCGCTGTAACCCAACACATCGCAGACTTCTGCAGTGCCTCGGGTGCGGCGATGAACACAGACAAATCTGTCGGAGCCTGGCTTGAAGACTGGGACTTGAAACCGGAGCAGTTCCTCGGTGTCACCTGGACGACGAGCGTTTCGAATTACCTAGGGCTCAGTTCGACCGCAGAGAAACTGAGTGGCCGATGCGGTGGTTTGGACATTAATCGCCTCAGAAGTAAGGTGCTTGACTGGCATGCTAGGGAACTCTCTTTGTTCAATCGCGCATTTATTTGTAAGTCTGTTTTTTTCCCGACCGTTTGGTACGCGGCACAAGTGTTGCCGTGCTCCCAAAGTGACGTGGCGAAGGTGCATCGATTTTTCGCAACGTTTATCTGGGACTCAGGTTTTAAACGTATGAGGCGTGACAACCTATTTGTAAGCCAGAAGAAAGGAGGGTTGGGCCTTGTAAACGTAGAACTTAAGCTGAAAGTACAGCGTTTCCTATTTTTCCGCGATCAAGGCAATCCTCTCGTGATTTCTGCGTTTAAGGAGCTGGGAGGAAGCGTTTTGGGGCCGCGGCTCAAGAGGGGCACTGGGGACTTCCGAGCACGTGCTCTGAAGTTTTACCAGGAAACAGCAGCGGCGAAGGAATTTTTCCGAGCCCGCTTTTCCGACGAGTACCTGCAGAAAGTTAAAAAGAAATCTCTATACTGGGACACAGTTGATTTGCTCATACCGCCCCCACTCTATCGCAGCTTTCCGGGAAGTGTGGATAAATCGGATGTATATCGTCGCTTACGTAGATACCCTGTCAGGACGGCAGTCAAGAATTTTTTCCTACGCTTCCATTTCGAAGTACTGCCGGTCAAGACGTGGCTGGTTAAAAAAGGTTTCTTTGAACCGTGGTCAACAAATTGTGCGTTGTGTCCGTTTCCCGAAACACTTGAACATGTGTTTTTGTACTGTACGAATGCGGAGCTTTTTTGGGCAGAGCTTCGAGCAGTGCTGCAGATAGATCTTTACGTAGAGTGGAAGAGCGCGAAATTTCTGCTTTTCGGCGACAGTGCACAGAGTAGGGCATGGGAGCTGCTGGCACTCCTCGGTCTATATGCGCTGTGGCGGTCGAGGATGGATCACTTGGAGGTCCGAGAGGGATCCAAGCCCGCCTGGCAACACTTCTGCGACGGCTTTCTATACGTGAGCAGCCTTCTTGGGGCGACGGAACAACAAGGGCTTGAATGTTGGTCGCTATTTGGAACGCGTATGCATAACCGCGCTCTAAAGGCTCAGTGGTAAACAAGGATTCCCGGGCCACTGCGCGAGTGGCTGCTTGGGGTGCATGTGACGCTACAGAGAAATGATTGAGCGAGATACATTTTGAATTTGTGTGTGAATCGCGGTCCTCGCCTGTCAAACAGTGCTCACTGACATGATAAGTGTATGGTAACCAATGTGATCATTTTAAAACCTTGTAAATAGACATACTTTTAATAAAAAAAAAAAAAGGATCGGTGGCCGAGTGGTCTAGCGCACACCAGCTCGGAGCACGTGGAGCGAAAGCTCGCGCTGCAGAACCCAGGGATCCTGGGTTCGAGCCCCACCCCTGCCCGTTTCGATCTGGATGACCATCGTACCGGCGTGCGGTCGTGTATCACTACTGCGTGATGCACGTTAAAGACCCCAGGCTAGCGGCTGTACCGCACTGGCTAAATTTCTCATCTACAGCTGGGAGACTCGTCGCCCCTGTGAGGCAGACCAAGTTCTAGGCAGTATAAACACACACACAACCCAATTATTATTATTGGACGGGCGCGCGCCGGGGGAGCAAGGAAGGTCGCACTGATAATAGACTGGTCGTTGCTGGACACTAACACGTCTCTCTCTGCTCCTTTCTCTGCTTCAAGACACCCTCACAATATGTATACTATAATAAGGTAAGGCAATTTTCCTCACTTTGATTTCGCATACCTAGAAGCTTGTGGAAGCGAGAGTCTTCCACTACGCAAAGAGGCCACTGCCGAGCTCCCTAAGTGGAGAACGTCCGAGGCGCATAACAGCGCACGAAGAATAGGCGCTAGAGTATATAAAAGAGGGGACATGCTGACAGAAGGGGAGACGAACCGAGGTCACGGAGACGTGTCGGTTGAACGCTACGGCAATGTTATACTTTAAATACTAACAACTCGTTCCTGTTACTCTAAAAATTCTACCTTCTTGTTTTGGAAACTGTTGTGGTAGGTGTCGCTACCATTAGGTTGCATATATATAAGAGAGTAAAGAGGCAGACGAAGTTACTTGTTTCGTTCCACCCGGACCAGGCGCGTGTGTGTGTTCGTTTCTCTCCGGCCTCGACGGTCGCCGGTTTCTACATTGGGTCAGAAGTGAGCGGCTAGCGCTTTTTCTCTTTTTAAGCGCCAGAGCCAGCCTTGGAAGAGACCGCCATGGCCGAAGGGGAGGGCGCCACCGCCTGTCCGGGAGCGTTGCCAGTCGGTGCGCTCAATCTACAAGCACCGCCCCAGTTTGACTTTGGCAACCCTGGAAAATTAAAACTGTGGCATCAGCAGTTCGATGACTACGTCTACGCGTCAGGACTCTACGCCGCCAGCGGCAAAGTTCATGTTCGGACCCTACTATACTCCATGGGGCCGTAAGCGCGGGACGTCCTGACTTCGCTACACGTCGGCGATTCAGACTTCAACAACTACGATCTAATTGCAGAGAAGTTCTACGCGTACGTCGTTCACCCAGTCAATGAGCTCTACGAGGGCGCACGCTTCCACAGACGGTTGCAGCAAGCGGGTGAATCAGCTGACTCATTTTTTACGACGCTCAGCAACATGGCAAAAAGTTGTAAGTACCCGTCGCGAGAAGTGGAGGAGCGGCTAATATGAGACCGTTTTGTGGTGGGCTTGCAAGACACAAAGCTGTTGGACAGACTGCCGAAACACGAAGCTTACGTTGGACGAAGCGCTCATTCAAGTTCGCCAATTCGAGAACGCAAAGAGGGAACGGAAGCTGCGGGGCTCGTCGACATCCACATCCATGGCAGCATTAGCAGAAGCAAAGCTTTTAACATTGACGGGGCAAAAGCTGCGAAGAACCGCCTGCCAAGGCCGAAGCAAGCAGGCGGCAACGCAGCGAGTGCATCTTCATGCGGCTTTTGCTGACGTTCTCCGCATCTGCGCTCAGAGTGCCCTGCTAATTGTGCGCAATGCAACAAGTGCCACAAGAAGGACCATTCGCAGCTGTCTGCCGCGCCAAGAACAAGTTGGCTTCGCTGGAGCTTCGTGCCGTCCGTTTTCCGTCCAAGGCTGGAGCGAAGTTTGCTGACGTGAAGGTCAACGACGTACTGCTGAGCTTCAAGGTTGACAGGGTAGCGGAGGCCATTGTCGTCCCCATTACGTTTTCGGGGATACTAGCTCGCCTGGAGCCCTCAGAAAGGCAGCTGACAGGAGCCGCCTGTCAACCGTTGGACGTGCTAGGAACTTTCATCGCGGCCTTAGAATGGAAAACCAAGCGCATCAAGAAGAAGCTCTACGTGGTATTCGCAAGTTGTTCCCTTGTTGGGATTTCCGGCAATTCAGGCGTTGGGCGTGGTCAAGTTGGTGGATCACCTTCCGGAGTCTTCTACTGAAAGCTGTCCTAGTGAGCTCGACGGGGATTAGTCGCCACAGCTCTTTCAGAGTCTCGGAGAACTTCGGGAGCAGTAGACAATTCGTCTTCAGCTGAACGCGGTGCCGTACTCGCTGCACGTTCAGGGTGGGTCCCCATCCCACTACGCGATGTCGTAAAGTCTCAACTAGAAAAGATAGAGGCCCAAGGCGTAATCCAAAGAGTAACCAAACCGACACCGTGGTGAACAGGCATGGTAGTGGCACCGAAAGCTTCGGGAAGCTACCGCATATGCGTGGACCTGACTCGACTGAACCGGGTGGTGCTGCGTGAACTTCACATCCTTCCGATAGTGGATCAAATGCTTGGACTTCTGGGCGAAGCGCGAGCCTTCTCCAAACTCGACGCCACGTCCAGTTTTCACCAAGTGAAGCTGTCAAGCGAGTCCCAGGAACTGACAACGTTCATTACCCCATTCGGACGGAAACGTCCCAATCACCGTTTTCACTTTTAGCAGTTCTCTGTTTGTTAAACCAAGCTTTCGTACCACACTTCAAAAAATAATGTTGGGTAACACTATTAGTTTTGATAGCATTGCTTCGCCTCGTCGCTTAGATTCACTTCTCTGGAATTTCCACGTATTCACTGATTTACCCGTTTTAATAGTTCCTGTTTCTTGTTGACATAAAACTATTTCAAGTTTCTCACGAGCTGCATTGACTAATTTCTTCCACGGAAAGGGGGAACGAATACGCAATCTACCCGCCGAGCGGTACGTAGACATGCCGCCTTCCTTTTTAACTTTTCCAAATTTCCCCTTTTAAATAGCTGTCGAGATTTCGTATTTAATATAAACAGGGTAACTATGGAGGTTATAAAAAATAGTATTATAAATAATGCACGTGAGATGAAAATAGGAGGTATGCACAACCTGCGATTACTTTGAGGCGCCACCAGAGGTAAGGCTCTTATTTAACGCATGCTAGAGCGGCAGTATACTGTTGGCAGGTTCGAGGATGTTGTCATACATGGTAACTTATCGCAGTTTGTTAGACACTTTTTACTAAATCCAAGGGAGGGAGAAAGTATCTTGCGGACAACTTTATGTGGCAATATAGCCAATGTTAGGAAAGAGCGCCCGCTGCTTTGACCGTACTTCCTCCTTTCTTCGGAGTGCCACAACAATTTGTTTCCGAATAAGGGTTGACGAGTGCTTGTTGGGCTGGTCATTTTTGGCTTCGAAGCAGTTGCGATGAAGGACATCTTTAGCCGAGGCAGAAACGTTTACCTGATTACACCAAGCGGCACAAAAAAGGTTTAATACAATTAACTCTACCGCAGAGTTTCCGATATTCCTTCGAATTCGAGAACTGGCAATTGCTCTCTGCGTTTCCTTCCTATTTATTAGGAAAGAAAGTGGGTTCACTTAAGGAAAGGGGCCATTCCGTTTCAGCAGACTACCTCATATTTTCCTTAGGCTAAAAGCAGACGAAGTGCTACTTCGTTGAGTATTCAAAGGGTAAATCTATGTGGTAGACATTATCATACAATCTGGTCTCAGCACTGCTCAACAAACACGTAACAGAATAGTTTAGTAGTCATTCTGATGTCTAAAGTACTTTGACAAACTACTGATCTGAAATTAAAAATTCTGAGTTCAAGCGCATCAATAACGCGTATGTTTCAGCCGTGCATTACGTACATCGCTTCCTGCTTTGGCAGCAACACGAAATTTGCTCGCAGTTTCATTTCTGAGCCAAACTCTTAGGTGGCCGTTTCCGGGTTTGCCGGCGCCTAAATCTCCTTCGGCGTAATCGGGCTGAATTTAGCGGAACAGTTCACATCACGGCACCTCAACACCAGTGCGATTTCCCGCTAAATCTAGCGGGGAATTAAATCAGCGTTCAGCTCACGCGGCTTCAATATTTCCGCTCAATGTTGTGATTAAACTAAATTTGTTCATGGGTAACGTGAAACCAAGACATGAGACGTCATTTTCCCCACAAAACTTGCTGGGGAAACTTATTTGGAGGAGGAGAAAAGACGAGAGGGTGGTAGCGAAGGAGGAGGGGAGGAGGAAAGGGTACGAAGGTGTAGGAGGATCATACCCTCCGCTCCGTTTCCCCTTCCTCCACCTCAAGAGCTGCGCTCTAATTTCGCGTTACAGAGACGTGTAAACGTCTTTCGTTTTCTTTAGTGGCGCTACCGTTGACTTAGAAAGACAACGAGTTCGAAACTTGTAACCAACAGCTTCTCTGTTTTACCATAAGTTTGAGCAAAGCAAATGCTACAAGCAAAAATCATTTGGTTTCGAATGGCAAATTCAGTTCATGAGCGCGCGTGCAGAGAACGCCCACTGAAAGCCTTGCGCTCGCTCCTGTAACTGCCCTTCAGCTCACACCCAAAGCGAAATGGAATATAAATCGAAGGTGTCATCTGTTTTTAGACAATCGAATTGAGTCCAGGGGCACAATAATATAAAAAAAAAAATATTGACGAGTCAAGAAATAAAACGCGTCAAAAGATACATTGATCAAGATTCTCAACATGTCCAGATTTCCATCTTTAAACAGATACGGCGACTTTAAATATCAAGTATTGAGGAAACCTATGGTTATTTAAAACTGAAACCCACAGTGAATTTGGTTACCCTAAAACAAGCTCGCTATTTGATAAGGGGTCGAGTCAAAGATTAATATATGCTGAATATTTTTTAGACTGAAAAGGAAAATGTTTGTAGTAAAACTGTGTTTCGAGCCCTGGGTCGAGGTTTTGGTACTACGATATACTAACACCCCATTCTTTTCAAACGAGTCCTGAAACATATTTGTAAGGCCCACATTAGCTGCGTTTTAAAGGTGAAAAGAAGTTCAGAGGTTGGAACTCCTGACTCGGTATTTCTTTTTACTTGTTCCACATGACTCAAGATACCGAGCGAACACCGAGAGGTCCAATTAAAAGGTTAAACGAGTTAAGAAATCTAAAATAAGTCAAGGAGTGCAATCGCTAAAAATACCAAAAATATGTCAAATTAAAAAAAAGTTTGAAATTTGTAATATTTTAATTGGCACTCCCTTAGGCGGTATGCGGCATGATTGTTTTTATATAAAGTGCTTTCTTAGATGAATTCAAGCAATGCAGGATGTTCTCTTTCATGTTGTCCTTCCTTCGCAGTTAATGCTGAAGGAGCACAACACTTATAATATTTTTTTCCTTGGAAGCTCTTTGTGGGGTCGTGTTTATCTGAAGACCTCGTTGAGCGCTGTCGCGTTCCGGTGCTATATGTTTCACTACTATTGTTCGCTTGGCAAAGCCACGTTTGCCTCCAGCGTATCTGGAACGATCGTTTTCGGCGTAGACAACGCCGGCATTCAGAGAAAAACACTGCATTTTCCTCATTCAGTTCACCGGTGCTGTGAGAGCTGTTGGCGAACAAAATACACCCTTGCGGCTTCAGCAAGCGTCCAATGCTTGTTACACCGAATGATCTCCCTCAACACGGTGACGCTTGAGACCACTCAACCACAGTCGACAACAGGTTTGTCTGGAGCCGATAATAAATCCTAGCTTGTTGAAATACCTATTTCATAGTTTTTCCCGCATTTCTGCAAACAGACTCTTCCCGAAATGTACAGGACGTTCGGTACACATAGTAGACATCGTCCAGGTGAAACGTTGGCATTCCTCAACGTATTACCGTTAATTCGGTTTGCATAGTCAAAATGCAAGATCAGACTCCGCCATCTTGATTTAGATCAGACTTTTCTGGGAATTCGCTGATACAAAATTGCGTCGATGCACAAATTCAAATCTCACTGGTTCAGGCAACGGGGCCGGCAACCTCAAATTGACACGAAACTGAAAGGCACTGCCCAACACTACCCTCAGCGGAGTCATTGAAAGATAGACGCATGCCACGCGGTCGCTTATTTTGTGGTTGGTGGTGACAGACAATCAAACGCGCGCTCCGCTTATTCTACTACCCAGCTTTCCTGCACACTGTTCAAGTAATCAAAGACGTGAGAAAAGTGGCCAATAACGAAGTATGACGGTATTCTGAGGGCGGAAATAAAACGAAGCATGTAAGGCAGCTACGTTGCAGCCTTTGATTTTATAAGAACGAAGAAGGAAACGTTACATTAAAGGAGCCATTATAAGGGAATGCAAAATATTGATTTGTAAGTGTGCCCACTCACAAAACAAAACGCGCTGATTTAAAGAAACAGGCGTCTGCAATTTGGAGGATCGACTTCGGACTACTGAAACGACTGCACTCCGCCTAAGAAGCGGCATTCCTGTGTGGGCAGGACAATGTTTGTGAGAACTGCTACGCAACGTTGTGGGAGCCGGGGGTGAAAGACGAGGCAGAGGGCACGTGACAGGCGCTCGGCGGAGAAGACACGAGCTGGCGCGAGACAGTGCGAGCTGAGCGAGGCTGGTAGCTGGACAAGGAACGTCGAAGCCGAGCTGCCTGGCCTAGGCCTGGCCTGGCCCATAACGAACCCCGGAGCGGTCCACCAGCGAGGTCTGGAGCAAGACCGGTGGAAACGGCGAGCCTGAGACAGCCAGCCTACGCAGCGCTGGCGTGGGAAAAGCAATCTGCAGGCCTGGACACGGACCCCGACTGTAAGCTCTGATCGACGGGTGACAACAAGGGTCGGCGGGCCCGGACTACCGGCTCTCGACGACGGGCAACCGAGAGGTACAGTAAACCCATTCACTGTCTTCTCGTTGCAGTGTGTAACTCCCTGGGTGACGGGCGGAGCGCATACCGATCGGGCGACGATTATTAGTATAGAGGGACCTCCCCCGTAAAGAACCCCCACATTAAAATGGCGCATCCAACGTGGGGCCCGATCGGTATGCCTCTGCTTCTAGTCGTCCCCAGGGAGTCCCATGGATTCGTTGAGCGGGTTGTTCACTAACGCTAACGATGCCCGTTGAGACAAAGTATTTCGGAATTTCGGTGACTTGTCTCACAGCAGAGCTTAGCTGGTGTCTCCTCGAATCGAGTACTTAAAGGTCTCGAAGGACCAGGTTGCGGACGTGCTTTCTCGGGTACCCCAGAATAGTGGTTGGCTGAAGGTGACGCAACCGGGGGGAACACGAGGAGCGCGGTTAAAATGTAAGAAAGTCGCCTTCGGAGGCAGAGGAGAGGCACGGCAGGTTCGCTGGAAGGCAGGATAGCGACTGGCAGGAGGGAAAACAGCCAGGACTTATTGAATATCTAGGATTTAGGCTTGGAGTGATGCGGTGAGCCAGTAAGCGCTTGTCGAGGCTCGGGGTGCAGATGGGTTTTTGTCAGTGGGTGTCGGAAAGATTGCGGGAATTGCAGTCGACACCGGGAACACTGGCGGACGAGATTGTCAGCGGGTGTTGGGTAAACTGGCGTAAATTGCAGTTGACACCGGGAACGCTGGCAGGCGAGTTAAGGAGCAGTATGATTTGTAACCGCTGGGCCAAGACGGCTAGTTGCTTCGCGTCACTCTAACAATCCATGAAGGGCAGAGGCGATTTATAGGATACTTTCTCGACTTCACTCTGGCCCGTCGTGGCAGTGACAGCAAGACTTTTAATAAGTTATGTCGCGTCACGACCTGGCCGGGGATGAGGCGGTAGCCATTTAGGTGGCTTGTAGTTGTCCAGCTTGCCTTGAGGCGTAAACGGTTTAAGCGGGTTTGCTCGCTGAGCTGCCGCCCCTCCGAGGACCGAGCAGTCCCTAGAGCTCGTAGACACGTGTACGGAACGGGACGCTGACGCTTACATCGAGTACCACATGGTATATGTAGCCGTTTTGGAGCGCGGCTATGAAATATGGCCGTCCCGCCCACAGGGTTTGGATCCCTTCGCTTGTGCAAAAGATGGACTAGGTTTACGCCATCGTTACCTGTTCTGAAGGAAACTCACGCTTTGAGCAACGCAGCTAGTGGTTTTGCCGCATCGCTTGCTCCGAGGTGAGAAGGGCACCCGAGGTATAAAGACGCCAGCGTCGTGTCTTACTTCTAGGCTTACTCGGCGAGATACAAACGAGGAGGCTTGCCCGGTTCACATCGCTGACTTGAAAGGATACTACCGTCGTCGCGATGGGGAAGACGTATAGCATGAGGTTGCGGTAGAACACAAGAAACCCCCTGTTCTTGGCGACCCACGAGCGAGCTCTGGAATGCAGACTTGCTGAGTTGGCCGCATGGTACACGAACCCGTCGGCAAGCTATAAGGCGGTAGAGGCTGTGGCCCCTGCCACATTCTGCGGCAGAGTATTTGTTCGCTGTGTGTTGTCTTTACACTTTGTTCTGCGCAGAATAGCTTCTTGGAAAGACTGCCGTAGACGGCGTAACTCAGGAAGCCCACCGGGAGGGAAAACTGGTGATTCGTTTCCCCAAGTGCTCAGGGTGGCTGACAGTTGTTCGGCCTGACGAACGGTTCAGGCGGGCTGTTCTAAGCCCGCTGTGACCTCTAAGCGGAACGGGACAAGTCCGTCTGCGTCGGCCGGACCAGCTTAGAGCAAGCCCCCTGCTGCATCGCGGTGAGTGGGACAGCGAGCGACAGACAGGTCGGCATTGTCTGCCGGCTTTGCTAGCCTCCACTACCTACGCCACTTTCGGACGCTGCAACGTGGCCACTCCGGCAACAGCAACAGCGGCCGCCCATGAAACCCAGCGGCTCCCTGAGACTCATAAAGTCCCTGGAAGTCCGGGCCTTGAGGGGGGGAGAGTGTGGGAGGCGGGGGTGAAAGACGAGGCAGAGGGCACGTGACAGGCGGTCGGCGGAGAAGACACGGGCTGGCGCGAGACAGTGCGTGCTGAGCGAGGCTGGTAGGTGGACAAGGAACGTCGAAGCCAGGCTGCCTAGCCTGGCCCATAAGGAACCCCGGAGCGGTCCACCAGCGAGGTCTGGAGCAAGACCGGTGGAAACGTGGAGCCCGGGCCATATGACCTGGGCTATGGCGATCCCGGGGTGGTTCCGCAGCGAGACTCGGGCAGCGATAGCCCGAGACAGCCAGCCTACGCAGCGCTGGCGTGGGAAAAGCAATCTGCAGGCCTGGACACGGACCCCGACTGTGAGCTCTGATCGACGGGTGACAACAAGGGTCGGCGGGCCCGGACTACCGGCTCTCGACGAACGGCAACCGAGAGGTACAGTGAATTCATTCACTGTCTTCTCGTTGCAGTGTGTAACTCCCTGGGTGACGGGCGGAGCGCATACCGATCGGGCGACGATTATTAGTATAGAGGGACCTCCCCCATAAGGAAGCCCACAACGTTCAGTCGTGATCTTTATTTCTCCATACAGCGAGACAAAATCACTCCTTCACCAAACTGTGTTCAATTTTCACACGAGGAATTAACTGCCGAAGATGTGAAAGAGATCATTGCAACAAATATCATAGTAACACCTTTAAAACTATAATCCACTTTAAAAAAATTACGACAAATATGTCACAAAATCGAGAACATGAAGCGAGATACTATTCAAACAAGACTGGCCGCAAGCTGTGATACTTTTATGAGAGAACTTCCGCTGATGAACAGCCGGATTTCAAGTTCAACGGAGTTCAACGTGCATTCACTATGCTGCTAATTTAAGAACCACTTACGTGGCCCGCTCGTATATCAAGAAAAGGTGAATACGTTTCACCTTGTTGCCTCCCTGACTACCAAAATGCAAATCTCCTAAATTATTGCACAAGTAACAATGCGCATTCTTGATAAGTGAATAAGCCTGAACACAAAATAACATATATGAAGTTGTTGACAACCACGAAAGTCGCTCTCTAGACTGCAAGGATATGGAGCTTGGCCTAAAATACTAAATGTCGGACGCTTAAGTTTGCGAAAGAGAAAGCCCATAACAAAAATGTGTTGTGCAAGTGTATTTCTATGGAAAGAAAACATTCATATCAAAAGGCTTATTAACATCCTTATTTTAAAAGATGTTGAAAAAAAGCCTTCGAATCATCCACACCCCAAGATTGGACTATCAAAATTCAACTCGCTTGGACCCAAATCGGTAATAAAAACCCAGTGTACACGGTAGACATGTATTTATCGTGCGAATTTCGGTCTTTATTTGACAGCAATGCCCAACGTTTGCGGAGACAAATTAAGTTTTTGATGGCATTATTAGACTTCGCCTGTGTGCCAACCGAACTGATAGGTGCGTTATTAGGACTTGCAAGGTGTGGTCCAAAAGGATATGGTTTAACCTAGACATCCTTGTCAGTTAAAAACGGCGACATATCTGAACTAGGTATGAGATAATAGGACGAACTAATAAACAAATGCGCAGTAATGCATTTTGTCATGAGGTCAAAAAGTACGTAACGAAGCTCCTCCCCCAATCACTGATCTGACATGCTCGGCAGCTTGCTCTAAGGTCAGACAAGTCGCATCTCAGGGTTAATAACATCGAATTCCAATTTAACTTTGGGTAAAACTGGCGCGTCATTTTTCCACAAGAGGTAGAAGGCATTTATATGAAAAAAAAAACAAAAAACAAATAGCGTCTATCTTTATCTGCGTCACTGCAAAGGAACGCCCAATCTAAAGCCTTGGAGTCGTTAATGGCGACATCGTGCACGATGCAGCCCACGCACCGTTCGTTCTAGGAGAAGTTCAAGAAAGGCAGGAAGAGAGCATTACAATATCCACACAACTTGTACCCATCTCCGACTGAGCGGCTATTTATTTTAAAAATACATTCCAACTGTGCGAGATGGTGAAGGGACAAGGGATCACCAAATGGTTTCTTTCAGATTCGAGGCACGGAAAGAGTGCGTCTTCTGGCATGGAATGATTATTCAAGCACCAAGCCTCCGTGCAGAACCTCAGCCATAGTAAAACATCTTAAATGTATGAAAAAGTTCTTTGTCCAATAAATGGATATCATCAAATAATATTATATATTATGACACAAGAGCCTTAGAATAAATTATAAGATTAATAAAATATTTGATAAGCATGTAGAGGAAACTGATGAAACGTTTTTTATAACTTCTTACAGAGTCATATTGTTCAGATGTGTTCTTTCAAGGTTATTGTGTCATCTTACCTAATGTTATTTGATATTGGGCCAAGAACGTTGTTACACCTTTTCCAATATTTACTAGGGGTATTGTCAGAACTGGAAACAAATTGCAGCGCAAATGGTACTGTTTTTGTTGTGACCTCGTAAGTGCCTGGAATGGTGCTCCTTAAAAGTAAAGCAGCATGCCTCGCCCAATATCCCGAGGCAAATAAAATGGAATAAAAAAGTGCGACTCCCGTAAAAAGAACAAAACGTGTCAAAATAAAAACAGGTGTTTCGCGGTTGTGATAAAAAAAAAATCATTGCGAATGTTCGATCATAATAACCTCGCCCTGGAACAAGTGCTTTGTTTTATCTCCTAAAGCCTACCATGAGCTTATATCAATTGAGATGCAGTGTAATTTTATGCATTCCAACGTTTTTTTTCCGATATGTGCTAGTGCAGAAATCGAACGAGCATCGCTAGTATAGCTGAAAATACGGCCGCCTGAAGGAAGCACAATTCCACACCAAAAACGCTGGGTATCAGAATATAATTTATATTGCTTCTTAATGGTCTGACATAAATGTTTGTAAAACTTTTGTCACTGTTGTTAAAGTAACTGTAACTGTAAGGGATTACTTTTTAAAAGTAACTTACCCAAAACTGCTAAGAGCTACGCTCTAAGAGAATAATCTAAACGTTGTGAGTCTCCACAATGGCACTCGTGAAAGCTGCAAAAATCGCAAGACCTACCTTCCGCCCTTCTCTAGCTTAAAACTAAAAAGAAGACAAGTTCCGTAGTTTATTGGTTGAAGTCACATATTTTCAGCTAACATTTTTTTTTCGTTTTTTAACATTTGAGGACCCATTCCTTTGTGTGTGCGCACGATTTGAGATGAAAGTACCCGACGATGGTAATCGGCGGTGGACGGCACCCCTCTCTCCAGCCGTAATAATGGATTAGCCCTCGGTCTCTGGAACGCCAGATATTTTTTTTTTCTGAAGATCTAGGACTGTGTGTTTGTGGGGGGGTGGGGGGGTGGGGGGGGGGGAGCGGCTAGGGGGGATATGAGCGATGGCAGCGGATGGTTGGCGTGCAAGCACTACGGTGACTCGTTAAGGAGTTAAGATGCGACCACATAAGGCAGGCGTACGCACAGCAGCAACCTCCGGCTTCGTTTGAGTCTGGTGCACTGCCCATCCGCGTTTCCGCTGTATCGAGTGCTTGCTGGATATATTCCTTGACTACACCCGCAAAGAAAGCTACTTAGGGCTGGGTTGTTGGAGAGAGCCTTGGTAGCTCATCAAGAACAGCTGCTTGGATGGTGCCCAGTTGGGTGCAAACGCTGGTACAGCTTAGTTAGGCGTAGCTCGTCGTCAGCCAGGACTTGAGGGCGATGGCTCTGTCTTTGCTCCTCAAGCTTTTTTTTTTCTGTGAATGTGGCCTCCGCGACAAAATCGGCGACGGTCATAGGTTATGTGCGAACCAGTCCCACGAAATGTTGTACCTTCACAACCCTCACTAGTAATCTCACTTTCTATTCTTCAGCCATGTGATGGTCGGCACATCGAAACATCGCTGCATTTCTTCGACAAAGAGCGTTATCGCCTCGCTAGGATGATGCCCATTAGTGTTGAAAAGCAGTTCAGCTCGTTCTTTTTACAAAGCAGCAAAAAGGTATTCAGGAATATTTTTTTTAACATAACATATGAGGCTAAGTTACTCTCATGCGTTTCATACCTCATCCTCCCCACATGTTCATAGGAGAATAAAACGTCCTGAATTGGTCTTAATCAGTCTACTGCATGAACGTAGCATCCCGCTCAAATTAGTCAAGACAATATCCCTAGTCCTTGTATAAAGAGTCACGAAAGTTCGGTGGCTCTTGTGGCCGGACGACGGCGGCGGTTGTCTCGGAGCCGCTCATTGCGGTCTCCAAGGTGTCGCATTATTTACTGGTCTTGTCGGGAAGGTAGCCAAACTCAGGTACGAGTTCTTTTCCGGTCGAGTGGATGGAGTTCCAAGCTTCCGTCGTGGCTTCATGGGGGCGTCCTGGACGTCGGCATCGTCACCCCGAATCTCCACCAGATGTCACGCGTAGGTAACGGCAAGTGCGACGAGGCAACTCAGAAAAAAACAACTGTTTATCGGGCAAAATTGTTCCCACAAAGAAAAATTACTTTAAACCAAGAGGGTTGACAACCGCAGTCTGCGGTTGGCGAGTCGAATGCCGCTTTGTGCGGCCTGGTTTTAATGAGCAGAATTACGATACATTCGAGAATGATAGGGTATCAACGGAACATTTTAAAACATTCTACTTTACTTACGACGAAGGGCGCGTTAATAAGTGATAATAGGCGCGCTAGCTCTGTGTAGCATAGAACAATGATGAGAGGCGATAATTAAAAAGGAAGATGGCAGTCATGCTGAGATCAAGCGAAACAAAAAAAGCACTTGGCGATATGCCTAAAGCGAAAAAATATTAAGAAACTTGACTAATGTTTCAGCCCCACAGCAAGTCATTCCATTACTAAATGTGTACTAGAACTAAGGCTCCAATCCACGCTCTGAAGGGGGTTAAACAGCGAAGTTGTTTCACCACCTTCACTATACACCCATTTTATGGCAAGCGCCACGAGGTGGTGCTCCAGCCTTTGACGCCCAGAGAACTTTTGGTTTATAAAAATAATCAACAAAGGACACCTTAACACCGCTCCTTAAAATCACAATGAACCTTTTAACAAGTAATTCTCCAGGTAAACACACACAAAAAAAAAAACAAAAAAAAAGAAGGAGTGTGAGATCTGCTAAAGTGTTTCTAGTATTCGTCTAAAGTAACTTTGCTCCTCCAAGATGTAATATTTTACAACTGAAGGCAATCGTAAAAACGCCAACTTTGCTGTCCGTGTAGCCTTAATGCTTTCTATCACGGGTGACATGAAAATGCTCAAAAGGCTTCCAAAGATTGTGCGACCGGAAGTGGTTTAGGACGCAAGCGGCAGTTCATATTTGCAAACAGAAAAAAGTTTCTATACCAAATGATTAACGGAAGAAAAGTAAATACATTCTATCAAATTTTTCCTATATACACAAGACTTCGAACGCTGCCGTTGCCGCGCAAGCTTATGCAACTACACTATTTCCTGCGAAACGCATGCGGGGAGCGCTACGTTCTTTGCATTGTTAGCGGGACTAGTGATGTCACTACACACTTCGCACCCTGACGTTGATGCGGCAGCCTATTCAACCTTAAACTTTCCTGCGAAACTCCTGCGGGCAGCGCTACGTGCTTATCACCTATCACGTGGTGTTGACACTTGTTTTGTAGTATTCTTATTGAAACAAGTGTCAAAATCACATGATTAGAGATAAGGTGCTCGAGAGCGCTGATAACAAGCGTAGGATGATTTTTTGTCGACTATTTTTGTCAACTACGGTTCTGACGACGGACACAAAAACCCAATTAACTAGTCATATACACCTTCCATGTAATAAACAAAAAAATTGGCTATTACCCCTATTGAAAATATTTCTAAAGGGCCCGTGAGCCTTGAAGGATTATGGGACCTCACAGGCCTTCAAAACCCTTCAAAAATACCCTTCAGAAAAACCCTTCAGGGATACCCCATAGAAAAACCCTTTAGCCTTACAGCCCTTCAACCCGTACGACCCTTTAGCCCATCAACCCTCTAGACGCCCAAATGACTGTGAACCATAGAAAAAAATGCAGTTCAAAACATTATTGAAAATTTATTGCAGACATTTAGTTTTACATGCATATTATAACTCAAAAAGTCGATAAAGAGCAACGCTTGCTCAAACCCGGCGCAAGGAGCTGTAGACGAGAGATCACATCAAACAGGGACAACTGACTTCTTGATCACAAAGAAAAAGATCTTTCAAAGTACTCACAATGCCCCTGGGTATATTCCTGATGTACCGTAGTTCAGCTAATAAAACCGAGCAGGTGCACCCCACGGACACATACACAGTCTCAGTAAGCATGTTTAGCGAAAACCACGACCTCGCAAGCAGCACCCGCCGCCGTCGAGAAATCCCGAGCACAGTCACGGTTTCGTCCATGATGACGTCGCGCCGGCGTCTTCGGCGTATATTTCGCTTGCTGGATGCTTCTGAAGTCGAACGGACGAAGAGGCGCAAGGAACAAGTCCGAACAGCGGCCGTCATCCACCGTCTCAGGAGTCAGGACCCACAGTGGCATAATCCCGGTGCGCAGGCACAACATGCGGTGGGACGCTGACCCCGACTGCCAGGCTTTGCACCGAGTAAGTCGACACCGGCCACCATCTCCTTGAATGCGCCGAACACGATGGCGCTCGAGCGGTGCTGAAGGCGGCCAACGCCGAACTGGGGATCACCTGCGGAACCAAGGAAGAAACTGCACTGATCAAAACAGACCAGGGGGCGAGCCCTCAAAGCCATGCATGCTCACCTTCCTGGAGGAAATTGGTCCGCTCCGATAATCCGCGGCGGCTCTTGGGCTAACCGGAACCGCCCACGAGCAGAAAGAAAATGGCTACACTGGCGGCTGGCCTCTTCCGCTTGCACACACCACCCTCTCCCGCCGACCGCTGGCCTGGCTGCCCCGCACTCTCTCCCCATCGCCGGGTGGAGAGAAACGCAGTGTGGATTCTTTCTTGGGGACCGTCCGCCGTCGAGGAGCCGGTTCGCCGAACGAGCCGCTCCCGCGTGCATCCCTGCTCCTGGAAAACGCGCACTGCTCTCGGCTGTTTTTTTTCTTTTTTCTTTTCTTTTTTTTTATTTATGGTTGCACGGATTTCGCCTCGAGCGGGCAAGATTGCGTTCGCCTCAAAACGCCGCTCGGTCAATACCACTGGGCCCGCGGCTCGTCAATTCTCCACATGGGGCGGTCGCCCTCGGTGGCCTCCTTGGCGACCGAACACCCGGGCAGTGACAGACGGGTCCAGGAGCCCATTCGTATTTGATAGAAGAGCAGTAATAAAATCTGACCGTACATACATACGATCGAGATTTTCCAAATACTTTTTTTTTTTTCCCGTAGCGTACAATGAGCAACTATGTTCTAATTCTGAGAAATGTGTTTTCTCCACCTAAGCCTCTGCCCACAGACATCTGAAGAAGCCTGAAGGTTTTTCCGACCCCATTAGAAAAGTTCTTGACAGGCTTTCAGACGTTTCAAGGCACTGTAAAAGGGACTTCAGACATGTCAGGAGAGCTTCTGACGGGGCCAACGAACCCACCAGGAAATATCGGTGCACCTTTCAAACATCTCAGAAATTCCTGAAGTCCCTTTCACACCCTTTAAAAAAATCCTGAAGTCCCATCAGAGCGATTTTCAATAGGGACTGAAAAGAGAAATTTTCCTTCTGTAATTACCTCACCTTATAATTACTAAAGCAACGCATCATAATATTTGATATTTTCATCGCAGTAATATGATTTCTGCCGCCTACATAAATTACCATCTTAGTCTTAAAAAGGATACACGTCAAACATTATCAACTGGTAATTTTAGTTTAACCTTGCTGCAAAATATGGGATTATAAAACAATTGTTATTGCTTCTATATTTAAGGAGAGTTTACACACAGACAAAGCTTATATTTTCTGCATGCATCACTAACACTGCAATCGTATAAATTACAAATGAAATACTTTGTGGTGACTGTACCTCTCTATAAAAAAGTGCCGGTCATGTGTATTGATATAAAAAATAGGTGGACATTTCAAATATATATGAGTTGTCTAGAACTTGACAAACCCCTTTAACACATATAGAAAACCCTCATAAGGCTCGAGGTACACTTAAGCATTTGTCATGTGTTGTGAATGCGAAAGCACGCGCGCCGCTCTTCGCTCCCTTTAATCTGCGGCGTACAACGCGCTGACTTGGGCGTGGAACGGTGAAGCCGCTGCCTCGCGGACACGCAGCGCCATCGGGTGAACGCTCGTCCAAACTGTTGTGTGCATTGCGGCGCGAGGAAGAAACAGGCAGCAACGCAGTTCCCAGCAGGATGAACCCCTTGGTTTATTCCATAAGCCGTATATATTGCCACGCGCGCCGTACAACCAATAAGAGGCGAACGAACGCGGTGATCAGTGATAACACAACAGTGTGATAACACAGTCAGGATGACACCGCACAAACTGTCGCGCAGCGGCCGATGGGTGCCTCGTCGACGCCCGCCAGCCAATGAATCCGAAGTGTAAAAGGTGCCCTTGTCAAGCTTTGCGCGTGGTTTCATTAAGGTGCCGTTTTGCATGGTTTCAAAGCTTATGACGACGGCTCGCTGTATGGCACAGCTAATGATTTGGCATTAAAAATTTTATGTGTGCATGTGAGTCCTAATAGGCAGCTAAATAGACACAACCGATTTTTCGAACCTCCTACAAGTTCATCTTAGCGACGCTAGATCGTACTGAAGTGCAAACTAGCTACCCTATTGAAAATAATTCTAAAGGGCCCATCAGCTTTGAAGGATTATGGGACCTCACAGGCCTTAAAACCCTTCAAAAATACCCTTCAGGCATCCCCCTCAGGAAAAACCCTCCAGCCCCACAGCCCTTCAAGCCTGAGCTCATCAACCCTTTAGACGCCCAAATGACTGTGAACCATAGACAAAATTCAGTTCAAAACGTTATTGAAAATTTATGGCGGACATTGAGTTTTACATGCGTATTAAAATTCAAAAAGGCGATAAAAACCAACGCTTGTTCAATCCCGGGCGCAAGCAGCTGTCGACGAAAGAGATCATATCAAATAGGAACAACTAACTTCCTTATCACAACGAAACATTTTTTCAAAGTACTCACAATGCCGTTGGGGAAATTCCTGATGTACGGTAGTTCAGCTAATAAAACGGAGCAGGTGGAGCTCACGTACACATACACAGTCTCGGTAAGCACGTTTAGCGAAAAGAACGAACTCGGAAGCAGATCCCGTCACCGTTGAGAAATTCCGAGCACAGTCACTGTTTCGTCCATGATGTCGTCGGGGCGGCGTGTTCGGCGTATTTTTCACTCGCTGGATGCTTCTGAGGCCGGTCGGACGAAGAGGCGCAAGGAACAAGGCGGGGAAAGCGGCCGTCACCCACCGTCCCAGGCCCCACAGTGCTATGATCCCGGTGTGCAGGCACTACACACGGTGGGACGCTGATCCCGTCTGCCAGGCTTGCTGCGAGTAGGCCGACACCGGCCACCATCTCCTTGAATGCGCTGAACACGATGGCGCTCGAGCGGTGCTGAAGGTGGCCAACGCCGAACTGGGGTTCACCTGCGGAACCGAGCAAGAAACGGCACGGATTAAAACAGACCAAGGGGCGATCCCTCAAAGCAGTGCTTACCTTTCTGGATGGAGGAAACCGGTCCGTTCCAGATCTCCATGGCGGTGAGAAACAAACCGCCCACGAGCGGAAGGAAAATGGCTATAGCGGCCTCCTGACTTATTCGGCTTCCTCACACCACACTCTCCCGCCGACCATTGGAGAAGCGTACTGTCCGGAACTGGCGGTATTGCACCCTCTCCCCATTGCCGGGCAGAGAAGCGCAGTGCGTGTGTGTGGGCATTGTAAAAGGGGAAGGGGATTTGAGTCGCCTGCTCGTGTTTTTGGCGACGACGAAAAAGAGAGGACTTCCGACTCTGGTAAAAAGCGAAATGGTTTTGTTTATTTTTTCTTTCCTTTTTGGGGACCGTCCCCTGCGGGGAAACAGGTTCCCGGCACGAGCCTCTGCCGCTTTGCCCTCGGAACCTCTCCAGCGTCACTGAATTTGGGCAACGCGTTGCTCTCGGCTTGCCCTTTTTTATTATTAGTACAACAAGTAAAGCTTGTTCGCCTCAAAACGCCGCTCGGCCAACAACACTCGGCCCGCGCCTTGTCATTTCTCCACATGGGGCGATCGAACCCGTAGCCCCCTTGGCGACCGAACACCCGGCCAGTGACAGACGGGTCGAGGAGCCCAGTTGTGCTTAATAAAAGAGCAGTAATAAAAAAACTTACCCTACGCACATACGATCGGCATTCTCAAAATAATTATTTGTTTTCCCTTTGTGAACAATACGTAGCTATATTTTAATTCTTTGACATGTATTTTCTCCACCTAGGCCGTGTCCCCACAGACATCTCAAGAAGCCTGAAGGTTTTCCCGACCCCATTAGAAAAGTTCTTGAAAGGCTTTCAGACATTTCAAGGCATTGTAAAGGGGACTTCAGACATTTCAGGAGAGCCTCTGACGGGGCCAACGAACCCACCAGGAAATATCGGTGCCCCTTTCAAACATCACAAGAATTCCTGAAGTCCCCTTCACACCCTTTAAAGAATTCCTGAAGTCCCCTCAGAGCGATTTTCAATAAGGTAGTTGCAAGCGATCTATATTATATTGAACATAATAAATTGCAATGCAGATTTAAGTGCTATTCGTTTCTCTTCACAACGCAAACAAAAAAAAGAATATTTCACTAAACAAGGAATTTGAATCATTGCTACATTGTTAAGTTCGCTTTTTTCCTTCAACTTTGGATATCTTTCTATCTTTGTGGCACGGTAATCGGTTATCGGGTAGCGGCGCGCCGGAGCTCAGGACGCGTATGGGGAAATCTCGCTCTGCAAAACCCAGGGATCTTGGGTTCAATCCCCATCGGTTTCCGCATCAACCGAATGCGTAGTTTTACAGCGTGCGGTCGCATATTACTGTACGTCGTGCGCGCTAACGCCAGGCACAAGGTTGCATTGCACTGGTTGGATTTGTCGTAAACAGTTAAGATACGAGACACCCATTGAGCCTGACTATCTTACAGCTGCTTAAGCCCGCACACAACACAATAATTTATTTTGCTTATTTCGTATTTAATGATATATAAAATCCAAATGATTTCACGTGTACACTGCTCTTGCAAAAAAAAAAATCACATTATTTCTGTTTTCTAAGCGATGTGAAATCTACGGCTCAGATTATTTATCGGCGATATCATTTTAATTCTGTAGATCATTTTAGACCCTTGTAATCGATAAACCATCTGCGCACCCCAACGACAACATTTGGAAGTAAGTTCAAATTCCGATAACTTTAATACCTGAAGATAAAACAAAAAATATGACAAGCAACTTTTCGATACGAGGAATTTGCAAAAGAAATACTTAATCCGACGTTTCACAGTCAGCCTTGCCTCTCTTTAAATTATCTTTTTTTTTTTTTAGAGTCTGTAGAGGTCCTAATATATTTACATAAGTTGTCGTAAAAAAGCTAGTCCCAGTGGACGAAGAGCCAAATGCGACTACATAAGAAATGCACTGTCCTTAAAACCTCCAAACAAATATTCCCCCGAATTTTGGCTCTTCATTTCAAACAACATATATGCAGGTTTTCTTTATGTTTTTCCAAATAGAACATATCGATTAAAGTATCCGTGAATTGTCGGCTAATGCGACCACTTAAGGTGCGTTATACCGAAAGGAAAATACAATGTACTGGAATAAATCTCTGTTTGAGTAGAATAATTACGGAGATATTGATATTCTAATTTTTCAATTGTTGATAATGAATATACAGTGGCGAATATGAATATGCTGAGCGGCATCTAACATTCTTAAATCAGTCACTTTTATAAAGAATAGAAAAATGTTGTAAATTCACGAGTGGGCACAATTCCCTCTCTCGCAAAGAGCGGAATGCAGGTGGCGAAAACAAAACAGGATGGTAAGTATATATTTTGTGTTTTAGAGCGTGCAAATACGCACATCGATGTTTAAGGGTTGCAGAATCAACATGTTTTCAGCTAAAGTTTATTTATTTATGCAGAAAAAACAACGTGTACTTTGATATGTTTTGAGAAGAGATGTTTTCAAGGTGAAACGTGTCTGCTTCAGTCCTGACATTTAAATTTGCTTTAAATATTTTTAGATTGGATATATTCCGTTGAAAATGATGTCAGAGTGCAGTGGCGAAAAACTTTTTACCGAAGAATTGTCATACAATGAATATTGCGAACAAGGTTATGGGGTAAGTACTGTTGTATACATTTTCAGCCAGTCCTCTATGCTTTAAATTTAGGTTGCTGAAATACGTCAGGATAAAACCCAATTAATTGTATACTGCACCTGGCAGCTGTATTTTCTTCGCGCACGTTTGTGGCAGAATTTTCATATGACTGTCTGCTACTGCGCACTTTTCATCAAGTATTATCTACATTCAGAGCCAAAATTATTTGCCAATATTATTGCCAGAATAAGTTAAACCATGCTGAAAAGTATCCGCCCGCGAGAAGTAATTTTTTTTTTAAATTTCCCAGCGGCGCAATTAAGTTTTAACACCATTGCTTACCGTAAATTTGCGGTCTTACAATCACTGAAACCATAATAAAAACGCAGAAATTTTCTAGTCTCGAGCATCTTATTATTGTCCCGCAGGCGGTAAGTTTGCAGTGTTCGTTGATAACGACGCCAAAAAATTAATCGCGGTGCTAGCAGTTTGAACAAGATAAGCACCGCCCAGAGTTCTTTTAGCTGCCACTGAGTCTAGTTGTTCGCCTAAAACTCGGACAGTGACTGTTCTGCGACGGCCAAAGATACCTTAAAAAACTTAGGGCGTGGCAAGTCTTGAGGATCTCAATATCTATCGTTCCCGATGATTTCTGAGGATATTGCTGATCAAGACCCAAAAGAACGAATCGAGGTTCAAGTAGCGTGAACATAGCAGCGACGCCCTTCATTGCCGTGCAATTTCCCCCCAACTCTATCGGCCTCCCTTTCCCTCTTTCCCCTCCATCTCTGATACCTCCCTTTCTTCCCGTTCCCCTTCCTACCTACCTTTCACTTCGTCTGCCACTCCCCGGTCAAGAGACAGCCATTCATTTTCTTCAAGATTATAAATTGACAGCAACCATTATATTCAATATACCTATATTGCATAAACTGCTGTATTTTGGAGCGTTAGATAAAACTTTTTGGTAGACAATAGAGAGTAGGTTACGAATTGTACAATCAAAAACTTATAAAAAGTACTCCTAAGTCTTCCCTATATGATTAATATAAAAAAAAATTGGGTTGTGTGTGTGTTTATCCAGCCTAGAACTTGGTCTGCCTCACGGGGGCGACGAGTCTCCCAGCTGTAGATGAGAAATTTAGCCAGTACGGTACAGCCGCTAGCCTGGGGTGTTTAACGTGCATCACGCAGTAGTGATACACGACCGCACGCCGGTACGATGCTCATCCAGATCGAAACGGGCAGGGGTGGGGCTCGAACCCAGGATCCCTGGGTTCTGCAGCGCGAGCTTTCGCTCCACGTGCTCCGAGCTGGTGTGCGCTAGACCACTCGGCCACCGATCCCCCTGATTAATATCAGCCAGAAGTCAAACACTGCGCATGACGTCAACGATACTTTATTGTCCAAGCAGAAAACAGGGTGATGCTCGACGAGAGACGATGTAAAGCAGACGGGTACGTCTTGGCGTCGCGCTCGTTTGAGATGCTGCAAGACGCAATGGCGGGTGTGATGGCGTTTGCGAGGGGACGTTATGTGGTTGCACTACTGATCACGTAAAGGGGGGGGGGGGGGGGGCGGGGGGGAGGATTGGGAGGGTGCAAGCCATGTCTTCTACATGTTGTTGCAATATTACGTGGAAGCGTGTCGTTGTTTATTTGCGCACCAGTTCGTTACCTCGGCATAATGTCCTTGGTGTATGGTCAGACTTCGCCCGGTTGAGTTCAGTGTTTTAGCAGATCTGTTAGATACCCCCGATTGCGATACGAGACAACAACACGATACATGATCAAAGGCCTAGGCGTAGTACTGGGTATTGTTGCCGCGTTTATTGGAACAGTATTCTAAAACTCATCTGAAGTGAAAGCACCCTAAATGAATACGCCTCTACTAGACATCAGAATGACTGGAACTTGCAGCGAATTTTCTGCGTCCACTCAAGGTACTTAGCACCCCCCCCCCCCCCCATATCTGAAAATTCATCTTGAAACCTGTTGGAATTTCGCCAACCGTCTAATTTAGTTTCGGTTCTCATCGTGACTGCTGTGAATAGCGCAGTCGAAGCATGACTAAAGACAGCTGTAATTCATAATTTAAATATTTGCTTTTATTTTATTGGTTTGCTTACCGTGACAATTATTTCGTCATCTTATCTTCGCCGAGCCTAATAAATAAATGTTGAATGCTGCTTTACTCTATCTCCCTTGTTGCACGGGCGCTCTCAACTGTCTCTAAGCTTGGTAGTAAATGCGCCTAAAAACACGTACAAAGAAAGAACCACACATGGGGGAGGCGTAACTTGCAACTGAACTTTACTGAATGAAACATAAAAAGAAGAATAAAACCGCACATGCGCAAAGAAGATGGACATTCATTAAACACCTAGAAAGCCTGCCGTCACTGTTAAATTACCGATAAAAGCATGCTCCATATGCTGCTTCCATAAAATCCTGCTGCTTTAAAACAGAGATCCTATAGAGATTAACGAAGATAATAGGGTCTCTGGAGTGCTTCAGGTTTTTAAGAGTTGTGCGGAAGGCTTAAGTTCTACGCAGAAAAGCGCGAGTGCCGGGCGCTTGCAATTGTTGGACTTGACCTTTTCTTTGAGGGCAACCATGTGCGTTGGGCATATGAGGCCCGATAAAAGAAAGAGCTGATCCCATACGACTTGGCTCATTCAAAGCTCGTAAAGAGAATTACCTCTTGTTGTCTGGCTTCCTCCTTCAAAAAAATCTCGCGCTCACAACATGAGTTTTAGCTTTCAGTTGCAGCTAAAGAGATTCCAGGATGTGGGGTTCCCTGTCAGGGTAATATGTGATGTTGCCGAAGGGTGCATAAAAAAGCTGAAGGCGCTTGTTGGGGGAGAGTTGGCTGAGAGGGCAAGGCCTGAAGTTTGATCTGTTGTCCTGCCTAATGTACTTACGGTTTCTCACAACGTAAAAAGGTGGCGTATAAGTTTCGGATTCCTGCGGTTTCTTTTCTGCCCCAAACAAGTTTTCGAAGTTTTGTCAATAAATGACTAATGTAGGTGTGCCGGGTGATGAGGAGGGGGTGTGCGGCAAGCGTCATGCCACCAAGTTTCGGCAATGTGCCTTAGGGGTCACTTACAAGGTCCTCCTGTTTTACGGTAGGGTTAGGTTGGCCAGATGGTGAGGTGCATTACTGATAGAATCAGAGAACACTCTGTCGCCACCAGGCGATCTCCGACTGGCCACTTGGCTGTACATTGTGAGAGGTGTGAGTGCCAGGCCGTGCTTAATAGTACTAACCCAAGCAACACATAGTTGGCCAATCATTGGCCAGTGGCTGGCAATGGTCTTTTGGCCAGTGGCCAGACAGTGGCCAGCCATTGGCCGATGACTGGCTTTCTCTTGCCATTGGCAAATAGCCACTGACCATCAGCCAACGGCCAAGCGTTGGCCGGTGAACGGCCAATCTTCGCCATTGGCCGAAAAACCATTCTCAGCCATTGGTCAATGCTTGGCCAGAATTCGTGCTGCTTGGGAAGGTTATAGGAAAATGTGCAACAAAACTGGAACGCGAGATACATGAGGCATGTATGATAAGGACCCATGGCACGAATGCGTGTATCAGTGATCCATCTTTGTCCTTATCCGATTGGAAGCAGGCTTTCATCAGTCACTCAACATTGACTGCAGGCTTTCCAGGAGGTTAACCAAAGAAGCTTTTGACTGTTCCGTCGGAGAGCAAGGTTTTTTGTTTGTTTTTTCTCCTCTAAATTTTGAGAGCATCAAGTGACAAAAGTCGAACGTTACTGCCCAGGGGACACAGTGGCAACAGTAAGTTGTATAGAAGATGGCTCGACAACAAATTAAGCCTATTATTTTGTCAAATCGCCGTGTTTGCCTAACTATGGTGCGCTCGTGCAGGAGGTCAATACGCGTCCTGACACGGCGCGTGTGACAGCGGAAAAATAAAAAAGTGTCAACATTTTGAAGGCCTTTCGCCTCCGCCGTACTCATGGTTGCTCGCACCTTGATATTTTACTTATTTACTTTCCTCAGAGCAGTTCTCAGAGGAGTGTTATTTCGTACGGTGGGTGTGCTGAAATCGGCGGCGCATTCCCTTCTTCGCAGTCATCACCACGTTCCTTTTGTTCTACGTCATTCACGTGTTGGTACAGCGTGAACGCACATATGCTGAACAAATTTTAGTAATTTTTAGAGCACAGCTATTAGGCGCCCGTTTTCGGCTTGAGCGGCGTCGCCGTCGCCGTCGGCGTCAGCGTAAGAATACGTTGCATGCAACGCGAGTGAAAAGCTTGCATGCAACGCGTTACACGCAAGCGGCGTTACCGTGCGTTGCATGGGCGTTGCATGCAATCCGCAAGCTGCATGCGACCCTCACGTCGAATGCAACCCGCGTGCGTTGCATGCTACGGCGTAACCGCGCGTTCCATTATGGGTAGTTTCCCATAATGACGTCACGAGGGTTACGAGGGTTACTCCCACGAGTGTTACAAGGGTTTCCCTCGCGAGGTCAGGAGGGTTACCTTCACGAGGGTTGTGTGGGTTAGTTACCCTCAAAAGGGATGACCTCACGAGGTTCACCAGGGTTACTCTCACGAGATTCACGAGGGTTATCCTCATGATGGTGGCGACGGTTATGAGAGTTTCCCCACGTAACCCTCCCTGAGGTCACGTGACCTCTGGGAGTCAACAATCCCTCAGTACCTTTCCATCCTCCTCCTCAAGAGCTGCGCTCCAATCCGGCGCTACAGAGATGTGTAAACGGCTTTCATTTTTTCTCTGGCTTTTGAAAACAGCAAAGCAGCAAGAAGATAGTAAGAGAAAACTGTATTTTCACAGCGTCATGTTTGTGGTGCTAAGCGCCGTGTGTGCAGTATGTATGATTAGTGTGGAATTTGAAATGCCATGATCATTTATTCCAGGTTACGCAGCTTAAACAATGCGTCTCAAGATATTTTTCGGCTGCTAATTTGGTGAGAGCTTAAGGTCCATATAACCCTACCATAGACAAGAACGGCACTGTAGCTCTCCCTCTTCCTCATACAGATTATAGATATATTAATTATTTTATGTGTTTATTAGTAAATAATAATTGGCCTTACCGGCCTGAATAAGTAAACTACGCATCACAGGAACCCAAAACTCTCCCAGAACATTGTGCTACCAGTTGGGATATAATGATTAAGGTTGGGAGGATGACGTTACCTAAATCAACAGCTAAAAATACCTTTTTATTCAGTCAACGTCTACCTTATCCGTATAACTTCATAACGAGAAAGGACACTTGGAAACGTGTGGCAATATTACCAGGAAAAGAAAACGTGGTATAAAGAGATAAAATATTCTTTTATTCTTGGTGAGATGTTATGTTTACTGCAATAAGTCCTAAGCGCGCCCACAGTGTCATTGCTTTTTTTGTCATCATTCTAGTTAGGTGTACGCCTGCTCATAAACGTTTCAATGCTTCTCCTTTGCCTTTTTATCCGGTTAACCCAATGTTCCGAAAACTTTTACTTTCGTCTTTATTCCAATAGTTAGCATGACATTGTCGCAGAGTTTAATCTTTTTTCCGTGCCTGGTTTATTTACGCGTGCTGAAAAACAGGTTTCGTTTTTCTCCCAAACTTCCGGTACCTTAAAGGCGTGAGTTGATTGCTAATCAAATATTAGAAAGTGTCAGATCACACCCTAAAATTCTAGACCGTAGATATATAATATTGACGTGCTTGTTGTGCCTAATAACTTAGGTAGCCACATAGAAAAAAGAAATATAGACACGTTCACACTTGTCGCTGAATCAAATTAGACAGTTAACATTATCAAGTATGTTCCTCGGGTCGTACAATTTATAAGTTTAAATTTGTATACAAATAATGCTAAACCAACTGAATATACAAAGCTGGGCTTCACTACGCCAATTCCCCCTTTATGAGGCAATGCCAAACTTGTCATGTTGTGACTAAAAGTGAGGTTTTAAGGTGCAAACAGTCATCTTGAAAATCGTTTCTACACTTGGCAGAAGCACCTTTATTTTAAAATGACGTTTAATTACTCGGATCTTTCGTATAAAGAGGGTTGCTATATTCACTCGTTTCAAGAGTTTTAATATAAAATATATTGAATGAAAATATTACCTAAATTACAAAACATACATCAAAATCTGTATTGTAATAACAATGCGCTTCACCCTTTTTAAGTTAGGACTTCTACGATTTATTTTTTATGTTTTCAGAAACACTAAAGTTCTAATAGATTAGTGAAAATATTATTATAAAACATTCATTCATTCATTCATTTGTTTATTTTCTGTGCTCATGAACAGCTTGACCCCTTGGTAATATACACAACGAAATGTTCACAGGTTAGTTACGAAAGTCTTACAAACTACGAAATTTGGGTTAAAAGCATCAATATCTGCTCCCCTCAGGGTATTGTAGAAGTGTTGAATACGGGTCATGGGACTGGTTCGGGTGATGTGATTAACATAAAAAGTTGGCAAAACCCGCAAAACTTGACTCGGAACGTGAATAGTAATAGCAGATGTGAGATATGGGCAATCAATTAATCCATGAATACATTTATACAGGAAAAAGAGATCGCGCTCACGCCGTCTGGAACTCAAAGTAGGGCATTTGCATCGTTCAAAGAGTCTCGCAAAAGAATAATAAACAGTACGACCAATGTAACGATCGTAAATAATTCAAAAAAAAACGCTTTTGAACATTTTCAATCATCTCTTGGCACGTAGAACTAATACAATTCCATACTACAGAGGAAAACCCCAACTTGGTGTGGATTAACAAGAAATATAACCGAAGAATACAGTTTGATATGGAGAACTCACGCGTGATTTTAGAAATTACTCCCAGCTTACGCAAAGAGCCCTTTATAAGGTTGTTAACATGTTCAGTAAAATATAACGAAGAATCTATGTATACACCAAAATCACGCGTGCACTCGACTCTTCGCAGAGGATCATTGCCAATCTGGTAACAAAAGTTCATTTTTTCTACCTTTCTAGAAAAAGACGTAATAACGGTTTCAAGAGGATTGAGGGTTAGCATGTTCTGACGACACCAACTGCACACACGCCTAACATCTTCAATGAATAAGGTGTATCGAAACTGATATTTATTTCTGTGAACATTGTTTGTTAATAGATTCCACAAGACAGAGACATAGCCGAGGAATACCTGGATGCCTTTGAGGTGGGTATATTTAGGATTTTTTTAACATTCTAAAAAATGGACAATGTAATTCTGACTTGCACCAAAATAATTGAAATAAGTCAAGGCGCGCAATGAATAGATCAACGTATCTACGTACAATTACTCGAAAAATGTATATCTCAAATGGTTCTAAGAAGTCAAGCTCTTCGTAGCTCCACAATAGTAAAAACCGTAAAACGAAGCTTTTTTTAATATTATTTGCTTTGAAAAATGCCGGGTTTTTTCAGTGTATTTTATTACATAAGAGAAACTACAAATGTCAAATATATCGAGGTGTGCCAAAATGTTCACGTAGTTTTTATTTTTAATCAACACCCTAAACTTTAGCAGGTCCGCCACATTAAGCGCACTTGCGAGTAGACAATATATTTTGCAGTACGTTGACAAATTTCAAATGCAATAGAAAGATCTGCTTGAATCGCAGAAGGCTGAAAACATGTTGCTTTCTAGTTGAGCCACAATAGTAGAAACGTTTACTTCGGAGAAAACAAACGAATTGTCACCGACCTCTAACTTCCAATTCCTGTAATGCACAAAAAGCATCTTATGGAAACGGTGAGGAAATTGGTGTGTCAGGTGAAGTATACTTTCCTGTTATATCTAGCGGAAAAACTGAATGGTTGTATATGTCACGTGACATCGATTTCTCCCGTTAAATTAAGCAAAAAATCAGGATTGGTGACTAGGTCCAAAGACGCGAGTTTAGCCCTTAGTTTGGCAGGGTAACTGTAGTTGGTGTAAAAGTCACATTGCATAAATTTATCACCAAACGTATCAGGAAAACTCTGTAGATGCTTTAGCAAATGACGCGAAGTGTTTAGCTAAATTCAGCAGGAAAGCTGATTGGACGTGTAGGCCACGTGCCGTCAATTTTCCCAAGGTGTATTGGTACGCTACGTCAGGTCACGTCACACGACACCATTTTCCCGCTAAATGCCGTGGAACATGCAAGGACCGATGGAAGGTTGAACGGATGGACAACATTTTTGGGATTGAGGGTAGCGTTAAAAAGCCATTCTAGCGCTCAAAGCAAGCAGAGTTAAGACAGCCTTCACAGGCTACTGAAAGATACACAGTCGATGAATAATGATTGTATGGGGGTAGTTGTTGTTTCGAGTATTTTCTAACGCAGCAGCGTCGTTTATATAATGCACCAGAAACATTGTGTAAAGGGCACCTACATTTTTTTAAATACTGACTAAAGCCTCAAAGCAAAGTTAACTAGGAACAAGACTAATAATTTCTGTAGATTATTAATTTCACTAAAACAAAATAAAAACTTGTAAGAATGAGATAAGAGGCTCGTTACCCAGTAAAAGTGCGAAGTAGAATGGTAAATATTCCCGATAAAATATAGAAAAAACAAGTTCGACGGTGTTCTTCGAAGTGTGGACAAACTATCAAAATGTGAAGAATGCATGTTTAACGGCTCAGAACAAAAGTCGGAGGTGGGTTCACTTTCCTTACGCAAGAGGTAGCCATCAGTTAGGTGGGTATGTCCTATTCTCAACCGGCATGGAACTATCTCATAAAAACGCTCTTGGTGTCTGGCAGCGTGCCACTCACTCAGGATGGGCTTAAATATATGGAGTTTATTTTGTACATGGGAATCCCATTATATCTGCCAGACATATTTTATTTGCCTTTTTAGTGGTACTCGGTAAGCAGTAGAAGAGATGCTGTCATAGTCAATTGTCCTATCTACACATGCAGAAGCTGCACAGTCAGCTAGTTCATTGCCTTCAATGACAATATGGCTAGGGACCCAGCACAACAGAAACAAGGTGACGTGTTGGGCTAGTTGGTTTAAGGTGAACATCTTGGGAAGAAACAGCGGCAAAGAAACTTAGAGAAGAGTAAAGGGACAAACATGACAGGACGGCGCTGAAACAACAATTGTTGCTTATTACACAAAATTGGAAGGAAGAAGACAAGAATCATCTTAATCAGATAAAAATATATAGACACACAGAAACGTGCCAACCAAGCAGCATATTATATCGCGATAGGCCCAATGAGTGTCTTCGTAATGCCCGTCATTGTCGATCGCAGGTACCCGATTGACTATGACGGGCTTTGACTATAACGGGCATTATGACGGGAACAGAATTATATCTTTAATTTATTTACCAGTGCGTGTGTCAGTGCATTACAAACCTGCAAAAGCAAAGGGTGCTTCTAAGAAGTTGGAGAGTTGAGCGCTTTGGAAGCGACCTCAGATGGCCAGAAATAATAACAGGTTGTTGATTTAGGCGTTTTTGACAGCGTGGTCAACTGCAGCTATTAGACCATAAAGATCGGCAGTAAATATTGAGGCATTTCCGATTAACCTTTCTACAGATTTGTTGCTGTCGGCGATAGCAGCACAGTCAACGAAGTTTGTGGTTTTTGATATATCGGTATCGAATTGCTTGTAGCCATCGTAGGAGGTATAGAACTTTAGGAGTTCCTGCCCGAGAACACCAGGGTCAACTGTATCGTTTCTGTGCTTGGTCAAAGAAAAATACAACGGCTATTAAGAACTTTCCAGGGTGCAGTTCTTTGTTAATTTCAAGGACAGAAGAAAGAGCATCAAAATTGTTTTGTTTTGTGGCAATTCATACATGTAGTGCAGAGGGAAGGGTTACAGAAGGTTTGTGCTGAAATAAGCGCTCGTAGTTTATGTCTCAATCATTTCATAAGAAGAATTTTGCGGATACGAACGGGAGCATTAGAATGTACTGAGCGGCCAAAAAAAAAAATGTACGCCTCTCAAGCGAGCACTCGTGCGATTCAGCATTTCAGGCTAAGTACCGGTGACATACAGAAAGCTCCCGTCGCCAAACGGATCCCCTGGTGGTGAATGGGATCAAGCACTTTGAGTGGATGGTTTCGCAGATCCGTCGACGTGGCTTCCGTAATAGAGGGTAGAGCGCACTACAGCCTTGTAAATCCGTAAAAGACATACCCTCTCCGAGCCCAACGTGCGGTGTGAAAGCAGTTCTAGAATGTTTTATTTTCTGCTGGATTTCAGCTTCAGTGCCTTGATATCGGGGCCGAAATGAGCTTGCTGTCATACGTCACACCAGTGTTGAACCTGCGTTCCGGTCGCATTGTAAGGGGTGTGCCTTTTACATAAAGCGATGGCTCAGGAAACATTCCTCTTCTCCGGGAGAAGGAAACAGCCTCGGTCTTCTCCGCAGAAAACTTGAAACCATTCTCATCAGACCATTCACACATCTTATTAATGCTTATTGAATTTGGTGCGCAGAGATAGCGAAGTTACATGACGAAAAGCAAACCTGGAATTAACCAACATAAAGCAAGAAGGAGACCGACGGTCGTATTGCTTGGGACAGGGAGTTGATTTTAACAAGAAAAAGGGTAATGCTCAGATTCTTGTGGGAAACCATTCTCCTGAATGAAAGATGACGAAAGGGTTGTTCCCAATCGCACCTGAAAGGTGCGATCCTTCAGGTACTCTGCGATGCAATTAAACATATTCCCACCTATATTCATTTTGATAAGGTACAACATAAGGTGAAACGGAGCATAGCACATTGCTGCCTCGTTGACTGTTGCGCTGGATTCATTGAGCCGTTGGACATATTTCAGTTTGTACCCGGCAAGCCAGAAACAAACCCTGCGCAAACAGCAGTAAATTTTGCCTCGACTGTTGACACGACGCCGGAGTGGTGGCGAAAATCAAAATACCAACTATGCGCATTGCGTAGTAGCGTTAATTAAAATACGAAACATGCGTAAGTGCCCTCCGATGGTATTGTTGATTCATGGTTGACTTACCCGATTAAACAGCGTTTGCGCAGAAAAAATAAAAACCGCAACATAGATAGGGCTTCAAGATACTAAGACGTAAGTGTTCAGTCACAAAGAACAAGCGTGTCCGTAAAGATAACTATACCCGTTTTCACGTCAAGAAAAAAGTAAGTTTTGCGCATTGTTCATGCTCGGTTCGAAGTAGTTCTTACGAGACTCGGTTCTCTGAGGAAAGCGCGTGGCTTTTGGCGTTTGGAACGTGAACGTCTTGCTAAGACAACACCAAGGCAGCACAAAATTTTGGCCCGACACTGGCCAATGCCTGATTTTTGCTCGGCACCTGCCTGGCCAGCCCGGCCACTGGAAAGCAGCTGGCCAAAGGTCCCCAAAAGATCACTATTAAGTCCCCGGCCACAGAGTCTTAGTTTTTCCATTGGCAACCAATCACCAAATTATGTTCGGGAAGGGCTTGGCCACCAAATCTTTGTTTCCTCCCTGGTCACCCGCCTCAAAAAGGTGACCAGCACTCATCCGGCCAATGTTCACCGGCATGAACTTGGTCAATGAAGACAAAAAAGTGCCCGGTAGAAGGCAGAGTACTGATCGCTCTTTTCATCACCGGCCACCAGTCCTAAAAATATCCTCAGCACCTGTCCGGTCAATGTTGACTAACAGCAACCTGGTCAACGAAGAAAAAAAAGTGTCCGGTAGAAGCCTGGGACTCACTACTCTTTTCATCCCCGGCCACCAGTCCTAAAAACATCCTCAGCACTTGTTCGGTCAATGTTGACTGGCAGCAACCTGGTCAACGAAGACAAAAAAGTGTCCGGTAGAAGCCTGGGGCTCACTACTCTTTTCATCCCCGGCCACCAGTCCTAAAAACATCCTCAGCATCTGTCTGGTCAATGTTGACTGGCAGCAACCTGGTCAACGAAGACAAAAAAGTGTCCGGTAGAGGCCTGGGACTCACTACTCTTTTCATCCCTGGCCACCAGTCCTAAAAATGTCCTCAGCGCCTTTCCGGCCAATGTTGACCGGCAGTAACTTGGTAAACGTAGACAAAAAAGTGTTCAGTAGAAGCCTGGCTACTGACCACACTTTTTATCCCCGGCCACCAGTCCTAAAAACATCCTCAGCACATGTCCGACCAGTGTTGACTGGCAGTAACTTATTCAATGATGAAAAAAAAACTGTCTGGTAGAAGACTGGGTACTGACCGCTCCTTTTATCCCAGGCCACCAATCCGAAAGATGGTCACCCTATTTGGCTTGTTTCAAATTGGTCAACAAAAGCAAAAAAGTGTCCCATAGAACATGGGTGTGCGGAGTGCTACTTTTATTCAGGACCACCAATCCTCTGGCATTACATTGCCCATTACAATACAGTATACAAGCCACAGGCTTGGTAAGCAATGACTTCCGCTTGTTCTGCAAATATTAAGTCTGGTCACATGTAGGTGGCTACATGTTTGCCCAGGCCAGGTAAGACTGGGAGAAGGTATTAACACTTGAGGAATCCAGGCCGTGGCACGTTCCATACTATAAAATTGGCTCAGAAAACTTCATTTGGATAAAAATTATATTTTATTATTTGAACACACATTATATGTACAAAATGTGAAAACATTAAAAATGACTGTGCCTTTAACAGAGCAGTGAATTCTGGACTTGTTGTACACAACAAAAATCAACCAGAATATGAAAAAAAGCTTTCTCTGGTATTCTTCTGCCAATTACAAAATTCTTCATAACAACAGCTTTTCTTTAATCACAGATTTCTGGCCAAGATAAAACCAGAAAACCTGAAAACAAACACACAATAAGCACATGTATTTCATAACCAAAACCTGGCTGGCAGTATTGCTATATCAAATATAACAGAAAAGTTCTATCACTTAAAAACCAAATTATATAAGCTACAGTCACAAAATATTGGGTGAAATCACGGTCAGAAGTCGGGTCTCTCTCCACCTGAGGAAACCTCAAGGTGACAGGTAGCAGTAAGGACGTCGTCAAATGGCTACAAAAGAAGCACATTGGGCTATTGGCACCGCGTGCAGAGCAAAAAACAAACAAACAAAAAAAAAGCTCTCCTAACTAAGCCATGGTTAAAAATATTGGGTGAAAAAATGGAGGAAAACACATATCCGACTCTTCGAGACAACGAAAGAACTTTATCGAACGAATCACACTTCCCGCCGTGGTAGGCCGACGTTGTCACAATCACGAGACCTACACTCGTCGTCGAAAACACGCCGCTAGCTTTTTGAGGGGAACGAACGGCACAATCGTACTATACACAGTGCGACGGCTTTGTCCCGATCACGATATCTCTACACGTCGTCGAAAACGCACCGCCTCTTCTTCCATGGCACGATCGAGTACCAGTTGCACAATCCTGCGCACCTTCCTTCAACTACGTCCGACAGGCGTAGCGTAGTCTCGCTTTGCCCAGCTCGAGCACTCACCGCGACGCCCCGCAGTTGACGATGCGATGCAGTTCTCACAAACGCTCTCCCGTGCACGAAAAACACAAAACAATCACATGCCGATGCCTCGGTTGATTTGTGGGCGTCTAACTTCGTTGAATGTCTCACGTGTACACAGATTTCCACTGACCCGTCACATAGGGTTACGTAACTTTGGCTACGGAGGCCAAATAAAACGAGATGCGGTGCTTCTTCTTGGCTCCGTAAGGTCCAGAAACATACACCGATCTACCTTAGGTCCGGTCCGAGGCCAATTGCCCGGTCTTCGATATACCTTTTCCGATTTTCCAACAAAAAAAAACTAAAAAAAAAAAAAAGGCGCGCTGCTTATCTCTGCTCACCGAGCAAACATACAGATGATACAGATGAAGCAGGTGAACCGGAAGTGATCTCGTCCCAGCAAGTTCCGCCAGTTCCGCCATTACTTGTTTATGCATACCCACGACCCTGTACACCGACTGCGTAGGGTGAACACGAAAACTGGCGACTCTTGCATAAAAGAGAAGTGACGGGGGCTTTAATTAAAATATATTCATGTTCGTCCTAATCCCCGAAAATCTGACTAGATTCCCTGCGCGGTGATAGTTGTCCGCCAGGTGGCGCGAACTACCTCCCATTGCAAAAAGAGAACTTATAATTTTATTATTCACCCATCCACTCGATCGTGTCGCGCTGATGCCGGTGCAATGGCCGGTGCAACTGGCTGATGGTGGACTCATCAGGCCTAGTTCAACTTCAAGCGGTTCAAGGCGTTCAAGGTTCGACGATTTGAGAAGCTTTGTTATCGGTTTGTGCACATTTCAAGCCACCCAAGATAGCACGCGGCGGCGTCCAGAGACAAGAGGCCATGAATACGCTGATCAAGGAGTAAGTCCATTTTCTACTCGGTGTTTTGTTTTGCAAAGTGATTGGAACACAATGGGCATAGGGTTAGTAGTAACGGCTCAGTTGACAAGCTCTGCATTAGCGGTGCTTCGGAAAGGCGGCCCCGTCCGTTCGTGCGAGCGTGATGACGCTGTCGTCGCAGCCCGCTTGGTTCGCAAGGTCGGGGAAGCTCGGGCAACTGGCTTGTCATTGCAAAATCAGGCGGTCGGCGGCATGTCAGCGGCATGTTAGCGGCTCTTGTGCACTTTTTAGATTCTGCTGATTGTGTGATTGTTAATGGGAAGTGGGGATTTTGCCGGCAACCGTCATGACAAACCTACGAAGAAAAACTGTCGCGAACGCCGAACTGGCATGTTGCTTCTTGTATATCACGAATTGTAAGAGTAGAAATATCCGAGCCGGCAGTAGCTCAGTGGTAGAGTGTCCGTTTCTCACGCAGAAGTTCCGGGTTCGATCCCCAGTGGGTATCCTTTTTTTTTTTTTTTTTGGTCAAGCTTTTTGCGATATTTGCACATTTTCTTTTAGACAATTATCGCTAAAAATGAATATATATTTTATTATTTGTTTCCACCGATAATTGTTTTTTTTTATACTTATGTTTTAGTGATAGTGCTCTTTTTTATAATTGATTTTTTAGTGGTAATTGATAGCTTTTTGCGATATTTACACATTTACTTTTTGAAAATTATCGCTGAAAATAAATATATTTTATTTTTTGTTTAAACCGATAATTGATTTTTTTTTAATAATTAATATTTTACTGATAATGTTTTTTTTTATAATTGATTTTTTACTGGTAATTGATTATATCATATGCGTGAATGACGTTTTAGCGAACAACGCCATTTGAGTGAATAACGGAGGCGTGTCTTAACCCACTCCCCAGCACTGCACTCGTGCCGCTTTTCGGCGGCAGTCTGCAGCTGCTCGTTACAAAAATGTTAGCTTTCGATTGTTTCGATCTCGCCCAGAAGTTCGTTCATTTCTAACTTTCAATGAAAAAACGGTTAAAGTGCGGGCGAGCTGGTGTAAGTTATACATGACGATTGAAAACCTGAGTCTGTGGTTGGAAAACAGAAAAACGTGATGTAGAAAGTATGGTGCCTGGATCGCGTCTATGACTGGTGTGTTTAGCGTCCTATCCCGCCCATACATCAAAAGTGGTCCCGAAGTGGCAACAGATGACGTCACAGAAGCCGGAGTGTCATGCTGTTGACTGTCGCGATCCTGGCGGTTGGTCATAGAAATGCTGGCGAAAAGCACAAGCGAACGCGAGTGTCGCTGTCGTCACGGCGTCCCAACTTGCAGCTGCTGTAGCTTCCGTGGACTGTCACAGTGGAGAGCGACCTGCAGCAGGACAGGCGTCGCCACATACACCACAACTATTGGGACGCCACCAGGTTCGCGACCAGCGACAGCATGACACTTTTATGACGTCATCAGGCGGAAATCGAGGGACCACTTTTTTGGACACGGTAAACACACCAGTCGGAGACGCGTTCCAGGCACCATAGTAGAAAGACAAAGTGACAGAGAGCATCTCTTCCATTTTTTAACCACAGTCTCAGGTTTTCAATCATCATGTCTAACTTTCGATTGGTGTTTCTCATTCAGAATTTCATTTGCGTTACAACACAGCAGCTGAGTAGTTGGGCAGTGAAGTTTCGACAGGGGCCTTTGCTTGGCACGTAGCCAGGATTTTTTTTTGGGGGGGGGGGGGGAGGGGAGGGGAGGAGAGGGGAAAGGGAGGAGGAGGAGCAGGAGAGGAGGAGCGCGCCCGCCCATGACAAAATGCTGTATGAGGGGGGGGAGGAGGTCCCAGGAAAATGGAGGATTGCGGGGGGGCCCTATGGTCCCCCCCCCCCCCCCTGGTTAGGTGCCTGGTCTTTGCACCCCAGCCTTGCTGTGTCAACATTAACAGGGGCTGACAGTAAAGTGGCTAAAGACTTCTTATTTTGGATTGAAATAGATAGCAGAAGCATCACGACATCAATTGAGCAACATCATCATGAACCTATGCCCTAAACAGACCTCTTGCTTCGCTCCTAAGTGTAGCGTATTCACTGTTCAGTCTGTGGTCGCGTCTCGTGAGTGACAGTGAGCTCCTTTTTCAAATCGTGCGGCGAAAAGATGTCACGCGCTGCGGGTCAAGTGCAGACGTTTTGCGTCTCGCTGAAAGTTAGACATGCCTGTTTTGCTAGATGTATTTATTTTGGATCTCTGCTACAGTTTTTTGTGCGTTTAGTGCATTATGCTTGTTTCAGAAACCTGCATTTGTAAGTAACTTTTTTAAAAAATTTGTTTAGCGGATTTCTCCATCCAAAAATAAACAAATCTGGCAGTGGTTTGTTAGTGGTTGCTGGCGGGGCCCCCAACATTGCCCAAGCTGTTTAAAATAGGTTCTAATATTCTGGTAGAATGCATATTCCACACTTTTTCTCTATAGCTACCACGTCATGCACTTCAGGTGAAGGGAGCGCATACGTCGTCTCGGAGTGTTGGCTGGTGAGGAAGCTAGAGCAAGTCGTCTCCTACTGGCCACCTTACAAGCAAAAGCAGCAGGTCCTCAGTGCAATTTTAGAGAAAGAACAGATTACACTGACTTGGTCGAATCACCCAGTGAAGATTCTTCACTCCTACATTAGGTTGGCGATTTTTTTTTTAATTGAGCGTATAATTGAGATGATCGTTTCTCATGCAGCCACACTGCAGCACGCTTCAGACCATCTGGTCGCAGCTGCCTGAGCACCCAATTTGGACTGACAGACCGGATGTAGCCCCAAGACAGGAAAGGGCGAGGAGACCTGCTGGCCATATGGACAGCGACTCTTCGGACGATGCCTCAAGAGAAAGAGTGTGTCCCGGTATAAGGCTGTTCATTATAAATTATTATTCAATGTGAATCAAAACTTGCATGAATAACTTTAGCTCCTTATGCAATTGTAAAATTGCTAAATACTTATAGTCAGTAACAGGTCAGTAACAAAGGGCAAGGGAAACGAAGTCTGGATAGGAGAAAGCAGACTGAAGGTAGAAGAGGTTTTTGTCCTCTCACCTTCAACACCCCATCTGTTTTCTCCTTTCCCACCTTCGTTTTCCTCGCTCTTTGATCTTGATTTATCACTGAGTGTAGGTCAGTCTGGTTAGTGCACGCACATTGTAAAATTCAGTAGTTAAAATTGAAAGAATGAAAGCACGAAAGATGTATACAGACAGCTGAGAGCGGTCAGTTAGCAACATTTAATTCTGGATGGAAAATTTTGTGCAGTGCCTGAAACAACCAACAGTGGTTCAGCCTTGAGCGAGCCTCACCTCTGAGCAACATGGAACTGTCTGAATCATGTACTGCGCCCCTTTCGGCCACCGCCTCGGCCATGCGCTCTGAGTGGGTATTCATATTGCTGCAGACCGTACCACATCAGTTAGAATTGCTTGTCCTTGAAACCTTGCAAGCCAGTCCCCTAGTTACCCTAGTTACACGTACACTTTCAACTATCGTTGAGTCTACGACATTTATCAGCCTCAACTTTGACTGAACTCAACTCAACTCTCTAGAACCCAGTTAAAGCTAGCACGAAACTGGTTCTTGTGCCGTGTGATCAGTCTAATTTTTATAGTAATTTACTCGGAGACACACGTTTTATTTATTTTAAGTAGATCATACTATATGTTTGATACCTTGTTGCTTTTTAGCGGCATTTACACGAGTACCAAAGCAGATTCAGGGCTAGGTTGCACATCATTTAGGCTAGGTGGTGCAAGCTACTGCCCGCTATGATGGGTGCCCCACTACTATTTGTCTATTTATGCAGCAGGTTCCTCCGCCATTTTTGCTCGTTTGGAATCTTGCCGGCTAGCCGGGATGCTATTATTGGCAGCTCGGACGCCTAAATTTATTTCTTCCCGAGAATTCTGCTGCTACGATTCTTTCTAGACGCCTCCCCCTGCATTTCGAAATAGTAAGTGCCTCACAAACAATGGTTGCTGGCAGCGGTCCCGCGAACAGGTGCCAATTTACCTTCGTTGGGGAAGTCCGTTCGGTTGAACTGAGGTGGGGGAGCTCAGTCGAACTCAACTGTCATTAGCGGCTCAATGACGGTTGGCGCTGCCGTGTAACTTTGGCTTATCGCGATGGACTCGACTGTTGTTGGACTCAATGGCAGCTGAGAGCGCCCGTGTAACTGGGTACTAGTGCACTAGCTGTCCAACGAAGCTTCCAGACAAAAATGTCCCCAGCCTGCGCCCAGGGTAGTTCTCTCAGCCATGAAGTGAACAGGTGTTGACCATGGGGTCCCCAAGAAATGTCAGTAGTCTATAATGCCTTGTTGGTGGTCTTTGATTTCTGACTTTGTTGGGCTCAATCTTTCATACTTTCAAATATTATATACATAATCTAAATCTTTCATACTTTCAAATATTATATACATAATCTATTTTCACTTATGTGGTACAATCGACACGGCGAGAACTCGAAACCAATCACGAAGCCTGTGATTGGATCCGAGTCCTCGACGAACTCTGACAGAGCGCTCATTTGCAATATGACCTAAGTTCACGCCGAATGCTGACGCAACTGCCGTGTCCATTACATGCTCAGAGTATGTGAGCAAGCAATGGTGGCCGGGTGTTGGTACAAACTTTTGAAAATGCTCTAAAAACAAATTTATGAAAGCTTTTATTTCAGACGACCATGTGATTGAGCTTTTTGTTCGCTGTTCTAGATAGCTCGGAAAATGGCACTCTGAAATAAGAAATAAAAAAAGTGCTTTAGTTGTTCACCATACCTCTAACACAAGAACATTTGGGAACATGGTGCTTAGATATGCTGTAGCTTTAGGTTAAGCAATATGGCCTATTCTAGGCTCTAGGCCTGAGGCCACAGATGTGGCCTCAATCCAAACATTTTTGTCATCAGAGTTGTGCATTCTTGCGGTAGGATATTACAAAAGCAGTCTGCATGAATTGAGCGTCAGTCCTGCATTCCTTTTAATGGATTGCCAGAGAAGTGTCAGAAATGTGGGTAAGAGTTCATAAGTCCTACCTTTGTTTCAGGGAGCCATTGCAAAGGCTACACTGTAAAAAACACTGCTTACATACCTATAGTTTTTGTAGCATTGTTTTCTGTATCTACAAAACAGTTTCACTCTTTCTGATTCGGTCTAAGCATCTCTCTTTTTTCGTGTTTGAATGTCTTCTACTTCAGGTTCAGTCCTGCCAGCTTATCATGTATCAGGTTAGTTCGGGCTCATTATGAAATATCTCAAGCTAATATAGCTGGTCCCACTTTCAGAACACATTCAATTTTGCTCTTGGTTTTATCTCTTGTGCACTCCTGCTTACTTGAGGCCGTCTTTTTTTTCTGCTCCCTACAGGGCTGAAGAGAGCCGCGTCTACCACAACCTGGATGCAGGGAACTTCTCCGAAGGGGTGAGAACATTTATGACATCTTGGCTTGTTAAAGAGCACGTAAACAGAGGATCGGGATTGGCTGAAGTGTGATGTTGTTGCTTGCTTTTTAATAATTTCTGCAACTCTGCATGCACCACCAAAGATAGGTAATTTTGTAATTTCACGGCATCCAGTCCACAGATAGCAGTCGATGCGGAAGGCTAGCCGTGGCTAGCTACTAGTTCAAACTTTTCTTGGAGGAAGCAACATTAGTAACCTGATATTAATGCCTTGCAATTTCAGCAGGATGCCCATGGTGCTATCGTTTTATCCATGCATGTTTGATAAACAACTTTTTCATCAGTGCACATTTTATCAACACTCATTACGCAACCTTAACTGTTGCGACGTTTGATTGGCACCGTGATAGCAAGCTACAATTCCAAACATGCCGCGCTTTGTGCAGTCACCCCTTGCTTTGCAAGGGGAAAATAAATTTATTCTTGGGCTTGAACTTGCAGTGAGCCTTCTTAGAAAGCTATGCTAGCAATCAAAAGGGCGGATATGGGGCACTGTTGGCCGAGCTTCGATCCTAAAGAGGTCTGGCGATATTCATGTTAACAAAAATCAATTTCAAGGCTGTCATGAAAAGGAAGCTATCTATGAAATGTGGCAAGATGTGTTGCTGAAACAGACAGTCTTCATCGACAAAGCAATTTGTCGGTGAGACATTCTTTGATGAACTGATTGCCACCAGGGGGTCTAGACAACATCTCAAATCTCTAAGGCCTGCATGCTTCAAATTTGACAGTGCATAGGTAGGCCACTGCAGTGCACAAATTGAACACGAGTGCCGCATCTGCATTCGGCAGGGTCCTTGGTAGAGTTAGAAAGGGTTGCAAAGTGAACAACTTTCGAACATTGCCATGGTTTGAATCTACAAAGTTGCTTTCGATATTGATAAAAGTAGAGTTCAACAGTTTCCTCTTTCTTTTTTGCAATTTTGATTCTAAAAATATTTGAAGATTTGAAATTTCCTGGTTTAAGTTAGAATTATTCGAAGATTAAGAGTTTTGTTCCGAGTATAAGTTTGTAAAGTTAGAAGTCTTCAAATCGCACAAGGGTCCCAGTTTTAGTTTCGAGTGATTTCTTACTTTTCTGATGTGTGAGCTCTGTTTAACTGAGTTTAAACAAAGCTTGCGGAAAACAGAGATGGGTACAGCTGTTGCTACCACCAGATAGCTTGCTGCATTTGCTGGGCAGGTCGGCACTCGGCCACTTAGCTTGCCTCTTTGAGCTGTGAGTCAGTCTCATGCGACAGCAATTGTTATCTGCACAGTTCAAGCGTGGTTCAAGCGTTGAAGCAGTTGCTATGTGTTCTGAACATGTAGGTACCGATTGAATCCTGTTTCGTTAGAAGTTCCTCAGATCAAAAGTTTAAACTTCGTCAAACTTTTGGACTTCACGCGTTCGAAGTTCGACAAATCTGTAGTGAAATAATGACTAAAATAGTCGAATTTTTTGACATGATAGGTTCAGTGTTATATTTGTTAGTGCCAAAGTTAGAAAGGTTTAACATCTTTGAATTCTTCAGACCTCAGGTTTGGAAAATGTTTGCTTCATCTCTAGTTCTTGGTCTGATCAGTGAGAACACGAGCCCCAGCCGAATGCTGATGCAGCACTCGTGGTCTGTCTGCTTTGTGCTGGCCAATATGTCAGCATATTTGAAGCAGGTCAAAATGCTTTAGGGGGGGGGGCGAAGAAGAGAGGAGGTGCCTGCAAAACTAGAATTTCTGAGTGACTAATGACCTGGCAACTACTTAGTAACCAATTTTCTGCATCTTATTCCCACAAGTGAGAAGCTAAGACTAATTGGTGTGTGGTAGAGTAGAACCGGATTTGGGAGGCACAAAAGGGGGCCCTGATAAGAGGCGAGCTTCTTCTTGCCCTCCTCCCTGGTGGTCATCGTAGCGCTTTTTGAATGACGTCGCGTGCTACCCATGTGTAGATTGAACTACCAAGAGCGCCGTTTTGCTCTGCAAGCTGGCTTTCACTCAATGCAGACAAGCCCTTGAGGGAAAGCCAGCTTGCAGAGCTGGCTTTCCCCCAGTGCGCCTGCTGGCAATGAGGTCGCTTGAAATAAAAAAGCCAGCTTGTAGAGCAAGCTGGCTTTTCTCTTTCAAGAGGCCGTGTCGACCACCCGGAAGAGAAGAAAAAATTCTCTTCTGTAAAGGGTGTGGGGAGAGGGTGAGCGGGTGAGACCTTGAAAAATGAAGAAACGGCCACTGACTATCTGCGTGACGCGTCCCTCGTGACATACAGACGCTCTTTGAGAGCAAACAACTTTCCTAAATGTGGCTTTCTTGTTTGTTGTCAAAATCATTAGAACTTTTATAGACACACACGCCTCCCTGACGTCACGCAGCTGCGGTGGTGCTGTCGACGGCACTGCGCATGCGCAGAAGCCTCAGTTCACTCGAATTCGGTTGATGCGCGTGCGCAGTGCCCACACCTGGTGTGGGCAAACGCGGGTTTGTTAGTAAACATTGTGTCGGTCTATATCGAATTACTGAGTATGTCAGACTGGTAGAGAGTTTTTGCGAGTTTAATAAACGTTGTTGACTGTAATTTTATGTCTAAACTCAATGCTTTTTATTTTCTCAGCTGCCAGCAAGGCGAAGTATACGGACTTGAGCGAGGCGACGGTTCAAGATATCGCAAAGAGATGGCTGTGGTCATTTGTCGACCGTGATGGTGGGCGAAGCAAGAAGCAGGATGAAGAAATGGAAAAGGTTAAATAAAAATAGTCGCAGAAAATCCTCAGCCTTTTTTGTTTTAACAATACAAACCAGTTCTCAGTGAGTTTGTGCATCCCGACATTTGATCTCAAGTGGTTGATCTTAACTGATACAGCATCCACAGCTACTGCAAAGTGTGCAGGCAAAATGTCAGGCACAGGCTCTTGTTCAGCAGTGCGTCCATGAGTTAATTGCAGGGCTAACACCTAACTGCAAGTCGCTCACTAATGTGCGACCTCGGCTGTAGGGCCAGCACCCAATCGCAAAGGTACGGCCTATGATTAGTTGCGAGGGATCGGCCTGTGTCCAGCTGCATGTCATCAGCCTGTGCCCGGTCAAACTTCTTCGCCTAGCACCTGACATCTAATGTACGGCTAATGCCCAGTTGCTTAACTCCGGCCTGCCTCTGATCACAGGACACCGGCCGATGCCCTGTTGCTAAACTTCGGCTTGCTTTCGGCCACACGGCATTGGCCAGTGCCCAGATGCTAACCTTCAGCCTGTGTCCTGACACAAGTCTTCGGCCGGCCTCCATTTGCTAAACTCCGGCCAGCTTTCAATCGCAGGTGATTGGCCAATGTCCTGTGGCGCAACTTCGGTTTGCTTTCGGCTACATGGCGTTGGCCAGTGCACGGATGCTAACCTTTGGCCTCTGTTCATACCAAAGTCTTTGGCCGGTCTTTATTTGCTAGCCTTCGGCTTGTGTCCTGCTACGGGTCATCGGCCAGCCTCCAACAGCCAGTCCCCTCAAGTCTTTGGCCAAGGCCCACAGCCATGTTCGGGCATAGTAGTTTGACCAGCCTTAGGCCGGAGGAAATGTGACTGGCCAAAATGCTTCAGCCATTGCCCGGCCGTTCATTTTGTGCTGCCTGGGCATATATCTAATCTACGATTCACCTACGTATATCTTAATTCTCTACATAAAAGGGGAAATCAGTAATGCTCCGCGAGAAGGCGGATTTGTTTTACTGTGGTTCTTGAGGTGAAAATCGGTATAAATGTTTCTTTATCAAAAGTACACGTGGCTATATTCGGGTCGTGACTTGCGAGAAGTAACGTATTCACAAGTTTGTGCAAGGCCAACTTGACACTCGAAATGTCGGAATAGACGATTTGAAAAGTGCAAGCAATATCTAAATTGTACTCGTTCAAGGTTATATTCTTCATAAAAAAACTGGAAAGTAACGGCAAAAGTAACGTCGTTACTTCCATCGTTACCCCAAAAAAGTAATAGAACTACAGTTAAAAGTTACATTTTTAAAAAGTAACTCGTTACACTTGGGTTGCCAAAGGCATGGTAGCGCTTTTTTGGAGGAGGACAAAAGAAAGAAATACAAGACAGACACGAGCGGTGACTGCAACTATTTGCAACTGCAACTGTCTTGTCTTTCTTTCTTTTGTCCTCGTCCAAAAAAGCGCTACCATGCCTTTGGCAACCCAAGACCAATACCAACTAGTCCAACATACAGCTTTGATAACTCGTTACAGTTAAAAGTTACCAAAAAAGTAACAAAGTTACAGTAACGCGTTACTAGTAACGCGCTACTACCGAAGACTGATCGTAAGTCTTTTCAACGTCAAAAATACCGAAAGGCAAAACTGCTTGATTATAAAGGCCTCTCGGAAGGCCGTTTCCAATCGTACGACGTGGTCAACAGGGGTCTTGGAGGCACGAAAGCCACACTGTAAATTTCTTAAAAGGGACTTTCGTTCCAGAATGAAGATAAGCCTATTGTTAACCAGCTGCTGGAATGTGTTACCTAGGCAGCTAGTCAGGGCTATGAACCTTTCCCGGAGGCTTTACTTCTGTCCTTTCCTGGTTTGCGGATAGGGATAACATAAGCCATTTTCCACGCGCTCGGCAGCTTCCCCTCTGCCCACACTCTTTCGGCGAACTGGAGGAGGATGACAAGGAATGCTTCAGGTAGATGGAAAATCATAGTGTAATCCATTTCATCAACCCCAGGGGATGTGGCTTTTGCTATGGCGATCACTCGAGGCAGATCACTGAGAGTAAAAGGCCGGTCATATTCTTCGGCACAGCTATCAGATCGGCGGATTAGAACCTTCTCAACTTTGCTTTTAAACGTTAAAATTGTTCTGTTTATACTCGGCGCCAACTTTTCTTGGCAATGCAGTGGAAGGTACGTCCCGCGTCCCCTCTCCCATTTTGAGTGTACGCAGGCTCTCCTCCTCTTCCCGGAAATGGGGGAGGGGGAAAGCCTGCATGCACTCAAAATGGGAGAGGGGACGCGGGACGTACCTTCCACTGCATTTCCAAGAAAAGTTGTCGCCGAGTATTGTTCCCAGAGCTGGAGACCCGTGAGAAATGTCTACCCAGTGCAACGGCCAGTTCCCACAAATATGCTAACGCCTCTCTTTCGTCGGCTGACAGCAATGGGATTGAAAAGTGGGAGTAATCACCATTCATTCGCCTTATCCTGTCCCACAAAATTTCTGCTGGAGCAAACCTATTAATGGAGGAAGCATATGAGTGAAAGGAACGGCATTTCGCTTGTCCCCTGACACGGCGGGCTCAAAGGGGCTTGAATGCTAGAAGATCGCTGGGGGTGGGATACCGCCGAAACTGTGCCCAAGCGCAATTTTGGCGATATCTGGACTTTCGACAATCACTATCCCAGCAAGTCTGTGGACGCTTTTGTAGCTTACCCGGTGTTTCTGGAATAGCAGCACGAGCTGCGTCAACAATGGCAGTTGTGATGATCTCATTTTCTTAGCTAATAAAGTGTGCTACGGGCACAACGGACAACTTTACACATTCCCGAAAAAGTTCCCGGCTTGCTATTGAAATTTTCCAACGGGGGGGACAGCAGGGGAGAATAGGTGGGGGCTCTGTGGGGATAAAACGGATAGGGAAGTGATCACTGCCGCGTGGGTTGTTCAGCACAGTCCAGGTAAAATTTGTGAGCATGGATAAAGAAACAATGGATAGGTCAATGCAGGAAAAGGAGCGGTGAGTCGAGCTGAAATGTGTGCCATTACCAGTATTTAGGAGACTGGCAGCTCTTCGGGAAAGACCCCTCTCTATAACAGATCCTCAACTGTCGGCCCGTTGGCTTTCCCAAAGCGGATTGTGGGCATTAAAATCTCCTAGGAGAACATAGGGCTCTGGAAGCTGGTCTCCAATGTGTTCAAGATCGGACAGCGTCAGGGAAGATGAAGTTGGTACGTAGAGAGAGCATACGCTAGTAAGGCGGTCTAACATCAACCGTACTGCGACAGCCTTCAGAGAAGTGCTCAGAGATTTTTACAGTTGGCACCGCACCATCCATGACAATGGCAAGTCCTCCGGAACTGCCAGTTGTTGTTACGCGATCTTTCCGAAAGACTTGAAATGATCATAGGAAATTTCTATTTGACGGTCCTAAATATATCTGCTGGAACAAACTCCAGAGGGTGTGTACCCACGCAGCACACCTTTCGCCAAGCAATGGCCAATGGCTGGCAGTGGTCCTTTTGCCAGTGGCCAGACAGTGGCCAGAGATTGGCTAATGACTGGCTTTTATCTGGCATCGGGTCAATGGCCACTTGGCATCAGCAATCGGCCAAGCATTGGCCAATGTATGGCTACTCTTTGGCCACTGGCCACAAGACCATTGCCAGCCATTGGCCATTGCTTGGCCAAAAGCCGAGCTGATTGGGTACTCTTGAAGAAAGGCGTGAACATCATCCAGGTTGTGAAAAAGTCTTCTGCAATTCCACTGTAAAAAACCTTCTCCCATAAGAATGTGTGAAGCTAAAAGTTTGTTAAAAAGTTTAGAAAATGTAAGAAACAACAAAAAATAATACTGGAATTAATTCTAAAAACCGGGTTACCCTGACCTCAAAATATTTATCACAGTGTAATACACACAGAAAGTAGACAATGTGAAATTGAAGAGCTTCAAAAGTAAAATATATGAGGTATGTACACGAGGAAATGTGCATAGGGTAAAATTAAACGCCTTGGGTAGATCATTTAGCAGGCTTAACAGGTGTTTTTGCTTTGTGCTTGGGTTTTCGGGTCTGCCAATCCGTGTCTTCGAGGTCAGAGAGGTTTGTGGATGGATCAGCAGCCTCAGCTGCCACTTCCATCTCCTGAGTTTTGCAGGCAGGCTTGCCTGCAGGCTTCGGTTGTTCGGGCATTCGACAGGGCAGTTGCCGTTCTCGGTTCGATCCACAGGGAGGGGTGGAGGAGGACGTGGGAAAATCGTCCTGGTCCATCGGTTCCACTCCTTTAGAGCCAGGGGCGGTGTGAGAGTCAGGCCGCTCCCTAGTAAAGGGCCCTTTTCAAGCGAGTTGGAGCGAGAGCCTAGCTCCTTTTCCCTTGGGGAGGGCCCAGGAGAGATAGTGGGCACGGTTGCCGCCGTTCCACCCCGCGAGGGGGCAGCGTACGTGCTCCCTCGGGGTGTTTGAGGGGTCTGCTGCCTGTATTCTGGGGTTGGGGCCTTGAGGGTCACCGCCAGCATCTCCGGGGAGACCCGGGTGGCCCTCGATTCCGAGCGTGGTGTGCAGGGCCGCTGCGTGATTCCGAGCGAGCTGAAATGGTGTGCAGGGTCGCTGCGCACCACCTCAGCATAGCCTACGCTTGACAGGAAAGACAATCTTTTCATCGGCTCTGGGTATGAAATATTTGTCTTGTCTTTTAATGAAAGTTTATTTTTCTTGTCGCCACAGGGGACAGGTGCGGGAGTAGGCTGGGTGTGGTCCCCTGCAGTTACTGCAGCGGGCCACCGCGTCGCCGACATCAGCGACGACAACTAGACCTCCACACTTAGCACAGGTCTCCCTTCCTCTGCAACTCCATGATCTGTGGGCAAATCGATGGCAGCGGAAACATGTTTGCGGGTTAGGGATGTAGGGACGAATGCAGCAGTTCTGGTAGCCACTTTCAGCATTGTCGGGAGGACTCGTTTTTTGAAGGTCAGGATTACCTGCGTTGGTGGAGTTTCTTTGCCATCTTTAAGGAACATAATACGTTTCACAGCGACAATTCCGTCGCCTTTAAGTCGTTCAACGAGTTCTTCCTCACTTGTTTCCAGAAGGTCGTCCTCGGAGAGAACTCGACTGTTGGTGTTGAGTGTGCGGTGAGGACTCACCGACACTTTCACATCAACGATGTTTGTGAGCCTGCGCAATGCTTCGCTATGGAGTTTTGTATCCACTTCAACGAGAAGGTCTCCAGAGTGCAGTTTCTCGGCCTTATAAGCAAACCCGATAAGATGCTCTAGGACCTTCGACACAACAAAAGGAGATAATTTTGCAACGGGTCTTGGTTTATCCAAAGTATAAACAACAAAAAACTTAGTTAAGTTTTCCACAGGAGGGTCTTTTTCTATGGTTTCGTGCTCAAGGCAGCGCCTTTTCCAGGGCTGTCGTGAGCTTAGTTCAGTGGGAGGGACAGCCATAAGAGGCGGAAAGTATTCAGAACCTGTTGTGTGCCGCCACCACGGAGCATAACGAGGAATTAGGTAACCCACCATAAAAAAGGGCTTTTCTGGAAACGTTACTCTATTAGCACTGTCTAGGTACTATAAAAAAGTGTTGTTCTGGACAAGTGGCCTGTCGCTACCCAAGGCTAGCCCTTGCCACCAAACGAGTTGAAGGAGGAACGGAGAGAACTGAGAAGAGTGAAAAGAAGAGGAAGAAAAAGGTGAAAAAATGGAGGGGATTGTACAAGTAGTGGCAACTGCCTCAACCATCCTGGTTTCGGAACGCTAATTACTGTCTTGGCGTTCAAATCACGCAGTTTTTTACTGGCTGTATTAGGCACTAATCAACTGAAAAGGCCAGCGGTCCGGCTACGCCTTTCGTCTCGACGGTCTCAACAGCAGCGCAGCCATCTTGTTCGTTTACGTGACGTCACAGAAATGTACGTGCACAGAAATTCTCTGTGCACGAAGAGTACGCTCGAGTGTCAGCCTACGGTTGCACTCCGGTCTGCTTAGTGGAAGGAGCGCCAAACTCTCGCGCTCCAGAGCATGGACTTAACGCGCCAAATCTTACTCGAAGGGAGCCGAGTTTTTCCGGTGGATCAAGTCACGTAACAAGACAGATAGAGCAATGCTGGACGCTGGTAGCTTTCCGAATGCTACGGGTAGAAGAACCTCAGCCAATAGTGAGATAGAAACTGCGTTCGATTTACTTTCACCTCCTGCACCGCTGCAGAAAAGTGTAGGGCGGTGCACTTCCGGTTGTATCTCCATACATATGCCAGAAGTAGACTGCCCTACACTTTTCTGCATCGCTGCAGGAGGTGCAAGTAAATCGAATGCAGTTTCTATTTCACTCCTGGGTGACGTTCTCGTACCGGTTGTGTTCAAAAACCTACCCGCGTCCAGCATTGCTGTAACCGTCTTGTCAGGTGACTTGATTCGCCTGAGTAACTCGGCTTCATTCGAGTCAGATTGGAATGCTGCGCCAGAGTGCCCATCTGCTGACCGCCGTCTAACCAATCTGATTTGGCCCACCTCTGGGCGCAGCCTTTTTAACGACACGTGATCAATAATGTGGAAAACAGGCAAGATGGCGGCAACAGGGCGGGGTGCCATTTCTAGCAACGTTACTACATCAGCTCAGTTGACAAGCTCCGCATTAGCCACACTTCGGAAAGCAGGCTTCCTCCGTTCCCGCGAGCGTGGTGGCGCGGGCGTTGCAGCCAACCCGGTCGGAAAGGCCGGCCAAACTCGGGAAGCTGGCTTTTCATTGTGAAATCAGGCTGTCGGCGGCACATCGATGGTCCTTCCTCAGTTCTTTTTTTTTAAGAAATGGACTCTGCAAGTTGATTAAGTGCTGCACTCACATGTTTGAAATTATGCACGGTTACGATTTCTTCGATTTTCGCTCTATTATTCTATTATAATAATATAAAAATAATTAATAAATCTTTATTTTACGTGCCCACAAACAACTTTTCAGTCTATGATGTAGTGCACACAAAGAAAATTAAAACACAGCACTATATCAAACATTAAAATACTTGTCACAATAAAAATATCAACAGATAACAGAAACTGAAAGACTATACAGAACCCGCCTTACAATAAGAAATTCAAGGACATCCACCTTCGCACATAAAACATAAACTGGTTTCAACAAAGAAAAATGTCAAGATGGGTCTTATTAAATGCTAATTGGATTCTCGATAAAGGAGACACAGATGACATACAAGATGAGTAAAAGGTTAGCATATTCCTACTGACCCTTGACGGAACATGAAAGTCTATGAAACGCAACAGATCAATTGAATTCACTTCTCCGTGTACAACTTTGTGAAGAAATATAAAATCTCTGTATTGCCTCCGCACAGCAAGCTTGTGCAACGAAAATCAAACAAGTAACGTTTCATAATGGTAGAAATATTTCCTTCCAATATAACGGTCATACACAATCCTAATCATTCGTTTTTGTATATTTTCTATTGAAAGAGCCTGAGATAACGTTAATGAATTCCAAATGATTGAGCCAAATTCCAATCTTGACCTCACTAATGTCTTAAACAAGTGCAGTAAACAACGGGGCGTAGAAAACTGGCGACACAACCGTGAAATCATTCCCAACACTCTCAGTGCTGCATTAACGGTTATAGACACGTGATTATTAAAGGATAGTGAACTATCGATGAATACGCCAAGATCCTTGATAAAAATAACCCGAGGGATCGGGGCCCCTCCAAATTATATAAAAAATAAAGTATATCACGCTTTCTGGATAACACAATTGATTTAGTTTTCTTGGGGCTAAATGACAAGCGGTTTTTGGCACACCATTCAGCAACACGCTCTATGTCAGCCTGAAGACGGGAGCAATCGGATAGTAACCTCACACTTATAAAAAGCTTAACATCATCGGCAAACAAAAGAATTTTTGAATCTGTAATATGGGAAGCACGATCATTTATGAACAAAAGGAATAAAAGTGGTCCCAGGATGGATCCCTGGGGTACACATGAACTTGAAATAAACTCGTCAGGGTAGCTATCAGAAATGCGAACAGAGTTTTGACGACCAATGAGATACGTGGAAACCACGCGCAAAGACGCGGGCTGAAACCATGCAAGGCAAGCTTCTGTAGCAGTAAATTAATACATACACAATCGAACGCTTTCGACATTTCAAAATAAATTGCATCTGCCTGTCCCCTACTTGACACCACAGGTGCAGAGTAACTTAAAAACGAGCATAAATTTGACTCAACTGACCTACCCTTCAAAAAACCGTGTTGAGATGCAGATATCATTGGGCTAAGGTAAAAGTAAACACCGTTTATATATTACTTTTTCAGAAACTTTTGCAAAACTACATAACGATGACACAGGACGGTAATTATTAGGCAATGTCGAATCACCGTCTTCAAAAATTTGAACAACTATAGACACTTTCCAAAGCTCGGGAAAGTGTCCTTGTGCAAGAGACAAATTAAAAATGTGCATCAAAACAGGGGCAGGTAAAGAGCAACAGCCTTTTATAATAAACATAGGTATGTCATCAACACCGATCGATAATTTGGGTTTCAGTTCCCTCACGCGCTTCTACAATTTCTTCTCCGCCAACAGTAAACGAAGACAAAAAAGCATTACAACCAGTGTTAGTGGCACTAAAAGAACTACTCATAGGAGGGGAATAACACGAACTAAAGAAGTCAGCAAAACTATTCGCGATATCAGCCGGCAAGCAGAAGTACCCATTATTATCTCGAAGACAAATACTTTCTTTACTTCCATGCAAGTGTTGCTTAGCAAAGCACAAGAATTATTTCGGATTTTTTCGAAGGCTTTCCTCGACGCCATCTAAGTGCAAACGATTATCTTGTTCATAAAGTTTCTTAAAAAGACAACGATGAATACTGAACTTTTGATGCCATAAACTTAGCCCTGTTTTCTTGTATAAGCGATGATAGTGCAGTTTCTTTCGTAATGGATTTTTTAAATCTTTTGAGAACCAACTGGGATAACGGGAGTTGCGCGTCAACCGTTTAGGAACGAAAGCATCCGCAGCTTTCTTAACTATCGCGGTCAACTTTTCTCTAATTCAACGGGTAGGAGCTTAGGCTTTGGGTCGAGCATCCAAGTGCGATTTTATGCTGGGATAATGTCAAAGTAAAACGGGATTTATGTCATAGATAATGTCGCCCATATTCGTCTAGGATCAGCGTCCACAACCAGGGGCTCGCGTGCGCTGACAGTGCCGTATCCAGTTCTCGTTAAATGCTCCCACATCTTTGTCACAAGAAAACGAACAAAGTACGTTTATTATGCCTTTGATTTGTTGCCACAACAAATATTCGGCAATGCCACAAATCGTAAATGGATACTGGGCAACGTTTCTTTCTTGTTCTATGAAAAAATCGCGACCAGAATGCAATAGAGGCAAGGCTGAAGATACCTGTAGTTGGTGATCACAGGACCCAAACTTTCTTGTCTGCTACTGCTACCTTCTCCGTCACCTGTCGACGGATGTCTCTCGCGTAGAAATGCATTCGCGTTACAACGAAGAGGCACTGAATCTTTCAAAGTGGTCTTTGCACCCCAGCCTTCCTATATCGCATCCCCACAGTAGCTAAAATTGTCTTTACTTTGGCGTGAAATAGATCCCAGAAGCCAAATTGACACGGATAAAAGAACATTATCATTAACGCGCGCATATGAAAACGTCAACAAGTATGTTGCTGTCAGGCACATAGAGCATGAATACGCTTACAGAAATGATTTCGTTTCACATACATAACGGGAGTGTCTCACGATTCGTACACGGTTGCCGCGAAGCTGTAACAAGTACTGTAAAATAACGGTTTTAATAGCTACCACACGTTCACACGTAAATCTGCAACGTATACACACGAATCCGCGCTGATCAGCTGATCGGAGGTGATGTCTTGGAACCCCTCAGCTTCCCGTCTCCGGAGTGGCACGCACACGCAAGGACCGAGGCTGTCTCACTCGTAACGAACACACGAGAGGAATAACTTAGTCATTTTCACCAGTAGCAGGCCTCAACGTAGCCGCAGAATACATATGCAAAAACAGCTTGCTTCCTTCAAATGACAAATATGTCTTCAATATGACATTCTTTCCTAATGCGGCTTTGGTATGCATGCTGCAGTTTACGCTTGAATTTCTGACACAAACACAAAACACCAGAAGAGGGAAGTTCACGGTATCTTAGTCCGCAAATAATCAAAACAGATCGGTTTATGTGCCGGAGGTCGCGAACAATAGATGCAGCCATTTCTCCGAGCTGCATACCTTGATGCTGAATGTCTGAAAACTGCGAAAACTACAAAGACCCGGCGGGCGTGAATTCACCTCAAAGTTCTGAGGAAATGGTGTCTCAATCCGGATAATATCATACTGGCGACAGTCCTTTTTAACACACTTTTTAAAACCACACTAAAACGATATGTTTCACGGCGTATCCGCGGGTACCGAGGCCAGTCAGACCGAACGGGTCGAGCGTGGTTTGGACACGAGCGCCGCTACCCGGCACGAATGGCGGCGCGTCACTTTTTTTCTCCGAGATTGTCAACTTATCCGATCCAGTAACTTTGATTTCTAGCCACCATACCATTCCCGCTGCAGGCAGACCAAGCTCGTTGGCGGCAAGATAGTCTGGTGGCGCCCTCCAACCTCCAACCGTGGCGCCCTCCGACATTACCTAGCGAGCAACAATTTCGACGGAGTTTGTTACTGAGCACGGTAGAAACTTCAAAACAATGCGCTCTGAAACCAACACTGCCAACACCGTCAATTATGAATTTTAGCTGTCGTCATACTCAGCGTCATATCGCTCATTGGTGACGTCAGCTTTCGATCGCTCACGACACCAATACTTACGGTTTCTGTAGTACCCAATGACTACTGCACGCGCAGTTTATAAAAAAAAAAGAATAGCAGATGCAGAATACCGCCAGAATACCACAATACTTTCGATGCGAAGAGCTCGTGCCCGGTGAGTCGCTTACAGGCGCCCCGGCAAAAGAAAAGGGCGTTCGGAACAACATAAAACAAACCTAAAGTGTTCGAAAGAAAAAAACAATATGCGTCTATATTGTTTAGAACGCTTTTGGTCAGGCACGCCACGACGCGTGAACGCCACGCTCATTCTCAAGAACTACGGAGAGACCTGTCGCAGCTATCGCTCAGACTGTACTTTGCACTAAAACAAGACTGCTTTTTGTTTTCGTTTATTTGCGCTGGAATTATTTCCTACTATACGCTCGTATGTTTGATGCTACAAGCATTATTACAGGGTAAAATTTACCAGTGTCAGTAACAAAATCTAAAGAAAACGTAGTTTCGCCTCGTTTGTTATCATAAGGATCTCGGCTCCTTCTAGACTTCATTGGTCGATAATGATGCTAATGTAATTGATGCAAAGGTGCAAGAAAGCTGGTCAAGAACGATAAAAATAGTTCCTGGAGAAGGGGGACATGAGGGACAAGGCAATCTAGGGACTTCTTTATTTTCAGTGGAAATGGAGAGGTTCCTGGTTTGACCCTCTTGTTCCCCTTTTCCAAGGATTATTCTCGTCATTATGGTGTCGCACTGGGACTGATGTAATCATGGTTATTCTCGCCGGTTGTTGGGCGGAATTCATGTTCTCAATTTTCAGAACTTGCGTAAGAAAATAAGTTACCATTTACTGCAGCCCCGATGACTTTTAATAGCGCTGCGCTAACAAACCAAAGAGGCCGGTTCGAGTTTAACTGTAGTTTGGAGTTTAATAATATACTCCCCTGTTAGGGCACGATCAAACAAATACAGGTTTATTGTTCACAGAGTTGGCTGTAAGTAACATAAAACGTTTGAATTCGAATGGGATAGGTGCAAGGTTTGAGGGTTTTCGTCCAGCCCTTTAAAGGACCAGGTAGCAAGATTGCTTACATCGAGGAACAGAAGAAACACATTTTGTTTGTCGAAATGGCTGTTAGGTAAATATTTCCAATTCAACTTCAATTTATATTCAACACAGGCCTCTAAGGTTTATTTCGTTTTAACAACTGCGTCCTTGAATAAACCCAATTTCGGCCAGCAGTCCAGGTATTTTGATGAATAGAATTATTCGCAGGTTGGAATATTGCTGTGATAAAACACAAAGATAGCGATCGCGCCTACTTTTTGCTTTCTGGAATCGCAACTCGCGCGTTCGATGAGCATCGCCGCCAAGTCTACTTAAACTAATGTTCTTTCAGGAATAAACCCTTCTTACAAGTGCAGTTGTTGCTCTTGCATTGGTCTCTACAGAGGCGACGTGGCACGGCATATGCCCTGCGGGCCGGATGCAACCGGCACGATCGCGTTTGTAGTCGAATTCGAGAGTTTGGCTTGAACAATAATTCTCTCTGGGAGAAATACGTCGAGCGCATTCAACTCTGATGCGCGCCTAACGAGCTGACCGAAGACTCCGTCAAGAGGGATTCAATGATGAGCTGTTTTAGGGAAGAAAAACTCCCTGATAATAACCCTCGTCGAGCTTCTTCGATCGCCGGTTGTGAATTGCAAGGTCATCATGGACGCCGTGAAAAATCATATGAACCCGAAAGCGTCTGAACTGTACAGAGGTACGTCTTTTCGAAATATGACCAGCAAAATGAAGAGCCTATCGCTGATAACGTCATCGCCTTCCGTAAGGTGACAGAAAACTGCGGGTTCGGCAAAACATAGTTTGCTCTTGCCATAATGCTGCGTAACCGTTTGGTTTTTGGAATCGCAGACGGCTTGGTACAGCAACGACTGGAAAAGAATTTGAAGTTAGAGGGGGCTTAAGAGCTAGCACTCACAGCGGATACTACTGCCACACCACAAAAGGTCATCAGCAACAAACGGCAAGAGCAACGTCATCAAGAAGTGAGCGCGAAAGTGTTCACGACGCCGAAAAACACGATAGAAAGACAGCCGAGAAGGAGTGGGATGGGACACCGTCGGGTACATATTTGGGTAGTAATTCAATTACAGTAATTGAATTACTGTAATTTAATTACTTTTCCGAGTAATTTGTAATTGTAATAATTACTTTTGACTGAAAGGAATTGTAATTGTAATTTAATTACTTTTTAGCGTCAGTAATTGCTAAATTTCAGGCACAATTACAATTACTTATGCAAGATTTTGTGGCGGCGGCGCTTTTCCCCCCTGGCCACGGAGACGACAGCACAGCCAAAGCGACAGGGGAGAGAGTGTCTCCCAACCTGCTCAAAAAAAGGGAAAAGAGGGATGGGAAAGAGAGGCTGGGATAGAACGGAATGAAGGATTTTGTAGGCTGCAAAACAATTTAATGAAGAATTTGAGAAATATTTTGATAAATGAGGGCTACATTCGCGTCCGTTTTCGTTCCTGTAGTACTTGAATCTGACTCTTCGTCTCGTTTGCTTCCTGTTGCTCCTGTTTTCTAGGGGTCTTTCTTATTTCTCATTTCCACACGGGGGCATCGGGGGTCGAAGTCGAGCTGGTTGGCTCCAATCAGATCATCCCGTCGAGGCGGGGAGGTTTGAGGTTCTCCTTACGCGTCCTCGCCGCTAGCATATTCGCTTACATATTTCAGTCAAGTTTGGAACTTTTTTGTTCATGAATGTTCTCTTTTCTTTATGAGTTTTTCACGTCCTTCTTCTCTATCTTGTACGTTGGTACCACTAACAGTAAGTCGTGCTACTCTAACATCGAGGCGAAGAAGCAAAGAAGCAGCAGGTCTCATTAACACGACTCACCCTGCCTTACTTCCAACTATTGTTGCTACACTGCTCTTCCTTCTCCCAATCCTCGTCTACCTTTCTGTATAAATCTTCATTATTTAGTGTTCGCTCTACCTAACCCTTTTAACCGTTTGTCAGCCTGATTGGACGAGATTCCAAAGCTTATAAACCGCGGCTTTAAACTGCATGGAGGTTGTTTTTACGTTTGTTGTTCATTGAAGGCTTCTTTTTCTTTTATAGACGGCTCGGCTTGCACTTTGTTTTTACACCTCTATCGTGACCTTCCACGCGTTGTCCTCTCGTCCTTTGCCTGTGGAACCGTCCCGAGGCGCAGCACAGTGCTGCTTTACATTGAGAACCTGCAACAGTCTTATCTACAATGGAAAAGGAAAGGCTGCCGGGGCCTTGTTACGAAAAATTCTTTAAACAGATTAGCAGCAATGTAAAAATATAATCGTGAGGTGCAAACTTTTCGCACCGTCTCTGAAAACAAATTCAACTAACCGAAAGGCGACCTCCAATTTGCGGAAACATTTGCGGGTAGGCAACTTTTTTGTTACTTTGAATAATACTTACAGTTATAAAAAAAAATAATAATGGCTCGTCTATATATTCCAGCTGAAACACGTTCAAGTAAATCATGAAATCGAGGCGTCCAAGAGGCCGCAGTTCCGGAAGAATTCGCGGATTCCAATTTTCGCGACGCGGTGCAGTCACAATATAGATTCCAATGTGTTTACATTTTTTTCGCGAATTGTAGGCGATTCGCGAAATTCGCGAAAATGAAGTCGTTTACAGTGTATCATGAATTTTTCGAGGCAGTTCTTGCCCTGCTAAATTGAAATCGGTCTTCTTTATGAGACGCATAACCTCGATACAATCATTGCTATCCTAATGATTAGCTACATGACGATCCTAAATTTATTATCTATCTCAGGAGCTTTTTGGGTGTTACCGGGCACTGAATAAACCTAGAATCCCTGGCAATAAAGTTGCTGCTGTTCTGACACTAGTTTTGTGGAAGCGGCCACAGTTCGCGTGCTACGGTTACCCACATCCGGCATGTTACAAGTCCACAGACAGGGAGAGGTAGCGAATGATCGTGGCTGAAATGTTTTCGTAAGTTGGCGTATTCTTTAAATGTTTCAAGTCGTTTACAAGTTTCTCTTATTAGCCATTTTTACGCGAGTTTTATGATACCAGTACTGTCGCATATTTTTTTCCTTGTATTATATTTTAGTTTATGTTTTGCTGGTTTGACTTGGATACCATTTGGATAAGCTCTAAGGAGATTCACCTCGCACCTGTGAATTTGTCTGCATTTTTACTTTTTAAGAATATATGAACGGAGGAGTTCATTACTCCAAACTATTAAGTTCTATAATCCCATTTAACCAATTTCATAAAAGGAAAGTACAAAGCGCAACATTTATACAGCGGCCATATAACTCGTTTACAGTTATATGGCCCAACGTGGGGGGTAACTCTCAGAAATAAGTAATTGTAAAGTAATTGCATTACTTTTAAAAAGTAATTTGTAATTGCAATGAACTACTTTCGTGAAGTAGTAATTGTAATTGTAGTTAAACTACTTTGGGAGCTAAGTAATTGTAATTGTAATTAAATTACATTTTGAAAGTAATTTACCCATGTATGGTCGGGTAGGTATTCCGGCTACCGTTGTTATCGATGCTTCGGCAATCACGAAGCGATGCGCTGCAAGTGCGAAAACGCAGCTTGTTTTAGCTACTCGGGCAAGGGACTAAATTCGAAAGCGTGCCGAACAAAAAAAAAAAAAAGCAGAAATCCGGAAAAAAAACGTCGACAATGCTGCGAGTCCGCAAAACACAGAGTACGACGAGTTGATGGACAGCAGTCAAGAAAGTAGCTGCTCCCCAAAATACGTTGTCATCGCGAAAATTGGTGGCGGGGTGTCGAATACGACAGGGCCCATAAGGGCGCTGTCGTATCCGACAAGTGGGGAAGAAAGTGTCCCATGTATCTGGCCATCAACATCAGTCGTAACACTCCGCTGACGTTGGAGAAAGCCTCGAGATCTCTGAGCGCATTGACCTTCTCCGGGTCGGTTCTGATGCCTCTGTCGCTCACCACGACACACAAGAGCTTGACTTCTCGCGCCAAAAAGAAGCACTTGGAGCGGTTAAGCTTGATCCCGGCTGTCTGGAGACGCTGCAAGACGTTGTTCAGGTTATGTTCGTGCTTAGCTTGAGTGCTGCCGAAGGCTGAGAATCGTCGATCATGTTCACCATACCCACGAGGTTTTCCGCGACGCGGCTCATCTCTCGTGTCAAGTATTCCGATGCCGAGCAGATACCGAAGGGCAGGCGTCGGAAGCATAACCGTCCGATAGGTGTTATCAACGTAGCCAGTTCTAAGCAGCATTTCGCAAGCTTCACCTGATAAAAACGTGCCGTTGGGTCGAGTTCGAAGAAGACTTGTGCTTTCTCAATTTGTCTTAGTGTGTACTTGACAGATATAGCATATGTTGCTCTCGCAGAACAAACTGGCTGAGGCGTGTCAGGTTGACGGATATTCGGTAGTTTCCAGACTCCTTCGGGACGACGATAATGCCGGAGCATCACTCTGTGGGCCTGTCAACACGGCGAATGACACCTCCAGCTTTAAGTTATGCGAGCTCGCGCCGAAAAGCGTCATGGTGTTGAAGGGGAACCCTTCATGGCTTGCTCAGCGAAAAGGGTCCTGTTTCGGGTTGTAGGCGGATGACATACTTGTCTCGCAGTTCGGCCAAACCGGGGAAGATGTCTCGACAAAGGCGTGCTTTGCTGCCGCCCTTCGGAACTGGTGAGAGCGTCTGCAAACCCGGCGACGCCCTTTGCCTGGGTTGTGGGGTAGCCAAGTAATGGTGTGGTCGATGCGGGCAGCACGCAGATGCGCTGAAATGTGGTGATTTCCTTGCCAGTTAGAGTGTCGTCGAACGTGCTTAAAACGGTCAAAACGTGTACTCCAGGACACGTGAGCTGACCTTCTCCCTGTTGAACTTGTAGATGGAGGCCTGAAAAAGTATCCGATACGTCAGTGACTTCGGCGCCGGTATCTATCTTTAACTTCGCGGAGTGACCGTCAACCAACACTTGCGTTTATATGGCTAAGGGCCGCGCGTCACCGCGTGCAGCTGAAGGGAGCCAAGTCGCTCCCACTGCTCGCTAACTGCTGCAAAGTGACCTTTCCTCTTGCAGCGTCTGTATATAACGTCCCGTGCCTTGCAGCTCCCACGGGGGTGAGTTGTGCGACCGCAGTAGCCGCAGGGGTTGTCGGAGATGGTTTTTCGCGTGCGATATTGCGCTGTTCGTTGTTTCCAGAGCGCTGTCGGCCCACGGAGCCATTCTCGTCTAGGCGACCACGTGACCGGGACCAGGCTGGCCGAAGTGCGTGTCACGTGAACGCCCGTTATCATCGTGAATACAAGCCTGAAAGCGGGCTTGGTCTATAAATTGTTTGGAATTCGGCAAAGTTTTTCAACGAGCACCTTGTCGCGAAGTTTCTTGACGAATCAGTTTCTCACGAGTCGGTCTTCAACTTCCGTTTACGCTCAAGCGTAGTTCTTGACGACCGACCGGAGCTCCGTGAAAAACGCGTTCACGCTTTCGCCGGGTTATTATATGCGACGGTGAAAAACGACGCTAAAGTATACCTGGTTGGTAGAATGCACGAATTTGCTTCTAAAGGCCCGTTTGATTGCGCCGAAAGACAGTAGTGCTTCCGAAGACAATACGCATGTCTCGAGTATGCGCCGAACCTCGTGGGAGTCTATGCTGTGGAAAAGAGGCCTGACTGACCTTGACTTCGCCGGCGACTTAGCGAAGTACCGAAGCGGAGCGAATTTGTCAAAGACAGTAATCCATTGTTCCCAGTTGCTGAGATTTGCAAAGTTGAACGGGGGGCGATTACGGGACGGACGTGTGCGGACTTTCGAGGGGCTGCCCGACGCTAGGCCTTATCCCCGGCTCCGTGGCGATGCCGGCCTTCGTCGAGCGAGCGAGCGAGCGAGCGTGGTGAGCGGGCGAGGATGACGCCGCTGCTATTGTGGCCACTTCTGACACCATGTCGCGAACTCGGATGACAAGCAGACGCAAAGTGTTCCAACCCGCAAGCGCCCCTTCTTTATTCAGCGGAGCCATAATATAGGCGGTGCCACGAAAGAAGGAAAACAACGGGGGGGGGGGGGGGGGGGGGGAAGGCGCCTCTTGCGACTACTTAACTGTGGACACGAGCTGTGTCGTCAGCAGACTGCAAAAGTAGTTGTTGTGATTCATAGGAAGTAATCATGTCGCACTGGCATGGCCAGAAGGTGTATAAGAAATAAAATAATTGGGAGCAAATATCGCCACGCGTGTCTCCGAGGAAGCGCGTCTGTGGCCGACCGGTTATTGTCCTTTGTCCCCACCCAAATAGGCGCCGTTCGATTCCTGGATGCGGAAATATATTTAGCCATTTCTCTATAATGCCGTGTTCTGGAAAATTTGACAACCCTGTTGCTTATTTGAGGTTAGAATGCCCTACGCATCGAACTTTCTGAGCCGATTGTTCCAGAAGTACTCCCTTGTACAAAAGGGGCTCCGCATTGCGAGTCGGAGCCAGACCTGCCCCAGCGCTTGAACCTGCTCTTTTGCAAAAGTCGACGAATGCGACGATAGCTTTTCGTATGTTTTCTTGGCATAAGTTGGCCCCATCATACGTTTAGTTTGTCCACCTATTCGCTTCCTCATGATTTGCCATTCGTGACATTTTGGTGGATGTGCGGGTGAATGCAAGTTCGTGCAATGTACCGGACTCCGACGCCACTCCACGGCGTGGTTCACGAGGTTATCTAGGATTGGCGGCAACGCAATGGAGGTGTAGTCCGTCAAAACAGATGGACGACTGAGCAGTGCGGCCACAGCTCTACTTCTCGTTTGGAGGCACTTTCAGGCGTTGGTTCGAAACCCACGAAGCCTCCTTTCCTACATCAGAGTACTGCGCCACTGAATCGAAGCGGGAGTTCAACCAATACCGTCGGCAAGGATTGGAGGACCTTCTTCAAACAAGGGTGCAGGGCCCCAACAAAAGCGTGACCAGCTTTGTTGAAGATGTCCTGCGGCCAACTGCCTCAGCCGATCCGGAGGCAGCCAAGGAGGAGGTACGCGTATTTATGCCTGGCGTGTAGGGTGAAATTTTCAGAAGCCTGGTCCGCAATCCCACGACGACCGTCGACGCTTTTGAGAGTAAAGCCACGAGCATTGAGCAAGCACTGTCGGTTTGAGCGATCTATTACCACCGATTCGCTGGCGTGACCGCTCCCTCAACTGTCCAATCGCTCCAACTGGACATACACTTTTTCGACAGCCTTCCGGAGATCGTCCGCGAAATTTTCCAGGAAGAGCTCCGCAAGATGCTACCCACTGCTCATCGCCCGTCCCCTCTCTCTCTCACCTGCCGAGTCTGTCCCAGAGGAGGTTTACAGAGTCTTCCAGCCTCAGGCTTCCCTCACCATAGCAGCACCGGAGGAACTTGCTCTAAGCTGTGCCGCGATGGTCCGACGAGCACCACCAGCCTCGCGTACGTACATGGCGCCTCCCCAACGGGAACCTCCAGCGCCGCAGTATTCCCGACTCCAGGAAGTGTCGGGAATACTGCGGTGCTTGGGGTTCACGTCGGGAAGGCGCTTGCTTTCCATGGAAGGGCGTTTGTTGCCGAACATTTTGCCTGCTTTGCTCCCAAGCAAAGGGCCTCGGTTCGATTCCCGACAGCAAAATTCTATTTTAGTTTTTTTTTTTTTTTTGTGAAATGTCGCATTCTTGTAACCTTTACGACCCTGTTGCTTATAATATTCTACGCCTCGAATGTTTTCTGCCGAACGTTTCGGAAGCTCTAGCGTGTAAAAAAGGAGTTCCACGTGGCGATTCGGAGTACGCCTTGCCCCAGCGCTCGATCATGCTTTTTTTGCTGATATCGACGCCTGTGATTCTAGCCTTCTTTTGCTTTGTTTTGGGCACAAGTTCCCAATTAAACGTTCTGCTTATCCAGTTATTATCCGCCTCATGATTTGTCATTCATGACCAAATCCATGGTTCTCGCAGTGGGTTCACCAGTGACCGAACAAGAAGAGGAAAGCTGCATTCATGTTGTCTCGTATGTAAATAGAAGCTGGTGGGTGTTTCGAGAAGGAAGAAGCAATTTCCTATCAACATGCAATTTGAGGAAATCATGTGTAAGCATCTAGACTTGAAAACGTACAATATGTCCTGCTGTTACCTTCCAGTCGACAGTACCAATATGTTGTTTACTTTGATAATATTGATTCTGGTTGCTCTGATTGGAACCTGGTCGCCCACTTTAACGCAAATGAGGCGGCTTCCACTTTGCTTGGGTGGCGCGATGTGTTGAGGGACTATAAGGACTCATGGTATCTTGGGACTTTGTGGACGGAATAGCTACTATGAAGGCTGCAGTGCAAACAATATACACGATGTCTGTAGGAGACCCGACAAAAGACAAAAGCATAAGGCATTCAAAGTCGTCCGCGAGCAGAGATGACATCTCTTCGAAAGCGTGTCATAGAAGAGGTATCTGAGTAACATATATGGGACATTGAGGTCCATCACTGAAACACTGCTCAAATGCCTAAACCAGTGCCGAGTACCACCTACGAGTCTCTGATGACATACTATACTGGACGTGTAAAGCAAGAATATTTAGGTAGACTTTAAGTTCCTGCGCCTCATGCTCTTCGGTCCCACGATTAGTGTTAACCAGATTCTCAAAATGTGTCCCGTGGGAGGACCACGTGCGTGTGTCGTTAAAACGCTGATGGTCTCAGCCTAACATGTTTGGGAGACGGAGCAATCACCGGCGCAGGATCAGTCGCTTTTAATATCGGCGTAGCTATATTGCCACCTATGTAAAAAAAATTGCTGGACCAGTACCAAAAGGTAATTGGAGAGAGAGATTGATGTTCGCTGGATTGAGTTTAAAATTCCAACCAGGGGAGCCACTTCGCTTTGTCTGAACTCATGGATGAGCCGTTGGTGGTCGACGCCCAGTTAAGCTGCAAAGGTGGTTGAGCTGCAGGTTTGAACGTTCGGCCCCAGGAAGGATAAAGGAAGTGGTCGGGCGCGTTGACTCCTCAAGGTCACTGAATTTCATCCTCAGATTGCCGAAGTGGCTCTGTGCTTGCCGCAATATGATATCTTGAGCGGAGCACCACCCCAGACACTACTACTTTTGCTTTAAAGTGTTTGTGCTCCTGCTGTTCCCTTGCTATTCACCTGTTATCCTCACCTTAAGGCTTCAAAATATTTAGCAACTCGCTAAAAATTGTGAGGGTTCCAAATGTAGCAAGAGGATCAAGTTCATTGAAACGCCTGCCAGGCGGTCGACATCGCGCGCGGCTGTGTCATTGAGAGAACGAGAACGGGAGGGCGGTTCTTCCAAACGCCTGGCCTCAAGCACGCGCTGCACGCCTCTCGCAGGCTTTGGCTGCTCGTGCGCGCACGGGGCGCCGAAGCGTTTTCGAAAATACAAATCTGACATAGCGATGGGCTCTACGCATCGTTGGACAAGTAATACGTTTGCATTTCGCCACGTGATCACGCTCCCGTTCAACACGAAGGCGCAAGTGGTGGTGTCGGGCGATGAATGATACTCAGTTGGTTGATACAACAAGTGTCTAGCTCCTACTGCCCTGTGGGCTGAGGGGCGAACGGAGTATAGTTTATGCTTCTGATTCTGAGCACTCTTCGGCGTAAAGATTGAATAGAAATCAAAAGGTGGGCTAGTTGGTTAGGCCTAGTGAAATACACAAAGTGCAAATAGAGAAAGACAAGTTGAAGGAAAAGACAAGGCAGGCATATTGGACAACTAACGGTTTATGTCCTAAATAGATATAGAACCTACGAGAAGGAAGCATCAACACATTAAAAAGTAATGTAGAAAACTGCAGTTAATATTTTCTAAATAAAAACAGACTTGGCGAAAACCAGTTAACCTTTAATTTCAAGTTAAGCACACTGACCCCCTTGTATAAAATAGCAAAAATAATCGTATTATAAATATTGGATGAATAAAATACCAAAAATAAAATAATAAGTAAGGTATTTGATTGAAAACAAACTCTTCGTGCCCTCTCAAATAGTATTTGCGACTTAATCATTCGGACGCTCCTTGAATATATCTCAACACGTTAATTTGCGTCGTTTGGGACTAACCTTGCATGCCTGGAACAGCCCTCTGATCACTAATCTTGACTCCTCCTAGAACTCGGACATTGGCAGTATCGCAAACTTCTCTACCTTGTCTGTTCCAAGAAACAATTGGTTACCAACTTATATTCATTTCTTAGCCTCCACCACTGCGGTTAAAGGTTTTTATTTTTCAGATACATTTAGAACACCCAACAACCTAGACAAGTTTTGAGTTTACTATCTAAAACTGTTGCGTTGCGTTGAAAAAAACTTCTACAGCTCTGGTATGAATGCTCGACACAATATATATTCTCGACAGGTCGACATCTCCGCTGGCAGCGCCTACAACTAAGGTGCTTGGTGCTTGGTAAGTTGTGTCAAGATGAACACCAGCTACGTGGGCCGCCATACCAACACGCACGGGGCAGCTGCACTAATTGGTGCTTAGTGAGTGGCGTCCACATAAGCCCCGATGTATATGGGCTCACCCAGACATGCCTAACTGTTCGTGGCTTAATCGGCGTCCTGGGAAAGAGGAATCCTGGTCGTTGAGCTAAACAAGGCTTATATTTGGACCCTCCGACGCTTCCAGGTGACGCATTATGTCCCTTCGTCCCCTGCTTCTCGTAGATGGGTGTACTGGCTTGGCCCGACCAGGATGATTCAGTCAGTCGCCTCTTCTACCCTCTTCTTCTATCTTTCACTTTTCCTTTCACCTTTTCTCTTTTTTTCTGCACACACTGTTTTCCTTTTTGAGCCTCTTAAGCGGCAAGGGCAAACTATTGGTGAATTCGGGTGGTCGGCTCTCTCCTCTGACCTCGATTCAGCAGAGCGCCCCCTCCTCGCCGCCAGAGCCACTCGGGATCCTTTTCAGCCGATCACAACTGCTGGCTTCGGAGCGCTCCGAGATTCTCAAACCAGTCATGGAAGTAAAACTTCTTAATTTTAATAATGCGTTAAAAAAAAAAAAATAGAGCGTACGTTGGATGATTGAGCAAAATTTACGCTCGCAACGTGATGAAATAACGGTTTTGTGACGTAAATTGTTTTACTCATCGGCATGTAAAAAAAAAAAAAACAGTATGTGAATTGATTTTTGCAGAACGGAACGAAAGCCAACGCTTGGAAACAGTTGTCAACTCATCGCGTTTTCGACAGTGAACGCGCTGCGATAGCGGTCATGCGTACGACTGAGCGGGCGAATATAAAATGGTTAACAAACCGCATTTTTCTCACGGCGAAATATCTTGCAAACATCGAAATGTGATACAAATCACAGTGAATTATATTCGGCTCTCCCTTTATTTTACAACACAAACCTTTGAACGCACTTTTACCAAACCTCAAAAATTTCTTGAAGCGACTACAAACTCCGGTAAAACAGCGGCGCGCTCTCCGAGCAGTTTCGTCGTCGGTTAGGCTTAGCGGATTCACCGCCGTGAGACGAACGATCTTGTGAAAGCACTGGGAACACTTCACACGTCGGCTTTTCCTGTTACGGTCGCAAACGAATGTCGTCCCGTGCGTTGTAATCCTCGCACCGTCGAACGCACAAGCACTTTGTAGAACCACACATCAATCACCGTCATGCCGTACCCCGCACACTACCACAGACCACTGCCGGCCATCGTCAACAAAACCACGTGATCACCGTCCAGCAACCACGTGACGCCTGCGCCGCTCCGCACTCCGACGGCTACAGCCGGAGTGCCAGAGAGCGCTCTGAGAGGGAGAGGCACCCTCGGAATGAACCACCAATCAGGCCACAAAACTCTCTTTCAACCACCCGATTTCGCGCACTCTGGAAAGAGCGCTCCAGAACGCGCAGAAAGAACCAGGCGAATTCGCCATATGACTAGAAACAGGTCATGTGTCTTGCGATCACACTACGCTATAGTTCCCGGGAAGCACGGGTAGTGTAATTTTGTCAGCCAAACTCTTTTCGACATAGCGCAATATTTACCCCCTTGTTGGTCTTCGTAATGAGCGGTGCACCTGGTCACTCAAATTCCTTCCAATCTTACGGGTCCAAAGATTAAGAAAACCTCTTATCAGGCTCCAAACTTGGTCCGCACTGAAGCTATAGAATATCCAACAACGTGTGTTGAATTCTTAAAATTGAATGAGTTTTTTTGTCTTACACTAAGATGGCAAAAACCCACCTGCAAAGCTTTCCGCGTTCCCTATGTCAAAAGTATTTGAAGATAATGCTGCAATTAACTTCAATGCCAAATAATCGCGCCGGGTAACCTTGTTGAACTTAATACAAAAAAAAAACATATTTAAGCTCTCTTGATCTTGAACTCTGTCGCAGATTGTAAAAATAGTGTAACTCTTCATCGCAAGCTAAATAGTCGACAGGAAGTTATCTCCGAGGACGATTTGCTTGAAACGCCTGAGGAAGAGATCCTTGAGGGCCTTTCCTGTTCAGGGGTTGTAGCTGCGCGCCGCATCCCAATCCGCCGAGACGGTGTTGACCGAAAAACGAAGTACGCATTTATGACGTTTGATTCGGCGACACTACTAGAAACTCTGAAGGCAGGCTATCTACAACGCTGTATACGACCCTATATGCAAAAAACTCAGAAGTCCTTCGAGTGCCAATGGTTTGGCAATAGGTTACGGAGCAGTTGGGGAGCTGACACTTGCCCCAAGTTCTCCAGCAAAGAGCATGTTGCCGATACCTTCGGCAATAATCTTTAATGCGCCAACTGTTACGGTCCTCACCTGGCACACTCCCGCTTCTGCCTCTGCTGTGGAAGCAATTTTAGGAAACCTTAGTTTAAAAACCAATATTTCCTACCATGAGGCAAAACAAATGCTTATACCTTGGCAAAGGCGGATACGCCGAGGTCGTTCCTACGGGACATGCGCGTCCTGTAGGCACATCGGCGGGAACTCAGACATCTCCGGAAAATCTGCGAGCCTTGACGGAGTCCCCAACTATACCCACGGGAATGGTCTTAACGGCAATGTCTCCCAAGTCAAGGGAGGGTGCTGGCCAACCGGCATGCTCCCCTGGGCAAGGGATAGCTCCCGCTACCCCTGTGCTTTCTTTGGGTTGGTGGCAGCCATCCCGAACCTTTGCTCTAGGACGCTCGGTGAGGGGTCGATGAAGTTGAACGCTAAGGTTCAGCCGACGGCATCACCGGAACAGCGGGTTAGATCCGATGACAAGGCTATCCTCACGGGATCGGTGGAGTCCCTTAGGTTAAAATAAAAGTGGTTATTAAACAAAGCAAACTTCTAAGAGAATCCAGGTACAGCTAAAAAATCATTTCATAAGGAGGGCTGTCAAACTCAGGCGAGAAATTCTTCTTAGTACTGCGAGAAAACCTGGATTTTTGAATTTTGAACGACTTGTATCCCGCAAAATTTTCGCCAGAGATAATAATGCGATGACATACCCCACGAGCAATAAGCTGCTTGAATTATTTCCCTTAAATATTGAAACTATACACTTTGTAGAGGGCTCAGAAGACTCCTTAGGGAGTCTTCTGAAAATTTAAAATGCTGAATCACAAATGTACAATAATCACCTTTGGCATTGCGATCCCGGCCGCAAACCGTCTTGGCAGATACAAAACTGTTCACTGAAGAGACGAGCTTTATCCAGGTACCCCGTTCATCGTATTTCCTGCTTCATCAATAGCTTGATTTTCTTTTTTCTGCTATATTTTGTTCATAGGAGTAGCACACTGCCGGAAGGTATCCCAGGCCCTTTGCTGCTCTATACTTGTAGGTGTACAGATTTGAAATAACGTAAAGTATATATGTCGTAACACCTACAGTTGCACTTAGAATGTGTTCTGTGTATAACGTTGCACCCTCTCGTGACAAAGTTCTTAAAGCAAGGCATCACTGTCGGGTTTAATCTAAGAAGTAACCAGTCAGTCTTTTCTAGCGTCACATAGGAACGTGTTTTAAACTGTTGGAAAGTGCGACGTTGCTCTCTGAAACGACTGCAAAGAGGTCCCTCTCAAAGGATGTTTATTTAAAAAATTTCAGGAAAAACAAAAAGGGCGAAATGGCCAGGTCGATAATTGACAAAGAGTTATAAGATGCAATCTAATATGTTGGTAGTTAGTTATTTAAAAGGCACAAACTTGAATTAATCAAATGTCATTTTATGATTTCGTTAAAGGAGTCATTTTAGTTCACTTTTCGCATAAATTTGTGAGATTTAAAATCACAAAAAATAAGAGCGCTTCTTGCAAGTGATCAATAATTCCTATGACTTCATGTATACCAAGTGAAATATGCGGGAGAAGGTATAACTACACAAAGCTTATAATGCGATGCACTTAAACACGTGTTGGTACTGCTTCAAGCGATGTACAAAAAGGCAGCTCCGCTCCATGCTATTTCTCTCCAGACTATCACAACAACACCACCTTAACGCTGGGCTGAGGACCAATCTTTTCTAAACTCACAATGACGGAGTAATATTGTCGCGGCACAAGCCAAACAAAAACTGCCCAGTCAAGTTATTTTAAAATAATCGCATTTATTCTTACTCGGAATGAAACTTCTCTTTTCGTCCTGCTTTCTTTTTCTCGAAAGTGCCTGTTCATTCTCGCCCCGAATGCAAAAAGCTCAAACCTTATAAGCCGAATATTCCGGACTGTGGCGCACGCTAGATAAGGAGCTGGTGGGACCTTGTGGAGTAAGCCTTGCTCTCGCTTGCTGTTACGCCGCCTAATTGCGCCCATATTCTGCTGCCTCGAAGCTTGTGTTTTATTTTGTTTGTCATAAGTTCGCCTATTGAACCTTTACTTTCAGTACTCTGTTCATTCCCTTGTCGCCATCATTCGTGACATTTCTCTTGGAGGTGCGGAGTACCGCATCCCATGTGGCGTACTTCTCTCAGGCCTCGCAGCGCAAGCATAGTGCCGGGCCCAAAAAGACCTTCCGTGGAAAATACCGAGACCCGAGGAGGCCATCGATGTGCGCTGCTAATGCACACATGGACCTTCAACTTGGACTGCGCGGGCTCCACACGAGCGACCCGCGCCCACGGTACGATGAGTGCCCACGAGACATCGAAGAGTATATTCTCCGTCCATCATCTCCTGCGGCCACGTCGCCCCGAGGAGCTCGCTCGCCTTCACAGCAACGCTGACACAGGCTCGGATGTTGAAGATCCCATTTAAACAAACAAATTTGGAATTTGACTTGGACCGCTGTCCAGGTGTTAGGACCACACCTTGGCGATAGACATCCTGAGAGGCGGGAGGAATTGAAAGCAAAGCATGTCGACGTTAAGAACAGTACTTTATAAAACAATTCAAAAGTAAGGGATGGGCGCACAGGACGTACACACAGTCGAAAGAAGGAAAGAAAAAAAAATATCTCAGGTCAAATCGAGGTTGTCATACAGCTTTTGGAGGGGGAGAGCCGAGTCAGGGTCCCAAGGTGCCGGTGGGGGTCCGGTTCGTTGCGCCGCCAGTCGGGGTCGAGAAGCCGTGATGGCTTGGGTGTTGTAGTGACGCGCAGCACTCACTCACAAGCACTCACACCCCTCTCCGTCGAATACTTTCTCGGTGGTCGAACAACCATACCGCCGCGGACCTGCTCAGCGCCGACCATCCACACCGTCAGAACCTTGCTCTGCGGTTTGTTCCACAACCCTCGCGCGCCCGGGATCCCGTCTTTTTTTTTTCTCTCTCTCCGATCTCGCACGAAAACAAAAATCCTAAGCCCGCGCTCCCGTCCTCGGCGCTCGCGCACCCCACTCACAAACACGGGAACGGACAATACCATAACCATTGAAGGACAAAAATAGTTATTGAATTCTGTGAAACTACCCCTTATTTCAAAAAATATTCACGCAGGAATATTTAAAAAAAAATCACAAAATTCAATGCGCACTCTCTCTTCACGCTTTACCCCTGCTATTCCTCAAGAACGTCCTGAAACGATGCAATCAGTAAGAGAAATTCACCCAACCATTCAAAATATATTCATAGTCCCATCTGTGTTGCTTACGGCAGGTTAACAGGTTCTTACTGTACCTTATTTTCTTTCTAGTGTAACTCTACAATCGACTGATGTAGTCTGCCCCAACATTTTCGTTGCCTTAATGTGGCGTACGCTGAAATCGTACTCTTGGAGCTGAAGGCTCCAACGCATCACGCGAGCGTTAGAATATCGGGTGCGGTTTATATACACCAGAGGCTGGTGATCCGTTTCCATCACGAAGGGTCTCCCATAAAAGTAGGTATGAAATTTCCGTATTCCCCAGATCAACGCTAACCCTTCTTTCTCAACGGTTGCGTAATCTAGTTCCCTCTGCAGGAGTTTGCAGCTTGCGTACGCGAACGGATGTAGGACCCCACTGTGCTCCTGGAGCAAGACGGCCCCAACGCTGTGATCTGAAGCATCCGTCCTCAGCACGAAAGGCTTTTGGAGGTCCGGCAGTCTAAGGATCGGCGTTCTTGTCAGCCGGTGCTTCAGTTCGAGGAAAGCGTCCTCGTGTTCTTGCTTCGAGTCTACTCGGTTGCTGCCCCCCTTCCGAGTGAGGCTGGTCAAGGGAGCCGACACCTCAGCATAATTGGCAATAAACTCCCGGAAATACCACGCTAGCCCTAAAAAGTAGCGCACCTGCCGCTTCGTCTCTGGACGTTGGGCCGCTTGGATCTTCTCGACGAGTCCAACGAGTGGCGTCAGTTCGTATTTACCGACCCGGTGTCTCAGGAAAGTTATCTCCTCTCTTTCGATTTCACACTTCGGGGGCCTCACTGTCAACCCCGCTGCCTTGATTCTCTGCAAGACTTCTCTGAGCGTCGCCAGGTGCTGCTCCCAGGTTTCGCCCGTCCCCAAGACATCGTCATAGTAGTAGAGAACTCCGGGAATCTGTCCTATAAGCCTTCTCATGAGCTTCGTAAAAATCGCGGGCGCGGTCTTCACCCCGAACGGTAAGAACCGGAACTGGTAGAGTCCTGTGCCTGTCGAGAAAGCGGTCTTCGCCTTTGATTCCTCGGAGAGCGGGATCTGCCAATACCCTTTAGTGAAGTCCACCTTCGAGAAATATTGTTTTGTTCCCACCTCCGAGAACAAGGTGTCCACCCGGGGAATAGGCTCGGCGTCAGCGGTTAGCACATCGTTTAGTGCCCGGAAATCAATGCACAGTCGATGGGTGCCGTCGGTTTTCTTTACGACGAGGATGGGGGAGTTATACGCGGAGTCAGACCGTTCGATGATTCCCATCTCCAACATCTTTCTCACCTCGTCCTTCACGACCTGGCGCACGGAGTGCGGAAGCGGGTATTGCTTGGCGTGGACCGGCCTGGTGGTCGAGAGCTGTAGCCGGCACTCTACCAGATCCGTACATCCAGGGACGTCCGAGAACACCGCGTCAAACTCGTTGACCAGATTTTGAGCTTGTCGTTTTTGTCGTTTCGTCAGATCGTCAGCTATAGTCACGTCCCGGCTGTCTTCCGATCTTTGAAGGCTCAACATCGGTAGCTTGTCCTTCCCCCCTTCTCCGTCAGTGGTTGTGGCAGCACACTGGAGCTCATCTGTATCTGGGGCCATGGCCTCCCTTCCTTCGTATCTTTTAAGCATGTTCACATGAAACATCTTTGTTGCGTGCCCCAGGTCCACAGCATAGTCGACTTCGCCTTTCCTTGCAGTCACTGGGTAGGGCCCTCGCCACTGCATAAGTAACTTATTCTTGTCCGTGGGGAAGAGAATCAGTACTCTGTCACCCACGCTCAGTTCTCGGTTTCGGGCCTTCTGGTCGTAGTATCGCTTGTACCGAGCGCCCGATTTCTCTAGTGTTTCATGGGCCACCCGACAGGTAGCCTCCAGTCGGTTCCTAAGCTCAAACACGTACTCTTAGGTGGTACAAACGTCCGGCTCTACAGCCTCGTTCGTCCACAGTTCTCTTAGAACTGAGAGCGGTCCCCGCACATGGCGTTCATCAAGCAGTTCAAACGGGGAAAAACCCAGACTCGCTTGCGGTACTTCTCGGTACGCAGAAGACAGATGTGCGAGGTACCGGTCCCAGTCTTGAGGCTTCTCTTGGCACATGCGTCGTAACATCATCTTGATGGTGCCGTTAAACTTCTCCACCAAACCATTCCCCATGGGGCTGTATGGCTTAGTGGGAAGTTGCGTCATGGAGAGGAGGCGGCTCACGTCCTTCATTACCTCGGAAGTAAAATTCGTTCCACGGTCAATCACGATCTCTTTTGGAACACCGGTACGGGTAAACATGCCAACAAGACCCTCGGCCACACGTTCTGTGGTTATGTCCGGTAGTGCCACAGCGTCAGGACAACGGGTGGCATAGTCCACCATGGTCAGAATGTACCTATTGCCGCTTGACGACGCTGGTGCGATGGGTCCCACGATGTCCACCGCGACCCGTTGAAAAGGAGGTATCGATCAACTGCATCTTCCGGAGGGTTTCTTTCGTCACCTTTCCTTTTAGAATCGTCCGCTGGCATTTGTCACAGGATCTGACAAATCGTTTGACGTCCGCCTGGCGTCCAGGCCAGTAAAACTCGCTGTCGATACGGAGTGAGGTTTTCTCTACCCCTTGGTGTCCAGCCAAAATGCCGTCATGAGCCATACGAAGCACTCCGTCCCGTAAGTTCCTAGGGAGCACCAACTGGTAGAATTCCCGCTCTGATGTCCGTTAAACTCGGTGCAACAGTCCCCGGTGCATGACAAACTCTTCTGTGCCCTCCGAGTTTCTGCAGTTGGCTATCTTTCCGACACGGTCAAAGAGCCCCTTTAGACTGCTGTCTTCTTTTTGTAGTGTCGCAAGTTCCTCGGGCTTCGCAGGAGCAGCTTCAATTATGGGCACTCTCAGCGGGGTGGCGTTCTTTGCCGCCTGTCTCTGGGACCTTGTTTCCATGGCTGCGGTGGCACGAATCTCCAGATCTTGCTTCTCATCGTGAGGCAAACCCACTTCAGTTTTCTCCGGTCTATTCCAGCCAGCTTCCGGTTCGCTGGGAGCGCGCACGTTAGGGAGGTCACCCAAAATCAGGTCATATAAAGGGTTCTCTATACACTTAGCCACGACGTTCCCACTGTAGAAAGGACTCTCAACATGCACCCTGGCCTCGGGCAAGACCCTCGCAGTCCCCTCCACCAAGTACACGAGACTCGACGTTCCTGTAAGTTTGTCGTCTGGCACGAGGCTTCGGCGCACTGCAACAGTGCTTCAGCCTGTGTCACGCAACACAGTGACAGCTTGTCCGTGGAGTTTTCCGGCAACTACAGGCATGTCCGCCATCAGGCGAGAAGTTCCGGACACTGCGTTTACCGCTAGCACCTTGGTGCCGTCCCTTAGCTCGACATAGCCACCTTTCACACGACCAGATACTGCGTCCACCTCCTCCCTGCTTGCTTGAACACAGGAAACTTGAGATCCTCCGTCCCGGTTCCAACATTGACTGAACGTGTGACCGAACTTTCCGCAACTTCGGCAGGTCTCAGCTTGATTGCTCGGTTTCTGACCACTTTTGCACTGTGCCGCTAGGTGTCCACTTCTGCCGCAAAGAAAACATTTTCTAAGAAGTTTACTGGGCTTGTACTGTTGACCGTTCGAAGTCGGTCGAGATCCACTTGCCGCAGTGTCTGGTGTAGCCTCCTCCCTCTTGGCCGGCTCCTGTTCTTGGGCCTCCAGATAGCGGTCTGCGAGGTCAGCCATTTCGCCTAGCTGTTTGCTCTTTCTTCCTCTTTACAAAAGCGACATTTTTGATGGAACGCTCTGAACGAACTGCTCCGTGAGCAGCAGATTCCGTAAGGCGGCAAAATCCTTCGCCGTCCCGGACGGGTCGACCCAACGGTCAAACAGGCTAGACAACCTCGCCGCATATTGTGTACCGGTTTCCCCTTTTTCCGGTTTAGAACTTCTAAAGTTGTCTCGGAAGCCGTCCGCAGTTAACCGAAACCTCTGCAGGAGCGCTTTCTTTACGTTATCGTATTCGACGAAATCCTCCGGGGTTAGCCTAGAAAAGACTCCAAGTGCCTCCCCTGCTAAGCATACGTTAAGCGTAGTGGCCCAGTGTTCGCGGGGCCACATCTGCCCGCTCGCTAGTTTCTCAAAGCGCATCAGGTAGGCATCAAGGTCGTCTTTCTTCTCGTCGAAGGTGGGCAGCCAATGCTGAGGACTCTTCCATAGCGTTGTCCCGGTCCCGCTTTCGGCGGAACTTGTGGTAACAGGGATCGGCGACGCGTTCTGTAATTCTTGCAGCCTGATCCCCAGCTCTAGGGTTCGGTGCTCCGCTTCGACACTCCTCTCTTGCTCATGCGCTCTCGCGGCTCTCGTATTCTCCCTTTCTTAGTCCACCCATTCCTTCAGGGCCGAACCCTTGAGCCCGAGTTCTTTTCCGCAGCCCATTAGCTCGTGGAGCTCCATGGCTGAAGTCGCGTGGACCCTTTGCTGCATAGTCTGACTTTAGAACCTCTCCTCTGCTCCCGATCGGTAAGCCGGGTTGTGCGCTCCCGCAACGGCGTCAGTCTCACAACGCGCTCCCTACGGCGTGGCAAACACACTCGCTCACCCTCCTCCTCTCAGGATAGATCGTCACAGTGGACAGCAGGTCCTGTCGCAGACGCCAGTTTGTCACAGGTTCGGATGTTAAAGATCTTATTTAAACAAACAAATTTGGAATTTGACTTGGACCGCTGTCCAGGTGTTAGGACAACACCTTGACGACAGACATCCTGAGAGGCGGGAGGAATTAAGAGATAAGCATGCCGACGTTAAGAACAGTAGTTTATATAAAATAATTCAAAAGTAAGGGAAGGGCGCACAGGACGTACGCACAGTCGAAAGAAGGAATGAAAAAAAAAATATCAAAAGTCAAATCGAGGTTGTCATACAGTTTTGGAGGGGGAGAGCCGAGTCAGGGTCCCAAGGTGCCGTGGGGGTCCGGTTCGTTGCGGCGCCAGTCGGGGTCGAGAAGCCGTGATGGCTTGGGTGTTTTAGTGACGCGCAGCACTCACTCACAAGCACTCACACCCCTCTCCGTCGAATACTTTCTCGGTGGTCGAAAAACCATACCGCCGCGGACCTGCTCAGCGGCGACCATCCACACCGTCGCAACCTTGCTCCGCGGTTTGTTCCACAACCCTCGCGCGCCCGGGATCCCCGTCTTTTTTTTTCTCTTCCTCCGATCTCGCACGAAAACAAAAATCCTAAGCCCGCGCTCCCGTCCTCGGCGCTCGCGCACCCCACTCACAAGCACGGGAACGGACAACACCATAACCATTGAAGGACAAAAATAGTTACTGAATTCTGTGACAAACGCCCTGTGTCTCCGCATCCTAGGTCCTGCCGGTAAAGACTTTTTCCTTGCTTCGCCGGGAAAACTGGGTGCGGCAATACGGGAAGGTGGCCTTGCCGAGGACGAACGACGCTATTATTCTGGACAAACGTCGGAGGGCTCCCACATCATCGACGAGACACATCGGAACAACGCTCTTACAACGGGCTCAAATAATCTCGACGTTAACATCGACGACCACGACGCGAAGGCACTTATTGACGCCGGAGCATTCTATTCTGCATTGTTTGAGAAGCTCTCTGACCACCTTCGGAAAGTGATGACTCCTTGGAATTGCCTCAAAATAGAAGCCGCCGGCGGATATCTCATTGCACCAGTGGAAAGGTGTACTGGACGCGTTGCACATACTCGAATAGACCGGTCCAGTGAAATTCGTCTGTTTGAGAGACCTCATCATAGGCATGGACTACCTGTGTGAGTTAGCTGCCGTGGTCGACCTTGGGGCAAGCAGGTTGATCCTGTGAAAGTCCGTCGTACCTCCAAAGGTATCTTAAACGAAGCCAGAAGCCGCCTGAGTAATTGCGGACCACGTGAGACTGCCGCCGCGTTCGAGCCTTCTGCCCGTCCTGAGCGATACAGTCACATGCGTCGAAAAAATTCTTTTGGGAGGCGACGTCCAACTGCTTCACCGAATAGGTATAGGTGCCGAAAGGGGCGCAATGGAGCTGCAGGATGAACGCACTACGGTCCTCGTGACAAACATCGGTTAGGAGGTGCACCACCTCGTGAAAGGCGCCGCTGTGGGGCACGTCGAGGAACTCCAGAACGGCACCGAAATCACTGCGAAGTCCAATGAGCCCTCGCGATCTCAGCTGTATTGTGCGTCCCCGCCGCAGCTCAAAGCTGAAACCTCAAATACCTTCTTGCCGAATTCATCAGCTGCTTTGTAACGACGTCGAAAGTGCGCCAGACAACAATTGCGAAACATCGCATCGTTACCAACGACGATGCAATCCGTGTGCATCGGCCGCCGTAGGTCTCCCCAAAAGGAAAGAAAGCAATTGATGAACAAGTTCAAAAAATGCTCAAAGACGACATCACCCAACCGTCGAGCAGCCCGTGGGCCTCTCCTGTCGTACTGTCTAAAAGAAGAATGTAACGCTTCAATTCCGAGTAGATTACCGGCGGCTGAACCCGTTGACGAAGAAAGACAGATATGCCCTTCCACGCACCGTGGACACACTGGACCGGCTGCGCCGCTCCCACCAAGTATCGTCAATGGGCCCGGAGAGTGGCTGCATGCTGATCAAAGACGACCAGCTGGACCGAGAGAAGACTGCTTTTTCACGCTGGACGGATTACACGAGTTCAAGGTAATGCCTTTCGGAATGTGCCAGGCGCCGGCAACTTTCCAGCGTGTCATGGACACCGTGCTGTCAGGCCTCAAATGGCAGAGCTGTTTTGTTTACGCCGACAACGTCGTGGTATTCTCGACCGACTTCGTCAAACATTTGCGACGCCTTCATGCCGTTCTTCAAGAAATCGGGACCGCCGGACTCACACTCAAGCCTACGAAGTGCCGGTTCACCTACAGTGAACTAAAGCTTCTAGGGCACGTTGTAATCCACGAAGGCGTTCGCCCTGAGCATGACAAGGCTCACGCCGTAGCGGCGTTCCCACCGCCCACCGGCAAGAAGTTCGTCCGAAGATTGCTGGAACTTTGAGTATACTACTTGCGATTTGTTGGGCATTTCTGCAGGCATTATGCGCCTCTGACGATTCCCATGGCAACATAGACCGATTAGCCGATCGCCTTGGGAGGTTTGGGTCGTCTGTATGTTAGTATCCGTTTGTGTCCGGCTACCATGTAGGGCCCATTGGCGTTACTTTCCCAGGATCCAGTGACTTTAGCCCAAGCTTCAGAACGAACGCTACGTACGTTCGTGCCTCCGACGTACGTAGCCAACGAAGCCCTTCAGCCGATCACGCCCCCGATTGCACCGTTTCAGCAGACTGGAATGGATCTACATGGTCCTTTTCAGCCATCACTGGAAGGAAACCATTAGATAATTGTGGCAACTAATTAACTCACCTGGTACGCCGAGACAAAACCACGCCCATCGGGAACCGCTGTAAAAGTAGCCAAGTTTTTCGTTACCTTAAAATAAGCTTACTTTGTGACTGCAGGGGTTACTTTGTGAAACGCGCTCAGTTTTTTTGTATTTTAAATCTCGCGCCACGACCAGCCGCCGCCGAAAAGCTACGAGCCACTCAACAAGCTCGCCCGGCTCTGAGCTCGCCTGACATGCCGTGCCACTTAGCAGCAGCCGGCCGAAGCTCCCGCTCTCCGGAGCCACTCTAGACGCCGACAGGTTGAATGGTGTTTTAGCGCGCATTGTTGGAAGCACCATAACCTTTATGTTCTCGACCTGTCCGCACGAGAAAAACAGCGAAAACAGGTATGTACTTCTGATTGTTAATACGTAGGCTAAAATAAACTGTAATATAAATTTAATTATATCATGTTTGTTTAAGTTATTGAAAGGAAACTGAAATGTTGATACTTCGCGGGGTAACTTTGTGACACGCCAACTGTCACAAAGTTACCCCGCTCTCTTTTTAATTTAAATTATATGTTGTTTTGTTGATTTTGCAGCGTTTAAGAGAGATGAGGAATTATAAAAGGAAGCTTTTTGCACAGCCGTACCAAAAGTATACCCAAGAAACGTTGAATAATGCCGTTCAGTTGGTCCTTTCAAAGAAATTGTCATTGAGGGCAGCATCTGAAAGGTTCGTGAGTACTATTAAAACATTTTTCTTTCTTGTTTTTAGGTCCTTACTTATGCATTACCGTTACCTATGTCTTATCTGTTGTTTGACAGGTTGATGGCTCATGCAATTGCAATGTCTTCATTTGGCTTCCCCATGACAAAGTTTGACTTGCGTTGTGTGGTGAAGGCGTACCTCGACCGAACGGGAAGAAAAGTGTCTGCTTTCAGAGATGGCAACTTTCCCGGTAAGGAGTGGGCAAACTCTTTCATGAAACGTCACAAAGATATCCTCTCTGAACGTGTGTCAAAAAACATAACATATACAAGGGCCTCAACGGATGCAGAAGTGATTGACTCGTTTTTTGGCCATCTGGAGAAAGAACTATATGGTATTCGGGACGAAAACATTTGGAACTACGACGAAACAAATGTACAAGATGATCCAGTGAGAAAAGAGTGATAACTAGAAGAGGAGCTAAGTATCCAGAGAAAATTCAAAACGCATCAATAGCCTGTACTTTGATTATGGTTTGTGGAAGTTCTGCAATAGAGTTGACTCCGTTTTACGTCAATTACAAAGCAGAAAAGCTTTGGTCGACTTGGAGAGAAAATTCAACAAAGGGGGCCCGGTATAATCGAACGAAATCAGGTTGGTTCGATCACCAAGTTTTCGAAGACTGGTTCATGTCACTTATGCTCCCCATATTGAAAAAGCAAGATGGTCTAAAAACCCTCATTGGGGACAATTTTAGTTCCCACATTAGCCTCGAAGTGCTTCGTCTGTGCGAAGAAAATAATGTAAAGTTCATCGCGCTTCCACCGAATGCAACTCATCTAGAGCGGCCTCTCGATGTCGCCGTTTTTCGTAGCCTGAAAATAATTTGTCATTCACTCTTGGCAGAATGGAAAGAGTAAACCTCTGAAAGCCGCTGCACATTCGTGCAAAAGCACGAATTGGCCGGTCTACTAAAAAAAAAATGACGATCAAATCGGAGGAAAGTATTAAAACAAATCTGAAGTCAGGATTCCGGAAGACCGGGATTTTCCCCCTGGACAAGACCGAGGTTCGCCAAAGGCTTTCTAAATCAGTCCTCGAGAAAAGCTTGAAATCCATGACAGATGTCGCAGAGGATGTCTTCATGGAGGAATTAAATAAAAAAAGAAAAGAGGAGCTGGAAAGCGATCCACCAAGAGTAGGAAGATGCTCACCATACCAGCGGGGAAAAGCATATCGGTTGCCGAAGTAGAAGAAGCCAGCAGGACGGCAAAAACCGACAACCGGACGGAAGGGCAGGTCTTCCTCCGGTATCAGAGCTAGGCGACCTAGGAAGTGGTCTTCTCTTGAGGACGACATCCCAGAAGAAACAGCGACAGCAAATCGACTTCAGATGGTCAGCACGACGACAACAAAAGGTGGTCGGAATAAGATACAAGTGATTTCGAGGTACTCTCCGGAAGTTTTGACAACCTATCGGAAACGGACACTCCTACCACTTTCGTGATTCCAAATACTAGCAACGTTCCGAGGGTCCGCGGTACGGGTTCCGGAGAAAGCACCTTCAAGGGGGATGACTTTGTCGTTGTAAACTTCGAAGGACAACTTTTTTCGGGAAGACTGACGGAAGTCAAACCTGAGGGGTACATCGTCAGCACTATGGAGAGGACCAAAAAGAATTGGAGATGGCCGGACCGCAAAGACGCTATTCTGTACTCCAAAGAAGAAATTTTGTACAAAATTGAATCTCCTAAGCCTTTGCGCAAGCGAGGCATCTTTGAGGTAAAGGATCTTGATTGATGAAGTACCTGTATTAATAATTTGTAATACAATTGTAACGTTGCCGGAGCAGAAACCAATGGTAGACAACGCAAATAAACTTTTGATGGGGTAGCCTTATGCCAACCCTTTTTTTCCCAATCATATTCAGCCAAAAACAACATTGTCACAAAGTTGCCCCCCACGACGGGGCAACTTTGTGACAGCTTTTAACCTGAATATAGCCGTTTGTATTGAAGGTGCGGATTTGTAGAACGTACCGTCGTGTGAGGGAAGGTTTTAGCAACATTGTGCCACTATTCATTCGCGTTTATGCTGATAATTGTTCAGCAAGAGAATGAAAACGTACGAAATCTGTCACAAAGTAACCCCATTTTATGGTAAGTGTGTTGTCCTACGACACGACACTCCCCATTTCCTGATTACAAACAGAGGTTGTCCATTCATGGCTCAACTAACAAAAGAGATCCTCCGTTTAAGCCATACCGACTACCGTCGAACAACGGCATACCACCAGCAGACCAACGGGCTGACCGAGCGAATAAACAAGACCATCGCCGACTTGATCTCGGTGTACGCGAAAGTGAGACACAAGCCGTGGGATGAGGTGTTGCCCTACGTCGCGTTTGCGTACAAAGCGGCCGTTCAAAAAACCACTGGGACTACACCTTTGTAGCTGGTGCACGGCACAAAGGTGACGACAATACTCGACGCCATGCTGCCACACAATCCGATGGACGACGGCGCACACGACGCTCCGGTAGTCCCCCAAGGGGCAGAAGAGATACGCCAACTATTCCGCCTTCGGACAAAGTACCAACAACGAGTAGACGCCGGCCGGCGCAACCTTCGTCGTGGCGACATGGAGCTCCAGCCCGGAGACAAAGTGTGAGTTTGGACGCCCATTTATTTCCGCGGCCTCAGCAATAAACTGTTAAAAGCGTACCTTGGACCCTACAGGTCATTCACCGCCTCGGAGATTTAAACTACGAGGTGCTCCCTGACGGAACCCGACGCTTGGGACGCCGGCAGCCACGATCCGAAGTGGCCCACAGAAATCTACCGTCCTAGGCGGGTTACGACTGTGCCGCTCCATGTTCCATTTGTCGCATCGTGCTTTTCTTTTTTCTTTTATTAAGTATTTTTGTTTTCTTTTTGCGTTTCGTCGCGACGATGTCATGTTAATTGGGGGGGGGGGGGTAATGCCGCGCTTATGGCCAAGCAAGCAGCGCCCGGTCACGGCATTCTTGAAGATTCGCGTTTATTCTTAAGCGGTCCTACCAAAAAAAAAAAAACGGTTAAAAGATAAATTTGAATGAATCCGGAATTTCAGTCTGTCTTATGGGCTCATAACCAAACGTGATTTTTAGAAACCGTAAAATGAACCGGAAATAACCAGTCCCGAAACCCAACCGTAATTGGTCAAAGCGGAAGCTAAACCGTATCTGGTCAATCCGTAGATCTCCACCGGAGTGGGTCTAACCGTATAATAAACCGTATCAGGCAACATCGTAAAATAATAGAAATAGTTTCATAGAGTGACATACCTACTCTATTTCACCTTCCGATGTATTGCATCTGATGCTAGAAGCCATCCTAAGAAATCCAGTGCTGAAAGCATGTCACCTTACTTTTCAGTAGGGCACAGCTGCAAAGGGTTTGGCCAATTATGTGACACGCTCGCCGTGCTTGTTTGGTAGGAATAGCTAGTAGCATCTGCTGCACTGCATAAGGCGAAACAGAGATACCCACAAGGAAAACCTTCAACCCGTCAGACCCTTCGGCCCAAACCCCTTAGCCCATCAACCCATAGACGCCCAAATGACTGTGAACCATAGACAAAAATGCACCCTTACAAAATTTCATGTGTGCACTTATATCTAAAAAATACAGATATGGATATATAAGAAATTCTGCAGATATCACTAGACATGCATAATCAGGCTGTATCTGGACGGATATAACCATATGTGTGCAATTCCTTATATACCCAAATTTTCCCAATTTCTTATAAACCATATCTAGACTGCTTTTCACGTGATGCTTGTTCTGGCATCAGAGGAAAATTATTGCCATGGGGCAGGTACCATACTTTCCAGGGCCAGACATGCGATCATATAATGCATTTCTATGAGTATCCACAAAATATACAATTTACTGCTATCCCACACTGCCCCAAACGTGTGCTTTACGTAGATATATCTACAGAATAGGCCACTGGCCAATCTTTATTAGCCTGGTTCGAAATTTGTCATTCCGACTAATATGTATGCTACAAAGATAGAACGCAGGCAATTGCTAGTTAGGAGACATTGTTACATATCACTCGACGTCCGAAAGTCACAGCCCTTTGGCGGGATTGGTTTTCGAGGGAGCAGACCGAGAATATGGTTTGCAAAAAGAGTTTTATAAATAAAAGCGGCAAAACTCCAAACAAGCACAAAACAAGAAAAAATGCTAAGAAACAAAACTGTAATATCACACGGACAACCATTAGAATAAACTAAATATATAATTCCACACAGACACCTATTAAAAAAAAAACGGAAGGCGACAATTAAGCTGTAGACTATACGAAGGTTCCAAAACCGTTGATTCTTACTCACAGATTCACAGCCCTGATTCAACTCTGGTAGAACAGAGCAGTTTTTATATGTGCGAGGAAGTTATTCCATGCACCGTGCGATGTTCAAAGTCCCACAGTAGCTCCTCGCTGGCCTTGTTTTTCCGTTCGGTCCCCAAATCATCCCTTGTGACCAACCGTCGCACACACACACACACAGACTCCGTTGTTCGCCGGAAGCAATACAAGATGAAAAAATCATTACTGCTCCTTGAACACGACGAGGTCAGCACTGTTTCCCGGACTAGGAAATGTCGATAACATAATATCTTTAACTAAAGCCTCATTAAAAAAAAATAATATTGAACACATAAGTAACAAACACAAAAATGCGAAGGACTAAATCATGCGAAAAAAATGAAATAATGAACACACAAGTAAAAAGAATGTAAACTCGAAGGACTTCCACAGAGAGCTACATTTGCTCAATTAATATTGACGTTTAATTATGATAAACAATATTCCAACTGCACTAAAAATTACCAATGTGGTGCAGGTACTAGGCGACCTTGAACAGATGCAGGAATATTTGTGATCATAGTCAAATGTCACTGCGAACTTAAAAATGTGTGGCTGCCCGCATAAGTTCTTGATATTACTATTCTTCTGAATTTTGTGTTCATTATTGCGGGTGCTCAGGACCAGGCGTAACTTGGTGCTTTTTTCATTCTGACCTTACTTCTGACAGCTTCATACCCATAGAAATAAGCACTAACTTCTTTCTACGTGTACAGCATACACGAAGGGTATGCATTACAGCATACCCTCCGTGTATGCTGTAATTGAAAAAAAACACAATAATTATTACGGAACAATTTTCAAAATGTGCTACGCAACTTTAATTTGACACTTATCTGATTCCAATAAAACTTATTTGATGCAATGGCACTTATCTGACTCCAATGACACTTATCTGATCCAAAGCTCCAATTGCAGTCGGCCACCGATCCCTCAACGCAAGGCAACACATTGCAATTCTGTTGTAAAGTCAGCATTCCACTTACGAATGAAATGTGCGATTCACTTACAGGCTTTCATTCCGCGTGAGTGGCATCAGAATTGCTAAATTCCAGCCCAAATATACAGTCTGTGTTAAAAACAATCCTAGCAGCAATAAGTTTCTATTATATTGCTCAAGATATAAAGCACCTTACCATAAACAGCCATGGCAGTCTTCATGAAGCCAGGGCTTCAGCAGAGGAGACTGCCATTCTGTGTCGTCTCTGGTCCCTCACATCAAGATGGCGGAAGTGAATGACAACGTCTAATTGGCAAACGCAATTAGACGTGGCAGTTGGTAACTATAAAGGTGAAAGCACAGATTAGAATATATGATAAAAAAGATCATGGACAAACTTGAAAAAAGGGCACAAAAAGACAAGGTCAATAGGACAGGAACACGTAAGACGCAGACTGGTACACACTCGCAACTCGATCTATTGAACTCAAAAGGAAATAAATAAGAGGACGAGAGAAATCAGAAATGCGGCGTTCGAAGAATATGAGCTTCAGGAACCGGGGCGTGAGGCAAAGATGTCAGGAAGATTGTTTTACAGACACTCTAGAATTTACAACCGCTTTCATATGTAGTAAGGTGGTGAGTTCATTCTCATTGAACATCTATAAATATAGCACACAAAAACCAAGGAATAAAGCAGAGGAATTCATACACTACATAGGAATGACGACTCCCAACACACATAGGTTAAAAACGAAAAAAGAAAAGAATGCAGAAGGAGCTTTGGCAAAAGTTCGAACAGGTCCAAGTGGAACGTGCTAATTCCACCTATATGCATAAGACTGTAAAAACGATTTCCTTGCCAGCTCAGATGTGCGGATGTGCGGACACATTGGTTGCCCTTACTACGAATAATAAAGGCGTTAAATAATTCTCGTGTGTGTTTTTTTTTATAGTATCTGCTAATTATTCACGTTTTTCCTAGGGATGACATACACGAGCAGTGTAAACAGTGCATAGGTAGGTGACCATACATCGTCGATTTTAGAGAGAAAAGGAGCTGTTGTTACGTATTAGCAATTCATTTGTTACCTTAACTGACACGGAATTCTTTTTTTTTTTTTTAATCTTCTCTTACTAACACGTAAATCAGCGTGTTGCACTTGGGCTTGTGCTCGAGCTCCTTCTGCATTCTTTATTTCTCCTTCTCTGATTTATGCGAGTACAGTCTGCGCTTGCAAAAGGTCTACGTGTCACTCTCCCTGTATCCTTGACATTTTGCGAACTATTTTCCAAGGTGTTCAATTAGTACCAGCTCACCACTTTACTACAATCATGCAACAACTAAATACAATTACAACTTACACCATTTCCTAAAGCTAGTACCAAGCGAAAAGAAAACAGGAATGGGCTGAGGTAAATCTAACACTACATACTTACACTGAACACAATATATATACCAAAAACTGGCGACACACTACCTTAATTCAGAACATGCTTGTAAATTTCCCCAGAAGCTTGTAATTAATACTTGATAGCATCTAAAAAAACACCACTAGGAAGAGAATCAATGCTTCACGATTTAAAGCAGCCTGAGTGTTTCTGGAGGTGTGGAATTCGTTGCACGTGCGTTGGATCGTACGAAACACGTGTATAGCAAATGAGCTTTGGAGCTCGACACTTCGCGAGGAATAAGTGCCAGCGTCAAGAATTATTTCGCGGGCACAAATTTGTGTAATAGGAAGTGGTATGCTATGCATTAATCACCGTGGAGTGACTGCATTGCGGTACCAATCTTTGGCAGTTATTTTCTGATTACGAATCGCGAAATTGCAGTCGTTCACAGACGACTGGGCGGCGGAAGTTACGGGCTTGCTCGATCAACCAATCACAGCTTTTTTTCGGGTCCAGTTTCCCGCACGCAGGTACGGAGAGTGACGTCACGATGGACGGGCACCGCGCTCTTCCGGACATTCTACTGGGTGTAGCAAGGAGCGGCCAGGCTCTTTAACTCGTTTGAAATATTCAGTTTCTCAAACTATCGCGTTCCGATTTTGTACAGCGTTGCCACAGGTTGTGCATTTCTTCTATAAAATTCGCAAAGCGCGAGCTTACCTGAGGAAAAAGTAAAAAAAAAAAATGATAAAATCTTAACTCGTATGGAAACGCAGTGAAGCTACCGGTCTTCAAGCCATACGGCGCCGTATGGTTTGAAGATCAGGGGCTTCGCTTCTGGAAAGGGAGCAGACGTCGAGCGTGCGACTATAGCCTAGTTTGTTGGCGGTCGGTCTTGCTGATCATGCGGTTGTTGGTTCGAGTCGCGGAGGACACAACTTTTCTTCTTTTTTGTATTGGTTTTTTGATATATTAAATATTTTTCTCACGTTTTTGTATTAGTTTTAATATTTTTAATATTGTTTCTTACCTTTTTGTATTGATTTGTATTATTTTAAATATTTTTCTCACTTTCCTCTAATAGTTTTTATTAATTTAAATATTTTTCTTTGTGTTTTTGCGGTCGTCGGCCTCGTTCTTGAGGGTAGCAATCACGCAGAAGCTGAAAATAAAACGTGTTTATTCTTTCTGTAATAAGGTATTAAAACCAATTCACTCACGTTCTACTATTCCAGCCCAAGTTTGAATTGTTGCAATGCACAAACCGTGGACCTCTTGTTTTGCCGAGATAGTTCACTCCCTCCGTGCTAATATCTTTGTGAGTGTAGTAGGCAAACAGCGCAATTCCTTTCAACGAAGAAAGCAATGTAATAATAACAAGCATATTGCGAGAAAAATGTGAAAATGTGTAAGTGGTAAAACTGCCACAGTGATCCAGCCGAACTTTTTCTAGAGGCGGCTATCTTCACCCTCTATACACGAACTCATCTATCTTACCTCACGGCGCGGTGGTGGCGCGTCGAGCGCATTTTCGGTCTGGGGCTGTGGGCGGAAGCCCCCATGTGAGACGTGTATTCCTGCATTGTTTTGAGAGGATTTAGACAAAAACTTGCATTTTCGTGAAATGCCGCGACTGGGCTGGTACTAAAAGAGTCGAGAAAGGTATAAAGGTCAGTTTTCATGTGCTTGGTTCCTTCGAGAACTTGGATATGTGAATGGAAAGCGCTGAACAAACAAAGACGAAGAACGGGGCAGAGACGAAGCGCACTCTCAACTGAAGGTTTATTGAAACAAACATTGACTATTAGTACCGTCTACCTGGGTGTTTGGTAAAAAAAAAACTCTTTATCTTTTAAGTGCCGTGAAAAGGGAAAACCAGACGCCGTCGGACCACGATTGCTTGGGCGGGATGCGTTTGGGTTGAATTCACGGATACTAGTGGTCAACAAATTTATTTGTTTTGTTCCAACATGAAAACCGGTAAACCGCCAAGTTGTACGGACCACCTGCGGACTACATTCAGTGCGTCTTAAAGTTCAAACGGCCAACTGATCGTTCGAACTGTCGTCTGCTCTTCCAAACGTTTCTGCTAGTCGTCTGCTCTTTTAGACAACACCGGCCGGTAGGCCATTGTTGGCCCGGTACTTGCGATAAGAAGTAAGGGTGGTCCTCAAAATACTTGAGATTGAAGGTAGGTTAGCAGGCTCGATGTAAACAGTATATACAAGGGGATGTTATCATTGTTACCTGTAGCTATCACAGACTTGTTATGCCTGATTCACTTGGTACGATTCTACTTGTGATTTTCAGTGTCGACGTCGACCATCTCAGCAACGGTTCACGCTTTCCCTGCCCGAAAGACGTCGCGATTGAAAATTGCGAGCGAAATCTCATCATGTGAATCAAGCTTTAGCGTCCATTCTGCGGCGTCCACGCGGAATGAATGGCCGCATGACACATTATTTACGCGAAGTTTTACGGTGTAACGATCCTCGGTAATTTTGCTGAGGCCACTTAAGTAGTCAGACATTGCCAGGAAGACGTAAAATCAACAATTCGAACGCGAAAAAGGGCAGGAGGACTGAAACCGACGCCGGCAACATAGTATTTCTATGTTTTTTTTTTTTTTACAAACGACGGCGAGCTTCTTGCCTACACCCCCATCGCGCATGCGCGGCGCCGGTGACGTCCGCTAGGGGCGCTCCGGTTTGTTTGTAAACACGAGTTGGTGTATAGAAACAAAAATACCGCCATTTTATGGCAGTAATTCGGCTGAGCTCATAGTACGCTACATATTAAGCACATCTTTAAATTTTCTTACTTCCGGAAGGTAGTATTTAATTTTGTTCTCATTGATGTGTGCTATCCTCCGCGTGTCGCGGGGTTTTACTTATATAAGTTGCGCTCTACAGCTTTACTGTGTTATTGGGCCTAAACACGTTTTTTTTTTATTTTTTTAGATTCAAATACAGTGCGGATAATTAAACTAGCTTTCAGAAATTGTATCGTTCGGCGTTGTAACCTGCGAAAATCCACAATGCATTGGTGTTTCTCGCTCTTCGTCTTAGGTATAGTCCATCGAATTAAACTAGCTTCCTGAACAAAATATCGTTCGGTGTTGTACAATTTTTTTTTTCGTTACGTAGATGGTCAGGTTCCAACATCCTGAACTGTAAATTTTCCTCATCGCATTGTTTCTTCTCGCGTTTCCCCGATAGAACACACTCCCCCTCCCACCCAACCCAAATAACCCTACCCCACCTGCTTAAGACCTACTTAGCGAAGGCAAGCGATCCTCCTCTGCATATTAAAGAAATGTTTCTCTCTCTCTCTTCTCCCACCCCCTCGCGATAAAACACGTTAACCTTGCCATGCTGGGATCAAATACGCCAGCGTCGGCAGTCATTTAGGAAGGATCGATCAAACCAAACATTTCCACTCGCTATTCAGGAATTGCCGCAGTTCGTCAGAATCTGACTTGACTGCATAGTGAAAAAGGCTAAAACAAATACAACGATGCCGGTCAGTATGCGACACTTCCATGACGGGGCTCGCCAGTTTGAACAGCAACGCGCCGATGCCGGCATGCCGGCCAGTCACTGAACTGCCATGTAAATACTAGCCATCAAAGGATACATTAGGTTTCACTTCACAAAATACTTTTAATTTTTGTGATTGTTTTCTGTTCAGATAAATTCTTGATCTCGTTAATATGAAACATACACTTGATGCGGCATATGCCCTTTAAAATATCCTTTGCTAAGGTGTTTTGAAGGATTCAGGAATTTATTAATGTTCAGTTGAATATGGTCCATCACCTTGAATTTAAAACACTAGCTCATTAGAATAGTTGAGTCACATCCAACTGAATCTGTAGTATCCTTTTGGTGGTAACTCGCAAAATAAGTTTTAAATGATCGCAAGTATGTATAAGTTGTTTTGCAATCTTCAAAGAACTTCCACATGCACAAATTAACATATAGTACACCCTTGACAGAGAAATGATCTTTGCTAAGGTTTTTTAATACCTCAAAAACAAACAAAAAACATGTGAATCACTGGCAAATCACTCTGTAAACAGCGTTTCTCTTCAGAAAATATTGATGGATTATCCTATTTGAAAAGAAAATTAAATGAAACAAATTATTCACACACTCAAATTCAGAATCTAGAATTGGCAAGCTTTTCATGAAAAAATGTGCTTGTGTAAAAGAAGAGGGATATATTATGTTCATATATATACGGAGACAAGCGTGTCCCATCTAGCTTGTTGCGCAGATCTCGCCTCAAGCGGACAGGACTGGAATTGCGTCCGCCTCAAAACGTCGCTCGGCCAACACCACTCGACCCGCGCCTCGTCAATTCTCCACATGGGGCGGTCGCCCCTTTGGACTTCTTGGCGACCGAAGGCCCGGGCAGTGACAGACGGGCTCAGGAGCCCACTTGTGCTTGATACACAAGTGGCACATATAGAAACACCTTCGTTTGTTCTAGAAGCAAACTATTTTGTTTTTGTTTTAAGAGCATAATTGAGTGGAAGGTCTGTCACAAAAAGGCCGTGTAGCATAATTTGTAAATTAATTTTATATTGTCACAAAAACCACGACTAGTATTGACTCTACTGCAGCAAGTGTGTTGGCGAGGACACTCGCATTGCATACCTATATTGATGAAAGCCCTTAAAATTGCCTGCATATAGAATGATGATATTATTAAATAGAATCTTGAGCATAAAGGCATAAACAAGGAAAGGGTTGGAAAGCTATCAGAGATACCGAAATTGCACTTTCCGATTGCGTGTGCATCTACCTATTGCATCGAGTTAGTTTTTATTTTAGTTTGTTTTATGTGGCGAAAATTATATAAAAAGGTTCTTTGACAGTTAAAAATTAACAAAACACAGTTTAAGCATAATAATGAACAAGTATAGAGTGCATAGAAAAATCTAGATGGAATTAGATGGCGATGACGTGCGCACAAATCGCCATGATGTCGCCTTTTTGGCGCCGCATATCAGCTCGTTGTCTTCTGTGCTCTGAGCACTGATCGACGCAACCCGCACGGGATCGGGATGGATTGTTTGCAACTTGATGTTTCAAGCGTAAGCAGGAAAGTCTTCGGCATCAGATGGCTAATCCGATTTTCTTTTAAACAAGATGTGGCAAAGTATGGTTTGTGCAAAGCATGTATTTTCAGTCTTGACTTCGTCCAATTTGCCTTTTAACCGAATTTAGCAAGAAATGTTTTTTTCGAAGCGCATATTGTGTGTCTGGAATTCCTTCAATTCTACTTTTAACCGGATTCCAAAAATTGTGGTTTGTGCGAACCGGAGTTTGTGTGTCCGGATTTCTTTCACTATTACTTTTAACTGATTAGGAAAATCACGGTTTGTGTGAGCCGGAATTTATGTGTCTGAAATTCCTCCAATTTGACTTTGTAGCGGATTGGGAAAACCACGGTTTGTGCAAACCGGAATTCGTCTGTCCGGAATTCCTCCAATTTGACTTTGAACAGGATTAGAAAAATCACGATTTGATCGAACCGAAATTTGCCTGTTCGGAATTTCTCCAATTTGGCTTTGAACCGGATACGAAAATTCACGGTTTGTGCGAACCGGAAGCCACCTATCTGGTCTTACTCCGGTTTGATTTTAGTCCGGATTTCACTTTCCGGACTAATATCAAGCAGTTATTTTTGCTAGGGGGATGCAGCTTTTATTATTTCTTCCTGCTTTCTCGTTCTCGAATTTGACTATTCATGTTCGCCCCGAACGCGCGACGTTCGAACCTTGAGGGCCCAATATTCCAGATGGTGACGCACACTGCATAATGAGTTGCGCCGGACCTTGTCAAGTCAGTCTCCGTCTTGCTGCTGTTACGCCGCAAAATCGCCACCCGCAATCTTCTGACTCTACGCTCGTCGTTTATTTTGTCTGGCCCAACTTCGCCGACTAAACCTTATTTTCAGTTCACTGTTCATCCTCTCGTCGCCTTTATTTGTGACAATATATTTGTGTGAGTAGATATAAGATGTGTTTCCAGCAGAAAAACTGCAATAAGGAGTAGCTCATCTAGAAAAAAAAAATTGAACTACATCTAGTTTTTGCCACAGATCTTGGCAGTTCAACTGAATGAGTCAAGTTTTCTTTATGAATCAAATATATTAATCAGTGTAACTAAGGACAGTTCATCTTTGGGGCATGGAGGTTTTGGAGGAGTCATCCTAGGTGTGGGGTTAAATAGAGGCTCTCTTTTAACAAGTCCGGAGATGTAGGTCGGACGGGTGGCGGCTCAGCCACTTCAGTCTTTCCCTCCTGAGAGAAAGGAGCTGGAGCAGCATGAGAGCTCTCTGAACGACAGGTGTGGAAGTCTCCTGCTTAAGGCCTGAGCAAAAAATTCGCTTCCAACTTCTGGTTACAAGCCAGTTACATCAGATGGAGGCCTTTCTTGGGAGGCAGGTGGTGCACTAGAGCAACTCCCACGGCATGGGAAGCCTCCTAGCACCTCTGGCATCTTGGGAGTTGGAGGCTGGGCGTGGACCTCAAGCTTACAGTTAGGACCAGGCAGGCCCGAGACTCGAAGGTTGGTTTTGGCGCCCTGTGCTCAAACTTGAGGAAACCACCTTTCGCAAGAATGCAGAGACGGTTATTGGTCCCTGGGTAAGAGATGTTGTATTTTGTTTTCAAAGAAAGGATCTCCACATGGTGTCTCGAACCAGAGCATTTGCAAGAATATGTCGTGTGTGGGCTAATTCAGTGAAGACATTTTACAGCTCCTTCGCAGACTTTTACAACCTTTCCCTGGATTTCTCACGTGGCACAAGTTTTTTTTTGCCACGACAGCTCCTCGAACGTTGTCCAAAGCGCTAGCCCTGGAAACACCTCTGAGCTTGTGGCACCTACAGCCGAACACGGCAATTTGAAGTATCATTCTTTGACGGTTGTTGGGAGAGTGTGTCGGTACTCGGGAGCAGTTAAGTGCTTGGCAGGGCTCTCAATTTTATCATTTTGAAACATTCACTTTACCGCGATACCGCAATCCCACCTGATGTCCGTGTTCCCTCGAAAATTTCCTCTACACTACTGTCAAAGATTTCGTCCTTCGTGTGCACACCTCAGGCGGAGGTTTGTGTTCGGAGTGGGCTAACAGTCACTTGGATGTCAACATGCTGCATCATTTCGGGAAAGGCTTGAATTCGAGTTCTGGTGTTCACCTCAGCTTGGAGATCTTCTGATAGCTTTGTCTTTGGCCAATAGTAGTACCAAAAAAAGGTTTTCAGTTATCTTCGCTTAAATTTTGCTGACATTGTAGCCATGGGCATCGAATAAATTGCAATGCAAATTATAAAATATCTGTGGAGGTTTGTTTTCAGTCAGAATCTTTTGCAATGGTAAGCGCTTAAAGAGAGTGGATTTGAAAGACTATCTTAAATAAGGTAAATGGGCATAGAGAAGTGTCTCGCGAAATGAGGGCAAAACATGTTCAGAATTCGCAGCGCACTGCCCATCATCGAGCCCACCAAGGAGTTAGATAATGCAATTTAACGAAATGGTTTTGCTTGACATGTTATACTAAGAGTGCTGCCAGAAAACTATACCCAAGTGTGGATCCAATCAGAGGTTCATTGCTACTCGAGAGTTTTCCTTTCCGTTAGAAAAAGGCGAAAGGGGAAATAAGAGGAGAGGAAAAACAAAGAGAGATGCAAGAATAGTTGATTGACTCAATCATCCTGGCTGGGCCTCCCGTCTTGAAAAAGTAAGGGCCGAAGTGATGTACTCAACCCGGGGGGTCATGAAGGTTCCAACCATCCCCGGTATTTGCTCAATCACAAAGATGCCCTTTTCTCCAGACACGAGAGATCCATGCACAGTCAGGCATGGGTATGCAAACCAGCATGGCGCGGGTCAATTGTGACAACACACACCATACACCTACTAACAGAGGAACGCCCTGAGGCCAATTCTGCCAGAGTAGAATGTTCGTCGGTAAAGAAAAGTTGAAGTTTATGTTACCACGAATATGCCACTAGAATTGCAATAAAAGAGTGCCCAACTTCCACCGAAACCGTGTCGCATTGAAATTCAAATGACTTCTGCAAATACATGAGTCGTTTCGTATCTATTGCGGGAGACATGTTGCATTTTTTACGTATACAGATTTGTGTATAGGTGCTTCCAACATGTGTGCTTGTTGGGGTTAGGCTTGACGTGAAAAATTACCAGCGAAATGTAAAACTAGAGGAGAAAGTGGGTCCAAAGTAGTCTAACATGATAAACCTAATGAATGTGGCCGTTTCGGAATGGTTGTTTCTTTGTTTGAAATCGGTCCAACGTTTTTTTGTTTTTTTTTAATGTTGAGCCGCAAGGATTAGGTGTTGTTTTGGGGATCCACAGCACAGGGGGGCTTCGAAAGTTCCAGTGACACGAAAAAAGGGTCCTTAGATCAGTAAATTAAGGCTGCATCGACGTTCGTGGACTTGGAAATATACCTGGAAAAAGATTTCACGAATGTAAGGGGGCTTAACAAGGAGTTGGAAGTGGGTAAAAGTTTCTCGACTTATATTGAAAAGACCAAGAATTGTGAGATTCTGCCAGTGCCGGAGATTCGGGAGAAGTAATATCAGCCTTTTGAGCGTTGGGGGAAGATTAATGTTTGAAGGAAGATTAATATAAAACTGCTCAATATTATAGTTGTGAAAATAGGCAGTGAGTGTCTAATAAATAAAGCAGAAAGCCGCTTCGAAACAAATGCTTGAACTTATCAATTTCATATATTGCCGCGCGCTCAGCTACCTTTGCAGGCAGCTTGCACAGGGCAAAATCGTTATCGCGCTTTGATCCCAAGCAAAGGACCGAAATTCTATGCCCGGGAGCAGATGCATCTTTTTGTTGGTTCTGTCAATGTCGAGTTTATTTGCAGGCCGAAAAATTTTACTTGGCAAACCTACCACGCCGGTTATTTCAGAAGCCGACGCGTGTTCATAAGGAGCTATCCATGGAGAACCGGTGTCACCCTTTCGCCTGTGCTCGGTCCTGCCCTTACGCCGACAAGTACGCCTGTAATTCACCATGCATTCATTTTTTTTGTTTTGGCCAAGTTCTTTACTTATGTTTAGTTTATCCCGTTACTCTTCACCTCATCATTTGTAAGTTGTGAATTACCTGGTGAAGGTCCGAGGTAGCACTTTATGCACAAGGTTATTCAATCGCTCCCGCGTACCGATCAATAAAGTCCAAATTCAAGAACGGCGAGAAGACCGCCCTTCGAAGAATCTGAAACCCAGGCCAGCCGTCGTACCCTGAGAAAAACGCCTGAATTCGGTTTGATGCTGGACAAGTCCAAACCAAACAAAGTGTAAATTTAGCACCCCTCGAACACTCGTGCCGCTTGCGCCATCCTTTACCTCCCCGTCGCACAACGGACGCATGCTCCGTTCAACGGTGAACAATACGAAGATGTCACAGACAAGGTCCACTAGTACGAACGCGTTGGCAGTCACAGTGCCTGGACCACAAGCAGAGCCTGCAAAACATCTATTTCTTGTTAGATGCGGACAGCCAGGCTCTGGCACAAAAATCACAGTTCTTCGTTGACTTCATGGGACGTTTTCAAGAAGGAGTTTAAGGAAAGCTTTGTCGACCAACAACGTCGAGAAAGAGCCAAAGACTTCCTTCGAACAAGGAACCAGGGCCAAACGAGAGCGTCACCGGCTTCGCGCAAGATGTCCTGCGGCATAGCCCCCGTTCTGACCCCCGAAATACAGAAGACAAGCAGCTGCAGGTCATTCTAAACGGGTTTAGAGACAAGAGCTTTGAAGGCCTCGTGCGCAGCCTTTCGAAAACAGTCGAAGCTTTTATCACCCAGGCCATTAAAATCGAGTGTGCTCTGCAAGCCCGAGCCAGGCACCACCAACGACTACCCGGCGTTCTGCCCTTGTGCTGCATAACTGCCATCTTGCCTCCAGCATAACTAGCACTCGCGATATCATTCGGGACGTCCTTTGGAAAGAGCTCATTAAGCTTCTTCCTGCTGCGAAACAGCCAGCTTTGTTTAAAATAGCCGAAGTTGTCCGCGAGGAAGGTCAGCGGGCAATCCAACCAGAGGCTCCTGCCAGCGTACCAGCACCCGAGGGCTTCATCCGTACCTACGCCACCATAACTCGAAGACGGACGCCAGTTTCCCGGCACTACGCGACGCTGCCTTGACGTGAGCTACAGGCTCCGCAGACGTTCCGACTTCGGGAAGGGCAGCCCAGCTCGGACACGGATGTCTGGTGCACGGCCAATTGACGACACCTGTGTTCCTTCTGTGGCAAAGCTGACCACGTCTACAAGAGGTGTTTATACCGACAAATGAATCTGCGAGGTTTTGTGCCAGGCGACCCATAACCCCTCCTTGGGGAGCGACAAAAGGACATCGAGGAGTACCGCGGACGACTCCTGTCTCAGGTGCCTACTTCACTACGAGGTTCCCGCTCGCCTTCGCCTCGATCTGCACTTCCGCTCATCCGTTGCTCTCGTCAAAATAGCCAGTCCTTCCAATCTGGTCGGGAAAGCTAAGTTCGGAAACTCATGGATGTGGTGTCGCCGAAGACGACCAAAGAAGGAACCTTCAAGAACGTCGGAGCGCTGCCAATCTGCTTGCACCACGCATCGCATTGTCGCTCCTGCAACGGTGACCAATGACCTAACTTTGTTTTTCGACGACCACGAGGCATCAGTACTCGTGGACACAGGAGCTGGCGGCGCAGGCGCGGGTGGGAATATAACTAACGACGGGGAAAGGTTGAGCCAGTTGGTGATACATACTTGGGCAAAACCAGCTGGACGTACACATATCGGCCATCTATACAATTGAGAGGAGAAATGAAATGGCTCATTCAACCACTGGACTACCAACTGCTTATTGAGAGTCTTCTTCCTTGTCTATAAGCTGTGTTTGTTCTATTTTTATCCTTCATTATTTCTGCATTCAGCATTTCATGAAAGCATTATTCGTCATGGATTAATTTATGCTTCCTCCTCAATGTTCTGATTGTCATAAGCATGGTCGCCTCGCAGGAGCGTTTTCTCTTTTTTGGATAGGGAGAGTGATGGTGAACTAACGCGCTCGTATTCCTCCTCTTCTATGGCCAAAGCCTCCAACACCTCGCGGGCAAACTGATTTCTGTGGCGCCCCAAGATATTGACATGCTTGAGGTTAGCCTCTCGCATGCATGCGCGACAATATGCAGTTAGGTTTCCTGCTGTCGTCAAGTTTTATTAAGATTTTTCGAATGTTCCCGAGTTAAGCTGTTAAACCATCACCCCTTTCGTCCGATGTATCACCGCCCGCATGTCAAGGGAATGTTGTAACTTCCTTTCCCACGGGGCATATTTGGTCTTGTGATTAGTCCCGCATGCATTTCTTCTGTTGAATTGTGCCTGGTTTAATTTGCGATACATCAAATATGCTTTATTCGGCACCTAGCACACAACTTCTAATTCTCGTAGCCCCCTCCCACCCCCGATCCCACCCTGGGACTCGCTCCCACGCATTATTGTTCTCCCCATTCCACAGAACGTGTCTCCTGACAACCACCAACCCCGCCGCGAAGCTCATGCCCGCCAGGTACTCTCACGCAACCCTTCAGACACAGACGTGTACTACACAGACGCGAGCCACACACCTACCAGGAGCAGAACGGCAGTGATTGGACCCCGATCATCTTCATCCCGTGAACACGAAGGAGTCCCTTCCTCGACGGCCGCAGAAATACTCGCCATCGCCGAAGCCATCACAGAACATACCCACTCAACCGATACAATTCTTATGCGCACAGACAACCAGGGAGCGTGCCGCTGCTTTCGAGACAATGACTTACCTTTCCACACACACTCCATACTACAACGACACCTTCACGCACGCCCGCACCTACACATCAATATAGAATGGGTACCGGGTCATCAGGGACTGGGAGGAAATCTACGAGCGCACACACTCTCCCGAAATAATTCTAATCCGGGACCTCCCACCCTCTGGCCCGAACCCTATGACCCCAAAGAACACCGGAAACAAATGCACAAGGAACGTACAGCCTTGCTGCTCGAACTCAGACAGCACACCACCACTTTACACACTTCCTCATTGATATTTAGCCGGTCTGACTCTACCCTTATTAGACGTGCACAAACACACTCTCATGACACCACATTACACTCACTTCATCCAAGGACGTCCTAGCCGACCAGTCTGCCCACATTGTACCGGCTATCCATCTAACATACACTACTTGTGGGACTACCCTAATGCCCACACATCGCGTAATCTACTTCTTTCACCCCTCCCTTCCCACTACCTCCCTCAGACATGGACAGAGTGGGCCAACCCACCCAAGACACTCGAGGCTACACTATGGCCCCTCCTCGTCCGACATGTCAAAACTATGCTTGGTGATGAATGGTAAAAAAAAAAGGGAGCTCCGGACTTGGAGCGAAACTAAAGGTTTTATCTCTCTCTCTCGTAGCCTTCAATCTTTTTTAAGACATGGTTGGTCCCATACATATATGGAGCCGCAGCAAAAGGTATACCCGTCTCCTTTCGTGCGGTAGAGTCACAATGGTCGTTTGTCTTATTGATGTTATGGCAATTTTTTTTTTTTGCATATAGAGGCCAATGCGTGTTGGGGATAGCCAGCATCTTGCAGTCTGGATACCTGTGTATTGGAGCTTCGTGTGATTTGACGTTCACATAAATTGTTTTATGCTGGTCTGTGGTGAACACCCTCTGCTTTACGGTTTTGAAATTTTCAGAGTTGAAGTGGAGGAAACCTTTACCTGATTGTCCTTGGTACCTCCAGCATGCGTGCCTTTCTCTAAAATGTCATGCCAAGACAAGATACTTGATGATTTTTCCAATGAAAGTTTATATTTGAAGCTGAGTTCCATTCAACATTATGGAAAACTCCTCAGGATGGAATTGAGGCACCCGTCATTTTGCTTGTCAACTTCCGTAGTACAGGAATTAAGAAAATCGTCCACATGCCCAAATAGTGCCCCAGTTTTCGAATCTGACATTTTCTTGATGATACAGCGGTGATACATCGAACAAATGTGGCACTGTATTAATGACAGAACACAGAAATATGCGAAAAATCTGAAAGACTTAACGACAGCACAAAACCTAGACGCACATTTTCGCGCACGCTTGTGCAACGTCAACCTCGAGAATGTTCCCACCTTTGGGCACCAAAAATTGCCCGCGAGATGCTGGAAACTTTGGACATAAAAGAAAAAAATTGCGAGTGCATTAGTCCACCATCAGTGTTTCTATCTAGAAGATAGAACGCGTTCCTTAGAGGCGACATTACCTTTAGCATTTAGTAAATTGAGGTGGAAACATCAGCCAGTCGAAGAAAAGACGACCATCATGAAATGTGGAATGCGGAAACAAATGAAGATGAAAAATAGAAGAAACAAAGCTAATTGAAAAGGAAAAAACCCTCTTTAAGCAGTTGATAGTTCAGCGGTTAAATGCGCATTTGATGCGTCCTATATTTTGTATGAACTATTGATATTCGTATGATGAGCTTGTGTCACCCAAGTGAGTGGGAAGCTTTGCCGCCGCCTTTGGAAAGTGACGAGACCATGAGATAGCCCGCAAATACGAACAGTCAGACGCCATCTGATAACGACGATCTGAAGGTGCACTGCAGGAGTCGAAATTTAAGGTAAGACATGCCCTGCGAATTTCGTCGTTCCCCAAGACTGTGCAAGATATATTATTCTCGCAACTAATTTTTTTTTTTTGGTACTAGGGCGCTTTCATAGATCTCGCAGTGAACCGGTTGACGCTACAAAAAACCCGTCCCACCGCCGGAGGAACCCGATGCCGCGTCATCCGCAGTCTGATTCATAACCAATTACGTGACCTGCCGTCATAATCAGTTGTGGTTTCAACTGCCTGGACTGATGACGCACTTGCGTCAAAGTTCTGCTCATGGGCATTTTAAAGTTGCTTCTGCGAGACGGGCTTGCAACGGTCCGATTTGCTCAATTCCCCCAAGAACCGCAATAGCTTTCAACTAATACTGCCGTGGGCAATATTCGAGAACTCCTGTACTGAGCCGCGATTACTATCCTTTCGGAAAACCCGACCTCACAGGAGCAACAGAAAGCGCAGTCCCCGGACATTGACATTGAACCACTGCTTCCTCCAGCTAAACGTTTGATTTGTTTTTCTTGTATGGACTGCCTGTTCTCACACACAAGCACACAAGTGCTTTCGTGAGGCAGTAATTAATGTACGTGAATTATTTTGTGCTAATAAAACTATTATTATTATTATTATTATTATTAACTGATCGAGCTTCAAATCGAGTTCAGCGAGTGCTTCTCCGTGTCCTAAAGGGTGCGAAAAACGACGGTAGCGAACTACCGCATTGTTACCAACGAGGGTGCCTTTCCTGTCCACCAACCCCATGCCGAGTGCTTTAAAAGATAGCGAGTTCAGTCAAGAGCAAGTTCGGGAAACGCTCAGCGACGACATCCTCAAGCCTCCGCTGACCCTTTGGGACTCTCTAGATGTGATTGTAACGAAGAAGGGCGGAATCCTAAGGTTCTGCATGGACAATCGTCGACTGAACACCGGCACGTACAGGAGGCGTGTTATTGCTTCCCCGCCTCGACGACACATTGGACAGGCTGCGCCACACCCAATATTTTCCGTCGCTAGACCTGAAGAGTAAGAGTGGCCACTAACATTTTGAAGACGACCAACGCGAACGTTAAAGAAAAGCCTTCGACAGACCCGACGGAGTGTTCAAGTTTAAATTGATGCCTTTCGGTCTTTTTTCGGCAACAGCCACCTTGCAGCGTGCCATGGACACAGTGCTGGCAGGCCTAGAATGGCAGAGCTTTCTCATCTACCTCGACCATACCGTAGTATACTGGGACATCATCGAGGTAGAAAAGACAGCTCTAACATTCCACACCTGCCAGCACTGCTGTTGTGCACCACTGTCGCCTTCGAACAAGGCTCGAAGGCGACTGAAGTGCTCGTCAAAATTACGTGAAAATATACTTTCACGTAATTTAGACGAGCACTTGAGTGGACTTCGAGCCTCGATCCAGGCAATCGAGACCACCAGATTCATTTTCAAGCCGACAAAATGCCGTTTCGCCTTTGACAATGGGAAGTTATTAGAATACGTCCGGAACAGCGAGGGTGTTCGTCCTGACCCCGAGGAGACGCGCGCCGTTGCCGCCTTTTTTCTACCATCGGACATGTGGGCAATACGAAGGTTTTTGCGCCTCCGCTCTCTGTATAGACACTACGTTCGAGACTACGCCAAGCTTTCTGTGGCACTCAGGCATCCCACGAAGGCCGCTATCAAGTTACAATGGGGAGACGAACAACAATGGGCATTCAAAGAGTTTATGCGGAGACTCCAGACACCACCGATCCTTGACCATTTTAACCGGTCTACGAATAAAGAAATCCCTACCGACTCAAGAATTACCAAACTTGACGCGGTACGGGTCTAAAGGCAGGAGGACACAAAGCAACTAATCGCTTACGCAAGTCGGACTTTGTCTAAGGCGAAGGGAAAGTACTCAACTACAAAAAAAATGAATGACTTGCTCTCTTCCGGGCACTAACAACGTTCCGCTCCTACTTGTACAGTAAGCCCTTCCGCGTAGTCACTGATCACCGCTCACTTTAGTGTCTCGCTAATCTGAAGGACTCGCCAGGAGACCTTGCTCAATGGAGATTATGCCTGCCAAAATTCGACACGACAGTGGTGTACAACACCGGCCGAAAGTACAGCGACACCGACTGTCTGTGAAGGGCACCCGTCGAAGCCGAACCTATCTTCCCCGACGGCGATGACAACGAGTGCTTTCTTGGTGCAGGAAATGTAAGCGACATGGTACCATTTCAACATACTCCTCCTGAACTGGGAGCACTAATCGAGCACCTTAAGGAATCAGGCACGACAGTTTTTCAGGTTTTCTTGCAAACCCTACCGACTTTTGCCATTCAACAAGATGTGCTGTTAAGAGAGGAGTTCGGGGACAGCAAAACAGCGTGGCTGTTGGTAGTTTCTAACAGCCTTCGGAAATGAGTCTTTCAAAGATGAAATGACGACCCCACGGCCGGCATTTTGTTTACACGTCACTTGCCAGGATTCATTAGACGTATTACTGGCCCAGGCTTCCGGAGACCGGACATAGCTACACAATATCCTCCCACCAATGGTAACGACGAAAGAAGCCGCCTACTAGAATTGAAGGTTCGGCTAGTTGGTATGAATCCATATTGAAAAACAGCACGAATAACGCACGAACAAGGAGGAGGAGAAGAGAACACACAGGACAAGGCGCTGACTATGAACTATCTATTAAGAAGACATACAGAGTAATTCACGTGAAGATTGTTTCGTCTTTTTCCTCTTCCACCAGTCATCAGCCATTGAGCGCATAACATTATAAATTATATCCAGTTAAAACACACCAGCACAGGTATAAATTATCGCGTTTTTTTTCCTCCCTTGTTTCTTCGATCTTCAATCTTGATCTTCACAATTCTCTGGACAACCCTTCTCCAAAAAGCTATCTCACTCTCCACTAGGCTAATGAATGGTTAGCTCACAGGCGCGGGTTTTTGTTTTGCTATATGGTAAGGTTCTACTGACACCCTCGATAGGTGATCTTTTTGTTTCAAAAGCACGATTGCGTCACTAAATCTTGATTCACATCCACAATCACGGCAGCGGACAGCTCAATGGGAGTACGCACTACATTTTAATGAACTGTGGTGTTCGCCTAGACGAATGTTGAGGCAACGCCGCGTCTGACCTATATATGAGTGACCGCAAGAGAAAGGTATTTCCTAAACGGTCCCCTGTGCACAGGACAAGAACTTCATTCCATACTTGAAGCGACATCTAAAAAGTTCTGGCTTAATTTTCCTGTCAGTACGCTGGTTAACCACGTTTATAATCCTGCTCAGTTTGTTACGCGCTGACTAGACCGGAGATCATCCTTCACAACAAAACTGGCGGCAGAGATCCTTTGTCTCAGCCACACCAGCCACCGTCGAACCACGGCGTACCATTCTCACACCAACAGGCAAGCGGAAGGGGTAAACAAGACCATCGTCGACATGGTGACAATGTACGTTCATGTGGGACACGAGAGGTGGGACGACGTTTTGACGGTCGCTATGTTTGTCTACAACACAGCGATTCAAGAGACCATTGGAATTGCAATGTTTCTCGTTTACGGTCACAAGGAAGCGGCGATGCTTGATGCAATGCTGCGCCATGAACCAGCCACTGAGGGGAACGACGCGGCCCAAATGTTTGCTCAATGGACAGAATACGTCCGCCAGCTCGCTCGCATGAGGATTCAAGACCAGCAACGTGTCGACGCTAGACACTACAACCTCCTTCGCCGGGACGTCCACTTCCAGCCAACACCACCCAGATCTAAAGCCGTAGTACTTCCCTCTCTCCCTTCAAAGAGCATCGGCTTGAGTAGGCTGAACTGGTAGTGCGCTTCTTCGCAAGGCACCCCTTGACAGTCGTCTTCTTTGCAATGCATGTTCTCTTTTACATTTAGCTCTCTCTCTACGCTCGAAGCGGCGCAAACAAAAAACAAAAGATAAAAAAAAACGCCACGGCGTCGCTTTTTTTTTTTTTTTTTTCTTCTCCTTAACGGTCGTCCGTCGCGTTCCTTTCTTCGACTGCTTTTTTAGCTACTCCTGCGGTTTGGGTGACGTGACAATGAGGCTGGTGGAATCGACGAGAACAACTCTAGATGCGAGTAGGTTTTTAGGCGCCGAGGGTCGGGGAGGTTTACCTCGCGCTTGAGATCGAGCACTTTTTGAAACACCACCTTGAATCACTAAATAAGCTACGCTTTCGGAGTACCGCATTCCTTTCCTTTGGCATTTTGCCGGCAATACAGTCGCTCTATCCAACAATAATCTGGTTCGCTGCCCCATTATTGGATAGTGGCAGTCACGTGAGTTGCTATCATCAGCGCATTTTCTCAGCGCCATCATCTTGGGTCCAGCGAACCCCTGCTTGCAGCTGTTCCATTCAAAGTTTACTGCGCGCGCACGCTGAAGTTCGTCGCTCAGCATGCCCGTTTTTCGTGTTACGTCGAGATGCGAACAACACGACCTAGATTCCCTGCCACAGCTTCGGCTGCGGCAGCTGCCGCAGGTGACGGCTACAGCTTGGTTTGGCTCGGCGAGAGTCACTCCCCTGTCTTCGCGTGGAGCCAAGATGGCGGCGCCTGACACGCTTCAGGAGCGTAGTTTTGGAGTTTCGGTACTCTGAAAGCCTAGCTTTATTTAGTGACTCTAACACAACCGTAGCCTCGTGAGCCTCGTGAGCCGCGTATGAACGTTGCTTTTTGATTGCTGGTGCTGTCATTCCGTACAGATATTGTATATCCGCGCTTTGGCAAAGAATTGGATGTGAAAGTGTTCATATTTGAGTTTTTGCAAGGACGACTACGAAAGCGTGGATTATACAGCAAATCGAAAGAAGATCTGGATACTTGACGGCGTGGCAGGGTGAGAATTTTTCAATTTTTATGATGGCGGGTTCGTTTCTTGTTTTTTCTTTTCGCTGAATGTCTCCTTGGGAGTGATTTGGTTGTGGCCTTGAAGCAACATATTCAAATGCTGGCGCTACTTGTAGGTGCAGAACTAAATAAAAGTGACGTGTTTTATGAGTTCAGGTTGGAATAATTTTCGCAAGGTGCGCAGGTGATAGATTGTCGCGGTTTCAAGCAGCACATCAATGTAAATAAAAAAAAGAAGTACATCGTGTCGTTACTGCGTATCCTCGACGGAGCGCAGAAATCATTCGCTACAACTAACTCGTAAGGCCTATATTTTAGCTGGTCTTTGAGTTGTAGTTTGGAGAGCACGCAAGCCGGAATATTATAATGAAATTATATGCAAAGGTGCAAGCGAGCTGGACAGGAATGACGAAAATAATCCCTGGAGAAGGGGAACAAGAGGGACGAAGTTCAAACACAAATCCACAAACAACTAGGTGACTGGTGCGCAACCGAAAAAATCTGCCTGGTCTGGGTGTCGAACCCGGGACCTCTCTATATTCAGTGAAAATTGTTCGATACCCCGACCAGGCATATTTTTTTGGTCGCGCACCAGTCACCTAGCTGTCGCCCTTGTTCCCCTTCTCCACGGAATATTTTGCTCAGCCGGAATATGGTTCATTGATTAGTTTACTTATCCATACGCCAGAGCCATGGACAAAAATTTAGCTGGAGCCCCTTCAGTCTCCCCAAAGGGTCCTCGGGGAGCATATTATTATTTTTATTGTTCTTCTTATTATTATTATTAATACTATCTGCACCTGAATTTCTGAGCTCGTGCAATAGGCATTATTTTTATTATTAATATTCATATTATTATTTTTTTTGTTATTATAGTACACTCGGCATTTGGCACACCAAATTAAAACTAATTTTGATATTCGTGATCCAAAGTACCAGTTAGAAACAATTCCAGTGTTTTCACTCAAATACGAAATGACTTCAACTGCACTTTAAAAAATATTTATTTTTTTATTTTTATAACCATCTTCGATTACATTACCTTTCTTTGGATTAATATGATTTTCTCCTTTTCCGTTCTATTGCCTGCAGAAGCGGTCAAATATACATCCCGGATACTGCTTTGATAAACTACACTCTAAGAAAAAAGGGAGGAGAAAGGTAGCAACAGCGACTGTTCCTCCTTGTTGCGGACAAGTTGCCCAGAGAAGGGAGGAACGGCAGTTCAAATGAAAGGAGGAAGGCGAGTTCGTCCTTGTACAGTTGGCGCAGGGGTAAAACATCGCCTTACTGACCAAGTGATCAAAGGTTCGATCCCCTGAGGAGCGTTTTTTTTTTTTTTTTCGTAAATTAATATTATTTTTTTTTTTTATTTACCAAAACACGCATAAACAAACAGAGACCGATGAAAGAGAAATTAAAGTCCTTATTATTCCGCGAGACGTTTTCTTCCTCCGGGCAGACCGGAGAAAGCTTTCGCCCTCCCGACTCGTAATCTTTCGGTTTCGTTTTTCGAGCACATCGCGCACGTTGTTTAATAAATTAATGTTGAGTTCATTGAGCTTCAGCGGCAGCGAAGGCTGCCTTTAATTCCGTCTTCTAGTCCAAACGTGCAGAACATTTCGGTTGCATTGACGTTTTTACCACTAATTTTATCAAAAGAGCTAACGAAGCCGCTAGAAACAGCGAAGTTCCGGAGTGGTGCCAGCAGCGCTACATACACTGGGTAAGACCAACGAGGTAGAGGGGCTTAGAGCGACAAACCGGGGTTCTGGTCTGCACTCGAAAGTGACCCCCGTAAGGAGGCTGCCATTGTACGCAAATGTGACCACTCGTCACATGACCAACCCAAATACGTGACGTCAAAGAAAAGATGGCAGCGCCCTTGGCCTGCGGGGGCCGTTAGAGACGTGGGCGACTTGATCCGAGCAGAGGAACGGGAATCGCGGCATAGGACCGGTTTAATACCATTTCTACGTTTTTCTTGCTCTCTCACGTAGGTATAACATGAGAATTCCACGGCCCGCGTCTTTTCGTCGGGTTTTCACTCGTAGTCGACGTGATTCTCGCAAAAGAGTAATACAAAATGAGCCGCACGTTGGTCGGTAATCGCCAAGCGTTGTTTGAACGTCAGTTGAACATCACAGGTTTGCTGTGTGCATCACGCGTGGAAGAACAATTTTGGAACGACAGCAAGCAACTCAAGTCCACTGGAGAAACCCTGTCGGGATTTTAGTACTTTATTGCAGTCGCCAAATCACCCTGCCGTCGCAGTCTTCTACCGGAACAGAGCAGCTTCTTTGGACTTCACGACGCGTGCCTTGTAGCGAGTTTGGTGCGAGGCTTTTGTCTGCCCGTGTCCCTTTAGTGCAAACTCTTCTTCCTTCGGCTGCCCCAAAGCTCTTTGTTTCCCGGAATGGACGCGATGGTGCCGTGCAGAGTGTCTCGACTGCTGTTGTGTCCGCCTCGGCCAGACGCCAAATCGCCAAGTCTTCCACTGCAACGAAGCAGCATCTCTGCACTCACAACGCGTGACTTGCAGCGAGTTTGGTGCGAAGTTTCTGTCTGCCCGTCTCCCATCAGTGCAACCTCTTCTTCCTTCGGCTGCCCCAAAGCTCTATGTCTCCTAAAATGGATGCAGTGGTGCCGTGCAGAGTGTCTCGACTGCCGTTGTGCCCGCCTCGGCCAGACGCCAAATCGCCAAGTCTTCCACTGGAACGAAGCAGCTTCTCTGCACTTTACGACGCGTGACTTGCAGCGAGTTTGGTGCGAGGTTTCTGTCTGCCCGTGTCCCATCAGTGCAAACTCTTCTTCCTTCGGCTGCCCTAAAGCACTGTGTCTCCCAAAATGGATGCAGTGGTGCCCTGCAGAGTATCTCGACTGACGTGACCGCTTCAGCCACACGCCAAATCGCCAAGTCTTCCACTGGAACGAAGCAGCTTCTCTGCACTTCACGATGCATGCCTTGTAGCGAGTTCGGTGAGAGGTTTCTGTCTGCCAATGTCCCTTTGGTGAGAACTCCTCTTTCTTCAGCTGCTACAAAGCTCTGTGTTTCCCGGAATGGACGCGATGGTGTTGTACAGAGTGTCTCGACCGCTGTTGTGTCCGCCTCGGCCAGATGCCAAATCGCCAAGTCTTCCACTGGAACGAAGCAGCTTCTCTGCAATTCACGACGCGTGACTTGCAGCGAGTTTGGTGCAAGGTTTTTGTCTGCCCGTCTACCATTAGTGTGAACTCTCCTGAAGGCTGACCGTTGGCCGAGTGTGTTTGTGCACTACAGCTTGGAGTATGTGGAGCCAAAGCTCACACCACAGAACCCAGATGTCTGGTGTACAATCCGAACCTCTGCCCATTTTGATGTCAGTGAGCATTGCACCGGCGCCCGGTCGTATTTCCCTACTGCGTAATGCTTGTTAAAGACCCGTAGACTAGCAGTGGTGCTGCACTAGCTAAACTTGTCATCTAAGCAGAGATGCTGACGTCCATTGGGGCTAAGTGACTTCCCTCTGTCTAAACATACAGAACACCACTCTTCTCCCCTTTCTTCGGGCGAATGCTGGTGGCCGTTGAGCTGTCACAATCTCTGGTCAGTCAAACTATGAAGGCCTCTTGGTCTCTCTGAACATCGTAGCTTGCAAAGATTCAGAGGCGGTGAAAATGTTTCAGAAGTTGCTTTTTTCTGAAATCATGTTTCTTTTGGTGTGTCCCACCACGTCTTTATGTATGCATTCTGTTGAAGAGAAAAAGTTCTTAGTGCTTCTTCCTCGGTGCTGTAATGCAGCCATGGCCTTGTTACTGCCCTCGAGAGATGACCAACTTCGTGAAAAGCTGTCGGAAAACCACCCTCTTTCAGCAGCACTTTGCTGATGGCACATGTGGTGTATTTGCAGCTTGAAGTAGTACCCCAGCATTGTCTTCATCATGATAGCACAGTGGGAGTATGATCAGTTGTCTGAGCGAGAAATGGATGATCAAACCTCCTGAAAAGTGGGGTCTTGGAGGCAATGCCGATTGTCTCAGTCTGCAGCTTTGGGAGCCAATTTCGGCCTCTTTTGGCCACCTTGTCGAAGTTTCGCCGAAGCACCTTTTCCGCTATTGTGCACAAGTGCAGGACGTCCTGGGACGGGCTGTGGAGGCCACCAGCGTCTTTGGCAAGCACCAGACACGTTTGTCGCTTGTGACCAGCGCAATTCTGGAGCATTCCGGACACTTGGTTACTTTGGCAAAGTTTACGGCCACCTTCCCTGCGATAAACTCAACAACACACTCAGCGAACTGAGAAAGTGGCGTGTAGGAATTTGTCTCGTGGGCGCCTTCACCTGTGGCAGCTTCAATCTCTTGATTGGACTTGCTGGTGGCAACCTGACGAGCTGACAAGGAGTGTTGCGGTGCCGTCGACCTGGCAGTTGCCTCGGGTTGAGGGCTGGACATTGGCGACCAGGCACTTCCTATAGGCAGAGCAGAACTCGAGTGTTGTTGGGTTGTCGTTGTTGCCCGTCTTGTTATGCACAGTCGCAAAGAACAGCTCCAGGTGGTCCTGGCTGAGCTTCCTCGTCAGCAGGCACCTGAGTGGTGGACTTGGGCCCCAGACCAGGTCTTCAGCGAGGCCCTTATTGGACTACAGGACGAGCAGGAAGCGGAGGATTGGAGTCTTCCTTGCTCCTTGACTCAGTGGCTGGCCCGTGAAGTCCTTCAAGCCTCGGAGGTAGTGTGAAGCCTGGTCAATGTGTGTCAGCATGGCGTTCCTGTTGACGGCTCGAATGGGGGCCTTGCTTCCATGACCAAGGGGGTGACAGGAGTTGCACAGGTCGAAGATGTTGTCGACTGCTGATGCAAACTCTGCGGTGGCCTCCACTCCAGCGTCGAATGCCCTTCTCCTTACAATACAGCAAGGCACAGCTCACTGACCGACTCAGGGTTTGGGCCGCCAGGGAGACCTTCATTTTTTCTTTTGCGCTGGAAATCAATGTGTTTCTTGCTTAGCTTGTTGTCAGCATGAAGGCCCTCTTGTTGCTGCAGGCTGTCCTGGGCCTCGAGATATTTTCATGCGACGACCCTACCTGCCCCATTCCTGATGCATTGCTTCTCGGCGAGCAGGTTGCGCATTAGTTTCAGCATGTGGCAGGCATCCAAGAGTCCATACACCCTCCTGGAGGGGTCAGAAGGGTTGGGAAACCAGCTTCTCAGCGGCGGAGCAAAGCACACTCCAAGTGCTGTCAACATGGAAATGTTGCAGTTGGTGCCGTCGCACGTCACGCTGATGCACTCTGCTCCGGCCTCCTCCAGCTTGGTGATATACTGGTGCACAAGGTTGGCCCGAATGTTGCCGTGCAGGCCGTCAATGAGGGCATAGCCCAATGGGATTTTCCAGCTTTTGTTGACTGCGACCGCCAGAAACACAAGTGAATGCTTGGCATATGCGACGCAGTCGTTGTTGAGGATGCCGTGGCCCAGGTCACAGTACCCGATGACCTCTTTGCCATCCCAATCGACTTGTTTCTTGATGCTCATCTCGTCAACCATCAAGCTGACTATAGTCAGTTACAAGTCAAGAAGGTAGGAGAAGCTCCTCCCACAACCGTGATGCGCCCGTTTCAAATCCATCCGCAGTCGAAAGAAGAGTTCCCTGGAAACACCCCTTGCTCCGCTTCAATGGATTCCAACTTCTCTCTGATCCCACTTTCTAAGAAAGCGACCTTTGTATTCATTGGAGGGGGAACCGAACCCCTGAAAGCAGCCTTTGTACCATCAGAGGGGGACGCTAATCCCCGAAAGTGGTCTTTGTTTCCGTCGGAGGGGGTAAACTCTAATCTCCCTCTCGTGGCTTCCACAGTGCTAAGTCAAGGTCGAAAGAAAAAGTAAATATGTACAGAAAGGCACGACCCTCCTCGCGCGTTGGCCGCGACGTCACGGAAATGATGGGACGCTATTGGATGCGGAGGTGGCGGAGGGATATAGGATTCCCTTTGAGGGGCATTTGCCGCTACCTTCTTGACCTGTAACTTACTATAGAAGTCGTCCCTTCTGAACTTCTTGTGTTACTCTGTTGAATGACTCCCTGGTGAAGCCTGGGTTTCCATCGATCACCACGGCCCATTTGCGAAGAGCACTTGCGTGTGGCAGCCTGACGTGCTTTCGCAGGAACTTGTATGCTTTTGCCGAGTAAAAGTGTACCGTGAGGGCAAGCTTGCGCACATCCTCTGCGTACATGTTCTTTTGTTTCCTGGATCTCCTCAGGACAAGGTTGCGCATCGTGTCTGTGAAGATGTCAACGATTTTGACTGCTGACCCAGGAAGCCTCCTTCTCAGCCCTCGGAGAAGGACGCTCAGCTTTTCTATCCTGGCCGTCTTTCTGTTGACCTTCTTCTTTGCCTGTTTAAGCAATTTTCTCGCCCTCTGCAGCTTTCGCCTAGTGCTACGCAGAAGATCCCTGTGCTGTCGTGGCGATACAACTGAATAGTTGTGACCATCGGAACAAGCGTGGCGCCACACACATATCTTCGAGCGTGGCATCAGGTGTTGACTCCGCACTGCTTCCAGGTCCAGTCGAAACGCTGGCTTCGTCACACCCCACAGACAGATGTTCGGGCATGGTCTCGAGTGTCGACTTAGCACTGCTTCCCGGTCCAGTGGCGGCGCTGGCTTCTGGAGCCTCCCCGGAGCTTGGTTGAGTAGTCGACGAGCCAGGCTGCCTCTCCGGAGGAGAAGACCTGCCAGCAGAAAAAAACAAAAACAAAAACGGAATCACTGCAGTTCACATAATCTTGGGCAGCTCTCTTGGTGCATAATTTTTGTCTTGCAAATGCGGAGCGCAGGTTCATCGACTTCGTTTGCTGGGGTCCTGGTGGCGTGGGAACGCCAAGCTTTGATTGGTTGTAATTAAAGAATAGTCGGCAGAATACAAGGCACCTTGCTTTGAGGGCTACCCACTACTCTTCGATTAGAGCCAATCTGAACTTGGCGTTTTGACGTCACCACAACCCCTGCAAAAGAAGCAGACATACTTGCACTCCGCATATCATATCTGCCGTAAGATTAGAACTGGTGTTCCTTGCCACAAGCCAGAAAGTTAGCTTCACATATTTCTTTTATTAACCCAGCTGCAACGACTCCCTAGAAATATATACATGTCACACCAGATAGGAAGTTTGCCAATACAGCCATTTTTAGCTGTTAATGAAAACGTGAGTTTTCATTTTGCCTTTGACAATGTGCGTCCAGGATTAAAATTGCATTACCTAGTTGCCTAAAATATCATATTTTCCTCTCCGTCTTTATGTTCAGCTGCTGTTCTAGGTATTTTTATAGTGTTGCCAAGGTAAAATCTGAGCGTGATAGTATGTTTACGAAGCAGCCACCCATCGTTGTAATCAGTATGTTTTTCTCAGGCAAATAAATGTGATCTGCAGCAATGTACCTGTGGCTTTGCTTGCGTTGCTGGCGCTGAAGAGTGCCCAGATGAGACTGTGCTCGTTGTCGTTTCCGAGGTGATCGTTCGGACGTGCGTGCTGGAAAGTCGAACTTCGTCGGCACACCTCCTTTTCGGAGGTATCTCTTGTATCTCTTGCTGCCCAGCTGGTGAAAGCAGTCATCCTGAAAGTGTGCTGAGTACAACTTGGAGTACTTGGTGGGTGTCCAGTCTTCGCAAGGGATTTCCTCCATCCACGCCCTCAAAAGTTCTGGATCTACCAATGGGAACCTGTGACAGTATAGGAAAGTGTGGGTGGTGAAGTATCGAGAAAGCAATTTCCAAAACTATATAAATTTTTTGTCTTTTTTTGCTTTGCAGAATACATAAAAAAAGTACTAATACCTCTGGTCAAGACGTGAACCCTCTTGATAAATGTACAAAAAACTTTTTCTTTTATAGGGTTATTTGAGCTGCTCACTTTTAGGAAACTACTATAGGATAATGGTTATGTGTTGGTTTTACTACTAATATCACCTTCCTATGGGCAGTTGCCATTAGATAAGAACGCCATACTTTCGAAGACAATCAATTCCCTTCTCTGGATGCATGAAAGTAAGTGAAGACATCAAACATGTTTTCAGCATAGTGCAAGTTGTATTAAGATGCTTTCCCCACAGAGCACGCTTGCAGCTCCTCATGAATGCGGGCTGTCTAGTCCGCTGCAACTCAAGGAGGTAGGGCGAGGGTGAGAATGGCCGGGGAGGAGGAAGCAGACAAAACGGTAAAGAGCGAAGGAGGTTTTCTCTTCTCTTCTCAAGCGTTCCGTCTGCTTCCTCCTCTCTTCTTCAGCGTTCCGTCTGTTTCCTCCTCCCCGGCATGTCTTACCCTCGCCCTACCTTCTCGAGCTGCAAAAGACTATAGATAGCTTAGCACGGTAGAACTTGTTAAAGAAATACGCGCGAAACGAAACATGTTTAGAATATTTGCATAGCGAGCAGAGCATTATGTAGCCATAATGTAGTAAAAGTTAACTTACCCGTGAAACGTTAGCTCCGAGTTTTGCCTACCCCTGTTGGTGCAGGTAATAGCAGCACACGAGTTTGTTTGTTTCATTTTGCGTGTACCGGTTATTTTACTGAATTAACTAAGTAAGAGAGCACGATCGATGTTTGAACCGAAAAACAAACAACAAAAGTCGTCTGCTATATTCAGGGACAGTGTATGTATCGGAAGGTAGGTGGTGTGCTCAGCCAAAATATTTTCTTAAAATAAATTTTTACCGCTACAAAACCATGTAATGCAGGCATTAGAAAAATGTTCACACAGATAATAAAAAAAACGTTGTGCGCTTTGAGAACTTTTGCGCGCGCAATAAATTCGTCTGCTTCATCGGCCCGCATTGGGTTTCATCCCGAATTCATTGAACACTTCCCTGTATCTGCGTTACGCGGTTTTAAAGCGTGAATAAGTTATTCTAAAAAGTGACAATACCCCATAACACGGGTACACAGAGTGTTTACTGAATTATGGATGAAACACAAAGCGGGCCGATGAAGCAGACGAATTTTTTGCGCGCGCTAAAAACTCAAAGCGCAAAATGTTTTTTTTCTTTTGTTACAATTTTTAATGGCCCCATTACATTATCTTGTTGTGGTAAAAATGTATTTTAGGAAATAATTCTGACTGAGCACACCACCTCAACCTTTTGATACAGATACTGTCTCTCAACAAAGCAGGCAACTTTTGGTGCGTTTTTTTCATTTCCTACCTCGATCGTCGCCTCGTCTTGCTCTCTTTAAGGCTGAACCGCATGTAAGTGAATTGGCGAGCAACGAGACGAGCGACGGCGACAGCGACGAGAGTCAGCGACGAAGATTTCTCACTGTCGCTCGTCGCGTCGCTCGGTTTTTTGAATATCAAGAAAATGTCGCTCATCGCGTTGATCGCTTGCTCCCGTCGCTTTCTTGCAGTTTGCCACGACGCACGACTGACCGAGGGACAGCGAAGCCGGTCGCCATCGCTTATCTCGTCGCTCGCCAAATTGCTTACATGTGATTTCACACTTCAAGCAGGGAACAGATGAGCGCGACAAAAACCGGCGCCCCGCAGCGATTCCCATAGAAACAGCCCAGGACGCTGTGACGTGGACCTATGCCAAGCCGCCACGTCACAGCGTCCGCGGAAGTTGCCATGGAAACTACCGCGCGGCGCTCGTTTTTTTCACTCATGTGTTTTTTGGTTTACTTCGAATTGCCAATTTGGTGAATTAACCAGTAGACGCAAAAGCAAACAAACATGCCGAACACGTGTGCTGCTATGACCTGCACCAACAGGGGTAGGCAGAACTCGGCGGTCACGTTTCACGGGTAAGTTAAATTTTACAATAGTTCGTCGCAACTCAAGAAGGTAGGGCGAGGGAAAGGAAGGCCTGGGAGAAGGAAGCAGACGGAACGCTGGAGAGAGAAAGTGGTTTCCTTCTCATTTCTCCAGCGAACCGTCTGCTTCTTCTTCCTTTCCCTCGCCCTACTTTCTTGAGTTGCAACTGACTATGCATTATGGTTACACAATGCTCTGCTGGCTATGCAAAATTCAGAGCATGTTTTGTTTCGCGCGTATTTTTTGAGCACCTTAGGTAGGGCGAAGATAAGACATGGCCAGGGGGAGGAAGCAGACGGAACGCTGGAGAAGGGAGGAGGAAACCTCCTCCTCTCTTTAGCGTTCCGTCTGCTTCCTCCTTCACGGCCATCTTCACGTCGCGCTTACTTCTTGAGTTACAATGGCTGCAAGCGTGCTCTGTGGGGAAAGCACCTTAATACAACCTGCATTATGCTGGAAGCATGTTTGATTTCTTCACTTACTTTCATGCATCCAGAAGGGGGAATCGATTGTCTTGGAAAGTATGGCATTCTTATCTAATGGCAACTCTCCAGAGGAGGGTGATATCAGTAGTAAAACCAACACGTAACCATTATGCTATAGTAGTTTCCTAAAAGTGAGCAGCTCAAATAACCCTATAAAAGAACAAGTTTTTTGTACATTTATGTAGAGGGTTCACGTCTTGACCAGAGGTATTAGTACTTTTTTTACGTATTCTGAAAAGAAAAAAAAACTTTTATATTTTTCGAATTTTTTTTCCTGATACTTCACCACCCACACTTTCCTATACTGTCACAGGTTCCCATTGGGAGATCCAGAACTTTTGAGGGCGTGGATGGAGGAAATGCCTTGTGAAGACTGGACACCCACCAGGTACTCCAAGTTGTGCTCAGCGCACTTTGAGGATGACTGCTTTCACCAGCTGGGCAGCAAGAGGTACCTCCGAAAAGGAAGTGTGCCAACGAAGTTCGACCCTCCGGCACGCACGTCCGAACGGTCACCTCGGAAACGACAACGAGCACAGTCTCATGTGGACACTCTTCAGCGCCAGCAACGCAAGCAAAGGCACAGGTACATTGCTGTAGATCACTTTTATTTGCCTGAGAAAGACATACTGATTACTACGATGGGCGGTTGCTCCATACACATACTATCACGCTCAGATTTTACCTTGGCAATGCTAAAAATACCTAGAACAGCAGCAGAACATACAGACGGAGAGGAAAATATGATATTTTAGGCAACTAGGTAATGCAATTTCAATCCTGGACGCACATTGGCAAAGGCAAAAAAACCCAAAAAACCATGTCGATATCCAATAAAAATGGCCGTATTGGCAAACTTCCGATCTGGTGTGACATGTATATATTTTTAGGGAGTCGCTTCAGCTGGGTTAATAAAAGAAACATGTGAAGCTAACTTTCTGGCTTGTTGCAAGGAACACCAGTTCTAATCTTACGGCAGATATGATATGCGGAGTGCAAGTATGTCTGCTTCTTTTGCAGGGGTTGTGGTGACGTCAAAACGCCAAGTTCTGATTGGCTCTAATCGAAGAGTAGTGGGTAGCCCTCAAAGCAAGGTGCCTTGTAGTCTGCCGACAATCCTTTAATTACAACCAATCAGAGCTTGGCGTTCCGACGTCACCACGACCCCTGCAAAAGGAGCCGATGAACAAGCGCTCCGCATTGCCAAGACAAAAATTATGCACCAAGAGAGCTGCCCTGTTTAAGATTAGGTGAACTGTAGTGATTCCGTTTTTTTTTCCTGCTGGCAGGTCTACTCCTCCGGAGAGGCAGCCTCGCTCGTCTACCACTCAGCCAAGCCCCAGGGAGGCTCCAGAAGCCAGCGCCGCCACTGGACCGGGAAGCAGTGCTAAGTCGCCACTCGAGACCATGCCCGAACATCTGTCTGTGCGGTGCCACGAAGCCAGCACTGCCACTGGACCTGGAAACAGTGCGGAGTCAACACCTGATGCCAGGCTCGAAGATGTGTGTGTGCGGCGCCACGCTTGTTCCGGTGATCACAACTATTCAGCTGTATCGCCACGACAGCACAGGGATCTTCTGCGTACCACTAGGCGGAAGCTGCAGAGAGCGCGAAAATTGCTTAAGCAGGCAAAAAAGAAGGTAAACAGAAAGACGGCCAGGATAAAGAAGTTGAACGTCCTTCTCCGAGAACTGAGAAGGAGGCTTTCTGGCTCAGCAGTCAACATTGTTGACAACATCTTCACAGACACGATGCGCAACCTTGTCCTGAGGAGATCCAGGAAACCAAACAACATGTACGCAGAGGATGTGCGCAAGTTTGCCCTCACGGTGCACTTTTACTCGGCAAAAGCATACAAGTTTCTGCGGAAGCACGTCAGGCTGCCACACCCGAGTGCTCTTCGCAAATGGGCAGCGGTGATCGATGGAAACCCAGGCTTCACCAGGGAGTCATTCAACAGAGTAACACAAAAAGTCCAGAAGGGACGACTTCTAGTCAGCTTGATGGTTGACGAGATGAGCATCAAGAAACAAGTCGATTGGGATGGCAAAGAGGTCATCGGGTACTGTGACCTGGGCCACGGCATCCTCAACAACGACTGCGTCGCCTATCCAAGCATGCACTTGTGTTTCTGGCGGTCGCAGTCAACAAAAGCTGGAAAATCCCATTGGGCTATGCCCTCATCGACGGCCTGGACGGTAACATTCGGGCCAACCTTGTGCGCCAGTATATCACCAAGCTGGAGGAGGCCGGAGCAGAGTGCATCAGCGTGACGTGCGACGGCACCAACTGCAACATTTCCATGTTGACAGCACTTGGAGTGTGCTTTGGCCCGCCGCTGAGAAGCTGGTTTCCCAACCCTTCTGACCCCTCCAGGAGAGTGTATGGACTCTTGGATGCCTGCCATATGCTCAAACTAATGCGCAACCTGCTCGCCGAGAAGCGATGCATCAGGAATGGGGCAGGTAGGGTCGTCGCCTGGAAATATCTCGAGGCCCTGGACAGCCTGCAGCAACAAGAGGGCCTTCATGCTGCCAACAAGCTGCGCAAGAAACACATTGATTTCCAGCGCCAAAAAATGAAGGTCTCCCTAGCGGCCTGAGTCGGTCAGTGAGCTGTGCCTTGTTGTTTTGCAAGGAGAAGGGCATCCGAGGCTTCGAGGGTGTGGAGGCCACCGCAGAGTTTGCAGCAGCAGTCGACAACATCTTCGACCTGAGCAACTCCTGTCACCCGCTTGGACGTGGAGGCAAGGCCCCCATTCGAGCCGTCAACAAGGACGCCATGCTGAAACGCATTGACCAGGCTTCACACTACCTCCGAGGCTTGAAGGACTTCACGGGCCAGCCACTGAGTCAAGGAGCAAGGAAGACTCCAATCCTCGGCTTCCTGCTCGTCCTGGAGTCCATTAAGGGCCTTGCTGAAGACCTGGTCTGGGGCCCAAGCCCACCACTCAGGTGCCTGCTGACGAGGAAGCTGAGCCAGGACCACCTGGAACTGTTCTTTGCGACTGTGCGTAACAGGACGGGCAACAACGACAACCCAACGGCACTCGAATTCCGCTCTGCTTATAGGAAGTGCCTGGTCGCCGATGTCCAGCCCTCAACCCGAGGCAACTGCCAGGTCGACGGCACCGCAACACTCCTTGTCAGTTCGTCAGGTTGCCGCCAGCAAGTCCAGGCAAGAGATGAAGCTGCCACGAGCGAAGGAACCCATGAGACCACCTCCTACCAGCCACTTTCTCAGTTCGCTGAGTGCGTTGTCGAGTACATTGCAGGGAATGTGGCGGTAAACTTTGCCAAAGTAACCAAGTGTTCGGAATGCTCCAGAATTGCGCTGGTCTCAAGCGACAAACGTGGTCTGGTGCTTGCCAAAGACGCTGGTGGCCTCCACAGCCCGTCCCAGGACATCCTGCACTTGTGCAAAATAGCGGAAAAGGTGCTTCGGCGAAACTTCGACAAGGTGGCCAAAAGGGGCCGAAACTGGCTTCTAAAGCTGCAGACGGAGACAATCGGCATTGCATCCAAGACCCCACTTTTTAGGAAGTTTGATCATCTGTTTCTCGCTCAAACGATTGACCATCACTCCCACTGTGCTATCATGATGAAGACAATGCTGGAGTACTACTTCAAGCTGCGGATACATCACATGTGTCGTCAGCAAAGTGCCGCTGAAAGAGGGGTGGTTCTCCGACAGATTTTCACGAAGTTGGTCATCTTTCGAGGGCAGTAACAAGGCGATGGCTGCATTACAGCACCGAGGAAGAAGCACTAAGGACTTTCCCTCTTCAACAGAATGCATACATAAAGACGTGGTGGGACACACCAAAAAAAACATGATTTCAGAAAAAAGCAACTTCTGAAACATTTTCACCGCCTCTGAATCTTTGCAAGCTACGAAGTTCAGAGAGACCAAGAGGCCTTTATAGTTTGACTGACCAGAGATTGTGGCAGCTCAACCGCCACCAGCATTCGCCCGAAGGAAGGGGAGAAGAGTGGTGTTTTCTATGTTTAGACAGAGGGAAATCACTTAGCCCCAATGGACGTCAGCATCTCTGCTTAGATGACAACTTTAGCCAGTGCAGCACCACTGCTAGTCTAGTGGTCTTTAACAAGCATTACGCAGTAGGGAAATACGACTGGACGCCATTGACATCAAAATGGGCCGAGGTTGGGATTGAACACCAGACATCTGGGTTCTGTGGTTTGAGCTTTGACTCCACATACTCCACGCTGTGGTGCACAAACACACTCGGCCAACGATAAGCCTTAAGGAAACTTCACGCGAATGTGACACGGGCAGACAGAAACCTTGCACGAAACTCGCTGCAAGTCACGCGTCGTGAAGTACAGAGAAGCTGCTTCGTTCCAGTGGAAGACTTGCAGATTCGGCGTCTGGCCGAGGCGGACACAACGGCTGTCGAGATACTCTGCAGGGCACCACTGCATCCATTTTGGGAGACACAGAGCTTTAGGGCAGCCGAAGGAAGAAGAGTTTGCACTGATGGGACACGGGCAAACAGAAACCTCGCACCAAACTCGCTGCAAGTCACGCGTCGTGAAGTGCGGAGAAGCTCCTTTGTTCCAGTGGAAGACTTGGCGATTTGGCGTCTGGCCGAGGCGGACACAACGGCTGTCGAGAAACTCTGCAGCGCACCAATGCATCCATTTTGGGAGACACAGAGCTTTAGGGCAGCCGAAGGAAGAAGAGTTTGCACTGATGGGACACGGGCAGACAGAAACCTCGCACCAAACTCGCTGCAAGTCACGCGTCGTGAAGTGCAGAGATGCTGCTTCGTCCCAATGGAAGACTTGGTGATTCGGCGTCTGGCCGAGGCGGACACAACGGCTGTCGAGATACTCTGCAGGGCACCACTGCATCCATTTTGGGAGACACAGAGCTTTAGGGCAGCCGAAGGAAGAAGAGTTTGCACTGATGGGACACGGGCAAACAGAAACCTCGCACCAAACTCGCTGCAAGTCACGCCTCGTGAAGTGCAGAGAAGCTGCTTTGTTCCAGTGGAAGACTTGGCGATTTGGCGTCTGGCCGAGACGACAACGGCTGTCGAGATACTCTGCAGGGCACCAATGCATCCATTTTGAGAGACACAGAGCTTTAGGGCAGCCGAAGGAAGAAGAGTTTGCACTGATGGGACACGGGCAGACAGAAACCTCGCACCAAAATCGGTGCAAGTCACGCGTGGTGAAGTGCAGAGATGCTGCTTCGTCCCAATGGAAGACTCGGTGATTTGGCGTCTGGCCGAGGCGGACACAACGGCAGTGGTGACACTCTGCAGGGCACCACTGCATCCATTTTGGGAGACACAGAGCTTTAGGGCAGCCGAAGGAAGAAGAGTTTGCACTGATGGGACACGGGCAAACAGAAACCTCGCACCAAACTCGCTGCAAGTCACGCCTCGTGAAGTGCAGAGAAGCTGCTTCGTTCCAGTGGAAGACTTGGCGATTTCGTGTCTGGCCGAGGCGGACACAACGGCTGTCGAGATACTCTGCAGGGCACCAATGCATCCATTTTGGGAGACACAGAGCTTTAGGGCAGCCGAAGGAAGAAGAGTTTGCACTGATGGGACACGGGCAGACAGAAACCTCGCACCAAACTCGCTGCAAGTCACGCGTCGTGAAGTGCAGAGATGCTGCTTCGTCCCAGTGGAAGACTTGGTGATTTGGCGTCTGGCCGAGGCGGACACAACGGCAGTGGAGACACTCTGCAGGGCACCACTGCATTCATTTTGGGAGACACAGAGCTTTAGGGCAGCTGAAGGAAGAAGAGTTTGCACTGATGGGACACGGGCAGACAGAAACCTCGCACCAAACTCGCTGCAAGTCACGCGTCGTGAAGTGCAGAGATGCTGCTTCGTCCCAGTGTAAGACTTGGTGATTTGGCGTCTGGCCGAGGCGGACACAACGACAGTCGAGACACTTTGCAGGGCACCACTGCATACATTTTGGGAGACAGTGCTTTAGGACAGCCGAAGGAAGAAGAGTTTGCACTGATGGGACACGGGCAGACAGAAACCTCGCACCAAACTCGCTGCAAGTCACGCGTCGTGAAGTGCAGAGAAGCTGCTTCGTTCCAGTTGAAGACTTGGTGATTAGGCGTCTGACCGAGGCAGACACAACGGCAGTCAAGATACTCTGCAGGTCACCACTGCATTCATTTTGGGAGACACTGAGCTTTAGGGCACCCGAAGGAAGAAGAGTTTGCACTGATGGGACACGGGCAGGCAGAAACCTCGCACCAAACTCGCTGCAAGTCACGCGTCGTGAAGTGCAGAGAAGCTGCTTCGTTCCAGTGGAAGACTTGACGATTCGGCGTCTGGCCGAGGCGGACACAACGGCTGTCGAGATACTCTGCAGGGCACCACTGCATCCATTTTGGGAGACACAGAGCTTTAGGGTAGCCGAAGGAAGAAGAGTTTGCACTGATGGGACACGGGCAAACAGAAACCTCGCACCAAACTCGCTGCAAGTCACGCGTCATGAAGTGCAGAGAAGCTGCTTCGTTCCAGTGGAAGACTTGGCGATTCGGCGTCTGGCCGAGGCGGACACAACGGCTGTCGAGATACTCTGCAGGGCACCACTGCATCCATTTTGGGAGACACAGAGCTTTGTAGCAGCCGAAGAAAGAAGAGTTCGCACCAATGGGTCACTGGCAGACAGAAACCACTCACCGAACTCGCTACAAGGCACGCATCGTGAAGTCCAAAGAAGCTGCTCTGTTCCGGTGGAAGACTGCGACGGCAGGGTGATTTGGCGACTGCAATAAATCCCGACAGGGTTTCTCCAGTGGACTTGAGTTGCTTGCTGTCGCTCCAAAATTGTTCTTCCACGCCTGATGCACACAGCAAACCTGTGATGTTCAACTGACGTTCAAACAACGCTTGGCGATTACTGACCAACGTGCGGCTCATTTTGTATTACTCTTTTGCGAGAATCACGTCGACTACGAGCGAAAACCCGACGAAAAGACGCGGGCCGTGGAATCCTCATGTTATACTTACGTGAGAGAGCAAGAAAAACGTAGAAATGGTATTAAACCGGTCCTATGCCGCGATTCCCGTTCCTCTGCTCGGATCAAGTCGCCCACGTCTCTAACGCCCCCCGCAGGCCAAGGGCGCTGCCATCTTTTCTTTGACGTCACGTATTTGGGTTGGTCATGTGACGAGTGGTCACATTTGCGTAAAACATGGCGGCAACCGGGGGGGTGCCACTTCCGAACTTCCGGTTTATCACTCTAAGCCCCTCTACCTCGTTGGGTAAGACGGCCGTCTCCAATTTGCGGGACGCACGCGCAACTACAGCAGCGAAACCACGAGGAACTGTGTCGACGTTTTCGACGTTATGGAAATCGCGGGAACTGCGTCCAAGGCAGGCAGGTTTTCCTGCCGGCTATAATTTCGTTTTGCCGTGCTGAGGTAAGCCAAGAGGTTGCTTCGGATTTGCTTTTTTTTGAGAGCGGCTTTTGGTTTTGCGGGCGAATGATTTTCACTCGTCCGTGATGTGCGGTTGACGCAACGGTTGACGAAGGAATTGTGGCTCGAGGAATAGCAAAGGTAAGACATAAAGTGCGCGAACTGGGTGCCGGTTGTCTCCGTTGAACATCGCAGTGCTGACGATGAGAAGACTGAGTAACTGCATGCTTTCGAAACGTAAGTTTCTTTACCTGCAGGGGTAAAGAAACTTCGGAAATAAATGCAGTTCGCGGAAAGCTCGTGTTACGTTTTTATTTCCTGCTCCTCTCGCTTCGTGCAATAGACTTAGTGTTCTCGCTAAGCCTTATCGAGCTCGATTTGCTCGATTCGTGGCCGCCATAATGAGATGCAGTCGACGGAGGAACTTTTCCTCCCCTGCTTAAGGGACGAAAGTTTCTCCCTTTCTGAAGGAACATATGTGTTAAGAGCGTTCCTCCCTTTAGGGAGGACTATACTGACCCTTTTTTCTAAGAGTGTAGGGCTGCAGTACGGCCTCCATGGACCAAGCTGAAAACGGACAGCTTGGAAGATCGCTTCGGAATATATAGGCAACTGGATTGCTCCTAATATCACGTGTCTACAAGGCAGATTTAGGAAGGTGAAAACGAAATATTGCTGAGGAGCACGCTGTCAACGATCACTACAGCTAGCAAAGATAAAAAAATAGGCAGATTTTCCGAAGTTAGCGAATACTGGACGCCCTGCCTGGAACGTGGTATACCTGCAATGTGGCCCTGGGCTGTGAAAAATAACACAACCTCCCGGCCCTGGGCTATGTGGCCAGCCATGCAGTCTACGCCACCTTGACAAACCTGAGGGTAAAAATTAAAGGCCGCATCGACACACGAAACAAGTTGGCTACAGTTTGCTCGCACAGGAAGGCGGTGCTTTTGCAATGAAGCTCGTTATAGAAGGGCTTGTTTTTCCTGGTGTGAATGCTGTAGGACAAAACTATGTTGTTCACCAATTGGAGATGCCCAGCCAGTGCCGACTTGTTACATATCTCATGATGGAACTACTCGCCAAAAAGGAGTCTTCCGACTTTGACGCCAGTGGAAATTAGCACACGAGTGAGCTCATCTTGAAACACATGTTACTGTCACAAGAAAACGCACAAGCATTTTCTTGTGACATTTTTGCAGCAAGATAAATGTTTCCATTAATGCTAGGAGTGCCAAACAAAAGAAACGGAAAGCTGAAACTCTGCAATCAAAGACGCTCGCTGTCAACCGTCATCGATGTCAAGAAGTGAACTCAGACCTAGAAGGAGTGATTCTGACGCCTGTGTTGGTGAACCTATTGTGAGTTCGAGCTGAAGCATGTGTTGGATTGCAGTGAAGACATTCAATTAAAGAACCTCTGTTGCAATATGACAACAATATTATAATTGCCAGCGCCAAATGTTAAAAAACAACTAAGGGATGAATTCTAAACAAATTAGTTCCTGTCTGCCCAGCAACGTGCGTGCGCTTCGTCCTCATGCAATGACAACTGCTCTCTGAAGTCGGTGAATATGTTTTCGTGTGTGTGTGCACAGATAGTCAGTGTCCTTGTAACAGTCTCTTCGGTATCTTTTTGTCCTACAGCGTAAATGCCGACATGCTGCGTAGATATTCTGTGTCTGGGTGTCACAAAATCTACAGCATCCAAGATGCGTCTGTATAAGTTTTTTTCAAGACGGATACTTGCAGAACTTATGGATACCAGGAGGCTCGTTTCGCATTGTTCAAAGGTGACCAATTTCTTATTTACGATTATCTTCTGTCTTGCAAATCATCATCATTATCATTTATTATTCCTTGAAGGCCCAGGGGGCAGTATACAAGAGAGTGAACACTTAAAAAAATAACAAAACTATTTATCTACAAAAACATGCTCTAATCTAGTTATGGGTTAGAAAACATAAGCTAATGGCTGCAGAAAATTTCTTAGTGACAGATGAGGAAACAATTACGTCAGGCAGTGAGTTCCAGTCGTCAATGGCGAATGGTAAAGCAGACATTTGGTGAGTGACTGTTGACGATTAAATCGGACGGAGTTTACAAGGATGGTCGAGACGAGGGAAAATGCAGTAAGGAGGCGATAGCAAACTTTGTCTGAGATGACTGTTTTAACAAAAGATTCGATGAAGAAGAGAAAGACGAGACACCCTGCGGCGGTGAGAAAGAGTGTCAAGGTTAGCTGATGGGCGAAATCTTGATATCCTTGCGTAAAGGGAATAGTCGGAGTAAATAATACGGAGGGCTCTGCTTTGAACGGGTTCCAGGTTGTTAGTTAGGTATGTCTGCCACGGTGACCACATGAAATAAGCGAATTCTAGTTTAGTTCTCACCAAGGTAGTATAAGCTAGTTGTTCTACGGAGGATGTAGTTTGTCTGAGGTTACGGCGAAGGAATCCGAGAGTGCGGTTGGCATCGGCGATGATAGATGTTATATGAGTGGTTCATGACAGGTCAGATGTCCGACGAATTCCTAGATATACGATGAACAAGCAGTTACTGGGATGCAAAAAAGTCGATAAGAAGAGAATAGAACATGTGAACTGCGGGAAAAATAGAGCGATTTACATTTAAAGCCATTTGCCATTTAGGACACCACTGAATTATAAGTTGGAGATCGTTTTGAAAGATTAGTTGATCGTGGCGTGAATGAATTGGTCTATAGATGACACAGTCATCGGCGAACAAACGTACTTCAGAAGTGATGCCACGGTGGAGATCAACAATGTAGATCGAAAAAAGAAGGGGGCCAAGAACGGTTCCCTAAGGGACGCCAGACGTTACTGTGCTTGTGGTAGATGTTATATTGTTAATAGAAGTGCAATGTGTGCGATTAGTGAGGAATTAAGAAATCCAATTGACTACAGAGGGGTGAAGATTGATGTATCTTAGTTTCATTAAAAGACGTTGATCAGGGAAGGCTAGCAACTTTGAATATGAAGCTCCCATGCCCACTCCTCTTTGTGTACAAAACTTGTTTTTAGCCGCCCTAACATACCTGTGTCGTTTCACAGACTCAGTACGGCCGAAGTACATCCGTGTATGGGGCAACGCTCGGGTATTACGGTACTTTTGTTGCAAATAAAGCTTTCACATTCTGACATTTCCAAGAAACAGGTCACAGGTTTTTTTTTCAATGTAGCAGCCAGATAGGTTGCTGCAAAACAAGTTCCATATTTGAACCGGCAGAGTGCATTGAATTGCTGAACCTATACAGACCTATCACAGGTACAAGAAACGTTTGTCAAGATATGTGAAATACATTTTTCAAACTATGATATGTGAGAACCGAAGAGACCAGCAGTTTTACTCTTGTCTCGCAATTTGGGTCCCGTTACTGTTGCATCAGCTGTCTTTAGCAGTAGTGTAGTCGGGACTCTATTGTTTCTAATATATATTAATGACCTACCATCATCCACTAAATCGACAATTAGACCTTTCACTGATGCTTGAGTTATTTACCGAAAAATTAATACACCTATCATGATCACAATTTTGTCTAAGACATCTAGATATCATCGTGGTGTTCCCTATGGCAGATGAACATCAACACTCGTAAGTCCAAACAAATGTTTGTAACTAAATCCTCCACTAATACTGACCCAGTACTCATTACTTTTCCAACCACTAGAACGCTCGTTGTCGTAGAAGTATTTGGGCGTGCATTTTACAGTCATTTTCATGGATTGAGAAATAACGAATATCGCAATAAAACACATAATTTCTTTTGACCGATTAGAACGACATTATTTCTAGCTCCCTTTCCAACAACACTACTCGCGTACAAGACATTTATCCTCCCAAAATTATAATATGCAAATATAATTTGGAATCCACATCTATAAGTTACTTAGTATCGATGCTCGAATCTTCAAAACAAAGCAGCCAAATTTCGATGCAGTGATTATTCATCTGAAACTAGTGTATCCGCTTTAAAAGTTATCATAAACCTTGCTCGTCTAGAAAAAGAAGGCGAAAAATATCCCGATTATATTTTTTTCAAGATGTATATTACTCAGAATCTGATTTTCAATCTATTTACTGCTGGGCTGCAAAGTTTATACCATCTATATCACGCAATTATTGCAAGCTTGAACCTTTTCGGTTCCATACAAACACTTTCTTCTTTTCTTCCTTATTACTTTTAATACTTTGCACCACTGACTGGAACAAACTGCCCGACCATATTGTAACTGAGTGATATCCAATTTTATTTAAAAAGCAGTGCATTAATTTGTGTTACTGTGGACCTTGATTTGTAAAGCTGCATCAGAACAATAACATGCGAATAAGTGCTTTTGTGTGTGTGCGTGTGTGTGTGTGTAATTTTTTACTTGTTTGCGTCTAATCTTTTATGTTCAATTGCTTTTCTGTCTTTTATTTTTGAACCCCCCTCTCCTATGAAATGCATCTTAGTATCCTTGGAGGTGAATACAATGAGATGAAATGAATGCCTCCACATTATTCATCCGAATGTTACTGTAGTTCTTAATATCTGGCTCTACTACTTCGATTATTGCCATTTCATAGGGATTAATTTTTATACAACTTCCATTTTCGGAGATAATTACACCGAGCACTTTATCAATTAAAGAAAAACACATCTGTCTGAAGATATCACAATATTGTATTTACTACAATAATTGTTAGGTTATAATAATTTCCCTGCGCTCTAAAATTTGTAAGTTTAATCACTCGGCTTTCACAGCTCTCATGTTAGCCCATTAAGAATAAATATCGCGAAAACCCGCATTCCTACGATGTAAAAGATGTCCGCGAAGCCTTCAGCTCAGCCCTTTAGCGCGGCGCAAGTCAGCCTGCTACCGTGACATCACTGGAGGCGTGTGCTGGCGTTCTCCTCTAGGTGGTGTTGTGCCAGCCCGGCGACAGGGTGTGGGTTTGAACACCGATCCGTCACCACCAACTGAGTAAAAAGCTCTTAAAGCGGTACTTTGGAACCTACAATATTTTCCGCTACCTAAGATGCCTGAACTACAAACTGGCGTGTGACGAAACCCAGCTTTCTTCACGCCGTCGGCCTCGCCCCGAGGTGCTTCACGTTGTTTGTCACAAGCTGTTCTACTCTCAATAGGGCTGTGGACGTTTCGTGTCCCAAGTTACTCTTCAGTGCACCCTTCCTATTGGTTTTCTTTGTATTGTTTTCAGTTGTATTGGGGTGATGCACTTTTTAAAAATGGGAATAATGCAGCGCACGCAGCTAGCCAAGGAAGCAGCGCTCCCGTGGCCGAAGGGTTAATCGTGCTTGGACCCCACGCAAAGGCCGAGGTTTGATGCCTGGGATTGGTCGTACGTTTTCGTTATTTTTGTGAATGTCACGTTTTGATGTACTCAAGAATTATGTTGCTTATTCGAGGTATGAATGTTCTTCGCGCCGAACCTTGTATGCCGATGATTTCAGAAGTCCAAGCGTGTACATAAGGAGCTCAGCGCGGCGAACCGCAGTCACTTTCACCTGCGCCTGATCCTGCCGTCAGGCCCTAATCGACGCCTGCGACGCGTTTTATTCGCCATTCATTTTTATTTTGTTTGGCACTACTTTGCCACTTTAAAAGTTGAGTTTCTCCACTTATTCGCCCCCCATGATTCGTCACTCGTAGTACTATTATCACACTAATACGTGCACCCTAAGAAAAAAACAAAAAAACCTAGCAACGGCTTGTTTTTTCCCGTTTTACTGACAAGTCCCAACCAGAAACGTAGAGAAGGAAGGAACGAGACCTTCTACGTCTCCAGGCGGGAGGAGATTTGGGCGCTTCCGCCTCATATTTTGATATCGCCTTTTGGACACGTCTCAAGCGTCATTTAATACACGTTATTGAGCTGACAAAAGAACCGGGGCAGCAAAGGTCGCCTGTAATTCAGTTTCCTAGTCCAAACACTTAGAGCACCTTGGATTCACTGACGCTGTTACCACTAACTTTGTCTACTGAGAAATGGAAACCGTTACAAAGAGCGTAGTTCCGGAGCACTGTCAACAGTGCTAAGTGCAATGGGCTTAGATGGTCATCTCTGCGACTCGACATAATTATATCCGCCACTTCTGCCAACGTCCGCTATCGTTGCAATGGTCAATGGACGACGTTATGAAGTTGTGGCAACATCGCGTCCGAGGCCGGCAGGATATGCTGACGTGTGCCTCCACGTCTTCTGTGATGCTACGTTGGGTTCTGTTTTATGTCGCAAAGAGCCATCACACGATGAACGTCGCTTTACATTTCTGTGTGTCACCCACATTGCCATGGCAGTGTTGTGCGATGTTAATAAAGTCTGCAAGCATCATCTATGCCTCCTTGTGTTGCACGTACCAGTGAAGACACCGAGACGAGTTTAATTGTGTGGTCGCAGGTTGGCAATCAATCTGCTTTACATCAAAGCGTTTATTAAGCCCGTTTGAGCGATTATTGTGCATTGAATAGGCCTGCGGATAGTCATGTGTGAATGCTACTCTAAAAAGTAGCTCTTTGCAGTAAGCAATGTAACGGTCGTCGGTAATTTTTTGTTACCCCCTCCTATATAGCGATTGTGCTTTCGGGGAAGGGCGGAACAGGTTAAGAATATGACGGAAGGCACGTCTATTTATAGTTTGGTATATTAGCTATAAATAAAGTAAAAAAAAACAAAAAAAAAAGTCTGATATGATCTGAGGAAAATTTCCTTCGATAGTTTTAGCTAGATAGTCGGCTTCTGGCCATGGAGCTTGTTTAAGCGCTACCCACGGCGCATATACCGCAAACAGAAGCTGCCGCTATTCCTGGCATTGTCCAACTTCGTGCTTTTTCAAATGCAATTTCCCTTCCCGTGAAGCACCTCTTCTAGCGGAATAAATACACTTTTTACAGTGGTTAATTCGAGACTCAAATGGGAGCCGCACACGAACAGCCTAAAACAAAACTATAGAAAAAGTAGCGTTCCTTGGGCCAATGTGCCACGTGCTTTACGGGAAGTGAAAACATGGCTGCTAGGAACAGCACCTGAAGGGCTGTTTTATGAATGGTGATAATACTTACTGTACGCCCGTTTACTTTCTACTAAGATATTCATTCCTTTGGCCAATTCAAACACTTTCCAAAAAATGACATTACTGAGGACAAATCAGCGTTGCGGGATATTATATTATGTTGTCACGGGTGGTGACCAAAAAAGAACAGGAAATAAAAAGGAAGAAATAAACGTTTAATGTGGCGAACTTGTGCCAAAAATAAAAGGGTACAAAAGATAATAACAGAGCGTCGCGCGCGTCGAAGTCGGCGAGACAGCAGAGTCGAGCGCTGGGGCGAAACTGACTCCGCTCGCCTGGCGGAATCCCTTATGTACCCTCATGGGTTTCTGGATCGTTCGGCGTAGAAGGTTCGGCGCGTAGAACATTCTAACCTGGAGTCAGCAAGATGGTTCTCGAATTCACCAGAACATTACTTTACAGAGTCAACAAAGTGCTCCGCGGCCAGGAATCGAACCCTAGCTTTCAGCGTGGAATGTAAGCGCGATAACCGTTAGGCCACGCGCGCGCTGCCTACTTGGCCAGCTTCGCGCGCGGCATTACTCCCCCCTTTAAAAAGTGCATCGTCCCGATGCAACCCAAAAACGAAACAAAACAAAGAACGGTGAACTAAAGAGTCATTTGGAACACACAAGGTCCACAGTCCTATCGGGCGTATTACGGCTTCAGTCGCACGACGTGGACGACTTCCGGTCGAAAATGGGGGGCGTGACGAAGTCCGTGTTCCATCGGGCATCACCTCGTAGTTCAGATCCCAGAGTTGACGAAGTACTCTGTAGGGTCCGAAGCAGCGCTTCAAAAGTTTTTCGCTGAGACCACGGCGGCGGATCGGTGTCCACAACCACACGCTCTCTCCGGGCTGGAAGTGGACGTCCCGACGACGAAGGTTGTAACGGCCAGTGTCGATACGTTGTTGGGCTTGAATCCGGAGTCTGGCGAGCTGGCGGACTTCTTCTGCCCGTTGGGCAACCACCTGGGCGTCGTCGCTTCCGTCGAGAGCCGGTTCGTGGGGTAACATCGCGTCCAGCATTGTCGTTACTTTACGACCATGAACCAGTTGGAAGGGTGTCACCCCGGTGGTCTCTTGCACGGCCGTGTTGTAGGCAAATGTGACGTACGGCAACACCTCGTCCCATGTCTTGTGCTTCACGTCGACGTACATAGAGATCATGTCGGCGATGGTCTTGTTGAGTCTCTCCGCCAGCCCGTTGGTCTGCGGGTGGTACGCCGTTGTGCGCCGATGGCTGGTGTGGCTGAGACGAAGGATTTCTTATGTCAGCTGGGCCATGAACGATGATCCACGGTCTGAGATCAAAACTTCGGGAGCGCCGTGCCGGAGGACGATGGATTCGATAAAGAACTTGGCGACTTCCACAGCAGTCCCTACAGTAAGGGCTTTCGTTTCGGCGTACCGTGTGAGATAATCTGTGGTGACAATAATCCATCTGTTTCCTTGCGTCGATGGTGGGAAAGGACCAAGTAGATCCATTCCGATCTGCTGGAACGGTACGGTCGTGGGAGCGATCGGATGCAGGAGACCTGCCGGCCTCGTCGGCGATTTGTTGCGTCGCTGGCACTCGTAGCAAGACCGTGTGTAGAAGTGAACGGTCTTTGGCAGCTTGGGCCAGTAATACCTTTCACGAATTCGGGCCAGCGTACGGCTGGAACCAAGGTGTCCGGACGTCGGGTCATCGTGACAGGCTTGGAAGATCTCCGCTCTAAGGTCGGTGAGGATTACCAGCAGCCATGGTGTGCTGTTGTCTCCGAAGTTCTCCTTGTAAAGTACACCTTGTCGGAGGACGAAAGTCGGCAGGGCTCTCAAGAAGACACGGGGGACAGTACCCCCTCGTGCTTCGAGGAGCTCGATTAGCGCGCGCAACTCAGGATCGTCTCTTTGACGTCGTGACATGTCGTCGGTGTTCACTGCACCTAGGAAGCACTCGTCGTCTTTGTCGTTGCTACTGCCGGAAGGTGTTTCGATCGAGACTCTGGACAGGCAGTCGGCGTCGCTGTGCTTGCGGCCTGACTTGTAGACCACAGTCATGTTGAACTCTTGTAGTCGTAGACGCCATCGAGCGAGGCGTCCTGACGGGTCCTTGAGGTTCGCAAGCCAGCAGAGCGAGTGGTGGTCCGTGACTACACGGGACGGGCTCCAGTACAAATACGGACGAAACTTCGTGATTGCCCAGACGACAGCAAAGCATTTCTTCTCAGTCCTGGAGTAGTTTTTCTCCGCCTTGGACAGTGCCCGACTTGCGTAGGCGATGAGTCGCTCGGTGCCGTCTTGCACTTGAACCAGTACCGCGCCAAGTCCAGCGTTACTTGCGTCCGTGTGAATTTCGGTTTCCGCATCTTGATCGAAATGTCCTAGAACAGGAGGAGTCTGCAGCCGTCGCTTCAGCTCGTCTAATGCCTGCTGCTGCTTCTCGGCCCATTCGAACTTCTCGGCGTCCTTTGTGAGGTTTGTGAGTGGTGCGGAAATCCTTGCAACATCCCGGATGAAGCGCCGATAGTAGGCACATAGTCCAAGAAACTTTCGCACGGCCTTCTTGTCTGTCGGTACTGGAAATGCTGCGACGGCGTGAGTCTTCTCTGGGTCGGGGCGAACGCCTTTGTTACTAACCAGGTGACCTAGAAACTTCAGTTCGTCATAGGCGAACCGACACTTTGACGGCTTAAGGGTGAGTCCGGCGGTCCGTATGGCTTGGAGAACTGCTCAGAGTCGTCGCAAGTGCTCGTCGAAGTCGCTGGAAAACACTACGACGTCATCGAGGTAGACGAGACAGGTCTGCCACTTCAGTCCTGCCAGTACAGTGTCCATGACACGCTGGAAAGTTGCTGGAGCCGTGCACAGTCCGAAGGGCATCACCTTAAACTCGTACAGCCCATCTGGCGTGACGAAAGCTGTTTTCTCTCGGTCCCGTTCGTCGACTTCGATCTGCCAGTAGCCGTTCTTCAGGTCCATGGATGAAATGTATCGGGAGTGGCGCAGCCGGCCTGACGTGTCGTCGATGCGGGGGAGTGGATAGACATCTTTCTTCGTCACTGCGTTCAGCTGCCGGTAGTCCACGCAGAACCTAAGCGTTCCGTCCTTCTTCTTAACCAGTACAACTGGATAGGCCCACGGACTGCTTGAGGGTTGGATTATGTCGTCATTCAGCATCTCTTGCACTTGCTCCTGGATTACCTCCCTTTCTTTAACGGAGACTCTGTACGGCGATCGATGCACAGGGCGCGCGTCGTCCTCGGTAACGATGCGGTGTTTCGCAATGGTGGTTTGGCGCACCCTCGACGACGTCGCGAAGCAGTCACTGTATTCGGCGAGAAGGTCACTTAGCTGCCGTCGTTTCGGGCCTGGAAGCTTGCGGTCAATGTCGAGCTGCGCTGGCGCCGTAATGTGTTGCTGAGGTGGGAATGATTCTTCAGCAATCACGGCGATTTCGGCGGGGTTCCGAATTTCCTCGACGTGGCCTACAGCGGCACCTTTCATGAGGTGTTCCGCTTCTTGTCGAAAGTTTGTCACGAAGACCACGGTGCGCCCATCCTGAAGTTCAGCCACTCCTCTTGCGACGCCTATTCCTCTTTCTAGGAGTAATTAAAGGTTGCCTTCAAGAACAGCTTCGCCGCAGGTAGCTACATCGGCCACTACGGGTACGACAACACTTGATCGCGGCGGCAGGTTCACGTGGTCGGCAGCGACTTGGACGGCGGCTGACGCTGTTTGAGGTTTCTCTGAAGACGGAACGGGCTTGCGCAGCGTCAATCTGTTCTCACCAAGGTCAATGACGGCGCCGTATTCAGACAGAAAGTCCATGCCGAGAATAACGTCTCCGGAACAGTCTTGTAGAACGATGAACTTCACAGGGCACGTTTCACCGCGGATCTCGACGCGAGCAGTGCATCTCCCGATGGGTGTGATGAGGTGCCCTCCGGCGGTTCGTATTTGAGGTCCATCCCACGGCGTCGTGACTTTTCGAAGCTGCGGGAGAGCCTCCCACTCAAGACTGAGTAGTCTGCTCCGGTGTCAACAAGTGCAGATGCGTCGTGGCCGTCGATGACGACGTTTAGGTTATTGAACACCACTGCAGCGGCGTCGTTTTGGTCTCTGGTAGCGTTCGAGTGGGGGCCCCCCGACGTTCGTGGAGGATCTTGGCGTCGGTCGTCTTCGGCAACTCCACCTCCAGGGGTTGCCGCGCCTAGTTTCCCCGGCGAGGAGAAAGGGGGGACAGGCTTTCACGTCGTGGTCGGTGCATCGGCGAAGCTGGACGTCGCGGTGACGGCGACCGGGACTCTCGGCGGGACGCAGGCTCGGGGGACTGAGGTCGTCGCAGGTACTCGTCGATCTCGATAGGGCGTTCACCATGACGGGGGCGCGGGTCGTTCGGGTGGAACCCGCGTAGCCCGAGTCGTCGGTATGGGCACCGGCGGTAGGTGTGGTCCGCTTCCCCACAATGGAAGCACAGAGGGCGTCGGTCGGGCGTTCGCCACACGTCGGTCTTGAGGGGTGCGTGGGGCTCCTGACTGGAGTACTGGAGCTGGTCGTCGCGGCGTCGGTCGTGCTGCGGCGCAGGAGAGTGACGTCGGGGCGGCGCAACATAGGCTCGAGGAGGAGGCCGTGGCCGTCGGGCCACTGCGGCGTAAGTCAACGTGGGCTCCTCGGTGGCTGCCACGGCGACGGGAGCCTCTGGTTGGATGGCTCTCTGAACTTCTTCCCGCACAACCTCGGCGATGGAGAGCGTCGCTGGTCGGTTTGCAGCTGGCAGCAACCGGCGGATTTCCTCCCGGACGACCTCCCGGATGATTTCGCGGATGTCCGTACCAGGAGCGTTTTGGCCGCTAAGCAGAGCGGTTGCAGTGACGCTTGGTTGCCGCTGGTAGTGGGAAGGGCGCGCTTGGAGGGCGCGCTCGATGTTTGTCGCCTCGCTGACGAAGGCGTCGACGGTTGCCGGCGGGTTGCGGACGAGGCCTCCGAAGATGTCGTCCTTCACGCCCCGCATCAAAATGCGCAGTTTCTTTCCCTCGGTGGCCTGAGGGTCGGCGCGGGAGCTCAGGCGGAGCACGTCTTCCACAAAGCTCGTGACGCTTTCATTGGGGCCCTGGGTCCTGGATCCCAGTAGGTCCTCGGCTCTCTCGCGGCGGTGGTCGTTGACGAACGTGGCCTTCAGATCGGTCTTGAAAATGTCCCACGACGTCAAAGAGGACTCATGGTTCGCGTACCAGTGCTTGGCGGTCCCCTCAAGCGAGAAGTAGACGTTGTGCAGGCGCTGCTCGTTGGTCCAGCCATTGTGGCGGGCAACGCGTTCATACTGGTCAATCCAGTCTTCGACGTCTTCGTACTGTTCGCCGTGGAATGGAGCCGGTGTTCGAGGAGCGACGGGTAGGTAGACGACGGCAGGAGCGGCGGGGGTCTGCGACTGGTTGGCCATCGTCGGCTGCCTGGTCCTGGGTGGTCAAAGTTCGTATTCCGGGTGTAGCCCTTGGGTTCGGCGACTTGATCGAGTCTCGATCTGGTCTTCGTTGGGTCCTCGGGAGCTTGCGTTCGGACTTGTAGCGCGGGAACTCGGAGGGCTGCGCTGCACGGACATGCAGTACCCCGCACCTCCACCAAAATGTCACGGGTGGTGACCAAAAAAAAACAGGAAATAAAAAGGAAGAAATAAACGTTTAATGTGGCGAACTTGTGCCAAAAATAAAAGAGTACAAAAGATAATAACAGAGCGTCGCGGGCGTCGAAGTCGGCGAGACAGCAGAGTCGAGCGCTGGGGCGAAACTGACTCCGCTCGCCTGGCGGAATCCCTTATGTACCCTCGTGGGTTTCTGGATCGTTCGGCGTAGAAGGTTCGGCGCGTAGAACATTCTAAACTGGAATCAGCAAGATGGTTCTCGAATTCACCAGAACCTTACATTAGAGTGCCAACAAAAATGTGCCTCCGCGGCCAAGAATCGAACCCTAGCTTTCAGCGTGGAATGTAAGCGCGATAACCGTTAGGCCACGCGCGCGCTGCCTACTTGGCCAGCTGCGCGCGCGGCAATATTTAGGCGATCATTGAGAAAAAACAGGGCTTCAAACCTACTACTACCGACCACTATAATAGAAGGCGACAGCGCAGTGCTCGAAATTAGTAATCTGGGTAGTGTGTATTCAGGTTAATGCTGTGTATTAGTATCGCTTGTATTTAATACCCATCTGATGCTATCGTCTGTTGTGGTATACGTAATGAATGTACACCTTCCCGAATTATAAAAGAGCTGTGCAATGATTTCCGTGCTTTGCTGAAATAATTTGGGAGTTGGCGTTCCTACCTTTCTGAAGTAAAGAACAAAAAACCGCTTGTGCCAGCATGTCCTAGATTTTATTTAAAAAAGAAAAGACAAGGATTGAGGTTTTTGTCACATCTGAACTACACCATCTTCCGCGTCACACGCGCTGTGACGTCAATGGGGGTCGCGCAGGGTTTCGGCAAAGCTCTCTCTCTAGAGCCATCAGTGAGGAGCGAGAACTTATCCGCTACCGACCGCGTGACCACGTGCTGGCGCAACGCAAACAATATGGTGAAAGGAGTAAAGTATCATTCGGGTCTGGTCATCCCCGTACGGCTCTACCCCCGTCCCCCTCCGGCTTCTTGCGGCTGTTTGCGGTAACAGATAGAGCTGACGGTTTTGTGGACCTCGGATTGATGCCGCCACTAAAACTCCGTATAATAAAAGTTTTGTCGGTGATACCAGGTTTGTGACGCATTTAAAGTTATGCTGGAACGAAAAGATATTTAAGAAAGTTACCTTTTATTGAGCAGATATTTGCGCAACTTGCTATCTTTCTACAAGACCCCCATTGACGTCATGGTGCGTGGTTCTCTTTGGCCGCCGTTCAGGGCTGCAGGTCGGAGAATATTCTACTTTTTGCCTGGCAATTACGCGGCCGAATCGCAACATTCTGAAGGGAGGTGCTGCGTTTTCTGTCTTTTGTGACAAGGTAAACAGTGTCGAAATCAGAAGGTCCCAATTCGTTCAACATTAAAATCGTTGCACAGCTCTTTTACAGATATCGCGCGGACACCAGCCGGCCGGTAGATCAGCGCCTTATCACGGCGTGAAACAGCAGGTCAGCGAGGCTAGGCGTGAACCTTCTGCTAAATGCACGTATTCTCGCTGACCTGTTTTTTCGCGCCTCAAGAAGGAGCTGATCTGCAGGCAGGTCTGGTTCACGCGATATTTTTAAATATATGGATTTTGACCATGTGCGTATAATAAAGATGCCAGAAGCGCAATGAAGGGGCGAGCAAGCAAAGCTTTTCTAATGACCTACGAATTGGTCGGTTACGCTTTGCCACCTAGCCTAGCTACTAGCAACTACTCTGCTGGACCCTGGTATCTGGTGGCGAGCAATTTTTCTTTTTTCACTTTTCGAATTTTTCTGGTGACCGTGCAACAATAGGCCACGTAAGGCTGCTGGCAAAAAAACTGTGCCTTGAGGAATAGTAAAGGTAAGACGCAACAGATGTACGCGAACTGGCCTGGTTTCGTCCCCAAACGGAAGGAGCCCCTTAGAAACACAAAAAGTATTCTCTGGAGGAGACGCAAAAACAAAAGGTAGACGCGGAAAGTTTTAAAAACATACTGTATTGTAATGTTTCCTCTGCTCCGCATCTTCGGCATCGAGCAGACAGCGTGATTTCGCAGAACTATTTCCTTTGCGAGATGATTCCTGCCAGAAAGCGCGATTTCGTGGAGACAGACGCTCGCGCCATTCCTAACGACGCTGCACCAAGGAAGAATTATTTTTGTTTCTGGATATATAACTTGCACTGAGCGTGAACCTACCTCAGCGAGTATTTTGAACCACGGGGTTTGATTTTCTCCGTAAAAAGAAATATCAATGAGCAGTAGCATGCAATGCGAGGATGTCAACGTGCAAAGTATACTAAACAGTTCAGTTTTCTGGGAAAATAAGATGTTCTCCACTCATTAATTTGTTTCTATTTAAGTCTGAAGGTAGCAGAAGCTACGAGAGCGAGCTCCGTACTTTCAGCGTCCTTGTCAAGCCCGCGCGACCGTGCAGAGCAAGCACTTTGGAGGACCATATACTCGCGCTTGTAGCATTTGCTGCGTCTGACATCTGGGCTTAAAGGGGCCCTGCAAAGCGTTTCTGACCATTCTTTTTTAATTTGCATCGCGTTCGATCGAACTATATTGAGTGAGACTCCAGCAACACAATAAACTTAAAATACAAAAAGAACTCTGATGTATTTTTAACATGATAGGTGAAAGAAGTTCAACATATTAGGCACATTTTCTTCTGTTGATTACGTCCTTGTTCCGAATTGTAGGAAACGGAAACGGCAAGAGAATGCAACAATCATAAGCGATCTTCCTAGTTCCTCATTCACACCGGCTGTTGAACCGCATTCGCGAGCGGTTGCGAACGCGGTTGCTTAAAAATTCAGCGCAGTGTCGCTCGCATGATGCTTCGCGGTTGCGCTTCGAACGCCAAGTGTGAATGTGGCTTAAGTGTTGGAAATTTACATCCAGTTACGAATTTGTGAACGCTCCACAAATTTACGGGTGTTCCAAGCAAACATTTGAGTGAGAGTCACGTGGTTGAGAGGATCAGACGGTTACTTACGCCTATTCAGTCAGTCCTACCGCTCAAATTCTACATTTTCTTTATCCATCGCTCTCGACCAATGTCGCCATGAACGCTCGCGTTTGACACTCAATGGCACGCCTTTCAAAGCGGCACTTGGTCTTGTTTGTCCTACTGCAGTGCCCCTTTAAAAAAACCACTGAACTTGAAAAAAAAATTCTTTATACAGTCTGGTTGTGACACGCGTGTCAAGAAATGAGTTCTATGCGAACTACGTTGTTTCTTGCAGAGCGTTATTGACGGCGCAACACGCTATTTAGTCTGTAGTCTCTCTTTTGCACTCGTTTGCTCTCTCGGCATTTCGAGCGTATGGAGTATAGGCGTATCGGCTCGGCTATGACGTCAAGGCGGAGAGAGTGTATGATCATCTCGTTGAGATGAAAAGAGCCTATGACCATTTCGTGACTTCATAAAGTTTTCTAGCAGGATATAAAATATATCGCGCACCGTCAATATTGCTAGTTACATTTTTGTTATTCGCTTAAAACTAATTCTTTTTGACAAGCTTGTCCAAACAAGACTGGTTATTTTTTTTTTAGTAGCCCTTAAGTCAAACCGAAGTGCAGCAAAGGTGCAGGTCGAAACTGTATAGTTTTGAAGTATATAGAGCAGTCTCGGGATGATATCCGGCAGCCTGATAAAATGTTAGTGCACGCACAGAATTGTAAAATGAAGTTCCAAATCAAGTGCACGTAAAACCAAAAATAACTTTAGCCTCCCGAAACAGTATTTTTTCAAGTTACGAGCTCGTGCAAGCAGATGTCAAAATGTTATTTAAATCGGAAATATATTGTCAGTTCTTCGCGCTATTTATGTGCACTTAGGAGCCTCATCGCAGAGGAATACAAAATAATAGAGAAATACCAACCAAGTCCAAAGCTGTTAGGAACCCCAAATATATTAGAGGAATACAAAATAATAGAGAAATACCAACCAAGTCCAAAGCTGTTAGGAACCCCAAAATATAAAAAGAACGAAATGGTTTTTTCATCATCGGCGACTATTTGCATCTGGAGAGCAGCAGCTTCTTTTCCATCTACGGTGTGTCGTTTACATCAGTCACGTTTTCTTCTTCATGTGCCCTAGTCCTTTTGACATAGCCGATGGTTAAGTGCCTGTCAACCTATTCTGCCCGACGTATTGAAACGTCGGACTTTTAACTGATTAGGAGTTGGTTGGTGAGGATCTTTATTTCCTCAGATTTTTGACCCAATCAGACGGACCTCGGTCAAACGTGTTTACGTTTAAACATGCATATCTATATATTTGTTTTGACAAAAAGGTGTCGTGTATGGCATTATTTGGAAGCATACCATTTATTATCTCTCTCCGCACATATAACGCATTTGCCTCCAAATCTCCAATGCGAGCACACAGTCGTTTTCGGCAATCACCGCGATTCGATATTTCAAACTGCCAAACAGCGAGCAAAGAGCACTTTTGCGCAGACACAAGAAATGGAATATTTTCGACTTTCGTCCTTTCGTGTCGGTCTAAAGCGGTTATGTGAACTTCATACAGTCCAATTTATCGATGACAATAAAAAAGATATTTCATTACTGTCTGAAGACTTGACAACATAAAAAAGGGCGATTACCCTCAATATATACATAATACGCAAATACACCCCTCAAATTATCTGAAATATGTCGCGCAAATTTTTTCCGGTGATTAAGTGATTTGTTGCGAGTAAGTGAAGTGACTATAAGTGATTTGAAAGACCTTCAAGGGGCACTCAAGTTGTTTTTGAGTTCGTGTTTTGATGATGACAGGTGAATCTAGACGCCCTAAGTATTCTAAAAAACCAAAGTCTGTGGTCGGTTTTCCTTGCTGCATACCCGACCCGGAGGAATAACACGGAGCCGACGGTTTCAACAAGAAACTCCATTTAATTGGACATGGACAAGACGATTAACATTGCTACCGGCGGTGCCGGAGTCCAGCAGAGTCTCCCCGTGTGCCGCCTCTGATGGGCCTTATCAAGGCGGCGCATCTGATGTGCGCGTGGGTGGCGTGACGTCGCCGCCACGCGGGAAAAGTTCGGCACCGTTGCCTCGCAGTCGGGCAACTGGGCTGGGGAGCAGCCAGGGTGCCCACAAGTCATATGGTGATTATTTCTTTAATAAAAATGCAATTGAAGGCCGCCAAACCTCGGATCCATCGGAAAACGAAACCACTCTCATTGGTCACCGCTCGCATATCAAAACGATCTTGGGCCAATGGCGTTGGACGACGTTCCGTCGCGCAGCGATCCCGAGGTAGCCGCACCGGCCGAACTTTTTTGTCATTCGGGCTTCGATCATGACGGAGTTCTCTACATTCGAGGACCTGACGCCTTTAGAGGTTGAAATTCTTCGGCGGACAGCCGACCTGGGGATGATTTCCTATGACGCCACTCCGACGTGAGATGTGGACGATAGCACGGCTTCGGAGTCGTGTACGGGTTCCGAGGACGACAAAACGCAGACCTTTTCGGGCGTTCTTCGATTTGCGGTTGGGGAAAGTCGTAACCAAACAGACGTTTTGCATCGCAGCGATGTCAAACGATGCTGCCACGTTGGCTTTCGCCTCGGGAGGACGGGGAGGAAGGCTGGTTCAGACATGTGCAACGAGCGCGTTCTACGACTGCGTCCGTTGCGACCGGAACGACCGCTCTGCGCCGCGCGTACACACCCCCCCAATCACTGCAACGAGCGCAGCGGGTCGTCAGCACGGCGATCGCTTCTACGCCGCCGTCAGCTGTTTCAGCGGCGTTTCTAGAAAAAGGCCGCGCTCCCGCTTTATGCCGAATATAGACAGACAGTTTTCTATAGCCTAAAACTTTATTTTTTTTTCATGATGCTTGCAGGGTACAGTGGATGAAAAAAAGAAAAAGATGCAGTACGCTGCCTTGGACGATCATGGCTCTTATACACGACTTTGCCAATAGTAAACATATCGCCACACACCTTTTCTACGATTATAAAATACGATGTAATCTTAGCAGCGATGTAGCAACGTAGAAATATGATTTCCGATCAGATAGACGTTGCGAGCGTTCAGAATTACTAACACTAATCACTTTTCTCCGGTGATGAAAACGTGTGAAAATTCACATCCCTTATACGGTACGCGCCAGTAATACCTTGAACTTGAGCACACGCAGGAAAAGCGCCAAATAAGAAGTCCGGGCGATGTTCGAGGACACAAATGCTTAGAAAGCACCACTGTAGTCGAAAAACAAACACGACGGCACGGGCGTTTCTGCTGTCTTGAGAATGCTGCCGAAACATTGCCGCACGCGTAGGTGGATCTTCCCTTCTAGTACGTGCTGGGTTATCATAGCGACACACGGCGAAAATTCCCAGTCAAGGATAGCCCTTTTACGCGGAACGATGATCTTTCACCACGCCGTCCACGTCGACGATCATGAACAAAGCACGGAGACACGAAAGCTCTTCCGAATACCCGGAGGGAAAGAGTTTATGATACCGGAACTGCACCGAAAGCCGTGAACCCGAACCGGAACCATATAGATAAATATTTTGGTACGACACTCTGGTTCTGGCACCGGAACCGGAACTTCTCTCGTCAGTAGGTGAACGTGAGCGTTAATCTCTTTCTTTGGAACAAATTCGTTTGAAACGATGAGCTTGGGTTAGCGCTTGCAATGATGTGGGTGGTCACTTTGGTAATGCTGGCATTGCTGTCGATCTGTTGGCTTACGGTATTGAATGGTGGCGAGTCTACCTTGTTAATCTTAACAGTGACGTCTAAGACGATTATTTCGTTTTGATTATAATAATCAGTAAAACGAATGCTCCGATGAGCCCCATTGTTTCACTGTATAAGGTCCACCAGTTCCTCCTCACTCAGTGACGAGAAAATAAATATATCATCTATAAATATTTTGTATATTGGCGGCATTACGGGACATTCAGAAAAGAACTGAGACCAATTTTCCCATAACTACGTTAGCATAGTTCGGAGCCATTTCGGTGCCCATCGAGTTCCGCTAACCTACCTAAAGGAGTGTATCTCGAAACAACCCATTCTTATTTGAACCCCTCTCGTTTGAACCCATTCGCAAAACGCCCTTCTCGTTTTAACCTTTCGCATTTCGACCCTTTCTTATTTATACCCGTCTCATTTGAACCCATTCTCATTTGAACCCTTCTCGTCTGAACCCATTCGCAAAACGCCCTTCGCGTTTTTACCTTTCGCGTTTCGACCCTTTCTCATTTGAACACCGTAGTGAGGTATAGAAAGAAGGAAAAACAGTCAAAGATGAAGGTTGAAGATGAAGCGAAGCGGCACCATCTCTTGTATAGCACATGAAACAATTTTCCTTATGTCTGTGTGCCACCCCGAGTCTGTTGACGTAGCTACGTGGTCACATGGTGACGTGGTTTCAAAAGTGCCAGCGCAGATTCGGTACTTCATTTCTCTTCTGTCGCTGTATGTCGTTAAGATGTCGTCGTGTGGAGCGAATGGGTCATTGTGCTAGTCGTGTGTTATTGCTTGTAATGGCCAATTCGGGTGGTCATTTTCCCTGAAAAAAAGTTTTCCCATATCTTCGGCAAGGGCGTTCGCGTGGTCAAAGGCTGGTGGGTGCAAGCTTTTCGGGTTGCGCTTCTCAGGCGTGTACCAGCAATTTACCAGCAGAAGTTTTCCCGAGCTCCAAGAGGTCGGCCAGCTTGTCTACCAGACTGTATCCGGTATCGTCACATCCGAATCGGGATAGGGAACCAAACGAAACAATGCTCGCTGAGGCGGCAAATAGCGGGTTCGAGTGGCAAACGAAGCCATCGAGACAGGCACCCTTTTGTGCTCTGAGACAAGATAGCAAAAACAACGAAGAGAAAGATAATTTATGTTCCAAAGAAAGTCAACATTTTTGGAAGAATTTATCCAGCCTGAGCAAGGTATGTTTGCTATGAGACACGGGCTGCATCATACATCACTAATTTAAAACTCTGTAATAACAAGTCATTACATCGCTGAAAAAAAATATGCATAGTGATGCAGTTTGAAACTTGAACACGCATTACAATTTCAAGGAGGGTGGGTGCAATGAGAAGACTGAGGATTCCAAACAAGGTACCAGAGAGTTTTAGTAGATCGTTCCGATACCCCCGATAACGATACTATGCATGCGCAAGGGAGGCGGTGGCGGAGTATCGGGTATCGTTATCGGAGTCATGGGAACGATCTACTAAAACTCTCTACTAACAGTAAACACAATATGGAAAGCGACGCTGGCAAGCCTCCGTGGCAACAGTTAATGAAAAATCCAAACGAGGTTTATTGAAATTTGACGCGCGTGCGGGCCGCACTACACTGAATTATACATCTGCCCTTTCATTAATTTTATATTTTAATATTCTGTCAGCTGTACAGACTGTGGTAATGCCAATATTTTGAAAAGTTTTTTGAGGCCGCTTCTGTTTACACACACCAAAGAGTCGTAATTTATGTTGTTGGCGTATGCAGCGTGCTCATGGCACCATAGAATGATTGAAGAAAAAGTTAACAGAGCTCACTCGCGACCCAGTAAAAAAAAAAAAAAAAAAAACGCCAGTTCATTGTGATTTGCATTCGGGTGGAGAGGGTCACGTGATGCGCCGCTGGCGCGTTTTTGGTCGCTGGTGCCACAGGCAAGGGCTCGAAGGCAATTAATTACCCGAATTCGCCATAAATACCGCAGACAGATCCGAGATCATGTTGTTGGATTAATTTGAGTTCCAAATGTGAGACGTTAAAATGCGAAAAGTCTTTCTGACAATGGTCAAAACCAGAAAGTATGTTTCGAGAACATTTGAAATGAGACAGGTTAAAATGAGAAAAGTCGTTTTGAGCAGGGTCAAAACCCGAAAGTTTGTTTTGAGAACGGTTTAAATGAGAAAGGGAGAAACGCGAAAGTTGTTTTGCGCTGGGTTCAAATGAGAAGGTAAAAACGAGAAGGTAGAAATGCGAACGGGTTCAAATAAGAACCACCCGCCTAAAGTATTTATTGTTAATCGGAACGTGTTGAGTTCTAAGACAAGCCTCGCTAAAGTACCAACGATGTGTCCATCTGGAGTGTCCGGTTGTTTGTGGAGTTCGTACACGTTAATTAATGAACGTATTCCATCATCGTGTTGGATATACTTATACAGCGATGGCACATCGAGATGGCCAATATATGATTCTTTCGGTATGCGTAAGTTTTATATTTCCCTTCATAAGTGAGTCGCACCTTTAATGTACGAATGGAGACTTGTAGTTATATGTTTAATCAAACTGTCTACATATGCTGATATGAATTCAGTTACTGTACTTATTCCGGATATGATTGAGCGCCCTGAGTTACCAGGTATGTGAATCTTACGGAGCATGAAGACGCGGTCTAGTGAGGTCTGTACCTGTTTCGTTATTTATGTTTGTTTGCGGTTATTCTGCCCTCGTCTAGGAGGTCTTTGGCGACCGAGGTTGAGAGCTGCGCGTAATGTACCGTCGGGTCATTTGCGTGAGGTTCATGAACGGGCGTATTCAGAAGTGCTTACAACCAAAGATGCTCCTCCTTTATCGACTAATTTTATTGTTGTGTGTGTACTATTGCTGAGGCATCTTAAACAAGCCCTTTTTGATTTCGTTAGATTATCCCGTTTTCCCGCCTGCCTGCGATATTCCCGCATAATGTATTTTTTGCAGTGCGGCAATGTACAAGTTATGACAATCGTTACGGTTAGCCTTCGGCGTCCAGTTGCTCGTTGGACATTGCTGAAATATGGTAGAGGTACAAGTTCTGTCCAAAAAGTCTTCCCGCAATCTTAAATTTCGAACAAATTTGTCGAGGTTGTGTAGTAAATGAAATTGGTAAACAAAACTTCTTGCGGGTCAGAAGTTCAATCATCTCTAAAGGCGGTTTTTTTCGTCTGTTGATAAAGACATTCCAGATAGATTAGAAATAGTATTTCTAGAAGTTCCTCTAGTGTTTGACCGTTCGTCTTTTATGCTAATGGATAGTCCAGTGTGTTAGCTATAGTTAAAGGAGGTCGTAAGCTAAGGTAAAACAGGGTGGGGAACCATATCAAGCAGTGGCTTACGTAGCTTGATTCTTTCATGGTCCTGGAGTTTCTTTTTATCGAATTCAAATATGGCGCTAATTTCGGATTGCGATAATGGGCTATTGGAACTGAGAAGTGCAGCGGTCTCAACAGTTAATTGTTTTACTTGTTGCTTACTATGATCAATCGCCTTTACATCAGTGTAAGAGAAGCCTCGAGGGGAACCAGTTGATATTCCGATCTGTCATGTTGGTCGAGTTTTCTGCAGGCGGGAGGAAGGGAAAGCGACATGCACTTCGGGTTAAGGCCTGCTTTAAGGTAAGGTAGCAAGGTTGATTTATGGAGTTCGGGCAAAATGCGTTAATCTGAGAGCGTTCGTATTTTATATAGGGTGCTCACGGTAAGAGTGACATACATTCCCTTCATTTAGTGCATTTCAGGTAGAAATACAATTTTTTTCCGGACCTTATTAGTCGTGGTTGCGGACGTCAAAAATCTGCGATACGTAGTAATTAACTCGCTAATATCTAAGAAAATAATAATTATCATTTACGTTAGTGCTCATCAACATGGCTAGAATAGAAACTGGCAGAGCGTCATCGAAAACCACTAATCGAAAATTTTCAGTCTTTGAGTTCACTGAAGTTACCACTCGTTGAGCAGGTACAAGGAAGGCTGTTACGGTAAGGGGCCAGCGCGACTTCATATTTCTCATGAGAACCCCTGCCTTGTACCTGCTTCACGAGTGGTAACTTTAGCACACTGCCACGCTTTGCACGGGCTCAAAGCCTCAAAGATGTCGCTCAGCAAGTTTCTAGTTGGAACCAAATGTCTACTCTCTACTGTCACCAATTAAAGAGTTAATTTGTCATTTTTGCTCAATTTCCTAACTAACAATCAAGATCGCGCATTTGCTGACGTCCGGCGCCACGAGTAATGCGATCCCGGGAATAAGATACTGTTACTTTGAATACGGAAGTTTTTTGGTATTCTTTCACGCTTGCTTGAAACTTTGTGTATATATTCTATGGGTTGTTTCAATCGGATTTAGACAACGAGGTGCAGTCGTATTTTTTTTTCTTCAAATTTATATAATGCGTGGTTCATTTTTGAAGAAGAACAATCCTTTTTGTTTTTATTTTAATGTCCTGACATGTTTTGTTTCTGAGAAAAAAATCTCACAGAAGCGGGAAAGAACGACAAGGTTTCGACGACTGTCATGTGTGGCGTACTTGAATGAATCTCAATCTCAAATATTCAGAACAGAGTTTCTTTATCGTACTAATGTGATATATATGCAAGTAGGTAAAACATCATTCCATTATTATTTATTATTCGACACTCCAATCTTTGTACAAATCCCGAACATGCCTCCGCAAACAACTGTGAACTAAACAGCGGATTTGTTTGTTGTTTTGAGTCGACTATGTTTTGTATTGTTTTTAAAATTAATTCCACGTGCAGAACCTTTGATTGCCTTCCAGATTATGAAAAGTTTGTCTTCGAGTACGAGTACTGATAAATAATTTATGAAACAAAGTAGGCTTTCACTTATTGTTTAATTTCAGATGGTGCATGAAAAAAAAATGTTTAATTTTTTTTTTACTCACGTCAGGTTCTCTTTACACCCTACTTTTAGCCAGAACACATTCCGTTAGAGGTATATGCACTGGTTTTGAGTTTTAAGCCTCTAAATATGATAAAAATGTGCAAATGCCGATGGTGGGTTTATAGTTTTAATGGACAATTCTCATGTGTAGCAATTTTAATCACTTTCAATCTCAGAGTATTCAAAAAAGAGCGTCTATATTATTTTTTTTTTTATTTTGATATATATGCAAGAAGGTAAAACTACATTGTAACTACTCTTTATTATTCGGCGCTCCAATCTTTGTAAAACTCCCAGAACGTGCCTCCGACAACAACTGTTGCTGTGACTTAAACTGCGGGTTTTGTTTTAGTCGAATATGTTTACTATTGCTTTTGAAATAATACCCCGTATTACCCTTCATTGCCTTCCACGTAATGCAAAATGTTTGCCTTAATAACATCCAAGTACTGAAAAATAAATATTAAAACAGGGAAGGTTTTCACTTTTTGCTCAAATTCAGCACGCTGTATAAAAAAACAAAAACAAAAAACACATTTCTATACCTCTTTTATTGCGCCGCGTTTTTATTTTTTTCACACCCGCCTTTTAGGCAGCATACATTCCGTTATAGGTGAAAATTCCTTGGATTAAGTACGGTTCATTTACCTGCATATGCTCGATTATTTCCTCCTCGGAGACCACACACCATGATGATAAAGTGCCCGTGATGTATATTTAATAATGTGGCTCTTGATTCTCGCAGATGATGATGATACACTGTCTCTGAAGCTCATGGAAAAAAAAATAATACATGTACACGTGACGAGACAATCTGCGGGGGGATTTGCGGAGCACAAACGAGCACGTACCACGTGACCACAAGCATCGTACCGCGTTCCACGCGATGGCGTGTGCTTCTAGAACACCTCTGATTGAACGCATTTCATTTCCTGTGCATTAATAAGACAGATAGGAAACGCCAGAAAGCGAAGGTGGAGTGGTGTAGGATTCCATTTTCGAACACCGAAGCGAGCGAACGTGGCATCATCAGCTCCAGTGGAGCGGCCCTCGTCGGTCACGGTAACAGGGCTGGAGACAACACCCAGGAGTACAGCGTCATCCTGCCTCCTTCGCCAACAGGGTCAATGGCTTTAAACACAATTTTTCTTCATGCGGACGTGAAGGGGCGGCCATACTGTGTCGAGGACTTTGCTTTCCAAGGTCTTGGCCCTCGGGCTTACCATATCTATCACGTGTGGGCAGTAACGTTTCAGAATGATGAAGGCAAATGAAAATGCTAGCAACGCCGGAGCTGACGGTCAAAGGTATTCGATGCATCGTTATCGACACCAGCCACCATGACTTTCGCGTCAAGCTTCATTGGCTGCTCTGTAGCGTAGACAACGGTGATGTGAGAGAAGCCCTGGCGCCGTACGGCATGGTCATCAAAGAGGCCGGAGAAAGGTGGCGTGTCGACGGCAGCCAAAGCGTCGGCACCATGATGTGCACGGGGGTACTTCGGCTCAAGGCGGGCATCACCTTTCGACAACATCCGGCACCAGTTGCGGGTGGGTGGAGAGCTAGCCCTCGTCGTCGTGCCTGGAAGAGCTCCGCTTTAGCAGACGGGGCACATACGCAAGGAGTATCGTGTCCCACGATGCAACGATGCCGTCGTTTCGGCCACGAGGGCGCTCACTGCATCCAAACGAACGTGGCGGCTGCTGCGCCTGTGGGGGGCCTGGATTAATCCGACCTCCTTATGGAAGAAGACGACGCCGAGGAGGCTGTCGCGGGATCTGCAGTGAAAAAAGCCATGTAACGGACGCTCTCCCTACGGTCGACAACGTGGCAGGAACGAACACGAATGATGCGTCGCCAAATGTTGGCGAGACGATGCACGCTGGGCAGCAGGAGATGGGGGCGACGGAGGTGCCTACACCGACCGGTGTGGAGGGCATCATCTCCAATGCAGTCAACAGGCAGCCGGCAGTCGACGTCCCCATGGACGACGCAGAGAAAACGGCGAAAAGGTCGCGGAAAAAGAAACGTCGCAGGCCCCACGAATTCGGAGCAGGAAGAGCCGCCGTCAAAGGTGGGCCCTGTCTGGATGCGACGGTCCACAGTCAATGCGAATGCGACTGTGCACGACAAGACGGCAGCCAAGCCACCCCCATGATAGCATACGTCGGGGTTCGGCGGGGGCCTCGGTATCTGTGGAAGCAAAGTGCAGAAGCCAACATCGTACGGAGTCACAACAGATGGGCGCACGACACAAGGTAAGCACCAGGAGGTCCCTCTCTTTCTGAATGGTGGCGATGTTAGAAGCTCCTTTACGTGTCCCGACAATCAACGTCGGTGGACTTGCGGCGACACGCCGGCAATATCAACTTAGTCGACTATTAGTCGAGAACAAAATCGACATCGTGGCCCTCCAGGAAACAAAGATCGAAAGCCTAGAGCAGATGGACCGAATGGTGCAACCGTTTCGAACTCTTTTCAATGTTTGTGTCTCACGCGCTGTTGGAACTTCCGGCGGTTGCTGTTTCTTTTTCTGCCGGTCTCTAGGCGTAGTTGAGACGGTCATGGTTTATGGTGCGTCTGGCCGTTTTGTATTCCGCGATTTTTCTTTTTCAGGTATAGACTGGCGCGTTATTTGTGTTTACGTTCCAACTAACGAGCGTGAACGTAGAAAAACTTTAGAGGTACTGAGTGAGTTCCTGAAGGGTGCAAGGGTTGTTAGTTTTCTTTAAGATTTCAATTGCGTCTGCGCACCAGAGGGCTGTGCTAATGAAACCCGGGTTCGGGACTCAAGTGCTCTTTATTTGAACGACATTGTCACTGAGAATGCGTTAGAGGACGTCGCAAACGTCACCGCCAAAATTAGCGTTCATTTCACACACCTCCAGGGCATTAGTCATGCTCGACTTGACAGGGCTAACATTTCACTTAGTCTTGTCCCTTTGTGCGACAATTACTCCATTCAACCTCTTTCTGTTAGCGGTAATGCGTTCATTTTCACAGCTGGTAAAAACATCTAAAAAAGACAAGATTGGAATGGTCGCTTTGCAAAATGAACAGTAGCCTCATGAAGAATGACGTCTTTAAATATGACTTAGATGATTTATTCAGAACAATTTACTAAGTTGGGAAGACAATGTGGGGTGCTAGGTGGAAACTTTAAAAAAAAGTAAAAATTAACGCAATTGAAAGGAGCACCACCCTTAACTATCAAAAACAGAAGAAGGAGAAAGCTACGCCGTAAAATGAATCTGTTTTTAATTGAAGAAAGCACGCAGCAGGGTGAGTTTGTACAAGAAATAAGGAATATCAGGAAACAACTTGAAGTAATTGACTGTGAGAGATATAGAACGGCTATTGTGCGTGCGTGGTTCCAGAGGCTATGGATGGGCAAAAGACATTCGAAGCAAGCACTGAACGACGAGAAAATGTATGCGCAGCGAAACGAGATAAAAGAACTACGCTACGGAAATACAATAACTTGTGATAAAAAAACGATCGAGCGAGCATGCGTTGAATATTATAACGATTTGATGGGCCAGAACGACCAAAAGATAACGGGTTTGACGCTGAGTTTTTGTCGCTTATGCCCACGCTTGAAGGGGATGTTCGAGAAGGTTTAGAATCGCCGATCAGCGTTCGCGAGCTTGAAGATGCCATACATGAGTTGACTGTGGGAAGCACGGCCCGGCCACATGGTCACAGTGCCGAATTATATAAAACATATAAGACAGAAGCAGCGGACCCTTTGTACGAGGTTCTCACAGAAGCGTAATGCATAAATAAATTACCACCCTCTTTCATTCGAAAAGCCATGTTGTCCTCAATCCAAGGGTCGATGACCCTGTAAAACTATTGTCTGTTTCCTCTTACAGGCCAATAAGTTTGACAAATGTCGACTACAAAATTTACAAAAAAAAAGTCCTGGCTAGACGTCCGCAAAATGTTATAAAAGACCTTGTGGTACCGCATCAGACCTGCGGTAATAAAGGCCGCACCATTTTAACCAACATACATATAGTAAGGCTCAGGTTCGTTGTGAACAAGAACCGCGACAAGACCAATCGCCTCGAAGCCGCCATCACATCTTTCTCGAACAAAACTGATGCTTTACAAAACCATAGCAGAAGAAACAATCTAATTATTTTTGGTCTTTTAGAACTACCTAACGAAGAAAGTAGCACCTTCGAGGATAGAGTAACTAAAGAGATTCTTGGTGGAAAACTAAATGTAAATTTTAATGAATTCGATCGTATACATCGCCCTGGGAAGCCAGCTCATGTCAAAACTCGTCCAGGAATATTTCGACTGTACTAAATTTAAGACTAAAATGAACGACTCTCGATTAGTGAAGACTACTCAAAGCGACTTCAGGGTATTATTAAAAAAAAACTACTTCATAGCTCGAAATAAAAAAAAACAAACTTGGAGGTGATATGATCACGCTTTCCTAAGACAAAATAAAGATAAATGGCACAGTATACATATAGAATGAGGACATAAACGATAAGGTTTTCATACTTGAGGAAACCCGGAACCCCACTACGTGGCCAAGCACTACTCAAGACAACCGTGCATATGAGTTTCGATCACTAAACCTAAACGCTCGAAGCATTGCAAATAAAACTGATAAACTTGAAGCTACTGTTTTGAATACTCAGCATGATATTATAGCCTTGACAGAAATTCGGCTATCAGAAAGCATTCTAGACTGTGAAATCACGCCCCCAAACTATACGATATTGCTCAAGGATAGAGCTGTTCTTGTAAAAAATGGCATTGTATGTACCCCCTTACCCGATTAGCCAGAAATTGAGTGCCTGTGTTGTAAAATTGCTTATTAAATACGTGCTGCTATAGACTTGTTGTCTACGAACCTCCCACTTCCACTTCAGGGTTTTACGAAAGCACGTATAGTTATATCATTGATATTATTATTGTGAGCAGCAAGATTATAATTGCAGGTGACTTCAATCTACCTTCTTTAGAATGGTCCTCACTATCGAAAAGTACGAAATCATTCCTCGGCGCAAATATCTTCGAAGATCTATGTTTTCATTATAACCTCACCCAACAGTTACTGAAGCTACCCGTATTCAAGGAACGTCGCAATCAGTGCTCGATGTCGTCTTTGTTACCGATCCTTTCCTGATGACGAATACAGCGTAGATGTTTTAAATGGGATACCTGATCATGAGATGGTTTTATGCAGCTTCAAAACGAACATCCCAACTTCTGGCAATCCCCACCCAGGTAGCACGCCAGAGGAATACCCAACTTGGGCAAAGGTCTGGCAGACATAAGGGCCCAACTTTGGCGCAGTTAGGTTTTTGCACCATGGCAATCATCAGTGCCAAAGTACGGTGCCTTACTATAGCCTTAGTGGGGCGATCATAGGGCATGCCAAAGTTTGACTCTTTTCTAGTATGCCAGAGGAGCGCCACACGTGCTGCCATACTTGAGCCATAACTGCCAAAGCAACGCAGAATTTGGGTATTTCGGAGATGCCACATTTGGCCTTTCTCTGGTCCGCCACAGTTCTGCCAAAGTAAGTGCCACACTTCAACCATAACTGCCAGATCAACGCCTAATTTGGGTATTTCGGACACACCAAGTTTGGCTTTTTCTGGTCGGCCAAAGTTGCCCCAAAGAAAGCGCCAGACTTGAGCCATAACTGCCAGAGCACCGCCTAATTTGGGTATTTCGGACATGCCAAGTTTGGCCTTTCTCTGGTCCGCCACAGTTCTGAAAAGTAAGTACCACACTTGAACCCTAACTGCTAAAGCAACGCCTTATTCGGGTATATCGGCCACACCGAGTTAGGCCTTTCTCTGGTCCACCACAGTTCTGCCAAAGTAAGTACCAGACTTGAGCCATAACTGCAGAGCAACGCCTAATTTGGGTATTTCGGCCACACCAAGTTGGGCTTGTTCTGGTCGGCCACAGTTGTGCCAAATAAAGTGCCAGACTTGAGCCATAACTGCCGGAGCACCGCCTAATTTGGGTATTTCGGACATGCCAAGTTTGGCCTTTCTCTGGTCCGCACAGTTCTGCCAAAGTAAGTACCAGACTTGAACCCTAACTGCTAAAGCAACGCCTTATTCGGGTATTTCGGCCACACCAGGTGTGGTTTTTCTCCGGTCCGCCACAGTTGTGCCAAAGTAAGTGCCAGACTTGAGCCATAACTGCAGAGCAACGCCTAATTTGGGTATTTCGACCACACCAAGTTTGGCTTTTTCTGGTCGGCCACAGTTGTGCGAAATAAAGTGCCAGACTTGAGCCATAACTGCCGAAGCACCGCCTAATTTGGGTATTTCGGAGATGCCAAGTGTGGCCTTTCTCTGGTCCGCACAGTTCTGCCAAAGTAAGTACCAGACTTGAACCCTAACTGGTAAAGCAACGCCTTATTCGGGTAATTCGGCCACACCAAGTTAGGCCTTTCTCTGCTCCGCCCCAGTTGTGCCAAATTAAGTGCCAGACTTCAGTCATAACTACCAAAGCAACGCCTAATTTGGGCATTTCTACCACGCCGAGTTTGGCTTTTCTCCGGTCCGCCACAGTTGTGCCAAAGTAAGTGCCAGACTTGAGCAGTAACTGCCAAAGCAATGCCTAATTTGGGTATTTCGGACATGCCGTTTGGCCTTCCTCTGGTCTGCCACAGTTCTGCCAAAATAAGTACCAGACTTGAACTCTAACTGCTAAAGCAACGCCTTATTCGGGTATTTCGGCCACACCAAGTTAGACCTTTCTCTGGTCCGCCACGGTTGTGCCAAAGTAAGTGCCAGACTTAAGTGATAACTACTAAAGCAACGCCTAATTTGGGCATTTCGACCACGACGAGTTTGGCTTTTCTCTGGTGCGCAACAGTTCTGCTAAAGTAAGCGTAAGACTTGAGCCATAACTGCCACAGTAAATCCTAATTTGGCGATTCGGGGCATGACGAAGTTTGGCTCTTCTCTGGCTGCCAACTGAAGTGCTAAATAAGTGCCAAAAGTGGCAAAGAAAACCGAGAGGCCTGCCCAAGTTTAAAATATCTCTTTGACATGATCCTTCTCGAACGCGGACGAAGGGGGCCGAAGCACCCGCCGAGAAGAGACGACACGCAGCCTGGTTGTGAGGGTGGACGATGACTGACCGGGGCGGCGTACGCTTTACGGCGTTTATTTGGCGCGGTGATCAAGGTTGCCCGCCGAGCCTGGCGGCCACAGACGGGCGGACTGGAGGGGGCGCTCCATACTTGTCACATTTCTCCCCCCAGTTTGTTTCCTTACAAACAAAATAAATGAAATGACAACGCACATGGCCGACACCAACTCGGCGTCTGGTCGTGCCGAGTCCTGTCCGGTCGACGATGAAGACTACACCGGCGAGTAACTGTCAGGTGGCCTTCGCTGCCGCGTACTACGCCTGGTCGCTGGTGTCGACGGGCCAGGTGTGGCAACGCCGGGCGCTGCCTGTACCGGACGCGCTCCATCCGGTGGAGCCTCAGGGACCGGATTTGGGTGTGGCACCGGTCCAAGTGGTGCCACAGGACTGGTGACGATTGTCGCCTCCGTGGTGGGTGGCGCTCCACTGGCCGAGACTGGTGCGGTCGTTGATCCCCCTGCGGCCTGGTCCTCCGAAGCGACGTCCGAGGGTGCAAGCAAGGTCCCGGAGCGGGGTCTGACATGGTCGGGGTGCCGGTGCCAGGTGGTCCCGTCGGGCATGCGAGGGAGCAGCGACGAGGCAGTCGCTGGTGAAACCACATGTCTGGCAGACCAGGGTGGGCCAGGACGGAAGTTCCTCGCGTAGACCGACGCTCCCGGCTCCGGCAAAGGCCCGGGACGGCACCCTCGGTCAACAGCCAGCTTCTGCTTCAGCTGCTTCAGGAGCGTCGTGGACCGGAGGTCTGGATGCAAGAAGTCCAACGGTGTCTTGACCATCCGGCCCAGCAGAAGCTCGCAGGGGGCACGACCCGTGACCTCGTGGGGTGTGGTCCGGTACCGGAACAGTACCCGGGCTACCTGCGTCCGGAAATCCCCGGGCTGGCTCGTCTTGAGCTAGTTCTTGATCGTCTGTACTACCCGCTCGGCCGCACCATTGGAAGTGGGGTGGTACGTCGGCACCAGCATCCGGCGGATCCCATTCCTCTGCAGCCAGTCCAGGTACTCGGCGCTGGCGAAAGCGGGTCCATTGTCGGACACAATAATGTCCGGCAACCCCTGCGCCGCGAACACTTGCCGCAGCGCCGAAATAGTCGCGCTTGCCGATGGAGTGGTGACTGGCAGTGCCTCCACCCACTTGGAGAAGGCGTCCACTATCACCAGGAAGTGGTGGCCCTTGAAGGGTCCCGCATAATCCACGTTCAAGCGGGACCACGGCCTCTGTGGGAACGGCCAGGGGGTGATCTCAACGTGGCGCGAGGCCCGCTGGTTCTCCAGGCAGAAGTGGCACCGGCTGGTCGCCTGCGCCACCGCAGTCCTGGTGAGTACCCCCGGGTAGGCCCGCTCCAGCAGGAAAACGTCAGCTGGCACCTCCGGCAAAGGCAGGTGGCTCGGGCGTCGGCAGGTCAGAGGTCCTTCGCAGGGCGGTAGACCAGCTTGCAGTTGTAGCCCGCCAGCGTCAAGGCCCAGCGTACCACCGAGGCGATGCTTGCACTGGGACTACATTGTCAGGCCCCAGCAGCCCCAGCAGCGGCTTGTGGTCCGTGACCGCCTAGAATTTCCGGCCCCACTGGTACTGATGGAAGCGCTCGACCGCGAACATGAGGGCCAAGCCTTCTTTGTCGAGCTGGCTGTAGCGTTGCTCTGCCGCATGGAGACGACGAGAAGCAAACGCCAACAGGGCGTTCCTGACCATCCTGACCCCGGTGCGACAGGACGGCTCCTACCCCGTACGGCGACGCATCTACGGTGAGGACCACAGGTTAGGCCGGATCGAAGTGCACCAGCACCTGAGCCGTGCTGACCTACTCCTCGCTGTGCTGGAAGGCTAAGTCCTGCTCCTTCTTCCAGGCCCACTGCGGACCGTCGCGAAGCAGGCGATGCGGCGCTCTAGATGCGTCGACAGGTTGGGCAGGAACCTCCTGTAGAAGTTGATGAGGCCGAGGTAGCTCTGATGCTCCTTCTTGCTCTTGGGCTTCGGCGACTTGAACACGGCCCCGATCTTGCGGGGTGCCGGATCCGGGCCAGCCTTGGAGCCCATCCTCGTCGCCAGTGTCACGATCCTTCTCGAACGTGGAGGAAGGGGGCCGAAGCACCCGCCGAGAAGAAACGAGACACAGCCTGGTTGTGAGGGTGGACTATGACTGGCCGGGGCGGCGTACGCTCCACGGCGTTTATTCGGCGCGGTGATCAATGTTGCCCGCCGAGCCTGGCGGCCACAGATGGCGGACTGGAGGGGGGCGCTACATACTTATCACACTCTGGTGTGTCGCAGAAGTCCTCTTTCACGCGCCCCAGAAGAGAATTAAATTAAATAAGCGTTGGAAACACGCTGGTCAGATATCATCACCTCCGTTCCCAAGCAGCACGGCAATACTTTGCAGTATCGTGCCAGTACCGGCCGAAAGTCGGTTCCAATATCGCTCAAACGTCCAGTTTTGCACCACCGTTTGATATCCGGCAGGTATTGCCCTGCAGCCGTTTTACCCCGGCCAAGCGTTTGCGCAATATTGTGCGCATACTCTACGACGCGTCTGCTCCGTATAGGCCGAACGTCATGGAAGCATGTGTCCGTTGTCTATCATCTGTTGCACATCCCATCGAACATACGAACAAACAAAATTTGTTTCAACCGCTCCCAGAAGTTGATTAAGCCACTATCATTACACACAGTGTATTCTCGACATATTTACAAAGGTCGCACTTCTCTGTAAAACGAAAAGAAAATTATAAAATAGAATTAGCACTGTCCTTAAGCCAAGCAAAACTCGTCACACAAAAAAGCGCGGAGACTGAGAGGAAAGCAGGGCTACTATCAGAACATGCTTGCAGTGTACTTACTAATAAAAGAGCGATATCATGTAATCTTTGATAGATGCATAATCCATCTCAGGCACCCCACAAACGCACTCGAGAAAGAAGGTTGCGCACATTCAACTGACGTCTCGTCGTTGGCGAAGAGCAGTTTCTGTCGAAGAGTGTACAACAAACACATCACAAGAATTCCGCAAACTCGGGTGAAAAAAAAGGCTGTTACCGCGAAATTGGCATGGATGCATTCCGGCTGTTAAGGACGAAAAAACACGGCCGCGTCTGCAACGCATGAAAGCAACAGAACACTGAAGAGCGCATTTCGAGAACCGGACCTACGTGGCACGCCTATTTCTATAACTAGGCAAACCGCGAAAACAACAGCCGCAGAGATCCCATCAGCGTGACAGAGAGAGTCACGTGACACATTTTCGTCCAAACGTTTTTGTTCTACACGTCCTACGTAGAGAGGTCACGCCGGGTCACACGTTTCTCTCCACCCTTTTTATGTGCTTAAAGCGGCTGTCGCGCTCCTTGACAACCACACGAAGACACAAAAGCAGGTGGGGAGGATTTGCAAAAGGCGAGGTCGAAGATTGTCAACAACGCAAGAAAGGAAAGCCCGCTTCTGCCGGCGACCTTGTAACCTTGCCTAGTCTGTCAGCGTTCGGCTTCCATTGTGGGCCTCTGAAAGGTAATATCCCGTCCTGAGAGTGAAATGAAAAGGGGTGTTATGTTTTGCGGGCATGTCGCCATCTGATAGGCCTCAATTAGTTCTCTTTCGACTCGCTCGCAGTGGCCTCGCATGGCTGTCGTGCCGGAAAATTTAGGAGTGAATAACGAATAACGATCAGGTGCTGACAATCTGAAGCAGCTCTTTCGGCGTCCATTTGATGTTCTCGGAGTCGGTCGTTGAGGCATCGCCCCGTTTGCCCGATCTACCTGGCCCTGCAGGACAGGGGGATCGCGTAAACTTCCTCCGCTTCATCTCCTTCCCCCAAGATTTCCCTTTCTGGTACTCCCACGGAGTAGGTAGGCTTTGAGCTTGTAGCCAAAAATGAATTGAAAGATTGTCCTGTCTTTATCGTGCCTTTTGTGCCTCCACTTCCTAAATGTTTAGAAGTACCAACACGCTAAAGTCGTACAAGTTCCGGGATTTCATTTTCATTCCCCAAGTGTGATGCGGAAGCTGCGCCACGAAGCCCTGGTTGTTTCCGCTCTTTGTTATCGCTAGGATGTGACAGTGCTCAATCACAATGCAAAACACGCACAAAGCCACGCTCGCTTTTGCAATGCGTCGCCTAATAATGATATATCTCGAGAAGACGTGCGCTCATCAGTCTCGCGCAGTGCTAGCTCGATAGCAGCACTTTCTGTAAAAGCGCATTCTCAGCGGGGATGTAAGCAGTCGCGCGATGCGACTAAATGGCATCGCAAAAATGTAATTAGATGGTCAATCTGGCGTGCGCAATGAGCGAGTCCAACGCGTTCGTTGGCGAGTCGCTTCTCAAAAGCTCTCGCTCCGAACGCCGTTGATTGGCTCAGCCTTTCCGCGACTAGCGCGACTAGATCGCATCGCAAAAAGTCGGGTCAGCAAGCTACTGCTCAAATCCCGTCGCTTTTTGCCCTCGATGGTTGCTTTTGCGATGAAAGTTATCGCACGACTAGATTGTATCGCCGGTGTGAACGCGCCTTAATGTCGAACCAGTCTCACGGCGCGTCCCGATATTGGCGTCGGTACATACGCGCGAGTACAAAATCCAGCACATTTTGCGTTTGCAAAGCCTGGTCCAGCCGCGTCAAATCATTCAGCTAACCTTTGGACTGGAAAAATCAAGAGACACCCAAAATAAGATAAAGTGGCCAGCCGAATAAAGCTTGATTTCTATTTAATTAAGATGAAAACCACCCACGTAAATCAAATACCTCATCAGCCGAACTGCAAGGCAGTAAGCCTAGTTTTTGCACTTGTTTGGCAACTTTTGCCCATAGCTGCCAGATGGCATCCGAACTATCGGGAAGCGAAGCCTAACTTTGGCACTTGTTTGGCGACTTTGGCCCGTAGCTGCCAGATGACGGCCGACCTATCGGGAAGCGAAGCCTAACTTTGGCACTTTTTTGGCGACTTTGGCCCATAGCTGCCAGATGGCATCCGAAATATCGGGAAGCGAAGCCTAACTCAGGCAATTTTTTGGCGACTTTGGCCCGTAGCTGCCAGATGACAGCCGAACTATCGGGAAGCGAAGCCTAACTTTGGCATTAGTTTGGCGGTTTTGGCCCAAGAATGACAAATATCTGCCGAACTACCAGGCATTAAGCCTAAATCTGGCATTGTTAGGCGATTTAGACCCAAAGATGCCAGATGACAGCCGAACTACCAGGCAGTGAAGCCTAAATTTGGCACTTGCTTGGCAAATTAGGGCCAAAATACCCAGACTGTTGCTAAGGGAGGTCAGGTTTGGCTCTACTTTGGCCTTCTACTGTACTAGATCGACTGTATCACTGTAGATACGCTTAGGAACGAATTCAAAACAGCAGTTAGCACGTGCACCTCATGCTTTAACCCACAAGGGACTAAACGAATTAGAAAAAAACCCTTGGATAAAGCGAGAAATCATCCATGTGAAGCGCGACATAAGTAGGCTTCGAAAAGGAAACCAAAACTCCTCTAAAAAAGAACAAAATGGCACTACTCATACTCAACAGCGATCTTGGAAAAGTCGGCTAAATACACATTTTTAAATATCACTGTTCAATCGTTTATTCAATCTTCACCCGTCAAATTTTGGAACTATGTCAACCCAAAAAACAAATCAAATGTAAAAACGTTCTTCGCTGACAAAGCAAATCTTGCAAAAGCCTTTAATGAATATTTTCTTTCGGTCTTTACAACAGAAAATGGTAATGCACCCTCATTCGCGTCGAGCTCCCCAGTCTTGGCTGGGAATGACGTTGTAGTTACCGACCAGGGTGTTTTATCTCTTCTACACAACCTGAACACAAAAAAAAGTGCTGGGCCTGGCGATATACCAAATGAATTTCTAAAAACATATGCCGAGTGGGTAACAATATATTTGTTATAATATTTACACAATCACTTAACAAAGGGCAACTTCCAAACGACTGGAAGTTAGCGAAAGTCATCCCCATTCCTAAATCTAAAAACAAAAACGAATTCGCAAAGTACAGGCCCATCTCCCTTACCACAACTTGCTGTAAATTTCTCGAACACGTTGTTCTGAAGCATGTCTCCGCCCACATTGGAGAATAACCAAATACTTGCTCCATATCGGCACTGCGTCAGACGTCACCTTCCAACAGTGACGCAACTTGTTGAAAGCATTTACGATTTTTCCACTGTCATAAACAATAGAGGACAGGTTGACGCCATATTCATTATCTGTCAAAAGCCTTTGACAAGGTATCTCGCCCATAACTATTGTTTAAGCTAGAATCTATACTAGGAGCAGGAAAATTCTCTGGTGGATTGAAGACTACCTTTCAGATCGCTACCAGTACGTAGCACTTAATGCGCACTCATCGTTCAAAGGTAAAGTTTCATTGGGAGTTCCACAGGGAATAGCACTGGCACCTTTTTTTGTTTCTAATATACATAAATTACTTGGTCAAAGATGTGAACGTAAAAATTCTCCTCTTTGCTGATGATTTTATACTAGATTCACAAATAAACAACCTAAATGACCACATTACCCTAAATAATGCGCTTCAACACATCATAACCTGGTGCCATGATTGGCAGAGGAAATGAATTCGAATAAAACTGCATTTATGACCATAACCAATAAAAAACCACGATACTCCTTTCCTTACCAGATAGGCTATAACCTCTTGAGACAAGTCGATGAGTACTGTTGCGTTGTCACGCATGAGCGCAGCAGGAACGCGCGATTGTTGATAGCCGCCGCGCCAAAAGCGATATCTTCGGCATCGCACTTTTTCTTCATTTGTTCATGGCAGCAGCCGATAAAAGTCGGTCGCGCCGCCGCCGGTATTGTTCTTCGGTTTTCGTCTGTCGGCAAGCTTGCCTGGATTAAAAAGTCCGTCTGCCCTGCTCCCGGTGTCGTCTCCTCGCCGTGGCCTGGAGTCCTGCTCGGCCAAACGCAACAGCTGGTGGCAGCGGTGGGATGGCGGGTCTACGGGGGCGCTATGGCAGCGGTCGGTGCGGCTTTGGCTCTTGCTTTTTCTTGTACGCCGAGTGTTGTAATTTTCGTGGTGAAGCGAAAATAGGAAAGGCGACAGAAACGGGACTTTGACATTGCACCTGGCAGAAATGGATTTGGATAGCCTGCTTAAAGTAGAGTTGTTAGCCGTAGCTGAAGAGCTCGGTTTGGATGTAAGCAAGGCAATGAGAAAGCCAGACATAGTCAAAACAATTTTGGGCTGTGGAGCCGGGGATGACGAAATTGCCGAAGCTGTCGATGAGGCGAAGAAACGACGCCTAGAGAAAGAAAGAGACGAACAACTGAAACAACTGCAACTCGAGCAGCTAAAGCTGACTTCGGAAATTACCGTTGTTGGAGTCGCGAAAGCAGTTAACTATGACATGAGAAGTTTTTTCAGCCCTTTTCTGTTGGAAGCGAATTGGGATTCTTCTTAACCAACTTCGAGCGCACATGTGTCACGATGGGTTTCGAAGAGCCGTCTTGGCCTCAGAGGCTTCTAAGCGTGTTGCCAGCCGAAGCAGCTGATGTACTGGCAAGGTTACTGCCAGAAGAGGCCGAAAATTACACCGTTGTGAAGGGTGCTTTGTTGAGAAAATATAAGCTGTCACCCGAAGCTTTCCGTTTGAAATTTCGAGAAGCCACGAAAGGCCCACAAGAGAGCTACTCAGTTCGCATATAAGCTAGCTAGTTTTCTGGAAAACTGGCTCAAAGGAGCTCAGGCGTATGAGGACAAAACGAAGATGTTAGAGCAATTTTGCTTAGAGCAGTTCTATCGTTCATTGCCTGAAAAGCTCAGGGAATGGGTTCAGGATCGACCGGACGTAGAAACAGTACGCAAGGCAGCAGAGTATGCAGATGAGTACTGTGCAAAGAGGGGATCAAGTTGCGACTTAGGGAAGACTGACCGGCCTCTGGGGGCTTCGTCTGGGGGAACCAAAGGATTCCGCACGTCGGAAAAGAACGCGAACAAGCCAGTTCCTAAAGACGAGTCCCCCGAAACACGCCTGAAGAAGTCATTCGAAGCACGGAAACCAATAGTATGCTTTCGGTGCCAAAAGCCAGGACACGTGGCGGCTGGATGTCGTGTCCCAAAGGTCTCCCCAGTCCAGCTCGTTCTTGAGAAGGACAAAGACTTGTTAGGTCCATACCTTCACGACATGAACGTAAACGGCAAGACTTGCAAGGTCTTACGGGACACCGGCGCGACGTATGACGTCGTGCACTCTTCTTTTGTGAACGAGAACGGCTTCACAGGCGACTTTGTGTGCCTAAGGCAGGCCCTGGAAGGAGGTACTGTCAGCCTACCTGTTGCGAAAGTCATCCTCAAAGGCACCTTTGGAGAGGTGGAAACCGAGGCCGCAGTCTCGGACAACGTCTTGCCGAGGTGCCCGTACCTTTTGTCCAACAGAACCGCAAAGGAACTGCTTAAGTCAGGGATAACGCTTGACATGAACCTGGTCATGGTTGTCACGAGATCGATGACAAAGAAAAGCTGCGGAAAAATTGTAGAGAAGGCTGTAGCTTCACAAGCCAGTGCAGCAGATGACTTGCACAATCCCGTCGAAAATGACGAGCGTCGCGCTTTAGATGGGCCAGACCGTGACGAGAAAAAAGTGGACGATGAATTGACGCTCATCCCTCCGACGAGCAGCGATTTTAAGGCGCTCGCTGCAATCAATAGGACCACCTTAATTGCAGAGCAGAAGAGTAACTCCACATTGATAAAATGTTGGGAAATCATTCATAACCCTAATTCGAGCAGCTCAAGGTTCTTTGAAAAGAACGGAGTACTGTACCGCGAGTTTTGTGGAAAGAAGGGGATGAACGTCGACCAAATCGTCGTTCCTCTGAAGTACCGAGAAAACCTTTCGGAATTGTCTCACCGGGCGGGTCGGTCGGGCCACCTAGGTATCAACAAGACCAAAGCAAGGCTCCTTAGCGAGTACTACTGGCCAGGTTATTTTAAAGATGTCGAACATTTCGTTCGGAGCTCTGACGTCTGTCGGCGGACGGGTCGACCTAATGAAGAACGCAAGGCACCCATGACAGCGGTCCCAATTCTTAGCGAACCTGAGGAAGTAGCAGTTAGCCTTCCAGAGATCTCACGAGATTTAACCTCCTTCACTCCAGAGAAGATCGTGGCAACCACGGTTCTGCCAGCCACCTTAAGCGAAAGTCAGAGTAAAGACTTGCTAGCAACCGAGTATTTGACTTCGAGTGAAACCAAGAGGTGCGAAGCGTACCGGTATTCGCCTCGAAAGGAAAAGCTGAAGGAAGCTGTTGAACAGATGCTCGCTCTTAAGCTAATTGAGTCAGGCGAGGGTGACTTTGTATCTCCGATGATAACCGTGGAAGCTAACGGCAAGGAACCACGGCCTTGCGTTGACTACCGTAAGGTAAACGGAGTGACCGCCACGAGGGTTTTGCACATTCCGCACGTCGAAGACTGCCTCAAAAAAGTGTGCCAGGCAAATGTCATATCCACTCTAGATCTTGTTCGTGGATATTGGCAAGTACCGCTCAACGAGCGTGCAAGTAGTCTTGCCGCTTTCGTGACCCCTTTTGGAACTTTTCGGCCTTTGGTCCTTAGCTTCGCCCTTAAAAATGCTCCCTTCGACTTCTCTAGGTTGATGAACGAAGTCCTTGCAGGGTTAGAAAGTTTTGCTCTACCCTATTTAGACGATATTGCAATCTTTTCTGACACCTGGTCCGAACACTTGGACCATCTAAGAGAAGTCTTTTCGAGACTTCGCCAGGCAGGACTAACTCTGAAAGCACAGAAGTGCAAGTTTGGTCGCTCAGAGGTAGATTACCTCGGACACACAGTAGGCCAAGGCCACCGGAGCCCATTGGAAGTTAAGATGCTGGCGATCAAGAAAGTTCCGGGTCCAGAAACAAAAGCGCAGATTCGTACATTTTTGGGCTTAATTGGGTATTACCAACACTACATCAAGGGGTTTTCCGAGCTGGCTAGTCCGCTTACTGAAGCGTAGAAAAAGAACGTGCCTAATCGCGTAAAGTGGGACAAAGAGAAACAGGCATCTTTTGACGCCCTTAAAAACACCTTGATGAGTACGCCCGTTTTGGCAAGCCCGGACCACTCGAAACCTTTCCTCGTGCAGTGTGACGCCAGCGAAAAGGGGTTGGGGCTAGTCCTGAGCCAAGAAAGCGCAGACGGGGGAGAGCACCCGATCCTGTACGTGAGCAGGAAATTAAGCGCTCGAGAGCAGGCGTACAGCACAATTGAAGAAGAGTGCGCTTGCCTTGTGTGGGCGGTAGAAAAATTTTCATGCTACTTGTCGGGGTCGCCATTTGTTTTCATCACAGACCACCGACCGCTAACGTGGCTCCAACAGATGTCGAAAAAAATGGCAGATTGCTCCGTTGGAGTCTAAGTCTGTAACCGTACGTGTTCACTGCTAAGCACAAAAAAGGAACCCTGCACACTAACGCAGACAGCTTGAGCAGGGCTTTCTCTGTCTAGACGAGGAATGGCATGGGGGAGAGGGTAAATCGTTTTTTTTATAATACATTTTTGCCAGTGCCAATGGGGGTTCCCTTTCTGGTCGCCATAGGTTCTTGTAGCATTGCTCGATGCACTCTGCGTGCGAGAGGGCGGGCCTGCCTTCACTTGGCCGCTGTTTGTGGAGTTTCTGGGTTCGCCTTCCCTTCCGTTGCTTAGGCATCTTGACGTCAAGCTCCACATCTTCGAAAGGACGGATCCACTCCCACGGGGTTCAGACGCCTCTCCAGTGCGGTGCCATCATCAACCCTTCGCTCAACGTCCCGACATACCTGGACCTGTATCGTGTTGCGGCCGGAAAAACGCAACGCCTTCAAAGCACGGACCGACTCTGCAGGAAGAAGACGCCTCTCAAGTGCGCTGTCTTCGTCGACCCCTGGACTCTGCCTCAGCGTCACAACATACCTTTTCCTGCATCGTGCGCCGGCCGGAAACACGATCCACGGACTCTACCGGGGATACGAGCCAAAGACTCGCCCCCCCCTGCCCCCCCCCCCCCCCCCCCGTGTTCTTCCGTGGGGTAGAAGTTGTTGCGTTGTCACGCCTGAGCGCAGCAGGAACGCGCGATTGTTGATAGCCGCCGCGCCAAAAGCGATATCTTCGGCATCGCACTTTTTCTTCATTTGTTCATGGCAGCAGCCGATAAAAGTCGGTCACGCCGCCGCCGGTATTGTTCTTCGGTTTTCGTCTGTCGGCAAGCTTGCCCGGATTAAAAAGTCCGTCTGCCCTGCTCTCGGTTTCGTCTTCTCGCCGTGGCCTGGAGTCCTGCTCGGCCAAACGCAACAGTACAAATACCTCGGATTCAACAGAAGTCAAAATTTGCGTTGGGAGTCGCACATTCACTCCACAACTAATATAGCTTTAAACAAACTGAGTTTCCTTAAATGCATTTTAAACATTGCATCTCCTGCCATTAAATTACTAGCCCACAAATATTTAACACGTCCTACGCTCGAGTACGCCAACGTCACCTGGTTCCCCCACACAGTCTCCGGCATCAAAAAGATAGAAGGAGTTCAGAAAATGGCCGCGAGGTTTATTTGCAATAAATATAGTAGGCATGTCTCTCCCTCTGAACTTTTCAGGCAACTGGATCTCTCCTCTCTAGAAAAAACAGCAAAAATGGCTAGACTTAAATTTCTATACGACTTAGCCAACGATTACTTCAACCTACCAAAGGAATATTATCTTATTCATACAAGCAAACGATCAACACGGGACAACCATGGCAAGCTTTACGAAGAAGACGTCTCTCATTATAACTGCTTTAAATTCTTTTTTTCCCCGAACCACTAACGAATGAAACCTCCAGCCTCAAAATGTTTTTCATTCCTCTTCTATTGAAATCTTCGTCGATTACGTAGAGGGTCACATTTCATCGTAAACTAATATTTTATGCTGCTTTTAAAAGTGCAATGTATGTATTGTATTGAAGTTGTTTACTTATTTTTCATTCGTGAGTTCCATATTGGCTTTGAATATTGACCTGCAAAATCTGTGTTTAATATTTCGTTTTCTGTTTATAATATTTCAAACTGTACCACCCTACAAAAACACCGAATGGGGTTAGTAGGATTGGAAATAAATAAATAAAAATAAATAAATTGCAATGTCTTTGAGATTCGGGTTGCTATGTTGCAACTAGACCTAGAAAAAGCGTTCGATCGTGTGTCGCATGAGGTTCTTTTTGGTAATTTGGAGCATGCTAATGTAGGGTCTGCAATATTAGACGGTATAAAAATGGTGTATGCTAACTGTTCGATGTCCATCATTGTAAATAAAAACGTCAATGAAAGTGTACAGGCCCGATCTCCTGTAAGACGAGGATGTCCACTGTCTCCCTTGCTGCTTGGGATTTCCTTGGAACCATTTTGTTTAAAACTTAAGAACAATGATAGTATACATGGTTTTAGGTTACACTCTTGCGAGGTAAAAGTGCTTTCTTATGCATACGACGTTGCTGCTTTTTGGGTCGACCAGGACAGCGTTTGTGAGGTAATCATCACTGCTTCCTCCTTCTGTAAGAAACCTGGTAGTGCTATACACTGGGGCAGAAGCGTAGGTCTCTGGCAGGGTAATTGGGCCGCCGCACTGGATAATGTTGTGAATTTTCAGTAGACAAATTTACCTGCCAAGTACCTCGGGGTGCCACTCCATCACCACCGGGGCAGTAAGCAACTCTGGAGTGAGGAGACGGAGAGGGTTAAAGCCAAAGGGGGCAGCTAGAGGAGTAGAGACTTCTCCGTGTTTGCACGCGCTACCGTTTTTAATTTATTTGTAACTGCGAAAATTTGTTACATTTTGCAATTGCTGTGTATGCCGCGCCTCATCGTGCAGATACTGCACTGAGTTTTTGCCATTGTCATCTGGAATTTGAGCTGGGAGCGTTCTGCTCGTACCAATTTGTTCCGATCTGTTGATAATGGGGGTCTAGAATTGTCCCATTTGTTTATACAACAAAGTATGTCTAGGTTCATGTTCTCACACGATCAGAAATATTTATTTTGGCATACTGTTAGGCAAGAGCTGCTGCAATAGGTACTAACTGAGTTTGTGGCGTCATCTCTTAATCAAATGCGTTCCAGTGTACAAGCTTATTTACGTCAAGTTGTGCTTTCTTTCAGAATACTCAAGGTGCGCTTTTCCTTAGAGTATCTCAGTTCAGTTACCCGAAAACGATTGTAAAATATTTAATAAATGTACTGTTGGCATTGCCTCCCTATGGGCCATTATACTGTGAATGTCCAGGACTAGATGTGCTTAAAAGGGTGAAGAAAATGCCAATAGAATCTTCGGTGAAATTTGTTTTCTTTAAATTGCACTGCGGCGTACTCCTTGTAAAATTGTGGCTAGAACAGAAAGGTATATCTTTACCGTGGTCAGTGAATTGTATCCTCTGCAAGAAACCCGAGAAGATAGAGAACGCATTTATTGAGTGTTAGGACGCCGTGTTTCTTTGGAACATTCTTCAGCGCACGCTGAAAAAGCTCTACCTTTAACTGCGCACGGCATCCGCTTTTGCCTCTGGAAAACAAGGGGGAGTCCTCTGCGTTATCTTCATGCTCCTCGGCCCCCACTGTCTCTGAGGACTAGAATGAGTGTTTACAATGGTGATGTGAATACCAAATCAGTAGGAGAAAATTTAATTGAAAGTGTGGCATATATTCGCGAGGTATACCGTACACTCCCTGAACCCCCTGAGTGGTTCCCGTTACTAGATGAGTTGGTATGTTTAAAAAGATTTTAATGCGCTGGGCAAACACCACTAAGCGGCTGATTCGTTCTTAAACAAATTGTACGCGTGCGAATGACTGTGTGCTTCTTCATTTTGTCTTAACCGGAAATAAAAAAGCTGTAGTGGTGTAGTGGTTAGCACACCCCACCGGACATTGAGAGGCCCAGAGTTCAAACCCGTGCTGTGCTGTTTATCTTGGCATTTGGCGGGTTCGTAAAGACGTATTCTTTGACTCATTAGATTAATTTGTTTCTTCGATCTGCATATCTTCGTTTACATATATATGCGTGTATTATAAAAACGACGACATTGATGTGACAAGGTCGTTGGTTGGTCTAACTCTTTCATTTATATTTCATGTTTAACTACACAGTTCGTTCCTTCGAAATAATTCTGCCGCAAATGTTTCCGCCTAGTACCTTGCCATTTGAACTAAGACCGCAGCCGAAACTACAATCCGATGCATCCCGTCAACCTGCAGCAAAAGCGCATCCTCACAGAGCTCTTTGTCTTCGTGCGTTTGCTTTCACCAGATAAAGCAATCACTTGAAGAACAAAGCGCCGTATCGCGGCACATTCACTCTGCGTGAGTGGCGTACTCGTAGATAGGAAGTACAAAAATGCGACGAGGGGCGTAGCGATGCATTTCTGGCCTAGCATGATCGTCTCTATCAGAAAGCTGCGTTGGCTGCTATAGAACATAATGTGACTGAGGTTTCCATACGCGTGTTTTTCATTTCCACAGATGTGCGCCATCAGGAGCAGCAAGACTCTTCCTTCTGTACGTGGTCGAAAGTGATGACACGCTTGTTGCGACTGAAAGGGCGATAACCAGAATGCCTCAAGCAGCTTGGAGAAGGGTTCTGAGTATAATAAAATGAAGGGAACAACTGCTTCTGTTTCTTTACGCGAAACCGTCTGCTTCACAATTGGGACATTAATACGGCTACGTAGCCAGATACGCTCTGCGGCCTGCATTTTTAGCGAGTGTAAATCCACTTATCTAGAAAAATGATCGGTTTACGCCAATATATACTGTTTGCCACGGGAACTCTTTGGTTGTGGGACGAAGATGTCTCGAGTGACCATCTCGCGCAGTTATTGACTCACCACCGGCTACATAAACCCGGGGGCTTTCCCGGTTTCGGCTTCGCTTTCTGGCAGTGAACTACGGGTGTACTCGAGAGCGTGATGTCTCCCCCATGGCCAAGTCACGGCGCTGTATAACATTTGAACAGTGCTACTGACGCTATCATGACCAGCAGGAGCACACTCGTGGAAGTACCCGATATACCACCTCCCTAGCCTCCTAAAAATCATATCTCCAAACAGAGAGTCGTTCCTCTCCTCGTCATTGATCGCTGTAATGTACCGCAATATTAAGCAATATTGGCCCAGCAGATATAAACCAGTATGTTTTAACTCGACCGTCAGCCTTCCCGGTGTTGGCTGCCATTTTCGCAATTTTCTGTAACACCCGCCGAGAAGGCCCACGCACTAAAAAAAAGGGTATTGTCTTGAACCCTTTGTCGCATTTAAAATACTGCAGTTCGAATTACCGCACACGCGGACGTCGAACACATGGCCCCAATGTTTGCGAGGTGCTTGATAGCATCGTGAAAAAAACTAATTTAACAGCTAACCAGGTATTAAAGACTACAAACCAACACACACACACACAGACACACACACACACACACACTGAGGCCTTACAGTTGGTCCAAAAACTACGATTAAGCTTTTTAGCAACACTTACATTTGGTAAGTTACAAGTTGTACCACTGGTCTATCAAAACGCTCTTGAAAGTTGGTACAGTCAGTGCGACGTCAATGCGCTGTACGTGGAACTAAATTTTCGGGGTGTATTATATCAAACAAAGGTGTTATAAGATACCTTTTTTAGTGTTAATCTGCTTTCTATGCATCCACATGTTCTTTTTTGCTTATCACTTCATATCAAGCCACTCCCTGCTCTTCTGTGCGCCCTTCATTAACCACCACGGACTCCACCTGTTTCCTTTCGTTCCCTCAATCTTGCTTATGACCGGCTCTGCGGGAACACGTCTCTTGCAATCCCCTTTTGCGTCCTTTCCCCCAAACTACTATCATAGGGCGCCAGAGGACCCGCGTATGGCACTTTGTTGGTCGTGCCCTTTCGGTACTCAAGTGCATAGGAGTATCGCTGTATAACAAGTGCCCGTCGAGCCGACCTTCTCGTCGGCCCTTTCAACCTCTGAACCAAGGTACGAGCGACGTGGTCTGTCTGCATGACAAAAAGTACCGTCTTTCTTCAGAAACAACATAACGGCAAGCCCCTTCTTTTCATGCTGTAATTTCGTTCTGGCGGTGTAAGGGTTTGGCGGATGAATGTCGCCGGGCTTGGCTGTCCGCCATGTTCCTGTAATAACGCCGTACCGGCCCGTAGTCGCTCGCATCTGTCTGAATAACGAACGGACGCTTGTGGGGTTCATTTTGGAGGTCGCTCTACTAATAATCGCCGCCCGATCGGCATGTGTTTCGCTCGTCACCCAGGTAGTGATATAACACCACGAGAAGACAGCGAATGGGTTTACTATACCTCCCGGTTGCCCGTCGTCGAGAGCCGGCAGTCCGGTTCCACTGACCCTAGTTGTTGCCCATAGATCAGAGCTCGGAGTCCGAGTCATTGTTCAGGCCTGCGGATCGTTCTTCCCACGACAGCGCTGCGTAGGCGAGCTGTTCCGGGCTATCACAGCCCGAGCCTCGCTGCGGAACCACACTAGGATCGTCATAGCAGGTCGGTATGGGCATTGCTCGCCGTTTCCGCCGTCCGTCTCCAAACCTCGCTGGTGGACCACTCTGGGGTTCGCCATAGACCAGGCCAGGCAGCCCGTCTCCATCATTCCTGCCCAGCTCCAGCCACGCTCAGCATGCACTGTCTCGCGCCAGCTCGTGTCGTCTCTGCCAACCGCCTGTCACGTGCCCTCTGCCTCATCTTTCACCCTCGTCTCCCACACTCCCCCTCCCCCCCTCAAGGCCAGGACTTCGGGGGACTTCCGATACACGGGACATCATGGGCCTCAGGGTTGACTTCCTCCACGTCAAGTCAGGGGGGGGGGGAGGTGGACACTGTTGTCGGCGCCGTGTGAGGCGTCAAAGAAGCGGCCGCTGTTGTTGCCGGAGCGGCCACGTTGAAGCGTGCGAAAGCCAACTCTCCGTCGCTCGCTGTCCCACTCACCGGTATGAAGCAGGGGGTTTGCTCTACGCTGGGTTTCCCACACGCGGACGAACCTACCCCGTTCCACTTAGAGGTCGCAGAGGGCTGGGAACTGCCTGCCCGAACCGTTCGTCAGGCCGAACTCTTGTCAGCACTTGGAAAAACGAATGGGCCCGTGTTTGCTCCTGCTGGGCTTACTGGTTTACGCCGTCTATGACCGTCTTTCCAAGAAGCGAGTCTGCGCAAACCAAAATGTTAAAACAACACACAACGAACAAATATTTTGCCGCAGATTGTGGCACTGGCCATAGTCTCCACCAATAAAATTTGGGGGTTTTACGTGCCATACCAACGACGGGCATCTGGCACGCCCCAGAGGAGGACTGAGGATTAATTTGGACCACCTGGGGATCTTTTGGCGTGCAACCGAAAGCTCGGTTACACGGCGCCTCCTTCGCAATAAGCCTCCGTCAGATTGCGGGTACCTCGGCCGGGATTCGAACCCGCCACATAGGGATCCGTAGGCCAGCGCTATCGGCTCGGACCCACCGAGGCGGCAATATAGTCTCCACCGCCAAATTGCTTGCCGATAGGTTTGTGTACCATGCCGCTAACTCAGCGAGTCCGCATTCCAGGGCTCGCTCCTGGTTCGCTAGGAACAGGGGATTTTTTGGGTTCTACCGCAACCTCATGTTAAACGTCTTCCCCATCGCGACGACGATAGCATCCTTTCAAGTCAGCGTTGTGAATCGGGCAAGGCGCCTCGTTTGTGTGACACCGAGGAAGCCAAAAAGCAACACATGATGCTCGCGTCTTTACCTCTTAGGGCCCTCTGACTTCGGAGCACGTGATGCGTCAAAACCATTAGCTGCGTTCCTCAGAGAGTGAGAATCCCTCAGGATTAGTTAACAATGGTGTAAGCCTAGTCCATCTTTTGCTCATTCGAAAGGATCGAAAACCTGTGGTGGGATGGCCATATACCATACCCGCGTTCCGAAACGACTACATATACCTTATGGTACTCGATGTTGGCGTCAGAGTCGCGTTCCGTCCATGTGCATACGAGATCTAGGGACTAATCGGTCCTCGGAGGGGGCGGAAACTCAGCGAGCAAGCCCGCTTGGACCGTTCACGCCTCACGTCAGTCTGGAGAGCTACAAGTCACCTAAATGTCTACCGCCTCATCCCCGGCCAGGTCATGATGCGACATAAGTTATTAAGTCTTGCTCTCAATGCCACGACCGCCCAGAGTCAAGTCGCAAAATCATCCTTTAAGTTGGTTGTGTAGTTTACTATCGGGACGACCCCTGAAGGGAGAGCCCTTCCTCTGCCCGTCATCGATTGTTGGAATGACGCAAAGCAACTAGCCGTCTTGGCCCAGCAGTTACAAATCGTAGTGCTCATTAACTCGCCTGCCAGTACTACCAGTGTCAACTGCTATCCTTGCAATTTTTCCGACACCCGCTGACAATCTCGTTCGCCAGTGTTCTTGTTATGAACTGCCATTCCCGCAATATTTTGGACACCCACTGACAAAAACCCATCTGCCCCCCGGGCATTGACAAGCGCTTACTTGCCTACCGCACCAGCCCAAGCCTAAATCCTAAATCTGTGATGAGTCCTGGCTGTTTCCCCTCCTGCCAGTCGTTATCCTTCCTTCCAGCGAACATGCCGTGCCTCTTTTCTTCCTCCGTAGACGACTTTCTTACATCTCCGCGCTCCTCGTCTTCGCCCCGGTTGCATCACCGCCTGCCAACCACTATTCTGGGGTACCCAAGAAAGCGCGTCCGCGACCTCGTTCTTTGATCACTTTAGACACTCGATTAGTGGAACACCTGTTGAGCTCTGCCGGGATGGTCATAGCCCAGGTAGGTATGGCCAGGGGTTGCCGTTTCCAACGGTCCGTCTCTAAATCTCGCTGGCGGACCTCTCCGGGGTTCCCCATGGGCCAGGCCAGGGAGCCCGGCTCCAACGCTCCTGCCCAGCTCCAGACTCGCTCAGCGCACACTGTCTCGCTCCAGCTCGTGTCTTCTCCGTCCACCGCCTGTCACGTGCCCTCTGCTTCGTTTTTCACCTTCGTCTTGCACACTGTTAAAGTGTGAGATCCCCAGGCTAGCCGTAAATTCTGTCACATTTGTTGGCAAAGAGCAGGTTAAATCTCGTTGTAGGGACCAAACCCACCCCAAGCATTTGTCGAGCAGCAAGAGCATTAGCCGCGGCAGTCCAGACACCTTGAAATTAACTACCGATGAAAACCGTCAATCCAAGAGAATCTTTCAAAGTTCTTTGCTTCGTGCGGCGGTGGATAACCAAGAACGACCGTAAACCTATCCTCGTTCGCCCTCAAAGTACGCTCATCTGCAATGAAATCCAAAATCCCCATGTTCCAGACAGCGAGCTGTATCTTCATTGGTTAATAGTTAACCCAGCCTTGCTAGTCCTACTTCGGAAAATCTCAAAATCTGTTAGATGGTCCTCGAACAAGGTGGAGAATACCTCTACGTTGTACATTGTACGCCATTAAACTCCGCGTCTCCAAGAAAGATACCCATCAATTATTGTAAACTTGATGGCAAGGTATACAATCCGAGTGGAAGGTGGGAAACTTAAACAGACCGATATGACAGTTGATTGCCGTCTATTTGGAATTGTCTTCTGCAACCTGGATGAGCAAACTCTTCTGATATAATCGCAAGAAGTGAAAACCATCGCACTATTCAGTGAATTCTTAATGTGCTGAATGGATGAAAGGGGCGTGGACCCCTTTGTGCGATTTCATTAAACTGGTGGTAGCCATCATAGAGGCGATCAGTGCCGTCTTTTTTGGGCGCCAAGATCACTGGGAAAGCCAAGGGGCTGTTTGACGGCTTCATGACCACTATGTCTATCATCTCATAGCGAGCATTACCAAATATAACTTGCTTGTGCGCATTCAGTGGTCTGAGATTAAAACCCCAAGGCGTAGGACCCCCTGTGTAAGCACTCGTTTGTCCAATATGAGTAAGTTCTGAAATTTCGGCAAACATAATTGCCTGTCGATATAAGGCGTGTGCTAGCGTCCGCCGTTGTTCTACCGTCCCGTTTTATGAAGTGACAATCGTTTTAACGTTTTCCGGTACTACTCGCGCAGCTAACAGTCGTTCCCTGAAGCGATCCGGCGACTGAGCGTTCCAACCCATGCACGAATTGCGGTGGGACGGCAAAGGAGATACGATGGCATAATGGATTATTGTGGTACACACTGTTCTTTACATCGAAGATAAAAAGTCTCAGGTTCGACGAAATCCTATAACAAAAAAAAACGTGCATGTAGGGCAGATAAACAAAACGCTACCCTGTTCATCTGCCGTCAACGCCAAGGCGTAGGCGCATTCTGTCTGGCGCCTTTGCCTATCTAGCTGCTAAACCCTGTGCGGTTGGGACTTCCCGCTCATAAAGTGCTCCTCGGCAACATTCTTCCTACACTCTGTCGCCGATTAGGGATGGAGATGAACCGGTGGCAACTGGTGTGGAATAAACATTGCCACCAATCTCGACGCAAACGTAGGGCTACTTTTTAAATGTCGAAGCCTCAGTCCGATATGTCGAAACACGAACCGGTCGCTTGCGACAGCGCAAGTCCCGTTGGCGAACTGATTATGAGCCTCGGCAGCAGCCGGCACTCGTGACTCGGGAAGTTCAACTGGTGGCGCCGGTCTCCTCCTTTGCCCCGAGACACAATGTTGGGGGGGGGGGGGGGGGCGGTAGGGGTGGTGTTGTGTCCTGCTCGTGCCGTTACTTGGATGGAGAGCAGGGCAATGGACTTGTATGCGCGAAGGTTTCCAGTAGTGATTTAATGTTGCAGCCGCGCAAAAGGCGGCAGCAGGAAAAGTCTTCAGTAGCAACAGAAAAACCACATGGCGCGCATACTACTCTCAAACAGGCGGTCGCTTCGAGAGCGGCACTCTCTTAACGGGTACACAACAATCCCTCCCCCCCCCAATTTGTGGTTTAGACAAAGTAATTCAAATAAACTGGCAGTCTGACATGGAGAGAACTACGGGAGGCTGTTCGGCTTGTGTCGGTGTGAAAGTCATGCTGCCTAGAAGCGCCACTGGTTTGTGGCTGCTGAGTAGGCTCAGAATCCATATACCGCGCAGCAATTGATCCGTGTGTCGCCGCAGTTTCCGGCTCTGAGGTGTTCGAGTCCGGTATGACAATGGCCCTACCGCTTCAGCAACAACTGCGGGAACCCAGCGTGGTGCAGAAGCATAGTTCCGCATATACACTGCGTCGCCAGACGAAAAACTGCCTGCTGGCTCTTGCTCTTCTTCAGTGTGGACGGTCTGGCCGTGGTCGTCTCTGACTCCGTCTGGATGCAGTCTGTCCAGGAGTGTCTTGGGACGGCGGTTAAAAAGCAACTCTGCAGGGCTCCTTCCCGTACTTGTGCATGGAGTGACATGTTGCTGGAGAAGGAAACTCGTTAGACATCGGTCCCAATCGCTCTCGATGATTCGCTTCAAAGCATCCTTAGTTCTTCTAACCATGTGATCTGCCGATTGGTGGCTGGAAGAAATGGGGCAGATGTCACGTGGTGAATCAGGCCGATTGCCAAGAACTGTCTGAACTCCTCAGACACGAACTGTGCTGCATTGTCCGATACAATATTGTCATGTAGTCCGTAAGTTGCGAAAAGGCGACGCGGGCACTTGATGACAGTGGCACTGGTCATGGAGGACACGGAAATCACCTCCAGCCACTTGGAGAAAGAGTCCACATCAATAAAGAAAGCTTGTTCCTGAAAAAGGCCAGCAAAGTCTGTGTGAAGACGAGAAGACGGCGTCCTCGTTCTCTCCCAGTGGTGCACGGGGTCCCGAGGGAGTTCTGGTCTCGATGCCTTGCATTCACCGCACGCGTTTACCTTGTGCTCAATGTCAGAGTCCATCTTTGGCCACCACACGTAACATGCGGACGAGGGCCTTCATCATTCATGCGAACGATCCCTGGATGCGCACTATGCAGTGCCTCCAGTACCTAAGCTCGTCCTTCAGTTGGGATCACAACCTTGTTACCCCACAGAACGCACCCCTTGTACACCGAGATTTCATGCTGTCTCTTCTCATAAGCCTGAAACTCGCCACCCAGACGCTCCGAAGGCCAACCCCCCAGTGCCCAGCTCAGAACACGAAACAGCACAGGGTCTCGCCGCGTCAAAACAGCAATGTCTGTAGCCTGCAGAGGAGGCTTTGTAGACAACTCCAGCATGAAGACCTCTAGTAGCGGTGGTGGTGCACAAACAGTTGCAGGCGATGGCAGTCTGCTGAGTGCATCAGCGTTGGCGACCTGCTTCCCCGGACGATGGACCAGTGTGTAGCTGTAGGCGTTCGAAAGGATGGACCGTCGGAGCAGTCGAGAGGACAGAACGAGTGGGTCACCTTTTCAGGCACAAAGATTCCCAGGAGAGGCTTGTGATCGGTTACAATCACAAACTCGTGACAGTAGAGATAGTCATGAAATTTCTTCACGCTCGACACTATGACCAGCGCCTCACGATCAATCTGCGCATAGTTGCGCTCCCCTTAGGATAGGGTCCGTGAGTAAAATGCAATGGGCACCTCCCTGGAGACGTCCAGCCTGTGGCTAAGCACTGCCCCAATACCCATAGGGCTAGCATCTCATGTCAGGACCACAGGCTTGGTTGGGTCGTAGTATGTCAGAACTGTGTCTGAGGAAAGGAGGCTCTTCACCGCATCAAATGCCGTTTGCAGCCTCATTCCCCAGGTCCACACTGTCTTCTCGTCCAGGAGTCGGTGGAGAGGCTCTGCAACTGCAGCCTTGCCCTTCGAGAAACTGTGGTAGAAATTGAGCAAGCCGAGGAACGCTTGCAACTCTTGCTTGTTTCTTGGAGGAGGTGCCTCGTGGATCGGTGCAACCTTGGCCTCTGTGGGCAAGATGCCGGCAGCAGTCACACGAAAACCCAGAGTGTCAACCTGAGGCACATTGATTATATATTTTTTCTCTTTACCCGGAGGCCTGCATTCTTGAAACGCTAAAGCACCTCGCGAAGTAGAGAGGCCAGCTCCCCTTGTGTAGCAGCAGCAACGAGAATGTCATCAAAGTATGTAATATGTAACTGCTGCGGGAATGTTCTTGAGGAGGCCACCCTATTGAAAAAACAGTATGATTCTGGACCCGGCATGCCCGAATTTGAACTGGGAAAAATGAAAATCGAACTGATTAAACTGGCCATATAGGAAAAGAAACTGACTGAATTGGAAAAGTAGCGAGCGAAACTGGCACATAAACCTGACAAACAGGCAGCCGAGCTTGGCAGGGGAAGCCAAACTTGCCAAACAGGCAATCGAACTTGCTAAAGAGGGAGCCAAACTTGCCAAACAGACAACCGAACTTGCTAAACCGGAAGGCAAACTTGCCAAACAGGCAACCGAACTTAGTAAAGAGGAAGCCAAACTTGCCAAACAGCCACCCAACTTGCTAAACAGGAAGCCATGCTTGCCAAACAGGCAACCGAACTTGCTAAACATGAAGCCAAACTTGCCAAACAGGCAACCGAACTTGGTAAACAGGCAGCCAAACTTGCCGAACAGATTGCTAAACAGGAAGCCAAACTTGCCAAACAGGCAACCGAACCTTCTAAACAGGAAACAAAACTTGTCAAACAGCCAACCGAACTTGAAAAACAGGCCCGAATTTGAACTTGCCAAACAGGCTAAAGTGAGAGCTAGACAGGTGAAAATGGAAGCAGAACTGGTCCTACTGGTATTCAAATTGTTCAAAATGGTGACTGAACTGGTTACACTGACAAACTGTTCTTCAAACTTGCGAGCACCAAGTTGTGGTGGAACTGTTCAAACTGATAGCTAACTGTTCAAACTTGTGGTCGAACTGTTCAACTTGGTAATTGAACTCATCTAACAGGCAGTTGAACTGTTCAAAATCTTGTACATGCCAAAGAAAGGTTAGGAGTTATATAATCGGCCTAGCAGCTTACTTTGGTCAATTACTTCGTAAATGTAATTTAAATATAGTTACAACGTTTGCCGTCTTTCGCTCTAGCCTCCCATACCTGTAGTCTAAATAAAGAAAAAAAGAAAAACTACCCTTGTCCGAAATAAGGTAACTGCAATAAAGACTACTACTGGAGAAAAAGTAATTCATTGCAACTTAAATTAGTTTTAGCAAGTAATGCAATTATTTCACAATTGCATTCTTTTGAGTTACCCGACATCAATTACTTTTATATAACAGCATAGCATTTTCTTTGCTCTGAAATGAAATTGTCGAGTGTTTTCTTTTGGGCATTTGTTTTGCTGGTTTTGATTCATATGATAGAATGTCAATTGCAAGTAGAATGCAAGTAATTGATTTTGAAACGACTCTATTTAGGATTGTTAATGTTTGTATCACTAACAATAAGTATACCTTAAGGCTTAACACTGCACACCCCGTCAATGTAAAATTACTATATCCACGCCGGCCGTCGAGCAGTGTACGTGTACGATAGAAGCAACGTGATCCAATAATATGTTATTATATGTTAACCTTAAGTAAGCAATTTATCCGTATACGTTAAGTTCGCAGCGATTGACCCTTTATGCAGTTTCACCGTACGAAGACGCGGATGTTGCCGCGCACTTTGATTTAGCTACACATTTGGCAAAAACAATCGTTTTGCGCTGTCCCTGTGATTTCGTTCGCAAGAACCCTCACTGTATCACTGGTTATTCAAATGCTGCAAACAAAACTGCAGCTCGTTATACACGTTCGCCTAATTTGGCGAATTAGCCGCGCCTGAACTCCCGCACGGGCACCCGCGCGTGGGCGCTGCAGAGCAGGCCGTATAGTTATCTACGCCCTTTCATCGAAATAAAACCGCTTTGCACCATACTCGTAGGGAATACTGCTTGTCTTTCGACAACTCTGCAGCATTAAACTTTCACATTTGAGTGCAAAATATTTTAATTGAAAATTGCACAAGTTTTATGTCGCCTGCTATACGGGCGCAAATCGTTTTCATACCATATTTAAAAATAAAAATAAAAAATTATGATTTTTTTGGTTGTAGCAGAATTTGAACTGCACGTACTGTAATTGAACCGATCATATTGGTCATTGAACTGCTGAAATGAAAATTATCAAGACGTCGGACTTCTCGAGGTACGTTCAAAGCGCGATATATAGAAGAGCAACAGATGTTCGCCCCATTTGCAGAAGTGGCCGATTGGAATCTGTCTGAAATCACAACCATGAATAATAGAGCTCAATCAATCAATAAACTTGTGTTTGCTGCAGAGTTAAGGAAGGACCACTGTACTTCGCGCTGGCATATTTCAATAAAAATAATAAGTCTTCTTGCTGGCGTAGTTCAATAGAACGCACAAACACAGATGCTTGCCTGCGCACAGGCATGCGCACATACACGAGCGCTCGCACGCATGCACACGCGCAAACGCACGCACGCATGCACAACCACGGACGCACGCACACACAAGCACGCGGACGCATCCACACGCCCCCAGGTGGCGGGTTCGAATCCCGACCGAGGTGCCCGCAATCTGACGGAGGCTTATTGCGGAGAAGGCGCCGTGTAACCGAGCTTTCGGTTGCACGTCAAAAGATCCCCAGGTGGTCGAAATTAATCCTCAGTCCTCAGCTGGGGCGTGGCAGATGCCCGTCGTAGGTTTGGCACGTAAATCCCCCAAATTTGACAAATTTGACTTTGCATCCACACGCGCACACGAACCCGGCCGCATGCACGCACACACACGCACAGATGGGAATACGACGAACAAAACGTTGGTTGAAATAGTTTTGGTTTCGGTTTTTTCACTTCAAAAGAAAACCTAAAATTTAGAGAAAACATGAGATAGACTAAGTCTTTGTTAATTTTTTACAACATTATTATAGTGACACTATTATTAGTATTCCAACATTATTTTACTTGGTTTCGCTAAAAGAAAGGAAGATTCTTTTGAAGATTGCGGAAGACATTCGGGATCGCAATCAGCTTCCGTTTGACCGTTTCCCAGGCAGCACACCAATTTTGGACCTACATTGGGCAACAACGGCAAACACTGGCTGAAGAGGTTGGTTGGTCCAACATTGGCATTCAGGCCAAGCGCAACTTCTTCCAATGTTGGCCCAGTCAGTGGCACCAACGTTGGGCCATCCTGCAACAAGTGTTCCAGCCATTATTGGCACCAACGTTGGGCCATCGTTCAACCAATGTTCCAGCCATCATTGGCACCAACGTTGGGCCATCGTTCAACCAATGTTCCAGCCACCATTGGCACCAACATTGGCCCATCGTTCAACCAATGTTCCAGCCATCATTGGCAGCAATGTAAGGCCATCTTTAACCAACTTTCCAGCCATAATTGGCACCATTGTTGGGCCGTCAATTAACCAATATTTCAGCCATGATTGGCATCCACACTATGTCATTGGCTATGCCACTTTTGCCTTTCACACTAATTGAATGGCTCTGGCATCATTGGTATACAAGTTCATTCATTGAATAGGCTGTTATTGGCAGTCAAGCTAATTCATTGGCATGAACCAATGCTAATGCCACATCTTTAATGTTGACGATGAAATGATGGCAATGCCTTTAAATCCTGGTTATTCCAACATTGGGTTTTAGGAACCCCTGGCCTCTTTTGTAGTAGTAGCCCAATACAAAAAGCAATTTGGGCACAAATGGCAAGGTCCTCCTATGCTTTGACTATGCACAATTTTATCTGGCTTTCAAATGACTAATTCAAGATCAATTAATACTTTTTTCGGAACTTTTTATTGAAAGGGGCTAGGGAAGAGGCTCAGCGGAAAGCCTATGCCTGGTCCTTGGGAGGGTCCTGGGGAGGGTCCTGGGGCGAGCCCTCGGGCTGGAGAGCCATAACGGCTTCCGAACGCCTCTTCCTGCCGCCTCTCTTGTCGCAAGACCCTGGCAGCCACTTCACCGCCATTTCTTAAGCTGCCGATTCCTCAATTTTTAGCTTCGCACTGATAGCATCTACGAAAATATCCAAAGGTGAAGATCAACACTTTCAAACCCACATTGGCCTTAATAAAGCACACTCCCAAGCAGCGCGTTGTGAATGGGCCAAGGCTCTACAGAGTTCACTTGTTTCTGTAGCATCGCGATGTTCTGACGAGCTTGGCTCACAATGGACTAAACGTTCATCCGTAACCTCAACCAAGTCGTCGTGAAGTCAAGGATGACTGACCACCATTAGCTCTTTCGGAACTATTGTGGTGGGGTTGCCTTGCTGCATGCCCGTCCGGGAGGAACAACACGGAGCCGGGGTCTCCAATACAAGAAACTACATTTATTAAAGTAACAGGAATGGATTGTTAGTATCAAGTTCAACGTAAAACATTGCCGGAGCGTTCCAACTGGACGCCTCCGTGGCCACGGTCCGTCCTCCCTCCTTTGTGGGCGTGTGCCTTCTTTTATAGGCTGCTGTGCCTGTCCTATACGTGCGCTATTGCGCGCCTCGGCCGTTGTCCAGTTTGGGCATTCGGCAGCGGCCTCTGGCCGTGGTGGGAGACTTGCTCCCACACTATGTAACTGAATATATCATGCACAAGCAAATGAAGAGACGCGATCAAGCCACGAAAGGCAGTGCTGGCTCACTTGCTCTAGCAAAAGCCTTGCCGCGACATCCCTAAGCTGACAAATGCTTGCTGAAATGAATCGCTCTCGAGCTAGCATCTGGCACCCATGCGTATTATTTGTTAACCCTAAATTGGTATCATCTGGAAGGTTGGATATCTCAAACTCGTTTAAAACGTCCCGAACTCAATTAACCTATTTAATACACGAAGGAAACGCGTAAAAAAAAGTACTCGCATATGAGTTTGTAAACAGGCAGCAAAACAGACACGAAATATTACCTTCAAATCCTCTAGAAGTTTATTATACACAGCATGTTCCGTAGAGAAGTACAAACGTGCAAGCCATCTGCGAAATGTAAAGAGGTACTGCTAAGCTTTTATACAGCTGAAAAGAGTGCGAAGCAAACAGAAACGGGGTAATTCTAGGCCATATTATCTGTTCTCCCGGCAGCTGTAAAAATATTTTCCCAAACATTCTCTTGACAGACACCTATCATTGGCGGTGGCATCAGTTCATCGAATGACGTTCCATTGACAGATCGTTTTATTGACACGCTTTTTGATCAGCAGATTGTTTTACAAAATATTATGATTAACATTTTTTTTTTAATTTTCTGGAGTTACCCCAAAATTGTCGCCGCAAATGGCATGTAGGGTGGGACACGTGGGTTAACATTCTTGTCATGAACCGTCCTAGAACGTTGCCGCGAAGCTGCGTGGACGGGTCCGCCGGCCGGTGACACACCCGCGAAAAAAGGACGTGGATATTCTGCCACCGGCACAATAAATAGCCCGGGGGAAAAATGCCGGCAGTAGCCTTCTATTGGGTCTCGTATAAAACGACTTGTGAAAACAACTATTTGAGGCTGTAGCGTAAATCCCTGATAAGGTGTCCGTCTCTTATGCGGCGGGACCCTGGTTTAATCGTCCGTGTGGGATTGTTTTTTTTTTCTTCTAGGCATTTGGCGATACCTACGACATTTCTTTTTTACAATTAACACTGTAAAAACAATTAATGTCAGCGAAACTTCGCTGAATTAAATGGTATGAGACTCCCTTTCGGGGGGTGAATGAAGCACAGCGAAGGTTAGACCCCAGGCGGGCCGCTGGGATGCGGCGTGGACCGGTGGGGCAATTGGGTATATATTTTTCTAATGAGCAGCCGCAGACTGTGATACACGCGCCGTCCGAAACTGGCGGAATTTGTTTTCCCCGGGCTATGTCCTCCAATCACCCCCGGGAAGCGCTCAGTCAAATACCATTTACTCCAGTGAAGTTTCATGCACAACGTTCGTTTTTTTTTTTTTTTTTTAGTGTTAATCATAAAAAAGATGTAAATATTGTCAAATGCTTATAAAATGTTCGAGAAAAAAAAATAAGATCACACCGGTGGATTGACTCATGATCCTGCTCTGTATGAGACCGACACCTTACCAGTGAGCTACTCGATAGCTTCAAATAGCCGTTTTCACAATTCGTTTTATACGAGACCCGAAAGGGGACAACTGCCGGCTTTCTTTTCCCTGGCTGCCGTCACATTATCCACTTCCGCGAGAAAACTTGCCAGCAGCGTGCGATTCGCGTAGCGAGTGTCGGTGATATGTTAGTGTCGACGAAACGTGTCCATGAAACGTGTGTTAATAAAAAGTTGTCTATGAAACGTGTTTCCACGAACAGCCGGGAGAACAAAAAAGTCAGTATTCTACCTGGAGTTGCATCATTTCATGCATGCAGCTCGTGGGATGGGACTCCGGGTAGAATTTCGGAAAAAATATTGGCCCGGCTGCCGGGAGAATAGACACTGCCTAATTCTATAGATAATCTGGAAGAGTACCCGTAGAACAGCGACGTGAGAACAACCACGTACACACACGAACGAGATGGTAGGGCTCTGTGAAGATTCAACACGACGCGCTACAAGCTGTCATTTGCCGAACCAAAACACATCCCGAGAATTTCTGACTTCTTCAAAGAAATCGCTTGTTGCCGATATACGCGTAGGACGTTTCTAACACGGAGCCACTCAGGCCGCAGCTAACTTCACTCAGGGCCAGGGAAAGGAGTGCTGGTAGGGGGAAGCAGATGGGTTGCTGGAGAGGTGAGGAGAAAACATTCCCTTCCCTCCAGGATTTCGCCTGCATCCTGCTTCTTCAAGGTCCCCAGGCGGGTGCGCCCACATAAGGCTTATATTCGAGGGTCATCCGAACAATGAACTAGGCGAGAGGATTTGTCACTGGCCACTTTTGTGAGTTCGTCCCAAAGTTGATAGTGCAGTGGATGCTATGTGAGTGGTCTACTAAGCAGTGTCTTTCAGGCAGGTGCCGTTCTCTGCCTTGTGACCCGCTTGGAGACTATAATCATGTGACCGTAACCGGAGACACGCTTGGCCTAAAATACGCATAGCGTCTACTCAGTTGTCAATATCGAGTGAACAGGACAGCAGCACGACGGTGACTCGGTGACAACTTTTCTTGGCAGTGCAGTGGAAGGTACAGGCCCGCCCTCCCTCTCCCTGTTTGAGCGCTGAATAAAGCTGTGCGTGGGCTCTCCTCCTTTCCACTGCATTGCAAAAAAGTTCTCGCCGAGATCGTTTTTGGTGTCCCTAAGGAACTGCCTTTCCCAAATGTTACCAAGATTCGGAGGCATGAAGATGCTATGTTTTACGCCGTAGAACCCACAATCTAAACTAAAATGCAAAAATCACTGCGTCTTCTTTCTGCGCACGATGTCCCCAAATAAACTGAAATCACAAAGAAAAAATATTACTCAGAAATAAGCTGTGCCGTATATTTCGCAGCACGCTAATAACAGACTTTTTTGTTTCGCGAGGCTTGTGTAAATGTAACAAAAACTGTACCATTTCTTAAACCATGTAATCATAAATTCAACACAGATGCAAAGATCTCCAAAGCTAAAGTTAAAAAAAAACGCGAATCTAACAAAACGACCACAACACATGGAGGCGTTCTGTGCTCGAAAGTGCTAATGACTTATCATATCGCAGAATAGTAAAAAAAGAAAAAAATATCAGGAATAGCGTTTGCATATATCAGGAATTTGCTGTACAGCGAGATAATAGGACGTCCCTAAGGTGGCAAAATATTCATGATTAAGTAATTAAATATTTGTTTCGGGTGTTAAAAAGTGTTTTTAATGTATGTTTCGCCGTTCTCGACGTGGGCGCCGACGGACATAGCGCAGCTGCTTGCGCCCCTGTCGAGATGAGCACTGCTTTTTACACGTTGTAACGGCACTATATCGCGCTATAGTCTCGTGTTTTTGGCCCGCATGCAACCTCAAGCGAGCTGTTTCGAATGTCGGTGCAACACAGAGCAACGGCGTAGCAATCGCGACATGAGAACCGACTGCGCCTCGATCTGGCCGACCGCGCTCGCTCTGCTTCAATGTGAGTGTGGGAATTCCCAGCACCGTTAGCTCACTGGTGTTGCAAGAGGCTGCTTTGTCGTTGAGACCTTGCAAACGCCTGCGGACCGGAGCCGTTCCAGTGCTTGGCGCATCTCCCGCGCAGCATCGCAACCTTTTTGGAGCCTGATAAGCCAACGGAGCCCGTAGCATGTGCAGGGGTTCATTCTAAGTTGAAGCAGAGATGCCGCGAAGTACGTGAACCGTTGCGATGATGCGTGATGTTGAAAAGTAAGCATTGAAAAATTATCCCGCAGGTTTTTCCAGTTTCAGATGTGGCGATTTGAGACATGAATTCTGTAAATTTCATGGAGGGATCAATTTGTTGACACTATTATTGCGTTCATTCGGCTCGCTTACAACACTATTGAACTTATCTTTTAATTTGCGAGACTTGCGCTTTTCTAGAGAGCTTCGTGACAACGGCCGTCGTTCCTTGGCGCACTGAATCCTGCAAAGCCTTTAAACTACACCCGAAACCACGCCGTTGTAGTTCTGTGGATTTCTGGGGCCAGTGAGTACAGTGAAGCGCCACAAAAGTCTTAAATGTTAAAGTGGCCGCCCGCTTGTCTACTCTGGTCGGCTCGGACCAAAAAGAGACAAAAGGCGCAAGAAAATCCCTTCCCTGGCAGTTCCGTGTAATTCCGGTGCCCGGAATATACGGTACCCTATTGGAAAAACGTACAAGAAACAAACCTGCCGCTTTTACAATTCTGGTATGACACCACCATAATTTCTTGGTATTATGTATGCAGCTAGTTTGGTTTGGCGTTCTGCATAACTGGAGATACCGGCACCGCTATGGCTGCGGGTCTGTCTATACTGGCAGCCAGTTTGCTTGCCGATATGATTCCGTGTGGCTGGTATGATTTTGCGTCCGATGACGTAGGCGACCGCCTTCTTTCCAACAAAACGCTTACACCACAGGACCACCGGTATAACTAAATCATACATGCAGAAAGACGACCGCCATCTTCCACCAAAAACGTCCATCGTTCACCACCGGTATCGTACATACACCATGTATGTCGAAAAAGAACATAAGCCGCGTTTACATGAATGCGACTTAGTCGCATTGAATCCAGTTGCCGCATTCAATATATGATCATGTAAACGGCATAATGCGCAAAGCGCATCGCATTTTGGAACGGGAAGGATAATCGCAAGGCGCTCGCTGCAGGAGCGAGTGAACAGCTGAGAACATGGCGGCGGCCAACCTCGTCAGCGGCGCGGAGAGCGGTCCCGCAATTTTTTTTCCCGAGAACAAACGCAAGCTTTTGTTGCGGTCATAAGTAAGCGGAATATAGCGGAGCTGCTCGGTGAGGGCGGCCCCGTCCAAACCTTTGCGAAGTACGACTTGCGCGTCCGAAGGGGTCACAATGGCTTCAGTGCAAGCACGATGACACCCGAGAGCTCCGAGCACTGTAGAGCACTGCATGGTAGCGCAGGACGAGCAGCTCCTACTTCGGTGCCGTTCCTGGCTGCGCAAGAGCCTCTCAGACTCGGGGTCCGGTTGGTCCTGTCGCGATCGGCGAGGTCTGGCGCGGCGAAACGCGGAGGCTTCCTCAAAGCGTGGGCACACGCGTCGCCTCTCGTTCAGAGTGAACCGGCGGCCCGGCCTGGAGTCCTAAACGCCTTGGTTTTGATGCTTCTTCCGTCTCGCAACTTCTTCCACAGCACCGAAGACAGCGGATACGATCTTTACTTTCACTGAATTCGTCGAAAGGACTCCACGTGCGATGCACCGGAAAACGTGGTGCGGCTGGTGCCGGAACGGAACTGCGGAACTTCGAGCTTTGAGTTAACTTGCACGGCAAGAAACCGATCGTAACACCAAGCCGCGGATACCGCATCGCCGGTCGACAGCGGCAAACGGCCCCTTGCTCGTACTCGGCAAACTCGGCGTCTTTTCGTGGCCCCTCGCGTCCTCGCAACCAGCCACAAACTCACCAGCCCGCAACCGTAGCGACCGTAGCCGGCGTTGGAGAAAACCGAAACCGAAACCGAAACTTAAGGCTTCCGCCCAGTGGCTTCGGTGCTTCCGCTGCCGCGGCTTTTCTAAGTTCGCGGCTTCCACTTCCGGTCGTCGCGGAGATGGCGAACAATGGCGAAGATAGCGCGATGTGGTTCGTTGGCTCGTTTACGGTTACGGGACAGATGTTTTGCGGTCCGTTTCTACTGCGTCTCTGGTTCTAAACTCGACGGCGCCTCTCATAGTTCAACCAGGTGTGGTCGGCCTGGGTCAGCGCGGTCGGCTCGCCTCGTCCGATCTCCGGACCGCCGGCGACTTCCGAGTTCTTTAGGCCTGGGATCCGAAGGCGTCTGTCTCCGTGAAACGGTAAGCGAATCTCGTCCCGTTTTCGTTCTACTTTTAAATTACGTTTGGTGCGCTACTGTGTAAGCATGCGTGCCAAGTGTTCGTGACAATTTTGAACTAGAATAATTGTGCTTCATTGCGGTTTGTCATTTACCGCAAATGTAAATCGAGCAATGAACGAGGAGTAAATCGAGCAATGAACGAGGAGCCATGCTTGAAAACGATGTATGTACGATGTTAACTTCTACCTGTACGGCTTTAAAGAAAGTCAAGACTGGTTACGGTTGGATGCGAGGCTGGTCCCAATGCAATGTTAAGCACTTAGAGCGCCTTTCTGAACGGCATGTAAGCAATATAGCGATCAACGAGACGAGCGACGGCGAGAAGCTACGAGTGCCGGCGCCGAGCGACGAAGATTTCTCACTCCCGCTGCTTGCGCCGCTCGGTTCTTGGGCTTCTAGAAAACGTCGCTCATCGCCTTGGTCGCTCGCACCAATCGCTTTCATAATGTGTGTGTCGTCGCGCGGCCGTGTTTATTCGAATATAAGTCGACCTTTTTTTTTTCTTTTTTTTTTCGGAAATTGTGACTAAAGAATTTCGACACCTGTATTCGCGACCAAATTTTGCGACCCTACCGGAGGCATGAAGCTATCGAGTCACCGAGCCGGCGTTGCCGTAGAGCCGCGCCGCTTCTTGTTTCAAAAAGCTTTTGGTAACCGAAATGGCTCGCCGCCCGCGGTGGCCCGTGCCGCTCCTCGGGCGTTGGATGTCGACATCGCGCCTCTAGCGTTCCCCTTGCTGGGCAACGGGGAAGGAGAGGAACGCGATGCGCCACGCACTTTACCCTCCATCCTTGCAAACGCGCACAAAAAAAAAAAAAAAAAAAAAAAGTTGTTAGTTGCTTGAGGCGGCTCGGCTCGCGTGTTGCTCATGGCGACACGGCGGCTTTGCTTGCGTCTTTGTAGTTTGTCTTCCGTCGCTTCGCACCTTCTTTCGTTTCCTGTCGTCATTTTACAACGGTGTCAGTGAAGTATTGCTGCGAATACGCGAGGATGTCTACCCAGCTGAAGAAGCTTCGGACGACGATGACATGTCCAGAAGTTCTGACGGTGATGAAGTTTTTGGCATCGCCCCGTGATTTAGCTGAGAGTGATGTAAATAAAGGTTTGTTTCTTTCTTTTGCCCAAAATTTCCCCTGTTCTTAAAAAAAAAAAAAAAGTCGACCTATATTTGAATTACTTTTTTTTATTCTCTATGGACCCAGTAAATAGGGTTCGACCTATTTTCGAGTAAATACGGTAACTTTAATTTTTATTTTGGTTTACGTCGGACGCAACTCGAATGCTTGACAGTTACGTTGGGCGTAACTTTAATTTTTATTTCGGGTTCCGTCGGACGTAACGTTAGACACTCCGTTACACTTAAGGAAAATAGGGGCTGCTGGTTCATCATATAAACCAACCATTTGTGTTTAACTAAAATGCATCACTGACCTCAAAAAAAAAATGATACTGCTATCCTAGAGTTTATGCTATAGGAATGTAGCGCTTCAGATAAATTTGTTAATTTTTACTTTGAGTCCCTGCCCCCTCCAGATACCACATCTGGCCTAAAGCAGTGTTCCGGATCTCCTTCCAAGACCTCAGGCGGGTCGTCATTCAATCCATGAGTCGGCGGCGTCTCATGGGCGTGTTGCTGTTGCTTACTGGATGGTGCTACCGAGGGAAAAGTGGTCATGCTTGGGAAAGCCAAGTATGGCCGCCGTAAGTATACATATTGTCTTTACCTTTGCTGGAATCCACTTTTAAGAAATGCACAGTTCGCATGTGTGCATCTCTCAATGTTTCCACAGTCGGCTGTTTTTTTTTTGTTTTTTTTTTGGGTGCTCCAACTCTGTCAGCGCTAGTTTCTCTAGATCATGCAAATGGGATGCAACACTAAACCACATATGCTCTCGCAACAAACAGTGCTGTGCAGAAGCACAGTGGAATTTACTCTGGCTTTATAATGCAGCACAAAATGGTTGACTCCAAGTATAGCTACTTTTGTGACTCCGTTTAACCAAAAGCTCTGCCGAAACAAACTTGCCGCCTTATAGGTAGTGCAAAAAAACCTCGCGTGCCTAACCTGGAGAAGGGCATTTTTTTTATAGGTCAATTTTTTCTTAAACCAATACCTTCAGCCTCCTTGAAATGTTGACATCATGTGACACACAGAAGAACAGTAAACTCTTTAATGTTGGCGAACCTTTAATTTTCGCGGCCTTTAATTTTGCAGAATTCAGTGGCTGCGATTATGTGCTCTGTGACCGATTCGAGAAGAAATAGGGGCCACGAAGATAAGGGGGTTTTACTGTACATCGGAGGAAAGAGGAAGTCACTTTTGTTTGTATGCAAGAGTAAAACCAACAACAACAATCATGGTGTCGACACTTTGTGAGCCTATCTGTGTCTATTGAATGATATCAATTTTGTTTTAGTTCGTTAAACATTGTTGCCTGTACACTGTGGGATGTCGTCTTCAACACGAGCAGTGGTTTTCCCTGAAGTAGGCAGCATGGACGCGTGCCGCAGCGCAACATAGTTCATTTGCAGGTGGTACCGCAGGTTGAAGGATGGTTGGCACAATTTGGGGGAATCACAATTCAATGTTCTACCTCGGGCGTAGACAAGATTTGCTCATTCTAAATCATTTTGTCTAAAAATCGGGGATTTGCGATGAATGTACCCGCATGGTTGGAAGGGCCAGACAAGCCTTGTGGGCGCTTCGTTTTCTAGCGTCTCAGTCCTGAACCCACTCACACACCACATGTGTAGATGTTCCAATACATGGGACCACTTATTTGGAAAATGGTGAATGGCAACTGTTATCTTTATCAGACTTCTGTATTATGGTCAAAGTTGGACTGCATATTTGCAATACTTTTTCTCACTTAAAAATATGTCATACTAAAATATGTAGAATAGCCGATGACAAAAAGAGAATGGCTGGGCGTCCTCCAGCACGTGCTTGTGCTTTTTACCCCACTTTGGACAGATGTGCTCGCTCCAGGCTCATGAGGCGCTGAAACGTCATCGAAGGTAGCAGACGGGCTGGTGGTGGAACAACGGAGACTTCTCCCTGCCTTCCTCATGCTGTCAGTGAGCGTGTACCTCTATACTCTAACTTAGCTTAACCTGCACAGAGCTGAGGAGAATAGGCTTGGCGAGTGCCCTTACTGCATATGCATTTGTACAGCTGAGGCACTTTCTGAATCAAGAACATTGTGTATCTTACCTTCAAAAACACATCATTTTGGGGGTGCAAGAGGAATTGTAAGGCATATCTTTGTTTGTATTGTCCTGTTACGTATCGCAGGCACGTAGCCAGGGGGAGGCTTATGAGGCCCGGCCCCCCCCCCCCCCCGCCCGATATCTTCCATTTTGCATGGGTCCTCCTCTCCCCCCTCCCCCTCATACAGCATTTTGTTATGAGTGGGCCCCCCCTGAAACAAAATCCTGGTTACGTGCCTGACGCATCGACTCCAACTTAATGCGGAGTCGACCCACCTTGTTGATAAATTTAATGCCTGCCAGGTAATTGGTTTTGCATTCAGTTAATATATCAGTATTCAGTTAGGTATCCCAAGTCATTAGTCGTTGAGATGCAGTCTCTCTGTAAGTCAGTCATGTTTAACATTCATAAAACTGCTTGTCAAATAATGGCACTGTCGAGGACATGTACTCGGCTCGAGCAATCGCTGTCCACAAGCTGGTTGTGTGGATACAGGCAGCAAACATCCCGGTTGAAACGTCCTTCCTCGCAATGTAGCTCAAGACTAGGTCAGGGCCCCACTCACAAACGTCTATACTTTGCATCTCTTTAAGCTGGACCACTTTTTACACTACAAGCCATTGCAGCAAAAACAGTGTGACACATGATTATAAGCTCGACGTACCATGGCGTCCAACTTGAAGGTCACATGGCTTGCAGCTTCTGCCGTGGTTAACTTTAAACTGAGATAGTTTGGAATAATGCTCTCGGTTTTTAGTGTTGCCCGGCACGGTTAACAATTTGGTGATATAGTGCTGCATTGAAAAATCTGCATTCGTGACTGTATCACCTTATGAATGCATACTAGCTATTAAACTCTCCATTCTGCAGAGAAAAGAAATGCACTTTGCTTCCAATTGCAGCTACTTCTGGAACTTCATGGTATGAAGCACCTTATGGCTGCAAGCTCTGACCGATCTTGTTCTCTGGTCTGCGCAGGCCCATTGCAGGGAGTCACTCCGAGAGCCTCACCAGAGGTTCCTGCCCGTGGTCGTTCTAAATTTTTTTCTTGTAGGTATGCATCCTTTCTGTCTTTCCCTAATGTACTCGGGCGTTTTCTTTTCATTGTCGCAGATTTGCCTCAAAATTGGTTCAGCACAGAAATGGATGCTGTACAACCGTATCCCGCATATTTTGTTCAAGATAACTTTTCTTTGCGAAAGCTAGATTTTTTTTATAAAGGTTAGTTTTTTTTGTTTTTATTTACAAATTTATTTGAGTTTCCATGGGCAACACTAAGACGTTATGCCAAGGGCAAGGACAAGTTCGCTGCTCTAACTTGTTCTCAACTGATTGCAAGAAATTTTGTTAATGTCGTGAAACCTCTTTCCAGCACTTGCTTTGCAGCATGGAAACAAATTATACATGGGACATACTCTTTTTAGACTGCTTGCTCATTCTGCAGGTCTGCTTTCTATAGATGTCGTGCTACTGGAGAGCAGGCAAATTCGATTGTTGGTTTTGCCATTGCTTTTTTTTAGCTGTTGTCTTAATAGTTCTTGTAAATTTAAAAATTTTCCTAAAAAGCAAGTCGGCAAGAATATCTAGTTTGACTAGTTAGCTGGAAATAATGATCTAGTACCCTTTAGTCAGTAAAATAGATAGTGTATGCCGCTGTTAGTGTCAAGTTGAGATGCACGCTTTTTAGGCATTTTGCGCAGAGTGGTACCCATTTTTATTGGTTAGCCTCTTGGTGCGCCAACTAAACTCTTTCTATCCAGACACCTGCCCTTTGCTTTTATTTGGCAGGCTCTGGCAATAAAATAATATAGTGTTATTCCTCGGTGGCTTAAAAACCTAAAGAAAGAAGTTTCTCCATGTTTAAACGCAAAGTTTTATAAAGGCAAAAATGAATTAAGCCAGTAGCAGACGACACATATCCTCAACAGTGCTCCGCGCCAACAGCGTTGCGTCAAAATAGTGGTCGTCTCCTTTTTGCTGCCTTCTCTCTCCCTCCTTCAGGGCTCTCCTCCCTTTCCTCTTTTCCACCACCTTTGTCACCACACCCACTGGCTAAACTCTCCCACTATACGGCTCTGCATTGCAATAGTAGTTTTTTTTATAGTCTTTAGAGTTAAATGTGAATATTTGACAGAAATCTCCCAGGTTGGGGTGAAAGAGGGTTAAATGAATGCATTTCATCATTCGCCTTAATTCAGTACCCATCATTTCAAGGCCTGTGTGGCCTTGTCCTGGGGTGTGTCTATGACTGTGGCTGTGAAGGAGCAGTTTTCTAATAGGTACAAGTACAAAGTATAAAAGCAAAAGGATCTATGTGCTGATCACGAAAGAATATGCTAGCCATTCTAAAGTAGCTCTGCCAAGTACTTGATTGTGATTTGTTTTTATTTCCAGCTACTTGGTTGCCTCAAGATCTGGGGATCCTAGTGGCCACAAGCTTGGACTCAATCTTCTTCTGTGGTCCGGCCAGGACCATGGGGGAGGTAATCCCAGCAACAAGAGCATCACAGTATCTCCCTGCCTGTGACTTTCGATTAGCATCACGACAAGGGCGTGCTCATGCCACCAAGTGTTAGGTATGCTACTCGAAATAAGCATTCTTACCTATTCTTGAAGTGAAACAGCAAAAGCACTGCTAAGCCTAAAATGCAAAAAACATTCAAACCTCAGGTTGGATGGAGTTCCAATTACAAAAAGGCGTCTGCAGACATGATTCACATGTGAACTTAAAGCCCACGGATGTAGGTTCGACGGAGTCACAGAAATAACTTCCCGCAGATGGCTTCGCTAGTGCTATACCCAAACAAATTCTTAAAATAATCATTGTGTTACGTTGGTGTCATCAATCTTATGTACCTACCCCACCCAGCAGTCGGGAGATTTGAAATATAAAAAAATGGGAACTTGCACATTGTCAGCTCTGCAAAGATAATATATTGAACCGAGCATAGCACGTTCAACTTAAGAAAGCAATTCAGTGCAGGCCTAGTTTTAAGGTTCACATATTTGTTACTGCCCTTCATAATGAAGTAAAAACTGCTGAAGTTGTTGCCCACTACAGGCTTTCTATTAGTGTTAAAAAGTGTTATGGCAGTTTAAACAGCTCGCTCCAAATATTTTCTAGAAATGCATAGGTTTATGGAAATTATTATGTGGATGTTTGCAGACAGTCATGGTGAGACCAATCTTTAGTGCCAAGTGTTCCACTTATTCAGAGTTGGTTGAGTCTGTAAATATTGTAGGTCGCAAATTAAATTTTTATGGTATGCAATGGGCACAATCATACGTAATGACTAGCTCTACCTAGGGGAACTGTATACGTTTACTACGGCCTGATGGTTTCGCAAAACTAAGTATTTAGTTTATTCAACTCCTGCACTAACCTTATCTCTAGAAACTTTTTATATTCTTTACGATGCTGAGTTAGGATTCTGGAAGTAGTTTTTCTAGAACTACGCTAGACATTTCCAGTTGATAATTTTTCTCGCAAAGCATTCGAGAGAGCCAAACCCTATAATATACGGATGGAGTTCCAGAATGATGCGACTGGCAGTTTGAAACATTCGGCACTGTAATAGTAATAATGCCATGTCATTTGCCTATGTAATGCTCATTTTCGCAGATCAAACTGCTTTTTCCGTCTGCACTCATTTTCAGTGGACTCATTCAGCGAACTCGCACCCGAGACTGCAGCGCTGGGTTCTGCGAAGTAATTTGAATGAATATAGATGCAACAGGTTTCTTTGAGTGTGCGTCTAACACGTATTCTTCACATTGAATCTGCTACTGTATTTATGACCGTGTCCTTAAATGTATCCACATTCCAGCTTATTTTTATTTTGACGTTTGAGTTTTCTTCAGTACTTTTCTCAACATCTGTGCTTGTTGAGCCGTACTCAAGACCATACATCTTGTCTTTTCCTATTACATTAATATATAAAACTGTTGATGCCGAGTGAAAATTCAAGGTACCGAATCTGTCGTGCGAGTTAAATAAGAACCAGTAGAAAGCTCTACAAAGGAAATTTTGTTAAAGGAGGCTGTATAAGCATTAAAATAGCACATGCCATGCTAAAAAAAAAAAATACAAATTCTTGTTAGGTATGCAAGGATGACACTGCTGTGCTGTTTCTGATGTGTCACAAAAAAAAATCAGTGCCATACAGTGTTCCTTATGGAAGTACAAACTGTCGAATTCAAAGCCCAGAAGTTTTATTCAAGAATGTTCCTCAATACAAATGTATTTAGAGATCTGAGCCACTGACTCATACATGACTATGTGGCGAACATTCATTTTCATGTGCATTATAGTTTACAAGGTCAAGTCTGCATTGATTTATTGCATTCATGCTGAAACTAAGAGGGGTTCTCTGGGTATGAATAAAGATATAAACATTTCTTAAAATCAAAACATTTGAGAACAGACTATACGGCTCTGCATTGCAGTAGTAGTTTTATTTGTAGTCTTTACAGTTGAATGTGAATATTTGACAGAAGTCTCTCAGGTTGGGGCGAAAGAGGGTTAAATGAATGCATTTGATCATTCGCCTTAATTCGGTGCCCATCATTTTAACGCCTACGTGGCCTTGTCCTGGGGAGTGACTGTGACTAAAATAAGAGGATCTATGTGCTGATCACGAAAGAATATGCTAGCCATTCTAATGTAGCTCTGCCAAGTACTTGATTGTGATTTGTTTTTATTTTCAGCTACTTGGGTGCCTCAAGATCTGGAGATCCTAGTGGCCACAAGCTTGGACTCAATCTTTTTCTGTGGTCTGGCCAGGACCATGGGGGAGATAATCCCAGCAACAAGAGCATCGCAGTATCTCCCTGCCTATGACTTTCGATCAGCGTCACGACAGGGGAGTCCTCGTGCCACCAGGTGTTAGGTATGCCACTTGAAATAAGCATTTTTCTTACCTATTACTAGAACAGCAAAAGCACTACTAAGCCTAAAATGCAAAAAAAATATTCAAATATTGGGTTGGATGGAGTTCCAATTACAAAAAGGAGTCTGCAGACATGATTAACATGTGAACTTAAAGCCCGCGGATGTAGGTTCGACGGTGTCACAGAAATAGCTTCCCGCAGATCGCCTTGTTCGTGCTTTACCCAAACAAATTCTTAAAATAATCATTGTGTTTCGTTGGTGTCATCAATCTTATGTACCTACCACACCCAGCAGTCGGGACATGTGAAATATAAAAAAACAGGAACTTGCACGTTCAGCTTAAGAAAAAAATTCAGTGCAGGCCTATGTTCATGGTTCACATATGTGTAATTGCTCTTCATAATGAAGTGAAAACTGCTTAAGTTGTGGCCCACTACAGGCTTTCTATTAGTGTTAAAAAGTGTGATAGAAAACATGATTGCGCTTGGAAGATGGGGACATAGGAAGGACAGACACAACAGAGCGCTAACATTCAACTGATTTAATTCAAGAACCTCAGCGTAGAAACAAACTTTGTCACCGCACCACATCTCAACCAATCCGTTCTGCCACGGACCGCAAGTATGCCAACTCCTTATCCGCCAAGTCAATTGACGCCATACTGACACAACTTGTGCCGGAACTATTTAGTGTCAGCCTCCATAATCTCGCTAACAGTCCTATCTTTGTGCCTCTCAAGAACAGTAGACGAAGCAAATAATTGTTTGCACCCTCAGTCATGACAGTGACACGACAGATCATCACTGCGAGTGCAAACCATTATTTGCTTTGTCTACTGTTCTTGCTAGGCACAAAGATATGACTGTTAGAGAGATTATGGAGGCTGATGCTATAAATAGTTCTGGCACGTGTTGTGTCAGTGTGGCGTCAATTGACTTGGCGGATAAGGAGTTGGCGTACTTGCGGTCCGTGGCAGGGCCACGGATTGGTTGAGATGTGGTGCGGTGACGCAGTGTGTTTTTACGCTGAGGTTCTTGAATTAAATCAGTTGAAAGTTAGCACTCGGTGGTGTCTGTCCTTCCTATGTCCCCGTCTTCAAAGCGCAATTATGTTTTCTAACGTACCGTACCAACTTGCCCAACAATCAGCACTCGTTAAAAAGTGCTATTGTGTTTTAAGCAGCTCGCACCAAATATTTTCTTGAAATACATAGGTTCATGAAAATTATTATGTAGATGTTGGCAGACAGTCATGGTGAGGCCAATCTTTAATGCCAAGTGGTCCACTTATTCAGAGTTAATTGAGTTTGTAAATATTGTAGGTCGCAAATTAAATTTTTATGGTATGCAATGGGCACAATCATCCGTAATGACTAGCTCTACCTAGGGGAACTTCATACGTTTACTACGGCAAGATGGTTTCGAAAAACAAAGTATTTAGTTTATTCAACTCCTGCACTAACCTTGTCTTTAGAAACTTTTTGTATTCTTTGCGATGCTGAGATAAGATTCTGGAAATAGTTTTTTCTAGAACTACTCTAGATATTTCCAGTTCATCATTTTTCTCGCAAAGCATTCGAAAGAGCCAAACCCTGTAATGTACGGAGGGAATTCACAGAATGATGCGACTGACAGTTTGGAACATTCGGCACTGTAACAGTAATAATGACATGTCACTTATGTAATGCTCATTATCGCAGATCAAACTGCTTTTTCCGTCTACACTCATTTTCAGTAGACTCATCCAGCGAACTTCCACCTGAGACTGCAGCGCTGGGTTCTGCAAAGTAATTTGAATGAATAATGATGCAACAGGTTTCTTTGAGCGTGCGTCTAACACATATTCTTTATATTGAATCTGCTAACTGTATTCATGACCATGTCCATAATTGTATCCACATTCCAGCTTATTTTTATTTTGACATTTGAGTTTTCCTCAGTACTTTTCTCAACATCTGTGCTTGTTGAACCGTACTCAAGTCCATACATCTTGTCTTTCGCTATTACATTAATATATAAAACTGTTGATGCCGAGTGAGAATTCAAGGTACCGAATCTGTCGTGCGAGCTAAATAAGAACCAATAAAAAGCTATACAAAGGAAATTTTGTTAAAGGAGGCTGTATGGGCATTAGAATAGCACATGCCATGCTAAAAGAAAAAAAAAATACAAATTCTTGTTAGGTATGCAAGGATGACAGTGTTGTGCTGTTTCTGATGTGTCACAAAAAACAAAAAAAAAATCAGTGCCATACAGTGTTCCTTATGGAAGTACAAACTGTTGAATTCGAAGCCCAGAAGTTTTATTCAGGAATGTTCCTCAATACAAATGTATTTTGAGATCTGAGCCACTGACTGATACATGACTATGTGGCAAACATTCATTTTTATGTGCATTATAGTTTACTAGGTCTAGTCTGCATTGATTTATTGCATTCATGCTGAAACTGGGACGGGTTCTCTGGGTATGAATAAAGAGATAAACATTTCTTGATATCAAAACATTTGAGAACGGACAAAAGGAAGGATCTGAGAACGGTATCTTAGATTCTCTTCTTTTTCTTACAGTATATCTAATGTTCACTTTATTTCACCTGATGCATTTAGTTTTTAGCGCAGCTGTTAGCACCCGTTTCCGCGTTTCGCGGCGTCGCTGTCGGCGTAACCGTTTAACTAAACTTGGCAGGAAATTGAATTAATGTTGTGGTGATGTGACGTTAATATTTCCGCTAAATCTAGCTGAGAAACTGAATGTTTTTATGGATGACGTGACACGGTCATGCGACGTCATTTTCCCCGCTACTTTTAGCGGAAAAACTGCATTTGTGTTGAGGTTATGTGACATCAATTTCCGCGCTAAATTTATTGGGAAACTTAACCCGCTAAATTTAGTGGGGAAATTTCCCCCTAAATCGGAGGGAGCAGAAGAGGAGGAGGGGAGGGGAAGGAGGGGCATACCCTCCCATCTTCCTCTTCGAGAGCTGTACTGTATTTTCTTATTACAGAGAATTGTAAACGTCTCATATTTCATCTCATGTTTTTTCAACTTTTATATTGCAGGTGCGCTTGCAGCACAAATCTGGGTTGTGCTGATCCTCTACGCACAAGTTAGGAACTCCTGAGTGACAAGAGTGGGAGTTTGGTCTGACAGCTCAAGGGACACCATTGTTCAGTATTGAATTTTTAATTATCTTCTTTTGAGCAAAGTTAAGCTTTGCTGCATGCAGTTCTTCTAAAAATAAATACCTGCAACCAAATTTACCAGGTCACGACATTTTGCATCTGCTCTTAGTGCTCCTGGTGAGCCTCAGATAAGAGCTTACTGGTGTGCAAACATCATAATTGTTTGAAACCACTCACTGATGTAGAGACTCATTGACATCCGGCATTCCAATGAAACGCTGGATATCCACAAGTCTTTCTTGAACAATGCAAGCGAGAAAGGAAGCATACAATCATATTGTATTGGAGGACATTCTACAGAGTGTTTTTTTTGTATATTTTACAGATTTTTAAAAAAAAAAGCTGTAAAAGCTACATTTACGCAGTCTGTACATGTGAGTTATATGGCCAGGGCGGCATGGTATAAAAGGCTAATTTGTAATGATCAGTCGGCTTATTACAGAGATGTGCCAGACTTCTTTCAGAAAACTAGATGGAGGTTCATTCTCGCGTGGTTTTATCCCGCGAATCTGAATATCCCGTTCGTTTTCCACAAAGATATAACTAAACGTGAGAAAACACAAAAAAAACATCCTACCAATAGTGACATCGTAAGAAGACCTTTCAGCCGCCAAGTGTGTGTCGCTTAAGGGCCGCGCGTCCAGTCGCAAGTTTTCTAGGTATATTCTCCCGCATTGGCACCAGTCGTGACACATTTTTCTGCCCCTTTAAAAAATAGCCTGTGCGTGCATAGCTTTCATAGGCGCTGAAGATGCGTGAACAAAGATTTTGAAAGCTGCTCTTGTGACGTCGCTCTCTAGGGAAGTGTTTTCAAAGCGCTTTAAAAATGACTCTATGCAGCCTCGATTAATTAAATTGGCAAATAATTTTGATATTTGAGATTCTGGAGGTCAAATGAAGAAGATTTAAAAGTGTTTTCTCAAATACAAAACCGCTTCAGCCTCTCTCTAAGTATAGTATGTTCCTGAAATTTTTAATCAGTGAAAATAGACCCATGGTTCCAATTAGAAACTTCTAAGCATCATCAAAACACACTAAATCAATTTTCTTTGTGAAGATATAAGACAAGAGCAGCATTTTATGGTGTTCTAAAAAAATGGTCAATTTGGACGCGTTTCCAGACATCGGTTTCTTACCAGAGCGCATCTTTGCACCTACGGTCCTGCTGCCCGGTGACCGCAGTGCGAAGCCGCCCCCTCGCCTCCCTCGTAGGATAGAGGGAAGCAAGGCGCGCGTGTGTTGCGCGTCTAAGCCCCTGGGGAACAGGACCGTGGGCGCAAAGATGAGCTCTGATAAGAAACTGAAACCTAGAAACTCGTCCAAATAAAGCATTTTTACAGAAAGCGTAAAATGCTACCCCTGCATTATATCCTTCTAAAAAGAGTTGATTTTGTGGTTTTCAGTGACTCAGCAAGTTTCCAATAGAAACCATAGTTTCATTTTCACTAATTAAAAAGTTAATTAACAAATTGTATTTAATTATCTGGCTGATCGTTACGACTAGGTCCCTATACTACGTAGACCTGGCCATATAACTCGCCTGCACAAATCGCATTAATTTAGCTTTCACGACCTTTCTAAACATATATGTAAAGCTTAAAACTAAATTGCCGTGTACAACAGTGAAAAGGCGAAACCACCATGTTGGAGCCATATGGCTCCAACATGCCGGTATCTTCTTTTCGCTGGTATAGGATGTCCCATATTACGTTATCCATGTATGGTTCCGTCCGCCTACGTGGTTCCGCCATAATCCACTACGCCGGTATAGGACGTCCCATAATACGACACGCTTGTATGGTTCCGCCTACCTGTATCGTTCCGCCGTAATCCACTATACTGGAGCTGCCTTTTCGCTTGTATAGGATGTCCCATATTACGGTTACGCTTGCATGAGCCTTTTCCATCATCTTTCCATCATCAATATTTTCCAACAGGGTAAGACGCCATGCTGGCAGTTCTTGAATTCACTGGGCAGTCCCGGTCCAGATCTACTACGGCCAAGGCCCAATCTTGGCCCCATTGCTAGTCTAAGCAAGTGTGCTGCCTGGTGTGTACCATGTTGTAGACTCCTTCATCAAGAATCTACTCAAAATACGACTTTCCAATTGACACCTTTGTCCTCAAATAAGTATTTAATAAAGATTGCCAATTAGATTTAATTCATGAATAACTTATTCAATTACAGCGTCTTCCTAGCAGCCTTTTTATCAAGACGCCTTCTTACAACAGTGATTTTCATTACCTACAGTACTTCATTCGTTTTTAAAGCTCGGTTCCAGAAAACGAGGCACCCTGATATCTTACGCCAACATATTTTCAATGTTAATGACCCAATAGCTAAGACAGGCCAACGTTGGCCAGACTAAGCCCATCAATTACCAACGTTGTAGGCCACTGGCTAAGACAGGCAAATGGTGGCCAGCTTAAACCAATCAACTGCCAACGTTGGTAACCCATTGGCTTTTTTACAGTTTATATTTCTGCGGGCGGTGTCACTACCGTGGTCGTTACTGCAGTCGTCGTATTTTGTACGCACCTTGAAGTCATTTTTGGGCAAGCAGACACGTAGTGGCCCCAGCTTCTTCCGTTATATGTTGCGTGATAACCTTTGTTTGCAGATTGAAATGCGCATCAACTTATATCACCTCCTAACTCAAACATAGGGTGTTCGAGATCTTATTTTTTATTCGTGAAGACGTGTAATTGCTTAACCAATCGCTGGATATTTGGTATAAGGTGTTATTTTTTGCTAAAAATATTAGTGCAGTTTATTTATTTATAATCTTGTCCGGTTTGGTCTGAATTATAAGCCGTGTTTTACGGCTCAGCAAAGCGGGTTGCTTTGAGATTTTCAAGGTTACAAACGGCTGACAAAGCACCCGTGTCGTAGATACTGGGGAGGCGCGTGGAGCTTTCGGGGTTGAACCCTGCGTTCCCCCCTACCGCGAGTCAGTTTCCATAGGAGTGGAAATTGATTCGCGGTCGCACTACCCAAAGGCAGCCACCCAATCGTTTTAAAGATGGCAGAGGAGGGACAGCGAGTCTTTGATGTTGTACATTCTCACTTCATCGAGCGTTTTCGGCAAAGAAACCGTCGGTCTTTGGAGGAGATCATTGCGTTTGTGAGTCAACAACTCCTCCACGACTACGGCTCGGCTGAAGGAGAAAACTGAAACGAGGAAGAAGTTGATCCCGGGAGAGATATAGAACCACCTCTATTTGCATACTTGGCAATGAAAATGTTGGCGATCCTTGCGGTCGCCTTTGGTGAGCATATCTGCCCTTGCGGGATGCTTCTATCGTATTTTTCACCCTCTGACTTGTACAACAATTGACGGCCCGCTTCCGGACTCTACAGTTTTGGGCTGGCTTGGGTGGAACCCGCGAGGCTGCTGGGGCGGCCGAGGCGACGCATCAGATGCGAGAAATTGTGCGGGATCATCTGATAGCGGCTGAGCACCTGCTGCCAGTGCGGACTGGTGAGTCGCGTATGTACAGCTTGATAGCTTCATCCACTTTTCTTTTTCTTTTTTCCGATGACGATAGTGGTGTGGAGGATCACTATGTGGACAGCGGATAACAGCTGATACTTCCTGTCACCTCCTCATCGGTGAAAAATCCGTGTAGAACGTTATGCTGTTGCACCTAAAGGATGACTTGGCAGAAACGCGTTCGCCGACATTGGCTGGAAAAAGGGCGGAAAAATGTCAATGTGTTCGGTGGGTAAAAGAAAAGGCGATCAACTTGCACGCCCTGTAGGATTTTCTTTACAGCTTTCGGTATGCCATCTGTCGGTCCAGGCTGAAGGAGAGGGTCCCCCACAAAGCTGCGCCTGCCAAAAGAGCGTTCCCGGAAGCAAGCGATCTTCATATCCTCACCGCACGCCCTGACTTTGTAAATGTTTTTTAGACTGTATACCGCGTTGCTCGCGAGATGTCATTTCCCAAACATTTTGACGTCGGTGTGTTTTGAAACATCTCGTATTGTTGTATATTTTTTTTTCTATAATCCGATAGTGTACGGAAGTGAGCGATCTCTCTCCTCTTCGAAGATCCTGACCTCGTAAATATTTTTGGACTGTATCGCGCTTGTTGCTCGTGAGATGTCATTTCACAACTTTTTTGCCTCGAATTTGTCTTGAAACTGCTTCTGTTGTACATTTTATGTGTAAAGTATTTCCAATGATGACTTTGTTGCGTAGAGTGAATTTAAAACGCCGAGTCTGTATTTATAAGTGTGTGTGTTCTAAGAGCTAAGGAGAATAAAACAAAATGAAACACCATATCAGTCTTTTCTTTAGCGCGTATGGATGCACCCACGCTCCGTTCCATTTCCCATACTGCTCCGTTCAGCAGACAGATGACGCTAAAATTATCGAAAGATGTCACGCGCGCGAGAGAGAGTTGACGCAATCTACTAAGCTGACGCTAAAGTTTGCGAGAGATGTCACGCGATAATGCTAAACGTTCACGCCAGCTAAGGGATTCAGGTGCGCGCTATGTAAAAACGGAATTGGCAACTCATCCGCACAAAGCCCGGACTTGGGCGAGCGTGAAAATACGGATGCGCACACCTTAGAAATACAAGCAATTCACCTTTTCCGCAAAAGATGTCGCAAGGTCACACCCACTCCGCTAGCCCCAAAATATGGCAGTGCTACTTCAAAACATTACGCTGGGACTGAACTTAGCACGGTCCGTGAGCTTCAAAATTTTACCGTCACCCCTCAAAATTAGGTGGATACAGCTTGCCACATGTGCTAAGGAACCATCACGTAACGCCCAAATTTACCGTGTCGAAGCTTCTATACCACCAGATGTGAGCAATTTTAGCGATGAGCGCTTCAAAGTTCTAACCCTAGATGACGTCTACCCCAAAATTCACTGGGTCCAGCACGGTCTGTGAGCTTTTCAAAGTTTACGCTGGAACCCGATATTTAGCAGGGCCACTTGAATGCTTTACGCTGGGGAGAAGATGTAGCACGGCCTGTGAACTTCAAAGTTTTACCGTGACCCCAGCCAAAAAATTTAGCGGCACCCAGCTTGTGCTAAGGGAATCTTCAGATGACGTCCAAATTTAGCGGATCGAAGCTTTTACCACTAGATGTCAGCAATTTTAGCATTTAACTCTTCAAAGCTCTAACACTAGATGGTGTCTATCCAAATATTAAAAAAAAATCACTGGGTCCGGCATGGTCTGTGTGCTTCAAGGCTTTGCGCTGGCCCGCAAAATTACGCAAGTTCACTTCAAAGCTTTACGCTGGCCTAAGGATTAACGCGGTCCGCCAACTTCAAAGTTTTACCATGACCTCGCCCCCAATTTAGCGGCACCCAGCTGGTGCTTATTGGGACCTTCACATGACACCCAAAATTAATAGCAGGTCGAAGCTTTTACCACCAGATGGCACTCAATTTTAACGAGGACCGCTTCACAGTTTGAACACTAGATGGCGCCTATTCCCGACATTCGCTGGGTCTTTACAAAGTTTTACGAGCTGGCCCCAAATTTTAGCAGGGCTACTTTAAAGTTTTACGCTGGACGAAGATATATCACGATCCGCGAGCTTCAAAATTTTACCGTCACCTAACCCTCCAATTGAGCGGGACCCAGCTGGTGCCTTTTGGGACCGTCACATGACGCCCGAATTTAGCGGGTCGAAGACCAGATTGCATAAACAAACTAGCAGGACAGCTTTTACACGTGATCTGACTTGCGCGACATACGGATAACGACATCGTCACATGACCTGCGATAATGACGCCTTCATATCCTTTGGGGTTTATTTTTTACCTTTATTACAAATGCCAAGTAGCGGGAAAACACGTGATCTGATTTGCACACACGGACAACTAAGACGAGTTAGGAAGTAGTGTGCTTCTCGCTCTGGGGGTACAGTGTCGGGCTGGTGTGCACAAGGTCGATTCCCAGCCGCCGCAGAGCCTTTTTTAGCGAATAAAAGTCGTTTACCGCGCAGTGATTCAATTAATGTCACGTGACCGTCATGTCAGCGCGGCGCAGCGCCCTCTGTCGGATTCAACACGAACCCTGTGTGACATCGCGTGAGCTCCCTCTATCGGACGCAACTCGAACCAAGGGAAAACACGAACCCTGTGCGACATCATGTGAGTGCCGTCTGTCGGACGCAACTCGAACCCGGGGAAAATCACGTGGTTAACACCACGTGATGTTAACCACGTGACGACATCTCTGATACGTGTCTTTCCCACGCTTCTGACACGCGCCGCGTACTTGACTGATAACATCGGCTGTCAACACCTGGTGATTACAGGCTAAGTGTCGCGCCGCCTACGTGACCTCACACCTATACCGCGCACGTGACTCGAGGGCGGGAACCGCGATGAGCTCCGATTGGTCACTGGCTAATGCCCTGTGGGCGGGGCCATCCATGCCAACGGCCTGTCATTGGCCACTTGGATGAGAGAGAGGGAAGGGGCCCCGCCCTACTGCTCTGTGATTGGTCGGATTGGGCTTGGCCCCGCCCTGCAGCATTGTGATTGGTCGGATTGGGTTTGGCTCCGCCTTCCAGGGCTTTGAACATGTGTCAGTAATGGGGTTCACGGCCACGAGGCTACGAGGCCGCGAACATCGCTAGAATCGAGGGCGCGAAAGCACGTGGTAGGAAGACGAGCAATGTCACACGACCATGGACACATGACTTGCGCCAATGACGCATCCTGTTTTTAACCGTATTACAACAGTCAAGTAGCGCGCGGGACATCACGTGATCTGAATTGCACACACACACACACGAACAACTAGGACGACTTAAGCGGTTCCGGAAGCAATGTGCTTGTAGCTCAGAGGGCAGAGTGTCGGGCTGCTTTGTACGAAGTTGCGAGTTCGATTCCCAGCCGGCCGCGGAGCTTTTTTATCGAATAAAAGGGGAATTCAAATTCAAAACATGTGACCGTCATGTGACCGGCGCGCAGCGTCATCTGTTGGGTACAGCACGAATCGTGTGTGACATCACGTGAGCGCCCTCTGTCAGACGCAGCTTGAACCCTGTGACATCACACGTGAGTCGCCCTGAGCGCGGCATTCAAGTCCTATAGCGCTCTCTGTCGAACGAAGCTCGGACATCCTGTGACATCATGTGGTTGCTACCAGACAGCTGTCAACACCTGGTCAACCACGCTTGTGGTTTGAGGTCTGAGGTTTGAGGTCTGAGGTGAGGTCTGAGGTTTGAGGTGGTTGTTATCAGACGATGACCACAGCTGTCAACAGCTGGTCAACCACCCTTGTGGTTTGAGGATTAAGGTCTGAGGTAAGTGGCACGCGCCTGACACGCGACGCGCACCTGACTTCACACCTATACCGAGCACGTGAATCGAGGGCGGGACTTCGCTGAGCTCCGATTGGTCACTGGCTAATGCCCTGTGGGCAGGGCCATCGACGCCCACTGCCAGGCATGGGTCACTGAATGGGAGAGAGGGAAAGGGCCCCGTCCTACTGTTCGGTGATGTTTGGATTAGGTTTGGCCCCGCCCTCCTGCGGTGTGATTGGTCGGATCGGGTTTGGCCCCGCCCTCGTGCGCTGTGATTGGTCGTTTTGCAAACTAGTACATGTTTTCTTCTACTGTGTACCATGTTGTAAACTCCTTCATCAAGAATTGACACCTTTGTCCTCAAATAAGTATTTAATAAAGATTGCCAATTAGATTTAATTTATGAATAACTTATTCAATTACAGCGTCTTCCTAGCCGCCTTTTTATCAAAACGCCTTCTTACAACCGTGATTTTCATTGCCTAGAGTACCTCATTCGTTTTTAAAGCTCGGTTTCAGAAAACGAGGCACCCTGATATCTTCTAGCAATGCTTCTGGCCGATGTTATTTCGTTATTTGAAAAGTGCGTACCTTCTCCAAAACCTATGGCTCGCTCCGCCAACATATTTTCAATGTTGGTAACCCAATGGCTAAGACAGGCCAACGTTGGCCAGACTAAGCCAATCAATTACCAACGTTGGTAGGCTACTGGCTAAGACATGCAAATGGTGGCCAGCTTAAACCAATCAACTTCCAACGTTAGTAACACATTGGCTTTATCACAGTTTATACTTCTGTGGGCGTTGTCACTACCGTGGTCTTTACTCCAGTCGTCGTATTTTGTACGCACCTTGAAGTCGTTTTTGGGCAAGCAGACACATAATGCCCCAGCTTCTTCCGTTATATGTTGCGTGTTGACCTTTGTTTGCAGATTGAAATGCGCATCAACTTATATCACCTCCTACCTCAAACATAGGGTGTTCGAGATCTTAATTCAACCTGATTTTTTATTCGTGAAGACGTCTTATTGCTTAACCAATCGCTGGATATTAGGTATAAGGTTTTATTTTTTGCTAAAAAATATTAGTGCATTTTATTTATTTTTAATCTTGTCCGGTTTGGTCTGAATTATAAGCCATGTTTTACGGCTCAGCAAAGCGGGTTGCTTTGAGATTTTCAAGATTACATACGGCTGACAAAGCACCCGTGTCGTATATACTGGGGAGGCGCGTGTAGCTTTCGGGGTTGAACCCTGCGTCCCCCCCTACCCCCTTGGAACGTTTCCTGGTTGCGTCGCTGAATGGGCACAAGAGAAGAAGCACTATGCTTTTTGCCTTATAAACATACACACAAATCGAAGGAAGCCTGCGTTTTTTATTTCGTGTGGAATTTACTGAGCATAACTACCAGTTTTGGGATGAGTTATAGTCGGTGACAGGTGGTAAAAGCCCCTCCCATCTCTTTTAACTTTTGCAGAGCGAAGGATCTGGAGGAGGCGATCTCCTCCAAAGCGTTTAGTTTTAACCTGTCACCGATCACGGCCTTTTTTTCGTGGACGTTCAAATTTGCTACAGCTCGCAGTGCAGAAAGCGTTCTAACTCAGGTGCTAACTTGCTGTGCGTGTGAAAACAGAAGAATTGTTGCCGCCCGGGAGCCACATCTACAGACTTTTCTCAGCGTGCGCGATCAGCACATTAAAAAAAACTAAGCCAAATAATTATAACGCTGGTAAGCCACTGGCTAAGACAGGCCAATGTTCCCCAGCCTAAGTGAATCGATTACCGATGTTGTTAACCCATTAGCTAGGACAGGCCAATGTTGGCCAGCCTAAGCCAATTGATTGCCAATACTGGCAACTCATTGGCTAACACAGGTCAATGTTGGCCAGCCTAAGCCCACCGATTGCCAAAGCTGGTGAGTCTGCTGAGATTGGCCAATGTTGGCCAGCGTAGGCCAATCGATGGCCAACGTCTGTAAGCCTTTGGCTGAGGTAGGCCAATGTTGGCCAGCCTAAGCCAATCGATTGCCAACGTTGGGAAGTTGTTGGTAAGGACAGACCAATGTTGGCCAATGTGTGCCAATACCACCAACGTTGGTAGCACGATGGCCACATTGGCCCAATATTGGACCATTGATCGCCAATTAAATACCGATGTTGGCCCGCTATCATGTGCTGCCTGGGTTGGCTGTCGTTGGGGTTCCAGAGGCTTCAAAAATCGCTCCCTTTTTTACGCTTTAGCCGTTTTAGCAGGTATTTTACATGTCTTCCTTACGAATACCATGTTCAAGAATGTAAAGCGATGACTGAGAGCTGGGAGACACTGCGTCTTACCAATGCCTGTAAGTTGCAGACGCTGCTGCAAGCGCCAGTGATTAACTTTCTTTTGTTTCTGCGAAGTGCGCCGCTGTTTCAAACATTGTCGTGTACCATGTGCTTGTTAAGTTATGCTTGATTCTAACAATGCTTCTGGCCGATGTTATTTCGTTATTTGAAAAGTGCATACCTTCTTCAAAACCTATGGCTCGCTCCGCAGAGCGAGAAACATTCGCGTGCGGCGGAACTGAGCCTGTTCTTGGCGCCGTTCGACAACGTTCGTCAGACGACGCTTTTGCGGAGCGTTCAAGTGCAGTCTGACGGCAGTTTAAGCAATCACAGGTCATGCTAGTTCTGACGTGTGGTCCCAGCAGCCGCCCGCCACCGAATCGTTCCGTAAAGCGGGAGCGAGAAAAACGTTTCAAGAGCGAGCAGCATGATTTCTTGCCAGTGCTTACGTCTGTGCCGTAGAGACGTGCGACCTCTTCGCGTATGCCGAAGCGACACGCTTTCGAAGTTTACCATTGTGTGATGTAAATAAAATGAGTTTGGATGTCACGTTTTTTTAGTGACGGCGGAAGCCGGTACAAAAAGAATACCTAGAAAAGGCAACAAAATAAAAAAATGCGAAAAGAACCTGAATATTCGATGGAGTTGAAATACTACCAACGTACCGACTCGCCCAGTTATTCCTTCTGTTGAAGAATATTAGCGAATGGACATAAATTAAGCAAATGTCAACTTTTAATTGGTTACAAATTTGTAAAGCTCTATTGCTTTTGTGATATGGGCAATGTGTAAATGTATAGGATAGTTCATAGCAACAATTTATGTCCCACCCATTATATTGTACATTTCCTCTAAATGCTCGAAGTTGTATAAAAAATTGCTCAGCATAAATTAAGCCGCACCACTGAATGTACAATAGCTTGTGACTTTTATGTATGTTCTCAGCAAAAGAAAAATATGCATTCAAAAAGGGTCAATTATAGTGTTTCCCCTCCATTAGTGCTACTTTCACCCAGACAGCACATGACGTCGGGCCAACATTAGGATGGATGGCCAATCTGTTAGGATGGCCAATGTGGCCATCCTAACGCCAATATTGGTGGTACGCTGGAATATACTGGCCAACGTTGGCCTGACTTGACCAACGGCTCACCAACGTTGGTAATCGATTGGCTTAGGCTGGTCAACATTGGCGTATCTCAGGCAATGGCTTACCAACATTGGCAATCGATTGGCTCAGACTGGCCAACATTGGCCTCTCTTAGCCAATTGGTTACGAACCTTGGTAATCAATTGGCTTATGCTGACCAAGATTGGTCTATGTCAGCCATTGAGTTGCCAGCATTCGTTATCGATTGGCTAAGGCAGGCCAATGTTGGCCAGCCTACGCCAATCGATTACCAACATTGGTAATTGATTGACTTACGCTGGGCAACATTGGCCTGTCTTAGCCAGTGGCTTACCAGTGTTATAATTAATTGGCTTAGTTATTTTAATGTCCTGATCGCGCAAGCTGACAACAGTCTGTAGCTATGGCTCTGGAGGGGACGATTCTTCTGTTTTCACACGCAGAGCAAGTTAGCAACAGAATTAGAACGCTGTATGCATTGCGAACTGTAGCAGTTTTGAACGTCCATGAAGAAAAAAACCGGTCGGTGACAGGTTAAAAGTAAACGCTGCGGAGGAGGTCGCTTCCTCCCGATCTTTCTATCTACAAATATGGAAAGAGATGGGAGGAGCTTCTACCACCTGTCACCGACTATAACTAACACGCCTCTTCCTGAAACTGATAGTTATGCTCAGTAAATTCCACATGAAATACAAAATTCACGCTTCCTTCGATTCGCGTATATGTTTATACGGCAAAAAGCATAGTGCCCCTTTTCTTATACCCATTTAGCGACGCAGCCCGGAAACCTTTGCAAAGGGGGGGGGGGGGGAGGCAGGGTTCAACCCCGAAAGCTCCATCCGCCTCCCCATGCAGTACCTAGGACACGTGTGTATTGTCAGCTGTATGTGATCTTGAAAATCTCAAAGCAACACACTTTGCTGAGCCGCAAAACACGGCCTATAATTCAGACGAAACCGGACAAAATTAAAAATAAATAAAACGCACTTATATTTTTTGCCACTAAATAAAACATTAGGCAAATATCCAGCGATTTATTAAGCAATTAAATGTCGTCACGAATAAAAAATCGCGCTGAATTAACATCTCGAACACCCTACGTTTGAGGTAGGAGATGACATAAAGTTGATGCACATTTCAATCTGCAAAGAAAGGTTATCACGCAACATATAACAGAAAGAGCTGAGCATTAAGTCTGCTTGCCCTAAAAATGACTTCAAAGTGGGCACAAAATACGGCAACAGCAGTAATGACTACGGTAGTGACAACGCCCGCAGAAATATAAACTGTAATAGAGCCAATGGGTTACCAAGGTTGACTATCGATTGGTTTAAGCTGGCCATCAATTGCCTGTCTTATCCAGTGGCCTACCAACATTGGTAATTGATTGGCTTAGTCTGGCCAACGGTGGCCTATCTTAGCCAATGGCTTACCGATATTGGTAATCGATTGGCTTCGGCTGACCAACGTTGGCCTCTTAGCCAATGGGTTACCTACATTGAAAATGTGTTGGCGCAATGTATCAGAGTTCCTCGTTTTCTAGAACCGAGCTTTAAAAACGAATGAAGTACTCTAGGCAATGAAGATCACTGTTGCCAGAAGGCGTCTTGATAAAAAGGCTGCTTGGAGGACTCTGTAACTAAATAAGTTATTCATAAATTAAAACTGATTGGCAAACTTTATTAAACAATTATTTGACGGAAAAGGTGTCAATAGAAAAGTTGTATTTTGAATAGATTCTTGATGAAGAAGTTGACAACATGGTACACCCCAAGCAGCACACTTGCTTAGACTAGCGATGGGGCCAAGATTTGGCCTTGGCCATACAAGACTGGACCGGGACTGCCCAGGGAACTCGGTGAACTGCCAGGATGGCGTCTCACTGTATTTCCCGGGCACCGGAATTACACAGAACTGCCAGGGAAGGGATTTTCTTGGCGCCTTTTGCCTCTTTTTTCTCCGAGCCGACCAGGGTAGACAAACGGGCGGTCACCAAAAATAAAAAAAAAATTGTAACGCGTCACTGTAATCACTGGCCTCAGGATCCCACGGAACTACAACGGAGTGGTTTTGGGTGGAGTTCATTGGCTTTGCAGGATTCGGTGCGCCAAGAAACTACTGGCGTTGTCACGAAGCTCTCTAGAAAATGCAAGTCTCGAAAATCAAAAGATCAGTTCATGAATGTAGAGTGTGAGCCGAATGAACGCAATAATAGAGTCAACAAATTGATCCTTCAATGACATTTACAGCATTCATGTCTCAAATCGCCACATCTGAAACTGGAAAAACCGCGAGATAATTTTTCTCTGTTTATATTTCAACATCACGCATCGGGGCAACGGTTCGCGAACTTCGCGGCTACTCTGCTTTAACTTAGTATGAACCGCAGCCTATGCTATGGGCTCTCGCGGCCTATCAGGCGCCAAAAAGGTTGCGATGCTGCGCGGGAGATGCGCCAAGCACTGCAATGGCCCCGGAGGCGTTCGCAAGATCTGAGCGATAAAGCAGCCTCTTGCAACACCAGTAAGCTGACGGTGCTCGGAATTCCCACGCTCACTTTACAGCAGAGTGTGCGCGGTCGGCCAGATCGAGGCGCAGTCGGTTCTCATGCCGCGATTGCTGCGCCATTGCTCTGTCTTGCACCGACATTCGAAACGACTCGCTGGAGGCTGCATGCGGGAAAAAATTTACGAGTCTATAGCGCGATATAGTGTCGCTACAACCTGTAAAATGTAGTCCTCACCTCGACAGGGGCGCAAGCAGCGGCGCTATGTCTCGTCGGCGCTCACGTCGAGAACGACGAAATATACATTAAAAACGTTTTAACACCCGAAACAAATGTTTAATTACTTAATCGTCAATTTTGCGCCACCTTAGAACGTCCTATTACCTCACTGTTCTGTAAATTCCTCAAACATGCAGACACTATTGCTGATATTTCTTTTTTTTATTATTATTCTGTGATGTGATAAGTCGTTAGCACTTTCCAGCCCAGAACCCCTCCATGTGTTGCCATCATTTTGTGAGATTGGCGTTTTTTTTCTTTAACTCCAGCTTTAAGAATATTTGCATCGTGTTGCATTTATGATTACATGGTTTAAGAAATGGTACAGTTTTCGTTACACGTACACAACCGTCGCGAAATAAAAGAAAAATCTATTAGCGTGCTGCGAAATATACGGCACAGTTTATTTCTGAGTACTATTTTTTTCTTTGTAATTTCAGTTTATTTTGGGACATCGTGCGCAGAAGGAAGACGCTGTTATTTTGGCATTTTAGTTTAGACTGTGGGTTTTACGGCGTAAAACATAGCATCTTCATGCCTCCCGTTTTTGGTTAACATTTTGGAAGGACAGTTCCTTCGGTACTCCAAAAACTATCTCGGCGAGAACTGTTTTTGGCAATGCAGTGAAAAGGAGGAGAGCCCACGCACAGCTACATGCAGCGCTCAAACAGGGAGAGGGAGGGCGGGCCTGTACCTTCCACTGCATTGCCAAGAAAAGTTGTCCCCGAGTAGCCTTCGTACTGCTGTCCTGTTCACTCGATATTGACAGCAGAGTAGACGCTATGCGTATTTTAGGCCAAGCGTGTCTCCGGTTACGGTCACGTGACTATAGTCTCCAAGCGGGTCACAAGGCAGAGAACGGCACCTGCCTGAAAGACACTGCTTAGTAGACCACTCACATAGCATCCACTGCACTATCAACTTTGGGACGAACTCACAAAAGTGGCCAGTGACAAATCCTCTCGCCTAGTTCATTGTTCGGATGACCCTCGAATATAAGCCTTATGTGGGCGCACCCGCCTGGGGACCTTGAAGAAGCAGGATGCAGGCGAAATGTTGGAGGGTTGGAAGTGTTCCTCCTCTCCTCTCCAGCAACCGACATGCTTCCCCCTACCAGCATTCCTGTCCCTGGCTGCGACATGTGTGGCTCAATGTTTGAAAAGTCCTACGCGTATATCGGCAACAGGCGATTTCTTCGAAGAAGTCACAGAAATTCTCGTGATATGGTTTGGTTCTGCAAATGACAGCTTGTATCGCATCGTGTTGAAAGTTCACGGAGCCCTACCATCTCGTTTGTGTGTGCACGTGGTTGTTCTCCAGTGCCCATATTGACAGATATCTCGGAATAGATCTTTCAAGTCCGGCAGTTTTTTGGCAAGTGCACGGCAACCTGTTGTTGGCAACAAGTGGCCGCTGTTCTACGGGTACTCTTCCAGATTATTTATAGAACTAGGCAGTGTCTATTCTCCCGGCAGCCGGGACAATAATTTTTCCGAAATTCTATGAGGAGTCGCCTCCCATTAGCTGCCTTAAATTATGCAACTCCCGGTAGAATACTGACTTTCTTATTCTCCCGGCTCTTCGTGGAAACTCGTTTCATAATCAGCTTTTCATGAGCACACGTTTCATGGACACGTTTCCTCGACACTAACATATCACTGACACTCGCTACGCAAATCGCACGCTGCAGGGAAATTTTTTCGCGGAGGTGAATATTCTGCCTGCAGCCCAGAAAAAGAATGCCGGCAGTTCCCCCTATTGGGTCTCGTACAAAACGAATCGTGAAAACGGCTATCCTGATTCAATCCACCAGTCCGAGCTTATTTTTTTTCTCTCGAACTTTTTTAAGCATTTTACAATATTTACAACATGCTTTTTTTTTTTTTTTTAAAGATTAATACCGAAAAAAATACGAATGTTGTGCACGATACTTCGCTGCATCAAATGGTATGGGACTGCGACCTTTCCGGGGGTAAATGGAGGACAAAACCGGAGGAAAACAAATTCCGCCAGTTTTGGACGGCGCTTGTATCACATGGACAGCGCGTGTATCACAGTCTGCGGCTGCTCATTAGAAAAATGTAAACCCAATTGCTCCACCCGTACACGCCGCTTCCTAGCGGCCCGCCGGCGGCCCACGCCTCGCTGTCCTCCATCCACCGCCCGAAAGGGAGTCTCATAAAGTTTCGTTGACAACTTTAATTTGTTTTTTTTCAGTGTTAATCATAAAAAAGAAATGCCGTAGGTATCGGCATATGCCTAGGAAGAAAGAAAAGTAATCCCACACTGACGATTAAACCAGGGTCCCGCCGCATAAGAGACGGGCACCTTACCAGGGAGTTACTCTACAGCTTAAATTAGTTGTTTTCACGACCCAGTCGGACGCAACTGCCGGCATTTGTTTTTCAGGGCTATTGTGCCGGCGGCAGAATATCTACGTCTTTTTTTCGCGGGAGTGTCACCGGCCGGCAGACCCGTCCATGCAGCTTCGTGGCGACGCTCTGCGACGGCTCATTACAAGAATGTTAACCCAAGCGCCTTCCCCTTCATGCCATTTGCGGTGACGATTTTGGGTAACTTGTTACCAGAAAAACGAAAAAAAAACGCTAATAATATTTTGTAAAACAATCTCCTGATGAAACAGCGTGTTTATAAAACGATCTGTCAATGAAACGTCATTCGATGAACTGATTGCCACCGTCAATGAGAGGCGTCTGTCAGGAGAATTTTGGGGAAAATATTTTTCCAGCTGCCGGGAGAATGGACAATGTGGCCTAGAATTACCACCTACCTCCTTGCATTTCGCAGATCGCTTGCACGTTTGTACTGCTCTAGGGAACATGCTGTGTGTAATAAATTTCTGGGAAATTTTAAGAGAATATTTTGTGTCTGTTTTGCTACCTGTTTACAAACTCATGTGCGAGTACTCGTTCTTTACGCGTTTCCTTCGTGTATTAAATAGGTTAACTCAGTTCGGGACGTTTTAAATAAGTTTAAATAAGGCGATACCCATTCAGAAATAACGAATAATTGGCATGGGTGCCAGATGCTAGCTCGAGAGAAATTCATTTCAGCAAGCCTTTTTCATTGGAGGGACGCCGTGGCTAGGTTTCCGCAAGAGCAAGTGAGCCAGCACAGCGTTTCGTGTCTTGATCACGTCTGTTGATTTTCTTCTGCATGACAGATTCAGTTACATAGTTCAGAAAAAGGTTGTGGTAGCCAGTCGTCCTTGACTTCACGACGAATTTGTTGAGGTTGTGGAAGAACTTTTAGTCTGTTGTGAGCAAAACTCTTCATAACATCGCGATGCCAGAGAAACAAGTGAACGTATGTAGAGCCTTGGCCCAATCACAACGTGCTGCTTGGGAGTGTGCTTTACTAAGACCAATGTGGGTTTGAAAGCGTTGATCTTCGACCTTTGGATCTTTTCGTAGATGCCATCAGTGCCAAGCTAAAAATCGAAGAATCGGCAGCTTAAAAATGGTGTTGAAATGGCAGCCAGCGTCTTGCGACAGGGGAGGCCGCAGGAAGAGGCGTTCGGACGCAGTAATCGCTCCCCAGCCCCAGGACTCGCCCCAAGACCCCCCCAAGACCCTCCACACGACCAGGCATAGGCTCCCGGCTGAGCTTCCTCCCTAGCGCCTTTGAATAAAAGTTCCAGAAAAAGTAATAATTGATCTTGAATTACTCCTTTGCTCGCCATATAAAATAGTGCATCGACAAAGCATAGGAGGACCTTGCCATTTGTGCCCAGAATGTTTTTCTTGCAGTGGGCTGCTAATACGAAACAGGCCAGGGGATCTTAAAACTGAATGTTGGAATAACCAGGATTTAAACGCATTGCCATCATTGCATAGCCAGCATTAAAGATATGGCATTAACATTGGGACATTCCAATGAATTAGCTTGACTGCCAATAACGGCCTATTCAATAAATGAACTTGTATGCCAATGATGGCGTAGCCATTGACTACGCCATCATTGACTTGGTGTGGTGTCATTGACTTGGTTGACTTGGTGTGAAAGCCGAAATTGACATAGCCAATGACATAGTGTGGATGCCAACGATGGCTGAAATATTGGTTTAACGATGGCCTAACAAAGGTGCCAATGATCGCTGAAAAGTTGGTTAAAGGATGGCCTTACATTGCTGCCATTGATGGCTGGAATATCGGTTGAATGATGGGCCAACGTTGGTGCCAATGATGGCTGGAACATTGGTTGAACGATGGCCCAATGTTGGTGCCAATGATGGCTGGATCATTGGTTGAACGATGGCCCAACGTTGGTGCCAATGATGGCCGGAACGGTGTTTGAACGATAGCCCAACGTTGGTGCCAATGATGGCTGGAACATTGGTTGAACGATAGCCCAACGTTGGTGCCAATGGCTGGGCCAACGTTGGAAGAAGTTGCGCTCGGCCAGAATACTAATGTTGGACCAACCTCCGGAGCCAGCGTTTGCCATTATTGGCCCAATGTAGGTGCAACATTGGTGTGCTGCCTGGGCAGGTATACGCAAAACGTGGGTGTCTGCGTTTAAAAAAGTGGAATTGACATTTCCCGCAGGGCTGGCAGGCCTGACTCAGTTTGTCTGGCAGCTTGTAGCCTATGGGAACCTGTGGAACTACCACAAGAGTGAGAGTGATACATTAAAAAAGGGGGCTAAGAACGGTCCCCTGAGGGTCGCCAGACGTTACTGTGCTTGTGGTACATTTTAGATTGTTAATATAAGTGTACTGAGTGCGATTAATGAGGAATTCAGAAATCCAATTGACTACATAGGGGCCAAGATTAATATTTCTTAGTTTTATTAAAATATCTTGATGAGTGACTTTGTCGAATGCTTTGGAGACGTCAATGAAGATGGCGTCAATTTGAATATTTGTATCAAAATTTGAGTAAACGTCAGTTAGAAATGCTGTTGGCTGAGTTTCGCATGAGTGTGACTTGCGAAATCCGTGCAGGTGCTTGAAAAGGAGGTTATGAGAGTCTAGAAATTTTATTATGTTAGAATAGAAAATATGCTTCAAGAGTTTGCATGAAACGCTGATGAGCGAGATGGGACGATAGTTGCTGATAAGTTGGCGACCGCCTGTTTTATAAACGGGTAAGACGTTAGCAGCTTTCAAATCCGATGGAACGTCATAGAGTTTAAGAGATTGAGATAATATGTTGCAGAGAAAGTGGAAGAAAAGTGTTTAGTGTTTAATAATATCTTAGTGTTAATTTGGTCACCTCCAGAGCTGGAGGACACCTTCATTCAATCTATAGTTTTAAGTACTCCAGTGCGGTCAATTAGGATATCATCCATAAGAAGGTGAATGAATTGGTACGAGTGGAGAATAATTATCAAGTCCTCGTTAGTAAAGATGAGGCAGAAAAAATTGTTAATAGCAAGAGCGCCGTGTGTATCTGAAAGCGGAAATCCGTCGTCATCTATAAATTGCAAATTAATTGATAGTGCCGGAATAATTATTTTCCAAAACGTCTTTGGTTTGGTGGTTAGTATTTGAGGAGGTCGATACTATAGAATTTGGTTTTGGCATGATTAATGCCGGATTTATAAGCCATAGTGTATTTGTGGTAGGTGCTCCAAGAAGTCGTAGTAACGCAATCTACGATATAAAACTTCAGCAGTCTTTATTACTCTTCAAACGACTTCGAGGAAACATTAAAATAAATATAAATACAACTTGGTAGAAGCTCGTTTGACCTTAAAATTACCTTTTAATTGATACAAATAAGTTTGTCCTAGCAAAACGTTTTTGTTACTCAGTCGATTACTTTCAATTAGTATCGCGAAGCGCGACCTATTATAAGTTCAGTTAAGATCTCGATTATTTTATTACTAAGTATTATGATTCACTCAGTCGCCACTAAATTACCTGAATCAACTTAGTTGTTACCTATTGAACTTTATCAGATGTACTAGTCACAACTGAGTTTATATCACCATTAACGACATTTTGACTACTTGGAGTTACTAGAAAGCCATTTGAAATTAGATTGGTCTTAACGAAATACGCATCTATTTTTATTACTTTGAGATTCCTTTTTATACAACCAAGAGGTTTATTTTTAGGTCACTTACCATTCTGATTACTCTTAATTTATTTGAATTACTATTGAATCAATGAAGTTTAATTCAGCTTAATTGACATTATACTCAATCCTGTGATTACTTTGATTAAATAACCAACTAACTGATTCATTAGGAGCTCAAGTGAAACAACTACTACTGGTTTGTACTTTAATTCGGTGTAATTGACATCTTGGGGACTTTATTTTGAGCTAATATTTAACAAATGGATTTGCTCTGCGCTGAATTGATGTTATGATTACTATCTCGATTGTTTTGAGCTGTGCTTTACTGGATATACTTTATGTCAACTTGATTTTCACACGGCAAATTATCCTCATTACTTCTAGTTATTATATAACAAATTTATATATTATAATCTCATTTCAATTTTGATTATTATGACTATAATTGTTTATGTTCACAAGTTAATTGCAGTATGGCCAAATTTTCAGTTTGATAGCTTTTTATTAGTTTTTTTTTTATATTCAACTAACTTATGTATTATAAATTAAATTTCACTATTTTGACTTATCTGTGCTAATATTCTACAAAATGAGTAATTACGAGCTTTCCACGGCATCGGGGTCTATATTAATTAATTCCGTTAAAAGAAGCACTCCGAGATTGAACAAGAAAATGCTTGACTAAATAAAAACTAGGTTTGACCTGTGACAAGCGATAGGTCCGCGCCCGGTGTGAAAGTCAACGAAGAGGCGGCGGGACGCTGAGGGTTAAAATACAACGAAATATTTCATTGGGTCATTAAAAACCGCACACGTCGACAACACCACAAAACCAGTAGAACGAAATGAGAACATGCATTACACCAAAAATACACTCTCGACCCTGCGGGCAGCGGTGCAACGAAAAAAACAAGACAGCCCTCAAATCCTGACCCAACGCGAAACAATTCGCCGCTCGTGGCACAAACTGTAGCCGTGAAATAAGTCCGCCGGTGCAAAGAGAAAAAAAGTTCCCAGGACGGAAAATCTCCACTGCTGGACGCAAAGTCAAGAGAAAGTTTAAACAAAGTCCGAAGACTCGTCGATGTCTTGGGTCAAAATGACAAGGTAGCCTTGACTCGCCCGGCGTGGTGGACTGGCAGCTCGGCGGCCGACGAAACGCAGCACCGTACACAGATACTCTCCCCAAAAAGGGAAAGACCGACGTCCGTAGGCAAACACGCCACTATGGGCAACCGCCGAAAAGGCAACACTCGGGCTACCTACCCAAAAGATTGCCAAGAACTTCAACTCACGTGCTGGGAGGAACCACGTCGAACAGCAGCTTGGCCAGCGCCGGTGCTCGACCACCTCATTTGATCAAAAATCCCCTTATTTAGCCTCTTGCACCAAAAAACACACCGCTGGTCCTCCGCTCCCATGTGCAGGCGTGCACTGGAAAGCTTTAAACACTTGGTGGTGTCTAGGGCTCCCAGAAAATTAGTTTAATTTTTTAAACGGGTCCGAGAGTCGGGGGGGGGGGGGGGGGGGGCGAGGTGGATTTTACTGTGGAAAAAGGCATGTGAACCGTTTCATTCAATGCCCGCTGGGCGTGGTGTATTGGATTCCTCTATCCTGCGGCAACGTGTACAGGAACAAACTGGATGATGCGTTAATGACAGGGCTACCGTGCGTCTCTTCGAGCAACTCCGTCGGTCCACCTGGCGGTACAGTGTGACAGGTGCGGCTGCTCTCCAGTGTTCGGTGACACAAACATTTTGAGCACGTAGAAAGGACAGAGGGAAATGGAGATCTTGGAAGCTTTCAGATAAGTTCTATGGCAGAGAAACGCATAAGCCACCCTTCCCGTGCACTGACTGAGGCTGAATTGGCGTTTCTTGAGACAGCGACACGTGTCAGTACATAAGATTGACATTTTAGTCTTTTTATGAAGTGTACTTAGGATAATTAGACTCAGTGGGCATGAGCGATCTGGGGAGGGGGGGGGGGGGAGCTTGTTTGTATTTTCTGAGGTTTCAATTAAACATACCAGTTGCGAGTGAACGCTTGTCCGTCGTGCGTGTTTTCTTACTTTGTCCTCGTATTTTGTACGGTTTTAAATTAAAATGAATAACTACCAACTTGCACAGCTTTCACCCTTCTGCGGTTCATTTCTTGTACATCGGGTTCCTTTGACATTCATACTGAAGCTCTGCCATACTGTATCATCTTGGTGAATTTTATTGTCATTAGTTCTTGTAGTGCCCGCGTCCTATCCTGGCACATCAAGGTTGCAGTTCCACTGGCGGATCTACAAGTTATGTGCGGCCCCCTCCGACCGTCTGTAGGCCATTCCAAAAAATATGCATAATCCTGCGGTCAGAGGGCTGGCGTCAAACACGGCTCTTTAAGGATTTATTTATTTATTTATTTATTACATGTACCCTTGGGCCTTTGGCACTGAAGAGAGGAGTGGTTACAAAAATGATGTTGGAGTAAAAGAAAGAAGTTCCTAGAAGTAAAAAATGGCGTCTATTCATACAATATTGGCTAAGGTGTTCTTGAACAGCTGGAGATCTTCGATTGAAGCTGTTGGTACGGAAGGCGATTACACTCTTCTGATGTGCGTGAGAGAAATAACTGAAAAAACAAAAAAACACTAGTCCTGCACGATGGGACACCGACCTTCTGGACGTGATCTAATCAAGATGAAAGGTATTGGGGAGGTAAAATACGTTCGGCGCGGAGATGGGGCGGATAAAACAACTTGTGAAAGAGGCAAATACGAACGTTTTAACGACGAGATGACAAATACGGCAAGTCAAGGCTGGATTTCATTGTGGTTATGCTCGCAGTTCTGCTATGGTTGGACAAGATAAAGCAAACAGAGTCATTCTGGACCATTTCGAGTGAGTGAATTAGATTTCATGACAAGGATCCCAGGCTGAAACGGCACATTCAAGTTTTGGACGAATTAGTGTTTTGTAAAGTAAACGCTTTAGAGATGAGGGAACTCTTGCAAATTAGGTCGAAGATATCCCAACATGCGGCTAGCGTTATAGTTATATATGTTATATGTACTGTCAAAGTGAGATTTGATGTGGTGTGAATACCAAAATGTTTATAACTAGTCACAGCGTTTAGGGGCAAGTTATGAAGATGATAACCAGGTAGATTATGAATTTTCCTGGACACGCGCATAAATTTACATTTTTTTAATGTTCAATTCTGTGCACCACGTATTGCAGCGAACATAAATAGCGTTAAGATCGGACTGTAACGTGTTAATGTCATTCTCACAAGTTATTTCCCCAAATACAACACAATCATCGACAAACAAATGAATATGGGAGGAGACACAAGAGGGTAGATCATTAATGTATATAAGAAAAAAGAAGAAGTCCGAGCACAGAGCCTTGTGGCACACCGGCGTGAACGCCACTCGGCTGAGGGAGATGATTATCAGCTACAATGAACTGCGAGCGGTTAACTGGAAAACATTCAAGCCATATGCCTCAAGTCGACCTGTTTGTCGGGTCAGGGCTTGTCTTGTGGATGCTAAAGGGAATACCGGGACTCCTTTAAAGCGGCGGAGGGGGTCACGAAGTTCCTGGGGCAGAGGACTCGACCAGTTTTCCCAAAGAAAGAAAGACGATCTTCAGCAGACCCCTGTCCCTTGATGACTATGGGTGAGCATACGGCGCTTCCGGCTGCTGTCAGGCAAGTGCTGGCAAAGGGGCCCAAGTTTGCACTCCAGCCTGACCTTAACCCACCGGAGCTGGAGTCGCTTGTGAGGCCTGTAGCGGACGGTGTGGGAGTGGGAAAAAAATTGAGAAGTGTCAGTGACGGTGTTGACTGTTTCGTTCGGTGGCATAGAAAATCTGGATGGACGGAGAACCTGACGTCAGTGGATGACTCTTTGGTGGACTTGAATCTAAGTGTCATGATGTCGGATAAGGAGGGTTTATTCGTTGTGCTGCCTAAGGCTGAGTTTCGAGATAAGGCGAGGTTGGTCCTGAAAATTAGCTTCCGGGAGGTTAGGGGGGTCTCAAGACATTTAAAGACGAATAAAAGTTTGTTTGTGACCGGTTTCACCTGGAGCGTTTGGGCAGTTTAGTCAAATGTAATTTAGTCAATCAATCGATGCCTTTTTTATAGCCAAGACCCACAAGGCTGGCTGGCCATTCAGGGTCATTGTGAGAGAAAGGGGCCCGTGGCAAAATGCGGTGGCCGACTTCCTTCAGAAGCAGCTGTCCACGTCGTAAATGTGTGACGCTTTTGCGATACGCAGCTCTGATGCCGTCGGCAACTATATTAAGAATGACAACCTTTAATCTTGCAGAGTTTTCAATCTGGATGTGGGAGATTTATTTCATTCTATTCCTCAGAACGAGTTACCAGTCGCTGTCAACGACTGCATGGACGTGATGGGGGAAGTCAATTTCAGAAACCTCAGCGTAGTTACAGTGGAAAGATTTTCGGAGCTACTCGGTTTTTATTTCAAATATATGCTGGTTCAATGAGATATTGGAATTCTTGTGCAAAGAATGACATTTGTATTGGTTCTTGTTTGGCACCGGTTCTAAGCAACATGTTTCTTAGCAGCTCGATGTTTCCCTCGAGGGTGCCCCGGGGGAGGGGGGGGGGAGGGTTGGGCTGAGTGTGTTAAAAAAGAGTTCAGATATGTAGAGAATACCTTGTTTTTGTTGAAGTCAATGGTAGGGCGGATGTTGTAGACAGTGTTGTCAGTCTTTCGAAATATTTGGAAAAGGACTGAAGTTCATCTTCGAGACTTTCTCCGGCGGTTACCTCACGTTTTTTTAACTGTCTCTGTTTTTCGAGCAACGATGTTTGTTGCGCTTTTAGTATCCATTCAAGAAAAGCGCACCTGCCGTACGAGTCGGCACACTCGAAAATAGTTCAGAGAGGCACCGTGGCGTCCTGCCTTGATTTGCTCCTCAAGAATTCATGCTTCCACGTTTTGTTGTTCTTTAAAATGATCAAGTGAAGGAATTGACGGAAGCAGGATTTCCTTTACGAATCATCGGGAAAGTGTCGGCGGGCATGATTAAGGGTTTGAACGATCCTGCCAGCCGGGCATCATTGGAAAGGTCAAATAGACAGTTGGTGCTCCCGTTCCTAACCGGTGTTTCGCACGGTGTTCAGAATGTTGCGAAGCGTTATGAACAGATCGTGCTTAAGGCGCCCAACAATCTATTTAAACTTTGAACGAAAGTCTGAGAGGCACGGGAGGAGAAAATATGGGTAAAGTTTCCTCCGCAAACAGGCATGTGAACCGTTTCATTCAATGTCGGGTGGGCGTGGTGTATTGCAGTACTCTATCCTACGGCAAAGTGAACCTGGGCCAATTAATAAAATAGGGAGCACCACAGGTCTTTCGAGCGACTCCGTCGGGCCACCTTGTGGTCCACTGTGACAGGTGCGGCTGGTCTCCAGTGTTCGGTGACGCAAACACTTTTAGCACGTATAAAAAAAACACAGAGTGCAAGGAAGAAGTTGGAAGCCTTATTGATAGTTTATAGGGCAGAGGAGTGCATAAACCACCCTTCCCGTGCGCAGACTGAGGCTGAGTTTGGGTTTCTTAAGACAACGGCACGTGTCAGCACGTAAAAAACGTCATTTTATGATATTTAAGAAGTCTTCTTATCAGAGGGAGGTTCAGTGCGCATGAATGATCTTGGGAGCTGGATGCTTTTTTGTCTGTTTTTTGAGGTTTCAATTAAACTTATCACTTGCGTGTGAGCGCTTGTCCGTCGTACGCGTTTTCTTACTCTGTCCTCATTGTTTGTGCGTTTTTAAATCAGGATGGTTCTTCTCTCTTTCTGTATCTCTTGAAGCGGAATCCGGAAAGCAATGTGAGCCACCGGCTTGTTAGCTTCTTGCCTGAGGCGGCTCATCTAGAGCGCGCTCATAGCGAGATTTGGCAACTGACTTTAATAAAAAAAACTCTAAGCGAGAATCTAACCCACGGGTGGCCAAGCTGCGGCTCGCGAGCCGCATGCGGCTCTTTCCGTGTTTAATTGCGGCTCGCGGCTCCCTCCCCTATCCCCCCCCCCCCCTTTAGCCCCCAAACTTCCCCCAAAAAAAGAAATGGAACGCGTTTTAAATTGAAAGACATGTTGCGGTTTGGTGGTCTTGTGTCACTGCTACCTTACGTACAGATGGACTGCTTTTGACTCAGAATGAAAGTACATTAAGTTTCGTTTATTGCTGTAAACAAAAGTTTGCCCTCTCCCCCCCCCCCCCCCCCCCGCCCTCCCCGCGGCTCTTGGAAGTTTCGTGGTTTTGTCTGCGGCTCTTAGGCTGGGTTAGCCTGGCCACCCCTGATCTAAGCCAATGGGAAAGGAGGCATCCGCCGAACAGCAACACCGACGACGCGGCGTGTGAAGTCTAGGAACATGACTATTGTTATTCTGACAGCGCTAGCGGACACCGCCCATTTTTTAATCTTTTTTTTCTGAAAAGTACTGATGGTAGTTTACTCAATTTATTTTATAACGATTATTTTTACTTTCTTTTTTTTTTACCGGGTTTTACTAATCCGGTTAAGAGGGCATGGCATGAAGGGCGCTGTCTACTCTATGCTAACGGAAGTGGCCTTGCGTTGAGGCATTTTGCATCATTTCATCGAGGACGGGCCGTTTACGAGGCGCGGGAGTGGATGGCAGGATAGCTAGCCTCGTTCCCGATGAGTGCGCGTCGCCTGCTACCTGTTTTCGTGTATTTTTTTGCGGACTGAGACATTTTGTTTTTCTTAAATATGCGCCTGTGGTCACACTTTTTTTAATAAGAGGACAAAACCATCGTTTTGTGAAAGCTTTTTTTAATAATAGCTACATGAGTGATGCTTCATTGAAAGCTTGCGGCAACCGTACCTGAAAAGTGGACAACTTTTCATGGGGAAGTAACTCCAGTGGGGGCAGCGAAATGTCCGAGGGACGAACAGCTCGATCTAGTTACCACGTTTAAATAGAGGGATTCAGGGTCGTGGGGAGACACGAGGGTGGTTGGTTCTTTCACGCATCCCCTTTTTAAAAGTATAGGAACTGACGATTCCAATACAGACGCATATGTCGCAATGAGGCATCTCCTGTGGAACTTCAGAGTGTTTGTTGCTTGCGGCGGGTTGGAGATCTGCTAAGATGACGTCATGTCTTCAGTAGAGTGGAAATTTGAGCTAGTTGGTACATCACTAAGATTATGCAGCGCACAAAATGTCGGGGGAAGGGAAAAGTAGTAGAACGAAAAAGCACAGACGTCCAACTGATTTATTTAGAAAGAGGAGAAACGGAGGAAAAAGAAGCCACCAAGATAAAACCCCACGTGAAGGAAAGAAAACAAAACCAAGAAACAGAAAAAGGAAGGGAAGCAAATATGGTAGGTAAAGGACAGAAAAACAAAACAAGAAGAAAAAAAATAAAAGATACAAACAATAAAAAGCAAAATTAAAGAGAAAAAAAAAGAAAACGGTGCTTTCACGTCTGGTAAGCCAAAGTTACTGCGCGCAGGCGTTGGTCAAAAATACAGTAAGACCTTAGCACTCAGCAATAGGGACGGATGGCTGGCGCGCATTCCTGTCATACTTTCTAAATTTGAAAGTTCTGTCATTTTTTTTTTAATTTGAAAGGCCTTGTAGATCTCCCGAGTAGTTCGGTCTTGAAATCTCCAAAGAGCAGTTGTTGCACCAAACGTCGGTGTGCACTGGCAGGAGCGACCGTGTGTAGGCAGGTGTCTGTCTACCGCGGCTTGAAGTGGATCGAAATGTTCTCTAACTCGGTCGTTGAGGCATCTTTCAGTTCGTCCTATGTAGCATCTAGTACGCGTCAGAGAGGTCTTGTAAACTACACAGTCCATGCAAGTGACGACGTTGTTCTTGTGTTTCTTGTGGCATGCGGCTCGTGAACGATTTTCAAGGACGGAGCCGACATATCCGCAGATCTTGGCAAGCCTTTGGGGGATAGGGCCGAAAACTCCATGAGGACATCATTCCTGTTGGCGATTCGCTTTGAATTTTGATACGATTGATACAGTTACTTGACCACATCCGGGCGCTTCTTTTGTTTATTTTGCCTGCTGCTGCTATCCTCTTTAACCTTCTTCAACAATGAGCCCATTACCTTTATTAAAATTGCATGAAGTTTACCGGATGCCTTAAGGCGTTTAAGTTGAGATCTACAGCTGGCCTTCACGACAGGAAGACACAATTTTTCCCAGGCCGAACCTAGAATAGACACGACTATGCACCGTTTCCCAATCTTAGAGTTGGAGGATGTGTAACGCAGAATGTCGTTTTTGACCAGGAAGTGTAGGACAAGCATAGTCGATTGGCTTGGGCCGATAGTGATAGATCTAAAAATTACATGGTTCCGTCCTTGGGTTTAGCGAATGTAAACCTTAGTTCCGAACCAGACTTAACGAAGGTTTCGACTACCTGATGTATATCAATGCCATCCACGCCTTCCTCGTACACAATCAAAAAGTCATCAACACATCGAAATACCTTTCGTCAATGAATATTTTTCAAAGCAAGTACAGGGAGGGAACTGAGGGAATCATGGATGCTTTTATCAACCATGGACAGGAAGATTTCGCTGAGAATAGGGGCAACGAACGACCCAGTACATAGACCGGACTTTTGTAGGTAAAGGTTGTCCTTCCACCCGATACATTTAGATTTAAGGAGAAAATTACAATCTATAGGAAGTACCCGACGGGGAGGCTGGTTGCATTTTGAAATGCGAGCTCGCCGTTGCTGTCAATACACGATTGAATCGTGGCAAGCAGAGGTGTAGGGTGATGAAATAAAACAAAATATTGAACATCCACATTAAACATGTTATGTCTGCATTTCTCAAACCGGAGTGACTGCGCCACTGCCTAAGAATCGTGGGCTCGAAATGGATCCGAGAGGCTTAAACTGGAGAGGGGCTTTTGGAGGTAGGCAGCAAGTTGGTAATGCCAAATACCTCACTCCGTGATCATTTCTCGGAGTGTGCAGGCCTCCGTATGGGCCTTGGCAGAGAAGAACACCTGGCGGTGCAACCCCTCCGCTTTCTCGGTGTTGGCGGCCAGTTGGGGCAACGATTTTATAGAACAGAGGACAAATGCTCTACGTTTGGCCTCTTTGAGGGAAACAGGCTCTGGACGAAAGCGGTTCATGGCGGCATTAGCTCCGTCTTAGAACATTCGTTCTAGGATGAGCACAAAGGATCCTTCCTTGTCTGTTTGTAGCATGCGTACCTGTTTCTCCAAGAAATATTTGACCATTGGACGGGGATCTTTAAGAGGTGTGGTGCGGACTGGCATGCTACTAAGTGCCTCTGCTCATTTCCCATCACACCGTGGTCTAAAGTCTTTATCAACTCTGCTGGACACACTTCGAGAAAACTTCAGAAGCTGAGGAGGCTGGAAATCACACGGCGTGCAGAGCTTCGGTACAAGGCTGATGACATTGCCTACTCAAGGTGAAGTTGGTATGCCCCTAAAGGAGAAAAAACTGTAGGTTTGAGGGGAAGCCTTTTTTTGGCTGTTGGTAACTTCCAACAAACTGGCTTCCACGAAAACTCGGCTACCTTTCTCACTGACCTGTTTAAATCAAAGGACAGTCGGTGTCTTCGTGGCGCCCTCTTTTGTGTGGCAGTCTTAAGGAACCGGTCAGTCTTAAGGAACCGGGCTATTCGTAAGGACTGACACCGGAAGACAACAAATTCTCTTGGTGTGTCCCGTTAAGGGCGCCAAAAACCTCTTTAGGCCAAGTAATTGTTCGGGACACGTACCCTGTTTGATGTGCCAGGAGGCCACCCTCCGCTGCACATGCATTTGGACGCCAGGCTCACCAGATTGTTTGGATTAGTGAAAGGAGCAGCAGTGATGGCAGGAGAAGGGCTTGTTGCACAAGAAATAGGCTGTAGTAAAGGGGACATATGAGCTAGTTGGTACAGTCGCCGGCCATATGAGCTCCCCCGGCCGAACACCTACCGGATCAGCGAAAATCCCGCACGCGGCGCGTCGAGCGTTGCCGCGTTTTGGGAGCCGGGCTTTTAGTACCAAACCATTCCGTTATCAAAGGGGTGGACGCATAGCTATTGTCGGGATTCCAGCCTTTCGAAGTGTGAATCATGAAAACATGCTCGATTAGAATCGCCGTCTTCGGGTGTTGGCCCCAAGTGTTTGGAGATGATGTTATAACTGCTGATAAAAGGGAGCTTGCTTGAGCGTAGATAAAGCAGCAGTGTTCAATCAATGCTTAGAAATGTAAAAACCCTATGTTTGATATGATATTAGGCATGACAACAATGATCCCTCGGCAAGCGAGAAGTGGCCTACCAGGAAGTCATCTCCAAAATCATCGTGTAGAGAGTCACCCTTGGTGAAGCAACACGCTGCTGAGCGCAGAAAAATAGAGTCTCCTCGATAAAACGCGTGCATGAAAAGTGCCTGAATCTTTAATCTGCCTCGACAAAAATAATGTTTTTGTTTTCTATAGCATATCCCTATAGATTAAATAAATTATTTCAAACTCGCTTGTCATTGTCTAATCTAGGTTTAACAAAGATTGTAAGAAAGGGGGGGGGGGGGCTTTGCGTAAGATTACTCTCCGGGTAGGAACCATTTAAAATGACAAACCGGTTTTGCAATTAAAAAAGTAGCGTATAACACGTCAGAGATATTATGCACTGAAGAACTTCGATAAGCCGCCTGCGTTTACCTACAACCAGAAGCGGGATTCTAATCGGCCGTGCTTCAGATTCACGTTCCAAAACGCGGAATGCGATTAAACTTCCTGTGTCCACCCCTTTGATAGCGGAATGGTTTGGTACCAATAGCCCGGCTCCCAGAACTCGACAACGCTCGACGCGCCGCATGCGGGATTTTCCCTTCTCCGGTCGGCGTCCGGCCGGGGGAGCTCATATGGCCGGCGACTGTACAGCTGCAACGGAAAAAGAGTAGCACAAGTGACCGATGAAAGGAGCTGCAAAATCGCAACACGCGGCGCTATTATTCCCTAGCGCGCCGATAGCGAGAGTGCCAGTCACGGTCCATATCTCACCGCGGGGATGGCCGGCAGGAAATCGAGGATAAGATAGCTTTCGAAATGCGGGCTGTAGGATGGGGTGCTTTCTGCCGTCCACCCCCGCGTTAAGATATGGAACGTGAATGGCCCTCTCGCTCGGGACCAACAGCGCCGCGTGTCGCGATTTTGCCGCTCCGGTCGTCGGTCACTTGTGCTACTCTTTTTCCGTTGCAACTGTACATCACTAAGATTATACAGCGAACAAAACGTCAAGTCGAGGGAAGAGAAAAATAGCAGAACAAAGGAGTGGCTGTATTCCAACTGATTTATTTAGGAAGAGGAGAAAAGTAGGAAAAGAAAGCTACGGAAATAGAACCCCATGTGAAGTGAAGAAATGGGAAAAAAAAGGAAACGAAGTGGGATAAAATAGCACAAACATAATAAAAAAAGAAGATAAAATAATAAAAAAAGGAAAGGAAAGAGAAATAACGGGAAAAGTAGAAAACGGCACGTTCAGGCCTGGCCGGCCAAAGTTACTGCGCGTAGGCGTTGGCCAAAAAAAGAGAAGGCACGCCATGTCACCTCTTCAGGGCACAATTGGTTTGCCGCCTTTATCATCATCATCACCATCATAAACTTTATTGATTCAAGAATGAGATGGGACCTAGCGGTCCCCGGGCGGTGCTTTTTGTCCTGGTTCATCGGTCTCCCCCGTCCTACGGGCTCAATCAAGCAGTCGCTTCTGGTCCTTGGGCTCTAGGCCGGAATGGGCCGCCTCTCTGGAGGAATAGTTGGGGAACGAATTAGGGTGATACCCTCTCCGGGAGGGTGGGAGGGCGTTCCCTGAGTGAGTGGTATAGGTCGGGGTGTTCGTTGGCGCATCCTGGACAGGTGCGCGGATAGTGGTTTGGGAACCAGCGATAATGATTCTGGAGCTTAGGGAATGTAGGTTTCGAGCTTTAGCCAGTCCGTCGCCTCCACCCGCGATAGTTCCCGGTGTGAAGGGAGCAGTGCCCGGCATGTTGCTCGGTAGTACTTTGTTAGTAATATTGGGTGTCAGGTAGGGTGGGAAGCAACAAAAGCTCAGCGGCGGCGCTTGGCTCTGTGTCCGGCTGTATCACCACCCGATCCAGCAATGCCCGGTTTGAGCTACCGCTCGGACGAGTGCGCAAGCACTTTCACTGCAAGATAGTCCCAAATGTGCAGCAATCGATTTGACAAGGAATACCGGTGACTGTGACCATTGGGCGTCAATGGCCTTGATGACGTGCGCTATCCGTGGGTAGAAGGAGTTTCGCGGAAACATTTTAGAGCGCAGCGCTCAAACTCCCGTTTCAGCCTTGAGCGGCGTCACCGTCGACTTCGTCGTCGTCGTTGCCTTTGCGTCGGTGCAACCGTGCGTTACATTATGGGACGTTTCCCATAAGGGCGTCATGTGTGACCTCACGTGTGACGTCATGGGGGAAACGAGGGAGGAGAAGCATGAGAAGAAAACACTCCCGCTAAATTTAGCGGAAATCGTCTCCTTCTAGATTGAGCGGAAAAAATGGCCACTATATTTAGTGGAAAAATTTTCTCGGTAAATTAAGCGGAAAATCCTCCGCTAACTTCAGCAAAAACGTTTCCCGATAGATTTACCGGATAATATTTCTCGCTAAATTTAGCGGAAAAAAAATACCCGCTAAATTTGGCGAAAACATTCTCCTTGAAATTTAGCGTAAAAAAGTTCCAGCTTAATTTATTGCAAAAACTTCCCCGTAAAATTTTAGGAAAAAATGTACCCACTAATTTTAGCGTAAAAAATTCCCCGCTAAGTTTAACATAAAAGTGCTAGGGGTATATTCAGCGAAAAACATTCTCTGCAACATTTGATCGGTAAAACTTTTCCCTCGTAAATTAAGCAAAAAAGTTCCCCGCTAAAATTAGAAAAAAAAAATGTCCGCCAATTTTTGCGAAAAAAAATTGCCTGCCAAATTTAGCAAAAAATTTACCCGCTAAATTTAGTAGAACAATTTCCCTGCTAGACTTAGCGGAAAAAAATTCCCATTAAATAATAATCCCACGCTAAATTTAGCGGGGCATTTTTTCACTGAAGTTAGCTGAAAATGTACCGAAAATTTCCCCCTAAATGAAAGGGGAGCAGGAGAGGAGGAGGGGAGGAGAGGAAGTGCATACTCTCCCTCCGTACCCTCCCCTCCTTCTCCTCATGTGCTGCGCTCTAATTGGGCATTACAGGGAGTTGTAAACGTCTTTTATGTTTTCACGCTCTGTTAAACAAAACAGTCTTTCTCTACTGGAAGACAGGACCGGCCAGAAGTTTGTTTGGTTCGGACGCACTCCACGTGCCTATCTTCATTAGCTGCTTAAATTTTTGGCTGGCTTTATGTAGCGTTGAAGCAGCCTACGGGGCTTTTGCGCCATCAAGTTCCGGCAGAAACTTCCTCTGACAGCCTCTGATAATACACTAAATCTAATATGAACCCCTCGTTTAAACGGTTTCACAATCAGCTTATGAAAGATAAAAATAAAAAAATTGCTTCCGGCCCGGGTCATGAAAGGTACGAGATCTTCCTTTTCCTCGCCAGTCTTCTCTTTCGGTAGTGAGATGTTGTTATGTTTAACATATAGGTCTGTGACGATGGTGGTCACACGCTTGAGAGTGCGTGCGCGATAGCTCGTACCATGGATACAGTGAAGGATGGTTCATTTCTTACGATTGCGTCAGGGGCCCAGTGACCGAGAACGTCAATGGTCTGCGGATGTTGGTGGTCATAAAAATGACTGACAGGACTCCATTAGGAAGAGGAAAATAAAAAAAAAAACGTCTATTTACAGTACAGACCAAATCGTTGCGCGACTGGCGTTCACAATCCTCGCGCGACTTCATTTTCCCTCTTTTTTTCCCTATGTCTCGCACGAGCCACAGTGACGTCACTCACTTTAAAGACATCACTTAACGAACAGAAAGACGAAACTGAAACCCTGCGTATGCCGCGCCTTTGGATTTGCGGTTATTGTTTACGTTGACTTTGACACCTCCCCGAAAAGTATAATTTGGGGCCTTAATGTCACAATATTATCACACAAAACAAAAAAAACAAAAAAATGTCCGCCCGTAATACACGGGTCAATTGCGCTCCGGTAAGCTGATTTTGGATGTGCCCGCCAAGGCTCTAAACACCCATTTGCTACAAAAAAATGCCTTAAGGCTTATATCGTATGGACTGAAACGTGCATCTAAAACAAAACCAGCAAAGGCGAACGGGGCACCTATGCTCCCTCTAGGCCAGTCTACTTTCCCAAAACCCGCAACTGCCCGTTCAGTCATCCAAAACAAAAATTCATTAGCTTAAAATACACAATTCACCTAAAAAAAAAATTCCGTTCGTGTATGCGACGACCACCAACCATTGCTTGACAAATCAGTCGCTCCTTCTCCATGCGGTCGGTGTGGACCTTTTGGACATCGTGCTCCACAAACTGGTCCATCTCGAAGGCGCTCAACTGTGGCACCTGGAGCTCCACCGGAAGAACCGTGACCTTGGCCTGCTTCTCTTTTGTGCTGGGCCGCTCCTCTCCCTTGACGGGCTCAGCTCCGGCCACTTTGTCGGAATCTCCTCTAGCGGTCGGGGTTGCCTCTGTCACTCGCAGCCCCCACCGCCGCTAGGTCGCCATCGTTTGCACACCCAGCACTTGCCTATCGACCGTAGGGCTTGCGGTCCACGGCCGAGGCGGACACCATCGAAAAGATGCCGCGCAGGTTGAGACGCACTTTTTCCTTGATCTTGGATGCCTCGCCCTCGGCCGCGGAAACAACCTCGTTCACTGTGAAGCTGCCCAGCTAAACGTCCGGGTGGGACAGCGCCGCCTCCTGCGGGTACCTGGCCTCGAGGTTGAAGGGGTTGTTCCGGTAGAAGGTGAGTATCTTGCTGAAGGGCAGCTGGCGCCAGCGAGGGAACACCTCTTCCCGGCTGTACTCTCTCTTGCCAAGGTCGTAGCACAGTTCGATGAGGTAGGGCTGGGCGTCCACCACCACGAAGTCTCGCATCTTGAAGATGGGTGACAGCATGATACACTGCAGGGCGCAGCCCCGGGCCACCGCCTCGTCCCGGTTCAGTGTCGTCGAAGGGCTCGTGGTGGAACACCTTGCGGACGAGCTGCTTGGCCGCCGGCACCCGAATGCCGCTCCCGACCAGCTCGACTGACTCCACTACCGTCGCCCGCAGCCCGGCCACCGTCAGCGCCAAGCGATGGAGCGCTCGGTACGCGCTAGCAGCTCGGTGGACTTGGCATCGAAAATCTCCCGCTTCATCTTGGCCACTACGTCCCGGTTGTTCTTGAAGCACTCGATGTTGAGTGCTAAGTCGTGCGGTTCGGCACTCATCTGCTTTTTGAGCATCTCGCATTGGGTGATCAGGCGCATGAGGGCGCGCCAGTTGGTGGCCACGTCCACCTTGTAGCACTCCTTGTACACCTGGACAAAGTAGCGCATCAGCACCATGTCGAAGTCGCGGCCCCCGACTCCATTGATGGTGGTGGCCATTGTCTTAAGCCGGTCCTTGTTGAAGGCCACCAGCACCACCTAGAACGACTAGTGGCTCATGTCCACGAAGGCCGCCACGTGTGGCTTTTCCTCGGGAAGGTCATTCTTGTAGAAACCGAAGCTGAGCGCCACGGCCCTTATCTGCGTCGTCGCCACCTTCGTCAGTAAGCGCGTCTTCAGCTTCACAAACCATCGGTTCCAAATCAACTCTTTGGCAAGCCAATCTTAGGCTGTTGTTGTCATCAGGCGTCAACAGCATGTCTATGCCGTTAGCCAATGGTTCAGTGACGGCGCACAAGTGCGGCAACTTTGGAGTTCCATACTCAACGCACCTTGCGGGAAAAGTCATCGGTATATGTAGTAGAACTGCGCTCACGCTGTCCTCGAACACCCCAGTCAGTATCAGCCTTGCGGACGACTTCTTCACTCCAGGCGCCGTCCCATCACGCGCTACACTATACTCCGGTCCGGAATCAATAACCGCCTGCGTCATCCTCAGACCACATTTCACCACCACTCACCGCAACTCAGCGCGCGTACTGTTCTGATTTACATTTATGGCCTGGGGTATACTCTGCTGAGGTGGCGTTAAATTCGTTGAGATGTCACCCACCACGGAGTTATTTCGTTGACCTCCATCTTCCGTCTTCTGTGGACAGTCACCAGAACATTCTTCATTCCCTTGCAGCTGAAACACTTCTGGAACACTTCACCCGGGAACCGTCAGGCCTAACGCCCTGCCTTGGTTTCTCCTGTTTCTCCTCGAGAGAAGTGTCCTTTGTTGTGTTGCATGCGAGGCTCTCAGAGCCTGACGGGTGATCGCGCTTTTTGCATCGCACACCTTCGTCGACACGGTCAGCTAGAGCAGTCACCTTTGCTGGTTTATGCCATTTTCCGGTCACATTTAGCGTTACATAAGTCTTCATATCGACGAATAAGGAATTTCTAATGAGGTCAGATATCATTAATGCTAGCAAGTCCTCAAGAGAGTCGATCGAGCGACTTCCAGCATAACACACAACACAGCTCTCGACCCGTGTCGCAAACCGAGTCCAGGATTCTTTCTCCATTCCAGTGGCTTTGAGAAAAAGCCTCCAGAACTCAGCAGGGGATGGCCTGACTTCCATAAGAACTCGCTCCTTAACCAGACCGCAATCACTCGCTTTGCCGACAGGCAGCCTATTCACCAGCGGCCCCATGCGCTTCGTAAAATAACGAAGCACGAGCGAGCACCTCAGGCGCTCGGGCAGCTCATATGTCGCAAGGACATTTTCTACACCGTCGAACCAGCTTGGTACGGGACGTTCGGACGACGGCACTCTATCAACACACCCTTCATGAACCTGGAAAAGCTAAGCGAGTCCTCCCTCAGGTTTAGTTCTGCGCTCCCTCCACTGGTTCCTGGTCTGTTTTGCGCACGAACTGGCTCTAGTTCAAGCTCTAGACGCACGAGCCGTTTTTTTTTTCTCTTACGAGCTTAATCTCTCTTTCAATCAGTGACCTACTCGATCGGCCATCCCGGTCCCCCTCCTGATGCGTCCCCAAGGTCACCGCTGGTCTACTCTGAGGTGACGGTTTACCTCACTCGTCGACATCGTTATCATTAGCTCTATCCCGATCTAACGAGGTAACCGGCCTATACCGTTCCACACTACGTAGCTTCATGGCGGGCACCAGTCAAAATAATCATCTTACATTTTAAGTTTGACAAGTCCTGATGGCCAGCACACGCAGTCTGTCGATTGTAACAGTCCGTCCCGATAACGGTGTCCGAGTCGTGTAGACGCTTCGCAGGGTTTTGAGTCTGCTATACTTCTAAAGCCGCGTCAACGCGAAGTCTTGGCGTTCCAAGTCTTCATAGCTGAAAACACTGCTGAGGCCCAAGAACTTGCCGCCTCTTTCCTTGCTGAATGGAGTTGCTGTCCGCTGAATCTTCTGGGTCATTCCAGCCGGCGTGGCCTGCTGACGCACTCCTGTCGACTGCGCCAGTGAAGGTTGGCTCTTTTCTTACGATTGCGTCAGGGACCCTATGACTGAGAAAGTCAATGGTCTGCGGATGTTGGTGGTCATGAAAATGACTGACAGGAATACATCAAGGAGAGAAAAATGAAAAGAAACGTCTATTTACAGCACAAATCGAATCGTTGCCCGACTGACATTCTTCACGATCCTCGCGCGCCTTCTTTTTCCTCTTCTTTTTCCCATGTTTCGCACGAGCCACAGCCAGGTCATTCACTTTAATGTCATCACTTAACGAAAAGAAAGACGACACCGGACACCTGCGTATGTCGCGCCTTTAGATTTACGGTTGTCGTTTGCGTTGACCTTCACAGATACCTCCTTGGCCTTCTGGATAAATGTGATATGTAAGGTGAAGCTCGTGTTGTAGCAATTGCCGGCCTTTTCCATTACTGCGATGGTTGCTGCTCCAGCCTTATTTCTGTTGAGAGCAGCCTTGTTATAATATGTCTGCGAATCTGTACCCTAGACTCCTCTAAGGCCCGGATCCTAGCCTTTCTTCGCCCTGCGGGGAGATCTGGGTGCCTTGTCATATATTCGATTTTGGGTAAGTGTGTTACAAGCTGGTAATATAATAATAAAAAGGTCAGAAAAGGAGAATTCGCTGAAATGCACATTTTCAGGCAAATTCATGATTTTCGCAAGAGGCACTTTATAGGTTTACTTGCAAATAATTCGAGATCTGCAACATAAGGAGAGCCGAAATGTTTTAGGAATCAAATGGGACTAACGCATTGTTGACATGGCTCCTGCCACACTTTATTTTGGCGTCAGTCTCGGTTCATGGCGCATTCAGTAATGCGTCTATAATATTCACGACTCGGGGAATGGACATATAGGCTGGCATTGTACATCCCCGCCAGACTTGATAATGAATACGCGAGTGAGTGGCCATGCACACTCTGAGGAGAAACATCGACTCGAGGAAAGCAGCCTCTCTGGCCTGTGAACGACCAAGAAAGGATACATTGTACCCGCAGTCAAAAGAGAGAAGAAACACATGTAACTTCAAACTGTAAAATGAAATGAGGGATTCAAGATGCAAGCACAGAAGAATGTCAACACAACCGCTTCTAAACTCCGTTCCGCTATACCCTTCTGTAGTAGTTTGAAATATCCCCAGGCAGTGCACGACGTCGGGCCAAATTTGGAATTTAATAGGCAAACAATGGCCCAATGTTGGGACAATGTTGTCATCGCAAAACCAATATTGGTGGTGATCTGGCATATACTTGCCAACGTTGGCCTGACTTGACCACCGCCTTACCAACGTTGGCGATCGATTGGCTTAGGTTGGGCGACATTCGCATATCTCAGCCAATGGCTTACCAATGTTGGCAATCGAATAGCCCAGACAGGTCAACGTTGGCTAATCTCACCCAAATGCTTACCAACGTGGGCAATCAGTTGGCTTAGGTTGGCGAACATTGGTCTGTCTTAGCCAATTGGTTACAAACATTGGTAATCAATTGGATTAGCCTGACCACCATTGGTGTATGTTAGCCAACGAGTTGCCAGCATTGGTATTCGATTGGCTTAGGCTGGCCAACATTGGCCTGTCTTAGCGAATGGGTTACAAACATTGCTAATCGATTGACTTAGGCTGGCCAACTTTGGCTTGTCTTAGGCAGTGGCTTACCAACGTTATAATAATTGGCTTAGTTCTTTTAATGTGCTGATCGCGCACGCTGAGAACAGTCTGTAGCTGTGGCTCCGAAAGGGAACGATTCTTCCGTTTTCACACGCAGAGCAAGAAGGCAACTGAATTAGAACGATGTATGCACTGCGAGCTGTAGCAGTATTGAACGTCCACGAAGAAAAAAACCGTAGTCGGTGACAGGTTAAAAGTAAACGCTGCGGAGGAGGTCGCCTCCTTCCCATCTTTCGATCTACAAATATGGAAAGAGATGGGAGGAGCCTCTACCACCTGTCACCGACTATAACAACAACGCGTCTTCCCAAAACTTATAGTAATGCTCAGTAAATTCCACACCAAATACGAAACGCACGCTTCCTTCGATTTGTGAATATCTTTATACGGCAAAAAGCACACTGCCTCTTCTCTTATGCCCATTTAGCGACGCAGCCGGGAAACCTTTCCAATGGGGGGGGGGGGGGGGGAGGGAGGGAGGCAGGGTTCAACCCGGAGAGTTTTACCCACCTCCCTAGTACCTACGACACGAGTGTATTGTCGGCTGTATGTGATCCTTAAAATCCCGAAGCAACCCGCTTTGCTGAACCGCAAAACACGGCCTATAATTCAGATTGAACCGGACAAAATTAAAAATAAATTAAAACACTAATATTTTTATAAAAAAATACAACCTTAAAACGAATATCCAGCAATTGATTAGTCAATTATATGTTTCATGAATAAAAAATCACGTTGAATTGATATCTCGAACACCCTATGTTTGAGGCAGGAGGTGACATAAAGCTGATGCGCATTTCAATCTCCAAAGAAAGGTTATCACGCCACGTATAACAGAAGAAGCTGGGGCGACTGCCCCAGCTTCTTCTACGACAACTGGAGCAATGACTACGGTAGTAACAACGCCCACAGAAACATAAAATGTAATAAAGCCAATGGGTTACCAACGTTTGCAATCGATTGGTTTAAGCTGGCCACCATTTGCCTGTCTTAGCCAATCGCTTACCAACAGTGGTAATCGATTGGCTTAGGCTGACCAACGTTGGCCTGTCTTAGCCAATGTTTTACCAACATTGAAAATGTGTTGGCTCAAGGTATCAGGGTGCCTCCTTTTCTGGAACCGAGCTTTAAAAACGAATGAAGTACACTAGGCAATGATGATCACTGTTGCCAGGAGGCAACTTGATAGAAAGGGTGCTAGGAAGACGCTGTAATTAAATAAGTTATTCATGAATTAAAACTAATTGGCAAACTTTATTAAATATTTATTTGACGGCAAAGGTGTAAATTGGAAAGTTTTATCTTGAATCGATTCTTGATGAAGGAGTTTACAACATTGTACACCCCAGGCAGCACACTTCCTTAAACTAGCTATGGGGCCAAGATTGTGCCTTGGCGTAGTAGACTGGACCAGGACTGCCAAGGAAATTCGGTGAACTGCCGGCATGGCGTCTCACTGTACTTCCTGGGCACCGGAATTAGACGGAACTGCCAGCGAAGGGATTTCCTTGGCGCCTTTTGTCTCGTTTTGGTTCGAGCCAACAAGGGTAGACAAACGGGCGGCCACCAAAATTATAAAATTTTGTTGCGCTTTACTGTATTCACTGGCCTCAGCATTCCACGGAACTACAACGGAGTGGTTTTGGGTGGAGTTTATTGTCGTTTCAGGATTCGGTGCGCCAAGGAACTACTGGCGTTGTCATGAAGCTCTCTAGAAAATGCAAGTCTCGAAAATCAAAAGATCAGTTCATTAGTGTAGAGTGTGAGCCGAATGAACGCAATAACATGTCAAGAAATTGATTCCTCTATGACATTTAGAGCATTCATGTCTCAAATCGTCCCAACTGAAACTGTAGAAACTCGCGAGATAATTTTTCTTTGTTTATTTATCAACATCACGCATCGTCGCAACGGTTCACGTACTTCGCTGCTACTCCGCTTCATCTTAGAATGAACCGCAGCACCTGCTACGGGCTCTCTTGGCGTATCAGGCGCCAAAAAGGTTGCCATTGTCGCGGGAGATGCGCCAAGCAGTGGAATGGCTTCGCAGGCGTTTGCAAGGTCTCAACGACAAAGCAGCTACTTGTTACAACAGTGAGCTAACGGTGCTAGGAATTCCCACGCTCACATTTCAGCAGAGCGAGCCCGGTCGGCGAGATTGAGGCGCAGTCGGTTCTTATGCTACGATTGCTACGCCGTTGCTCTGTCTTGCACCACCATTCGAAACTACTTGCTTGAGGCTCTATGCAGGCCAAATATACGAGTATATAGCCCGATATAGTGTCGTTACAACGTGTAAAAAGTAGTCCTCAACTCGACAGGGGCGCAAGCAGCTGCGCTATGGCCGTTGACGCCCACGTCGAGAACGACGAAATATCCATTGAGACACTTTTTACACAGGAAACAGATGTTTAATTAATTAATCGTGAATTTTGCGCCACCTTAGGGACGTCCTATTACCTTACTGTTCTGCAAATTCCTCAAATATGCAGACGCTGTTGCTGATATATTTCTTTTTTTATTGTTCTGCGATATGATAAGTCGTTAGCACTTGAGAGCCCAGAACTCCTCCATGAGTTATCATCGTTTCGTTAGATTCGCGTTTTAGAGCGCAGCTCTTAGGGGCCCGTTTCCGGCTTGAGCGGCGTCGGCGTCGGCGTCGGCGTCGCCGTTGCCGTCGGCGTAACCGCGCGGTGCATTATGGGTAAATTTCCCCGCTAAATCTTGCGGAAAAATTTCCCCCCTAGACTTAGCGGAAAAAATTCCCCGCTAAATCTAGCGGAAAAATTTCTCTGCTAAATCTAGCGTAAAAATTTCCCCGCTAGATTTAGCGGAAAAAATTCCCCGCTAAATCTAGCGGAAAAATGTCTCTGCTAAAACTAGCGGGAAAAATTCCCCACTAAATGTAGCGGAAAAATTTCCCCGCTAAATCTGGCGGAAAAATTTCTCCGCTAAATCTAGCAAAAAAATCTAGCGGGAAAAATTCCCCCCTAAATCTAGCGGAAAAATTTCTCCGCTTAATATAGCGGAAAAATTTCTCTGCTAAATATAGCGGGAAAAATGCCCCGCTGAATCTAGCGGAAAACTTAACCCGCTAAATCTAGCGGAAAAAGTTCCCCGCTAGATTTAGCGGAAAAAATTCCCCGCTAAGTCTAGCGGAAACGTTTTCCCGTTAAACCTAGCGGAAAAAGTTCCCCGCTAAATCTAGCGGGAAAAATTCCCCGCTAAATCTAGCGGAAAAATTTTTCTGGGGGGTCACGTGGCCCTCCAAGGTCACATGACCCCCCCCCCCCCCGCCCCGAGAACAGGTAACCCTCAGTATTCTTGCCTCCTCCTCCTCAAGAGCTGCGCTCCAATTCGGTGTTACAGGAAGTTGTAAACGGCTTTTATTTTTTTTTTAACTTTAGATTTGGGGCTCTTTGCATCTGTGTTGCATTTAGGATTACATGTTTAAGAAATGGTACAGTTTTGTTACATGTACACAACCCTCGCAAAACAAAATATCTATTAGCGTGCTGGGAAATATACGGAAGGTTATTTCTGAGTAATATTTTTTTCTTTGTAATTTCAGTTTATTTGTGGACATCGTGCGCAGAACACGAACACGGTTATTTTCGCATATTTGTTTAGAGTGTGGGTTTTACGGCGTAAAACATAGCATCTTCATACCCCCCGTTTTTGGTTAACATTTGGGAAGGGCAGTTCCTTTGGGACTACAAAAACTATCTCGCCGAGAACTGTTCTTGGCAATGCAGTGGAAAGGAGGAGAGCCCGCGCACAGCTATATTTTGCGCTCAAAATGGGAGGAGCGCGGGCGTGTACCTACCACTGTATTGCCAAGAAAAGTTGTCACCGAGTAGCCTTCGTGCTCCTGTCCTCTTCACTCGGTATTGACAGCAGAGTAGACGCTCAGCGTATTTTAGGCCAGGCGTGTCTCCGGCTACGGTCACGTGACCATAGTTTCCAAGCGGGTCACAAGGCAGTGCACGGCACCTGCCTGAAGGACACTGCTTGGTAGATTACTCGCAAAGCATCCACAGCACTCTCAACTTTCGGACTAACTCAGAAGTGTTTAGTGACAAATCCTCTCGTTGTGTGCATTGTTCGGATGACCCTCAAAAATAAGCTTTTTGCGGGCGCACCCGCCTGGGGACCTTGAAGAAGCAGGATGCAGGTGAAATCCTGGAGGGAGGGGAATGTTTCCCCGTCACCTCTCCAGGAAAATATCTGCTTCCCCCTACCAGCACTCCTTTCCCCGGCCCTGACTGACCTCTTAGCTGCGGCCTGTGTGGCTCAGGGTCCGAAGAGTCCGACGCGGATATCGGCAACAAGCGATTTTTTCCAAGAAATGAGATAAATTCTCGTGATGGTGGTTAGGCTCCTCAAATGACAGCTTGTACCGCATCGTGCTCAATCTTCACGCAGCCCTAAGCTCTCGTTTGTGTGTGTACGTGGTTGTTCTCCAGTGCCCATATTGACAGATATCTCGGAATAGATCTTTCAAGTCCGCTATTTTTTTTGTAAGTCCACGGCAACGTGCTTGTTGGCAAAAAGTGGCCGCTGTTCTACCGGGTACTCTTCTAGATTATTTATAGAATTAGGCAGTGTCTATTCTCACAGCAGCCGGGACAATATTTTTTTTCGAAATTCTGTGGAGAGTTGCCTTCCATTAGCTGCCTCAAATCATGTAACTCCATTCGAATACTGACTTTCTTGTTCTCCCGGCTGTTCGTTGAAACACGTTTCATAGACAACTTTTCATGAACACACGTTTTATGGACATGTTCCGTCGACACCAACATATCACTCATATTCTCTGCGCGAATCGCACGCTGCGGGGGAAATTTTTTCGCGGAAGTGAATATTCTGTCGGCGGCCCAGAAAAAGAATGCCGGTAGTTGTCGCCTATTGGGTCTCAGATAAAACGAATCGTCAAGCTGTAGAGTAGCTCGCTGGTAAGGTGTGTCTCATACACAGCGGGACCCTACTTCAATCCACCAGTGTGGGCTTATTTTTGTTGTCGAACCTTTTTTGAGCATTTGACGATATTTACACGTTTTTTTCTATTTCTATGATTAACACCGAGCAAAAAACGAATGTTGTCAACGAAACTTCGCTGAATTAAATGATATCGGACTGCGCCCTTCTCGGGGGTGAGTGGAAGATATAGCCCGGGGAAACAAATTCCGCCGGTTTCGAATGGCGCGTGTATCACATAGAAAGCGCGTGTATCACAGTCTGCGCCTGCTCATTAGAAAAATATAAACGCGATTGCCCCACCTGTACATGCCGCCAGCGGCCCGCCGGCGGCCCAAGCCTCGCTGTCCTCCATTCACCCCCCAAAAGGGAGTCTCATAAACGTTTGTTGACAACATTAATTTTTTTTTGTCTTAATCGTAAAAAGTGAAAGCCGTTTACAACTCCCTCTAACACCGAATTAGAGCGCAGCTCTTGAGGAGGAGGAGGGAAGGGTACTGGGGGGTGAAGTGACCTGGGGGGGTCACGTGACCTTGGGGAGTCACGTGACCATGCCGATGATGTCATCAGTGACGTCACTGATGACGTCACCAGTGACGATGACGATGCGGACCCCGATGACGTCGTCAGCGATGATGACGATGCGGATGTCGGTGACGTCATCAGTGACGTCACTGATGACGTCATATGTGATGATGACGATGACGATGTGGATGCCCCCGAAGTCACGTGACACCCCAGGTCACGTGACCCCCGCCGAGGTCACGTGACTCCCCGATGACGTCATCGTCACTGATGACGTCACCGGCATCCGCATCGTCATCGTCATCATCACTGATGACGTCATCAGTGACGTCACTGATGACCTCACCGGCATCCGTATCGTCATCGTCATCATCACTGATGACGTCATCAGTGACGTCACTGATGACGTCACCGGCATCCGCGTCGTCATCATCACTGATGACGTCATCGGTGACGTCACCGGCATCCGGATTGTCATCGTCATCACTGATGACGTCATCAGTGACGTCACTGATGACGTCATCAGTGATGATGGCGATGACGATGCGGATGCCGGTGACGTCACCGATGACGTCATCGGGGAGGTCACGTGACCTCGGCGGGGGTCACGTGACCTTGGGGTCGGTCACGTGACCTGGGGGGTGTCACGTGACTTCGGGGGGGTCACGTGACCTCGGGGGGTCACGTGACTTCAGGGGGGTCACGTGACTGGGTGTCACGTGACCTTGGGGTGACCTTGGGGGTCACGTGACCTTGGGATGACCTTGGGGGCCACATGACCTTGGGATGACCTTGGTTAAGCCGACGGCGACGCCGACGCCGCTCAAGCCGGGAACGGGCCCCTAAGAGCTGCGCTCTAAAAAGAAATGCCTTAGGTATCTCGAGATGCCTAGAAAAAAAGTAATCTCATACTGACGATTCAACGAGGGTCCCGCCGCATTAGAGACAGACACCTTACCAGGGAGTTACTCTACAGCTTAATATAGTTGTTTTCACACTTCCTTTTATACGAGAGTCAATAGGAGGCAACTGCGGCATTTGTTTCACCGCGCTATTGTGCGGGCGGCAAAATATCCACTTCCTTTTTACGCGGGAGTGTCACCGGCCGGCAGGCCCGTCCACGCAGCTTCGCGGCGACGCTTTCCGACGACTCATTAAAAGAATGTTAACCCACGTGTCCCACCATACATGCCATTCGCGGCGACAATTAGGGGTAACTTGTTACCAGAAAAAAGCAAAAAAAAACAACCATTCATAATATTTTGTAAAACAATCTGCTGATGAAACAGCGTGTCAATCAAACGATCTGTCAATGAAACATCATTCGATGAAGTGATTGCCCCCGCCTATGAGAGGCGTCTGTCAGGAGAAATTTGGGGAAAATATTTTTCCAGCTGCCGGGAGAACAGACAATGTTGCCTAGAATTACCCCGTACCTCCTTACATTTCGCAGGTTGTTTGCACGTTTGTACTTCTCTACGGATCATGCTGCGAGTAATAAACTTCTGGGAAATTTAGAGAAAATATTTTTTGTCTGTTTTGCTGCCTGTTGACACACTCACGTGCGAGTACTTTTTCTTTACGCGTTTCCTTCGTGTATTAAATACGTTATTTCAGTTCGGCATTTTTCAAATAAGTTTGAGATATCCAACCTTCTAGACGATACCCATTCAGAGATAACGAATAATTCGCATGGGTGCCAGATGCTAGCTCGAGAGCGATTCATTTCAGCAAGCATTTGTCTGTGGAGGGATACCGCGGCTAGGTTTCTGCTAGACGAAGTGAGCCAGCACCGGCTTTCGCGGCTTGATCGCGTCTGTTCCTTTGCTTGTGGATGATATATTCTGCTACATAGTTCCGAAGGAGGTAGTGTTAACCAGTCATCCTTGACTTCACGACGACTTGGTTGAGGTTGCGAAAGACCTTTTGGTACATTGTGGGCCAAGCTCTTCAGAACATCGCGATGCTACAGAAAGAAGTGAACTTATGTAGAGCCTTGGTCAATTCACAACGTGCTGCTTGGGGTTGTGCTTTACTAAGACCAATGTGGGTTTGAAAGCGTTGATCTTCGACCTTTGAATTTTTTCGTAGATGCCATTAGTCCGAAGTTAAAAAAGTGAAAGCCGTTTACAACTCCCCGTAACGCTAAATTGGAGCGCAGCTCTTGAGGAGGAGGAGGGAAAAGTACCGAGGGGAGGGTAGACCCCTCCTCTTCCTCCCCTCATTCTTTAATATGCTCCGTGGAGTCACCTGACCTCGGGGGAGGGTCATGTGACCTCGGGGGGGGGAGGGAGGTCGCGTGACCTAGGGGAGGGGCCACGCGACCTCGGGGGGTCACGTGACCTTGAGGTGACCTTGGGAGGGATCACGTACCTCGGGGGTCACGTGGCCTGGGGGTGACCTTTGGGGGGTCACGTGGGGGTCACCTTGGGGGTCACGTGACCTTGGGGTGACCTTGTGGGTCACGTTACCTGGGGGTGACCTTGGTTACGACGACGGCGACGGCGACGGCGACGCCGCTCAAGCCGGAAACGGGCGCCTAAGAGCTGTGCTCTAAAATTGAAGAATCGACAGCTTAAAAATTTTGCTGAAGTGGCCGCCAGGGTCTTGCGACAGGGGAGGCGGCAGGAAGAGGCGCTCGGAAGCCGGAATGGCTCCCGAGCAGCAGGACTCGCCCCAGGATCCTCCCCAGAACCCTCCCCAGGACCAGGCAAAGGCTCCCCGCTGAGCCTCCTCCCTAGCCCCTTTCAATGAAAGTTCAAAAAAAAGTATTAATTGATCTTGAATTAGTCATTTGCTCACCAGATAAAACAGTACGTAGACAAAGTATAGGAGGAACTTGCCATTTGTGCCCGGAATGTTGTATTTTTTTGCTGCGGGCTACTAATACAAAACAGGCCAGGGGTTTTAAAACCCAATGTTGAAATAACCAGCATTTAAACGCATTGCCATCATTGCATAGCCAGCATTAAATATATGGCATTAACATTGGGACATGCCAATGAATTAGCTTGACTGCCAATATCGGCTTATTCAAAAAATGAACTTGTATTCCAATGATAGCATAGCCATTGAATTAGTCTGGAAGCCAAAATTGGCCTAGCCAATGACACTGTGGATGCCAATGATGGCTTAAATATTGGCTTAACGATGGCCCAACAAAGAGGCCAATGATGGCTGGAAAGTTGTTTAAAGGATGGCCTTTCATTGGTGCCAAAGATGGCTGGAACATTGGTTGAATGATGTGCAAACATTGGTGCCAATGATGGCTGGAACATTCGTTGAACGATGGCCCAGCGTTGGAGCCAATGGCTGGACCAACATTGGAAGAAGCTGCACGTGACCAGAATGCCAATGTTAGACCACTTTCTGGAGTCAGTGTTCGCATTGTTAGCCCAATGTAGGTCCAACATTGGTGCGCTGCCTGGGCTCTTGAAAAATTGAGGTTGTGACGGTCAAGTTCCATAACCAGAATTCACCAGGTTAAAAAAATATCGACGCCACCCGGCAGAAAACTGGCTTTAAATCTTTTAGTTTGAACCAATGCGCACTTTCAGAAGGCAATGAAAGACACGCGTTTGAACCAGATTAAGAGAGAGCGTTAGACAATAATAGGTATAAAAACATTTTGGGGAAGCCCATTTTAGGTTACTGTAGCTCAATAAAACTAGCAGAATCAAGATTGTTTTTTTTTGTTTTTTTTTGGCTGAAGGAGTGTTTTGCTCCCAAAAGAACGTGTTTGCGTATTTTCATTCCAGAACCTACTTAGCCGTGGATTACCGAAAATGGTTAATTGTGGTCCTACCGAGTGTTGCCGTCATAATTTTTAAAGGTGGGGTCTCAGTGTAAATTCGGGATTGCGTCATCAGGCTTTTGTTAGGTTTAAGCGTGACATGCCATTAAAAACAACTTGAAACAAAAAGTAGACAAGAATCCACATAAAGGAGGTCATACTTGGGGCTATTCAGGTGTTGTGGCGCCAAAAGCCGGCGCCGCCGTGCTGCACCTTCCAATGTGCCGGCGTGATACTGCTCAATGGGCTCGTGATTAAAGGAGATCGGGCTTGTATTCGGACGGGGCTGGTCATGTCTCTTTTTGACCTTGTGCCAGCGTTCTGGGACCCGCTGAAAATATTACAATGACGACGAGGATGGGACACGAGCAGGCGACGAGGTAAACGTTTTTTTACTTCCTAGATTTTTTGCCGACTCCTCTTAGCATGATATCGCACCCAAACGCTCCGCATAACGTCTGGTTTATGTACATGTCGGTTGCAATCTTAAATTTTTTATAACGGTAGGCTTTTACTCTCAGCGTGCTTTGACTACTTCCGAGGTTCTTTTTGACAGTTGCACATCATGACTCAAAATATCGCTTTTGGAACGGCGCTTGTGCCGCCGCCCTCTGTCTTTCTACATGTTCCCGGCACGCCCACCCATGCGTGGCCTGCATAAAAGCGCGCCTTCACCGATTTTTTTTTTTTTGGCGCTTCGGAGTTGGAAGAAATGGAACCGCGTCGTAAAAAAAACAAAAAAAAACTCCTATTTTCGTTGCTGGGCACGGAAGGCCAGCGTGTTGTTTGAGCATTCCGCTTGGACGATGCACCAGCGACTGAGCTGAAATACGAGCTTGAAATAATGTTTGAGAAGGTACAAAAAACACTGAGTTCTTGGGGTCCGTAACACTGGAAAGAAACTCCGAATAGCTCGGCGCATTACGTCATCAAGGCTATTTCAGTAGCTACAGCGCTACGTTAGACGAACGCTCGTGTGAAATCTTTTTGAAGGAGTTGGATTCGAAAAGAGTTCAGGACCTCATTTTACGTGAATGCGTCATGGCCGAGGTACCCACACTGAACAAAGCGTTCCAGCTAGCAATGCAATTTGAACAGTTCGCGAAAACGACTGAATCGTTTCACCGCTCTACGAGTGAGGTGTCGTCTTTTACTGTTTACGACAGAAGCCGTGGTTTGGAAACGGCCGCGGTCCAAGCTATTCATGCGCATGCTCAGTGGGGTGCAAATACGATGGCGGAGTTTCCGCCTTTTCCTTCCAACTGCGTCACGTCACGGCAACTGGTCACGCTCCGTGCCCTGACAACGGCATGAACCATTCACAGCGAGGTCCTGTGATGCCGCGGGGTCAGCCATCGTCTGAAGGCCATCTTCCCTGTTTTCAAAGGCGGGCAAGGTGGCCAGCAAATTGTGAGCCTCCTCCTCAGTGGGTGAGGGAGTTGGAAGTTGAGGCTCTCTTTCTGTATGCGGGTTCTGTGGCCGGCACGACCATGCCCGTGAGTTCTGTCCGGCAGGGAACGCGATGTGCTTTCTGTCTATGAAACAGGGACGTTTTGCTTTGGTTTGCCGCAGTCGTCAAGCACAGTGGGCAGCATTTAATAACGATGAACGGCAAGCATCATATCCAGTACGGGTAAATGCCCCGTACTACCCATATGGGAAATGCCCATCAAGAAGTCCTGGCGAGTGTGACGTTTGACCAGCACGAGACCTCGGTGCAGTGTACGGATCGCCTTGCTCGCGACCCGGGTCTCCGCAATGTGGTTTTGGCAGATGTCCAGGCAAATGGCACTTCTCTTAAGCGTCTTTATAATACCGGATCTTACGTCTCGACTTTAAACGAAAAAGCATTTAATCATGAAAACAAGAAACGTAAGATTAAGCTTCATCCTCCACGAAGAACGCTAGTGCATTTTCTGCAAGAGCCCATCGCCGCACTGGGATGTTTCTTTGAACCGGTGTTTTTCAAGAACCGATACGCGCCGCTGGAATTTTATGTGACGCGTTCGGGACGGCCATTGCTTGAAACCGACGCAGTGCGCGAGTTAAGCATGACCTTACATGAAGCTAAGTAGGATTGTTCCTATGTGGATACAGCTGGAAGTAAAGCAGAACCACCTCGAAAGGTAGCGCCGGCTGGCTCTCCGGAGGGACGACCCTTCACGTTGTCGTCTCGCCAGCCATCACAGTCATCAAGTCATGAACCTCCAGTTACATCTAGCAACCAGCCATCTTCAACACCGTCGGGTGCCTGCGCACACAGGCCACTTCAACTTTCTGATTGGGAACGAACAGTTCGGAAAATCTTTGATGAGGTTGACCACATACCGTTGACCAACTCCAGTCCAGATCGCGGTCCTGCAAGCTAGTGTGGAGCCAGTGATTCAAAAACGTCAACCTGAAAATCAATGTGGTTACAGTGTTCCGCAACGTCATACTGATCTTCCTGGTACTGAATGCGGAAAGGTATACTGAGCACCTATTCCTGAGCAAAGCAGCCTTCCTTCGAAGAGTCTTCAGCCAAGTCCACCACCGCAGGACACATCCAAGTTAGCCCCGGGATTTGAAAACTTTGAACGGTTCCGAGTTGGGTCCGGTGCGGATCTGAAGAGTTTTAACGGTTTGGTTTCGAGTTGGGTCTGGTGCGGAAGGAGACGCACAAGGTCAAGGTGTGACATAATGTTCCACCGGTGCAGTCAAGGCTGAGCCTTTTTTCTTTAATTCTTCGTGACGCTGTCTTCGTTACGGGATTGCCACCACAACTCCAGACGTTGTGGTGGCCATTTCTCGTTCATCACATTCAAACTATGATGGGTGACAGAAACCGGCACCGCTACATAAGCCCGGACCTGTGCTAAGATCGAAGAGCTTCCACTCTTCGGTTAAAATAACGTTTCTCTCTGTCTCTTACTCCGAAGAGATATTCAAACTGGAATGGCAGGAGTCACTGAACGTGTCAACGCTTCGGAATGCGTTTCTTCCATCGTTTTTGTCAAGAAACAAAACAGAAATATCCGGATGTGTCTGTATCTGCGAGCGCCAAATCAATCCATCGTCATCGACGCTTTCCCACTCCCGCATCGATGAACTATTGAATTCCCTCCGAGGAGCAGCCGTCTTCTCCAAGCTAGACCTTGTGTCTGCGTATGATCAAGTTTGTCTCGAGCCCGCAAGTCGAGACCTAGCAGCTTTCATCACGCGTGATTGTTTGTTTTTTTTTCGTTCTAAGAACGCATGTTTCGGACTGGCATCTGCCCCTGCAGCGTCCCGAAAGACCAAGTCGAAAATTTTAGAAGGATGTCAAAGCATTCACTTTTATCTCGATAATGTCATCGTCTACGAATCTTCGCAAGAGGAACATGATATAAACCTCCGTCATGTTTTGTCTTGCATCTCCCGCGCAGGAATGAAGTTAAATCAAAAGTGTGTTTTCAATATCCGTGAACTCTCATATCTGGGGCACTGTCTCTCTATGGAAGGGTTAGCACCCCCCGAATGAAAGGTAGATGCTGTTCTTATTTTTGAGACTCCGTCAGACACTGCAAGGCTGAAATCATTCTTGGAACTTATCGAATACTAGGCAAATTTGTCCCGCATTGTTCCACTGTGGTCTAACCTCTTTGTCGTTTACACCAAAAAGGCGTTATTTTGTCTGGTCCCCCGAAGCCGACGCGAATTTTAAAAAAACCAAGACTTTTATTCAAGAAGCACCCATTCACGCCATGTTTGATCTGTCTCTACCCATCATCGTGGCTACAGACGCTTCTCATTGCGGCCTCAGTGCCTCCCTTCAACAGCAGCATGGGAACCATCTCGTCCCTGTCGCTTTTGCCTCCCGATCACTCACTTGCGCTAAGAGGCGGTACTGAACTGGGGAGAAAGAAGCTCTCGCTTGCCTTTCAGACTGTGAAAGGGGGCATGTGTACTTCTGGGGATGTTCATTTGTTATTCGAACTGGCCATCAAGCACTTGTGACGATTTTATCTAACAAAGGATCTGGTGTTCGCCCGTTGCGGATCGCATTTTGGACGGCGAGACTGATGAATTATATTTTCCGCATGAAATATCAAATAGGACCGGCAAACTTAGTCGCGGATGCATCTTCACGTCTACTTCACCAAGACATTGAAGGTGGTACTCTCTTTGAAAAGGACGTTGTTGCTCTCATCGCAACGCCCTTGTCACGCCAGGAATTTCAAAAGGCTACCGCCAATGACACCGTTCTGCCTAGCGTCATTTGCAACACCACTGAGTCCTGCCCAGAGGACAACACTGTACACCTTGATCTTCGACCGCACTTCCACGTCCGAGGTCAGCTGCCCCTCCATGACAAAATACTTTTCAAATGAAAAAGATTGTTTTTTCTGGAAATCTGCGACACCACATCATTAAACTGGCGCACGAAACTCACCGAGGGACTTCTAGAAAACCGAGCATCATCAAAAAGCAGTACTGGTGGCCGCAAAAAAACCAGCACGTAAAGTTTAAGATTGAAAACTCCTCAGTTTGTCATTCCACCGATACGCCGGTCAAAGCAGCATCAGCACCTCTTCAACCAATTATGTTTTCCGAGAAACCATGGGAGAAGCTCGGAATCGCCATAGTGGGCCTAATAGAGCGAGCGCCATTAAGTTACTAGTTCTTTATTGTCCTCATGGACTACCACTCCACGTGGCCGGAAGTTAAAACAGCAGCTTTTGTGACCTCACGTACGGTTATAAGCGTTTTGATAAACATCTTCGCACTTGAGGGATTACCCTGCAAAATCGTCTCGGACAATGGTGTCCAGTTTGTGTCAAAAGAACTCCAGGAAGTTCTTCATCAACATGGGATCAAACATCTCAAGGCATCCCTCTACCAACCACAATGCAATGGGTAGGCGGAAAGGTTTAATATAGTCCTGAAGTCCTGTCTACAGTTGGCATGTGTTCAAGGCCTCCTTTTACCAGATGCGGTTCCTGATGATCCGGAGATGTATCGTCGGACACCGCATGTAGCACCTGGACTTGCAACATCGTTGCCTCTTCACGGAATAATTCATGGGTCAAAAATGAACCTACAACGAATTGAAACCAGGTCACTCCCTGTGGATTTTTCGAGACACGTGCACAAATACCACAGCGTGTGTAGTAGTACCAACAAAAGATTCAATTCAATTCAATTCAATTTTTATTTCGAACACAGTGTTGGGGGTCCCCAGGCGAGAAAGCTGTCATTGACAGCTTGAGAGTGCCTGGGGCCCCGTAGAGACAGCAACATATTGTGTAAAAATACAAAAAAATATGACGCGTAACCATATGAGTACACATACACACCGTGTGAATGTATAAAATTTTATATGATGCATGTCAAAGACTATATAAACATTATGAACCGTTGAAGGAATTATAAATGACATAGATCAAATTTCTCACATGGCCTGTTTTCTAGCAAAAATTACAAAAAAGGCTTCAACACCAAAACTTTCCCATATACAAGATAGAGACTAATGCATTATCATCTGTTGTTTACAAAAAAAAAAAAAATTCTCGCATTTTTTTTCTAGTAAATGTGTCAAAGTAAATACTTTGTTCTAAATACTTGTTTAGAATGAAAGGTACGTTATATGTCAGCGATTGCGAGAAGTATTCAGTTCGCAGGCGCGGCACTAACCGCCTGTCACAGCTGCGGGTGCGAGGGTCACTTATTTGTTTCGATGAGTCAGATGTCCTTTTTAAAAAGAAGCTGAAACTTTCATTTGACAAGAACAAAGAATGCAATAAACGAAATTCATAAATATTTTGTTTCGCTTATTATACCCTACTGAGTGTACAAATGTGCGGTTGAGTGTAATCGTGGCACATTAGCGATATATCGAATCGCCCTATTTTGAAGAACAAGTATGGTCTGTACGTTTTCTGCTGTGGTCATGCCCCATACGAGCGTGCAGTAATTTATGTGTGAAGTGAATAGGGCATGATAATTAAGAAGTTTCGCATTATATGGAAGGATGTGTTTGCATCGTGACAAGGCTCCTGTTGCCGATGATAAGGACTTAGCTAAAGCTTCAATGTGATCTGTCCATGTTATAGTGGCAGAAAATGTAACTCCAAGGATCCTGTGTTTGTTAACTATTTCAATTGATGTATCACCGAGTAATAAATCGTGTAATATTTGTGTCTGCTTATGTGTAGTTTTGAATAAAATAACCTTAGATTTATTTGTATTTATTTTCAGACCATTCTCATTGGACCAGTGCCACAGTTTTGAAAGTTCCCTTTCAGCTTTTAAAATTATTTCATCTGTATCCCATCCGCAAATAAACAGGCTCATGTCATCCGCATTCCGCGTTACTATCTTGCTGAACAACATCATGAATGTACACATTCAAAAAGAACGGTCCTAGAACACTTCATTGTGGAACACCGGCAGTAATTAATTTGGAAAATGAAATGTTCTCATCTATTGATACGCAGCGCTTCCGGTCGTAAACATAAGACTGAAACAACGACTAGGCAACACCGCGGACACCGTATGCGTGCAACTTTTTTAGCAATATCTCGTGATTTATGCAATCGAATGCCTTACTATAGTCAATAAATACTCCGAGGGTAAGCCGCTTTCCTTCAATATTCTTAATGATAAGTTACTTCATTGTTAAAAGTGCTGTTTCTGTTGATTTTCCCTGGCGAAAGCCATGTTGACTGTCTATTAGTATGTCGTGTTTAGAAAAAAAAAATTATTGATGCATGAAAAAATTATTCTCTCAAGTCCTTTAGAGAACACCGGAAGAATGGATACTGGCCTATAATTGTTAAAGTTATTTTTTTCTCCTCCTTTAAAGATGACCCTAATTTTCGCCTTTTTCGTTCTACTGGGACAGCAACCAAATTTTAGAACTCCATTAAATATGTAGTTTAGACAGGGAGCGATATCATCAATTACGTATTTTACAGGCTTTATCTAAACGTCCTCTATATCTGTTAAGTGGGTGTTTTTTAAGCTCATAAATGTGCGACAAATCTTGATTTCATCCGTAGGTTCAAGAAACACGGTTTCACTACATTGGTCCCCGGGTTTCGAACCAGTGATGTTATTCAGCGGTCTAACCATATTCACAAAGTGCGTAATGAAATGATCGGCTAATGTGACCCCTGAAAGTTTGTTGTTTCCTATTGTTAATTCATGTGTGTAACATTACGCTTTTTGTCGTTTTAGAACCTCATTTATTATCTTCCATACTCTTTCAGTGTGCCTTTTGGACACCTCAAAAAAGGTTATTATAGTAAGATGTTTTTTCCTTCCTTAAGTCGGCGGTTAGCTTGTTTCTATGTTTTTTTTTTTTTTAAAGCTGCAAATTTACACGGTTTCCTCATACGCAAGGACGCTTTAAAAAGTTTAGTTTTTTCGTTGATCATTTTTAAATGTTCAGGTCCAATCCAAGGCTTTCTTAATTTTGTTTTTGATTTTCGGTGATGCGAGGAGAGACGGCATTATAATGGTGAAGAAATATTGATCAGAACTCGTCATAAGCGTCACTACCGTTGGTTTTGCTATAGACGGATGACGAGTCAGCGTTTACGATATGCCTACGGAAGGTATCCAGATTTCTGCTGGATAGGCACTGATATGTTAATTTAGTTTGACGTGTTTTTCCCACGATGTAGAAGTAGAATACCCTATAAAAATTGGACAGTGATCACTAATATCATAGCATATTCTACCTGCCACTCGAATAGGTGTCTCTATATTTACAATGAAAAACTCAAGGATGGATTCACCCGTGAGTGATACACGAGTTGGGGTCGTGATGCCATTTTGGTAACCGCAAGAATTTATTCTGTTATTAAAATCAAGGGCATGCACGTTATCATCAAGCATATTTATATTAAAATCGCCCCCAATTAGCAAGTGATGCCGATGAGTTGATGCGAAATCTAATCTTTCTTCAATAAAATCAAGAAAAATGTTCCCATTACCAGAGAGGGTACTATACACAACCGCAAACATTTCACTGTTAATTAGCAAACAAAGTGCTTCATAATCTGTGGTGATAAGTGTGAATTTTTCCAGCACTTCGCATGACAATTGCTGTTTAACATGCATCGCTACGCCACCGCCTCGCATTCCACTTTGGTTTATAAAATAATGATTGTATTCATCCAAGACTAACATATCGCTATCTGTGTGACACCATGTTTCAGAAAACATAACATTGTTTAATCGGAAGTTGAACTCGTCAAAAAAAGTGAAAGCCTTTTACTCCCTGTAACACCGAATTGGAGCGCAGCTCTTGAGGAGGAGGAGGGAAGGGTACTGAGGGGAGGGTAGACCCCTCCTCCTCCTCCTCCTCCTTCTCCTCCTCCCCTCATTCTTTAATATGCTCCGGGGGGTCACCTGACCTCGGGGGTTGGGGTCACGTGTCCTCGGGGGGGTGTCACGTGATTTGGGGGGTCAGGTGACCTTGGGGGCACGTGACCTTGGGGTGACCTTAGGGGTCACTTGGGGGTCACCTTGGGGGGTCAGGTGTCCTTGAGGTGACCTTGGGGGTCACCTAACCTTGAGGAGACTGGGAGGGATCACGTGACCTCGAAGGTCACGTGCCCTTGGGGGGTCACGTGACCTGGGGGTCACGTGACCTTGTGGTGATCTTGGGGGTCATGTGACCTTGGGGTGACCTTGGGGTGACCTTGGGAGGTGTCACGTGACCTTGGGGGTCGCGTGAACTTGGGGCCACGTGACCTGGGGGTCACGTGACCTTGGGGGGGTCACCTTGGGGGGTCACGTGACCTTGAGGTGATTTTGGGAGTCGTCACGTGACCTCGGGGTTACGTGACCTGGGGGTCACGTGACCTTGGGGTGACCTTGGGTGGGGTCACGTGACCTTGTGGGTCACATGACCTTGGGGTGACCTTGGAGGTCACGTGACCTTGGGGTGACCTTGGTTACGCCGACCGCGACGGCGACGCCGACGCCGCTCAAGCCGGAAACGGGCGCCTGAGAGCTGCGGTCTAAAAGTAGAAACTTGATCCTGCTGGGGCGCAAGAGATCGCGCGTTGATATGAACAAAAGAAAGTCATTTGACTGTTTTCGAACCGCAATATCAGATGGTAATCCGTACTCTTGATAAAGCATATTAGGGGAAAGATATAGTAATCTAGCAAACTTTACGCTTACACAATTTTGCACAAATCACTTTCAGATACGATGTGTACTACCGGACTGTGCCCTGCTTTGCGTGCAAAGATTTTACCGTTCCGCGTCCACAGAAATCGCCACTGACGCTCACGTTTATTGGCAATCGCAAGAGAAAGAAGTTGTTTCAGCGCGGGACATAAGTGCTTATTCAGATAAACTTGTGTTTCGTTCACCATTCCGACATCGCTGTTCCTGATGCGACTTTTACGAGCCTTCGCAAGAACTGCGCCTCACTTCTGCCTGCTTCTGAACTGCACGATGACGTTGCTCTTGCCCTCCTCTCGCGTTGGTGCGCGATGACAAGCCACAACATCGTCGGCGGCAATGGGCTCACCAATCACATCACCTATCTTACCTACAAGTTCAGTGACGTTTTCATTTTCGTACTGCACAAGCCCTTTTATTTCTATGTTAGACCTGCACGAGTACTGCTCACATTGAACAACCCTCATCTGAAGTTGCTCAATAAGACTCTCGCTCTCTTTGCACCTCTCGCGCAAGCCCTCGTTTTCCTTCTTCAGAGCCTCCTTTTCGCCAAGTGCCTCATCAAGCTTTTCTTCAAATCTTTAAATTCCGCGTTTATAAAATTCATGCTCTCTTGTAGCCCCCTCATTTCAGTCCGGAGCTCGCGAAGCTCACTGCGATCATCTCTCCCTGACGTAGACGCCGCGGATTTAGTCATCGCACTTTGCAATCAAAAACAGCAATTAAACTCAACAGCAGCGACAGCAGTGAGAATATGCAATTACGGTGGAGAAAATCACCACACCAACCTGCAGGGTGAATAACACTTGTTCAGGCGGAGCGTCAGCTGGCTGTCGCTGTTGCTGAATGACGGTTCCAGCGAAGGCAGTCCTCTTTTCTAGGCTCGCATGGTGACGTCGATGGTCGACAGCGGCTTCCGGCGGTGAGTCACTCCCGGTGGAAGAGATAGCGTACCCAGGAAGACTGCGTGGGCGCTGATGAAATTGGCAGGAAGGTCTTGGTTTTTTGCAGGGTGAATAACACTTGTTTAGGCGAAGCGTCAGCTGGCTGTCGCTGCTGCTGAATGGTATTTGGACAGTCAAGCTGTTCGACGACCCCAGTTCGTCCTTGGACAAGCTGCCCGGATTTTTCAGTCATCCCATCAAGCCAATTTACAACCGAAGTATTAAATTCCACAGATCAGTCAAAAAAAAGTTGGGCCTGCAACATAATTTCGCCGATAGATGCTCCTGGAACACAGCAAAGTTAACGAGGACTTCACTGAAGACAGTGCGAGAATATTTTGATTCAGATTGAGAAGATGACAATATTGATGTGCACCCTTTTTCTCAACACTCAGGTCTTTCAGTACCAAACACTTCGGGTCCTGATCCTGCCCCCGAGGTAGCTGGATCTCTTCCGTTTCGTGCTATTGGGCCTCTTCTGCAGCCGATTCCTGGGCTGGCGACGTCCCCTGCTCTCGGACATGGGTCTACGGCAAAGCTTGGATGGGCTCTGGGTCCTCTTGCTGCGTCGAAACCTGATGGGGCCCTGATGTCTACTGGTGCAGATGAGACAGCTGCACGTGTTCCTCGCGTCGAACCGGATACGCCTTTGGTCCCTGAGCCATTGGCTGTTCCTGTCCCTGCTGCTGAAGTGCGTCCTGGGTTCATCGTTCTTCCTGATGCTGCACCCACCCTTGAGCCTTGGGTTGGTACTGTTACTAACTGCGAGCCGGCCGGTGCTGTTTCTGCTCGAGATACCGGTCCCGGCATGCCTTCAAAAGACATTGAGCCAGTGGAAGCTCACTTTTCTTCTGCGACCGGCCTCGCTAAATCATGTGAAGAACCATTCAGGCCAATATCTACGAGTACTCCGGTCCCGCTCCTGGCCGGCTTATCTTATTCAATGCCATGTTTGGGGGACTCCGTAACTGCGTGTGAACCTGAACCAACCATGGCTGTTGCGACGACTCGACCAAAATTCCAACGAAGACTGCCGGAGAGGCTTGCTCTACACCACTCAAGAGTTGACGCCTGAGAAACCGCGCCTGGAGGTGGGACTATATGTATCCCCCATAATGACAGAGAGCGTTATAGAATTTAAAGCCTAAGGTTTCAGGAACTTTCAGAGTGGACTGTCTATAGGTACAAACAGTGCTTTTCGATAATTGTTCGTATATGTAAACTTCAGTACCTTCCTTAGGATTTAAGTGCCACCAGTTTATTTTCTACTTTTTCAAGCAATATCCGCTGAGCTGTGTTCCTTTGTGTATTCACAGGAAATATTTTTTTTTGCTTTCTTCAAAATTTTGACACTTAGGACTGTCAAATGCCACACTCAATTTAGAGTCACTGGAGATTTCCCTAGATTTTGGTCTGATCATGTCTTGAACTCTGAGCTGTACAGGTGCATGGTGAAAAGGCGTTTCTTCCCCAGAATTTCAGAACTTTTCGTCTCTACAAGGGACGACCTCCACAACAGTTTACCCCATCCGAGGGGAAAAAAACACTATAATAATTGTGCTTTGGGCTACCTTGCCCCCCCCCCCCCCCCCAAAACAAAAAAAAATGAAAGGGTATATGCAGTTTTTCTAGCATATGAACTCAAAGCGGCGCCAAAAGCCGGCGCGGGCGTGCTGCAGGTTCTAGCGAGCCGGTGTGAAAGCGCACGATGGGCTCGTGATTGGAAGATGTGCTGGGATTCGGACGAGGCTGGTCGTGTCTCTTTTTAACCCCGGGCCAGCGTTCTCAGACCCACTGAAAATAATTGTCAGGCTATCAATTTGGTCTATTTTTGGCATTTGCAGATCAGGTTTTTGCACGTTCTTGAATTGTTTCCTGTTCTGTGTTTTTGCTTGCCTCCAAGTTTTCAATCGGTTCAGCTTTAGCACTAGAGTATCATGATAGCCATAAAATGTTCAGGCAAGAATTTTTTTCCCGCAGTTGCAAAGTGTATTTGACAAACGGATAAAATATATTAATACATTTAGTTAAGATAGAGAACAGTATACAGTCAAACCCCGATAAACGAAGTCGGTAAAATGCGGAATTTACTTCGTTACATTAAATTGTCTCTACATAGACATTCCAGGCTAATGTTAAGGAAAGTTTCCCCAAATTTTTCTCGAGTCCGAAAAACCCACAGAGGACGCCCTTATTTCGGTTGAATGTAGTCCGTCACCTTTTTCTAGGCCACTCTTGGCATTATTATTGGCATCACACGACGTTCGCATAGCTAGACGGCCTGCATTGCGTCTTTGTCTTGATGTGTGATCGCGAACCGCCTCAAGACATCAATCGCGTCCACCACTTCGCGGTCGCAGGGCACGTCGCAGGTGTCTTGCTCATCAGGCTCGATGTCCGTCCCAGTCTTGCACGTTCCCACAAACACCCCTCGTCGGTCACCTCTTCCGTCGCAATGACAGCAGAGCCGGCGTATAGAAAGTCGTCGAGGTCGACGTTGTCGGGGGCGGCTCCATCGCCTTCGAGGCTCCATCACCCAGGACAACGAGAAACGCGCGCTTTTAGTTAGGCCTCGAAACTAACTATGCAGCGCGAACGAAGCTGACGGACGAATTACGGCGGCTCTAGTGTCCTCTAGTTGCCGTTCTGTACACCGCACTCGCCAGGTTCGGCCCGTTTTACCCTTTGAGCTTTATCGGGTTCCCATTTCAGCGCATGTGCTTCCAAAATATCTCCTTTGGGAACCAAACGTTTGTGACAAATTGTCCATGAAACTTCGTTTCATCGAAATTTCGGCCAACGGGACTTTGTTGCATAGAGATCAAAACTACATGGCGTGCATAGACTTGCGGTTAGAAAAAGTTATACACTTCGTTACATTGAGGGTTTCGTTACATAGAAGTGCGTTACAACGAGGTTTGACTGTATAAGAAAGGGTCAAGTCTCGTTTCCTACCTTGAGTCGATGGTAGGAGTGTGTTCGTTGAGTATCGAAAGTTTTGGAATCACCTGAAGATTGAATTTTTCAGTTCTGCACGTCAACACTGCCGCTTCCACGTAGTTTTAATCACGTTGACTGCTACGAGCAGTCTATCATGCATTTCCCACTCCCACCCGGTGTTTGTACATACCGTGATGTCGGAGCCATAAACGGTATTTTTCACGGGAAGAATCGTTACGAGTTTAGGCGGGAGGCCCGCCGTCGACACGTTGAACAGCAAGGACGACACAACAGATCCCCGAGGCGTCCCTCGCCCTGTTAGGCGGATGGAGTCCGAGCGTTTAACGCCAATCTTCAGGGTGACGGTTCGGACCATAAGAAAGGACCGCACATAGTTGTATGCCTTTGTGCTGCAGTAGGTTTCAGCAAGGTTGCGTAGCATAGCTTCGTGCAAGACGTTATCAAAAGACCCCTTGATGTCGATGGCTGGCACCGCTCTCGCCAGAGCCAGGCCGTGGAACTCCAGGATATCTCATTGAGTTGGACAAGGATGTGGTGCGCGGGAAGGTGTGGTCGAAATCCATACGTGGTATCTGGAAATTGCGCTAGTTCCTCGAGGCATTGTTATACTCATGACAGGACGATATGCTCCATGAGTTTTCCACACATGATTTGACCGAGATCAGTCACAGTTTTTTCAAGTTCCAGTGGTTTTTTTGGGCTTAGAGATGAGCGTAATAACCGCGTGTTTCCTTTCCGGTGGGATGCTCACTCTCTTCATTACATTAATGAATTATCAATAGGGTGCCGTGATTGAATCGCCAACAAGGTTGTGTAGACTATTGTACCTGACTCCGTCTTCCCCATGGGCGGTGGTGCATGTGAGCTTGGTGAGCATCACTCATATCTCGAACTCCGTGAAACACGCGTCCAGTTTTCTCCTCTTGTCTGCATAGATGTATTAGGTGTAGTCGGGGCGTTAGCCGGCTGCGAGGTATCAGGACCCTCGTTTGTTCGCAATTGAAGATTCGTCAGGCTGCAGTCTGTGTAGGATCTTGGTCGCGACCTAGGATATATCAGGCTTGGAGCGCGATGGGTCCAGCAAGGTCCAGCAGGGTCTGTAGGGTGGCTCACGTCCTAGCATTCATTAACGTTCCCCGTAATCTATTGCATACCTGGTGCCAATTTCTCTCCGCCAATGCGGTTCCGTCGTCTGGAGCCTTTCGGCTGAGTTCGGCCATCCGTATTTGTAGCTTGCCGTTGAGTCTTTTTGTCTTCCATCCCTTGATGAGGCCTCGTCCGGCATCCCACAAGTGGGGCAGATGTAGGTTTATCGCAGGGATGTCGACGATGGTTTGTGCCTTCTTTGTTGCTGAGTCATTATCTTTGCGGAACAATTAGATCCACTCCTGTATGGATCTAATGTTGTTTCCACCCTCGGCGTTCTCCCGCTGTTGTCTGACTGGTTACAGTTCTTGAGTCAAGTGTAGTGAAGCTCTCGGGGCATATGGCCTCCGTCGCAGACCTCGTTCTCCAGGATGCAGCGGTCCCTTTCAAACTTTTCATTCATTTGGACCGGCTGCACGAGGCCAGCTGGCAAACGTTGATGAGGTCTGGGAGTGTTCTGCGACTGGTGGTGCTGTTCATTCTTCTGGGCTGAGGTTGTTCCTTCCTTATAGTGAGCTAAGCAATTGACGATTACCTGGACAAACCTCCACTCATTGGGAGACTCCTTCAGATGTCTCCAGGTCGGGTGGTCGGCGCTGAAATCGCCAACGACCACCAGGGAGTTGTCTCGGCGCCGAACTACTGGATCGCATCGAGAAGGAGGTCTCCGAGGTCGTCAGTCTTCTTTCTTGGGACGCTGCAAAGTTGAGCGCGAACAGATTGTGGTGCCGCTTTTCTCTTTTTTTTTGTTTTTTTTTTTTGTTTTTTTTTTTGGGGGGGGGGGGGGAGGTGGGTTCTTTGGGAATGTGTGGGGTACATGTTTATGCTGATCGAACGAAGGGTTTATGATAGGGAATGTGTTTTGCAACGAGAGTTGGTGCTCTGTACAAAATAATCTGCGGGCAATCATCAAGTTGCTTGAATATCGTTTAACCTGAGAAACTTGGCGGACAGAAAATTACACGAGCGCCACGATGCTGCCGTTGTAACGCCCCTACTCCTAAACCCAATATATATATTCGCTATCTGGATCATGAAACAAGACATCTAACTTGAATATATGCTGTAAACTTGAAATCCGCATTGCAGACATAGAAATTATATATGGATTCCTGAACAACAGAGGGAATCCAATTAGAGTTCCAGTTCTGTAATACAGATAGCAAAAATCTATATTGGGTTTTCGGGGGAAAGGAATGTTACGCGATAACCTAAATGCACTGGATTTCTTTTTCGTGTCCAATATTATCTTAGCAAGCAGCCATAATAATAAACTTGGCTCACACAGTATTCAAATTATTTTTGATGAGGTTTGCAAAAACGCGCAGTAGGAAACGGGTTTAATGAGATTTATTTACATTTCCAGGCTTACATCATCACACGAAACCGTACGCAGCTCTCCAGTTCAAATGAACAAAGCCAAACTCTTCAGCACGCCACTGCCACCAGCGTCTCCTTAACGTCCCCCCCCCCCCCCCCCTTTCACCTCCTCCGGCAGGGTTTGCTTCTTTATTCTCCTTTTATGTCTATCCTTCATTTTTTTCGCGCTCTGGTGATATTGTGTGGTGGAGAGCGTGGCAAACCCCCCGCTCCGCCGGTGTAATATGCGTGTTTTCTCGTTCTTTATCAGGGCCCGTTTGCTCGAAGCTGGTTAACTAACCGCGGTTAACCGGATTTCCCTATGAGGGGGAATTTCGGTCACGTGACCGGGCAGAGTAAGGACGGCGGGGAAACATGGCGGTGCCCCGGTGAGTGAGCGCCGCTCGCTTTAGAACTAATACGTCGTAGGAGTTGCAATATCGGGCCCGTTAGTCAGCAATGAACGGTGCAGAAGGCTTTCGCTTTGCCAAACCTCCCTTAAAACGCAAAGGATGAGCAATGACCTCGCCGCATTTTTAAGTTAGTCTTTCGATTCTGGCCATTCCTAAGCCTAAATGAACGCGATAGTAGTCGGCATAGCAACGTCTTTGAAAAATGGATTGCCTTGACTCAATCGGCGGGTATTGATAGCACATAAAAGCAGACAGCGTCCCCATAGACCTTTTGCTAAATTTCCCAAACACCGAGGTGCATGCTACAAGTGCAGTTGCACGCGCTGCCCGTGATGACGTCTGCAGTAGCAACTGTTCTAAAGCAAAAAAGTCAAACAAATTTTGCCGTGCACACGCGTTCGTCAAAGATTTATTATGATCATTACTTCGAATATTCTATAAGTGGAAGTCCAGCGCGCGCGGATCGTAGCATTAAACTTCCAGCGTTCTCCTCGATGTTCGGGTAATTTACTAAGAGGTCAATTTTCACTGAAGCGGAATTGCAGATTTATCAATTTATGACGGTGCTATATACAGCTCTTACATGCTGGCCAGCCGTGCTGCCGGTGTACCGTCCGCCTTTCACTGCTCAATTCTTTCTCATCGTTTCTAAGACTGAACTTCGTCGTTCTCTTTCGAATTTGGAAGGAAATTTCAACGAGGCTCGTCTTCATTTCAGACAGCCAAATATTTAGACATTTTCGAGACAAGGGTTAATTTAGTTTTACATTACCGATTATCTGTATCATGAGCAATAAAAATCGTTTCTTAAGCTGAAATGTATGCCGCCCTGCGTCGCGAAAACCCAGTAGCGCGCATTTTTGAGTCCCCCCATTTCGGGAACCTTTCCACAAAAGCCATGCACTTATATTCAATACAGCCAGTAGGTGACACCAGCTACCACCCCATAATAAAACACGAAGCTATCACTCATCCAGCCTTCGTTAAACTTGGCTAGGTACTTGTAGGTACCTAGTAGGTAAGGGCGGTTAACTTTTAACCGCGGTTAAGGTTAACCGGGTTCGAGCAAACGGGCCCTGGTGCGAGTTTTCCCCTCTGGATGAACCGGATGGAAGTAGAGGCCAAGAGTGGTGTTTTAGGCCCACCATTGACATAAAAATCTAAGTCTAGTTCACACTCGAGTGATCAGATATTGCCTATGTAGCGGAGGCGCCTAGTTTATCAAAAATTATTCGGTAGGATCTCTTGAAGCACTGCTTTGCACAAGCTACCACGAAAACACACGGAAAGAAGCGCTTCACGAAATATAACTTGAGGTGCATAAATCGCCCTGTAGTTCAAGCAGCAACGAAGCAGTGAACCTTCAGGAAAGGGGACCTGGGTCACTTCCGCTTTCTGCTATGCATACCTTGCCGCCGTCCTGACACCTATAATGTGTGAAGTCTTAAGCGCCGAGCTATTTCACTTCCCATTTTTGTCCAGTTGTGTGTACGCTCTCTTCTCCGATGTGCCTCATATTTCTGTATTGTGCATTTGCGGATCAGTGAGCCCATTTTCCTATGTTGAAGAGGATTACATTATTGTCAAAAACAGCAAAACAATGTCACATAAGTTAGACATCCAGGGAGAGTTATGTCTAGGTGGGCAAACGAAATTAGGTCTTATTTTGATGAAAAATGGATCCCTCCCTCGACGGAAAGAGAATGATTGTCAAAGATCTGATATCAAAATAGAATGAGAAGCGCTTGTCCCGTTTAAATATTTTCCGCGTCTTTTTTCCGCTATTTCATGCTTAACTAAGGATGAGACGAATTGTGCGGAAACCACTAGTGTTCATTGTCGAAAAATTCCGATATTATTCGTCAGGTTTACCTTCTTTTTTACGAAGCTATGGACGGCGTTGAGGACGATGTCCTAGAGCACGACGTCAACACCAACGTCAAGGTCCACCTAATGAAAGTAAACATGCTCTCTAAAATTCACAGACCTGATAACCCAGGGCACCCAACTATATCCGGAATAACTACTGTAACCGAACCCGTATCAGGAACATGTAGGCAATTAAATTAAACATATACCTACAAGTCTCCTTTCGTACATTAAAAACAACTCCCTTCTTACGGTAAATATCAAATTTATGTATACCCAAAAAAATCATATCTCGTCACACTCGATGTTTCATTGCTGTATACAAATATCCCACACGACGTGAAATAATTTCGTGAATTGACATGTACGAACTTAACAAACAACCGGTCACTTCAGGTGGATACGACGTCGCTACTCTAGCAAGGTTTGTCTTAGAACCCAACACGTTCGAATTGAACAATAAGGACTTTCGGCAGGGTAGCGGAACCGGGGTGGGCACCAAAATCGCCCCGAACTATGCCAACCTATTCATGGGAGAATTGGAGTCTCAGTCTTTTCCTGAATGTCCCGTAAAGCCTCGAATATACAAAAGATGTCAAACTGAGGAAGAGCTGGTGGACTTCATAGATTGATTGAACGCAGCTCATTCGAGCATCCGTTCACTCATTCGTTCTCTCGAACCAAAACAAAATGTTTACGCCTTAAGGTAAGCTCGCCAGGAGTCTCTACCCTAAGCCAACAGATTGACAGAAACACCAGCATTATCAAAGCGACCACCCGCTCGATTGGAAGAACAACACTCTCTAACACCATGCAATCATTTCAAACAAATTTGTTCCAAACAGACAAATTTTTATGCACGCAGCCAAAATTGAAGGTCAGTGCTACCGAAACAAAAGTATCTACCCCGTATAATTGCCGATGAAATCAGCAAAGCCAAGCAATTGAACCGCGCAGACCTTATCAACCCTCGCCCCACGCAAAGGGACGCACAACGCACAAATTTATATCTAAATTATACCATGAACTATCCTAGTGTAAAGAATATTTTAAGACGACATTACAACATTCTCGAGCAAAGCGAGCGCCTTAAACACGCGTCTTCATTCGTCCCTCGTGTAGTACGCAAACGAACTCGTAACCTCAGAGACGCGCTTGCAAACTCGGATAAATTCGTTGTCGCCTCCTAACGAATGTATGCCTTGCATAAAACCAGGGAGTCTAATCTGTAAACAGATGCAGCACACTAAAAGGGTCTGCAGCACGCACTCACAGTTCTCGATCAAAATTAAAGGGCACTTAACATGTGCCTCGTCGAATGTCGTACACTTACTCTTGTGTATTGTATGCAAAATGCAATAGAGAGGGCAGACTAGAATGGCATTCAGGCTGCGCTTTAATAATTTCAAATCTCATGCGATGGCCCTTCCAACACTGCTTCTATTCAAGCATCTCGCCCTCCCAGAACACCCGTTTGATAAACTGCAAGTAACGCTCGTAGAATCTGGATCTAAATCAAATCGCGAAAGTGAACTGCGTGAATCCTACCTAATTTACCGATTGAAGGCAATTAAACAATGAAGAAATGAAAGCCCCGGTACTCTGGCATTGATTAGAATGCTATGAAACGAATAGCAACAACGAACAAAGGACATTTTTTTTAGGTCCCAGACCTTAGTGTTGGCAGTGGTCCTGTGTTTGTGGCCCGGAACTGAAGGATCAACTTTTCTCTCCTTATTTCCAGGATTTGATATTCATTTTTGTTTCTCTTATTTCTAAGTTTAACACTGTTCCCCTTCCAGATCTCACTCGTGCATGCCCACAAAACACCCCAACTGGCCCTGCCTTCTTTTTTAACAGCGTTTTTGTTTGGTTTGTTTGAGTAACTCTCGTTGTTTCTACGCTAACGTCCAGGTCGCCCCTTCCCGCCCGGTCACAAACTCACCTTGCGTCCCCTCTCAAGAAACTACAACCGTCATTACACCATTTTTGAAACTTGGTCCCGATCATTAAGCTTCTTGACCCGGATACGAACTGTCCGACGCTTCCATCTCACGAAAGCTCCAACCGTCACCCCGCCGAAATTTTGACCCGATCGTAGCATTGTGCGAACGTTTGCCCATCCGGAACTCTCCCTACGCTTCCAATGAAACTCCAACCGTCATCCCGCCGTTTTTAAAACTTGGGCTCCACAGTAGTATAGTATAAATACCACCCGCGTTCATCTGAAAAAATTTATTTCTTTCGAAGGCCAGACTCCGGCCGAAAAGTCGAAGAATAAACCGTTCGTTGTTCATTCTTCGACGTCTCGGTGGCAGTCGTTTCTTTACTTTTCAGTTATACCGGCGCCTTTGCCCCCCCCCCCCCCCCCCCCACCCCCCGGCCACTATGCACCGTCAAAACTGTTGCTCATGGCATACGATAAGTACCTGACGGCACATGAGCATCGTTACATCAGCGCTTCGCTGCATGTAAGAACCGGCCTTAACAATGACCATCTACGCGATCTTTTAGACAGGGAAGAGCGACAGTAGCTATACATATGCATAAATAATTTCAAATTAAAATAAGCTCGACCATGCCCTTTTTCCCTGTATTGTTTTCTTTAACAGTCCAAAACATCTGGGAAGGGGGGGGGGGAAAGACTGGAGCTCCCCCCCTCCCCCCCCCCCCCCCACGTTTTTCCCCTTCGGACGCCACTGGTATGGTAGAACGCTCCTCGACCTCAAGTTGCGTCACCTTCTGTGCCTTTTGCTCGGCGTTTCTTCCGCCCCAGAAAATAAACCTCCAAGGCAATTACAAACAAAAACATTGTCAAGGTGCACGGGAGCTGGTGTATGTTGATCATGATGCAAAATCCCGAGACTGGGAATGAAATTCGCAAGAAATAGTGTAAGATGAAAGAAAAAAAGGGGCAGGACTACGTCTCAAACTCAGCTGAGTTGAGTTTGAGAAGTTGTCCTGAGCTGAGTTTTCAGCTGAGTTGAGCTTGAGATGGTGTCCGGTCCCCTTTTTTCTGTCCTCTTACACTTTTTCTTTCAAATTTCATTCCCAGTCTCAAGATTTTGCATCATGTTTCAAACTAAACTTACTATATGCCAGCGTCACTCGGGCGGCGTTCGTTCGGATTACTACCAGCGTGCAAGGGGGTAGGGGGGCAGTTTGCCAGATCACTTTAAGGTTTTTCTGAACCTCAACCACCGTTTCGAACTGGATGAGTATCGTTAAACAGTGCGTTCGTACGATCACTACTTCGTAATGCACGTTAATGACCACCCCGGGCTGGCGGTCACAATTACTGATCTATTGTTACACGTCGCTGCACTGGTAAATAGTCCAGCACATCCGGAGCACTCGTCGTCTCATTTAATTGCCTGACCAACTTCGCGCAGTCTAAATATCACACCCAAACTTTTCTAAACCTGATTTCATGAAAATCAGTGAGGCGTGAAAACGTTATTTGAAACTGAAACTGGGTGGCGGAACACGAAAACCGGACTTCGAACTTTGCGCACTTGGACTTAAAAAGATCAGAAACCTTCTAAGGTTTTTATTTTTTTCTAATTTAGCTTTAAAATAGAATCGAAACCTTCGACCTTTTCGAATTTTATGTCGAATGAAATTCAAAATCTTCGATTTATCGAACTTTTTTTTTAAAAAATGCGAAGGTTCGAATTTTTCGATTTTAGATCCAAAGAAATTCGAAACATTTGAATCTCTCGAATTTCAAATTAGGGAAGTTCGAAATCTTCGATTTTATCGAACCTCAATTAAACAAATATTCGAAATAATCGAACCCGAACTTTTAGAAACCGTTAAAGCTTCGAACTTTACGAATTCGAAACCCCACGATTTTGGAATGTTGCGAAGTTTTCGAATTCGAATCTCCCTACGGTCGAAAATATCGAAACTTTTCGAAATCGAACATCAGTCCGGTTCAAAAACATCGAAACCTTTAGAATTCGAACCTGGGGTGGTTCGCGGCATCCCTACTTAAAAGTGTTGACAAAACCCTGTTATGCTCCTCGCTTAAGTTGTTTTCTCCCTTACGGGCCCCTGCATATATGTCTAGCCTTGCGAGCCACCCAGAGTACTACTACTGTAGCTAATAAAGATTTGTATTGTTTGCCTTAATGGCGTTTTCGTTTACCCCGGTCATATTCGTGACTTCTAGAACCCGGGGGTCCACACATACTTTACATGGCTGAGGAAAGAGGTTATATGTAAGCAGTGATAGAGTGCAGGCGAGCTGGTAATTAATCGACATCTTGTAAACCCTGAGATGTTCGTTCGTTTTTTCAGCGTTCCCCATCTTAGGGTTTACAAGATATAGGTTATACGATTTGATTAAAATGCTCAGGAAGGTTGCAGTGTAAAAATCACGCACCTGGCAGGTGCTCTTGCTTGTATAGTGGAGAGCTTGCAATGGAAGCTCGCACGGCTGTCCCTTTTCGCACTCTGAGTGTGGATAGTGGTTGATTCTAATCCGCACTCCGAGTGCGGATAATTGTGGATTCTTATTTTCACTCCGAGTGCGGATTGGGTTGGATTCTTATCCGCACTCCAAGTGCGTGCGGCGGAGAACTTGGCGTGTGGCGTGTCGCAACTTGGACGTGGGAAACTTTAATCATAGTGACTTACTGTGATGGTACGTGGTTCGTGTGTTTAGGGTCTTAATAGAAGTACAGAAGACACAGGATGCGTTAGGAAATATTTCACTATTGTGACATAGACAACAGAAGAAAAGAAAAACCAAATATTTACACTGCGGCTATTTACAGAATGTCATTGTACGGGTTGTCTCACAGTTTTCTTTCCTGGTCACATGGAAGGGTAGCGCCGAGGGATGATGGTGGAGGGCCCGTCGTTGATGGGCTCGGCGGCAGTTGTTAGCCCGGAGCGTCTCGTTCCCGGAGATATTGGTGAACCCGGTAGCTGGGGTTGTCTTCAGCGCCTCAGGTAGTCCAGTCGGCCTCAGGCAGGCCGGCGCCTTGACCACGAGAGGAGGCGGGGACATAGTCGGGCCCCTGACGCCTGGTCACGTCTACCGAGGTCCGAACAGCTGTTCACAGCTTCGCCTTCCGAGTCCGAGCTGTGCTTGTGCCCTTCTCGAGCTCTCTTTCAAAAACCGCGCCATTCCTCGCGCATATCTTTTCTTCCTTCTCTTCGTGGTGGATCACCCATCACACTTACAATGTTTGTGGTGTGACATTCGCATGTTGGCAGCACCGATTCCATAGACATATTAGTGATTGTGCGGTATTTAATTGGGGGGAGACCTCACATCCAATCATCGCTGCAAATGCATAATCTCATCTTTCTTTCTTTCCTCTCTCTCTTCCGTTTTTTTTTTTTTTTTTTTTTTTTTGAAATTGTAAGTGGTGCATTTTGGTAGAGAATAAACTGTTTTCGGGTACCTGGGACTTGAAAACAGGCATAAAAGCAGGACGCAAGCAATCCTAGTTTTCCTTCAGTATCTTTTTTTTTCTTTTTGTTAAACAGAATACTATTATTTGCAAAAAAAGAAAAAAACGGAAGCTTTGCCATGGTTAGCACGTTAACATTCTGTGGTGCTTAGCTGGTGGGGGCAGTAATGTGGGAAGGGGGGGAGGTGGCGAGCAAATAATTTTCAAGATGCAATTGCTTCCCCACCCACGCACACAACACACACACAGATGTTCAAAAATACCGCTGCTGCCACGCCCAAAACAGCCATCACATCTATCGTTGTCTACTTAGAAACGTGCACATCATTCTAATAAAAAAAAAGCTACAGGAACAAATGGCCGGGGACCAGTGGCATACCAACTTGTTTTTGAGTGAGGGGGCAAACGAGAACCCCCCCCCCCCCCCCCCCCCCCGAGCCGGGGGGTGGTGCCCTTGGTATTCCTTGGGCGCCGTCGGCCAGTGTTTTCCCTGCCCAGTGGCGGCTGTTTCAGGTGTGTGTGTGGGGGGGGGGGGCAAAACACATGCCTTGCCCCCCCCCCCCCCCCCACTCTGAGAACTAGGGGTGCAGGCGCCCCCCTTGCCCCCCCGGTTGGTACGCCCATGCCGGGTACCTTCCAAGTATTCCCTCATCTAGTAGTGTTGAAAGTTTTCAGAAGACGTGTATTGTCTTGTGCTGAGATGATGGGGGCAGTGGCACGGGAAAGGGGGGCGGGTTCTTTTTTTTAATAATATTGTTTACTGGAAATGACTGATTTTCCTGCAGCCCCCCCCCCCTTTTACTATGCCACTTCACCCATCACCTAAGGACAAGACAATACACGTCAGAAATTGCACGCTGCTCTAGATTCTTTTTTTTTCTTTCGTCAATAAAAATATTTAACCCTAGCAAAAAAATCATTGCCAGAACGTTTTTCTTTTTTTTCCTTCTTTTTTTTTTGGGGGGGGCGGTTGATGTGTTTGGGATGTCTCTAAGTTTTGGAGTGGGTACAAGATACCCGCCCCTTTCCCCTAACTCCCCCTCCCCCTGCGACAAACACATACACACACATTGATTGCCTGGGTCCGATCGCTGTGGCGTGAGTACCGTTTAATCTGAAGTGCACCACCCAATGCTAATTACTTTTTTTTTAATAGAAGCAAAACATTTTCTTGAAATTATTATAATTATGAAACCAGAACCACCAATGTTTACATAGACTCGTCAAAGCTGAAAGCCAGTGTCTTTCACAACACACAGTTGAGAACTTTTCAACCACTGTGTTCATAGTGCGACAGAATCGCACCACACGCGAAGTGCAGATAAATAAAATCCAACACACTCAACGGCTTCGTGCCAACGCCTTCGTACCCTAATCTCCTAGTATCCCCGTACAGCGTCCGCGCCTCCGCACGCAATCCGCACTCACACTTGAGTCTACTCACGCACATTGAGAGCGGATAAGAATCACCACACAATCCGCACTCGGAGTGCGGATAAGAATCCAAAATTATTCGCACTCGGAGTGCGGATTAGAATCCACCACTATCCACACTCGGTGTGCGAATAGGGACAGCCACAAGTCAACTCCCAAACCTGCCAGGCGCTCTTGTTTGTACAGTGGAGACATATTCAAATCAAGGAGATCCTGCTTTGAATGGGAAGGCTTCCTACTTCAACTTTTAAATACTTGAGGTTCTGTTAAAGTTGAAGGGAGTCTCTTAAAGAAATTTTTGAGCCATGTCCAAAACCCTGTGCTGGGTACAATTTTAGTCTAAAAGGCTGGTCCACACCCTTGCTCCCGGCTAGGACTGAGTCTGACAAAACCAGTCTTTAAGCCTCTTGTGATAGGTTATGATTGTGCTGCGCAGCAGCAATGTTAGTCGCAAGCAACTTAAAACGCTGTTTTGTTCAGCTTGGTCATAGTCGGTTGCAACAATGTGAACCAGCTTTAACACCTTAGGTGAATGTAATCAACAGTAGCTCCGGTGTTGATTCTTGATTTGTATCCCAGCACCACAGAACATGTCAAGAGGCTTATTGAATGCTGTGCATGTGCCTATCAAGCGAGCTGTGCCCTTTCTAGGTGTTGTTTAATTTGTTTTGAAGTTCCCGGGACACTTTAAGGTGCCAGTAGGTATCTAAGCTGCACGTGCACACTGTTCTTAATACAATTACTTCATGCAGAAGTTCATTTTTCTTATTTGGTTGAGTTTAATGGTGGTGTCGTCATGGTCTTTGCACAGTCGATGACAAGAGAAGTGTCATGTTGCACTTGCTCTTTTGTTGATCTGTGAAGCAAGTTCTGGTTTCTTTTGTGTTCCAGAATGCTAGTCGGAGTCTTATTCATGGTTTTGCAGGAAGTCTGTATGATGACGAAAAAACTGTAGGTGACTAGAAGCTGCCGATGAGCTACCAGTCCGGATAGCAGCTATCAACACGGCAAGGGCCTGCAGGGGCATCAGCCCCCCCCCTCCCCCCCCCCCCCCCCCGTTCCTCCACCGCCATTCAAGATGGGATGCTTTGTAAAAGGTGAAACAGGGCCCATGCGCTGCTTCCACAGCGCCCTGCTGGATTTATCTGATATTTTGATTTTTAAAACAACAACATTACAAACTGTAAAATGTCAAACAAACGCCCACTCTAAATTGGAGATAATCATAGAGAGCTGGGGGTTGCGTACTTGGTAGGTACGATAGTTGGTAAGTGTTCATGGTCCCGTGCTTGGTCGGTCCACGGAATTACGAATAGCTGCGTCTTCGGAGCTATTTAATTACGCAAACACAAAAAAACAAAGCGTGACCTCTCCACCTGTAATGGAGAGGTCCCGGGTTCGATACCCGGACCAGGCGGATTTTTTCGGTCGCGCACCAGTCACCTAACCTTTTTTTTCTTCGTTTTTTTTACAAAGAAGCATTCTAAAAAGTGTTCGATTAGCATTGGCTGTAACTAAAGCCTTCAATTTACTCTTCTGAGTTAGAAAAACAAGAGCAACCCATCTTTTCTTGTGCACCACTTTCTGTGGCAATAAAAAGAAAGCGAAGGGGGGGGGGGGGGGGGGGGCAGGCAAGTGCTAAAGGCTCTGTGTTAGCGCACCACGTAGATCTCAACTTCTTTTGGTCTCGGTTTCATTTTGGGTTTTGGCATGTCAACCACGCAGTTGCTGGAGTGGATCTTTTTTGTACGAGTATCGCAGTTGAGGGAGTTGAATTGGAATAGCCGAGCATGCAGGCACATTCACATCTCTTTACTTTCGGGTTACACTGTAGTGTCCGAAGGCATCATTGCAGGGGGGGGGGTGAGGGGAGGGGAGGGGAGTTATGGTATAAAGTCAGTCGGGAAGGTAGAAGTACACCCGTGCATATGTATAAAAAAAAGCAACAAGAAACGCAAGCACGCAGGTAAACACACTCAAAAACAAAAGCGAGCCCAGAATAAGATAAAAGCCACATTGGTTGCTCAAATTCTAGGTACCTGCCAACGTTCCATGTTTTTGGACGTAAGCCAACACTTTGACCAGTAGGATGAACTGGGCTGTTGTATATTGGGTGTATCAAGGAGTGGCCAGGCTCTTTAAATCGACTGCGAAATTTGGTTTCTTAACCTATCGCGCTACGACTTTGTGCAGCGCTGCTCAGGGATGATGCATTTTCTTTTTGTAAAATTTGCAAAGAGCGAACTTACCTGAGGAAAAAGTAAAGAAACAAAAAGGCTTAGCTCCTATGGAAATGAGACCAAGCCAAAGGACTTCAAACAATATGGCGCCGTTTCACTAGAGAGACAAAAGATGGCGCAAGGGGTCGCGACGCCAACTGCGCCAACGAACGAGCATACGGCGCCGGGAGCCAGCGTCTTTAGCAGACAACCTTTTCGACTCAAAAGCGGCACGAGCTTTTCGGATATCAGTTGCCAATGCATTATTTTATTATCCTTACTGATGATACATATTGAATGGACACATAATCGATTAGAAAAATGGTTTGTTGGGATATTTTGACTGTTGTTTTTTGGAGTACCGATGTCATCTGCTTTCCAGTTCCTTGTTGTTACCACGCCTGTTTTTGTTTCTGCGACTGTCGCCGTTGTCGAAAGTTGAAAAGATTGTCTGCTAAAGACGCCAGCTCTCGGCTCCGAATGCTCGTTCGTTGGCGCAGTTGGCATCGTGGCCGCTTGCGCCATTCCTTGTGTCCCATGCGAAACAGTGCCGTATTGTTTGAAAACCATTGGCTTAGTCACATATCCATAGGAGCTAAGCCTTTTTCTTTCTTTACTATTTCCTCAGGTAAGTTTGCTTTTTGCAAATTTTACAAAAAAGTGCACCATCTGTGGGCAACGCTGCACAAAGTCGTAGCGCGATAGGTTAAGAAACCGAATTTTGCGGTCAATTTAAAGAGCCTGGCCACTCCTTGATACACCGAGTAGTTACCGCATATGTGTGCAGTTGATTCATGCAGTTTTTAATGACCATTGGTACCCAACTCAACCTCGTGGAGAGTGTCTATGAACTGGAAAAATGATAATGTTGAGGAAGTTGGCAATTGGAAAAGCCTGAAGATTTCCACCCTAATCACCATCGGTCATGGAAATTCAGCCTTCCTTGGTGTGAATGTCAGCAAAAGACACGTGTGGTGTGACACATAAACCTTTCTACTCAGGAACTCAGCCCGCCTGCCAATGTAAATTTTTGCTTGGAAAGTAGAATCTTGGGAGAATCCAGAGATACAATTTCATCTCGAAATGTATGAAAAACACCAACTTCTGCACTCTAAATGAAGTGCTGCTGCTTATGGCAGTGCTGCTTATGGCAGATTTGCGGAAGTGGTTTCGTAGTGCGAAAGGTTGTCTCTAGAGCTACCCATTTGCTCCTGAATGAACTTTTCACGCGATTTTTTTTACAGGTTGTGGACATCATGGCTATTGAGGAAGTTTCTGCTGCAGGGAAGAGAATGTCCCTCAGCTTGACAGTCCACAGAAGCTTTAGCAGCCAGGATTTCGGATGTTGCGAGAGCAATGATGCTTGTCTTCAGCTCATATTTTTTCCAGGAGTTGTACAACCAGCCGCCAGGGTTGTCTGATCCGACAGCAGGACATGCCGGCTACTGTGGTTTCATTTAATGCTGTCGATTAGAGACCATTTTTAATGCATGGGTGGTATGGAATGCTAAGGAACGCAGAGGCGCATTTCAGACACGATGCTGTAGCATCTGCTGCTGGGATGTCCTGATTGGTTCCCATTGCAGTCATTACAATTTCCTGGTTCTGTCTCTTTTCTTCAGTGGGAGCTCATGAAGGTGGCACTGTGCACAGAGGGACGGAGTAGCTGACAGTGAGCTGCCCAAGCACGCTTCTGGCTCTTGTGACCATCTCCAGAAGCCTCTGGATGGGCTAATTGACAGACGTGCCTGGGCATTCATAAATGGTAAACATAATCTAGACTACCATTGGATTACGCCTTGGTCTAACGTCTCTAGCTAGGATACCGTGTTTGGCTGCTAGAATTGAACTGAATATGCTAAGCAGCACGTCGCCAAGTAAAAACACGGTGGGAAGCATATAAGCAAACTCCACTTCCCAGTCTATGAGCCACCAAAGACCCAGCCAAAGAGATACCGAGTCAAGTCAAAGTTTTCTATTAAACTCGTTAGTAGCGTCGTAATCGCAAATTAAAATTTCGGCGTAGCCCCCCTCATTGCGGCACACCGAGCAAAGCAGAGCGAAAGAACGGAGATAAGGACTAGCAAAAGTGACGTCATCAGTACGGCCCGATAACCCTTGCTCCCCAATAGGCTGACTTTGGGATGCCAACAATGATTTCACGAAGCTTTGGACAGGTTACAGGGGGAAGAAGGGCTCAGTGCATGCCCTGCTATAATCGCTGCACATCTTTTTTTAAAATAAGTGCAGTTTATGTTGACTTTTGCACAAGTTGAGTGCGATTACTGAATTAACGAGCCAAAATGCTATGGAAGTCTGCTCCTAACCCAGATTGTTTACAAAGTGTTCCAGGTTCCCTTTAATGGTAGTTTGACTTATTTGCACAAGCCCGTGCCAGTGCACAAACTAGAGCCTATACATTCCTGTACTGATTTACATTTAATGCACTGCCAAAGGAAAAGGTTCAGATATCATTAAGAACAAAGAAGCTAAACTATAAATTTGAATGTGACATGCAGTACACTCATTAATTCAAACTTCAGGAAGTCACGAATTTTTTATAAATTATCGAAAGCTCGAATGATCAGAAGTTCATCTGAATATGTTTTAAGATAAATTATGATTTTCTATATGAATGGCTACACATACAAAACCGATATTTCATGATTTACTCTGCACAGGCCCATTAATCATAATCTGGTATGCCATTCATGAAACATTGGTAAAATTTATGACACAAGTTTATTCAACCCTCAAAAATGTTGTTTATCAGGGACTGTTTTGACAGCACATGACACCTCAAAAAAAATTAAGCTTGTTCAACATGAAAAAAGTTGTATGTTAGGGACTGTTAAGGAGAGACCCATGAGTAATGGAAACAGGCATTGTGCTGCGGTTTCTAAGCATTTTGCGTGAACATTGCGATATAAAGCCATGCTGCCACATCACGGCGTCCGTGCAAATTGATATGGAAACTTCCGCCCGTCGACCGTTTTTGCCGCTCATGTGTCCTCTTCTTCAGAGACGTATATAGAGATAGTTTAATCATTGGGATGTATAGAAGGCAAATAAGGAGGCGCCCTTGGTTTAAGGTGGGGTGGCCGTGTTCCAGAGCATTTTCACAAATTCGTATGTGGCCAACCAGCAGCCGCGCATAATATCCTGGCAGTGGTTGTGAGAAACAAAATTAATAAGCTCGTCAAAGTAACTCTCGGTGACTGGGGTGCAGTGATGTTTTGATCGTTGTCATGCAAACTCGTGGTGGAAGATATAGAAAATATAAAAAACGTGCGCGACCAGCCGAACGATTGAAGTAATCCGGACACCAGGCGTCGAAGCGATCGGACTCCATTTGAGCATAACAGAAATCAAGCGGCACATTCGTTTCTTACAACTTATTGCATAACCATAATCGAAAGAATGCGTGCACCATATTTTCAACCATGGAGAGTCACTACATTTAACTCTTACGCACTTATCAAAACCGTCTCTCGCTACCATAACTGGGGGATTATTTTCAGCTGCTGGTTGGCCAAGAGAGATTGTCAAGCCCTCTATCTGCGTCTGATGCAGGCCTTGGCTCTGCTTGCTCTTTTCATATCCCAAGATCTATATGTACGGCTCTGCTCTGCTTTAGCCTTGTTGAGTGTGCTTCTTACTGAGCACCAGTGCACCGCAGGAAAGCAACACCTGTGAAAGCAAGCTCCACGGGTGCTGCTTCTCCGCAGTGCACTGGTGCTTGGAAAGAAGTGCGCTCAACGGGGCCGCGAGAACAAAAAGTATGAAGTACACGAAAATGTCGTTCAAATTAAGCGGATTATGAATACATTGAAAACGTAGCGGGACAACCCAAGTTTTGAAATTTGTTTGACTTAACCAAAGGTATTAATTTTCTTACTTTGAATTATTGCGAGCCTACTGTATACTGTAAAGGAGATATGGCTCACTTGATTGTGCTTAATGTAATAATAATAATAGTACCTTTGTTTTTCCCACAAAATACAGTGTTGAAAAGGTGACAGGGGAAAAAAGCTGTGAAACAGCTTGACGAGCTCCGAGCCACCTATACCTGCAGTCGCGATGCGGGCGTCAAAGATTTATACAAAAATAAAACATGACATGTGTATTACATGTTTCAGAAACTTCACAAAGAGCTGACGCTATACAAGGTAAGTAGCATATTGATACAATTTACACTATAGCGAAAACATACACAGAACGTTAGGACATCACTGAAATAAACGCAAAAGAAAACATCGATTCAAGAGTTTTTGGCGCTTATTGCGGACAATGTGGCTCGAAATGAACATTTGAAATAAACATTTCCCGTAAGATGCTCACCGATATATTGCTGAGCTCAATGCCTTGCCCACTAAGCTGGTCAAGGGTAGTCGGCAAAGTATACTTTAAACTTCGGTGGCAGTAGTTTGTTCTAAAAAGGGTACTTCCCAAGGTTCTTTAATTCGAGTAGTGTATCTATAAATTTTATATGTTAGCTTCGGTAAGTTTTTAATGTGATATTCGGATAAATTTGTTTCTATTTTATACCTTGCACATAAACGATATGTATATAAATCGAAAAATTTCATCCCACCAATTCGTGAATATCACTGAATGGTTATGCAAATTTTAATTTGCTAGTTTTATTTCTCAAGCAATTGTTTTGTTGGGTATTCAAATCAATTAAAATTTTTATTTTGGTTCAATTTATGGAAGGTTTGTTTTATATATCGTGCAGTAGAAAGGTGGGGAGCTGGGCTAGGTGATAAATACGTTCCTTGCTGATGTTAACCATGTATGCCATATACAGTTTGTTGTGATTGTGTATTGATTTCGAACCCTCTTCTGCTCTTTATTTCAGTCTGCCCTTACATGCACCATGAAGATATTGAAGAGGTCTTCAATTGAAGGACAACTACAAGCAGAAGCAAGGAGGGGCATCTAGATGGCGAGAACAAGAAAAACGAATGTAAAATTTCTCCCAACTTAAACCAAGGCATGCCTTCTTTCAATAAAGGCATTGCGGCGAAACTCCTTAATTGGTTAGTTTGTTCAGCTGCCATCTCTACGAACAGCTGATCTCACCCAAACAAAATCCTGGCAATGAGTAGCACAGGCTGTGTGCTCTTTTTCTTGTTGAACTCTTCTTGTTTTGTCTAAGGATAAAAAGTTATACAAGTTAGTGTATTGAATAACAGAGCTATGAACTCTCCATACCAATCCGTACCCCAAAAGCTTCGTGTGACTTCGGCTTCCTTGAACATGAAAGCTGTTCGCACTAAATAACGGAGCACTAGACCTTTCTGTCTTCTTGAAGCCCATAGCTACGAGCTATCCGCACCAATCCTGCACCTCCAATACGTCAGGTGACACCCCTGGCAGAAGTATAGCCCTTCCAGGGGAGTCGCCTGATGTATGAGGTGCAGGTGGTACGGAGGGCTCGTAACTTTGGCCTTATATAATTACGAAAGGTATAGTGCTTCGTTATTTAGTGCCGACAGCTTTCATAATTCTTACGGATAGCTATCGTAGTGGGCTACAGACATTCCGTCATTTTACGAAATTATGTGCTTTGTTTTTAACAGACGGTTCAGTTTCTAGATTGCGGGAAATTATGCTGGCACCATGGAGCCCGCAACTTTTTGCCATAAAATGGAGTGATATGTTTTTACAGTGCTCCCACACCACTTGTCGAAGTCGAAGGTGGTCAGACATCTCCGATTCCCCCTAAAATGAAGCGTCCGTTTCCATTGAAAATAAAGCGCTTCACATTTGATGTTGTAGTCATTCGCATTCTTACGGATTTAAACAATAGGCATTTAAATCCCCAAATAGTTCAACGATAGTGGCCACAAAACATTTTGAATGACGGCTGTAAAACGGTTTCGAAAGACGGCCGAAAAACGGTTGACGATATCGGTCACAAAACGGTTGGCGATATTGGTCTAAAAACTTTCCCCGAGATCGGTTCAAGTTATTGTACCGATCTGGAGCCGGGTTGCAAATCATTATGGGACCGTTATTTCTTAAAACATTGACCGATATTGGTCCGTTATTTGTCTAATATTTTTGTGCTGCCTTGGCAACTTAACAAGCTGCTGCGTAAAATGGTTATGGTCACGTATCATAACCAGGCTTGAGGGCATGCTATTTCATTTAAAAATGCATAGAGGGAGAGGTGAGTATTTGTAGGCGTTAGTTCTAGAGAAAATGGGTTCGACTTTACATGGATGATCTAGGCAAAAGGAAATGTGATGAGCCATAAAATAGAGGTTTCGGGTGACCATGGGTTTTAGTATAGTCTGTGCATAAAAAAGAGCCGTTCGTTTTTTCTACGAGTGTCGAGTGCATGGAGTAATATGGACTGTTATAGACAGGAAATGCTTTTTCAAGAATAATCGCGAGTAATAAAACGAGTGGCGCGATTTTGGACAGCTTGGAGTTGGTTAATGAGATACAATTGATGCGGATTCCATATGATGGACGCGTATTCCAGTTTCGTCCGAACTAACGTAGTTTTTGCTAAACGCTTGACATATGGGTCTGCGAGATAATGATGTCGTCTTAAAAATCCTAATGTTCTATTTGGTTTAGTGGAGATGTAGTCGACGTGGCACTTCCATGAAAAGTCTGCAGAAAGAAACATTCCTAGATATTTAAATGTGGCTACACGTTCTAGTTTACTAGATAAAATAGAGTAAGTGTCTCTGACTTTAATTTTTCATCTGGAGAACTTCATGATTTTAGATTTATCCAGATTAATCGTCATGAGCCAAGATTCACACCAGGTTCTTAATTTTTCTAGATCGCCTTGTAGAATTATGCAATCATTAAAGGAAGAAATTTTGCGATAGAGCACAAGGTCGTCAGCATGCAATCTAACGATAGAAGTGAGGGAAGAAGCAATGTCGTTTATATAAATTAGGAAAAGAAGTGGGCAAGAACTGAACGCTGAGGGACGCCGGAGACGACATTCAGTGGAGAGGAGGTGGCATTATCGACAATCACAGATTGGGTGCGATGAGACAGGAAGGCCCGAATCCACGAGACAAGGTTACTACTGACGTTTAGATGGAGTTGCTTAAGTATTAACCTGTTATGGGGAACACGATCAAAAGCTTTGAGAAGTCTCTGAATATTGCATCAGTTTGTTTTAAAGAGTGCATGTTGCAATGAAGATCGTGGGTGAGTTCGAATAATTGGGTAACACAAGACAGTTCTTTGCGGAAGCCATGCTGATAAGAGAACAACAAATCGTTACAATCGAAATCTGACATTATGCTGCTAAAGACGATGTGCTCTAAAATTTTGCTTGACACACAGGTCAGTGAGATGGGCCTGTAACTTTTTAGCTCATTCGGGTTACTTGATTTGAAATGGGTACTACGTTAGCATTTAGCCAATGAGACGGCAATTGGGAGAAAGCTAGGGATTGCTCGAAAATAAGGAGCAGAAATTTGGCGGAAGTATATTTCGTTATTTTTAAGAGTCTGAAGTTAATTCCGTCACAGCCAGGTGATGAGTTCACAGAGAGTTGATCAATAACATTCGAAATTTCGTCTATGGAGAGGTAAATATTCTGTATGACCGTTGGCCTTCCGAAGCTAGATAGCCAAGGTTCTGGAAAAGTTTCGCGTGCAAATATTTCACCGAAATACGCGTTAAAATTGGAAGCAATTACCGCGGATGATAATGGGCTATCTTGTGGGTCTACGGTAGGAAGTTTGGCGCCCCTGGGTGTAGGATTAATTATAGACCAAAGCTTTTTGGGACTTTCAGTTAGTACCTTTCTTAGGTCAACATTAAAAAAACTTATGTTTCGCTGAGCGGATTACGCGTTTGCACTCCTTGGAAAAGGCGTGAAAATGATGCCAAATTTTATCAGTGTTTATCTTTACAGCGTTGCGGTATAAACGTTTTTTTCTTATTTAAAATGCGCTTTATTTTCACTGAGAACAAGGGGGGAGATGAGTTTGAGGTAAGTATCTTTTCAGAAATAAACTGGTTCGCGGAGCTAAGCAGTGAGTCCTTGAAAGTAAATCAATTGACCTCGACTGAACAGTCGTTGAAAGAGTTTTCGATGTCTGCGAATGCCCGGAGGAGAGCGGAATTCAGATCCTCTATTTTTGCCTTAGGGTAGTCCTAAATGATTTTCGAGGTCTTCTCTTTGTCCGGTACCTTTAGTGATTGATGGCTATGAGGGCATGATCACTAATCGGCGATAGGAAATGTATGTGAGAGATATGTTCAGGATTAGGAATAAAAAACAAGCCTAATGTTGAATTGCCACGTGTTGGCTGAGCAATTTGTTGATGATGTCCAAATGCGGGAAGCCTGTGCATAAATTCTAAACCCTCTAAGGGGTTACTACATGAAGGAACAACACAACTGTCCGCCCAGTTAATACCGGGAAAGTTGAAATCTCCTGCTAGGATGATCGTGTTGTCAGGATAAGTCAAAAACTCTTCTTCCAAGCTGGTGCCACGTTTATCAACAATGTCTCTTCCAGAGCTGGGGGGAGAGGGGATAACACACTCCCAGCACCAATTTTTGAAACGATAATGTAAATTCAACCCATAGAAGTTCAAGATTAATAGCGACTGGCACAGCAGCAGACTCTAAACCTTTAATAGCAATCGAAACGCCTCCTCCTCCGCGATGAGTACGATCTTTACGGTACATAGAAAAATCTGAATCAAGAAGCAGTTCACTTGGAACGTCACTATTCAGCCATGTCTCTGTGCCTAAAATAATCTGAGAATTGCACATGCGCACATGTTTAAGAAAAATATCTTCTTTATTAAAAATGCTGCGAACGTTTGTGAACAAGAATGAAAGTTGGTGTTCAGGGGAGGCACGATCAGTTGACCTTGCAGGAGGTAGTTAAGGGCGCGTGCCGCTGACATAGTGTTTTTCAATCACGCTTTCGCTCTGAAAGTCGTAAACAAACACCTTATTGCCTACGTACGATTTGTCGTGGACAAGTCTGGTTCTCATCCTGTCCGCTCAAAGCGTAGAACTGTATTCCCAAAAGCTTGCCACGTGCGAGGCGTATCTTCGGAGAATAGCCGTTTTCTATCAATTCCTTAATGTTAAGGTTGTTTGCTTGGGAGCGTTTCTGAATATAGTCATCTTGCCCCGGAAGTGCAAGAGCTTTATGATGTTAGGTCGATGGAAATCCTGACGCTTCTGCCCTAAGCGGTGAATACGTTCAAAAACGCCAGACGTCACGTTTAGATTATCTGATAGGAACGTTCTGACGGTTGTCTCTAGCTGTTCGGGGGTTTCAGTGGATTCTTCCGCGACTCTTTGATGATAATATTGTTTTGCCGTAGTCGGTTGCTAAGGTCGTCTACGCTTGGTGTTAATTCTTCAACAAGTTTTTGTCGTTCCGCAACAGGCCAAGTTAAGCTTTCACAAATTCAAGGTCCGATTTCAGTGAGGGAATACCTTCGCCAGCCTTGGAGAGTTCAGTGACCCTACCCTCAAGCAAATATTCTCTCTGCCGAATCTGCGGAACACCTACCTCAATCCGGTTTAATCTCAAAGTGTTATAAGTTTGGTACTAATGAGTATATTTTGTCAGAAGATCAAGAGGCGCATGATAGCATCCAGTTTAGCGGACTCAGCACTTACTGATCCAGCATTGAGTTCCACATCACCAGAGTGCATTAAAATACACGCCAGGCAAAATAAAAGCAGAGAACTGGGTCGCGAACCAACATAGCGCGCATGGCAGATAAGGGGTTCGAAGAGTCGCGACCCTCTGTTGACCGTATATGTCGTTGATTTACGCCGGCAACTGAAAAGACCTATACGGGCACCGTACACGGACAGATCTACACCCATGCCTTGGGATCAGCAGCCACCAGAAAAAAAAGAAAAACATACAAAGGCAAATGGCGTAAGGTATTAACTGAATAAAACAAGCGTTGCAGTTAGCCCCAAAGATCTGACTGGCCGCATATCCCGCCGAGCGCCGAACTTGACTGTCTTTTATAGCAAGACGTCCTGGGCACACGTGGGCACAGGCACCAATCAAAACGAAGCAGCACAGTGGCTCTGCACTGATGACAGTGCCGTCGCTGAACAGTCTCGAAGCATTCGTTAACAGCTTGTCATTGTAGTGGCAACGAACTTGATAGTAGGCTGGCCAGGCAGCGATAGCAGAACCCATCAAGCGAGGATGCCGTGGAATCCAGCGGGAGCCTGAATAAAACAAGCGATGGAGTTAGCCCCAAAGATCAGACTGGCCGCAGATCCCGTTGAGGGCGAACTTGACTGTCTTTTGTAGCAGGGCGTCCTGGGCACAAACGGGCACAGGCACAAATCAAAACGAAGAAGCCCAGTGACTCAGCAGTGATGACAGTGCCGTCGCTGAACAGGCTCGAAGCGTCCGTTGACAGCTTGTTATCGTAGTGGCAACGAACTTGATAGTAGGCTGGCCAGGGAGCGATAGCAGAACCAATCAAGCGAGGATGCCGTGGAATCCAGCGGGAGCCTGAATAAAACAAGCGATGCAGTTAGCCCGAAAGACCAGACTGGCCGCACATCCCGCCGAGCGCCGAACTTGACTGTCTTTTATAGCAAGACGTCCTGGGCACACGTGGGCACAGGCACCAATCAAAACAAAGCAGCACAGTGACTCTGTAGTGACAACAGTGCCGTCGCTGAACAGTCCCGAAGCATCCGTTAAAAGCTTGTCATCGTAGTGGTAACGAACTTGATCGTAGGCTGGCCAGGGAGCGATAGCAGAGCCCGACAAGCGAGGATGCCGTGAAATCCAGCGGTAGCCCGAATAAAACAAGCGATACAGTTAGCCCCAAAGATCAGACTGGAAGCAGATCACGCCGAGCGCCGAACTTGACTGTCTTTTGTAGCAGGGCGTCCTGGGCACACGTTGGCACAGGCACCAATCAAAACGAAGCAGCACAGTGACTCTGCAGTGATGGCAGTGCCGTCGCTGAACAGTCTCGAAGCATCCGTTAACAGCTTGTAATCGTAATAGCAACGAACGGGATAGCAGGCTGACCAGGGGGCGATAGCGGAGCCCGTCAAGCAAGGATGCCGTAGAATCCAGCGGGAGCCTGAATAAAACAAGCCATGCAGTTAGCCCCAAAGATCAGACTGGCCGCAGACCCCGCCGAGCGCCGAACTTGACTGTATTTTATAGCAAGACATCCTGTGCACACGTGGGCACAGGCACCAATCAAAACAAAGCAGCACAGTGACTCTGTAGTGACAACAGTGCCGTCGCGGAACAGTTTCGAAGCATCCGTTAAGAGCTTGTCATCGTAGGGGTAACGAACTTGATAGTAGGCTGCCCATGAAGCGATAGCAGAGCCCGACAAATGAGGATGCCGTGGAATCCAGCGGTAGCCCGAATAAAACAAGCGATGATACAGTTAGCCCCAAAGATCAGACTGGCCGCAGATCCCGCCGAGCGCCGAACTTGACTGTCTTTTGTAGCAGGGCGTCCTGGGCACACGTTGGCTCAGGCACCAATCAAAACGAAGCAGCACAGTGACTCTGCAGTGATGGCAGTGCCGTCGCTGAACAATCTCGAAGCATCCGTTAACAGCTTGTAATCGTATTAGCAACGAACGTGATAGCAGGCTGGCCAGGGAGCGATAGCAGAGCCCGTCAAGCAAGGATGCCGTGGAATCCAGCGGGAGCCTGAATAAAACAAGCCATGCAGTTAGCCCCAAAGATCGGACTGGCCGCAGATCCCGCCGAGCGCCAAACTTGAGCGTCTTTTGTAGCAAGGTGTCCCGGGCACACGCGGGTACAAGCACCAATCAAAACGAAGCAGCACTGTGACTCTGCAGTGAGGACAGTGCCGTCGCTGAACAGTCTCGAAGCATTCGTTAACAGCTTGTCATCGTAGTGGACACGAACTTGATAGTAGGCTGGCCAGGGAGCGATAGCAGAACCCATCAAGCTAGGATACCGTGGAATCCAGCGGGAGCCTGAATAAAACAAGCGATGCAGTTAGCCCCAAAGATCAGACTGGCACCATATCCCGCCGAGCGCCTAACTTGACTGTCTTTTTTAGCAGGGCGTCGTGGGCACACGTGGGCACAGGCACAAATCAAAACGAAGCAGCACAGTGACTCTGCAGTGATGACAGTGCCGTCACTGAATAGTCTCGAAGCATCCGTTAACAGCTTGTCATCGGAGTGGTAACGAACTTGATCGTAGGCTGGCCAGGGAGCGACAGCAGATCCCGTCAAGCGAGGATGCGTGGAATCCAGCGGGAGAATGAATAAAACGAGCGATGCAGTTAGCCCCAAAAATCAGACTGGCCGCAGATCCCGCCGAGCGCCGCACTTGACTGTCTTTTGTTTCAGGGCGTCCTGGGCACACGTGGGCACAGGCACCAATAAGAACGAAGCAGCAGAGTGACTCTGCAGTGATGACAGTGCCGTCGCTGAACAGTCTCAAAGCATCCGTTAACAGCTTGTCATCGTAATGGCAACGAATTTGACAGTAGGCTGGCCAGGGAGCGATAGCAGAGCCCGTCAAGCGAGGATGCCGTGGAATCCAGCGGGAGCCTGAATTAAACAAGCGATGCAGTTAGCCCCAAAGATCTGACTGGCCGCAGATCCCGCCGAGCGCCGAACTTGACTATTTTTTTATAGCAAGACGTCCTGGGCACACGTGGGCACAGGCACCAATCAAAACGAAAGAGCACAGTGACCCTGTAGTGACAACAGTGCCGTCGCTGAATAGTCTCGAAGCATCCGTTAACAGCTTGTCATCTTAGTGGTAACGAACTTGATAGTAGGCTGGCCAGGGAGCGATAGTAGAGCCCATCAAGCGAGGATGCCGTGGAATCCAGCGGGAGAATGAATAAAACGAGCGATGCAGCTAGCCCCAAAATTTAGAATGGCCGCATATGCCGCCGAGCGCCGAACTTGACTGTCTTTTATAGCAAGACGACCTGAGCACACGTAGGCAGAGACACCAATCAAAACGAAGCAGCACAGTGACTCTGCAGTGATGACAGTGCCGTCGCTGAACAGTCTCGAAGCATCCGTTAACAGCTTGTCATCGTAGTGGCAACGAACTTGATAGTAGGCTGGCCAGGGAGTGATAGCAGAACCCATCAAGCGAGGATGCGGTAGAATCCAGCGGGAGCCTGAATAAAAGAAGCGATGCAGTTAGCCCCAAAGATCAGAGTGGCCGCTGATCCCGCCGAGGGCGAACTTGACTGTCTTTTGTAGCAGGGCGTCCTGGGCACACGTGGGCACAGGCACCAATCAAAACGAAGCAGCACAGTGACTCTGCAGTGTTGACAGTGCAGTCGCTGAACAGTCACGAAGCATCCGTTAACAGCTTGTCATCGTAGTGGCAACGAACGTGATAGTAAGCTGGCCAGGGAGCGATAGCAGAACCCATCAAGCGAGGATGCGGTAGAATTGAGCGGGAGCCTGAATAAAAGAAGCGATGCAGTTAGCTCCAAAGATCAGAGTGGCCGCAGATCCCGCCGAGGTCGAACTTGACTGTCTTTTGTAGCAGGGCGTCCTGGGCACACGTGGGCACAGGCACCAATCAAAACTGAGCAGCAGAGTGACTGCAGTGATGACAGTGCCGTCGCTGAACAGTCTCGAAGCATCCGTTAACAGCTTGTCATCGTAGTGGCAACGAACTTGATAGTAGGCTTGCCAGGAAGCGATAGCAGAACCCATCAAGCGAGGATGCCGTGGAATTTAGCGGGAGCCTGAATAAAACAAGCGATGCAGTTAGCCCCAAGAATCAGACTGGCCGCAGATCCCGCCGAGCGCCGAACTTGACTGTCTTTTGTAGCAGGGCGTCCTGGGCACACGTGGGCACAGGCACCAATCAAAACTAAGCAGCACAGTGTCTCTGCAGTGATGACAGTGCCGTCGCTGAACAGTCTCGAAGCATCCGTTAACAGCTTGTCATCGTAGTGGTAACGAAGTTGATAGTAGGCTAACCAGGGAGCGATAGCAGAGCCCGTCAAGCGAGGATGCCGTGGAATCCAGCGGGAGCCTGAATAAAACAAGCGTTGCAGTTAGCCCCAAAGATCACACTGGCCGCAGATGCCGGCGAGTGCCGAACTGGACTGTCGTTTGTAGCATGACGTCCTGGGCACACTTGGGCACAGGCACCAATCAAAACGAAGCAGCACTGTGACTCTGCAGCGATGACAGTGCCGTCGCTGAACAGTCTCGAAGCATCCGTTAACAGCTTGTCATTGTAGTGGTAACGAACTTGATAGTAGGCTGGCTAGGGAGCGATAGCAGAGCCCGTCAAGCGAGGATGCCCTGGAATCCAGCGGGAGCCTGAATAAAACAAGCGTTGCAGTTAGCCCCAAAGGTCAGACTGGCCGCAGATGCCGCTGAGCGCCGAACTAGACTGTCGTTTGTAGCATGACGTCCTGGGCACACTTGGGCACAGGCACCAATCAAAACGAAGCAGCACAGTGACTCTGCAGTGATGACAGTGCCGTCGCTGAACAGTCTCGAAGCATCCGTTAACAGCTTGTCATCGTAGTGGCAACGAACTTGATAGTAGGCTGGCCAAGGGCGATAGCAGAGCCCGTCAAGCGAGGATGCCGTGGAATCCAGCGGGAGCCTGAATAAAACAAGCGATGCAGTTTGCCCCAAAGATCAGACTGGCCGCAGATCTCACCGAGTGCCGAACTTGGCTGTCTTTTGTAGCAGGGCGTTCTGGGCACACCTGGGCACAGGCACCTATCAAAACGAAGCAGCACAGTGACTCTGCAGTGATGACAGTGCCGTCGCTGAACAGTCTCGAAGCATCCCTTAAGAGCTTGTCATCGTAGTGGTAACGAACTTGACAGTAGGCTGGCCAGGGAGCGATAGCAGAGCCCGTCAAGCGAGGATGCCGTGGAATCCAGCGGGAGCCTGAATTAAACAAGCGATGCAGTTAGCCCCAAAGATCAGACTGGCCGCAGATCCCGCCGAGCGCCGAACTTGACTGTTTTTTTATAGCAAGACGTCCTGGGCACACGTGGGCACAGGCACCAATCAAAACGAAAGAGCACAGTGACCCTGTAGTGACAACAGTGCCGTCGCTGAATAGTCTCGAAGCATCCGTTAACAGCTTGTCATCTTAGTGGTAACGAACTTGATAGTAGGCTGGCCAGGGAGCGATAGTAGAGCCCATCAAGCGAGGATGCCGTGGAATCCAGCGGGAGAATGAATAAAACGAGCGATGCAGTTAGCCCCAAAATTCAGAATGGCCGCATATGCCGCCGAGCGCCGAACTTGACTGTCTTTTATAGCAAGACGACCTGAGCACACGTAGGCAGAGACACCAATCAAAACGAAGCAGCACAGTGACTCTGCAGTGATGACAGTGCCGTCGCTGAACAGTCTCGAAGCATCCGTTAACAGCTTGTCATCGTAGTGGCAACGAACTTGATAGTAGGCTGGCCAGGGAGTGATAGCAGAACCCATCAAGCGAGGATGTGGTAGAATCCAGCGGGAGCCTGAATAAAAGAAGCGATGCAGTTAGCCCCAAAGATCAGAGTGGCCGCAGATCCCGCCGAGGGCGAACTTGACTGTCTTTTGTAGCAGGGCGTCCTGGGCACACGTGGGCACAGGCACCAATCAAAACGAAGCAGCACAGTGACTCTGCAGTGGTGACAGTGCAGTCGCTGAACAGTCACGAAGCATCCGTTAACAGCTTGTCATCGTAGTGGCAACGAACGTGATAGTAGGCTGGCCAGGAAGCGATAGCAGAACCCATCAAGCGAGGATGCCGTGGAATTTAGCGGGAGCCTGAATAAAACAAGCGATGCAGTTAGCCCCAAGAATCAGACTGGCCGCAGATCCCGCCGAGCGCCGAACTTGACTGTCTTTTGTAGCAGGGCGTCCTGGGCACACGTGGGCACAGGCACCAATCAAAACTAAGCAGCACAGTGACTCTGCAGTGATGACAGTGCCGTCGCTGAACAGTCTCGAAGCATCCGTTAACAGCTTGTCATCGTAGTGGTAACGAAGTTGATAGTAGGCTAACCAGGGAGCGATAGCAGAGCCCGTCAAGCGAGGATGCCGTGGAATCCAGCGGGAGCGTGAATAAAACAAGCGTTGCAGTTAGCCCCAAAGATCACACTGGCCGGATATGCCGGCGAGTGCCGAACTGGACTGTCGTTTGTAGCATGACGTCCTGGGCACACTTGGGCACAGGCACCAATCAAAACGAAGCAGCACTGTGACTCTGCAGTGATGACAGTGCCGTCGCTGAACAGTCTCGAAGCATCCGTTAACAGCTTGTCATCGTAGTGATAACGAACTTGATAGTAGGCTGGCCAGGGAGCGATAGCAGAGCCCGTCAAGCGAGGATGCCCTGGAATCCAGCGGGAGCCTGAATAAAACAAGCGTTGCAGTTAGCCCCAAAGGTCAGACTGGCCGCAGATGCAGCCGAGCGCCGAACTAGACTGTCGTTTGTAGCATGACGTCCTGGGCACACTTGGGCACAGGCACCAATCAAAACGAAGCAGCACAGTGACTCTGCAGTGATGACAGTGCCGTCGCTGAACAGTCTCGAAGCATCCGTTAACAGCTTGTCATCGTAGTGGCAACGAACTTGATAGTAGGCTGGCCAAGGGCGATAGCAGAGCCCGTCAAGCGAGGATGCCGTGGAATCCAGCGGGAGCCTGAATAAAACAAGCGATGCAGTTAGCCCCAAAGATCAGACTGGCCGCAGATCTCACCGAGCGCCGGACTTGGCTGTCTTTTGTAGCAGGGCGTTCTGGGCACACCTGGGCACAGGCACCTATCAAAACGAAGCAGTTCAGTGACTCTGCAGTGATGACAGTGCCGTCGCTGAACAGTCTCGAAGCATCCCTTAAGAGCTTGTCATCGTAGTGGTAACGAACTTGATAGTAGGCTGGCCAAGGGCGATAGCAGAGCCCGTCAAGCGAGGATGCCGTGGAAACCAGCGGGAGCCTGAATAAAACAAGCGATGCAGTTAGCCCCAAAGATCAGACTCGCCGCAGATCCCCAAGCGCATCCCTCTTTAAAGGGATACTGAACCGAAATTTGGATTTCGCAAAGTAAGGCTGCAGAAGTGTTGAACGGGAAGCTACGAACTCCAAAACATCACTCGTATATCGATATCTCTAACGGACGGCCGTACTTTTGGAAAAGAAGGGCGCGATCAAGCGAGTTCTCTGACGTAACTGTCCTCCGGGAGAATTTGAGAATGAGGAGAAGCGGCCTCACTTCTCTCCTCCTCGCTTCGGTTCACCAGCTTGGCGGGACGTAGCGAGGAGGAGAGAGAATGGGCATCGTGACGTGTCTTGCCTCGTCCGCCTCGTCGGCCGGGTTCAATCGCGCACTTCTTTTCCAAAAAATACGGCGATCCGTTAGATATATCGCCGTACGAGTGATATTTTTTGGTTTTGCAGCTTCCCGCCTATCCGCCCGGCCTTGTTTTGTGAGCTCGAAATTTCGGTTCAGTATCCCTTTAACCCGCTAATGTAAGTTAAATGTCCCGTGCCTCTAACCCTGGCGACATGAAAGACCATTGCGTCGGTTAAGGAAAATGCGATGGTCGCGAGTCTATAGATCTGTAAATATGCATCCGTCTATTTTCGGCTAAAGCATATTGCATAGAAGCGAAACAATAGAATTATCATTTCGCTTCTTCTTTATTGCTTTTTTTTTTCAATGTTTCAATAAATATTTAATGAAATGTTTCAATAATAATTCAATAGAATTATCATTCAAACATTTCTATGTCTCGCTAAAGATAATTTAAAATTCTATTGTATATAGCTTTCTAGACAGACACCTTTCTATAGCCGGTTATAAAAATATTTATCGGTCCAGAGTTTATAGCTTTGTTGACAGATTAATATGTAGGTAGCTATGTTGTTATAATTATATTGCAATTAAATGCAAAGGGGCAAGCCAGCTGGACAATACTGATGAAAATAATCCCTGGAGAAGGGGAACAAGAGGGACAAGGGACAAACATAAATCTCCAAACACAGCTAGGTGACCGGTGAGCGACCGAAAAAATCCGCCTGGTCCGGGTATCGAACCCGGGACCTCTCCATTACGAGTGGAGCGCTCTACCAACTGAGCTAACCAGGGGTTAGACGTCGGTAGAGCAAACGGGTTTTATCAGCTGCCACCAGCCTAACACCAACAAGGGTGAAGCTTGCAATTTAATGTTATAATTATAATGAAATTAAATGCAAAGGGGCAAGCCAGCTGGACAATAATGATGAAAATAATCCCTGGAGAATGGGAACAAGAGGGACAAGGGACAAGGGAGAAGGGGAACAAGAGAGACAGTGTCCCTTGTCCCTCTTGTTCCCCTTCTCCAGGGATTATTTTCATCATTATTTTCCAGCTGGCTTGCCCCTTTGCATTCAATTGCATTATAATTATAACATTAAATTGCAAGCTTCACCCTTTTTGGTGTTAGACTGGTGGCAGCTGATAAAACCCGTTTGCTCTACTGACGTCTAACCCCTGGTTAGCTCAGTTGGTAGAGCGCTCCACTTGTAATGGGGAGGTCCCGGGTTCGATACACGGACCAGGCGGATTTTTTCGGTCGTCGCTCACCAGTCACCTAGCTGTGTTTGGATATTTATGTTTGTCCCTTGTCTCTCTTGTTCCCCTTCTCTAGTATTATTTTCATCATCAGCTATGTTGTGTTTTATGGGTTGTAATTAATGCTTATGGAAAGCTATATTAGTCAGCGTAGGATCTTTCGTTGACACCCATCGTTAATATTCATTCGAGTATTGTAGAAGCCAAAAAGTGGACCGAGATTTTTACTACTCCTAGTAGTGTAGTTTTCAAGTCGGTCTTGTTCTAGAGCTCTGTACGAGAATTTTCTGCTCTGCTCAGGCCTGCAAGCCCAATGTCATAGCAACATTAAAGGGCAACTTATCTCTCTTCCGAAGAGTTCGAGAGAATGAGTGATTTCGCATTAAAAAGCAATCCTAAAAGAGACTGCGAAAATTCGTTCCGCGAATTATAAAATATATGTTGCTAAATCTAACTTTAAACATCAGCAGAAATTGGATATGAAAATTCATCTCTGTTTGGCAACGTTGACCTCGGGCCGCCAAGAACATGTCTATCACGACGTACTACATCGCGCGTCATCCTCTAAGTACGGTGCCTGTAAAGCGTCCCCGACTGGTGTGTTTCCCACGTCCAAAAAAGTGGTATTTTTATTTTCTCCTGGTGAACTCATTGAAGTGTCATGTTGTCGTCAGTCGCAATAATGGCGGCGTCTCAACAGCTGTGGTGCATGTGGCAGATTGCTGTTCTGATGCAGGTCGCTCTCCAGTGTGGCAGTCCAAGGAAGCTTCGGCAGCCAGAAGTTGGGACTTACCCCCGAATTTATCAATGTCACTTCGACTGAAGCCGAACTTCGACTTGCTCAAGTCCGCCTCAACACCAAGTTCGACTTAAAAACGCCCAAGCTGGCTTTTACGTTTCATAGACGCTCCCGCGAACTTCCTTCGTTAAGTCCCGTTCAAGTCGCGAGCGCTTGCGCTGCTCCCCGCCTGGGAGCGAGATTAGGTTGCGATTTCTGTCTTAAAAAGGGTTTCACACGTCAAAAAGAAGTTGCATCTTAAAATTTTCTACATAGCATGTCTTCACGAAACGCAAATCGTGAAAGATGCTGTTTCGCAGGTTTCGACACTAACGTTGTACGCGTTTTCTAGAGAAATGCGCTTTTCCGTCTAGCAACGTTGGCTCAATTGAGCGATGGCTCCTGGCCTGTTTCTTTTCTTTTCGCTCGTTGGCGTTCCTCGCTTGTGGACATATTTGACGTCATTTGAGTTTAGACGTCTCCTTCATTATGAAAACTCGGGAGAAGCTTGAACTAGAATTCACTGAAGACGAGAAACGAATGCTTATCCTGGTTCAACAAGAATGAAAAGGTATTCGAGTGAGTGCCCGACTCCGGTGACGTGTCCACACGCCTGAACGAGAAAGTTTTAAATCCTCATAGGATCTTCCTACGGGACTCTAATAACGAGAAAGCGCTTGGAACTCCCGATGTGGAAGGAAAATGACTACGAGTTGAAGCGGTGCTCAAAGCAAATATGTGTTTTTACAAGATTTTCTTAATGCAAACTATGCGGCGTAGTACTCGGATATGTAAACTGGAAACTATGCGGCCATGCCTAAGCGCTCTTTCGGCTGTTTTAAACGTTATTTTGTGTTGCTTACATGTTTCTACAAAGGCTTGTTTTAATGGGCGCCACTACACAAAGCGTTGGGCGCGGTGCCTGTGCGTTCGGTGATCGAAACCAGGAAGTAGCTACCGGGCATCATAGTTTTCGCAGCTATGTTTACCTCGTCGGGCTTTCGCGGGCAAAAGCTCAGGCCCGGAACATGTTGTGCATGAGGCGGTGGAACTGTCACTGATGTTTGGTGCGCAGAGGCAGGGTTGTTAACCTTCTGTAATCAAGAAAGCTCTCTTTAAAATTTTAATTTTTCTAATTTCTATTTGATCGTTTCGGCTGTAAATAGTCTCGACGCTACCACTCTCTCATTTGTGACAGTCATGAATTGAAGTCAAACCATTTTATATTATTTGCAGAAGTCTCCTCCCTAAAGATGATGTCCAGGTGCAGGAGTAGCACGTTAGGAAATATTAGCTTTGTGGTTACATCTTGTATATTTCATATAGGTGCCTTACATAAACTTTTATTTTTTTTTAGGAAGGGGACCGCTTTTTCAGCCAGTGAATGCGGTCTGGGCTGGACATAATTTCCAGGCAAGTAAACGAGCATGGTCATGTTGTGCCCCCTGTCCACAGTGATGTGCCCCCCGTCCACAGCGAGTCAGTGTGCTGCTGCAGCCAACGGTGCACTGGTAGGAAGGGGAACCCTCTGTTGAGCAGGAGGAAGACGAAGTAACGAGGACATGAGTAAAGCGCTCAAGCTGTTGAATGCAGCTGCATGTATGTGGTGTCGTAAAAGGGCACTTTAGGGCTTAGGCGACTTCCTGTTAATTGTCTATCGAGCACTACAGGTCGGTACCCATTGTCTTCCAATAAATGAGTGACTATGATGCCTGGGAGCACCACATCAATGTCAGCAATGCTGCCAACGAGTGGACTGACAGCAGAAAGCATCTCTTCCCGCTGACGTGACTGCAGATATTTGCTTTTATGGTCTACCGTCGTCTGGATGTGGAAGACCGCTCATCGCTCTTTCGCCTGTGCGACCATATCTCAGAGCTGCAGTTGCTTCACTGATTGAAAAGTTGTGGCTGCCCAATTCAGCATGTGACACACTGTTCCAGAGATTGGTATGACATGTTTCAGTACGGCCAGACATTCTACTTGTTCATAAAAACATATGCCAGACTGTTTCAAGACAACTGTGACACCCTAATCGTTTGTCGAGTTCAGCGACAACCATCAGTTCGTCGCTGTACTCTTCAGTGCCGTGTTTATTTGGCTGTTGGACCATCTTTGGCTATGGCAGTAAACGCTCGCACCACTGTAATTGTTTAATAGGAAGTCATTTATGACCCGAGCCATTTTTGTTACGACCATTGCCCTCCGCCACACATCCATGAAGTTTGTGATACACTAGTTTGCATTCACAAGCTTATGACTTGCACAACGTCTAAGCTTGGAAATAAATAAGCACCCTGAGAAGGCTGTTTAGTGATTATGAGAATTTGCATAAACTAGAAAACCTTATGACTGAATTAAGGTGGTTAGTTGGGCGAGTTGGTAATGATAGAACATGCTTAAATTTGTGCACAAATAGAAAGGAACGGAGGAGAGAGAACACCGGCCTCGGCTCGAGCTGTTACTACAGGCTGTTATTTTTGTCTTCCTTCAATACATACAATTGTGAGTTTGTGCTTGTGTCTTCTCTCTCCTCTGTTCCTTTCTATTTGTGCACAATTTTAAACTGATGACTGAAATGCACTCAATGTGGACCACCGGAAGATAACTTGCTCCCCAGCACAGTTGTTTCCTAGATATAAGCACAAGCTTGCACTCCTTTCATTTTCCTCAACTGCCAAATGTATGTGCAGCATTTGGTGTAGGCCATACGAGGTTGGTCAGAACGATTTTTTTATAATTTAGCATCTCAGCTATCTGTAAACGAAACTTGAGTCTTTCAGGGCCTCTAGTTGTGCAGTGCCACCTCTAGAAAATTATTTTGTGTTTGCCCGTCAGAGCTGCATGTTGGGATATGTATATAAATATGCAGCTCTGGTCTGTATGTTTGTTTGTCAACACCTTGAGTCATTCCCTTTTTGCAGGTTTTATGTCGGCAGTATTTCATGATGACAGACAAACAAGGAGGCTAATGCACAGGTTGCAGCATTAAAATTCTTTTATTTCGGAAGTGGGACAGCAATATTGAGGCTCATGCATTTCTGAGGGTGCAGCGAGTAATGAAACGGAAACAGAGGAAGCAATACGTTCCACCATATTTTTAGCACAGGGTTCACATTAGTTCTAAACACAATCAAGAAAAAACGGGTATTTTTACTGGGGCAAGAAACACGCAGGACACAGCATTCACAAGGCATGCCACTTAAAAATTCAGGAATCAAAGAGAAAATAACTTATAAAATAAGGAAAAAAAAAATATGATCCCAAAATGAATTAGAATATCACGAAAATGCAAACAAAACAAGGATGGAGGAAGGTGCACATATAAAATGGATGGTCGCTTTGCATACCTTCCTTCATCGTTATCTTGCTTTCACTGTTTTAGGTTTAGGTCATTATGCCCAAGCCCAAGCGAAGCTTAAATCACATCATATTTGTTTTAAATTTATCCATAAAGATCAGTTAGACAAAGCATTTTAGTTAGGAATTATATGAATGATTGTGATTAATGAACTGTGGCTCACTATGTGCTCAAAAGCTTGAAAATGTGCACACCATGCAACATACGTATTATCCCCATTTCATTGGTGCTACGAGGAAGGGAGGTCCTATAAAGTACCACTCTGGCTTTAGTCTGCTTGTTCTTCTACCCCTTTCAGGTGGCAGTTGCACTGATCTTCTCACCATCGCCCCCTGGCTGGCATGACTGGCAGAGCAGCAAGGATGGCTCATTCTCCCTAGGTTACGTAATGCTGTACACGGAGTGATAATTTCAACTACCCGACGAGTATGGTGCCTGGAGCGAGTTTTCGAATGGTGTCTTTAGCGTCTTTTGCTGCCCATAGACCAAAAGTGGTCCTGAAGAGGCAACAAATGACGTCACACAAGCCGAAGTGGCACGCTGTTGCATGTTGCGATCCTGGCGGTTGGCCATTGAAACGTTAAAGAGCAGCTGCGAGTACCACGAGGCGAATGCGAGTGTCGCTGTTGTCACGGCGTCCCAACCACCGGCTGCTGGACTGGAGCCTCGATGGACTGTTGAACTGGAGAGCGACCTGCAACAGAACAGGCGTCTGACACAGCAACCACCGCTGCTGGGACACCGCCAGGATTGCGACCGGCGACAGCATGACACTTGTATGACACACGGGGCGGAAATTGAGGGACCTCTTCTTCGGACGCGGCAGACACACCAGTCGGAGATGCATTCCAGGCACCATACCTATACAGTACCACTCTGGCTTGCTTCAGTCTGCTTGTTTTTCTACCCCTTTCAGCTGGCAGTTGCACTGATCTTCTCAACATTGTGTCCTGGCTGGTATGACTGGCAGGGCAGTAAGGATGGCTCTTTTTCCCTAGGTTATGTGATGCTGCGCACGTAGTGATGATTTCAACCACCCAACAAGGCATGGGGATCGTCTTTTTCTTTCAGCAGTGCTGCGAGTCTCTATCCGGGCAGTGTTGTACCTGAATGAGTTAATAAATTTTACGAGTAAGAGAGACAATATATGATGTTTTGAAGAATTTGACACATTATCATCCCAACATCTTCATTATGGAGGTTGCATGCAGATAATATGTGCATGGGTGTGACGTTTAGTGCGAGTGAACAATCATAAAAAAGGTCAACTCATTTGTCTCGCCTTTATTGCAGTGGAAGCATTGTGATCTATTTCTTTCTTCACGAGGCAATAATATTTTGATTGTGGAGTGGACCCAAAAGTGTTGGCCCCTCGAATCGAGCTTGGTGCAAACCTGCGGATAGTAATAAATCTTTTAGAGCAAAAAAAAAAAAAATTAAACCGGTGGCTATTCTTTCGTTAGATATTGTTTCGGGGAAAGTTGGTAAATGTTCCTCAGCACAGTGCTAAACAATGCTTTCGGCACATTCATTTGTCAAATGTTGCAGAAATCTTAAAAAAAAAAGATATGCTTTCTTTCAGCAAAGCCTTTCGACAAAATTTAAGTGAGATGTAATTCGAGAAGTATAATGTTTTGTGGTGAACAGCTACTGAACAAATAGAGTAATGAAACAACACGTCAAAACTTGTTGAAAAAAACCAATTGTTGAAATGTGTGGCATCTGTAAAATGCAGAATCTGTACAAAGATCAGAGTGAGTTTTCAGCACCTATAAGACCAATTTTGTTCTAAGCAGCCGTTTGACCCTTCAGAGAAGTTGAAATGCATGGCAGCACCAAACTGGAAAGCATTCCTGATTTTTCATATTTATTTTACTGACGCAAGGGGCATGTACATACCACACGTATTTTTGTTAAATAAGCAATCCAGCACAAACAACACAGAAGTGGGTATAACTGCTGCAATAAAGTGGAGATTTGGGCCAGTTGGTTCATTGCAAGCAAAACGCGCCGTATAAATGCAGGGACACAGACGAAGGGAAACAGGACAAGGCGCCTTGTCTGTTTCCCCTTTTCTGGGTCCCTGTATTTTTCGGCGCTTTTAGCTTTTAACAACTGATAGTATGCATACAGGGAACGTTATGTATTAGGGGTCAAGAGCTTGCATCAGTAAACGTGCGTGCACACCACACATGCTTGCTCAGGTTCTTTGCGCCACAAGCTCTGGAGGCTTGTTTATTTTCGGTAAACGGGGGTACCCACCTGATAGTTTATGCAGGCAACTGCTTTGAAGTTCTCATAAATGTCTGCATAATCGCCACCGGGGCCCGGGCTCTTGATACACGCGTGCGTGAACCCGGTTACTCGAAGGAGGCGGATGATTTCGGGGCGCCGGGGAAGTGGACGAGTTTGAGCCGTCCGAGCGACAGAGGCCTTACGGTGAGACGCGTCACTCCCGATTGCACCGCACGCCGTCCGTTGTGAAATGTTGAAAGCTAGAAACATCCTGCCAGCAAAAGTCGCAGCGTGACGAGCAACTGTAGCTTGGGTATCAGCGGCAGCCGCCTGTTGTCGCCGTTCGGATCAGGCCGCCAAGTCGCTTCCGAGCAGCTCCCGCGCTGTTGCCGTTCGTTGTCGCACATTCCGGTGGGATGCACTCGATCACGAAGGAATGGCCGCTTCTCTCGGCGAAAAATACGCGTCACCGAGGGCAACGCCGCAATTACAGGACACAAATATTGAACGCGGCGATCCCATATGCGACATCACATCAGCAAGCCGCCATGTTGAAATGACTACAAAGTCGCGTTCAAGGTAGGTCCAACCCAGTCTTGAAATTTGGGCACTGCAAGTTCGCTTCAAGCTCCGTTCAAGATCGGTTCAAGTTAAGGTGCGTTTATGAAGTGCGCTTGCTCGTCGCAAGACGGACTTGAGCAAGTCGAAGCTCGACTTCAGAGCAAGTCACATCTATGAATTCGGGGGTTAGTGACAACAGCAACACTCGCGATCGCTCGTGCTACTCCCTGCCCATTCGTTAGAATTTCTACGACCAACCACAAGGATCGCGACGTGCAACAGCATGACACTCGGGCTTCTGTGACGTCACTCGTGGCCAGTTCGGGACCACTTTTCGTGTATCGGCAGAATAGGACGCTAAACGCACCAGTCGAAGGCGCGATCAAGGCACCAGACCTCTGCGCAATCTAAGCGGGCCCGTGCCCGGGAGAAGAGTCGTCTACACCGTATTTTTCACCACGTTTTGGTGTCAAGGAAATTCGAATACATCTGCACAACCTCGCCATAAATCTGTGCACGTTGTGTCCGTGGTGTGAACGAAACTCCGAGAACTAATTATGGCGAACGGTGAGACGACGGCAGCGGTTGATACACGGGAAACGGCGGTAGCTTCGACAACACGGTTAGGCGGCCGGATGGCTCCAAAGAAGAGCGCTGCCTAGGATCATTACGCCAATCACCTGAACACCAATGAGCATGAAAGGGAAACGTTGCTGACGTCCCCCGTTACGTTTGCCGGGAAAAGTAAAAAGTTTCGGTTTCGGCAACTTGGCGAGTTTTAAAGTTTTCCGGACCTTTTCAGAAAGGTTTAGATAGAACTAAGCCGCAATATATGATATGTGGCTTTTCCAAATGTTAGTAAAGAGAACTGCATTTAAAAAAAAAGTAATTGAAGCGGAATCGTTCGTTCACTCAACATTGGATGAAAAAAAATGCCTACCTGTTTTCGCTATGCGACGAAAAGTCTTCACTTTCTGAAAATTGGTAAAAAAAGAACTGGTGAAAATGGAGATGCTCTCGCAGTACAAACACAGCAACTGCCTTATATGTCAAAATGTATTATTGTCTAAATTACCCAAGCCCCAGAGTGAATTTGGCGAATCTAGATAAAGCACTGCTATTGCTGGGGTCTGCAGAAAAATTTTTTAAAAAACAAAATGCTAAAACAAATCACCCCTTGCAAATACATTCCTGGATACTTTATTTTCATTATTTACTTGACATTTATATGCATACAAGAAAAGCGTGTTCAGCACATGTGCTTGCATTCCGAGCATTTCCCTTTGTGTTTTGGTATTTCAGTGAAAGTTCGACTGTTTAATTTGTCGCCCTAGTATGCATGATCGCCCCACTTTGGTCGTAGCAGTCCTCGTGGTTGCAATGAAAAGCTGCTGCCAAAGCAACTGCCCCGATGTGAATGTTTAAAAAGTCCAGTAGTAGCATGCACATGTGTAAGAAATTCGACGGTGGTCAACTTTTCGGTTAGGTTAGGTTAGGTTAGGTTAGGTTAGGTTACGTTAGGTTAGGAAGACGGTAGCAAAGCCCCACAGACTACAGCACTACGTATCTCCTACGGAGGACTATAACGCAATCCATTGATCTTCGCGTTTTGCCGACACGGCCGACAGAAAAGCTCAGCGCGAAACACGTGGTACCCAGGGTACCAGGAGGCGCCCGCCCTATGGGAGGACACATAAAGTTAGACGCAACGCGGCTGACTTATGAATAAACACTGAGATCACACTTTCCAAAACCAGTCTGCCGTGGAGTTGGTAAAGCACTAAACACTTTATCAAAGTTTCAATAATATTGGATCCGTGTCAACATGTGAACATTTTGAGGAGGCGATTTCCAAGGCAACGGCGTTAAAAGCAGACGATTTGTTTATGGAGCGGAGATAGACAATTGGTTTGGCTGGAATGGGTCACGTGAATGGTGTGACGTCGCCAAGCCGTCTGCTGCATGTATAAGTCGTCGAATACGCAGTTGTCAAAAAGTAGAAAGCATTTTATATGCACAGAGCTTTTAATGCTCGTATCGTTGGACGTTTTGCGGGCGCTTGTCGACGTCCTCGTCTTTTTATGGTGTCTCGTGCTCAGCAGGATTCTAACACTCAGCCATCCTGTGTAAAATTAACTCAATTTTCTTCGTCTTCAGAGTCGTCATGACAAGGCCTGTTGTCTCTGTCGAAGGTTGTGGGTCACCTGTCAATATCGCCCGATCAGGCCGATAACCATTCGCCCCGAGGAAGCCACGCGAGGGAGCGCTATCATGAAGAAAGGTCTAATTGCTACTTATGAGCTCGCTGTGGTCCGGGTCTTTCCTGAGGCTCGCTGAGGTCCGGGAATTTCCTGGGCTCCCTGAGGTCCGGGTGTTTCCTGGGCTCGTGAGGTCCGGCTCTTTGTGCGCTCCACCGTCTCTTCCGTTGGTCTCTGCCCTTGGAACTCTGTCCTTGCGCGCACACCACCAGCCTCGTATCTCTTCTTCCTCGCTCACGGTGCCGTTCATCCACGTGCAGTGCGGCTCATTGTCCCCCACACTACCCTCGCCTCAAGCCTCGGACTCAGGGAGGGTCCGAAGGATCCTGAGTCAATGAACCGTCAGCTAAGCACTCTTCCAAGTCGCCCATTTCCGCGTCGCTGGTAGTGGTGAACGCGGATGGTGCCGCAGCCTTTGAACTGGGGGCCGGCAGCGGTGGGACCGGTGCGTGTTCGGGGAAGAAGCCGAGCGCCGAATCTTCGGCGGCGGCTCCGTCGACGAAAGAATCTGGCCCGTCGGTAGCATCCGGAGTCGCTGGATTGTTTGCCAAGTACTGCTCCAGCTCACTCATCTCCTCGTCGGTTGTGGTGGTGGACGCGAATGGGGCCACAGTTGTCAAGCGGGGGCCGGCACTGGTGGGACCGGAGTGTGCTCGGGGAAGGGGCCGAGCGCGGGGTCTTCGGCGACGACTCCGTCGACGAGCAGTTGGTCGGGGGCAGGACTGCGGCTTCCCGTAGCTTGGCTGAGGCCGAGCGCCGCCGGAGCTAGGAGGACTGGCCGATCCCGGCGAAGCAATTGTACTGCTGCTGCGACGCCGGCGGGGCGGTCATGTTTTTCAGGAGGTCAGGGGGTCGGCGGCTGGCCTTGTGCGTGTCCTGGTGGACCACCGGGACCTGGTACAGCCAACAGGCGTCTGGGTGGTCATCGGGTAGCGAAAAACGGGGCAGCGGTTGCCCCGGAAGGGCTGCGGGATCTGGGCGGGCAGCTGGGAAGGGTTTGGACGGGGCTGGTTCCTCCATCGCACCCTGGACACGAAGTGGACGGCCGCTTCGCCGTCCTGGGCCGCCCAGGTAGCCATGGTGTGGCAAGGTGGCTTGCGCCGGGCTGGTTCCCCAGCCGCCGTCGAGACCGCTTCTCCTCGTGGGGTGAAGTCTCGTCTGCCCGCCTGGTCGCTCGAGGCTCTCCGGTGCTTCGCGTCTCCACCGCCCTGCCTCTGTTGATGTGATCGAGGCCAGGGTTCATCACCTCGCCTCTACTAGCCGGGTTGACCACCCTGTTGGTTGGTCCGCCTTGTTCTTCGCCAACCGGGTTGACCACCCTGTCGGTTGTTCTCGCTGTTCTCAAGCCAACGGGGTTGACCACCCTGTCGGCTGGTGTGACCGGTCTCCTGCCGAAAGGGTTGACCACCCTGTCGGCTGGTCTGGCCGGTCTTCTGCCGAACGGGTTGGCCACCCTGTAGGCTGGTCTGGCTGGCTCAGCCGGTACCCCGGGAGCTGGAAGGTCGCCCTCCCGGATGGCGCCGCCCGTTCTAGTCTTTCCGGGGGGGGGGGGGGGGGCATTTCTGGACAGAACAAGCTCTATTAACATCCGGTAAAGATTATATCAAGTTCTAGGCCGCAGATTATAGCGGCGCGCAGAGCCCCTATCAGATCTCTCACCGACCGGTTCGCGCACTGTTTGGCTACCGCGCTTAGGCCGCGTTGCCGGTCGCGCGTGAGAGCCACGCGGAAAGGAGGATTCCTCGTTTTGTTCTCGTTCATTGTCATCCCGATCACGAATAGGATACTTTTTCAGGTCTGTGATGTGGACCGGGCCAGACTCCTCACTCGCAGTTTGCCAAGCGAGCCTGTAGGTAAGACGTGACAGTCGTGCCTTTACCACGTAGGGCCCTTCCTACTTCGGAGCAAGTGAGGCCGCAATCCGCTCGCTGCATTGCTTAAAGGACGGGGTCTTCTGAGGACCAAGTTCCCCACTTTTTACTTCAGGTGACGATGACTCTTATCGTACTGGGCCGCCTGTTCGATCCTTGCTGCATCGAGGTTCTCTCTGGCGTCGTGCACTACAATGGCAACACATTCGAAAGGCGAACTTTCAACTCCGCCGCGTATTCAGAGAGTGGGCGCTCTGTCGAACCTTGGTAATTTTGTAACCCGTTCTCCAGCGGAGACGATAGCTCCTTACCCAAGTTTAGAAGCGCAGGTGTTAGCTCAGTCAATCGGTTCACGGTCGTCCGGATCGCAAAACCCATCTCGACAATCTGTTCGTCCCAGTCCCTGTGTCTCTCCGTTAGTGTGATCAGCATGCTCTTCAGGTTTCGGTTCACTCTCTCAGTGATATTAGCCTGAGGCTGGTATGGTGTCGTCCGTTTGTGCTTTATTTTTAGCGCCAAGCAGGAGTCAGTGAACACTCTGCTGGTAAAATAGCTAGCATTATCGCTGATGAGACACGTGGCTGTACCGAAGCGCATGAAAGTTTCCAACAACTTCTCCCAGATCCGCTCCGAGACCAGCTTCCGCAACGGGTGTAACTCCACCCACTTTTAGAAATGATCGGTTATTACCAATAAACACTGGTTCCCACGGGGACGTTTTGGTAGTGGGCCGATGATGTCGCAAGCAACCATATCCCGCAGGTAGTGACTCACTACAGGCTGCATCAGGCCTGGGGGCTTTTCCCCTCGTGTCTTCGCTTTCTGGCAAGCTGGGCAGCTACGGGCGTATCGGAGTGTGTCCTGTGTCATCCCCGGCCAGGTCGCGACGCGATATAACTTTTGAAAAGTCTTGCTGCCGCTGCCATGACCAGCCAAAGCCGAGTCGAGGAAGTATCCGATAAACCGCCTCCGTAGCCTCCTAGGAATCACCACCCTGAACGGAAAGTCGTTCCCCTCCTCGTCATCCATTGTTTGAATATAGCGGAGCAATAAGTCGTCTTGACCCAGCAGGTATGAATCAATATGTTAGTTAACTTGACCGCCAGCATTCCTGGTGTTGCTTGCCATTTCCGAAATTTTCCCCAACACCCGCTGACAAAAACCATCTGCCTTTTGGGCCTCGACAAGCTCTTCCTTGCTCACCACTTCACCCCAAGCCACGATCCTTTGTTTCCTCGTGCGGCCTCCTAACACTGCGACGAGCTCCTGTTGCATCGATTCCTCCCCGCTGTCTCACTTATGAGCGGCCGCGCGGGAAGCTTGTCTCTCGCAATCCCCTGGTTGCGTCTCCTCCTTCCAACCACTATCATGAGGCGCCCGACAATGTGCGTCCGCAACCTTGTTGGTGGAGCCCTTGCGGTACTCGACAGTATAGGTGTATCGCTGCAAAGTGAGTGCCCACCGAGCTAACCTTCCCGCCGGCTCTTTTAACCTTTGAATCCAGGTTAGAGCGGCGTGGTCTGTCTGAATAACAAAGGTGGTCCCGTCTAAATACAGGTCGAATTTCTTTAGAGCAAACATGACGGCCAGCCCCTTCTTCTCCGTCAAGCTGTAATTGCGTTCTGGCGGTGTAAGGGTTCGGCTGGCGAATGCCACCGGGCGCAGCTGTCCGTCATGCTCTGGCAATAACACCGTACCGACGCCGTAGTTGCTCTCGTCTGTCATTGCCGCGAACAGACGGTTAAAGTCTGGCAGGCACAGGCTAGCCGTGGCTGCTATCGCCTTCGTGAGGGAAGAGAAATCTACCTCTTGTTTTCGGCCCCAGGCCCATCTCGAGCCTTTGGGGAGCAGCAGGTTCAGTTTCCGTGTGAGTCCAGCGCACCCTGGAATGAACTGCCGATAAAAACTGACCATTCCAAGGAACCTTTGAAGGCTCTTCGCGTGGCGCGGTGGTGGCAAATCAAAAATGGCCCTCAACTTATCCTTGTTTGGCCTCAAGGTACCATCATCTACGATAAAACGCAAGAGGTTGACCCTTCATGCCGCGAGCTGGACCTTTATGGATTAATCTTGAACCCCGCTTTGCTCATTCTGCTTAAGATAATCTCAAGGTGTGCTAGGAGCTCCTCGAATGACTGAAAATACGACGACATCATCCATGTATGCCATGGCAAAGTTGAACTTCGTGTCCCCCAGCACGATGTCCATAGGGCATCGGAAACTCGATGGCGAGTTAGGCAATCAGAACGGAAGGCGGATAAACTCAAACAGACACCTGTGACAGGTGAACGCCGTCTTCTAGACATCATGTGGTGCTACCTCGATCTGACAATTCTCTGCTACAATCAAAGGTAGTGAAAACCCTCGCGCTACCCAACAAGAGCATGATGGACTCAATAGATTGGAAGGGATATGAATCCCTTCCTGTCATCTCGTTAAGTCGGCGGTAGCCAAAGCAGAGGCGAGCGGTACAGTCTTTTTGTGGCGCTAAGACTACCGGAAAAGCCTAGGGGCTCTGTGACGGCCCCACGGCCCCTGTGTCTATCCTCTCATCGAGAGCCTTATCTAGGAGAGCTCGCTTGTACGCCTCAGCGGTCTGGGATTACAACCCCATGGTCTAGCATCTCCTGTGTCAATTCTATGTTGTAAAAGGTTTGTAACTCCCTGCCTCTCGGTAAACATAGCTGTGTGTCGATGCAAGTCGCCTGCTAACATACGCCGTTGCTTGACCGGCCCGTTGTAAGAAGCGACAATCGCTTCAACGATTCCCGATACGACTCGCGCAGCTGATGCTTTCTCCTCTCGTAATCCGGCGAATGAGCGTTCTGTGTCCTGACCGAAACTCAGTGGGACGGAAAAGGGGATAAGCGGAGTGAACGGATTATAGTGGTACCCGTTGTTCTTCAAGTCTACGATAATCCCCTCCCGGCAGAAGAAAGCCCTGTCCTAAGATCACAGGAATTTGCATGTCTGGCAGATAGAGAAAACGCTGCCTCCTTCGTCTGCCGTCGAGGCTAAGGTGAAAGGGGTATTGCGCTTTGTGCCCTAGCCGATACCGCTGCTAGACGCAGTGCGGTGGAAACTTCCCGCACGTTAAGTGCTCTTCGGCGATAGTCTTCATAGACTCTGTCGCCGATTAGGGAAAGGGTCGAACCGGTGTCAGTTAGTGCGTCGTAAATTTACCACCGATCTCGACGCGCACGTACGGCCACTTCTCAGATGTCAAACCCTGAGTCCGACATGCCGACGGGGCAAACACCAACCTGTCGCTGACCGCAACTCCAGCCCCGTTGGCAGGCTAATGAGGGGCCTCGGCAGCGGCCGGCGACCGTGAGTCGGGAAGTCCAATTAGTGGCGCCGGCCTCTCCCGTTTCCCTGAGACCCATGGGAGGGAGCTGCCGTCCATGTGCACTGGCGCTTGGTATGCCCAAGCTGATTGCATTTATAGCACCTAACCTGTCTCCTGCCATTGTGTGCTGAGCGTCCGCCGATACCGTCACGCGATGCAGTGTCGCGCGGGGGGGTCACTGTAGTTCCCGCGACCCTCGTAATGATTCGCGACACCGCGGTGGTCGGCTGCGCCGCCTCCCCTACGGGGACGCTCCCTGGAAGAGCCCGCGTTACCTGCTCTGCTCCTCTGTTCAAAAGCGAAGGGATCTAAGGCGCGGGGCACAACCGTTTCGCCACTCCTATGTCCTGTAACGGCCACGTACGGCGTACCTGGGTCGTCGCAAGCTCTCGCGCCTCGTCCTGTCCAGCCGCAACCCGGCTCCAGAGATTCCTCCGCGCGTAGAGGGGGCGATACGTCAACTTGGCGAGCAAGATCGCCTGAACGATGCGCGCCTCACTGGCAAGTGCTTCCAGATCAGCGAAATTACGTCCGCGCAAATAGGCTTTAAATCTAGGGTGACACTGTCGGATCGCCCTAGCTACCTTCTCCGTGTCTGACGCTGTAGGTTCGACTCTAGAGTAGAGCTCCTGGAGAGCGCGGATGCATTCTACGAGGCTCTCGTCCGGATGTCTAGTACGGCTGGGTAGCTCAGGTCTGATCCACATCTCGTAGTCGGGAGGCAAATATTCCTCTCTGAATCGTGTCCGGAAGTCTGCCATCGAAAGGAACAGCCTCTGCATTCGTCTCGAACGCGCTGCGTCACCCGTCAACGCGATTGGGACGATCTGTATCAGGGCCGTTTCATCCGACGAGCCCAACGCGGCAATGTACGCGTCTAGATCTTGCAGAAAATCGTTGCCCGATGCTGCGTCGGAGTAGCCTGAAAAGGTCGGCGTCGGCACGCTCAACCGTGGGTGGGGCACGGGCGTAGGCACGGGCGTCACCACCCCTGGGGCCGAACCCATCTGTCTAGTAAACGCCGCGAACATCGCCGTCATGGCGTGCATTAGTTCGCTGACGTCTCCCGTGTTAACAGCTGGAATTAGGGGTTCTAGCACTGCCGCAACGCTCGCTTGCCCACTCGTGCCCCCTCCCACGTCCGAGTCAATATCCGCCACTGACTGGGTTGAGGCCTTGGGATGGGCGGCCTTATTCTGCAACCTGGACATGGCGGCAGAATGTTAAACACTGATGTCCAGCGGAGTAACAAAAAATTCAAATGTGAAAACAAAAGAAACCTAAATCTAGAAATCGCGATTCGTGGGACTCCCTGGGAGCGAAAAGAAACAACGGCAGACTGATCGAGTCCCACGTTGGGTGCCAGTTATGTGGGCCGCCAATCAATATCGCCCGATCAGGCCGAGTTCCATTCGCCCCGAGGAAGCCACACGAGGGACCGCTATTATGAAGAAAGTTTTAATAACTACTCATGGGCTCGCTGTGGTCCATGTCTTTCCCGGAGCTCGCTGAGGTCTGGGTATTTCCTGGGCTCGCTGAGGTCCGGGTCTTTCCTGGGCTCGTGAGGTCCGGCTCTTTGTGCGCTCCTGAGCAACATCTCTTCCGTTGGTCTCTGCCCTTGAAACTCTGTTCCTGCGCGCACACCACGAGCCTCGTATCTCTTCTTCCTCGCTCACGGCGCCGTCCATCCACGTGCAGTGCGGCTCATTGTCCCCCACAAGGTATAGTAATGATTCATCTTGTCAATCGGGGCCGTTGACGTACAGAAACGCTGAGTAACTGTTCGACCCGGAATAACTTCTATAGAATATCTGTAATTTGGAAGACTCTTCATTATTACGTAGGTAGCTTGAAACTTTTTTAAGTGCTTCCTTGAATGTCCTATAGGAAGCGATTCTCTGTCCACCACGACGATGTCTCCGGGGGTCAAAGATCTAAGCCCTGAACCGCTTGTATTGGTAGCGACGTTGCTGTCTTTCCTGATCTGTGCAAAGGGCGTGTATGGGCGCCTGTTGTCTTGTTCTATCTCAGTTTTGGTTACATTGGTTTCGTCCCTTAGCGCATTGTCAGGGAAATCTCACTTAGAATTGCTAGACTTCGAAGCGAATAGCAGCCGGAAGGGCGTTCTACGAGTGGCCTTCTGGAAGGGTGGTTCTCAATTGAACCCGTTCGCCTTTCTACCTTCTCGTTTTTACCTTCTCATTTCAACCCAGCTCAAAACAACTTGCGCGTTTCTCCCTTTCTCATCTAAACCGTTCTCAAAAGAAACTTTTGACCCTTCTCAAAACGACTTTCCTCATTTTAACCTTTCTCATTTCAAATTTTCCTAAAACATACTTTCTGGTTTTGACCATTGTCAGAAAGACTTTTCTCGTTTTAACCTCTGTCATTTCGAACCCAAATTAATCCAACATCATGATTTCGCAATCTTTATGCGGTATTTATGGCGAATTCGGATAATTAATTGCCTTCGAGCCCTTGCCGGTGGCACCGGCGACCAAAAACGCGCCAGCGGCGCATCACGTGACCTTCTCCACCTGAATGCAAAGCACAATGAACTGGCGTTTTTATTTGACTGGGTGGCAAGTGAGCTCTGTAAACTTCTTCTTCGATCATTCTATGGTCCCATGAGCACGCGTCTTACTCCAACAACATAAATTACGACTCTTTGAGATGTGTGTAAACAGAAGCGGCTTCACAAAACTTTTCAAAATATTGGCATTACCACAGTCCGTACAGCTGACAGAATATTAAAATATAAAATCAATGAAAGGGCAGATGTATAAATCAGCGTGGTGCTGCCCAGACGCGCGTCAAATTTCAATAAACTTCGTTTGGATTTTCGATTAACTGTTGCCACGGAGGCTTACCAGCTTTGCTTTCCATATTCTGTTTACTGTTAGTAAAGAGTTTTAGTAGATCGTTCCCATGACTCCGATAACGATACCCGATACTCCGCCATCGCCTTCCTTGCGCACGCGTAGTATCGTTATCGGGGCTATCGGAACGATCTACTGAAACTCTCTAGTACCTTTTTTGGAATCCTCAGTCTTCTCATTGGATTCACCCTCCTTGAAATTGTAATGCTTGTTCAAGTTTCAAACTGCATCACTATGCATACATTTGTTTCAGCGGTGTAATAACTTGTTATTACAGAGTTGTAAAATAAAGTGATGTATGATGCAGCCCGTGTCTCAGACCAAACATACCTTGCTCAGGCTGGATAAATTCTTCCAAAAATGTTGACTTTCGTTGAAACATAAATAATATTTCTCTTCGCTGTTTTTGCTGTCTTGTCTCAGAGCACAAAAGGGTGCCTGTCTCGATGGCTTCGTTTTCCACTCGAAACCGCAATTTGCCGCCTCAGCGAGCATTGTTTCCTTTGGTTCCCTATCCCGATTCGGATGTGACGATACTGGATACAGTCTGGCAGACAAGCTGCCCGACCTCTTAGAGCTCGGGAAAACTTCTGCTGGTAAATTGCCGGTACACGCCTGAGAAGCGCAACCCGAAAAGCTTGCCCCCGCCAGCCTTTGACCACGCGAACGTCCTTGCCAAAGATATGGGAAAACTTTTTTTCAGGGAAAATGAACACCCGAATTGGCCATTACAAGCAATAACACACGACTAGCACAATGATCCATCCGCTCCACACGACGACATCTTAACGACATACAGCGACAGAAGAGGAATGAAGTACCGAATCTGCGCTAGCACTTTTAAAACCACGTCACCATGTGACCACGTAGCTACGTCAACAGACTCGGGGTGGCACGCAGGCATAAGGAAAATTGTTTCATGTGGTATGCAAGAGATGGTGTCGTTTCGCTTCATCTTCAACCTTCATCCTTAACATTTTTTCCTTTTTTCTATACCTCGCTACGGTGTTCAAATGACAACGGGTTCAAATGAAAAAGGGTCGAAACGCGAAAGGTTAAAACGCGAAGGACGTTTTGCGAATGGGTTCAGACGAGAAGGATTCAATCGAGAATGGGTTCAAATGGGACGGGTATAAATAAGAAAGGGTCGAAACGCGAAAGGTAAAACGAGAAGGGCGTTTCGCGAATGGGTTCAAACGTGAAGGGTTCAAATAAGAATGGGTTGTTTCGAGATACACCCTTCTGGAAAGTGTTGTTGAAACTCCACTGAGCTCGTTCCAGCAACTTGTCCTAATCCCTGCCTTCAAAGTCGCTACTCAAAGTGGCAATTTATGCAGTAACAACTGTATTGTACCACTCCACTGGCCCATTCGCTCGCTGGCTTGCATTTACGTTCAGCATATGAGCAATGTTTAGAGCACGGCAACGCCTCCAGAATGCTTACTTGTGTATACTCCACTTCTGTCTTTAATAACTCTTGCTTTAGGGCCAAGAAAACAAACGTTATTTTTCGGGAACAAGACATGTGGTTGTGCACTAGTGTTTCTTATGAGTCTCAGCAGTACACACTTGGTAAATGCATCCACAGCCACTATCAAATAGGTGTTTCTGTGCCTGCTTCTTGGAAATGGTCCCGGGGTCCCAGATGATCAATATAAATTGTGTGAGAAGGCAGGCCGGCTTTTGCATGAAATGCACAATTCCAGGCTTTTTGCCAGTCGGTGTCTTGTAATGAATACATTTTAGAATCAAGTCAAGTCAAGTCAAAATGTGTTTTTATTTGTACACAAGATGTTAGATAATTACACTTATTCAGACGGGGGTCCCAAAGTTTTCAAAAGAAAACTGTTGAAGGGACTGCTGGGAAGAATAAATTCGATATACCGGCAAACATATCGTTTCATCCTAGGAAACTAATACTTTTCCTGCATCTTCTTCAGCGTTTTTGTTTCTAACCCCAGGTGTTTCGGATCATCGTGGCAGGGCCAAACATCCTGCTGGCGCATTCTATGCTGAACTACACCCAATACCTCCTGTGTTTTGTTTTTTAGGGGGCGAAGCTCCTTAGGGTCTAGCTTTGTCCGTCCGTCCGTCCGTCCGTCTGGCCGGCGGTCGTGCTCACATAAAAAATATATCTGCGGAGTCGACAGGATTCGAACCCATGCGGGGAGATCCCAATGAATTTCTAGTCCATCGCCTTAAAATCTCGATCACCACAGCGGGACGAGTAGGGGGCGCTGAAATGTGGTAGCAACTCAAAAGCTGGGGTTTCTGTCATAGGTGAAACGTTGCATGTAGCCGCTCAATGTCTATACAGGAGAGGGCGCTGCGGTCAAATGCGTATACACTCGCGTTAAACTTTGCATGAATTGACTCAATGTGTATAGGCGAGAGGTCGCTGCAGTCAAATGCTCAAATGCGTATATAACCACGTTCCATACCACACATTCTCTTTCTGACATGGACCGCTGACTTAAGCGGTGAAGATGCGTTCCCACGGCTTCTAGAGGATCCAATCTGATCCACTAGAAGAATCACTGGCTCTGCATTTCACCGACCATAATGCAGCAATAATGAAGTCGAAACGCAACACGGAACTCAGCACTACATATGAGCAATAAAAGATATCAGCACCATCAGCACTACCTATGAATAATAAAATCAGTATCATCAGCACCCCCATTGCTTCGCCCCAATCAACACCCTTCACCACGTGGAGATGCGGTCATTTTTATTTTTCTCAAAAAAAAGGCGCTCCTTACCTAGAACTGCTTGTGGAGACGTTGTCTTCCTTCGACTAGGCCGGCTTTCGTAATGTTTCTCGTATCTTGTAGACTTTAGGATCGTGACGTTGTACTGCTACCAACCAGTTGTCAAACTCCACCACAGTCACTGGCAAGACGTGTAGACTATTACAAACAGCGACATTTCAGGTGGACCACTAAAAGATATGCTCAAAGCGTCCATGTGTGTCATAGAGGCACGGGATTGATGATCAACACTTAACGGGAACTCTTAAGATAATGACCTCCAGCGAGTAATCCACAGAAACACATCGCGCTTACTCAACGTGCCTCGCAGGGCGCTGCAGTCCGTTACTACAATAAAGCCCGCACCCGAGGGGTACACCTTAAACCGCTAAAGAGTCCATTTGTTTCGCCTTGGACGTCTGAAGGCTCACATATACAAGGAGATGAAATTGTTCGTCTTACTGGCGCTGCAGCAACATGCCCCCCAAAACCTTTTTGCTTGGTTCGGTATGCACTTCCGTTGGAGCTTCGTGGTTATGTAGTCCCAGAATTGGTCTCTCCTGCAAACGGACTTTCAGGAAAGAGAAAGAAAGTTGCTCCCCGGTCCATCGTCAAAAAGTATTGTTCGTCAAAAGCCTTGTCAGAGGTTCGGCTAGCGCTGCAAAGATTTGCAGGACACGCCTAAAAGTAAGGCCAATAAACAGCCTTACTTCGTGGACGTTTCTCGGTGTTGGGTCATTAGTCACTGCCTTGACATGACACTCACCCGGCCTGAGTCTTTTGGGTCCGATTTCAAATCCCATTTAGTTTATTGATTCCTCCATGAACACGCTGTTGCTCAGGCGTAGTGGCAGTCTTGGTTCTCAAAAAACTTGGAAAACGTGCCGCAAGTGATCAAGACCTTCTTTGGAATCTCTCGATGGGATGAAAATAACATCCATGTACGCAAGATCCACTTTGTAACGCAAGGATCCCAATACCACATTCATCATTTTTTTTTTTTTTAAATACCGCTGGCGTGTTCGTCAGTTCGAACGGCATATTTATGAGCTTGTAGGACCTGTCGGGAGTTACAAACGCCGTCTTCGCTTGCGATTCTTTGACCATCGAGATTTGATAATACCTTGACGTCAATCAAAGGTTGTAGAATAGCGCTTGCCATGTAGTCTGACTATGATGTAGTGTAGACTGGTTTTCTATCAAGGGAAGCGGGTATTGGCCCTCCTTGGTAATCCGGTTGCGTGCTCTGTAATCAATGCACAAACCTTCTTTGCCTGTCGTTTTTTTAACAAGCAACGGACTGGCGTACTCGGGCCCCCCGAGGAGCCGCAAACTGTACCCGCCGGTTCCTGCTCTTCGATAGAGTTATATACTCTTTGTCGCTGGTTTTACGGTAGACGATACGGTCGAAAAACAAAACCGGATTCTTATTGTCTTTGATGTCAATTTTCATTTCTGCTTTGTTTGCGGTCCCAACTCAAAGTCATTACCCGCAAAAAATCACAATGCTCGTTAAACAACTTGAGAAGTCGTTTAAATTTATAAGACGTTCATGGGATTCCCGTCCGCACACCTTTTGGCATAAGGGGTATTAGGCATTTTGAAGATACAATGTGGTCGCAAGGCGTTTTGGGTTACTAGTGGCACCAAGAGCCACGTGCAGTCACGTTTCCTTGGGTAACATGAATATCTCAATTCCAAACAATTAAGTTTGGCGAAAACGAAGTCCCATCTTTGCCTACATGGATGAAGCAGGAGGGCAAGTAATGCTCCTTACCCTCTTGCATGCGAAGCTGGGTATCGACGTAATAGTCGCCTTTGTGTTCGCATCCTGCTGATAAGGTGACCATGCCGATGCACCCAAGGGTATGACCGTTGACTTATTTCACCCTAACGTGGGATGACGGGGTGGAAGATTTTGAACGTTGATGCCTCTAACTCGGTCGTCCTCATCATCAGCACTCTCATCTTCGAAAATTCGTAGAACGTCTTTACGTCTTAAAACGGTAATGTTTGGCTGATCCGTAAACCGTTGGCCAAATAGCTGTAAAATTGCCTGGACATCACTTGGAACAATGTAAATGGACACTGTTCCAATATTAAATCTAGGAATAAAAAGAAATACAATGAATATCAAAACATGGAAATAAAATAGAAAAGTTGCCCTATTGAAAAATATTTTTTACCGGAATGTCATTTCCAGTAATAGTCTATTTTACTGGATTATGGGACTGTTTTCACTTCCAGTAAAGCCGTAGTTTACCGGAATGTCACCGGTTGCTTTATAGGAATGTTACCGGATTTTTATCGGAATGTCACCAGAGTTTCTAACAGAATGTCACCGGATTTGTACCGGAAGTATATTTCCAGTAAAAATCTATTTTACTGGATTATGGGACTCTTTTCACTTCCAGTAAAGCCACAATTTAGCAGATCACCAGATTGGCCAGAATTTACCGTGTTTTTTTTTTTTTTCTTTTTTCGGACGTCAACGGAAGGCACGTATGAGGAAGCCAGTGAACCGTGGTTGGTGTATGTTTGCCAGATGCTGGACGATTCGCTAACAATTAAAGTGGTTAGTCCATATAGACCTGAGGGTTCTATGTTTTTATTTAACAGGGTCGATACCAGTGAAACAATTTGCAGAGCTGTAGGCAAAAGCAATCAGACCCAATAGGAACAACCAAGTCCTTTGCCGCAAAAGATATCTTTCAAGGTACTCACGATGCCGCTGGGTAAATTCCTAGACGCACAGTAGTTCAACTAATAAAACCGCGCAGGTGCACCACACGGACACACACACGTATACTGTCAGCAGCACGTGTAGCGAAAACCACGAAGGCGTGCAGCGAACATCTGCCGCCGTTGAGAAATCCCGGGCACACTCACGATGTCGTCCCTGATGCCGTCGCCGCGGGTGCACCAGGCGTCAGCAGCACATTTAGCGAAAACCACGAACGCGCTGAGCGAGCATCCGCCGCCGTTGAGAAATCCCGGGCACACTCACGATGTCGTCCCTGATGCCGTCGCCACGGGTGCACCAGGCGTCAGTAGCACGCTTAGCGAAAACCACGACCGCGCGGAGCGAACATCCGCCGCCGTAGAGAAATCCCGGGCGCACTCACGATGTCATCCCTGATGCCGTCGCCGCGGGTGCACCAGGCGTTAGTAGCACGCTTCGCGAAAACCACGAATGCTGCCAGATTTCTCAACGTCGGCATCCGCCGATGTTGAGAAATCTTGTGCAAAGTCTTTTTCGCTCGCTGGATGTTTCTGAAGGCGGACGGACAGAGGCGTAAGAAACAGGTCACTGAAAAATATATTCTTTCCATCTGCACACCCAGCTGCTTTGGAAGATATAGGCCCCCCACATACAGTGAAAGCTCGTTAATGCGAACCGCAAGGGGAAGCCGCCTCAGTTCGAACTAACGAAAGTTCGAACAAACGAAAGTGAAGTAACGGCCTTTCCTTCTCCCGACACAGCACGGAAAACAAAGTCGTAACGCTCGTGGAATCGGTGCAGCCACCCATCTGAAGCAGCAAAGTCGTCGTAAACCAACTGCTGGGCGAAGTCCGCTGCCTCGCCAGCATGACAGGGCCACTCAGTAGAATATCGTGTGCACGCATGTCCTTCATCCAATGCAGAAGCGCTTTCTCGATGTCGGGATTCTTTGCGGGCCGCATCCTCTTCCTTTCGTTGGCAACTTCTGCCGCCATAGCGTGCTTTTCGGTATTGCATGCTTCTTCGCAATTTCTTGCTTAGGCAAGAGTCCGGCGTCCACTTCCCGCAGCATGTCACTCTTGCAGTGTTTTGGCACGGTATTTGACGCGGGCACACGCCATCTTCAAGTCGCAGCTCTTGGTCCGGCGCCACACCACCGATGTCCGCCGAAAAAAACTTTAGCCGAGGCTTAACAATACCACAAGGAATCGCGACGGCCGGTACCCCCAAAGCTGAAAACAAACAAGCACACGTCCGACGGAGACTGCCGAGACAGACGTGCGTGTCTGTGTGTATGTGTAGGTGGTCTAAAAGAGGGGGGGGGGGGGAGGAGAGGGCCAATTGTGTGTGCGCACCAAAGATTTCTTTCTTTTTTTTTTTTGATCGGCGGGTTGGCGCAGGCAAGGAGTCTCGGACGTCACGTGCACGTAGCACGGAGAGGAGGCAGCCGCCTCTGCCTTCTGGCCGCCTCCGCGCCGGTCCTTCTCTCGCCGTTCTCTCCGTTTCGGAGGCGACGCAGCCTCGTGTGTAGGGTAAGTTTCTAGGAAATCCGGGTCGCCTGGTATATGAAAGTGGCTGCCGGGGACATCCCAGCGAAATCTGTTTGCCGGCAAATAATCTACCAAAGACATGGCAAATTGGTTTCGGATGAAAACAAGTGAAAGTGCCCACCTTTTTGGATCGTCAAAACAGTTCACTGCACGTACCTCTTGAGGATTGCAACGTCGTCCCGAGCTAAAACTCGCACTCACGAGAATGGCGCTCGAATGGTCTCGTACCTGCTGCGGCCCAGACTTTTGCCTGTCGCAAATATCAAGTTGCCGGTGATCGCTGCCCACCTTTTTAATTCGTCAAACCAGTTCGCTGGACGCACTTCTTGCAGAATTGCAACGTCGTTTCGAGCTAAAACACGCACTCACGAGAATGCCGCTGCCTTGGCGGCCGCCATTACAAACTCTGTCCCCTTGATCGTCTTGACCTCCTTGACTTTAGCGGTTCCCCTTGCGTCGGCTTCCAGTGATGTTCGGTGTCCGGCAAACGAGAGTGGCTCCGGTAGGATTCCAGCGGCGGGTAATCGAAAGTGGTTCTGGTAAGCTTCCAGCGAAAGTGGCTACGCTGGAGTCACGGCTTGTGGTTTGGGCGCCGTGGGACCCGGGAAGGCAGGGAGCCAGCCTTTTGGGGGGAAAGCGTTTTATTCCGGTTCGAAGTCGTGCTTGCACCAGCTCCAGCGCACCGCGTTCCTTTTCTCTCCTCGCGCACCGCCTCCAGCCTCGGTCCTTTCGTCGTCACTTCGTCTTTTTCTCGTCGCACCAATCAACGCACACCACGGGTAACAAAAATATAACAATCATAAAGCACGATAACCCGTCGGCGACGGCGCGCTGAATCCGCTGCCTCGTGCATGCCACATGCATGACACGCCCCCCCCCCCTTTTTTTTTCTTTTCCAATAAAAAAATGACAATTTGTGTATTCCTTTACAATCGTAGCATTTAGAACAAAAGAAAACGAACTGCGCGCACATTCCCGTCCATTCGGCGTGAATGGTCACTAGAAAGTCTGACAAACTTCTTGAGAACATCTAAAGTACATTAACCACAAACAAAACTCCACCCGGCTACAGCCTTGACAACGCATCAGCAGCGACATTTCTCGTCCCTTTTACGTACCGGACATTCAGGTTAAATTTTTGCAACGCTAGCACCCAACGAGTCAGCCTCGCACCATTTGGTGCTGCTGACGCCAAATACTGCAAAGGGTCATGGTCGGTGCGAATTTCGACCTCCGCCCCAAATAGCCATGTTTCCAACTGACCCAAGGCCCACACAATCGCGTAAGCTTCGCGTTCGATTACAGCCCACCGGGTTTGGGGATAAGTTAGTTTTTTACTGAGAAACGCCACCGGGTACTCTTTCCCATCACCTGCCCTTTGGGCGAGACATGCCCCTATAGCTCTATCCGATGCGTCGGTGGACAGAACACAAGGCTGGCTGGCATCTGGCGCTCTCATGACTGGAACTTCCATCAGGAGACACTTTGCCTTTTGGAACGCTTGTTCCTCCTCGTCACCCCACGGTAACACGTTCGGAGTCCTGTCTCCAGCTCGCGCGGTCAACGGCAACACCACTTCAGCATAGTTCGCAATGTAGTCTCTATAGTAGTTCATTAGCCCTAAAAAGCTCTCCAGTTCTTTCTTCGTCTTTGGCCTCTCCATGATCTGAATCGCCTTGATACGAACGGGGTCAGGAGCATGCCTCCCAGAGCCGATCTGGTGGCCGAGGTACATTGACCATTCCCTGGGCAAACCTGCATTTGGACAGCTTCACCGTAAGCCCCACGCGACTTAAAGGGCCCCTGAAAAGAAGAAAAAAGTTTTTTAAAAACAGTCTGGTTGAGACACGCGTGTCAAAAAATGAATTTTACGCGAAAAAAAAAATTTTTTAGAGCAATATTGACTGCGCCAGACGCAATTTACTCGGCAGTCACCTCCTTTCCACTTTTCTCTCTCTCGGCATCTCGGGCGGGTGGAGGAGAGGTAGTCCCCGCCTCTTCGTAGTGGATCGGCTTGGCTGCTTTCCTGGCTTGGCTGCGCCCCGCACGAGAGCCATTGCTACCTCCTGGCCGTGTTCCAAAATTGACTCGATCTTACCACAGGGTGAGGGATTTGTACTCTTGGCGTTCTAAAACCTACCCGCGTACAGCGTTTTTCAATCTGTGCTGTCACGTGATACGATCCGCCGGAGAAACTCGGATCCATTTGGAGATTTGGAACACAGCCCCTGGCCGGCTGTCTGCCGGTCGAACGACATACCGCGTCGTATCGTGCACGTACCGTGGTCGTACACACAGTACATAGTCGTCGCGGTGGACCCCGACCTGAAGCGTCGGTTGCTTCAACGCTGCCAGCAGCTGGGCCTTCGCCCGTACGAGGACACGCCTCGCCAGCCGGAAGGCGTCCGCTCCGATCGCCGCGAGACAATCGCTCGCGAGGCACCCGCTTTGCCGCGGCGAAGCGGGGGCCTCGACGAGTTTGTTCGAGCCGCACGATCCTTCAAGCCGCCTCGAGGACACGCAGTGGTTACTGATTTTTTTTTTTATTAGACGTTGAGTGCGGTGCCGCGTGCCTCACTAAACTCTTTACGGGAACCACGGGAACCAACATCTAAACAAAAATTGGCACTGGCGCGCGCCAGAAAACAAACAAAAGATGAGGTAAACGGGACACACGAATCGTGCAAAGAAGAGCAGAAAAACAGAAACCTGTCACCCCGCGCCACTTCCCAAGTACTTACTATGACTGACTAACTAACACAAGCAACAAGCCCTCTTCAGAACGCGAAACGCGAAGACGGCGACCACGACAGAAAACAAAATGGCGAAGCTTTTGTTTGTTGTTTTGTTGTAGTATCCGAACGGAACTTACGATTTTGTAAAACGTTTGTAAACAATTGCGACATTCATTCGATGGATTGTTTCTTAAACCTAAAAATATGTAATTCAAAAGGCAATTTCAAGAGGTCACGAAGATTTTAGAACCAACATCTAAGCTGTCACTCATTCTATTGGCCAATGAGAAGCCGATTTGAATGACCATGGTTACCAATGAGAAGCCGAGCTGAATGACCAGGAATTTGCGCGCAAATTTTCAAATAAATCTCTCGCCGTCAATATTGCTCTAAAAATTTTTTTTTTCGCGTAAAATTCATTTTTTGACATGTGTGGCCCAACCAGACTGTTTTAAGAAAAACTTTCTTTTTCTTTTCAGGGGCCCTTTAAGGTTTCGAGAACGCTTTTTACATGCAAAAGGTGGTCTTCCTACTTAGAAGAATATATTGCAATGTCATCGATATATGCGCCTGCATATTCTCTGTGCGGTCGCAACACTTCATTCATCACGCGCTGAAAAGTTGCCGCCGAATTTTTCAACCCATAGGGCATAACTTTCCATGCGTACTGCCCACGATTGGTTACGAATGCCGTAAACTTCTGAGACCGTTCTTCGACTGGTATTTGCCAATACCCACGGGTTAGGTCTAGTACTGTTATGTACGACGCCTTCGCGACCATCCAGATCATTTCGGTAGCATTATTCATTGGAAAGGCATCGACTTCAGTGATCGCGTTTAATTACCTATAATCAATGCACAATCTCACACTCCCATCCTTCTTCGCTACACACACTACCGGATGAGCAAACTCTGATTCAACTGGATAGATCATACCCCATTCTAGAAGCTGTTCTATCTGCCTTTCAACCTCAGCTCTCATTTTTATCGGCACCCTATAAGCATATCTCTTCTTTTGTTGCGAACCTTCAACGAGTCTTATTTTGTGCAGTCCTTTTGCACACTTTCCTGGGTGCTTAGAGAAGACATGTACAAACTGCTGTACCATGCTGTACATCTCTTTTTCCTCCGCGGTTTTCTGTGATTCAGGTTCACCTGCTCCCCTCCCGTCTGTGGGGAGTTCCTCCACCGCACCGAAGTCCGGATCATCAAAGATAACATTAACAGCGTCAACGCGTGCCACATATGGCCTAAGTTTGTTGGCGTGGATCCACTTACGGCCACCGTCGGGCATCTCGACTACGTAGCTGTTCTTCCTCCTAACCTCTAGTATTTTCGCTGGTCCCAACCAAAGAAAGTTTATCTTTTTACCACTCGTGTCCCTTAGTAGCACTAGATCGCCCCTACAAAAGGCCTTCTCTTTCGCACGGAGATTGTAACGCGTGGCGTACGACCTCTGTTTGTGCTCTGCCTGTTCCTTTACTACTCGCGTCATGTCGGCCATTTGTTTTCTTAATCTAACCAGATATCTGTCCGCCGACTCAACGAGCGTGGACGGGGGCGTCCAATCACCAGTCCACGATTTTTTTAGGATGGACAGTGACCATTCGGCGCACGTCCATACATGAGTTCAAATGGCGACATCCCCGTAGTTTCATTCGGGACTTCGCGGTAGGCCCAAAGTAGACAAGGAACTAGGCGATCCCAGCCCCGCCCATGTTCCGCTATCACTTGCCTCAACATCCGCTTCAGCGTACCATTCCATCGCGCAACTAGCCCATTGCTCTCTGGGTGTTCTGGTGTAGAGAACCTGGGTGACGACTCCAACCTACGCAGCAACTCCTGTGTGAGCTCGGCCGTGAAGTTTGTGCCCTGGTCGGACGAGTCTGTTTCTGGCTCTTCCATTCGCGCGAATATTTCAACCAGCGCGTCACACACTGCCTTCGCCGTTAGCGATCTGATACAAACCACTTCTGGCCATCTCGTGCACACATCCACCAGACACAAGGCATATTTGTGCCCCCTCGACGACGCCGGGTCTAACGGTCCAATACAATCCATTACAACTGTCTGGAATGGAACATCTGGTCTTACTAGCGGGGTAATACGCACACGGTCTCTGGTTCTAGGTCTCGCGTTCAACTGGCAGTAATGGCATTCTTTGCAGTATTTACTAATCTGCTCCTGCATGTTCGGCCAGTAAAATGAATTCTTAATTCTCTGTTGCGTTTTCTTTCCAGCGAAATGCCCGCCAACTGGTTTGTCGTGGGCTACTTCTAACACTGTCTTCCGCCTGCTTTCCGGTAAAACTAGCTGCTTGACAATTCTGCCATTTATTTTTTCTTTGTGGAACAGCATTCCATCAACCACTTGCATTCCATGAGTCCCTTTTTTTGCCTGTAGCCACAAGGGCTTCAGCGACTCGTCGTTCTTCTGCTCTGTTCGAAACTGAAGGCAACCTTCAGATTCTATTTCGTTTACGTCACTTCGCTCGTCCACAGACTCTACAATCCCGTTTTCACCCTCCGACTGTGTGCTCGCCACGCGTGCCTCTATCACCAGCCCTTCCTTCAATACTGCAGCGTCACAGGAAAGATCCACCTGATCTACCAAGGGCACTTTCTGTTCTACTTCTCTTAAAGCTACTAAATCCTCAGGTGTGAGTAGCGCGTCAACTTCTCCGGCAAGCTGCTCGGTTACAGCACAGAGCAGTAAAGTATCCACTCCACAATCAAACGCCCTGCTACCAAGTCGAAACGGGACGTACATGAGATCGGCCTCCCCCTCGTGGCCGAAAGCGCCCTTCAACCGAACCTTCCCTTTTTGATTCTCGTCCAGAATGGTGGCCATCGACCTTCGAACCACTGTAATGTCTGCCCCCGAATCAACCCTAGCATTCAAGCGCTTGTCTCCTGAGCGGAGTTGCACAAATCGTTCTTCATCAAGCACTTCGTGTTGTTCAGTCAGCGATACTAGTTTATCATGTACCTCGATTGATTGCTCGGCGTGTTCGCAGTCTAAAGGTCTTTTTACTCGTGCCGTTAGCTTAGGATTGGTCTCAGGGCAATTTCTTGCCAGATGACCCCGTTCCCCACAAGCGAAACAGCGTCGAGTGTCGTCGACATACTCAGTATTCCTCTCTCTTTCGGAGGCGTCACAGACTCGCTCTGACTAGAGTCACCAGTAGTGTCTGTCTTGTGATAGGGTTTTGGGACCCTCTGTGCATTACTCTTCTGATGGCATTCAGCGAGCTTAGCTATCGCCTCGGGACGCAGCCACTCCCCCGTTTCGTTCAAGGCAACATATGCTTTTATTTCATTAGGGAGGGACTCCTTCAACCTATCCGCGACAACTAGTTGCAACCGGTCATCGTAAGTATCCACTTTTCTACTGTTCACATAATAGCTGAAGTAGCTATTAAGTCGGCCGGCGAACTGGCTCCAGGACTCTTCCCGCAATTTGCCTGCCGTGGTGAATAGTCGTTTGTATTCGTTTGGAGATAATCTTAGCTCACGTAAAATTCGTTCTTTTAGCTGAGCGTAAGATGGCAGTTCCTTCATGCCACTGCACATGATCGCTGACCTGACCCTGTCAGCTATATACGGCATTATCAGAACAGTTTTTATCTCGTCAGGGACCTGAAAGGATCGAAATATAACTTCTACCGCCTCAAACCAGCCAGGCACCAAGGTTTTTTCCCCGGGCATCCGGCTGAGCACATTAGTCAAGAGTGCAGCATAGTGGGCTACCCCAGATTCTGGTTGTAATCCCAGCCCCCCATCTGCACCACCACCATTTTCCTTCTGCAATTTTTGGAGCTCAATTTGTGCCCGTAGTTGTTCGAGCTTTATTTTTTCAATTTCCAACCGAGTGTTCATCACTTCAGAATCAGTTCTCCCCTCATCCTCTGATGCGTCATCAGGCTCCTTAAGTTTATCAGGCATTTTACCCTCCCCTTTGCTCGACTCATAGCTCTTCGCCATGGCTCGAGTGATCACTCAACACAAATAGACAAGCATATGCGCTTACCAATTCAGGTTGATCAGCTCTTCGTCGTCGATGGGCAGTCAGAAGCACTGGCAGCGGAAGTGCCTAACTGGAATGTCTCAGGGTCCGTGCATCACTGAAATCCGGATTCTACCGATTGCAGGCAGTAGTTCCTGTCCCTCTCGAAGACTGGAGGTCTTGTTTTCCGCCGTTGGTTCTTGCGCTGAGGCTGCGTCATGCAGTGTCCGTCCCACTGGTCACGCCAAGCGCTCGCCTGGCGTCCGGTTGCATGGCCGCCGAAAAGCCGAGTTTGCTTGCTGTCAGCACCGTTCGTGCTGTGCTCCGGACTCGCCGCTCCGTCACATATGGTAGACGAAAAGCCTGGCTTGCTTGAACTGGCAACGTCCGTGTAGTATGCCGGACCCACCGCTCCGTCGGTTGTGGCAGGCAAAAATCCGGGCTTACTTGAACTCGGCGACGTCTGTGCGGTGTTGGAGGTGGCCGCTCATCCCAAGCTTCCCTAGCTGAACTCCCGCTGTCGGCTGCGCCAGTCACGGCTTGTGGTTTGGGCGCCGTGGGACCCGGGAAGGCAGGGAGCCAGCCTTTTGGGGGGAAAGCGTTTTATTCCGGTTCGAAGTCGTGCTTGCAACAGCTCCAGCGCACCGCGTTCCTTTTCTCTCCTCGCGCACCGCCTCCAGCCTCGGTCCTTTCGTCGTCACTTCGTCTTTTTCTCGTCGCACCAATCAGCGCACACCACGGGTAACAAAAATATAACAATCACAAAGCACGATAACCCGTCGGCGACGGCGCGCGCTGAATCCGCTGCCTCGTGCATGCCATATGCATGACAGCTGGTTTCTGGTGAAAATGAGTGGAAATTAACTCGTTCCCGCCGAATGTTACTGGAAGTTTTTGCCGGATTTTAACCGCAAGTGGCTCCGGTAAAGGTTCCAGCGAAATCTGGTCACTGGAAGTGGCGGCCGGTAATGTTTCCACCAAAAAACTGGTACACTACGCTGGTTTCTGGTGAAAATGAGTGGAAATTAGCCCGTTTCCGCCGAATGTCACTGGATGTTTTTGCCGGAATTTTCAATAGGGTGATGGTCCAGATCCGGCATCAAGCACAGTACCACTGTTAACAATAAGGTCTGGGACCTGAAAAGATGTCCCCTGATCGCTGTTTCTATAAGTGTGTTAGCATTGTAATCGATGTCAGAGTACCGGGGCTTTCATTCATTCCTTGTTTAAAAGTGTTGAATCGATAAATTAGGTAGCATTCACACTGTTCACGTTCGCAATTAGATTTAATCCAGATTCTAGGAGCGTCACTGAGAATTTATCAAACGAGTGTTTTGGGAGAGTGAGATGCTTGAATAGAGGCAGTGTCGGAAGATTTATGGCGTGAGATTTGTGATTATTAAAGCGCAGTGTAAATGTCGTTCTAGTGTGCCCTATGTATTGCATTTTGCATTCCGTACACTCGAATAGGTACACGACATTCGACGAGGCACATGTAAGTTCCCTTTAATTTTGATCAAGAACTGCGAGTTTGTGCAACTGGCATGTTTGTGTGCTGCATCTGGTGGTGGCGATGAATTTATCCGTGAGTTTAGTAGCGCGTCTTTAAGGTTACGCGACCGTCTGTGGACTACCCCAGGGCGGATGGAAACGCGCGTTTGAGGTGCTCGTTTTGTTCGAGAATGCTATAATGTCGTCTTAAGATATTACTTACATTAGGATAGTTCATGCTAAAAGTTAGATATAGATATGTGCGTTGTGTGTCGCTTTGCGTGGGGCGCGGGCTCATAGGTCTGCTCGGTTCAGTTTCTTGGCTGTTCTGATTGCATCTTCAATTATACAGGGTGGATACTTTTGTTTCCCTAGCACTGACTTAAAATTTTCTCTTTAGAACGAATTCGTTTGATTGATTTATTTGAATTTGATGGCGTGAGAGCTACCGGGGCCAAAATGCGCCAAGTGCATAAACTATTGCAGAAACACGGGTTAAAAAAACAGAGCTATTGTAGCTGATGATTTAATAAGACTGTGAACATGAATCGTGTGTCATATAAACACAAGTTCTGGGTATAAAAAATTATTATGTCCATGAATTTTAAGATTCCGCATTGACCATAATCTACAACATTTTAAAATATCTACAATGCGAGAATTATATATTTATGAATAAAAGTTACAACCGGTGTATGTAGCCAGTTACTTCAAGAAATTCTAAAACGCGTCGAAAAGGGACTAGAAGTTTATCGCCAAGAAGGAAGGCTGGGTGAAACGGGAGATGATATCTAAAAAGTTCTGGAAAACATGCCCGTCGCTGTTCATGTAGGTGCCTGCAATCCCACAAGATGTGTAATACAGTCACTACGTTGCCGCAGTGCTCACACTGTGGAGCATCTTCACCTCAAAGCAAATGGAAATGTGTCAAGCGCGAGTGGCCAATCCTCAATCGGGACATCAAAACTTCATGGAAACGATTCTTGTGATGGTAGCTCTCTCACACCTCCAAACAAGGTTTGATAACGTGTAGTTTATTGTCAATTTCCCTATCCCATTCTGACTGCCATACCTTAGTAATTTTTCTTCTGAAAGCTGGCTTAAAATCTTCATATGACAGTTTAAGGGACATTTTAATCTTATCCTTGATGGAGGCAGATAGCTCATCTGCCCTTTCATTACCGATAATTCCTACATGGCTCGGTACCCAGCAGAGTTTAATATCGAGTCCAAGTAAGAGAGCACGGTGCAGCTTTACACGCACTTGTTGTGTAAGCCGGTTTTTTGTGTCGGTAAGCGAGCAAACTGAGAGCAGGGCACTCTGGGAGTCAACAAACAAAATAGCTTTCATCACATGATTCTCTAAGATATGTTGAAGGGCCATCATTATACCATAAAGCTCAGCAGTAAAAATACTTGCAATGCTATCGATACGTCTTGCTTTCTTGTACTGTGGTGAAAACACCGCAGAACCTACGTAGGATGATGTTTTGGCACCTTCAGTATAAAATTGTATGTAATCTTGATATTTCTCCAGCAATGATAAAAACTCCTGCTGAATCACGAGAGGTTCGACTGATTTCTTATGAAATTTGGCCAGTGACCAGTCGCATGAAATTTTACGGCACTCCAGGGAGGAATGCTCTCGACCCTTGTAATCATGCTATTCTCAGCGATTGTAAGCTGCAGAGAGGTTGAAATACTTTGACGCCGAAAGCTCAATGGTCGCACAATGCTTGGCTTGTTTTCAAAAAGTCGTAGGAGAGAAGAGTCTGTACACAGCTAAAGGCGGGATGTGCAGGGTCAGATTTAACTTTGTATCCATAACAAAGGCTAAGATATTGTCTCCTTTTTCCTAAAAAAAATTTCATAAGCATCTGCATACAAGCTCTTCTAGGCGAAGTCCGAAAAGCTCCTGTAGCAAGTCGAAGGCCAAGATGATGGAGAGGATCTAGCATTTTTAAAACAGATTCCCGTGCTGATTCATACACAATTGCACCGTAGTCCAGACGGGAACAAACCAGGGCATTCTATAATCGGATGAGACATCGCCTGTCAGACCCCCAAGACACGTGGGAAAGTACTTTTAGGATATTAGACGCTTGCAGGCACTTCTTCTTTAGTTCCTTGATAAGGGCCAAAAACGTAAGTTTCTTGTTAAAAAGCTCCTAAAAATTTGTGCTCTTGCTTTACAGGTACAGATATACTATTGAGTTGTAAACTGGGCTCAAGTGAGAAGCCACGCCGCAGTGAAAAGGGCACCCATACTCTCTTTTCAGGAGAAAATCTAAACCTATATTTATCGGCCCATTTACTCATTTTATTTATAGAGACCTGCAGTTGGCCCTAGCAACTCGAGAGGTTGCAGGAAGAAAAGGAGATATGCACATCGTCTACATATAACGAATAGGAGACAGATGGTGGTATCGCTGCAGCCAGGCTGCTTAACTTCACTGCAAACAGAGTAACGCTCAATACACATCCTTGGGGGACCCCATTTTCTTGAAGAAAAACATCAGAGAGTGTGGAGCCAAACCTAACCTGAAAGTTTCGGTTATTAAGAAAATCTGGTATGCAGCGCAGCATTCGGCCACGGATGCCATATATGTGCAAGTCCTTGAGAATCCCATAACGCCAAGTAGTGTCGTAAGCCTTCTCTAGGTCGAAGAATACCGACACACAGTGCTGTCGATGTACAAAAGCTTCACGTATAGAAGTTTCCAGGCGAACGCGATGATCTAAGGTTGAGTGACCCATTCTAAATCCACATTGATTCGTATCTAAAATTTTTTCAGCCTCTAAAAAGTGCACTAGTTGCCTATTTATCAGCCTCTCGTACGTTTTCCCGAGAGAACTGGTCAGCGCAATGGGACGATAACTCGTAGGCAGTGAAGAATCTTTACCGGGTTTCAGCAAGGGAATTATATGCGCACGTTTCCAGCACTGAAGAAAACAGAAGCTCCCCACAAATGGTTAAAAAAAATCAACAAATGTCCTAGGGATTCACGGACAGGTGCCGCAACATTTCATATTTAATTCTGTCAGGTCCAGGTGCACATTCCTTTTTTGTTGCAAGGGCCACCTCTAGTTCACACAATGTGAAAGGCTGGTTATATTCTAGAGCATCTGATCCAGATATATCAATTGGCTGCTTTTCCGCCATAGCCCTGAACATCTGAAATTTGGCAGCGTAACTGGATGAACCAGAGACTTCTTGGAAATAATTTGCAAGACAAATTGACTGGCCCTTTAATGTTGGCACAGCTGAGGGTAAAAGACGTATCCTAAAAGAAAGATAATTGCCCCGAATTTTTCTCATACGGTCCCACACCTGTTTTGAAGTAACAAAACTCTTTACTTTGGAAACATACTTCATCCGCGAACTCATCTTGGCTTGCCTCCTTTTCCAACGAGCCTTTGCTTTACTTTTTTTAAATTCAATCTTGTTCCTAGTACTTGGGTATCGACAAAAAGTGCCCCGGGCCTTGTTCTGAGACCTACGTGTGGCAGTACACTCCTTGGTCCACCAAGGCTTGCACCGCTTCGGAAGATTCCCTGATGTTTGTAGAATAGAAATAGATGCTGCATTTATCATTCGGTCAGTAATGTGCAAGGTTGCATCCTCCGGCGACATAGATAAAAATTCGGTACAGTCATATACCGCTTCCAACGCAAAAAGAACCCAGTCTTTCTCATCCAACTTCCACCTGGGGATGCTGGTTCGAAGAGAAGGGAGTGATGCAATACTTTCTAAAATCACAGGCAAATCGCCACTTCCAATGGGATTGTCTAAAACCTCCCATGAAAAGCATGGTAGTAAGGATAGTGATGAAAGAGACAAATATATAGAGGTGAAAGTATTATGAGATGCACAAAAAAAAGTTGGATCACTTCCATTTAAAAGGCAAAAGCCAGATGATAACAAAAATCGTTTAATGACCTCACCACGGGGGTCTTGGCGGGCACTGCCCCACATGGGGTGGTTCGCATTAAAATCTCCTAAAACTAAAAAAAGGTTGGGGAAGCTGGCTAATGAGTCCTTGAAGGTCCTGTAAATGCAGTGAAATATTTTGTGGTAAGTAGATTGAAACCAGTGTAATAAGGCGGTCAAGAAGAACACGGACTGCCGTTACCTCCAGCGAGGTCGTGAGAGGAACTGGAGCACAGGCTAGACCGCTCTGGACAACAACAGCCACTCCACCAGACGAGTTGCTAGATGATGCACGGTCCTTTCTGAAACTTGATGGCGCCGTAAAACTTTGGCATGCGTGTCGCTAAGGTGAGTCTCCTGCAGACCTATGGCCACAGGTCGAAGCTCATCGAGAAAAAAAAAATTTATGTCATCAATATTAGAAAAAAGGCCGCGACAATTCCACTGCATGATACTATACTTTGCCATCTAGAGAGGAAAAATGTATATATACCAAAAAAGATTTAAAAAGAGATTTTAAGGTTTAAAATCTATCTTAACACGTGGCGTGTTCTGTCTTTTAGGAGGGTCTTTCTGCCTCCAAGTGGGCTCACTGGCGACCGAATAGAAGGACTCTGATACTGAGAGGGGAGCATCCTCCTCGCACCTGGGCTCACCTTCGTCCATGGGCTCGTCTGTTGCCGCCGGCAGCTGACCCTTAGAAGTCGACTGCTTCGGCGGCTCCCCGGGTTTCCTCTGGGGAGCAGAGGGGCGAGCGGGTAGGCCTTGGCCCTTAGGGGCCAAAGGGCTAGGTGGAGCAGGGGGGTCAGCCCCTGCCCTGAGGTGGATGCTGAAGAGGCAGCACCCACCTTACAGTTCGAAAGCGGTGTCACTGGCTGCTCCCGAGGACGAAGGAGACCTCGACGGGAGGCGCAGATCGTCCGTACACGTCCGCGTTCCCGTCGAAACCATTGGCCGTACCTGTCCCCTGCGTACGGCCTCGGCATAAGAGCATTTGGATACAAAGGCGAAGCGCTTCTTTGCATCAATGTATGAAATATTTTCGATAACATTCAAGGTGAGGATTTCTTTTTCCTGTTTCCATAATGGCGAAAATCGGGAGTACGCTGGGTGCTTACCTCTACAGTTAGCACAGTGGGGCTCCTTCTCGCACACATCAGCGACGTGCTCCTTGCTAGAACACTTGGCACAGGTGTCACTTCATCGACAGTTCCGTGACCTATGGCAAAACCGCTGGAACTGAAAACACCGCTGAGGGTTTGGCACAAAAGGGCGGACGCGGCACTGGAAATATCCTTCCTTCACAACTTCAGGAAGTGTAGTTGAGTCAAATGTGAGGATGATATGTTTGGTCTTGCGTTCAACACCATCGCGGCGAAGGGTAATGAGCCGAGCAGCAATCACTCCCTGTGTAGAAAGGCCCTCAACTACTTCGGTTTCTGGTTTCTGTACTCTCGTGTAGGTCGACTTCCGAGAACACCCTTTGAATTGTATTAGGTGTTCTATGAGGTGTGACAGTGACCTTGTAATCAGTCACGCAGTTTTATGCTAATAGTGAATCACTTTGTTGCTTACTGTGTATCTCCACTAGGAGATCACCAGATGCCATCTTTTTTGCATTGTAGTTCTTCCCAATCACCCCTTCGAGAACTTCTGAGATGAGAAAAGGGGACAACTTGCCAAGCGGCTTTTCATCCTCAGAGTGCATGACAAGAAACATGGGCAACTTTGAAAATGTGTACGTCGGTTCTTCTATGCGTAGTGCTTCGGTGCGGACCCTTTTCGGGCCCGATCAAAAGGTTTTTTTGCTTAAGAACCCAGATGAAGAGGGAGGGTTTTCGCAAACTGTGGTGCACCGCCCACCACTGAGCCCATCAAGGGAATAGGTAACGCTCCATAACAAGAAATGCTTGGCTGAAGACGTTCCTCTATTAGGGCTGCCCAGTCTCTATAACCAAGAGTGGTTCTGGACAAGGTGTCTGTCACCACCCAAGGTTAGCCCTTGCCGCCAAAGGGGTTGAAAAGGAAAGAGGAGAAATGAGAAGAGTGAAAAGGAGGAGAGGCACAAGCGTGAATGTAGGGAGGGGATAGTAGAAGTGGCGACTAGACTGAATCATCCTGGCCGGGCCTTACCATGACTGCCGTCTACAAAAAGCAGGGGCCGAAGTGGTGTATTGCCTCACCCGGGGGCCCCGAAGGGTCCAAACCTACCCCGGGCTCCGCTCAACCACCAGGATGCCCTTTTCCCCAGGCACGGGAAAGCCACGCACAGCCATACGTGGGCGGGCGAACCCGCATGGCTCGGGGTCCGTGGTGACGCCAGTCACCAAACACCTGCTTTCACATGTGCCCCCTGCGGGGAACGAATTCGTTTGAAACGATGAGATTGGCTATAGGGGATGCTGTTCTTGCAATGGCGTGGGTCGTCGCTTTGATAATGCAGGTATTGCTGTCGATTTGTTTTCTTACGGTACAGGGTCGTGGCGAGTTTACCTTCGTCTATTTTAACGTTGACGTCAAGGAAGTTTATTTCGGTTTGGGTGTACGAATGTGTAAAGCGGATGCTCGTATGAGCAGCGGTGTATCGACCTATGAAGTCCGCCAGCTCCTCCTCAGTGTGCGACCAGACAATAAATATATCATATATAAAATTTTTGTATATTAGCGGCTTTACGACACATTCAGAAAGCAACTAAGATTCTAATTTTCCCATGAATACGGTGGCATAGTTCGGGCCATTTTGGTGCCCATCGCGGTTCCGCTAACCTGCCTAAAGTATTGATTGCTAAATATGAACGTGTTGCGTTCTAAGACAAGCCTCGCTAAAGCGGCGACGACGTGTCCATCTGGAGTATCCAGTTTTTTGTGGAGCTCGTACATGTCAATTAAAGAAATTATTCCATCATCGAGTGGGGTATTCGCATACAACGATTACACATGGAGTGTAATCAGATGTCATTCTTTGGCTTCCATAAATTTGATATTCCCTTAAAAGTGAGTTGTGTTTTCAATGTACGATTCGAGTCTTCTAGGTATATGTTTAATTAAACTGTCAACATATCCTGATATGGGTTCGGTTACTGTTCCTATTCCGGATTTGATTGGGCGTTCTGGGTTACCAGGCTTGTGAATCTTAGGGAGCATATAGAAGCGGCATGGGGAAGGCTCTACCGGTTTCATTAATTTATGTTCGTTAGCGTTTATTCTGCTCTCGTCTAGGAGATCCTTCAGGATCTCCTAGACGAGAGCAGAATTCCGAGAAGGAAACCGCCAACCAAGCTTCTTCACCCGGATAAGAACTGACCTACGCTTCTCTCTCACGAAAGCTCCAGCCGTCACCCCGCCGAAATTTGCACTCGACCGTAGCATTGAATAAATACCACCCGCGTTCATCTGTAAAAGTTCTTCCTGACTCCGGCCGAAACGTCAAAAACTAAATCAATCGTCCGTTGCTGCTTTCACCAAGGGTTCTTTTCTTCACACACACACACACATATATATATATATATATATATATTTAGTTTCATTTCAACAGAAATGGAGAAGTTTACAGTAACGCTGATATTAATTATTGTGACTACGATGCTTAGTTAATGTCAATTTGATTTTTTTATATATAATTGCTATTCACGGTGACACCGGTCCTGTACACCGCTTGATTCCGTAAAAAGAGGCTGATGGCCTTGTCAAAAAACTTTGTAATTCGAAAAGATGACGTGCCCCAATACGCGAATCTCCGGCGTCGTCGTCGGCGGCATGAAAGCGTTTTATACATTTCACTAAAAGAGTGATGACAAATTCGCTATTTATTGCTACATTAGAACCGCAAACAGGAGCGTTAGTACAGCGCCAACAGGTAATTATGGTTGGGCTGTGGGAGCGCCGCCTTAAAACAAAGTTGTAATGCGCCAGAATCTGGGAAAAAATGCGTCCCCGGATGTTCACAGAAAACTGTCATTGGTCGTGACAAGTATAATAAATAAAAATAAAGATGTGGAGGCAACAAGCGTGAGTCAGCACTCCATGGCTTTATTAGACAGTGAGGTCCAGACCTTGATAGGACGGAGGCTTGGTTCAGTTTGTTGTTCATGCTGGGGTGAAACAACCATGCTCATCCAGATCGAAATTGGCGGTGGTGGGGATCGAACCCAAGATCCTTCGGTTCTGCAGGGCGAGCTTTCGCTCCACTAGCTCCGTGGCTGTTGTGCGCTAGTCCACTCGGCCACCGATCCGCACTCCAGCGCACAAGATTTACACACAGAAGACAGACAAAACAAAAACACACCAACACTACGCTGCATAACAACTCAGGTTTGTATTTTTTTTATTCCTCTCATCATCTTCTTTCTGTTAAACAAAATATTAGAGAACATTTTACGGTAATAATTAAAGTTGTAAAAGTTTATGAAGCATAAAAATATTTAAAAAAATAGTACGCTTAAACTAAACAAACCAAAAATAAAACCGTCGTTCCTTTTTTCTTGTCGCAAGATAGTCCATTTCTTTCTGTGATAACGCTAGAGAGGGGGGTGCTCACACCCCGTCTCTAGCGTTTGAACAAGTTAGAAGTTACGAGAAGACTTTGTTATCATAGAATGAAATGCACTACCGGGCGACAAGATGAAATAAATGATGGTTTTATTTTTAGTTCGTTTATTTGAAGCGTAGCATGGATTATTTATTTTATGATTAAGATGCAATGAATGCAAAGGTGCAAGCTAGCTGGGCAGAATGGCAATTATTAATCCCTGGAGACGGGGAACAAAGAGGAAAACGGAAAAACGCAAATCTTCAAACACAGCTATAGGTGACTAGTGGGCGACCGAAACTATCCGTCTGGATTTTTCGCTGTGACAAATGACTTTTAGACTTAACTTCTATGCTTAAATTACCACCGTATAATTTTCTTTGTTTCGTCTAACAGAAAGAAGATGATGATCAAAGAAAACAAAGACAAACTTGAATTGTTAGTCAGCGAAGTGTACGTGTTTTTTTTGTTTTTTTTTAGTGCCTGTTTGCGGTGTGTAAATTTGGTGCACGTACGTGACAAAACAGGGCACAGAGCACGAAGGAAGAGAGAAGGACAGGCAGATGGAACGAGCTCTGTTTCACCGAAGCATGGTCCTGATCCCTTGTTATCTCCTCTACACTCCTAGTCAGAAGTCCTGTACAGGGCTGTGGAAGCTACAGGTTGCCGCAACTAATAAGGAGGGCGAGCGCGGAATTACACATTAATACAAAGTGTTACTTCGCGATGCATTCTGGTCTCCTTTTCGTGTGCTTGCGACAGTGGCACCCACTGTTGGAAGTGGGTATGACACGATGCACTATCTGCGAGCTACAAAAACATTAAAAATGTGTTTGAGGTTTGTCAGTGTCTTTTGTTCCTGTTTGTCACTCTAGTGTGGCTCCGGCATTAAGCAAACTAGGCTTAATAATCGGGGGAATGCCCCGCCCCTTCAGTGAATCGGGCCACCGAAGTCCGCACATGTCGGCGACATGAATGCCCCCTCCCCAGTTTATGTCGCGCGCGAAAAAGCGATAAAACGTAACGTGTCGATGGAACGTCGTTTTATTTCTAGTATAAATCACATGTAAATGATGTGGCGAGTGACGAGAGAAGCGACGGCGACTCGTTTCGCTGACGCTCGGTCAGTCGTGCGACGAGGCAAGCCGCGTGAGAGCGACGGGAGCAAGCGACCAAGGCGATCAGCAACGTTTTCTAAAACAAAAAACCGAGGCATCCGACGAGCGACAATAAGAAATCCCCGTCGCTCGTCGCTAACTCTCGTCGTTCCCACCGTCGCTCGCTGAATCGCTTACATGCGGTCCTAACGGCGACAGGGTATTGCTACATTTGAGCAACTGTATATGCACGTCTGTGGTGACGCTGCAACTGAGGCACCGACGCCCTCAGCTGTACTGAACATCCCGGTAAATTGGCCTAGTTGAAAGGGCGATGCTGTTAATATTAACAAGGAATTGCAGATTTGGTTGTCGTCAAAAATACTGGTGTAATTGAAATAGGCCCATTTGCGGCATTACTCTCAGCAGTAAAATGTGCCTGCTAAAAACCTGCCTGCCAACACACGTTGCTGTCTAGACAGAACTTTATTTTATGCCCCACCTGCTTTAACTGTTTTTCGACTGTCGTTTTCTCAGCAGAATATGTTGGTTTTGTTAGCCACCCTATTAAAAAAAACTAATTGGGTTAGACATCTTTCTTGCAGCTGCCATAATCTGTGGACATTCTTACGTCTCCTGCTTCTACAGCTGTACATGTTGATGATGCTGGCTTGTCACAAAAGAAAAGCACAAGTTGATGACTATGTTGTGATTCGGAGAGCCCAATAAATAAAAAAAAGAAAGGAAAAGAAGCAGCGCCGAGGCGGCCTGCTGAAAGAGGTTGTCTCACATGCCGAGGTGGGGCGGCGAACACCGGCGGGTCCGAGGCGGGAACAACCCGGAAGGAAGGGACGTCTACATCGGTCGAGGTCAGAACACGCACTACTTTATTCAGAGGGAAACAGCCCGGGGGCCAACCGCCCCGGGGGAGATCCACCTGGGCGCACGGCCCAATGGATGAAGTGTAGCGCCGCCTGGCTACAGCGATATGGTGTGGCGGTCAGTGGCGCCATCTGGTTAGTGTGGCAATTACTAAAATGGAAAAATTTAAATACTACACTTTTCTTTCCTTAAAAAAAATAAATGCCTATCCTTCCCTCTCTTAGGAAAAAAAACGGGAAGGCTGTCTGTACAAAAGCAGCTATAGTCTGAGAAAAAGGAAACACAACTGGGAAAAGAAAAGGCTGAACTGACTGTATCAGTTAAAGTGTTCAATGGAGACAAAATGGAAAATGCAAAGCATAGCTTGACAATTACGACAATGGTGTCTAAGCGACGTGAAAAAAAAATGCAGTGTAAACACATGACATCTCTAGCAAGGCTGAAACCTTAGGGCAAAAATGAAAATTGGGCAAGACATTTGGCAATGAAACAAAAATTAAGGCATGACACTGGGCGAATAGCCAGTTATACAGTGCTTACTGCATGCTGCAGGAAATAAAAAGCGAAAACTTCACATAAAAAATGTTCATGGACATGTAGTAGCACTCGAAGTAGTTGTCTTCTGAAATGTCTGTCACCACACACAAAAAAAAATTCACTGAGGTTGGTTCTGGTTAATGTCCTTTGATTCCTATATACACTTGTTGAAATTAACTTAAAAGGTCCTTTAGAGTCATCACATAGGCTTTAAAGCGTCATGGCAGTCGACGAGTTCGACGTGGGCGATTCCCTTGTAGGGTAGTGGATGTGTCGGGACCTTGGCCCTGGGTTTCCGGATGATCCAACGGGGGTGTTGGCTCACTGCCTGATGCCGCTGGCACTCTCACTGGGGACGGCGCTGGTACCGGAACTGGTGCACCTTCGAAGGAGGTGCCGGAAGCTGCGCCCTCAGTGGCCGTTTCTGTGCGGCTGGAGGACCAGCTGGCTTCTGACCAGCTGCTGTCTGGCGACGTCCCAGGAGTCAGGCTCTGCTCAGGGGACTGAGCATTCTCCTCGGGCACGGGTTGCACCTCTGCAAGACCCTCGGGGAGGGGACTCCCAGCTGGAACAGGATCCTCAGGAAAAGGAGGAGGGGCCTCGGGACTCAGGCCGGAGTCAGGATGTTGACCTTCAGGGTCTGGATTGGTGGTGTCCGGGCTGGCCGGACCAAGAACAGGAACAGGCGGCTCTTGGGGAGCCGGCCGGGCTGCAGGCAGAACAACTGCAGGGAAAAAAGGGGGGTCCGGGGGGTACAAATCTTCCCGGAACCAAGATGCTCTGGTTGATGAAGGTTGAAGAGTTGTATGCGTCAACTTGGACGCATGCCACGTGGATCCATCGTCCAGCCGGTATGTAGCTGGACCCAGTTGGTCTTGGATTTTCTGAGGAGAAGCATACTTCGTCTGTAACTTTCCTCGGTGACGAGGCTTGTTGACCTTCACGGTCTATCCAGGAATGAATGTAGGTCGCTTGACAGCACGTCTTCTGTCTGAGTATATCTTCATTCGTTCTTGATATTTCTTGATTGCCTCTGGAAGCCTTTCTTGGACTATGGACCTTGGAACTTGTGGGTCGGGGACTGGACGCCCCGAAAGATGAAGACGATTGCGATGGTTCCTGCCGTGAAGCAAGAACGCAGGAGTCTCTCCTGTCGCAGCATGACGTGTGGCACGGTACACTCCTAAGTACTCCGTGACTGCTTCTGAGGTTGCGTTGCTGGACGACAGCCAACTGTATGGTGGACTTTAAGACACGGTTGAAACGTTCCACCTGCCCATTCGCTTGGGGGTGGTACAGGGATGACCTGATATGACGAATACCCTGACTCTTGAGGAACTCTGTAAATTCCCTGGAGATGAACTGGGGGCCGTTGTCGGTGACCCCTCTCGTGCAAAGACAGTCTTCAGGAATTCTATCACAGACGCAGTCGTGACGTTGTGGACGCTCATGACCTCTGGCCATTTGCTGTGGTAGTCCACAAGGGTGATGAAAAAACGTTCGTTGCGCGGAGCGCGTTCGAACGGACCAACGATGTCCATACCTAACTTCGTCCAAGGACGAGATGGAAAATCGACTGGCTGTAAAGGTGCTCGGAATGTCTTTGCTGGTTTGTCCGTAGACTGACATATGGTGCAATGTTGGACGTATTGTTTGATGTGGAGAGATACTTGAGGCCACCAGTAGAGTTCTTTGATAAGTCCTGTGGTCCTCGTGATCCCTTGATGCGTCTCGTGCGCTATCTCGATGACTTGGTCGCGTAGACTGGTCGGCACGACGATCTTTTCGGCGTTAAACAGCAGTCTGTCCACCTGCGACAGCTGTTCTCGGACTGCGAAGTAGGGCTTGAACCCTGGAGGCAGCTTGTCTTCAGCTGGCCATGTTGACGAGATGTATTCCATGACTTTCGGTAGAATGGGATCACGAGCTGTTGCATCTTGGAAGTCGCGCTGAGTCAGTGAAGCGCAGACTATGGAAACCACTTCCTCAGGAAACTTGGTGCCGTCTTCTGTGTCCTTGACGGGCAGACGGGACAGTGCGTCTGCGACTGTGTTGTCGGCTCCCTTGCGGTACTCCATGATAAAGTTGTAGTTGAACAGACGAGCTGTCCAACGGCTGATACGTAGCGGTCGGACTCCGGTGCCCTGCGTAGACATTAGAGTGACGAGTGCGCGATGGTCGGTGCGGATGGTGAACTGTCGTCCCCATAGATAGGTATGCCACTTCTCGCACGACCACAGGATCGCCAGGGCCTCCTTCTCTCCAACGGAGTACCTTCGCTCGGTGTCCGTCAAGGAACGGCTTGCAAAGGCCACGGTCTTGAGCTTCTGCCCGTGCTGTTGTTGCAGAACTGCTCCGAGGCCGTAGTTCGAAGCATCGGTTGACACAATGACCGGTAACGTCGGGTCAAACATTGTTAAGATGGGTGCTTTCTGGAGAGCTGTCTTGACTTCTTGGAAGGCGCTCTCGACATCAGGAGTCCAAGAAAAAGAGTTGCCCTTGCGCAACAAACGACGCATCGGTTCGACTACTGTCGCACAATGTGGAATGAATTTGCTATAATATTCCACTAGACCGAGGAATGCCTTGAGTTGTGTTGGATCGGACGGTGAGGGGAAGTTCAGAACGGCTTCTATCTTGGACGGAAGGGGCGCTACGCCTTCCGCGGATAGACTATGGCCGAGAAAAGACAAGGTTGGGACGCGGAAAACCGCCTTTCGGTTCAGCTTCATGCCGGCGGACTTGATCCGTCGGAGGACTTCGCGCAGGTGCGCGTCATGCTCTTGAGGTGTCGATCCGTAGACGATCACGTCATCTAGGTAGAACTGTACACCGGGGCAGTCCTTGAGGATCTTCGACATAACTTGTTGGAATGCGGCTGGCGCGGAGGCCAAGCCGAAACAGACTCGCTTGAAGCGAAATAATTCTCATGCGTAATGAACGCTGTGAGGTCTCGACTCTTGGGGTCGAGTCGCACTTGATGGTAGGCCGACGCAAGGTCGAGTTTTGAAAAACAAGATGCTCCTCTGAGCGAGTTCAGGAGCTCGTCGATATGCGGTAATGGGAATGAGTCGATCACGACCGCGCGGTTGGGAGCCCGAAGATCAACGCACATGCGGATACCGCCGTCTCTCTTCTTGACGACCACGATGGGCGAGACCCACTCGGAGGCGCTGACGCGCTCGATCACGCCCTGACGTTCGAGTTTCTGGATCTCGGCCGTTACGGACTCGCGCAGCGTGAACGGTAGACGACGGAGCTTCGCCTGAACGGGCGGAACATGACGTCGGACCGTGATTGTATGTGTCTGGTTTACAACCAAACCCAACTCGGACGAAAAAAGTTCTTCAAACTCCTCAAAACCGGGAGGAAGCGTGGAATGATCGCTCACCGACGATGGGGAACGGCCACTGGACGAGGTCGATGGACCTTGGGCTGCGGGGACAGCCGACGACAAAGTGCCAAAGGCACCAGAAGAGTGGAGTGGCGAACTTGCGTCCGCTGAGGACGATGGCTGCGGGACCTCAGCCTCGGTTACATGTCCCGGGACGGCTGTTCCGGGAGCAGCTGCGTCAATGTGGAAACATTTTAGCGGTACGCCAGACAAGATCATATTGAGGTCCTGTACCGCGTCCACTCCGAGTAGTGAACGGCCGTTGCGTACAACGTAGAAGAGAATGGTCGCGAAGCGATCCTTGAAGACGACGTTTGCGTGAAAGCATCCCAAAACGGGAATGGAACCCTTTAGGTAGTGCACTAAAGTGCGCGGCGGCTTTGAAAGCTTGATGCGGCCGCTCCGATTGATGCGGTTGAAAGTCGCATCCGAGAGAAGGGAGACCTCAGCACCGGTGTCGATGAGAATGGAAAGAGGGAAGCCGTTCACCTCTACATCGGCGGTGAAACTCCGGCGCTGGGGACCAGGTCGCTGCTCCTGACGACCACCGGGTGACCCCACCGTGTAAACGCCAGGCCACATCTCGTCGTCGTCACCCTCCGAGAACGTGCCGACGCCTCGCACGGGTGTGCGTGTCGGACCAGCTTGGCGACGGTCGTAGTAGCCGCGGGCAGAGACCCGCCGGCCAGCAGGAAGGGCCAGTTGTCGATGATCCCGGTCGCCCCTCGGTCGGCTTCGACACACATTTGCAAAATGTCCCTCACGGCCACACAAGAAGCATGTGGCTCCCGATGCTGGGCACTCATCTCGGGGTTGGCTTCGTCTGCCACAGAAAAAACAACCGTCGTCGCGAACGACACGACGCGCCCCGGGGGGAGGGTCACGTGGGCGCGCACCGGAGAACGGGCGGGAGGGAGCTCGCGACTGCCGGCGGTCTTGACGCGGCGGGAGAGGGAAAGTCCGCGCGCGTCCCGACGGAGGAGAGGGAGGCCCCCGCCTCGGAAGGGAAGAGTAGGAGGGCTCTCGCTGCGACGGAGACGGGGGAGGAGGAAGGGGACGCTCACGCCTCGGGGGGGAAGATCCGCGGCGGCGGGGAGGCTGCCCGCCATGTTGAGCATCTCGGTCGCGACCGCGTCCATCTTGGATCCGCTCGACCACGTGCGGCGTGTTCGGACTTGCGTCTAACGACAAGCGTCGGAAGAGATCGCAATCACGAGACGTCCGCTCGAACTGCTGCGCTAACTGGACAGCACGCTCGAGGCTCGGTGCGTGAGCTCCACCGGACTCTCTGATAAGGCGATCTTGGACTTCCGCGTTACGGATTCCCGAGATAAACATTTCCGCGACGCGGCTCTCCAACGACTCTCCATAGTCGCAAAACGAGGCTAAGCGCCGAAGCGCCCCAAGATACTCCAGGACCGTCTCCCCTGGGCCCTGCACCCTTGTGACAAACTTCCTGCGTTCGACGACAACGTTCTGAGCGGAAGCGAAGTGAGTGTCCAGAGCGGACAATAACACCTGAAACTCATCCTGGGCCGCGCCAACGGCCGGGCCAGCGAGGCCAAACGCTTCCACGACGCGATTCCCTTCTTCTCCCAAAAAGGACAGCAAGATCGCCCTTTTCCGCTTTGACGGAAAACCGTCGGCGTCAGTCGCCTCAAGATAGTTAAGGAAGCCACGCTTCCACGTAAGCCACGGCATTACCGGCGTGCCGGGCGTGGGGAGGAAGTCGGCGGGAACGCGACCCTGTGGCGCCGCCATCTTGGACACAACGGACCAAGACTTCCTTTGTTCTCGCGGCTTACCGCCTTAAAGACTTTATGGGGACTACCGCGCGCCCCCTGAGGCTTCGTTTCGCCGCTTTTCGTCGCGGCTCCGCTCTTAGCAGCGTTTTTGAGCGTCCGAGCGGTCGGTTGCTCGTACTCCGCGTCACAACACTCTGGCGACGAGATTTACAACACTCTGGCGACGAGCTTCCGCGGGTCCCTCACTCGACGAGTGTTTTACAAGGATTTTTACATGTGCGCCTAAGATACATGTGCGCCTAGGATACTAACAAAAGACAACTATGTATGGTGACATTTGTAATACACGCAACGCCTACGCGGAGTACGGTCCCGACCTCGACACCCGGGGACAAAGGCAAAATCCCTTGGGGGACACGATCCACAAAGAACCCAGTCCACTACCCTCAGACAGAGCAAAATCCCGTGGGGGACAGTATTCATAAAGAGCCGAGTCCACTACCCTCAGACGGACTTTAGTATATGACGCGAGCCCTCTGAAAGCTCCGCAACGGAACCTAACGGCGCGACGCGACGCCGCTCGAAAACGTAAGTGGAAAGAAAAAGAAATTTTCCACGAGATGCGCAAAAAAAAAATTTTTACGCCCGCCGGGGCCCAATCCGGCGAAACGTATACGGGAAAAGAATTTCGTTGAACGGGAACGAGAGGTTGCCGGGGCCCAATCCGGCACACCTCGCGCGGGAAAACGTGGCGTCGCAAGACAAAGGACGTGAAACACCGGCTGCCGGGGCTAAGCCTTATTTATGCAGCGGGCTCCGAATCGGAAAAACAAAGAAAATCCCATCCTCCTTCGCCAAAAATGTTGTGATTCGGAGAGCCCAATAAATTAAAAAAAGAAAGGAAAAGAAGCAGCGCCGAGGCGGCCTGCTGAAAGAGGTTGTCTCACATGCCGAGGTGGGGCGGCGAACACCGGCGGGTCCGAGGCGGGAACAACCCGGAAGGAACGGACGTCTACATCGGTCGAGGTCAGAACACGCACTACTTTATTCAGAGGGAAACAGCCCGGGGGCCAACCGCCCCGGGGGAGATCCACCTGGGCGCACGGCCCAATGGATGAAGTGTAGCGCCGCCTGGCTACAGCGATATGGTGTGGCGGTCAGTGGCGCCATCTGGTTAGTGTGGCAATTACTAAAATGGAAAAATTTAAATACTACAAACTACACGCCCATGCCAAATGTTTTCGTCTTTCCGTCTGTCGTTATCTGAGCTGTATTGGTTGATTTCGCTTGACACTTTATTGAAAAGCGCGCATTTTGATTAGACACCTTCGTTGTAGCTGCCCATATCTTTCCGTATCCTTGAGTCTCTTGCACCTACAGCTGTATGTGTTGATCATGCTTGCCCTTCGCAAAAGAAAAGCACGGGTTGATGTCTACACGCCCATGCCACATGTTTGTGTCTTTCCGTCTGTCGTTATCTGAGCTTTATGGGTTGATTTCGCTTGCCACCCTATTAAAAAGTGCACACTTTGATGAGACATCTTTGTTGTACCTGCCATAATCTTTACACATCCTTGCATCTCCTGCTTCTACAGCTGTATGAGTAGATCATGCTGACTTGTCGCAAAAGAAAAGCGCGGGATGATATCTACACGCCCATGCAACATGATTTCGTCTTTTCGTCTATAGTTGCCTGAGCTACATTGGTTGATTTCGCTTTCCCCCTATTAAAAAGCGCACATTTTGATTAGACATCTTTGTTGTAGCAGCCATAATCTTTCCACATCTTTGCGTCTCCTGCTTCTCCAGCTGTATGTGTTGATCATGCTGGGCTGTCGCAAAAGAAAAGCGCGGGTTGATGTCTACACGCCCATACCACATGTTTGCATCTTTCCGTCTGTCGTTATCTGAGCTGTATTGGTTGATTTCGCTTGCCACCCTATTAAAAAGTGCACACTTTGATGAGACATCTTTGTTGTACCTGCCATAATCTTTACACATCCTTGCATCTCCTGCTTCTACAGCTGTATGAGTAGATCATGCTGACTTGTCGCAAAAGGAAAGCGCGGGATGATATCTACACGCCCATGCAACATGATTTCGTCTTTTCGTCTATAGTTGCCTGAGCTACATTGGTTGATTTCGCTTTCCCCCTATTAAAAAGCGCACATTTTGATTAGACATCTTTGTTGTAGCAGCCATAATCTGTCCACAACTTTGCGTCTCCTGCTTCTCCAGCTGTATGTGTTGATCATGCTGGGCTGTCGCAAAAGAAAAGCGCGGGTTGATGTCTACACGCCCATGCCACATGTTTGCATCTTTCCGTCTGTCGTTATCTGAGCTGTATTGGGTGATTTCGCTTGCAACCCTATTAAAAAGTGCACATTTTGATTAGACATCTTTGTTGCAGCTGCCCATATCCTTCCACATCCTTGCGTCTCCTTTTGTTGAACATGCTGGCTTGTCGCAAAAGAAAAGCACGGGTTGATGTCTACACGCCCATGCAGGGATGAGCAAAATACATGCAAATATTCATCAAACTACAAATACAAAATACTTCGTCGAAAATATATTTAATTAAAATCTAATTACATTTCCGAAAAAGCATTAAAGTACAAGATACAAATACAACCAAATGTATTTGGTCTCCTCCAAATACTTTTCCAAATACATTCCTCAAAATATGCGTCAGCGACTTCAGGGCTCCTGCAACGGGTTTCTGTGTATCTCATTTTAATTTTGCATCGCACACTCGGGAGTTAGTCCGCGAAGCTCTAGTAACGTAATAGAAATATAATTACAAAAAAATGTAATCAGCTTTGACGTAATAGGTGAAAAAGGTACAGAGCTTCAAGCAGCTTTGTTTGTCGATTACATTTTGGTATAGACCAACAACGAAACGAGACGACCAAGACGCGCAGCACTAGCTAGAGAATTTTTTATTGTTGCAACTCGCACCAGTTACGAAACATGGGACGACCCACGAATTTAGAATGTTTTAGGCAAAAATATGCATGAAAATCGGGCTGGAAAGCATCGGAAGTTGTCACAGGCACTTATTTAGCCAGTCTGCCTGTGAACGTCGATTTCGTCACTATTCTTGGCCTGGACTAGCACCGTAATCACAAAGTCACTAAACGCTTGTGCTTGAATGAGAGACACTGCATTCGGCGCAGAACGTAGTTTTGTCCCTGCTCTAGAAAGTGACAATAAATTTGAGGGATGTATTTTCGCCCACAAAATTGTATTTAATTACAATTGCATTTGAAATACCCAATTTTTTGTATATAAACACACATCAGATACATTACCCGATTTGTAATTAAATACAAATACAAAATACACAAAGTATTTAAAATACGTATTTCAAATACTTGTATTTGAAATACTGCCCATCCCTGCGACCATGCCACATGTTTCCGTCTTTCCGACTATCGTTATCTGAGCTGTATTGGTTGATTTCGCTTGCCTCCCTATTAAAAAGCGCGCATTTTGGTTAGACATCTTTGTTGTAGCTGCCCATATCTTTCCACATCCTTGCGTCTCCTGCTTCTACAGCTGTATCTGTTGATCATGCTGGCTTGTCGCAAAAGAAATGCACGGGTTGATGTCCACACGCCCATGCCACATGTTTGCGTCTTTCCGTCTGTCGTTATCTGAGCTCTATGGGTTGATTTCGCTTGCCACCTTATTAAAAAGCGCGCATTTTAATTAGACATCCTTGTTTTACCTGCCATAATCTTTAAACATCCTTGCGTCTCCAGCTAATACAGCTGTATGTATTGATCATGCTGGCTTGTCGCAAAAGAAAAGCACAGGTTGTTGTCTACACGCCCATGCCACATGTTTGCATGTTTCCGTCTGCCATTATCTGAGCTGTATTTCTTGATTTCGCTTGCCACCCTAATAAAAAGCGCGCATTTTGATTAGACATCTTTGCTGTGGCTGCCGATATCTTTCCACATCCTAGCGTCTCCAGCTGCTACAGCTGTATGTGCTGATCAAGCTGGATTGTCGCAAAAGAAAAGCACGGGTTGATGTCTACACGCCCATGCCTCATATTTGCATCTTTCCGTCTGCCATTATCTGAGCTGTATTTGTTGATTTCGCTTGCCACCCTATTAAAGAGCGCGAATTTTGATTAGACATGTTTGTTGTAGCTGCCGATATCTTTCCACATCCTTGCGTCTCCTTTTGTTGAACATGCTGGCTTGTCGCAAAAGAAAAACACGGGTTCATGTCTACACGCCCATGCCACATGTTTGCGTCTTTCCGTCTGTCGTTATCGGAGCTGTATTGGTTGATTTCGCGTGCCACCCTACTAAAAAGTGCAAATTTTGATTAGACATCTTTGTTGTAGCTGCCCACATCTTTCTACATCCTTGCGCCTTCTGCTCCTACAGCTGTTTGTGTTGATCATGCTGGCTTGTCGCAAAAGAAATGCACGGGTTGATGTCTACACGCCCAGGCCACATGTTTGCATCTTTCCGTCTGTCGTTATCTGAGTTGTATTGGTTGATTCGCTTGCCAGCTTATTAAAAGCGCACATTTTGATTAGACATCTTTGTTGTAACTGCCCATATCTTTCCACATCCTTGCGTCTTTTGCTTCTACAGCTGTAAGTGTTGATCATGCTGGCTTGTCGCAAAAGAAGAGCACGGTTTGATGTGTACACGCCCAAACCACGTGTTTCCGTCTTTCCGTCTGTCGTTATCCGAGCTGTATTGGTTGATTTCGCTTGCCACCCTATTAAAAAGTGCACATTTCGATTAGACCTCTTTGTTGTAGCTGCTATAATCTGTCCCCATCCGTGCGTCTCCTGCTTCTACAGCTCTATGTGTTGATCATGCTGGCTTGTCGAAAAAGAATAGCACGGGTTGATGTCTACACGCCCATGCCATATGTTTGTGTCTTTCCGTCTGTCGTTATCTGAGCTGTATTGGTTGATTTCGCTTGCCACCCTAATAAAAAGCGCACATTTTGATTAGACATCTTTGTTGTAGCTGCCGTAATCTTTCTACATCCTTGCGTCTCCAGCTCCTACAGCTGTATGTGTTGATCATGCTGGCTTGTCGGAAAAGAAAAGCACGAGTTGATGTCTACACAATCATGCCACATGTTTGTGTCTTTCCGTCTGTCGTCATCTGAGCTGTATTTGTTGATTTCGCATGCCACCCTATTAAAAATCGCACATTTTCATTAGACATCTTTGTCGTAGCTTCCCATATCTTTCCACATCCTTGCGTCTCCTGCTTCTACAGCTGTATGTGTTGATCATGCTGGCTTGTCGCAAAAGAAAAGCACGGGTTGATCTCTACACGCCCATGCCACATGTTTGTGTCTTTCCGTCTGTCGTCATCTGAGCTGTATTTGTTGATTTCGCATGCCACCCTATTAAAAATCGCACATTTTCATTAGACATCTTTGTCGTAGGTTCCCATATCTTTCCACATCCTTGCGTCTCCTGCTTCTACAGCTGTATGTGTTGATCATGCTGGCTTGTCGCAAAAGAAAAGCACGGGTTGATCTCTACACGCCCATGCCACATGTTTGTGTCTTTCCGTCTGTCGTCATCTGAGCTGTATTTGTTGATTTCGCATGCCACCCTATTAAAAATCGCACATTTTCATTAGACATCTTTGTCGTAGGTTCCCATATCTTTCCACATCCTTGCGTCTCCAGCTCCTACAGCTGTATGTGTTGATCATGCTGGCTTGTCGCAAAAGAAAAGCACGGGTTGATCTCTACACGCCCATGCCACATGTTTGTGTCTTTCCGTCTGTCGTCATCTGAGCTGTATTTGTTGATTTCGCATGCCACCCTATTAAAAATCGCACATTTTCATTAGACATCTTTGTCGTAGGTTCCCATATCTTTCCACATCCTTGCGTCTCCTGCTTCTACAGCTGTATGTGTTGATCATGCTGGCTTGTCGCAAAAGAAAAGCACGGGTTGATGTCTACACGCCCATGCCACATGTTTGCGTCTTTCCGTCTGTCGTTATCTGAGCGGTATTGGTTGATTTCGCTTGCCACCCTATTAAAAAGTGCACATTTTGATTAGACATCTTTGTTGTAGCTGCCATAATCTTTCCACATCTTTGCGTCTCCTGCTTCTACAGCTGTATGTGTTGATCATGCTGGCTTGTCGAAAAAGAATAGCACGGGTTGATGTCTACACGCCCATGCCACATGTTTGTGTCTTTCCGTCTGTTGCTATCTGAGCTGTATTGGTTGATTTCACTTACCACCCCATTAAAAAGTGCACATTTTGATATGACATCTTTGTTGCAGCTGCCCATATCCTTCCACATCCTTGCGTCTCCAGCTCCTACAGCTGTATGTGTTGATCATGCTGGCTTGTCGGAAAAGAAAAGCACGAGTTGATGTCTACACGCCCATGCCACATGTTTGTGTCTTTCCGTCTGTCGTCATCTGAGCTGTATTTGTTGATTTCGCATGCCACCCTATTAAAAATCGCACATTTTCATTAGACATCTTTGTCGTAGCTTCCCATATCTTTCCACATCCTTGCGTCTCCTGCTTCTACAGCTGTATGTGTTGATCATGCTGGCTTGTCGCAAAAGAGAAGCACGGGTTGATCTCTACACGCCCATGCCACATGTTTGTGTCTTTCCGTCTGTCGTCATCTGAGCTGTATTTGTTGATTTCGCATGCCACCCTATTAAAAATCGCACATTTTCATTAGACATCTTTGTCGTAGCTTCCCATATCTTTCCACATCCTTGCGTCTCCTGCTTCTACAGCTGTATGTGTTGATCATGCTGGCTTGTCGCAAAAGAGAAGCACGGGTTGATCTCTACACGCCCATGCTACATGTTTGTGTCTTTCCGTCTGTCGTCATCTGAGCTGTATTTGTTGATTTCGCTTGCCACCCTATTGAAAAGCGCACATTTTGATTCGATATCTTTGTTGTAGCTGCCATAATCTTTCCACATCTTTGCGTCTCCACCTCCTTCATCTGTATTTGTTGATCATGCTGGCTTGTCGCAAAAGAAAAGCACGGGTTGATGTCTACACAATCATGCCACATGTTTGCATCTTTCCGTCTGTCGATATCTGAGCTGTAATGGTTGATATCGCTTGCCACCCTATTAAAAATCGCACATTTTCATTAGACATCTTTGTCGTAGCTTCCCATATCTTTCCACATCCTTGCGTCTCCTGCTTCTACAGCTGTATGTGTTGATCATGCTGGCTTGTCGCAAAAGAGAAGCACGGGTTGATCTCTACACGCCCATGCCACATGTTTGTGTCTTTCCGTCTGTCGTCATCTGAGCTGTATTTGTTGATTTCGCATGCCACCCTATTAAAAATCGCACATTTTCATTAGACATCTTTGTCGTAGCTTCCCATATCTTTCCACATCCTTGCGTCTCCTGCTTCTACAGCTGTATGTGTTGATCATGCTGGCTTGTCGCAAAAGAGAAGCACGGGTTGATGTCTACACGCCCATGCCACACGTTTGCGTCTTTCCGTCTGTCGTTATCTGAGCGGTATTGGTTGATTTCGCTTGCCACCCTATTGAAAAGCGCACATTTTGATTCGATATCTTTGTTGTAGCTGCCATAATCTTTCCACATCTTTGCGTCTCCACCTCCTTCAGCTGTATTTGTTGATCATGCTGGCTTGTCGCAAAAGAAAAGCACGGGTTGATGTCTACACAATCATGCCACATGTTTGCATCTTTCCGTCTGACGATATCTGAGCTGTAATGGTTGATATCGCTTGCCACCCTATTAAAAAGCGAACATTTTAGTTAGACATCTTTGTTGTAGCTGCCATAATCTGTCCACATCCTTGCGTCTCCTGCTTCTACAGCTGTATGTTTGGATCATGCTGGCTTGTCGCAAAAGAAAAGCACGGGTTAATGTCTACACGCCCATGCCACATGTTGTGTCTTTCCGTCTGTCGTTATCTGAGCTGCTTTGATTAATTTCGCTGGGCACCCTATTAAAAAGCAGACGTTTTATTTACACATATTTATTGTAGCTGCAATAATCTGTCCACATCCTTGCGTCTCCACCTCCTACAGCTGTTTTTGTTGATCATGCTGGCTTGTCGCAAAAGAAAAGCACGGGTTGATGTCTACACAATCATGCCACATGTTTGCATCTTTCCGTCTGACGATATCTGAGCTGTAATGGTTGATATCGCTTGCCACCCTATTAAAAAGCGAACATTTTAGTTAGACATCTTTGTTGTAGCTGCCATAATCTGTCCACATCCTTGCGTCTCCTGCTTCTACAGCTGTATGTTTGGATCATGCTGGCTTGTCGCAAAAGAAAAGCACGGGTTGATGTCTACACGCCCATGCCACATGTTGTGTCTTTCCGTCTGTCGTTATCTGAGCTGCTTTGATTAATTCCGCTGGGCACCCCATTAAAAAGCAGACGTTTTATTTACACATATTTATTGTAGCTGCAATAATCTGTCCACATCCTTGCGTCTCCACCTCCTACAGCTGTTTTTGTTGATCATGCTGGCTTGTCGCAAAAGAAAAGCACGGGTTGATGTCTACACAATCATGCCACATGTTTGCATCTTTCCGTCTGTCGATATCTGAGCTGTAATGGTTGATATCGCTTGCCACCCTATTAAAAAGCGCAGATTTTGATTAGACATCTTTGTTGTAGCTGCCCATATCTTTCCACATCCTTGCGTCTCCTGCTCCTACAGCTGTATGTGTTGATCATGCTGGCTTGTCGCAAAAGAAAAGCACGGGTTGATGTCTACACGCCCATGCCACATGTTTGCATCTTTCCGTCTGTCGATATCTGAGCTGTATTGGTTGATATCGCTTGCCACCCTAATAAAAATCGCACATTTTGATTAGACATCTTTGTCGTAGCTTCCCATATCTTTCCACATTCTTGCGTCTCCTGCTTCTACAGCTGTATGTGTTGATCATGCTGGCTTGTCGCAAAAGAAATGCACGGGTTGATGTCCAAACGCCCATGCCACAAGTTTGTGTCTTTCCGTCTGTCGTTATCTGAGCTCTATTGGTTGATTTCGCTTGCCACCCTATTAAAAAGAGCACATTTTGATTAGACATCTTTGTTGTACCTGCCATAATCTTTGCATCCTTGCGTCTCCAGCTAACACAGCTGTATGTATTGATCATGCTGGCTTGACGCAAAAGAAAAGCACCTGTTGATTTCTACACGCCCATGCCACATGTTTGCATCTTTCCGTCTGTCATTATCTCAGCTGTATTTCTTGATTTCGCTTGCCACCCTATTAAAAAGCGCGCATTTTGATTAGACATCTTTGTTGTAGCTGCCGATATCTTTCCACATCTTTGCGTCTCCTTTTGTTGATCATGCTGGCTTGTCGCAAAAGAAAAACACGGGTTGATGTCTACACGCCCATGACACATGTTTGCGTCTTTCCGTCTGTCGTTATCTGAGCTGTGTTGGTTGATTTCGATTGCCACCATATTAAAAAGCGCACATTTTGATTAGACATCTTTGCAGTAGCTGCCATAATCCTTCCACATCCTTGTGTCTCCAGCTCCTACAGCTCTATGTGTTGATCATGCTGGCTTGTCGCAAAAGAAATGCACAGTTTGATGTCTACACGCCCATGCCACATGTTTGCATCTTTCCGTCTGTCGTTATCTGAGTTGTATTGGTTGATTTCGCTTGCCACCCTATTAAAAGCGCACATTTTGATTAGACATCTTTGTTGTAACTGACCATATCTTTCCATATCCTTGCGTCTTTTGCTTCTACAGCTGTAAGTGTTGACCATGCTGGCTTGTCGCAAAAGAGCGCGGTTTGATGTATACAGGCCCCAACCACGTGTTTCCGTCTTTCCGTCTGTCGTTATCTGAGCTGTATTGGTTGATTTCGCTTGCCACCCTATTAAAAAGTGCACATTTTGATATGACATCTTTGTTGTAGCTGCTATAATCTGTCCCCATCCGTGCGTCTCCTGCTTCTACAGCTCTATGTGTTGATCATGCTGGCTTGTCGAAAAAGAATAGCACGGGTTGATGTCTACACGCCCAAGCCACATGTTTGTGTCTTTCCGTCTGTTGCTATCTGAGCTGTATTGGTTGATTTCACTTACCACCCTATTAAAAAGTGCACATTTTGATATGACATCTTTGTTGCAGCTGCCCGTATCCTTCCACATCCTTGCGTCTCCAGCTCCTACAGCTGTATGTGTTGATCATGCTGGCTTGTCGGAAAAGAAAAGCACGAGTTGATGTCTACACAATCATGCCACATGTTTGCATCTTTCCCTCTGTCGTTACCTGAGCTGTATTGGTTGATATCGCTTGCCACCCTATTAAAAAGCGCACATGTTAATTATAAATCTTTGCTCTAGGTGCCATAATATGTCCCCATCCGTGCATCTCCTGCTTCTACAGCTGTATGTGTTGGTCATGCTGGCTTGTCGCAAAAGAAAAGCACGGGTTGATCTCTACACGCCCATGCCACATGTTTGTGTCTTTCCGTCTGTCGTCATCTGAGCTGTATTTATTGATTTCGCATGCCACCCTATTAAAAATCGCACATTTTCATTAGACATCTTTGTCGTAGCTTCCCATATCTTTCCACATCCTTGCGTCTCCTGCTTCTACAGCTGTATGTGTTGATCATGCTGGCTTGTCGCAAAAGAAAAGCACGGGTTGATCTCTACACGCCCATGCCACATGTTTGTGTCTTTCCGTCTGTCGTCATCTGAGCTGTATTTGTTGATTTCGCATGCCACCCTATTAAAAATCGCACATTTTCATTAGACATCTTTGTCGTAGCTTCCCATATCTTTCCACATCCTTGCGTCTCCTGCTTCTACAGCTCTATGTGTTGATCATGCTGGCTTGTCGGAAAAGAAAAGCACGAGTTGATGTCTACACAATCATGCCACATGTTTGCATCTTTCCCTCTGTCGTTACCTGAGCTGTATTGGTTGATATCGCTTGCCACCCTATTGAAAAGCGCACATTTTGATTCGATATCTTTGTTGTAGCTGCCATAATCTTTCCACATCTTTGCGTCTCCACCTCCTTCAGCTGTATTTGTTGATCATGCTGGCTTGTCGTAAAAGAAAAGCACGGGTTGATCTCTACACGCCCATGCCACATGTTTGTGTCTTTCCGTCTGTCGTCATCTGAGCTGTATTGGTTGATTTCGCTTGCCACCCTATTAAAAAGCGCACATTTTGCTAATACTTCGCAGCGCACAACAGACAACACACCATCAAAACAGATACACACAAAGAAACAACACTCACGCAGCGCTGACTGTCAACTCTCGGATATATTAATCTTCGTTCTTATCTTTCACCCTTACGCACTAAAAAATAACTAAATGTTAACCAAGGAAGAACAGCGAAAGAAAAATAAAAATAAAAATAAAAAGAAAGGGGAAAGATTAATATAGGAAAGAAAGATGGAAAGAAATGGAAGAAAATAAGATCTAGTCCTACTACAGTAAAATTACTGAGGAGGTTTTCCTAAATAATATAACTCTTTTCTTGATAAGCTAATCGACGGGGTACTAACGCATACTCCGTCTAGCAGGTCTATGCTCGCGGCTTCGATGATTTCTCGAGTTAGTTTGTTGTTGCTTCGTCCCAGTACTGTGCAATTGCCCAGAAGGGGGGAACATCCACAATCTCTACAATGAATGCCCAGATGGCCTGAGTTAGCGTTAATGGCGTTGCAGTTATGTTCCCGGAGCCTGTCATTGAGACAGCGCCCCGTCTGCCCAACGTAACGCTTCCCGCACGTAAGAGGGAACGAATATATCACTCCCTCTGCACAGGAAACGAACTTGGTCTTGTGATTTTTCGTGCAGCACTCTGTTCGAGCAGCCTATTCGAACAGAGTGCTGCACGAAAAATCACAAGACCAAGTTCGTTTCCTGTGCTGAGGGAGTGATATATTCGTTCCCTCTTACGTGCGGGAAGCGTTACGTTGGGCAGACGGGGCGCTGTCTCAATGACAGGCTCCGGGAACATAACTGCAACGCCATTAACGCTAACTCAGGCCATCTGGGCATTCATTGTAGAGATTGTGGATGTTCCCCCCTTCTGGGCAATTGCACAGTACTGGGACGAAGCAACAACAAACTAACTCGAGAAATCATCGAAGCCGCGAGCATAGACCTGCTAGACGGAGTATGCGTTAGTACCCCGTCGATTAGCTTATCAAGAAAAGAGTTATATTATTTAGGAAAACCTCCTCAGTAATTTTACTGTAGTAGGACTAGATCTTATTTTCTTCCATTTCTTTCCATCTTTCTTTCCTATATTAATCTTTCCCCTTTCTTTTTATTTTTATTTTTATTTTTCTTTCGCTGTTCTTCCTTGGTTAACATTTAGTTCTTTTTTAGTGCGTAAGGGTGAAAGATAAGAACGAAGATTAATATATCCGAGAGTTGACAGTCAGCGCTGCGTGAGTGTTGTTTCTTTGTGTGTATCTGTTTTGATGGTGTGTTGTCTGTTGTGCGCTGCGAAGTATTAGCATGTTTAACCAACTCGCCCAAGCTGAAGTATTGACCAAGTTCATTTCTAGTAAATCGGGCTCCGTTCAGTTTTACCATTTGCATCCCAACGTCCTGGTCACCCTTATTGCTATTGGTATTTGCCAAGCGCGGACATTCAGTTATTGCCTCCGAGTACACCTTCTACCTCCAGAAGTCAAGGTCCTGTTCGGAGGTTTTACCCCGTCCGTAGGCCACGGCAGAAGGCTTTGCAAGATTCTACAAGCTGAGTGGTATCGACAGGCAAGACTTTATAGGAACAGTTTGTACGTGTTTTTGCACAACCAAGCGAGTCCACCCTATGGAGGAAGAGTGTGGCGCGAGTACTCCATCCTGACGGATCGTACAACTGAGTCTCTGTGGCGACTCACCCTAAAGCATCTTAGATCTATCACTCCTCGCAAGACAAGAACCCAAAGCCTACCTCTTCATGTCATTGGTGACATCTCCTTGCCTCCAGGAGTGCGAAAGGTACTCAGCTTTGGCCCTAAGTTTGCGGTTGAACCCCGCAAGTCGGCACCTGAGCTGTTATCTTTGGTCCGGCAGGTATCTCAGAGAGCCTCTCTCACTGACGTTGATCGGTGCATTTCAGAAGGTGTAGACGTTCTTTCACATCATAAACATCCGGTAAGACCACTGTCCATAAAGAAGGTCGAAGCATACTTAAAAGAGCATAGCCTATCTCTTCTTCCTGCGGACAAGGAAGGTGGTTTCGTGCTCATGCATAAAAGCGAGTTTGGCACTAAGGCCTGTGCAGCCGTAGAGTCCGTTTTTCAGTGCCATTATGACATTTCCTTAAGTACAATCAAAAGCAGAGCCAAGCAATTATGTAATTCGCTGGACCTGAAGCAACTTGCTTCATCCATTGACCGTAAAAAACTGTCTAGCCTTGAGATTTTCTTCAATGCCAAAACACATAAAACCGAGTGCCCCCTCAGGGTGATTGTGTCTGAAAGAGGCACGTGGCAAAAATCCATCGCTTTGTTCCTTCAAGAAAAACTAAACCTTCTTGACATAAATGATCCGTATTTGATTAGAAGCTCGGATGACGTCTTGCAATTTCTTCAAGAACCAAAGGACAGACGACTCATGGCTTTTTCTATTGATGTAAAGGATCTCTATTATGCCCTACCTCAAGATCGGCTCCTGATGTGCATAGAGGACAGTGTTGACTCCTTTGGTGTAATAGCCTTCCAAAATGCAGCAGGGGTGTCCATTAAGGGTTTCCTGGACCTAATATCGACCTATTTGCATTCTACCTTTGCCACCTGGAATGGATCAACATATTTACAAAAAACAGGAATATGTATAGGGTCCTGTATAGCTCCTGTGCTCAGCGACCTCTTTCTGGCATTCCACAACAGAATCTTACAGCAAAACTTAGACAGTTCAAAAATAGTGCGTGTTTTTCGTTACGTGGATGACTACTTGGTTTTTCTTGACAGTAACAGTCGCACCTTCCCCACCTTGGTGGCCGATGTTCTTTCTACCTTCCAGAAATACCTTGATCCGTTAAAACTTACCCACGAACTTCCGGTCGAGCATTCCATAAGATTCTTAGACCTTCGATTGTTCCTTAAAAACTGTCACATCTGCTGGTCTTATGAACCGAGGGCAAAAAAGCCACTACTTCATCATAGTTCCGCACACTCGAAACTTGTTAAACGAGGCATTGCAAAACTTTGCCTAAAAAACTCCCTCAAGAAATCCTGCGTGCACATGACCGACATGAGCTTCAAAACGCAAACAACTCGCTTGGTTTCAGCAGGATACCCTTTGTCGATATTAATTTCAGTCTCTGAATGCCTACTTAAGGAGGTCAAGCAAGCCGAAGCTTCTAACTACCGAAAAAGAGAACGCACTACAAGGCCTGTTATAGTGCCCTATATTCACAACATGTCACACAAGCTTAAAAAAGTAGCTAGCAGAGTCAACGTCGACGTGGTTTTCTCAGCTCCGCAGAGACTTTCCAGCCTGTGCAAGCGGGTGAATGGGCAGCCTATTCGAACAGAGTGCTGCACGAAAAATCACAAGACCAAGTTCGTTTCCTGTGCAGAGGGAGTGATATATTCGTTCCCTCTTACGTGCGGGAAGCGTTACGTTGGGCAGACGGGGCGCTGTCTCAATGACAGGCTCCGGGAACATAACTGCAACGCCATTAACGCTAACTCAGGCCATCTGGGCATTCATTGTAGAGATTGTGGATGTTCCCCCCTTCTGGGCAATTGCACAGTACTGGGACGAAGCAACAACAAACTAACTCGAGAAATCATCGAAGCCGCGAGCATAGACCTGCTAGACGGAGTATGCGTTAGTACCCCGTCGATTAGCTTATCAAGAAAAGAGTTATATTATTTAGGAAAACCTCCTCAGTAATTTTACTGTAGTAGGACTAGATCTTATTTTCTTCCATTTCTTTCCATCTTTCTTTCCTATATTAATCTTTCCCCTTTCTTTTTATTTTTATTTTTATTTTTCTTTCGCTGTTCTTCCTTGGTTAACATTTAGTTATTTTTTAGTGCGTAAGGGTGAAAGATAAGAACGAAGATTAATATATCCGAGAGTTGACAGTCAGCGCTGCGTGAGTGTTGTTTCTTTGTGTGTATCTGTTTTGATGGTGTGTTGTCTGTTGTGCGCTGCGAAGTATTAGCATGTTTAACCAACTCGCCCAAGCTGAAGTATTGACGCACATTTTGATTAGACATCTTTGTCGTAGCTTCCCATATCTTTCCACATCCTTGCGTCTCCTGCTTCTACAGCTGTATGTGTTGATCATGCTGGCTTGTCGCAAAAGAGAAGCACGGGTTGATGCTTACACGCCCATGCCACACGTTCGTGTCTTTCCGTCTGTCGTTATCTGAGCTGTATTGGTTGATTTCGCTTGACACCCTATTAAAAAGCGCACATTTTGATTAGACATCTTTGTCGTAGCTTCCCATATCTTTCCACATTCTTGCGTCTCCTGCTTCTACAGCTGTATGTGTTGATCATGCTGGCTTGTCGCAAAAGAGAAGCACGGGTTGATGTCTTCACGCCCATGCCACATGTTCGTGTCTTTCCGTCTGTCGTTATCTGAGCTGTATTGGTTGATTTCGCTTGACACCCTATTAAAAAGCGCACATTTTGATTAGACATCTTTGTCGTAGCTTCCCATATCTTTCCACATTCTTGCGTCTCCTGCTTCTACAGCTGTATGTGTTGATCATGCTGGCTTGTCGCAAAAGAGAAGCACGGGTTGATGTCTTCACGCCCATGCCACATGTTCGTGTCTTTCCGTCTGTCGTTATCTGAGTTGTATTGGTTGATTTCGCTTGCCACCCTATTAAAAAGCGCACATTTTGATTAGACATCTTTGTCGTAGCTTCCCATATCTTTCCACATTCTTGCGTCTCCTGCTTCTACAGCTGTATGTGTTGATCATGCTGGCTTGTCGCAAAAGAAAAGCACGGGTTGATCTCTACACGCCCATGCCACATGTTTGTGTCTTTCCGTCTGTCGTCATCTGAGCTGTATTTGTTGATTTCGCATGCCACCCTATTAAAAATCGCACATTTTCATTAGACATCTTTGTCGTAGCTTCCCATATCTTTCCACATCCTTGCGTCTCCTGCTTCTACAGCTGTATGTGTTGATCATGCTGGCTTGTCGCAAAAGAGAAGCACGGGTTGATGTCTACACGCCCATGCCACACGTTTGCGTCTTTCCGTCTGTCGTTATCTGAGCGGTATTGGTTGATTTCGCTTGCCACCCTATTGAAAAGCGCACATTTTGATTCGATATCTTTGTTGTAGCTGCCATAATCTTTCCACATCTTTGCGTCTCCACCTCCTTCAGCTGTATTTGTTGATCATGCTGGCTTGTCGCAAAAGAAAAGCACGGGTTGATGTCTACACAATCATGCCACATGTTTGCATCTTTCCGTCTGACGATATCTGAGCTGTAATGGTTGATATCGCTTGCCACCCTATTAAAAAGCGAACATTTTAGTTAGACATCTTTGTTGTAGCTGCCATAATCTGTCCACATCCTTGCGTCTCCTGCTTCTACAGCTGTATGTTTGGATCATGCTGGCTTGTCGCAAAAGAAAAGCACGGGTTGATGTCTACACGCCCATGCCACATGTTGTGTCTTTCCGTCTGTCGTTATCTGAGCTGCTTTGATTAATTTCGCTGGGCACCCCATTAAAAAGCAGACGTTTTATTTACACATATTTATTGTAGCTGCAATAATCTGTCCACATCCTTGCGTCTCCACCTCCTACAGCTGTTTTTGTTGATCATGCTGGCTTGTCGCAAAAGAAAAGCACGGGTTGATGTCTACACAATCATGCCACATGTTTGCATCTTTCCGTCTGTCGATATCTGAGCTGTAATGGTTGATATCGCTTGCCACCCTATTAAAAAGCGCACATTTTGATTAGACATCTTTGTTGTAGCTGCCCATATCTTTCCACATCCTTGCGTCTCCTGCTCCTACAGCTGTATGTGTTGATCACGCTGGCTTGTCGCAAAAGAAAAGCACGGGTTGATGTCTACACGCCCATGCCACATGTTGTGTCTTTCCGTCTGTCGTTATCTGAGCTGCTTTGATTAATTTCGCTGGGCACCCCATTAAAAAGCAGACGTTTTATTTACACATATTTATTGTAGCTGCAATAATCTGTCCACATCCTTGCGTCTCCACCTCCTACAGCTGTTTTTGTTGATCATGCTGGCTTGTCGCAAAAGAAAAGCACGGGTTGATGTCTACACAATCATGCCACATGTTTGCATCTTTCCGTCTGTCGATATCTGAGCTGTAATGGTTGATATCGCTTGCCACCCTATTAAAAAGCGCACATTTTGATTAGACATCTTTGTTGTAGCTGCCCATATCTTTCCACATCCTTGCGTCTCCTGCTCCTACAGCTGTATGTGTTGATCACGCTGGCTTGTCGCAAAAGAAAAGCACGGGTTGATGTCTACACGCCCATGCCACATGTTGTGTCTTTCCGTCTGTCGTTATCTGAGCTGCTTTGATTAATTTCGCTGGGCACCCCATTAAAAAGCAGACGTTTTATTTACACATATTTATTGTAGCTGCAATAATCTGTCCACATCCTTGCGTCTCCACCTCCTACAGCTGTTTTTGTTGATCATGCTGGCTTGTCGCAAAAGAAAAGCACGGGTTGATGTCTACACAATCATGCCACATGTTTGCATCTTTCCGTCTGTCGATATCTGAGCTGTAATGGTTGATATCGCTTGCCACCCTATTAAAAAGTGCACATTTTGATTAGACATCTTTGTTGTAGCTGCCCATATCTTTCCACATCCTTGCGTCTCCTGCTCCTACAGCTGTATGTGTTGATCACGCTGGCTTGTCGCAAAAGAAAAGCACGGGTTGATGTCTACACGCCCATGCCACATGTTGTGTCTTTCCGTCTGTCGTTATCTGAGCTGCTTTGATTAATTTCGCTGGGCACCCCATTAAAAAGCAGACGTTTTATTTACACATATTTATTGTAGCTGCAATAATCTGTCCACATCCTTGCGTCTCCACCTCCTACAGCTGTTTTTGTTGATCATGCTGGCTTGTCGCAAAAGAAAAGCACGGGTTGATGTCTACACAATCATGCCACATGTTTGCATCTTTCCGTCTGTCGATATCTGAGCTGTAATGGTTGATATCGCTTGCCACCCTATTAAAAAGCGCACATTTTGATTAGACATCTTTGTTGTAGCTGCCCATATCTTTCCACATCCTTGCGTCTCCTGCTCCTACAGCTGTATGTGTTGATCACGCTGGCTTGTCGCAAAAGAAAAGCACGGGTTGATGTCTACACGCCCATGCCACATGTTTGCATCTTTCCGTCTGTCGATATCTGAGCTGTATTGGTTGATATCGCTTGCCACCCTATTAAAAAGCGCACATTTTGATTAGACATCTTTGTCGTAGCTTCCCATATCTTTCCACATTCTTGCGTCTCCTGCTTCTACAGCTGTATGTGTTGATCATGCTGGCTTGTCGCAAAAGAGAAGCACGGGTTGATGTCTACACGCCCATGCCACATGTTTGCGTTTTTCCGTCTGTCGTTATCTGAGCTGTATTGGTTGATTTCGCTTGCCACCCTAATAAAAAGCGCACATTTTGATTAGACATCTTTGTTGTAGCTGCCCATATCTTTCCACATCCTTGCGTCTCCTGCTCCTACAGCTGTATGTGTTGATCACGCTGGCTTGTCGCAAAAGAAAAGCACGGGTTGATGTCTACACGCCCATGCCACATGTTTGCGTTTTTCCGTCTGTCGTTATCTGAGCTGTATTGGTTGATTTCGCTTGCCACCCTATTAAAAAGCGCACATTTTGATTAGACATCTTTGTTGTAGCTGCCCATATCTTTCCACATCCTTGCGTCTCCTGCTCCTACAGCTGTATGTGTTGATCACGCTGGCTTGTCGCAAAAGAAAAGCACGGGTTGATGTCTACACGCCCATGCCACATGTTTGCATCTTTCCGTCTGTCGATATCTGAGCTGTATTGGTTGATATCGCTTGCCACCCTATTAAAAAGCGCACATTTTGATTAGACATCTTTGTCGTAGCTTCCCATATCTTTCCACATTCTTGCGTCTCCTGCTTCTACAGCTGTATGTGTTGATCATGCTGGCTTGTCGCAAAAGAGAAGCACGGGTTGATGTCTACACAATCATGCCACATGTTTGCATCTTTCCGTCTGACGATATCTGAGCTGTAATGGTTGATATCGCTTGCCACCCTATTAAAAAGCGAACATTTTAGTTAGACATCTTTGTTGTAGCTGCCATAATCTGTCCACATCCTTGCGTCTCCTGCTTCTACAGCTGTATGTTTGGATCATGCTGGCTTGTCGCAAAAGAAAAGCACGGGTTGATGTCTACACGCCCATGCCACATGTTTGCGTTTTTCCGTCTGACGATATCTGAGCTGTATTGGTTGATTTCGCTTGCCACCCTATTAAAAAGCGCACATTTTGATTAGACATCTTTGTTGTAGCTGCCCATATCTTTCCACATCCTTGCGTCTCCTGCTCCTACAGCTGTATGTGTTGATCACGCTGGCTTGTCGCAAAAGAAAAGCACGGGTTGATGTCTACACGCCCATGCCACATGTTTGCATCTTTCCGTCTGTCGATATCTGAGCTGTATTGGTTGATATCGCTTGCCACCCTATTAAAAAGCGCACATTTTGATTAGACATCTTTGTCGTAGCTTCCCATATCTTTCCACATTCTTGCGTCTCCTGCTTCTACAGCTGTATGTGTTGATCATGCTGGCTTGTCGCAAAAGAGAAGCACGGGTTGATGTCTACACAATCATGCCACATGTTTGCATCTTTCCGTCTGACGATATCTGAGCTGTAATGGTTGATATCGCTTGCCACCCTATTAAAAAGCGAACATTTTAGTTAGACATCTTTGTTGTAGCTGCCATAATCTGTCCACATCCTTGCGTCTCCTGCTTCTACAGCTGTATGTTTGGATCATGCTGGCTTGTCGCAAAAGAAAAGCACGGGTTGATGTCTACACGCCCATGCCACATGTTGTGTCTTTCCGTCTGTCGTTATCTGAGCTGCTTTGATTAATTTCGCTGGGCACCCCATTAAAAAAAGACGTTTTATTTACACATATTTATTGTAGCTGCAATAATCTGTCCACATCCTTGCGTCTCCACCTCCTACAGCTGTTTTTGTTGATCATGCTGGCTTGTCGCAAAAGAAAAGCACGGGTTGATGTCTACACAATCATGCCGCATGTTTGCATCTTTCCGTCTGTCGATATCTGAGCTGTAATGGTTGATATCGCTTGCCACCCTATTAAAAAGCGCACATTTTGATTAGACATCTTTGTCGTAGCTTCCCATATCTTTCCACATTCTTGCGTCTCCTGCTCCTACAGCTGTATGTGTTGATCACGCTGGCTTGTCGCAAAAGAAAAGCACGGGTTGATGTCTACACGCCCATGCCACATGTTTGCATCTTTCCGTCTGTCGATATCTGAGCTGTAATGGTTGATATCGCTTGACACCCTATTAAAAAGCGCACATTTTGATTAGACATCTTTGTCGTAGCTTCCCATATCTTTCCACATCCTTGCGTCTCCTGCTCCTACAGCTGTATGTGTTGATCACGCTGGCTTGTCGCAAAAGAAAAGCACGGGTTGATGTCTACACGCCCATGCCACATGTTTGCATCTTTCCGTCTGTCGATATCTGAGCTGTATTGGTTGATATCGCTTGCCACCCTATTAAAAAGCGCACATTTTGATTAGACATCTTTGTCGTAGCTTCCCATATCTTTCCACATTCTTGCGTCTCCTGCTTCTACAGCTGTATGTGTTGATCATGCTGGCTTGTCGCAAAAGAGAAGCACGGGTTGTTGTCTACACGCCCATGCCACATGTTTGCGTTTTTCCGTCTGTCGTTATCTGAGCTGTATTGGTTGATTTCACTTGCCACCCTAATAAAAAGCGCACATTTTGATTAGACATCTTTGTTGTAGCTGCCGTAATCTTTCTACATCCTTGAGTCTCCTGCTTCTACAGCTGTATGTGTTGATCATGCTGGCTTGTCGCAAAAGAAATGCACGGGTTGATGTCCAAACGCCCATGCCACAAGTTTGTGTCTTTCCGTCTGTCGTTATCTGAGCTCTATTGGTTGATTTCGCTTGCCACCCTATTAAAAAGAGCACATTTTGATTAGACATCTTTGTTGTACCTGCCATAATCTTCGCATCCTTGCGTCTCCAGCTAACACAGCTGTATGTATTGATCATGCTGGCTTGACGCAAAAGAAAAGCACCTGTTGATTTCTACACGCCCATGCCACATGTTTGCATCTTTCCGTCTGTCATTATCTGAGCTGTATTTCTTGATTTCGCTTGCCACCCTATTAAAAAGCGCGCATTTTGATTAGACATCTTTGTTGTAGCTGCCGATATCTTTCCACATCTTTGCGTCTCCTTTTGTTGATCATGCTGGCTTGTCGCAAAAGAAAAACACGGGTTGATGTCTACACGCCCATGACACATGTTTGCGTCTTTCCGTCTGTCGTTATCTGAGCTCTATTGGTTGATTTCGCTTGCCACCCTATTAAAAAGAGCACATTTTGATTAGACATCTTTGTTGTACCTGCCATAATCTTTGCATCCTTGCGTCTCCAGCTAACACAGCTGTATGTATTGATCATGCTGGCTTGACGCAAAAGAAAAGCACCTGTTGATTTCTACACGCCCATGCCACATGTTTGCATCTTTCCGTCTGTCATTATCTGAGCTGTATTTCTTGATTTCGCTTGCCACCCTATTAAAAAGCGCGCATTTTGATTAGACATCTTTGTTGTAGCTGCCGATATCTTTCCACATCTTTGCGTCTCCTTTTGTTGATCATGCTGGCTTGTCGCAAAAGAAAAACACGGGTTGATGTCTACACGCCCATGACACATGTTTGCGTCTTTCCGTCTGTCGTTATATGAGCTCTATTGGTTGATTTCGCTTGCCACCCTATTAAAAAGAGCACATTTTGATTAGACATCTTTGTTGTACCTGCCATAATCTTCGCATCCTTGCGTCTCCAGCTAACACAGCTGTATGTATTGATCATGCTGGCTTGACGCAAAAGAAAAGCACCTGTTGATTTTATTTCAATACGCAAACAAAAAATTACGCGGGCACACAATAAAACTCCATTCAAAATAGACTCGTCCATGAGAGGAAGCGAAAACCCACTACTTGAAGCGCGAGAGGCCGACGCGTTATCTGTACTATCACAGCACCGCTGTGAATGTTGCGGTGCCTAAAATTCGGGGCGGAGACCCGATCGCCCCCACCGTACGTAGCCTCTGCCTCGTTCACGTGCACCGATATCCTGTACAACTTCCATACGCACAACCTTCCGAGGGCTTTAAAGCCTTGAACGCTTTCTTGTTATTTTCACAAGCGTACCGAAAGACAGGCAGTCTGCAGCAATGCCACAGCCAAGACTCCACATTCCCACCACATTTATACTTTGTTCACCCCTAAGCTGACAGAGGATTGGAGGCTGCATCCTTGCCGGCCAACCGATTTCCGGTCTTTTATTGCCCGACTTCACTTTCTGTGCACAATTCGCAGAGATTGTGATCACGTGGTGCAAGGCCCATGTTTTACTGGTCCAACGAGCATGTTTCTTCTATCGCTCTGTCACCTTAGGGGCGAACAAGGCCTAGTGCCACACACAAAATAATTGCCAGAGAAAGCTCAACTTCTCAGCTCGCATTTCACAGAGTCCAAAGGACTCTCTGTGAAGTGCGAGTTGAAAAGTCGGGCTTCTCCGGCCGTCTTGCTTTCCTAATGTTGGTTTTTATCGAGTTGCTGCAGAAACTCGATAAAAACGAGCGGCATTGGCAAAAGAGCGTACGACACATTGACTAGGATTGTACCACCTACAAAGCATGGCGAGGAGATTCTCTTCACAACATCCCTGAGAAATACCGCCCAGCATCGTTCATGTATTTGGTTGTGTTCTCTCACACAGCTGAACCGAACGACCAAATTACTTCTCACTCCTCTGCTTGCAGTTGGCAGTATTTGTCCTGACATGGGACGGATCTGGCCAGCTACTGAGACTGTAGGGAGGAGAACTGAGACATGACTTGGACAGCAAAACCAGGCTGCGATGGCGGCAGCATTGACGCTACCAAAAACAGCTGATGACCACTGCTATTCTGTGAGTAGCACTATAGTGCTATTCGCTGAACAGCAGTAGCGCTGCAGTCAAATGAAGTTATGCTGGCCAGAGCACCCCAAATCTCCACTGAATCATTGAACATTATGTTTGTCATTTTGATCTCACGCCTTTTCGTGTAACAAAAGTGGAGACTGGGCATTTTATAAGATTTGTGCTAGTGCAGCAAAGACGAGGACGGAGGGAGGACAGGACACGAATGAGGCGCTACATCCAACTGATTTTTATTGAAATGTAGGTTCCGGTATTTGTACCATCGTCACAAAACAACAATTACAGAGCACGCCCAAGGAACTGCATCATCTCGCTCTCAGGAAAGCAAGTTCCTTCTCAGAAAGCGCTGTGGCGACGCATGCATCGCCTAAGTAATCGATGCGTTTGGCTTCTACAATCTCACGCGTTATCGTAGCCTTGCTTTTTCCAATTTTAACGCACTAATCCAACATTGGGGGACAACCACATGCCCTGCAGTGTATATCAAGAAAGCGACTGTTTGTTTTTGTACATCGTTACAGCGTTCGCGAAACCAGTCATTGATGCAGCACCCCATCTGCTCGACGTAATACTTGCCACAGGACAGTAGAATGGAAGACACTACGCAATCTGTGCAGTCGACAATTTTTTTCGGTGCTTCTTTTTGCATCCGTGTTTCGCAGGCCCGTCAGGCTTTGTTAGTTTGCATAGGCTCATGAGCTTATTGGGCGTGGAAAACACTTACCTTCTGTGTTTGACCACATTGCTGTTTTCTTCAAATTGTGCGACATTCGGTGAATATACAGTATCACAAAAACTTTTTCTTTCTGTCTAAGCTGCTGGCTCCTACTGTTCTCTTTGAGACGGTGCTTTCCCAGAAGGCACTCAGCAACTGCAACACGAATGTGCTCAGGGGTCCTAGCTGCAGCCAACCACACTACTTGCTGCTCAAAACCAACAGACGTCAAATGCTCACAGGACTTTTTTAGTGCACGAGTGTTTCTGAGGTTGGCTACACGGCTATATGTGTAAGACCACACCAAAACCCATTTTTTACATTCTCCCATAATTTCTCAACAAATTATCCACTACGCAACATGTAAATTTATGCTAGTATGTGTAAATAACGTGTATTTCACCACAAAATATTCGCCAAACACACGGGACTTGCTAACAGCGTACCTTTATGGCAAATTGCACTGTCGGAGCGCACGCGAGTGATTTTTGAGATTTATTTAAAGTGGGTTAGATCCATATGGCCAATGCTGTAGCAGGAGAAAAAGGCTTAGACGGATTTCGTCCATAGACCAAACCGATTAGCTTCTGCCTGTTTTGCTCCGTGCAACGACATAAATGCTAGCTTCATACTAACCTCATGAACACAACAGACACAGAATCACGATCAGTAAATCCTAAAGTGGACTTTCTTATCATCGTTGTACATTAAGTAGGCTTCCCTCCAGAAGAAATATTAGAAAGATTCAATAATACGTTTAAACATGTATGGAAGTGGTAAAACCCCTGTGGCTGTTCGACAGGAAATATTTGGGCAACACGAAAAATGTCAAAATTTACAAAAAAAGATTTCGGAGTTGCTCACGCCCGTTTGATTGATTGACAGCACCATGGTGCTGTTAAGTCTTTTTCTCGGGTTTTGGAGACAGTGTAACACTATTGAAGATGCCACAAAAAGGGTGCTTGAAAGAATTAAGTAAGCAAAAAAATTGACTTGATAGCACCTAGAAGAGCTTCCAATATCTCCATAAAACCTTCATATTCATATTACAAAGAAAAAGAACAAGACATTGGTGGCATAGAGGGCACTAATTGCAAGGTGCCATCTCCAGATAAGACGTTTTATTGCCCAAAAAAAGGGTCGTTTTGCATTGTTTTCCATTTGAAAAGTGTAGACATCAGAGAGAGAAGACGCAGCAAGCTGCATGGGAGCATGCAGAGCAACCCTATCTATCTCGACGAAAACTTTCAACACCGGTTGAAGGTCCCAACCCATCTAGAGTGGAAGCCCAGGTAACAAGTAACAACCTGCACGAGTGTTTGTAAAAAAAAGTTACGTATGAAAGAAACGTTCCGCCGCAGCTAGCCCTTTCCAAACGTCTGCATGGACGCCGTACACAAAGTATGAGCCACTTCGCAGCCTGCATGAGCGGAGCAAAAGTTCTAGACGAAAGAAACGACACACTGCAGCTAGCACTTTCCAGACCTCTGCACGGATACCACAGGCAAAGTATGAACCAGATAACAACCTGCACAAGTGAAGAAAAAGTCATAGGCGAAGGCAACATCCCGCCGCAGCTAGGGCTCTTCAAGCGTCTGCAAGGACACTGCACACAACACAGAGCAAATCACACAATAGTTTGCAGAGCAAAAGTTTGCCACGAAGAAAACTTAACCTTGTTCTTGGCAGATGAATGTTCTAGCAAACGTCCCGGTGACCAGTGGCTTCACCTAAATATCAGTTCAGGTGAAGGAGCGGCAATATGACATGCGCTCCCTTGTACTTGAGCATCACGCATTGTACTTCCTCCCGGATATCTGAAAGAGGCCAGACCTTGATCCCCTGTCTGAAGGTATTACACTTCCAGACGCCAAGCTCCGATGACTTCATGGGAACCTTGAAGAAGTCTCTTGCATTTGGCAAGATGCCTCCCTTGAAACTGTCTTGAAGGATCTCAAGGACGACAACAGGTGACTTGTTCAGCATGAAGACGTCCCCTGGCTTGACAGACTTCTGCACTTCTTTCGTTAGCATGTGGGAAACGTCTCGGACTTCAGACAACCTCCTGCTAAGCTGTGCGAGTGGCTCACGGGGGGATCGAAGCTTCTTCTTTATCTTCCCCAGGTAGCTTTCGAATGGGGAAGCACTTAACTCATACAGAGGACCATGATCCAGGCGCTGGTTGGCAAGGTTGATGAGGCTGTGAACATTATAAACAAGCTGTTTCTCTTCGTAAAGACCACCAAACTCTTGTACGAAGTATCTGAGCAAGTCCCGGGCAAATCTGCTGTATGTTGTGTGGTGTTCTGGTGATATAAGTATTTTCACTGCCACATGGAACATCAGGAAATGCTCATACTGCTTATTTGTCAGCAAAGACCTCAGAAGTACTGGCCCTACATAGAGCAGAAAGGTCCTAAACTCAGTTGCCTTCCAGCGGTCCAGTTCTTCTGTGCCTCTCGGCTTCCTCTGGAAACACGATGAAAAGGACATGGCTAACTGTCGTAGTCCTTCGTTGAGGCGGTTTCGTTGCTCTCTGCTCAACCTCGTCTTGTGTCCCTGGCAGACCCAATTGCGGAGAAGTTGGCGCATGACGCCTAAGCATATGAGGTGCATATACTCGGTCGGGAATAGTGACACCATGTCTACATTGAGCGTCAAAAACGGAGACAGGCCAGTGTGGTGGTGCTCATCGTCTTGGGCCCGGAAAGATGCGTTTGTTCGGTCTGGTGCATACAAGTCTGGGAATGTCACCCGTCTTTCAGTGTGTTGGCCTTTCTGGATGCACGGTTCACAAGCATGGTAGCCTGTATGTCCAATTATGGCTTTGACATAACTTCGGGCAGGGGCATCGCACACCACCGCTGTTAGACTGACGTCAACGTGGATGCCCTTGATTAACATCCCATTAGAAATGAGGTGAGAGACTTCTAGGAACGGATGAAGGTAGTATTGGAGGCTCGGCGGCTTCCCTTTGCCACAGTAGACACTCACCATAAATGGTCAGACGCCTTGATGTTTGTTATGCGGCACAATATTGGCCAGAGGCCAACCTGGCTACTTTTGTATAACGGCAGCCCATCAATGTTGCCGTGGAGCTTCAGCTCGCGTGGAACAGGTGCGGTCCCCAAAGCTTGACGTATGCCTACCTCGAGGCCAAAGTGGGCAAAGGAACGATTGCTATCCAGTTTTGCTTTGCGTTCGGTCCGCATAATTGTGCGGGCATATTTTGGAAGGTCGGGAATTCCTCGGCGACGGCAAAAATCTAGTACCTCGTTTATGTTGGCGTGGGTCATGTTGTGCCTGCCGGCGATCAAGGCGAACTCCTCGCTTGCAGAAAGTTCTTGCTCTGGAAGTCTATCATTGCAAGGTCCAGCGAAATAGGAACATCTTCCCTCTTGGTCTGAGTCTCCGGAGGACTGAGTGGAGGTGTCTGAGGAGTCAGTGGTCGAGCGCTGCTCCCCGTCTTCAATTGTCTCGCTCTCTCCAGAGCTCTCGTCACTTGACATGGCCTGCGCAGTTTCATTGTTGCTACCTGGGTCGTTCTCCGTAGGCTGTTCCGAGGTGCCTTCGTCACAATCAACAATGCCTGAAAAAGTGGCTGGTCCGCTGCCACTGGCGCAAGCGTCGTTCGTGAAGGTATCAATTCGTGGTCTTCTGTTGCTCGGGCACTTCGGTGGCGGAAGTGGAGGCACGGTTTGTTGCGAGACGCCAAGCTCCGCAAGGATCTCGTCGTACTCCTTCTTGACGGTTCGATATTTTTTTTATATTTCGAGAACATACCGAAAGACGTGAAGCAGAGATTAAGTAAGAAAATTAACACTACGGCAAGTACAAAGGAGCGGGCATACGGATGGTTCAGCGCAGGTGGTAGACTTTAGCGCACCAGATTAGCAGACGCTGGATTGTGGATTGGATTCGGATCTGTAATAAAACTGACTGTATATGCTAAAAAAAAGAAATACGAAAACAATTTTATTTTACATTTTTGGAAGCCGGAGGCGGCGGACGAAAAAGGGAATAACACACGAGACGTCTCAAACGCAGCTACTAACTTCATTGACACAGTCCTTTCTATACCACTCTCCCGCACGCCAACACAGAACGATGTTATGTACTCGATGTCTGATACGGTTTCTCAATTAAACAAATTACTTCATAAGGCGGAAATCCAGAAACGAAATATATATATATATATAGAAACGGAACAGCACCTGGGAACAAAAGACGGCACTCGAGAGAAATATGCTCAACAAAATATTAGCCCTTAAAGGAGTTAGCCGAGGAGGTTGCCAAAAAAGTGAGAGTGATGAAACGTTTCGGGCCTGGTAGGCTCTTCGTCAGTCAAGTGAGAAGACTTCGTTCTCCTTTTCTTTCAATCAAAGAAAAAACGGCCAGAAAAAAAGAAGTTATTTGAAAAAATGCTTACCGTTTAGCGGGTACCTACTCAACTAAATTCTCGCTTAAAAGTTTAACATATCCCGATACCAATGCAATAAATACTATGGAAATAATTAAATATAATATTATTACTGCCATTCTTATCATAAAACCAGTTTTTGGGACATGTGGTTGGGTATAATCGAACTATACCTGGTGTCATGTGAAGCCAATGAGAGGCCCAATGTTACGCGTTTGCTCGTGTCACATTAAACAATGAAGCGAGAAAAAAAAAAAGCAACAGTGCGGTACCGATTAGAAGATCTCAATTAAATGTCCATAAAAAAAGACGGCAATGATCCTTTCGAACTGTTAAGGCCCTTCGGTTCTAAAGTATTAAATCTATAGATAAATTCAGATTCTTTATTTTTTCGATCTCTGGTGATTCAAAAGCCCCCCTGGAGTATAATAAAATTAAAATCAGAAAGTCTGTTATGTCCTGCGGAGTTTAAGTGCCGGGAAACCGGTCCGGCAACGTGTTTACGTATATGACTTTTATGTAGATTCATACGTTTTCTTATGCTTGTTTTAGTTTCTCCTATGTATTGAATTTGGCATTTTCTACATTGAATTAAATAAATAACATTTTCCGAATTACAGTAAAGGTAGCATTTATTTTCCAATTAAAGTTATTCGCTGTGCTACGAATAGAGTTAGCTATAATTATGTCCCCACAACCTTATATCGAAAACCCACAGATAGACGTCAATTTCTACATTATAAAAGCTGTCCTCCAATACATAACAAAAAAGGTATACCATACTGTCAAATGCTACGCTTAAGACGCTTATGTTCAGAAGATAAGGATTTTGATATGAAAGATAGAGCACTAGGAGAGGATTTCATTAACCGTGGATACCCCTTACCGCTAATAAATAATTCTATATCAAAAAGTCGAGCGATCTCTCGGAACGCGTGTTTAGTAGAGCTGCCGAAAAGAAATAATCATGAATTACGACTAATCTTACCTTACCAATCAAAACTTCCAAACATAAACAATATTCTTAGACGACACATGAATATTTTACACATGAACACAGCCTTAAATGCAGTTATCCCTCGACCCCCTGGTATAGCGTTCAAGAGACCACGTAATTTATTAGATTTATTTAAACAGTCCCGAAACTCCATCGGACGTAGCCTGGTCCCGATTGGTTGCACCAAGTGCAATCATAACCAATGCAGTTTATGTGGGGACATAATTATAGCTAACTCTATTCGTAGCACAGCGAATAACTTTAATTGGAAAATAAATGCTACCTTTCACTGTAATTCGGAAAATGTTATTTATTTAATTCAATGAAGAAAATGCCAAATTAAATACATAGGAGAAACTAAAACAAGCATAAGAAAACGCATGAATCTACATAAAAGTCATATACGTAAACACGTTGCCGGACCGGTTTCCCGGCACTTCAACTCCGCAGGACATAACGGACTTTCTGATTTTAATTTTATTATACTCCAGGGGGGCTTTCGAACCACCAGAGATCGAAAAAATAAAGAATCTGAATTTATCTATAGATTTAATACTTTAGAACCGAAGGGCCTTAACAGTTCGAAAGGATCATCGTCGTCTTTTTTTATGGACATTTAATTGAGATCTTCTAATCGGTACCGCACTGTTGCTTTTTTTTTCGCTTCATCGTTTAATGTGACACGAGCAAACGCGTAACATTGGGCCTCTCATTGGCTTCTCAAGACACCAGGTATAGTTGGGTTATACCCAACCACATGTCCCAAAAACTGGTTTTATGATAAGAATGGCAATAATAATATTATATTTAATTATTTCCATAGTATTTATTGCATTGGTATCGGGATATATTAAACTTTTAAGCGAGAATTTAGTTGAGTAGGTACCCGCTAAACGGTAAGCATTTTTTCAAATAACTTCTTTTTTTTCCGGCCGTTTTTTCTTTGATTGAAAGAAAAGGAGAACGAAGTCTTCTCACTTGACTGACGAAGAGCCTACCAGGCCCGAAACGTTTCATCACTCTCACTTTTTTGGCAACCTCCTCGGCTAACTCCTTTAAGGGCTAATATTTTGTTGAGTATAAATATATATATATATATTAGTTAAACGCGTGAAACTGCGTGAAACACACCATTTCAGAACGACTTCCAGAGTTCCTGGCGCAGTACCCAGCGTGCCGAGCAAGTGCCCAGACAGCACCCACCCATTACTTGTTCAAACTTACGGTTAATTACGACTGCATATTTCGTATTTTAGTAATGTTTTTATTGCTCCAAATAACGTTTTCATTCAGAAATGTTTTGATTTTACAATAATAAAATTTTGTGTTCTAGTCCAAAGGTGGCGCTGTGGTCGAGTACTGGCCAGAACACATCACGGATCCCGGATGTGAGGGCCGTTAGGGTTCTGTGTGTCCTTTGTCAGCGAGTTGTCAAACGTTTTCCCTGCTTCGTTTTCGACCATTTTCCTTGCTTCGTTTTCGACGTTCACGCTGCGACCCGTTATCTGCGTGAGTATGCACATTATTCTTAATATGTTGCATGTTTACACTTTTGGTTAAGCGTTACCTCTTGCGTTTCAACAATAGTTCTTAATATGTTGCAGGTTTACACTTTTGGTTAAGCCTTACCTCGTGCATTTCAATAAGCGGAAAGCCGCGCCGCGTTTTTGGGTCGGAGCAATATTAGCGCGGCCTCGAATGGCTCCAGGCTTTGACAGTTGCTCCTCTGCACGGGATTTTGTACAGCCAATATTTTAACTTGTCCGACGAGGTCGTGCTTAAGCGCCGTTCACATATATAAGACCGAGAAAGAGCAGACCGGTTTTTAAGCCTTGTGCGACGTCTTAGGACCGGGTGCGCTGCTGCGAAGATGGTCCTAACACGTCGCAAGAGGCTGAAAAACCGGTCTAAAAACGCCCAATGCTGACCGCGTTTTCGCGACTGCGCAGTCTGGCGATTCTTGTGTGGTTCAGGCCAGTGTTACCCCAGGTAGCACACCATGTCGGCCGATACTGGGATCACGTCGGCCAGTACCGGGACCTGTACGGCGGATCCCGGCCAGGGACGCCGGTAAGAAACCGGCCCGGCCGATATCGGGGACTCGTTGTCTAAACTGGCCAGTTCTTGCCGGAAAGTTTCCGATACCGGCCGACATCGTTTTCTTGCTGTTGTCACCGGCCAGTCTAGCCATGGAGTTTCCGGTGACTGGCCGATATCGTATTCTTGCTGTAGTCACTGGCCAGTCTAGCCGTGGAGTTTCCGGTGACTGGCCGACATCGTTTTTTTGCTGTAGTCACCGGCCAGTCTAGCCGTGGAGTTTCCGCTGACAGGCCGACATCGTTTTCTTTCTGTAATCACCGGCCAGTTCAGCCATGGAGTTCCCGGTGACTGGCCGACATCGTTTTCTCGCTGCTTTCACAGACCATTCTGGCCATGCAAGTTTTGATATTATGGTTATATTTATATTATATTATGGTTACAAATGACCGTTAGGTTGGACATGTCTTCAATATTCTAAAAAGTGACACCTAATATTATACTTAGCCTAATATTAACGCCGCGTCATCCTTGAACCAGTTAACAAAGGCTTATTTCCGTTTTGTTAAACAGGACGGGATCAAACATGGCTGTTGAATGAAAATTTAATTTGGTTTACATCTAATAATTTCTTAGAGCGCAGCTCTTAGGCGCCCGTTTCCGGTTTGAGCGGCATCGCCGTCGCAGTCGCCGTCGGCGTAACCGCGCGTTTTATTATGGGAAACGTCCCATAATGCAAAGCGCGTCTCTTCGTTTCATCGCGCGGGTCTCATCGGAGGTTTCATATAATGACGGCATGTGTGACGTCACGAGGGTTCCGCGCGTTGCATTATGGGAAGCGTCCCATGATGCAACGCGCGGTCGGCGACGGCGACACCAACGTCGCCGTCGGCGTAACCGCGCGTTGCGTTATAGCAAACGTCCCAGAATGCAACGCGCCGTCTCATTTGTGACCCGCGCGTTGCATTATGGGAAGCGTCTCATAATGCAACGCGCGGGTCGGCGACGCCAACAACGCCGTCGGCGTAACCACGGGTTGCGTTATGGGAAACGTCCTATTGTGCAATGTGCCGTCTTATTCGTGACCCGCGCATTGCATTATGGGACGTTTCCTATAATGACGTCAGAAGGGTCCCGCGCGTTCCAATATGGGAAAAGCCCCATGATGCAACGCTCGGGTCACTTGTGATCTGCGCGTTGCATCGTGGCGGCGAAACTTGCTTTCGATGAGTTGGGCATTTTTACTGCGGCACTGCGCTTCCGTAAAAAATTTCCACGTGTTCTCAACGGCAAGTCTCACGGCTTACACAGGGTTTTAAAGAGCTTCTTCAACGAATGGCTGGAACGAGTAGAAAACATGTCTTCAGCATGCTGCCGCCAGCCTCCGCAACGCTCCAAAAACGTGATTTTTCAACATGCAAGATGGCCGACCGGTGGCTTTACTCTCGCGCTGCAGCTGCAGCGACCAAACGGGGATGCGCGATCCAGCCCTTTCCCCAGGCAGGTGCCGAGCGCTCCGCGCTAGCGGTCGTTGAGCGGTCGGCCTCAGTGAGCGATCCACCCCAGTGGCACGCGCTGCCACCGCGTTCACAGCGTCTGCCCTTGCTTATTAACAGTTTCGGTTCCCATTGTTATCTTGCTGAAAGCATGAAGTTCTGATCGGAACTTAATGTTTTGACAAAAATGTTGATTGTTACTACTTGATTAACGGTGACCCCGATGTTGAGACACTATTTATTTTTCCTTGCAGTTATATAAACCCGATGAAGACAAGTAGTTTTGTACGAGCCGTAGGATGCAATAGACCCTTTGCAAAAATCCCAAAAGCCCGCGCGCGCCGCGCGACAAATAATGGGAGCCCTCGCTACGCCCCTCCTCCCGCTACCACGTGGCCACGGTGTAGTTACGTGGCATACACGAGCAGGTGCAGGTTACCACGGCAACAGAGCAGCCGACGGCTGCCCTAGAGCCACTAAATGAGCTGCGCTTAGAGTATCGGCACTCCGTTCCCTGACATTGTTGTGGGCGCCGCCATTTTGGGGCTTGTGCAGAGCACACGCAACGGCCGATCGTCTTGATTCAGAAGTGCGACTTCCTCAGCATTATATTCGGTGTTAGGAAGCTCTTGTAATATTCCTTTGCTCTGTCTCGAACTGTTTAAACAATTGTGGAGGACGGAAAAGCGTTTCCTGTGATTTCAGATAGAGCTCCAGATAACTGGCAGCCATGATTTTAAGCCACAATATGGCCAAGTGTCGTTACTCTGAAGCGTAGCTTATTTAGTGGCACTAGGCTGCCCCTTTCACATCCCACTCCTTTGAACCGGCTCTCTCGTCTGCTGCACCAACGCTCCGTCGAATCTGGTCGAAACCTGACACGGTTGCGGTGCAAACTAAATGGATTCGGTGACACTTCAGTGCGTGAAGGTAAGTTACGACGAATAAAGTATTGAAATGAGTTCATCTGTCGCGATGCCTTTGCGCTGCCTCAGATACGGTACTCCGGCAACGACGTACGACTCGGCGGATGGCTGCGACGGCTGCTGGCGGTAGCTGCCGGGATGCGCGCGCAGTCGCGGAGGCGCAACGAGAAAACGCGTGCGCGTGATCTGTACCGAGGGTTCCCATATTCCCTTCCGTCATGGCGCTGTACGTTTTGCAAAGGATCTATTAAGCAATACCAAACACGTATGCCGTAAAGCGACTGTCATCTCCGAAGGCGAGTTCCATCTGCGGAGTATTTGGCATATTGGCTCTTCATCCGAATAGGCGCGCACAACGTCTTCGACGTAACGCCATAGCTTGGGCCTCTTCGCTGGCAAGGCGAATGAGTCGGCAAAGACTTCGCCGAGAACAGCTGCCTCGTCGTCGCTCGAGCTGGAGCTAAGCTGGTATCTTCGTCGCTGTCGCTGATTTCGCTGCTACCGCGTTTTATTAGACCTCCTGAAATTAACTGCAACGATGTCATCGCCGCAGTATGCTCGGGCCAGTCGGTCATGACAATAAGAACGAAAGCAAACACAGCAAGAGAGCCCACCCATAAATCGAAACAAAAAAAAAAAACAGCGAAATTCCTTCATTCCCTTGCGGCAACATTAATAACGAAACTGAAATGTTGCGAGTGACTACAGATCGTACTCCGCCGAAAAAGGCTGCGCGGAGAACTACTCCGGGTCCGAGACGTCTGTCCGAGGAAGACACAGTTTGGGCGGCACATTCGTTTCTTACATCGTTCTGCATGATCGTAATCGAAAGGCCACTAAATTTAACCCTTACGCGCTTATTAAAAACCAGATCTGCTTCTCGCTACCCCTGCTAGGGGATTCTATGGACTACTTCCATTAACCCCTGCATGCAACATGGCGCGCATTACACTCTGGGAACTAGTTGGCCAGGGAGGAGAGTAGCATGGTTTCGGTTTCGATCGACACGTCGACAAGAGATTATACAGAGAGCGTGGACTATTAACGGCTGTGATCTCGAGTTTTCTGGTCCCGAGAGCATCATTTTTGGTCTCTAAACTAACCTAATGGCCAGACCTCGAAGATAGCACAAGCCCGAGACGTATAGCTTGTCTTCACACATGCTTGTTGTATTTTTGTACATGATCGAGCCTTTCTGTTAGCGTTTCGAGATACACGTGAACGATCCAGTGCTGGGAATCTCGACGCTGTTTAGCTCCGGTATCTTGCTTGTGTACGACTCAACAAGCTGTAACGACCAATAAGTTTGCTAACATCTACACGTCGTCGTCCCGCCCTTGCACATATCATCTCATAATCATCATCACTAGACGTGGCACCGCGGGCCTCCATGGTACGGGCTGTCGCCTTTTCGCGGTGCCACGGCTCTCCTGAGCCAATAAAGATTATCATTATCATTTACAGCTGGTCAGGAAGTTTGTTTTGCGCGTCCATAGACGAAGCATAATTTTTGGGACTACTGTTTTTCTTAATACGCCTGAGTACGTGAGGTGAAACTCGGAGGCGCCATTGAAAGCTCAATTCGAACACACTTTTTATCTCTTATCTGTACTGAGCCGCAGCACTGCACGAAGCTATGTCTCCACCCGCTTGCATTCCCCTAATACTCAACATCGCGTATGCAAATAAAATTATTCTGCAATCATATTGGCACATTTCCACATAGAAACCGTTTTAAGAAAGCAAAAGTCGAGCAATTGTGTGAAGAATGTCGCACTGTTCGCCGGAAGTATGCCGGACGGGCGTGATCCCTCTCTGCGGTGTGCCAAACGAACGAAATTATTCAAAGTGCATTTGACGGTTGCTAATGGCCGTAATATTTATGTGTTAGCTTTCTTCCTGACTGAGTACGCCGATATAATTTCAGACACACCGTTCAGACTCAGATCTTGGGCGTCAGTAAAAAAAGCTCGCTAAAAAAGGCTTAGCGTGGAGTAGGAGACGCTTGTTAGAGCCTCCGTCGCAGCTAGCCGACCTCAGTGTTTGCGAAAACCTATTCACCTATCAGCGTAAAATTTGAGTGGGCGATATTTGATGACACGAGGAAGACATCATTGTAATGTTTGTGCAGTTAAACGTTCATGCGTCAACGCTGGGCTCAACTTTGATACTCCTGTGAGAATGGGGCTTGCATTTTGCCCAATGAAGTAACAAGAAGCGGACGTTTGGAAACAAAATACGTGTAAGGCTCAAGGTGACCAAATTTCAGTTGTAGTTCACTGGTACTAGACGGGATTTTTCAAATTGAGCTCAAAGATGCACTCGCGGGTAAGGTGACTAAGCCACGTCTTACTACATTTGCACACGCACGCACAATATCCGGTGTTTCGGGACCCAAGAAAATTGCCCCAGTCTTAGTTTTGTATCGTTCAACAATGGTGTGTATGTACATTCGTGAAAAGGTCCGATAATCGAAAACGCAAGCGGCGCATTCGGTCACGGCCTGATATCATGAAAGGAAGCTGCTCAATCGAAACCGAAACTGAGTGGCCAACAAGTTCCCAGAGTGCACTTCGTAAAACGTCAGGTATCCCTTCGTGTCCTCGTTTTTTTTTATTTTTCTTCTTTATTTAGAGTAGCACAGTAGCACAACCATATATTTGGGACTTCGTGTTTAGACTATAACAGACCTCATCCAGCATCCAGCCAGCTGTTGATAGACTTTGCTAGAAAGCCGATCCAGCATCCAATCCAAAGCCGGACAAGGTAAGCAAACGAAAATGGCGAGTGAGACAAAGTGTGTGTTGATTTTTCGTTGGCGTGGTTCGCGGCATGGATCAGGTACGGTGGCTCTTGGGTTAAAAAAAAAATTGCATGTGACCGTGGTGTCGAGTGAAAGCGCTGCGTGTAAATCTATGCGGGGCAGAAATCGCTCGAAGTTACCCGCCCGTGCTTTGATTTTGATGTTCGTGTTTTGTCGGTTTGGTCGTACGTAGGCCTAGTGAACAAACTTTGCTCAACAACGCCGTAAGCATCATGCTGGTGGTTGACTCGACGGCCTTTCGCCGTATCCCGACGATCGTTTCCTCGGCTTGTCCCGCGAGACGGAGGAGCTGTCAAGTAAGAGATGGTACGAGCAGCAGGAAAGGGATGCGGCCGCGGATTATTTCATAGTGGCGAGCGACGGCACTTTTCTACCGTTTACGTTCGCGCGCGTATTTGCATCGGCTTATGCCCGTTCGTGGTGTAGATGCCCTTCGCCTTTCGTTGCATCGCGCCGTTTCCACGCTTCGAGCGCACCTTCGGGGCGCCCGGCCGAATACGGGCGAGTGTCGCGCCGCGAGCCTGGCGAGACGACGATCGGTCGGTCGGTCGGCGGCGGCGGCGGCGGCGGCGGCGGCGGCCTCCGTGTGTTGTAAGCGTTGAAGTGAAATTAGGGGGAGGGGGGTCAATCCTGTGCGCGCGCTAGGCGCATTTGTCACTGACTCTTGGGGTAGGGTGAAGGGAGAAGAGTGGGGGGGAAGATAGAAATAGGAGTCGGGCGTCAGGGGCGTCGTCTCACCGCCCCGCTAGCTCGTCGTCCCATCGTCGCGCTTCATCCGTGGGAGACGGGCGGACGGACGGACAGACGGGTGGGGGTTCCAGCGCTCGCGGCTGGCACCGCACGGTGTCCGGAGATCAAGGCGGTCTCAGGGGGCGACCGCGCCGTGTAGGAGGAGGCATGCAAGCTCGCCGAGATGCCGCTGCCGGGGCATCGGTTTTGTGCCGTCCACGAGACGCGTGTCCGCGTAATCTTATTTATCCTTCGATCAGGGTTTAGATTATCACGGTAACCTTGCATTGGTTACCATACTTCGCACAGTCGTAAAAATTTTTTTACAGGTGACTCCTAGAGCCGCTCGTCAAATTTTGCTGCGCGCAATACGTTTTTTTTTTTTTTTTGCGACACATTTTTTTTTTTTGCATTATAACTTAACGGCATATCGAAACTTTCTGCTCGTAGCGCAATCGCACCAATGCTGAAAAATTCCGCATGCGCTGGCTTAACGTCATCATAGTAAGCACTGCTCGTTTTTCCAAGTTCACATGAAACAAAACTAGGTACCTTCGATGAAAATACGGTGTATGTCCAGGCAGTTAGCGGCATCGTACGCCTTGGTAAGCGCGTGCGCGCGTTGTGAAGTCCACCACCAGCATGGCACAGGGCCCCGTCTTTACCTAGCGTATCGTCATATGCAAGGAATGTATACTCCGTTAGCCCTTAAGCTGAGACTAGAATCTCTGCCTTCAGCACGAGCTCGCTGGCTTCTGCAGTGCTTTGGTTGCGCCTGACTGCGCGTTCACACTTGTTTTAGCAAGGGCAGAAAGCTCGCGTTAAAGGCGGAGCTTCTAGTCTCAGCTTAAGGGTGAATGGAGTACAGTCGAAACGCCATTGCGGTTGCTTGAAAAACTGAACGTAAATAAGCTACTCGTGCGAAACCTTGGTATCACGAAACCGTTGCAAGTAAAAAGCTACAAAGCATGATGTAAACAGACCTTTACTTGCAATGAGCACCGTTTGTTTCTTTTTTACCACTACTTCTATCACTTGGCGTATTCCGGAATGCGACGTCGTTGTGTTTCATTGTGGCCGTGCATGCGGATATAGCCATGGAGTTATAATGTATGCTAAAGCTTGCGAAGACTTGACAGTGTGAAGTAACTTGAATGAACATCATGTCTTACCACGCCTTTCATTCTAGTGAGGAGGAGTACAATTCATCGAAGAGAATGACGAAATAACTGTGGCGTCCGTTCCTCTGTTGTGGTTCGTCGTGAGTATGAAACAACGGCGTGTGGCCAAGCAAAATATCTTGGGCTGACATCTTGTCCCGTGCACCAGACCCTGACTGACCTTCGTTCAGAGCATCAAGTTCGCAAAAATGCAGTAAGTATTATTTTGTACTGTTCCTTTTCATCTAAACTCCTGATGATGTGCTAGCACATGTTTTTGAGCTGCCCTCTGTTGGCATGCTTGACCACATTAGCTTGCGTGCAGTTGCTCAATTTAGCTAGCTCCATAATCTTCATAGCGACACATGCACATTTACAGTAGTGACTGAGTCCTTCAATACGCTACTGGTCACAAAACTTTCTCGTAATGCTGTGGGAAAGCATTGCATGCTGCCAAGAACAGCCGTGGTGCTGTCCTACTCTGGAGAGGTTCGACGGACGGCTTAGAGGCTTGTTTTTATGTGCAGCAAGTTCGCTTCGGCGCCGTGCTGTGCAGCTTGTGTTAGTACCTTGAAATATTGTACCAATGGCCAGATTTTGGTGGTTGGTGAGACTGAGATCTCAGCAGGTTTGTACTGGAGGAGCTGACATTTCTTTAACAGTCACGTCGCCTGCTAACGCAAGTAAAGGGGGAGGGTTTGTCTGTCCCAGAGTCGTTTGCTGCGGGAAACAAGACGCCGTCGCGTCGTCTGCTACCAGAACCGAAGAAAGGTGGATCATCTGTTACGCACTATATGCTGCGAGTGAAGCGATAGAAAACAAACTTGCATTGGGAACTTCTGCTATTTAACGAGGGATGCAATTGACGAACCGTGCTTCACTTGGAAGTGCCAATTCATTCTAAAGCGTCATATGCCTAGGCTCGAGGTATTATGTGACCACAGAGCAGCCGCTTGCAGCGCTAGTTTCGTTTTTTATCCCAGGGCAAGTGTTCTTTACGGGATTCTCTCCGATTTTTAGACGGTTGATAGTTTAAAAAAAGGCCGTCCTGAAAGCCCGGGAAATGGCAATTTTAACGAGGGTACAGGCACCGGGCTAGGCCTCATAGCCACGGACCTATATATCGGATTTTTAAACTTGTGCTTATCGCAGCCAAGCGCAGCGCGTCTCATGTGCGTCGCCGACAAATTAATATTGCTTTTTATTTGCTTTGATTGTCAAAAAACATTATAAAACTTTGTGGGAGCATTCATTATTGACCATATAAGCCAAAACTGTGAAGTTCCAAAAATTGGGGCCGTTTCTCCCCTTCAGAAAGGTTATTTGATTAACACAAATGTTTTTTTTATTAAATTTATGAATATTGCGTAAAAATTATAACGTCTCTTAAAGGGGCGGTGCAATGATTTTAACACTGAACGAATGTGCAGCTTGTATTTTTTATATTGTTTACTTCGGCATAAGTAAGGGGAAAAGTGCCACCATACGCCAAAATACCTTTATTTCGTTGCGTAATCGTAAAATAAAAAACACTTTTTTTCCCAACCTGCGGCCACATGGTGGCCGCAAATGGAACCTGTGGTGTGACGTCACTCGGAGTGTTTTTTGTAAGTGATAGTGTTAAGCAATTGTAAGCTTGATTTAAGGTTAAGTTTAAAAACTCTTGTTGTTTTATCATGCAGAAACGCTTCAAAAGCCTAATATTGCCGCTAAAAGGGTATGAAATATTTGTGGCGCCATCTACCGCAAGTCAACAAAACCTGCCGTCGCCGTCATCCGTCAACGCTCGAGGCGCTTACGGCGGCTACACGAGCAACCCGGACGTTTCGTCTTTCCCTCGCTCGACGGAGTGCGTTGGTCGTGGTCCGTAGTATCGTGGTATCGTTATTGTTCCTGACTTCCTGGTGTCTCGAGCTCGACTTCGACTTCGACTGCCCGCCGCGTCGCAAGCATCTTGCGCTCGACGTCGCTCAGGCCGTCCGCCCATGCCGCCATGTTGGTCGGGAATCGGCGGGAGAGCGGCGAGCCTGGCGAGCCGGCGAGCGCCGGGGAAACGGAAGCCAGAAGGACCCAACCGGAAACCAACGCCACTCCGAATGACGTCACAGGCGAAGCTGGTGCCGCTTCAATGTTGAGTTGAGGGGTGCCAGAGATGCCAATTTCTTTCATTTTTTTTAATGAAAACTAGGGCAAGCAGGAAAGAATAGTTTTCGGTCCTTCGTTTTATATGTGGCCGGGATCAATTCCCGCAATTAATTAGCCAAAGTCCGCAAATTGTTGCGCCGCCCCTTTAAATTTCTACAAAAATTTGAATCACTCTTACTGTGTCTGGCTGCCATTCCAAAGGTACCCAAACCCATGCGAAACACCTTAAGGTTTGAGCGTCCTTCTGAAACTTCCCGAAACCCATGTTTCTGAAAAGTTTCTTCCCGTTATCAGTGCATAATGTCGATCAGCAAAATGGGTAATGCTTTCTTATGCCTTGCTTATCTTGCAGCCTTCGACGCTCAGCTGCGAAGGTTGTGATCGACCAGCACATCTAGAATGGGCACCTACAGCAGCAGAACAACTGCAAGTCTGTTGGGCAGGTGCTCAGGCACGTGGTGTCTTTCAAGCACCAGGGAGAGCAGGTGAGGCCCGGGGAACAGGCGACACCCCAGGAACTGGCCAGGCCTGAACCACCCGAGCTGTTCCTGATGCCTCTCAGCAACATGGAACAGTTTTGTGCTGCAGAAGCGCAGCTGAAGAACTTCACCAACAGGACACTGCCGGTATTTATGTGTCCTCTTTTTCACAATAATGACAGGTATAAGGCTGCGATTATTACTTTGTGGTTTAACTTGGGTTATCTGAATATTTATGCAAATGGGGTTGAAATGTGGACTGAAGCCACTTACTGTAATATTTCAAATGTACGCCCACCCAAACTGTTTTAAGCACAGTCGGTGGCAAATTAAAAATGAGTAAGATGCCCCACCTTCATTACGGGCCTTCTGTTATTTATAACAGCAGAGTGCACGCACAGCCAATGCACGATGGAAGGCTATTTATTGTAGAGGACATCCTTAAACTGAACCCTGCGATAGAATTGTGTCAAGGTAGTGCAACGCCAGTTGCACGGTTTGCAAGTCAGCTTTAGTAGCCTGCGTATAGTTTCTGCAATTGTTAAACTGCGATTCATTGAGGCTATTGAAGGGAGAAATGCTGGACGGTGGCCACCAAAAATTAAGTGTTTGTGCGTCGTTACATTTTTGAACAGTTTTTTCCCACCCGAAGGTCGTGTAGGCAAGAGGCCTTCATGTGCATCCTCATTGAACGGCATTTTTCTTGAAATTTTTTCGAGTAAACCATTTCACAACAGGGGAAGTGAAATCACCCAACACATTGGCCTCTGGGTGCTTACAGTACGTTGGCCTGCAAATAATCATAAATCATGCTGATTTCCCACGACACCTCTGCCCGTTTTATCCTTAGAAGTTAAATTCCGCACCTGCAACAACTCTCGCCGTGAGTATGTGTGCGAAGCACGCACATAACCGCCTGCATGCTTTTTGTGTTTAACGCTCGCTTGGCAGAAGCTTGGATCGAGATGCTGTAGTATATATTGGGCTTCTTATGGTTTTATTCCTGTTCTCACTTGAGGCTATAGTCAAGAGATCTATATATTTAAGGCGATAAATTCATTTGTGCTTTTGGCATCTGCTACAGAAGTAAAGGTACAGTCTCCGGCAATATGAAAGACCCACTGGGAGCGCGTCGCCGGGGCGGTGGCTGGCGGGGGCGCTGCGAGCGTTCCGGGCAATTCCATTCTGCTTCGAGGGGAGGACGCTCACTCGGGGCTCAGCACAAACTGATAAGCTCGTTGCGCTTCAGCTGATCCTCAAGTGAGTGTCCTCCCCTTGAAGCAGAATGGTACTGCCCGGGGCGCTCGCAACGCCCCCACCAGCCACCGCCCCGGCCACGCTCTCCCAGTGGGTCTTTCATATTGCCGGAGAGTGTACATGCTTGAAAATAACTTTTAGCCTGGTCCAAAATCGCTTTTGAGCGTGCCCACCATATGCGTATGACCAAACACATTTGTAAAAGTTTGTCTTTACTTTACATAAGTAGTATATTTCCAAAATGAGATGTTAATCTGTCCTAACCGAAGGTCACCCTATGAGGGCAAATAAATTTTCTAAGGTGAAAGACTAACTGTCATTACATCCGCCTCTTCATTCAGGGGGTGTGAGTGCATGCGTAGCTGTGTCTTCAGGCATAGCATACATTAGTCACACAAGCGATTATTACATGTGGCGGGCTTGAGCTGAGTAAGTTGGTTCATTGGCCTACGGGGCCACCACTGAGTGAGCACTAAACAAAAATATGGAAAGAAAACTACTCACACTTTGCTGCTGTTGGCATTTTGTGCGACTATGAAGACTGTTTTTGTCAATTCCTGCTTCTTATGCCTTTTTCAATTCCAATCTTCGTAAAGTCGTAAAATAGGCAATAAATTTTCAGGGTGACTACTCGGCAGACTAAGCTTTAACAAATTCAAAATGCGCAGGGTCTTGAATGCACTGTTTTGAGAACCACATACATTATTAAAATTACCGAGTGGATGCTGATGAGCAAAGATGATCCATCAAAACGTTCGCACAATTTGGACGATGCAACGAATGTGACTGACTAATGAGATTTAGCGGAGTATGAAGGAAAATATTTTAATCTTTCTGGTTTCCTCTAAGACAGGTAGAGTTGCCATATATTCAAATATTTTTTACTCTCTCTCCAGTAAATATTGTAAGATTTTGATGCGTGTATAGTGTAGCTTGCTGCATTTATCTGGGCATTCACATTCTCTTGAGACATGTTCATACCATTGTATCTGCATGTGAATAACTTTATTGACATATTGAGAACACCTTTTGTCTTTCTAGGAGGAGCAGCTCGTGTCTCTAGGAGACAGCAAGAACCTGCAGAAGGTGGTGCAAGAGATGGTGGGACGCCTGTTCTCAAAGCAAGTCCAGGAGCAGTTCTCCCTTCTGGGCTACCAAGGAAAGTCAAGGTTCAAGGACGCCATGATGTGCAAGGTGGTCATCGGTAATGCATATTCATTATTAGCTATTAAATTGATGGTATCTCTATTGGAGCTCAATAGACAAGCAAAATCTTTGAAACATGTTGACAATTGAAGGGAAGCTGAAACACTTCTTGAAAAAAAAAAAAAAGAGTTGAGGTGTCTTCTGGCGTATTTTTGTCCTGTGAATTGAAATATCGCTTTCGTTTTCCCCGAAGGTGTAACTAGAAACGAGAAAACACGAAAAACCTCAGACCAGTCGTGACGTTGTACTAGGATCTTTGGGCCGCCAAGTATGTGTTGCTCGTGTGGGCAGCGCGTGTAATCGCAAGCTTGCCAGTTGTATTTTTCCACACTGACGCCGGTCGTGACATCTATTTCTGACCTTTATAAAAATAGCAAGAGTTCACGTTCATAGGTTTGACAGGAGCTGAACATGAGTGAGAGCAGAAATTCCGAAAACTCCCAGTATGACATCACGCCCCGGGAAGGAGGGGCTTCAGCTGTACTTTAGAAATTAGTTCCTGCAGCCTCCGTGCACCAGATGAAAAAATAATTTTGATATTCGTAATCCTGGAGGTCAAATGAAGACTATTTTGGTGTTGTTCCTCAAATACAGAACAGCTTCAGTTTCCCTTAAAGTCTTGCAGCATGCAAAATTTAAGTCGTCAGTTCCTGTCATTTTTTTTTTTTTTAATTTGACTTGCATTCTTTATTATGAATAACTCTTGCGTTAGCATTCTTAGAACCTTCATACCCAAAAGCAGCGTTTTGAAGTAGCTGTGAAAAAAGATTTGGTTGGTCTTGTCTTGTTATCCTGTTAGTTCCCAGGTTGAAAGTCTAATGAAGACCATTTAGAGGCCTTGGTCTGTAGAGTGTCAGTTGGGGAAGTTTTTCTCTCTTTTTAGCCACCCATCTCTGCGCCCTGCCCCCTCTCGCCCCCCGCCCGTCTCGCCCCCCCATTTCAGATTATTAGGATGTTGCCTGAAATAGCCATATGCCTCCATAGAATCTGCTCCTTAGCATAATAGCCAAACCCAGAATCTCCGCCTCTGTGGTTCTCTCTTTCTGTCACCTTTGAATTGCAGGCTAGGTGAGCGACCTGTGTTTACACAAAGGAAACGCTCACAAACTGCAGTGTGTGAACAGCACCTTAGCTAGTATGCGAGATATTGGCTTCCCCTATTTCTCAACTAATTGTGTTATCTGACAATTCTCTTTACAGGTGCCATACAAAGTCGTGCTCAAGGGTGCAGCGTGGACGCGATGGAGGAGCGGCTGACAGGCAGGGAGGCAGGCAGGGGCAATACAGTTAAGAAGACGGACACTCCAATGGTGATTCCAACCACCTTCAACGATGAGAGACACTGGCTGAGGAGCTAGCTGCTATGGATGCACAAGTCAAAATAAAGAATGTCACGGTAAAAAAAAATATTTTATGTTCCCTTCTTGTACTACCCACAATATGCATCTGGGTGACAGATGAATGGGACATGTCGTCTCAACAAGTATACAATAATTGCCATGAGTATACTCTGTACATGGAGAAAGTTAATTGTTCACACACTATTGTTTCTTAAAATTGCACAAATACTAAACTGGCTTGTTTCGGTCGAAGTCCGAAAAACATATTAAAAACTGTCGGCACCTATAAAAGATATGAAAATCAATAAAATAGTTCAGACTGAGAAATTCAGCATTTCCACATTTAAGTGAATTTGATCTAGTGAGAAGCTAGCTCTGCAAAATTTTAATGCAGTAGGATGTCATACCTGGGCTTTAAAAGCCTGACACAGCTAGCATTCTAGTGGTTCTATGCCGAGTACACTGAATGACAAATACGCTGGCGCTGATCCGCAATTGCGCTGGCACTGGTCTGTTACGCTGGGACTAATCTGGAATTGGACTGGCTCTGACCTGGAAATACGCTGGCACACTGGTGGTTTTCTACCGTACCGCCGGTTCCATGCCGGGGATCTGTGTCGGGAGCTCACTGGGAACATCCCGTATTCCCGACATCCCGGTTTCCCAATAAGTTCCCGGTACCGGCCGGATTCCGGCATTCGGGCCCGGCCAATGTCGCCCCTTGGGGCGTTTCCGGTACTGGCCGGTATTAGTATCCCGGCAAGCCAATACCGCCCCATCCCCAACCCGACGTGGTGTGCTACTTGGGACGGAATGGGCACCCCCATTCCATTCCAATTCCATTCCGGGGAATTAGAGTTTGCGACAATTCAATTCTTTTCAACTCCTAGGAATGGGGACACTGGGCCCATTCCCACTCCTGGCATGGCTGAATCGTTCCATTCCATTCCTCTAATTCCTAAACGTAAAAATTGGCTCTTGACAGGTGAATTGCGTTGCAGGGTTGGCCAGAAATAGTCAAAAATGTATTTGAAAATGCAAATACTAGGACAGATGAAAATAGTAGCTAAATACTGATACTCAAATATATCTGCAAAAATGAATCAAATCAAATCAAATCAAGTTTTATTTGTTGTCACATCTCGTTACATGACAACAGGAGACTTGGGGCAAAAAGCTGCTGGGTAGCAGCTTGACGAAGGTCCCAGCCCCCGTGCAATTCAGAACAGCAAAAAGGTAAATAAAAACAAAAAAACACACACACACAAAAAAACCTAAATATTACATAAATGTACACACGTCTCATACAAATGTTTTGTGTAATGAGCACTTTAGGAAAAAAAACACAATACCCGGCAATAAACCACAAGAGCGGTCAGCAAATACACAAAGAAAACAAACAGGATAAAAACAACACCAGTATTCAAAAAGTCAGAGTAAAAAAAAACAAATTTACTAACCCTTTATGTGAAAGTGCCTCTAAATTTATATTCTTTTTGTACAGAGTGTTTAGTATGGTGGACAAATTAAAATGAAGCGTCTGATCAAGGTATTTTGTGCGGGATGGACGGATTACCCAAGGCTGATTTTGCCTAAGGTCGCACAGGATGATGCAATATTTTCGGTTAGCTAAGTGAATGTAATGAACATTGTTTTGCTGAACAGCCCTACGATGCATTGTTAAAAGTTTAAACGTATATATCTGCTGAATTGTTTTTACTTTTAGGGTTTTAAATAATGATGCAGTAGGATGGAGAGAGGGAACAGAAGATATTGCACGTACAGCCTTTTTTGTAAAAGGTGCAACTTTGCCAGGTTTGTTTTGGTTGTGGTGCCCCAAATAAAGTTGCAGTAATTTAAATGGGAACAAACTAACGATTTATAAATAGTTAATTTAATATGAGTAGGAAGTATTGTTTTAAACTTTGTTATTAAGCCAACACTCTTGGATAGCTTTGCTTGGACATAAGCTATGTGAGCATTCCAGCTCATGTCTTCTGAAAACAACACACCCAGTATTTTAATACAGTTTAATAAACGGTATTAAAATACTGGGCAAGGATACCGATACGTATCGGAAATACATTTTAAAAAAAGTCAAAAAGTCTTTGGAAAATCAAATACAGGAATGCATTTAGGGAGGGCAGAAATATAAATACTGATAATGCAATACACTTTTCAAATTTCTTTGAGACACCAACTCAGATGAGGCTTTAAGTTTGAAGTGGAAGTTTTTTTTTTTGTTTTATCCCAAAATTACTTTCCCCCAGGCTTGGTGCTTCGCCTTAAAGGTAGTGGTTCCGGACGAAGAAGAGTCTTCAATGGAAAACGCTACATCAAGGATTAACCGCGGTCCCATCCCTGGTATCCTACCTGTCTGACCAGTGATGCGAAAAGAAAATTCCATCAAAACATCATCACTTCCCTGTCCAATAAGGGCGCCCCTGTCAACACTGATCACATGACGTCATGGCGGAATGAACTAGTATTCTTGTATCTGTAGGTGTTGCCTTGAACATGAAACTTTACCCACGCTGCTGTATGAAAGGACAATATGTACTTTCGTTGTAGGGGACGTCGTTGAAGACCATGCAGGCAGTTGCATTTGGAATTTTCTAGAATAGGGTGGACCACCTGTAGCATACGTCTTATCTTCTGTTACGGTTGAAAAATCGACACTGTGGCATCCCTGTTGTGACGGTCCTACTTGCCGACCTTTCGCCTCCAACGCATGAATGGCAGTCCTCAAGTTTCGGCAAGCATCATCCAAACAGAGACCTGTGGATTGCGACCTGAGATGGCCGGCACAAGTGTGAGCTCTCCGAGAAACAGCGCGCTCGAGACGAATCACAGGAGTACGAAGTCTGGGTCGGCACAGCGAGGCCACGTCTGGCCTCCTTCCTGGGTATCGGATCATCAGAGCAGCAAATCAGGTTCACGTCGACTGATGACGTACCCTTGAGCCGTGCAACAGGCGCAGACGGACTCGGATTTGTGTTGAACTTCACTGGTGAAAGGCGCCACCGCCGCGCCCCTTCCCTCCCCCCTTTGTTCTTTGTTTTGACGCTTTTTTTTTATTGCTTTTTTCTTGCGTATAAGTCTGGGAGGCTCCACGCGGGTTTGCAGTTTCCCGCTCATTTTATTTCTGAACAACTGACTTGCTGGCGAACTCAGTATAGCGAAACAAAAAAAAAATTAAATGAATAAAAAAAATATATAAAGAATTGGGCTCATTCCATTCCCATTCCATTCAGGGCAAAATACACCTAATTCCATTCCCATTCCATTCACTCATTGTTGCCGCCATTCCATTCCCATTCCATTCCGGTGTCGCGAAAATGTGGAATGATTCCGGGAATCATTCCGATTCCGCAGTGGCAACTCCGCAACACTGGTTCAGGCAACACCACAGCTTAAGGCAGATTCACACGAGGGACTGATCCGCGGACGAATTGATCACATGACGAATTGTACGCGGTTCGTCCTAAAGCCCCTCGATATTCTTCCGTTTGTCTTGCAAGTAGCGTCAAATGAGCGAGCGCACGTGGCCCGTGTCTCGGGCGGTCCTTGGAAGCAAATGGCGGCGGAGCACTGAAATGAGCGGCTTTTGAAAGCAAATGGCGGCGGAGCACCCGCTCATGGCACGTGTCTCGCGCGTTTCCACAACAATGGTTGGCGGTACTTGTAAAAAACGTCTTTATCAAGGGGCTTTAGTTCGTCCCTCTCCCAAGCGCATCCACGCTAGGGTGACGACGAGCAGACGCCAGCGAGGACGGATCGAACCAGGGGCCCTATGTTGCGCTTTTTGGACTCCCACGGCGACTAGGGAGAAGGAAGTGACGTCAACGCAGCTGACGCAGATTGGATGTTTCTTCTTCAGAAATCCTTCATCAACGACTCTTCATCAACATCCAATCCGCGTTTGCTGCGTTGCTGACGTCACTTCCTTCTCCCTAGTCGCCATGGGGGTCCAAAAAGTGCAGCATAGGGCCCCTGTTCGCCACCCATAGTGCCGCTAAACTCGAACATGGCACTGTTGTCCAAGAGAGAAAGCAACGTTTGCCATTGTGATAAAGAATCGTACGCCGCCGTTACGCACAAAACGTCGTCATAGGCCTCTTGCGAAGCGCCACTAGCCTTGCTAACCCAAAGCATGACAGTGACACAGGCATGGTCCTGTTCAAGAAGGGTTCGGCATAGAAGCGAAGAAGTTCTGGGTTCGCGGAGGGGCGTTTGGAGATGCCTTCATGCACTGTGGGCCCGTGCATAATACTCAAGTGCACCACAGCCACAAGAGAGGTCTTGCTCTGTGGAATCCCGACTTGACATACAAGGATTATCGCGGCGTACTAAACGAATTTTGACGGGAACTTCTTGACATGGACCCGGAGGAGATCTGGAACCTGCGTTGCGTCAGCCGAACAAAGTTTGGGCAGTTTCTTTCACATGTGCAGCCCAGAAATGCACGACAAAATGAACCAGCAAACACAGAAAATACAACGCTGCGCCATTTTTGTTTTAATTTTTATATGCCGTTGCCAGACTAAACGCTTTTCAAGTCAATCTCCCGCCAAAGATCTGCTCGTGAAAAAGGCGCTCGACTTTATCAGTCCGTGACGAGGAGCGGATCGCAAGAATCGGTGACGTGCCGGCCATGTGGTACACGGTCCGCAGACGAAAATCGCGATTCAGTCCGTCGTGTGAATCGGCTACTACAGGGCCAGTGTGCTGTCGTGCGTGACAGTTGGCTGCCGTACGAAGACTGGGTAAACAAAAAATGAGGAGGGCAACCTCCGAAGATTCTGGGTGTTACTTTTCCAATATCTCTTGAATACAGGCGGACGGACTCGCTCGCTCTCCATGAAGAAAACTCTAATGACTCGCAGGCGTCAATGGGAATGATTTCGACGCATCTCTCGACAAGTACAGAGTATGCTGGAGGCGCTTCGTCTCGGGTAAGATTGGGCAGTTTGGTGCCTTCAGACGTTTACATTAATTTGGTTTAAATGGCCGCATCAGGGGGTTAGCCCTTCTCACTGTCAAAGTTGATAGAGACCAAAACAGTACCCAAAGAGACTCGAATGTAAGCAAATTAACGAAGAATGTAGCGACACTCACCCACGACCAAGTGCCATGATCGACGTTACGGTAACTCCTGCTGATGTGCGCGAGGCATTCGCGTTCTCTTCAAGGACAATGGCAGAGTCCACACGTTTGTATTCGAAGAACGTCTAAAAATTACACGAGTCCTCAAGCTTGCATTTCTGTTTCTAATTTTTCAATTGAGTCTTGGTACGGTAGCAGCTATTTGCTTGCAGTATCACTAGAGCAAAAAATATTTAAATGAAACGTCTTTTAATGCTTTGTTGTGAGCTTTATATTGTGCATGACACTGCAAGCCAAAGCTGCATGGTTTGGTGGTATCAATATAAATGCCGCTTTCTAAGAGTGTGTTCAGGCTGTTGGCGCAATGCGTTGATCTGTGGGCAATAAGTGTAACGGTTTCTTATAGACTACGAGCAGGCATTGTGCCAGCGAAACAGTCAAGCATGTAGCACTTTTATTTGTGTACCTTATGAAACATTGGGTTGTTGCACCCGCACTTTGAACGTGCCCTAACCGACTGTTGTATTTGCAAATGAAGGGAAGTTTAGTTTAGTACGACGAGTGCAAATCTCGTCTTCAGCATTCGTCCACTTTCGTGGGGCATTCGGCAGATCGTACTGGTAGTAGTATCGTAATTCACATGGTGGCTGTGATACCTTAGCCACAATAATATGTGACTTGACTGACGGAAGGGCCACTTGTTACTGCAAAACTGTGTCCATATTTGTTTGTGACAGGTGGTGCATGCGCTGCTCCTTGGGGAGCTCTGGAACAGGATATGTAGTTAGTAAACATGGCCTATCTTCACTGCTTCTTCCCTGTACAAAATGAAAAAAAAATTGCGGTGGTGAAATTTCCACAAGAAAAAGAGTGTGTGGCAGCCGTGCCTCTTTCATGGCTGTCGGAAAATCGTGCGGTCTGCCACTGGCCATCAAAAGATGCAGGCCTGGATGCTCTGGCCCTGGCCAAGCAGGAGGCTTCACCAGGCACTGTGGAGGAAGGGTGGGAGCCCTTTCCAGTTGATGTACTGGGAACTTCGAGTAAGTAATTTGTGCATATACTCTCTCTCCTTCTCTGCATGACTGTGATTACAAGTTTTATTTCTCCAAAAGGGGGTCAGAACTTCCAAGTACATGACATTTGGATTGAGACACCAGATTATCACAACTTAGCACATTCCAGAGTTAGTGATTTTGAGAATTTGTTACACTTCTAAGGGGATTCACATTAGACAACAAGTTTATGGTTAGAAACAATGAAGATATGAATTAATGTCTTAATACGAATGGAGATACGAATTAATGTCTTGATGTATAAAGGCTGGTTCACACAGTAGCGTTAAGTGCGACTGCAACCGTCTGCAACGTTTAAAACAAGATTGCCTCTGCGAGATGGCAGATCTACTCTTTCAAAATGCATGTAGACACAATCGCAGCTGCTTCCCACTGCATTTTAAAGGGATACGGAAAAAAATGCTAGCAGTCATTTTATTGTTTACATGTCCGCTAGGCAGTGGTATCACCTCTCAAAGACCTAAATTTTGTTAAAAAAAACACCAAAAGGAATTTTAAAAATAATGCAACAGTAACCAAACAGCACTTCGTGGATGCTTCAAAAAGTTCGTTGGAAGTCGTTGCATCACATGCTGCAACAGCAGCATGTGATGCAAGGACTTCCAACGAAGTCTGCGGAAGCGCGGCTTACCCATTTTAGGTGGCTTAGGCTTGAACGCGATTTTTTTTAAACTTTGGCAGAGAAAGTCGGCGTAGAGCTGGCCACGGCGAACCAACCTACTACCTCATGCCCATGCTTTTTCTTTGCTGCACACAACTTGAGAGATGGAACATATATAGACAAGGTCTCTGCACCGCTTCAGATCGTAGTTACACTGAGGTTGATCGTGGACTATGATTAGGCACGAGTGCCGCGTCAGTGTTTGGCTGGCACTCATGTTCAATCAGCATGTCGAAGATCGGACGAAGACGAAACAGAGGGATCGTAGACGTATGACTGCAGGCCAAATCTCCTCTCTGAAAACATGTCGGAGAGCAGGATCCTTGTCCTCGCTGACATCGTTTGCACCAAGTTAGTCGTTTTGGTACTCGTTCGATTGAGCCATGGTTATGGAATCGGCCCTGGCACAATCAAAATGGGAACAGCTGCCAGTATGCACGACTAGCGCATGATAACACTTTGCATATGTGTGGGGTTGTCTTTAATTCCAATTTATTCTACGTTGCGCACGTCCTCGAACTTCAGGCTTTTTTCAGCTCTCTGCACAAGCGAGTCCAACGTTCGTTAGGCCTATCACATCTTCAGAGAGGACTCCTTGCGCTGCATCGCACAGACTCGCTTGATTGAGCACACGGACGTCACGTCGCACACCAACACAAAACACGAGAACACCACACCACAAGAAGTGGTTCAGATCGCAGTGCACAACGCACACACACACTGTTCGACTGGTTGGCTCGGCCTTCGCTGCGATCCCGCATGGGCCGCTGGGTGACGGAGCCACGGAGCTCTCGCTGGGTTGCGATTTCTCTTGAGCTTTGGTTATCTCAAACGGCTGAGTTGCAACATGCTGACGCCTCCATGTGGCAAACGTGATTATCATGCCAGCCTCCATGTAGCTTTGCCCGTACTCGGAGCTATGACATCATGGATATCACTGAACATTCCAGCTTGCATTGCACCCTCCGACCGCCGCTCACCGAGTGCGAGCAAGATTGTGGCGTTTGGAACGGAAATTAGACCGACCCGCTCAAAATACCATCGTGCCATTGTCATCTACGTACACTAGTGATCGCATTTTGCCTGTTTCTGAACAAAATACCGTATAATTGCTCGTAAGGGCTGCTCCCGTGTAAGAGTCGTACCCCCGTATATAGGACAAAGTATTGCAAAAAAAATATTTACAGAACTTATTTGTGTATGGACCGCACCCCCTCGCTTTCGAGGCGCGCCAACTATGAACGTATATGGCTAAGTGGCGCTAGCCACCGCCTGAGCACATAGCGGCACGTGTCCGTATCCCCGATACTTGCTCTCCACTCATCCGTATCACCGTATGGCACAATGGCTGTCGACCTCGATCGTGGTCGGCCGCACTGTCGGGATGTGCTTATGTTGCGGCAAGGCATTGAGAAAAAATAAAGGATATGTCAGATTACGTGGCAAGCGTGAGGAATGGGAATTCAGTGGGCTGGGCTTGTGCGTGCACTCGGGTTTCCGAACGCCACTGTACGCTCTGGGTAGGCATTCTTTTGTTCTTCGATTCGTGTCTAAGTGTCGCGTTCTGTCTGCCTTTTCGCGCAATCTGAGAGCTATGGGCAAGTACCACTTCAACAGTCATTCGAGCGGAAAGTTGTCGCGCATGTTATTAATTACGGCAAAAAAGAAAAAAAGGTGTGCAGTATGTAAACTAATTAAGTCCGACTGACGATTGAGTCCGGACACCGGAGTGGAGGCGTTTCCGACCAGTGCAGCCGCTCATGTACGTTCATTTTGAAATGTAGATATAGATTATTTTTTTATCTGTGTATGGGCTGCATCTTGAAAATTTGCCCTCAAATCGGGAAAATAGTGCGGTCATTACACGAGTATACGGTAGCTAAACTTCAATTTTCGTTTCAGTACGCCTTTAAAACGGCAAATGCATTGGTAATGCTGCCATAGGCATGTTCTCGCAGACACCGCTATCTTAAGTGTCACACGCGATTGCAGTCGCCCTCTGTTGGACTCAACGCGATTAACTGTGTCAGCCAGCCTTAAGTCTTCATCTATAGTAAGTGGAAACCTCTTTTATATCGATGAAACTGTTGCAGCTATTGTGTCATTTGCTCAAAATGACTTTATATACCTACCATGCTCATACAAAAGTAAAAAAATAAGAGAAAATTGCTCAAAAATTTGTCCAGGTCCTACCAAAATTTCAAGTTCCTGCTGGTAACATAATGCCAGCTTAGAGGGTAGATTCTTGAAAGTATCGATTTTCCACTGGCTTCTATAGCTTGGTTGCATAGGGTTGGTAAAAATCTATAGTGCAGCGCGTCGTAATTTGTTCCTATGAAGTGGCAGGTTTTTTTGTTTGTGTAATGGAGGCACTTAAATCTAATTTTGCTTACAGGCACCTACCAAAGAGCAGAGAAAAAGCTTATCAAGTGGATACTCACATGTTCCATTGAGTCCTTGGAGATTTCCGGTGATCAGAGTTTAATTTTTTTATAGAAAGGTGGTGTGAAATATTGAACTGTATTCTAATGGGCATATATATTTTACTACCTAGACAATGCAGCACCGGTAGAAACGAGAGCAGAGGCGACTCATCCCCGTCTGCAGATACCAGTACTATGTAAGTAATAAATAAAAATATTTATTGTGCTATTTTACTGAAGGGCTCTTTACGATAATATTTGCCTTCACTGTTTTCAACCAAACGCATTTGAATGAAGGGGGTTCTAGACATTCGTGCCTCAAGGGTTCCTGTTGCCCCCCGCCCCCCTGTCCCCCCGTCCCCTCCCCTCGAAAGGGCACAAACTTTAACGCCCAAAATATCCCTCATCTTGGTTGCAAGGTGATGGCCATAGTCTGAAGCTTATTCATCAGTTTTGCTTGTGCCCTAGACCCGTAAACGCATCACATGCTTTAGCAGCCCAGCTGAGCTCTCTACGTGAACAATCTCACTGTCGAAATTGTTCCTGCTTTAAAGGACACATGCAAAGGAAAAAAAAACATTTTTTTTAAACAGCTTACAATGAAAAAGAATGTCATAAAATGATTTTACAACAAAGAAAAAAAAACTTTTTTATAGAGCTATATTTACGGCGCTATACGAGTTTGCAGTTGGCGCCCATCGGGAGCCGCCCCTGGTCACGTGGTAGGCCCGCGCCAGCCGTGCTGCGTCGGCGCCGCAAGGTGCGCGTTGTGCGAACGCCGCTTCAACGCGTTTCTCCACGCTGCCGTTGGCGCCGCAGCACAAGTTCGTCTGCTTCGGGGCGCCGCCACCGTCGTCTGACCGGCACACAGGTCTATCACGTCTGCTTGCGCTTTGTCAGGAGTTTCCTTTGGGCTCTAAAAGTTACCTATTAATATTAGTTCTTTGTTATACCTCAAAGATGAATAAGTTAACTTTAAGACGCCATACGAAGCTTCTGAAAGAGCGCAAGCACCACGTGATAAATAAAGGCCAGTCACGTGACATAGAAGGGCCACTTTTCCGCGGCGGCAGCGGTTGCCAACTACAAATTCGTATAGCGCCGTAAACATAGCTCTAAAAATTTTTTGCTTCGTTGTAATATTGTTTTACGACATACTTTTTTCATCTAAGCTCTTAAAAAAAAAGCTTTTTTCCTTTGCATATGTCCTTTAAGATGTGCTCTTCTCATTTAGCTCACTCTGAATCTTGGGGAGAAGCAACCGGAGATCGAGATATAGAGTTTACACCTTTTTCTTCTAAACAAGTGATGGGTCAACGAACTGTGACAAGTGCATGAGGTTTGCTGTGCTGTGTAGTTACTTTAACACAGACTAGAATGTTAAAAATGATAGACAGAAAAGAATACAACATACATGTGAAGGCACAGACAAACCTTTAGGTAGAAGGAAGGGAAAACAATAAGCAGTTGTTATTCCGCAACTTCACATGTACGTCATGTTCTTTTCTGTCTGTTTTTTAACCTTCAAGTCGACGTGCTTGTTATTGTGCAACTACGCAGTGCAGCATACCTCAGGACCTTGCTTTAGAGTGATTTCAACCCTTTCTTTTTTTTCGCACCAAAAAGCATGCCCACGAGGAAAGATGCTTGTTTTTATTTGTGGCTTTGCAGCATGGATACACTATATATATTTCACTTGTTCTCTTAGGTATGTTTCGGGCTAGGCATTATACAAATCCACAACCTCCATGATCTTCCAGTAATGGAAGCATAGGTAGTGCTTGTGCATTCACTAAACAACAGTAATCAGTAGTATTCTGACAGGAGTTTGGGGTGCCCAGCTAGGACTTCTTGCTGCTAATGTTTCTTGTTATTGAGCCCCACAGGCCCCATCAAGCTCCTGTTCAAGTGACGGTCCTAGTAATTCTGCTGCGGCATTGAAGCAGCAGTCACAGCGGGTTGAAGAGCATTCACAGATCCAGGCGAATGATGGAGCAACCCGTGAGTCTTCATTTATTCTTAAAAAGTTACGGCCTACATAGGTTGAAGGCTGAGTCAGTTCTGTCATCTAGGTAATGTAAGAGGGGCTGACTACAGGCACATATCCAGGGGAGAGGCCCGCCCCTCCCCCCTAAATTTTCCATTTTGCTGGGACCTCCTCTCCCCCCTCCCCCATACAGCATTTTGACATGGGCGGTCCACCCCCGAAACAAAATCCTGGCTATGTGCCTGGCTGACTCTACCATCTTCTTCCTTGCTCAGGCTTAATTTTGCCAGAAAATGCAAACATTAAGGCTGTGCTTCTTAGAAGATTGATGGAACCACCCTTTGCAAATCACCAAGCGGGTGGTGTTCAAACAAAACCGGGAGAAAAGCTCACCCAAATTATTGTGGATCTAGAGAAAAGCCTGCTTCGTTTTGATTCTACTTAGCAAAAAAGCTCTCCTGCAATCTAAGTTTCTGTTTAACAATGGGGAGTTTATTTTGTTGAGTTATGTTATCGGGAGCTCTAGTTGCCATTTACAAGCATGCTCCAAGGCCTGCACTTGGGGCGGTATCAGGATCAGGTCTCCAAAAACAAGCTACTAAACCCCCCCCCCCCCCCCCCCCCCGGATGCGGAGACTACGAACATCTCGCAGCTAATGCTAAAAAGCTGATCGCTATTGTATGATTCGGTAAACAGCCTATGAACCGCTGAAATTGCAATTTACTATGCTTAATTTATTTTCATCCTCCTTAATTCTGTTATTATATAAACATATTTCATTTTATATTTGTCACTGAACCCACGGCACCTCTAAATGTAAGTCCGTCTCTTCAAAAGATGCATAGAAAAACTGCATGCATGTAAAGGCTTTGAGACCTTTCAGTTAAAGGGGAAGACTGCTTCTTAAGTTTTTTTTCTTATTTACGGTCCAACCCAAATTAAATTTATAGAGCATAATCATCTTCCCATTCTGATGACAAATATGTACTTTGTTTCAAAATAGCTTGGTTAGTTTTGATAAAATTAACTATTGTATTTAAACATTTTATGGGCGAGGTTCCAAAAAATTATGATGACGAAACTCAAAAAGGAATATATCTCTCTAAACTAGAAGGTCTATAGAATCCAATAAGGTATAAATAAAGGCTCCATGATTATTTATAACGTTTTTACAGCATTTCAAAATTTTCACTTTATAAATTATTTTTTACAATATATTCGAGGTGCTAACAAAAAAATGCTGATGTCTAGGATGATGCAATTAGACCCCTTATTGGATACCCCACTTATACACCTAACAAAGAAAGAAAGAATTAGGAAGATCGGTTAAGTACAGGCCGAGATACGGCTTCCGCAAAATAGCAAACTGCGCAAAAAGTTCATTTCAAGAAAACAGCGAAAAACGTTCTCGTACATATTTCTACTGCACTTTCCAAAAATTCTTCATCTATCTACAAGGTAGAGGCTTATTAGCCACCAGGAGTTTTACTGCAAGTCCATAGTCGTGATCGCATTTTATGAGTTCGACATCGCCGCGACCATCTTCGCGAGTTGAAGGAGCGCGTTCACGACGTCGACGCTGACGACGATGGAACCCTCTGTACTCTAGGGAGCTTCTTGATCGGCGCTCGAGACGCCGGCTATCAGGGCAGCTTTCCGCGTCGTAGCGGACGTCGACGAAAGATCTTTGAGTTTTTCTTCTGCTTTTTTTTCTTTCTCGTCGATCTCGGAAGCGCTGAGCATCACAGTGTCGAGCCGCACTCGCTCGCTTGAAGTCACCGATGTCGACGGCGCCGTCGATGCGACATCTTCGTGTTCGAGCTCCCGCACCTCGTCGTCGACGTTCAAGCTCGCGGGAAGTTGAACTGCGCCCTGGATTAGCTTCCTCGGGCCTTTATTTTTCGTTTTTTTCCAAACTTGTGGGCCGTGTGATACTTTTTCCGTGAAGTTGTTGTGCTCGGCATGGTCGGAGGCGCGCACGAGAATCAAACAAGATGGCGGATCGGAAACAACGAGCAGACGCTGCGTGACCCTAACGGCCAATGAGAAAGCGTCATTTGCACACGTGATCCGAAACAGCCAACCGCGTGGCAAGACTTAGTTTTTTATTTGTGCTTCGTTCTCGGCGGCCAATCGCCGTCTAGCGTCGTGAATGGCGGGAGAAGAAAGAGCGGGAACGGAGCTTTCAAATGAGACCAAGATGTCTCCCTCCTATCGCGTTGTTCTCGAGCTAACGGCGGTCAAATTGTACCATTTATTTGCTTGTTTGGGAGGAAGCATTTCCGTTTATTTGTTGTTTGCGAGTTTTATGGCGCAAGAGCTACGATGACCATACTGCGCCAAACTAGGTAAACTAAAATTATTTAGAAACTATGTACCAAGAAAGTATTTCGGCTATAGTTTGTGTAAAATCGCTATATTTTCTAGAAAAGCTAAAATACGGTCAATTGATATTAGAGGCTGCTCTCCTAGGAACAGAGTAGGATGGAAAGGAATACAGTACTTGAAAAGCTCAGGAAAAAATAACTTGTGTTGTTGTAGAAGACCAGGGCAAAGGAAAACATATAGAACGGACAAGGTGTCTCCACAGTGGTCGCACACTGGTGGTTCCTAACCAACAAGTAGGTAACGATGGGTAAGGAAGGTGTGGCCGATCCTCAACCGGCACAGAAGAACCTCACGGAAACGGCTCCGGTTATAGGAGCTTTCCCAGGTACCGATGCTTGGCTTGATGATATGAAGTTTGTTGTTATCGGCCAAATCCCACTCAGACTGCCACAGTTTTAAAAGTGAAAGTCGTATGGGCCTTGTTAGGTCTTGGTATGGTATGCATGCGCGTGATGGTAAGAGGCTACGCGACGAGGCGGCCAGCCTATCTGCAGCCTCGTTGCCTGCAATTCCCACATGGCTCGGGATCCAACAAAACCTAATATCCTTCCCATCTCCGAGGCCCAGTTGAACTTTAGCACGTACAAGTTGAGTCAGCTTGTTCTTGGTTGAATTAAGTGAACATGCCGCAGTAACAACGCTCAGAGAGTCCACAAAAAGAACTGCTTTCATTACTTTGCTCTGGATAATATAGTCAAGTGCTGACAGCACGCCATATAGCTCGTCAGTAAAACAGCTAGCAACATTATTTAGCCGTGTCACATGTGTAAACGAATCAGAATGAACAGCAGAGCCTACATACGTTGAGGACTTGGATGCGTCGGTGTAAAATTGATGATAATTCTTGTACTTTTCTTGCAGCGCAAGAAATTCCTGTTGTAAAATGAGTGGAGAGACATTATGTTTATTAAATTTTGTGAAGTACCAATCACAAGCTATAGGTTTGATATCCCATGGGGCAATTTGACATGCACTTTCTATGAGGTAGACATTTTCACGAGGCAGGCCGAGAGAGAGACGAAGGTTCTCAAAACGAAGACTCAGGGGTCGAACAACAGTTGGCTTGTGGTCAAAGGTACGACAAAATCTCGACTATCGGATATAAGTGTGAGCTGAATGACGAGAATCTGATAAAACTTTGTGAACATAGAGTAGACTAAGGAGCTGCCGCCTTTTCTCGAGTGACATTTTATTAGAGTCAATATACAAGCTTGGGATAGGGGATGTTCGAAAAGCACCACTTGCTATACGTAACCCAAGATGGTGCACTGGATCAAGCATCTTCAATGCAGATGGTCGAGCAGATGCATACACAATTGCACCATAATCAAGACGTGATCGTACGAGAGAGGAATAGAGACGAAGCAGACACCTTTTATCGGAGCCCCAAGACTTGTATTCTGCATACACTTTTGCTTCAGTCACTTGAGGTGAGGTACAAAGATAAGTTTACGGTCGAAAATAACTCCTAGGAATTTATGCTCTGGTCTTACTGCAATGCTATTTCCATTTAAATTGAGAATCGGATCTAACCGAAGCCCACGCCGCAGAGAAAAGGGGACACAGATTGTTTTTTCTGACGAGAACTTAAAACCATTTTCATTTGCCCATTTAGTCATTTTATTTATGGTTAGCTGCAGCTGCCTTTCACAGCTAGACATATTACAAGATGCCACAGAAACCTGAATATCATCCACATACAGGGAGTACGACACGGAAGAAGGTATGACCTGACAGAGAGAATTAATTTTTACTGCGAACAGAGTTACACTCAGGACTCCGCCCTGAGGAACACCGTTTTCTTGAACATACGAATCAGATAATGTAGTGCCTAGCCGGACACGGAAAGTGCGTCCACACAGGAAGTTATTTATGCAATGAAGCAATCGGCCTTGTACTCCATACATAAATAGGTCACGCAGGATGCCATGTTTCCAAGTTGTATCATAAGCCATTTCCAAGTCAAAAAAGACAGAAACACAATGCTGCTTATTCACGAATGCCTCACGTACAACCGTCTCCAGCCGGGCTAAATGGTCGGTCGTGGAGCGTCCAGGTGGACAGCCGCACTGATTTATGTCCAAAATATTATGTTGTTCGAGGATATAAACAAGCCGTTTATTCACTAACCTTTCGAAAGTTTTCCTCAAGCAACTCGTCAGTGCTATTGGCCTGTAACTGGCAGGAAAGGAAGGGTCTTTTCCAGGCTTCAGTAGTGGAATAACCTCTGCCCGCTTCCATTCGGAAGAGAAATGTGAGTCTTTCCACAGACCATTGAAGTAAACGAGAAGGGCAGCGAGTGATTCCTTCGACAAGTGTCGGATCATCTTATAATGTATTCGGTCAGGACCAGGAGAGGAGTTTTTCCGGACTTTAAGTGCCATTTGGAGCTCGACCATCGTAAACGGTTGATTGTAGGGTGCAGATGCTCCTCCTGCCAAGCTGACTTTCGTTTTTTCTGCATCTGTCTTAAACTTCAAAAACGCTGAAGAGTAATGGGAGGAGTTGGAAATGGCTGCAAAATGTTCGCCCAACACATTAGCCTGGTCGTGCAACGAATCCACTGAAGGAAAAAGAGGAACTGTAAAGCAACGGTATTTGCCTTCGACCTTGTGAAGTCGTTCCCACGCTTCCTTCGCTGAGACATAGCTGCTGATAGAGGTCAGATAACCTTTCCAAGACTTCCTCTTAGCCTGTTTCCTGGTTGAACGAGCTTGAGCTCTATTTCTCTGAAACTCCAACAAATTCACAGATGTTGGATATCTCCGAAATATTCCCCATGCCTTATCCTGTTTTTTCTTAGTGGCGGAACATTCTTTACTCCACAATGGCTTACATTTTTTTGCAATGTTACATGAAGTCTGAGGGATGGAGCGAAAGGCAGCATTTATAATCTGATCTGTAATGTATGTGGTGGCTTCATCATGTGTTAATGGCAAGAACATGCAAGGTTTGAGCTCCGAGTTTAGGCTAAAAAGACCCCAGTCTGCCTTTTCCAGTTTCCAACGTGGACTGCGTTTCATGAGGCTTGGAATAGATACCTGACTCTCCAAAACGACTGGAAAGTGGTCGCTCCCAAAGGGGTTATTTAAAACTTTCCAAGTAAATGTAGAAAAAAGTGAGGGGGATGAGATTGAAAGGTCAATAGATGTAAATGAGTTATGAGCAACGCTAAAAAAGGTTGGATCTCTCTTATTCATAAGGCACAGCCCAGAAGATAATAAAAATCGCTGAATTACCCCACCACGCGAGTCCTGACGGGCGCTACCCCATAGGGCGTGGTGAGCATTAAAATTTCCTGACAGTAAAAATGGATGAGGGAGCTGTGTAACCAGCCGTTGAAGATCATGAAGATGCAGTGAAGTGTTAGGTGGAATATAAATAGAAAAGACAGTAATGAGGCGGTCCAAAAGAAGTCTTACAGCCACAGCTTCAAGAGTCGTGGCCAAAGGAACTTGAGAGCAGGCGACTCCATTCTGGACAACCACAGCTACTCCACCAGATGAATTAGATGTAGGGCGATCTTTTCTAAAAACTTGATGGCGGCGCAATATTGACTTATGATGATCATTGAGGTGTGTCTCTTGTAAAGAGAGAGCAATAGGACGTAAATTGTCCATAAAAAATTTACATCGTCAATATTACGTAAAAGACCGTGGCAGTTCCACTGCATAAAATGAAATTTATTCATGCCTCAAAAACAAAATAATAGAAAAAAAATTAAATTAAAACGTTAAAACGTTGTTGGCGTTGTAACACTAGAAGGGAATACATAAAAACTTACATATCTGCCGCTCATGGCAACAATAGACTGACATCATCACTTTGGTGGGATGACAGGTTTTTGTTCTTCTGTTTACCCTTAGGAGTCTGCCAGTCCATGTCGTCTTGGTCAGACGCATGAATGGAGACTTCCGTGTCCTCATCCATTGCCTCTACTTCTTGAGGCGAGGCCTTTGCTGCTGGTTTGGGCAGACTCGGAGGATGGGGTGCCATGCCCCGTCCACGACCAGCCCCAGTCAAATGGGCGGAGAAGGTGCTGGGCGTGGAATCGCCCAAGTGCACCCGTTCCTGCCCCTTAGGTGCTGCAGGAGCGGCACGAGAGCCATGCCGCTCCCTCGATGATGCTCTCTCCAGGGAGTGTGGGCGAGAGTGTCGACCCTTCTCCCTGGAAGGAGATCGCAGAGGAGGGACGGTTGCTGCAGCCGCCGGCCCATCCTGAGCTTGGGAAGCAGCCTGCGTACCCTCTACGTGAGAGGGCTGAGGCTGTTTTCCCGCAGGAGCGCGAGTGTTTGCGCTCTGGCTGGGAGGGCCAGCAGACCCACCAGCCGAGATTGCACGCCCTGGAAGCTGAATCTTCAGCTGGGGCGTGGGGGACTGCCGTGGCTTCCCATAGTCCAGAAAGGACGTCTGGGTTGCCACTGTAACCTTCAGTGGTGCAGGTCCCCGCTGCACCACCTGTGCATAGCCACCCTTGCGCAAAAACGCAAAGCGACGGCGCGCTTCCGGGTAGGAGAGGTTTTCTTTAACCTTTAAGGTAAGTATGTCTTTTTCGTCCTTCCATGTCTTGCAAGATCTAGAATACGCGGGGTGTGGGTCACTACAGTTTACACAATGGGCTTCATTAGAGCAAGAATCTGCAGAGTGGTCATTTTTTCTACACTTGGCACAAGTGGCCTTACCACGGCAGTTCTGAGAGCCGTGGCCAAACCGCTGGCAGTTGAAACATCTCCGAGGGTTTGGAACATAAGCCCGAACCCTGCAGTGCAGGTACCCAGTGCAGGTACCCAGCCTTCACCGCGTCAGGAAGTGAGGTGGATTGGAAAGTTAAAACTATGTGCTTGGTTTTACGTTCTTGGCCATCACGACGCAAAGAGATGCGCCTTGCAGCAATAACTCCTTGATCAGAAAGGCGCTCAACTATTTCGGTGTCACTCGTCTCAAGAAGGTCATCCTCGGAGATAACTCCTTGGATGGAGTTTAAGGTGCGGTGAGGTGTGACCGTTACTTCGTGATCAGCTACAGTCGTCAAGGCAAGGAGAGCAGCACTTTGCTCACTTGATTCAATTTCGACGAGTAGGTCACCTGATGGCATTTTCTTGGCTTTAAATTCCTTTCCGACAACACCTTCGAGTGTTTTTGCGACAAGGAATGGAGATAATTTCGACAGCTGTTTCTCACTTTCAGAGTGAAGAACCAAAAACTTCGGGAATCTGGTAGGTGTAGGTGGTGTCTTCTTTGTGGCTTGGACTTCGGTGCGGACCCTTTTCAGGGGCCGATCGAGGGAGGTTTTAGCGCGAGAACCCATAACATGGGGAGGAATGTTCGGTGCCCGGGTGCACCGCCCACCACGGAGCCCAACGAGGGGGTAGGTAATGTGCCATAGCAAGAAAGGCTTGGCTGACACAATTACTCTACCAGTGCTGCCCAGGCACTATAACCGAGTGTGGATGCAGGGACAGGACCTGTTTCCACTCAAGGTTAGCCCTTGCCGCCTAAGAAGGTGAAAAAGGAAGGAAGAGAGTGCAGAAGAAAAGAGAAAGAGGTGGAAGGAAAAGTGAAAGAAGGAAGAAGAGGGTAGAAGAGGCGACTGACTGAATCATCCTGGTCGGGCCAAGCCAGGACACCCGTCTACGAGAAGTAGGGGTCGAAGCGGTGTATTGCCTCGCCCAGGGGGCCCCGAAGGGTCCAAACATACCCCGGGCTCAGCTCAACCACCAGGGTCCCCTTTTCCCCGGACACGGGTACGCCACGCACAGCCAGACGTGGGTGGGCGAACCCACATGGCTCGGGGTTCGTAGTGACGCCACTCACCAAGCACCTACTAAAGCAGGTGCCCCCTGCGTGCGGGTATGGTGGCCCACGCGGCTGGGGTCCGTGGTGACGCTACTCACCAAGCACCTAGCACCTAAGGTGCAGGCGCCCCCTGCGGAGCTCGGGGTCCGTGGAGACGCCACTCTCCAAACACCTGCTTTCACAGGTGCCCCCTGCGGGGGCATTTCCGTTTAGATACTTCAATTCAATGCCCCAAAATAAATAGGGCATATTTTGCGATAATACTTAGAGAAAAGATGCGAAAATACCTGTAGATGTTAAAAACATAATTTCAAGATGTGATTTTTTTTCTTCATTTTTCTTTGTTTCAAGGAGCCGTGTCCCCCCTTAAATCAATGCTTGATTTCAGCTGTTTGGACCACCTGACCATTGTCCACTGCGCTGCCCCGAAGCTCCCTTGTGATGTGCTTTATACGAAAATTACAGCAGCCCATTTTTTTCGTATTAGCTGCTGCATTGTCGCACCATGCTTGGCAGGGCTTTACTTTTTATATTTCCGTGGGCAAAGGGCACTGAGCGCTGGCATCTCCCAAGGAAATATTTGCTTGTGTTTCAGGTGCCCAGCTGCGGATCATCCACCTGCTAGTGGAACTCCGCCACCAGAACCGTGAGATGCAGCACGAGACTATGCAGCTGAGGCTGGATGTCCAGCAGCTGTCGGACCAAATAGCAGCTCTAGAGGTGCCAACGGGGCAAGCTGCACCGATCCCGACGGTTGCGATTCTTTCACGGGAACTTCCGAGGCTGCCAGCCAGCACCCTGGAGGAGCTGGAAGCAGCGGAGGCAGCCATTCACGACGAGGCTGTAGCCACAGTCTTGGTAATAGCAACCTCTTGATTCTCTCTATCCCTATCTTGTATTGCTATGCGCTGTTACACACTACCCTTGATTTTTAAATTGTACACCTACTGTACAATACTGAGGAAGCGCCCACCCCTCTTCTGCTGAAGAAATGGTTTAAGGGCAACTCCGCTCAATTCCCAAAAATTTGGGCTTACATGTGATTGCATTTCACAACGCACTACTAAACAGCTCTACGTCTTTGGATTCGCGAAATGTGAAATAATATTTGTTTAATCTTAATTTAAACATCAGCTGAAACCGAAACTTCGGTTGCGTCAGGCAACATTGGCCGCGGGTCGTCAGAGTCATGGCCACGTCACGTCGAACCACGTGGTCTTGTGCCGTTCGTGGGGGCGAGGAACAGGACACGCGACGTGGACAGCTCGCTTAGGATGGCGTGGACGGTGACGGCCCGGGGGAGAGGGAGAAGGGGAGAAGACGAAAGCGGAGAAGGGGAGCGGAGAAACAGACCGATAAGCGCGCCGGGCAGCGCAAACTAGCGCATCCCCGTTACGGTGATCACGTGGACGCCGTCGAGCCAACACCGGGAGGAGAAACTCATGACGTCATCGTTCAATTTCGCTCCGAGAAGTAAAAACAAACAAAACGTGAGAATGACGTAGACATGCCTCTGACGTAGTGGCTCATCGTAGTCCGCTCCAACTCCGTCGCATTGGCTGCGCTGACGATTGCGCCTCACGTCGCACGCTAGAGTTCGCAGATTTTGGCGACTTGGCTCATTTGAATGTTCGCTGGCCAGTTTATTAAATATACACGACGGAATTAGATCGTAATATTTGACATGGGGTCTTCCTATATGATACCGAAGAGGGCTGCATAGTTTTCTAAATATCAAAAATGAAGCGGAGTTGCCTCTTAAACTTGGTATGGCCGCTTTATCGGTCCAAGCGGTTAAAACCAAGATGTCAGCTACTGAGGCGCAGTGAATGGGGAAAGAAAGTATTTTTTTTTTAAATGACAAATGATTAGTGGACAGTACTCTAGCATATTTACAGTACTAGTCTCTACCATATTTACTTGCATACTCAATGCACTCGCATAATTAATGCACCCCCCACTTGAGCTTCAAAAACGTTGTTTTTCTCCTGTACGCATTTAACACATCCACAATACACGAAGGAAGCAACAGGATGCCACAGTGGTGCATGCCGCGTGCAGCAACAAAGCCGTCATATAAAAAAAAAGCCGGACAGCAGCCCAGAATTGCCAGGCCCCCTCAAAAATGCAAGTGGAGGATGTGCTGACAAGAAGGAAAGCATGCGCAAATCTCGTTGATTGGGAAGACAGGATGTCACGGGAACTATGGAAGCACACGCATCGACAGCTTCGATCCTGTGCTTGTAATCGCCGAGAGCAACTGAGTGTGTTCCGGATTTCGACATTCAGCCTGGTTTTCGATGATGTGCTTTGCACAACTAACATGTTCCGGATTGGAGATTCTGCACGGTTTTCATTAGCGCTGCAGTGGCTACAGTCAAAGTTGTATCTACTGTAAAATACCGAGTAAGCCCCCATTTCCTAACAAGTGCCCACTGCTAACATTGCAATTTTCCCAAGGGCCGTGACCCGCGCGCGGGGAATTGTGGGAGAGGCTGTCCCTCGCCTGGCCGCTCTGCCTTGAGATCTCATTACCTTGTCGCTTGTATCCTCTTAATCCTCTGTTTTTCGATTCCATTACCTATTTTTATCTATTCCAGTGTAATTTTTATTGCTTTTAAGTGTTTTTATTCTCTTCTGCGCATGATACTTGTATATATATAGTATTCCTGTCTTTATTTTGCCTTTTTCGACGGGAGTTCCGACGAACAACACGCCGCTTCCCACGTCGTCCCCGGGTGAGTTCTACCGTTGCTATACCGATTTCTATCGTGCTGTTAGCTGTTCATTTTGGGTCATTTGACCCGCGTGCGTGCGGTCGAGAGGAGCTGTTTGTGAACACCCGCGGACATCTCGTAGGGGTAGGCAGAGCTCTGCATCAACATCCTGGGACACGGCCCGAACAACAGACGCGGGCGATGAAGAAACACTCTGGACAAGCGCTGACTATCAACTGAAATATTTTAATAGGAAAACTCATAAAAACGACCATTCATCTTTTGCAGTTCACCCACCCGTCTGCGTATTACGAGACACTTTCGACTCTAACGTCGCGATTGTTGATTCAGAGTTCTGTCTACCCCTATGACATGTACCCGGGTTAAATGAACCAAAATGAACAGTTAACAGCGCGATAGGAATCTGTAGCAACGGTAGTACACACCCGAGTAACGACACGCGAGCCGCATGTTGTCCGTTGGCACTCCCGTCGAAAAAGGCAACAAAGACACAAATACTGTATATATGACAGTAATATTGCGTGCAGAAGAGAATAGAAACACAAGCAATAAAAAATACGCTGCAATAGATAAAAATAGGTAATGGAATCGAAAAACACAGGATTAAGAGGAGACAAGGCAATGCCATCTCAAGGCACAGTGGCCAAGAGAGGGACAACCTCTCCCCACAATTCCTCGCGCCCGGACCTGGGCGCTTGGGAAAATTGCAAATCGTCTATTTGGAACTTGTGTTTTAAGACACATACTTCGTTTGCTTTCCGAAGCCAGGAACATGTGCGTGCTGGCCTTTGGAAATTCCGTGCTGGGGTATGGATTTGAAGACATGCAAAGGTGTATGATTCATGTACTAATTTTAGCTTCTGTTATCATTTTTCATGTTTTGCAGAAGGAGCAGCTTCTCAGAATTGGAGGGAGAACACTGCTGGAAACGACAGCAAACATCATGAAAGGTTTAATGGGCCACTCTGTCCAAGTGCTATTTTCACTGTACGGGCTGAAAGGGAAGAGGCCATTTAACAGCATGCAGCTGTTCAGAGTTGCAATTGGAAATATATTTTGAAATTTTGATCTGCAAACTAAATTCATCATTTACTGCTAGTGGCAGGCAGTGTGCTTTGCTATAGTCATTACAGCTTAAGTATTCGATGACATAGTGGACTCGAAGCATTATGCACCTGTTTTGAGTGTCTCAATCTTGTGTCAAAAAAATAGTTCGCTATGGCACGGACCCTTTTTTTTCCAGGATAAGGGCTTAGTTCGAAGACTATCTTCCTCCCGGATGGGCATGCAGCAAGGCAACCCTACCACATGGCTCCCAACGTGGGGCCCGAACCCACGACCCCGAGATTAAGAGTCTCGTGCTCTACCGACTGGGCTAGCCGGGCGTTTGCGCGGCCAAGAAGTTCTCTGGGTGGTCGTAGCGGCCTCTGGTGGTGGTGGCCGGCCCTCGCTCCCACAAGTCTTACTGCTATTTACAACTTGGTCACTGGGCCAGCAATATTAATGTAATGGCACCACAAATAACCATATATCTCAATGTCAGTGAGCTGTTTTGAAGCGCAAACAGGACCCATTTCTTGACAACTCGTTCTGCATGTGGAAGAACATTGCTTTGAAAACATGATTTAAGTAAGTAAATAACTTCAGACAGCAGTGAAAAAAGCAAAATCCAGTCGGGTGGCCTCGAAGTTTATTTGAGCCTACCACGCAGCGTACCACTCCAGTGGTGATAACCACAGTATTTTCACATTGTCCCACTTATGCCGCCACAATTTTTAGACAACTTGAATCGGGGTCTAGTTGACAAGGAAGAGGAGCATATGTCGTCCTGCATATACCTCCAGGCGACTACTAAGCCTAGCGTGGACTTTGAATAATTCAGTGGCAATGCTACTGCTCCAATCTTGCAGCACTGCAAAAAACTATCCAGAAGAGAAGGGTATACCATGTGGGAAAGTTGCCTTGCTGCGTGCCCAACCCGGCGGAACAACACGGAGCCAGGATTTCGGAAAACGTGAAGCTACATTTATTAGTAAATTGTAAACATGAAGTTAGTATTAACAAGGTCGTTGGTCGACACCGCCGCAGCGTGTACCTTTCGCTCCAGGCCCCGCTTCTCTCCCCTCCGGTCGGCATCCCCGCTGCTGCTTTTATGCGTTCTTTCACAGGGGGTAACGCCCCCCGCGCTCTTTACACACTGTGGCGCCCCTATAGCGTCCACACAATCCCCCCCTCAAAAGTCAGGCATGTCGATGACGTGCTCGTCCTGGTCGTTTGACCTCAGAAGTTGAGGACGTTGCCTTCGTACGACGTCGATGGCCCTCTGCAGCTCGTCGTGGTTCTGGAGCCTCGCAGCGCGGTCGGCAGCTTCCCGGGTTACGTGTAGGAGCCCCGCTCGGTGTGTTTCTCGAGCGAGCTCCGGGACTCCGCACAGCGGACAGAGGAGCCTCCGTTCCTCTGCGGTGTATTGCGCCGCTAGATCGTTGGGGTGGCGGTCCTCCAATGTCAGTCCCCTGAAAGGCTCGGGGACGATGACGTGCGCCTCCCCGCGTTCTGGGCGTGGTTGTTCTTCCCAGGCTTGCCGGGATGCCCAGCCGACCGGTCCACCGTCGGTCTGCACCATCCATGTTGTCACGGTGGCTTGTGGCCGTCGCCGGCTGCGGCGGCAGAGGATGTGGAAGTCCGCGTTGCCCTGATCTCGTCGTGATGGCCCCGGCCCCTGTCCTTGTGGCCTGGGTGACCATGGTCGCCACCTCGAATGGGTCCCCCGGCCCTGGTGGCCGTTGTGGCTGATATGGCTGCGACGGCCGCGGTGATGAGATCGCCACCCTCTCTCCATCTTCATAAAAATAAGAAACAGCCCGATGAGCGCAACATTAGGCGTGCCGCGCGTGGCCCCTGAAAATAAAAGTCAATAAGTGCTCTCAGGAGGGATATACTACCCCCCCCCCCCCTCTCAAAAGAGAACATATTGATGGGGTATGAACCGGAGAACGTTCAAAATTTTAAGGGTGAAGAACAAATGTTTTTGTTAGTCGCTTCGTGATCTCCCTGTTAGCTGTCACCGACGTCGCAGATTGTACCGCCGGGGTGGCGGGGAGGGGGAATCAGGGACCCGACTGCTGCTGCCATCTGCTGGATCCTGCGAGAAATCTTCTTGGCTGTGGAAACGTTTTAGGTCGGTGACATGAATTGGTCCTGTGGACTGACCACTGGAGCAGCAAATAAGTATGTATGTGAGCGGGGACAGCTTTTTGCCAACACGGAATGGACCCTCCCACCTGTTTGCCAGTGAGGCCGTGAATCCCCTTGTTGCATCACTCAGGGGATGAGTGCGCCTGAGCACGAGGTCTCCCACCTCAAACTGCAGGTTTCGGCGTCCCTGGTTGTACTGCTCGGACTGCTGCGGTCTGGCGACGTCGAGGCTCTCCCGAGCTTCTCTGAGGTTGTCCGAGAAGCGCTTGCGGAGGTCGTCTGCAAACTTCGAGTAGCTGCGGTATTGCGACGTGGGTTCTGTTGAGCGAAGAGCGTTCGAAAGCGGGAAGGCAAGTTCTTTGCCAAAATTTAGCTGGGCAGGGCTGAGACCGGTCGACCGGTTAACCGTGGTGTGAGTGGCGAAGGCCATTTCTGGGAGCTTCGCGTCCCAGTCCTTGTGGCGATCGGTATGCGCAACGAGCATCATCTTAAGGTTCCGGTTCACCCTTTCAGTGATGTTTGCTTGTGGGTGATACGGTGATGTACGTTTAAGCTCAATTCCCAGCACCGCACACGCATCCACGAACACAACGGCGACCGATGAAATGATTATGCCAATAACTTCAGGATATGGGAGGACTTAGCACCAGCCCAGTGTGACTTTATTCGTCAAGTGCCACCTGGATACTCTCGGGCTGAGTGTTAATGTTCATGCTATACTTGACGACAGCTTCGTGCGCCAGCAGGCCGGCCATTTGCCTTTGAGGGCCCTGCGGCACCTGCCGAAGCGCATTGGCAATCATGACACCGAGGTCGTCACATTTGTCCCTTTGCTTGGTTGCCCCGACGGCCTTACTCAATGCCTTTGTTGCTGACTCAAGAAGCCGTCTCTTTTCAGCGGCACAGTCATCTGGCTGCTTCCTTTTTGCAGTCACACTTGGGCGTCCACTGGAACTCCTGGCACCGCTTGTGCTAGCTCCGTCGCTTGAGCCTCTATGGCGGCTGCTAGGGGCATTGCCTGGGCTGGGCGCTTGGCTGCAGCTGCTGAGCTCATTCTCCAAATCGAGGCTTGAGGGTTCTACAGGATCGCTCCCTTCCAAGTGCCCCCAAGGGCTGTTGGCAGCTCCCTCTTGAGAGCTTGGGCTGTCCCGCGAGCATGGTTCAGCCTGCAAGTGTAAAAGTGCTTGCATAGATGACATAATTTTCTCTTTTTGCAACAAATAAAAACACACAGCATATAGTGTTTGTTGGCTTCTAATTTTTTTTCCCATGAAACTATTTATACGAGAAATCAGAATGGGTCTCGGGGGGCATAAACCGATAATTCGTCCTTGTTGAAAAAAGTCATCGGCCTTATGGCATTATGCTATTTTTGATGTCCGTCGATTATGATTGGATTATGATGAAGTGTAATACTCATCACTGCTAAAGATTGCACTTTTTACATTGCTTACTCACAGATATTAGCAAGAAACCTCTGCTGTGCCAGAGATGAACGACGTGATAATTAAGCACCTGACAATTATCACGGTGCGTGGATGTTTTGTTTACGTATCTATGCAATTTAAAAATGCTTCGTCTAGGGCATTGCAAGTAAAACAATAAAGTGTGCCTACCACCTCGCTGTACTTCTCATGAAACCGAGGTGTCCAGTCTGTTGGCACCTTCCAACAGATTCTCCACACCTACCATCCGTGATTTCATATTTGCTTGTCGAATCTTCAGCTTTGGGCAATTGAAAGGTCATTTTGTGGCTGTGCGAACGTGTACTTTTGGCATGCAAAGGTAATTGGGACTACCAATCATTCAGTTATGGAGTGAGAAAAATGGGTGACTGTGGTTACAGCTACCTTTTGTCACTTACATTTGGGGGGACCATGTTTGACTGGCTGTCATGTTGGGCGCACGCACTCTGTAGGAACAGGAGGTCTACATAGTGGCCCCATCTGGGCACGTACAGGTCGTCAAGACTTGTTCCAGACTTGCAGCTGCCCTTTACCTTCCGAATCTCCCGCTGAAATTGCGAGCGCAGATTCGATAACCTGGCTTTCACCGCTGCCCCTGCATGAACTACAAACACTTATAAGTTACAAAAACATATGCAGGGCATTCGGGCACACAAGCATGTTATCTGTGGCGAGTACATTGTCTTTCTGTACTCGACGCTATCGCATGTTAGTAAGCTTTACATGACGTACAATTTAGGAGAAAACAAAAATTTGCTTTACGAACGACAATGTAGAAGGTGAGACTGTCGTTCTCACACCTACCTGTACACGCAAAAGTTTGTATGTGCATTTCTCGAAGCTAACAAGCGGGAGCTACGTAGGCCGCGCGAATTGGGTACAAATACGCATGTGCTAAAGCAGCTGAATATGTGTAGCTTAAAATGAGCTGATGTAAGCTAAGCTAAGGTTTGTAGAACACAGGTCTGCTGAGTTTACGCGAAAATGACAGCGCGAATTCAACACCCCGGGTCCGTCGTTTTATGCATACCTGTAAAATCGGGTCCCAGCACACTCGTGACGTCTTCATAGGCCTTGTCCTACAGGTCTCGCCGGTGGTAGCGCGCGTCCTTCGCATCCCACATGTAGCGGCGTTCAATCATTTCAGTCTCGTCCGATCATTTCAGTCTCGGCGGCTTGCGAGAACGACATGGGGTGGTCGACGGCATCGTCAGGAACGTCGAAAGACTGCGCTACTTCGCTCGACAAAGCAAAATAAAGAAGCATGGGCTAATGCGATATCGATTGGTCTTCAGTTTGAAAGTTTACAACCCGCATAATTAAATATTATGAAGATATCGCACGTTTCAGTCGTGAAAAAGCACATATGATGTTGTGTTTCCGGCGCAAAAATTCGCTCACCCGCCGACCTGGGCAACATTTTTCGTCTAACACAGTTCTCTGCTCGTTTCCGTTGCTAAAGCTGTCCTACCAAAGCAACATTGTCGCTGTCGTCCGCCATGTTTATCTGTTTCCGCAATGTGACAGGACTGTCGGGCAACAGGGGGAACGCTGAACAATTTGATCGACTGTTCATGAACATGTTGTGTTGCTGTTTCCGTCGTGTTTCCTCGATGTGACAGCGCCTTAAGCAAACAAATGCACCCAGACAACTTAGAAACGGACACCAAGGTGTCCCGATATCCGCGTGATTTTCTTGCTGATCTTGTTCTTTTGAAAAAAGAGCTATTTCTGGCACAAAAAAACAAACAAAATAAACATGGATAAATGGCGAAGTGCGTCTGCCATAGCAGTTCGCGGATGTGCGTGTTTGAAAATGAGGAGACCGTCCCCACACTCTTAGAAAAGAGGGTCAGCAGAGTCCTCCTTAAATGGAGGAACGAGTCTGATACATATGTTCGTTCAGAAATTGGAGAAACTTTGCCGTTTTCAACAAGGGAGGAAAGTTGCTCCTCCGTCGAATCTGAGGCGCATTTCAAAATGGCGGCTCCGAATCGAGCGCATATTGTAGGTCCTTCCGGCACGCTATTGACGATCCACCAGTTCCACCGCAACACAAAGTGTTCCGATAGTCACCGGACAGGCAAATAAATGCCTCCCGCCCACTGGCGGCCTACCACTGCTTGGTCGGCAACACTCGACAGGAAAGCACCGCGTTCACCGCCTAACAGCGGCCAAGCCCTCCCAAATCGAGCCGACAGTTCCAGGGCATGATGAGCACCGAATGACCACCGAACACGAGCTTTCCACGTCGTATATTTATTGGCAAATCCGGCTGCCCGTGCAGGTGAGGAAGTCCGCGCCCCGAATCATATTTCGCGTCGTGAACAACAAAAAAAAGAAACACACACACACACACACAAACTTGCCGAAACGCATCGCCGCAATGGTCAGTCAATTTCGCGTCACTTATTCGTGCTCGTTTTCATATCGCAATTACTCCGTTGTAAATGCCAAACAACGGATAGGAGCTCTAGGACCGATCGTAATCCCACGCAACCGATACGGTGCGCCGAAGGATTCTTTACAACTCGCGAAAAGTATGCTACCGGCTGATGGGAACCTCGGGTACCTCAGGCGATAAAAAATACGAAGACAGTTGCACCGTCCACGGCCAGATGGCGCGCTCAAGCAAACTCCAAAAGCACTTGATATATAAATAGTATTCAACGTTTAAAGCAAACTACTCCAGGTGGCGCTGTTACCGTCCAATTCAATATTTTTAAGAAAAACAATGTGTCACTCTAGTGATGCCCAAATTCACTCCCACGCTCCCCATTGCTTCGCACAGAAAGTCTCTTCTTACATACACATTACGCGCACAATGCACTGAACAACATAGACACATACATGGCAACATTATAACAGCGCATACATAGCAACGGTTGCACCAGTGGTATATATACCGGGCAAACTTAAGGCACCTATTTCCGCAATGACTGCCCAGGAAGAAATAATACTCCAAAAAACATTACCGCTTTCGCACGAAAATCTGCCGATAAGAATCTTTTTAAACGTTCGAAGGCATATATCGCCAAGTAGAATGTAAGATTAAACATGATTATTATTTGGTGTAGTCGATAAAACGACCCCAGCCGCCGGCACAAAAAAAAAAAAAGAAGAATACGCGCATATGGGTGAGCGCTGGTGTGCGCTAATGTGTCCGGTTCCCCGCGTAGCAGCTCCGACCGGCCAGATATGCGTCCAGAAAGTTCAGAACGACGCGAGACAGTCTTGTTTTCTGGTGCTAGTCGAGAGAAAAACAAGAATAAAGGCTGTACCGCATGTAAGCGATTAAGCAAGTGACGGTGACAGCGACGAGAGTCGCCGACGAGCGACGGAGATTTCCCGCGGTCGCTCGTCGTGCGGTAGCTCGTAGCGTACCGCTCGGATTTGGATATCTGAAAGTCGTCACTCATCGCCTTGGTCGCTCGCTCAAGTCGCTTTCATGCGGTTTGCCCCACCGCGCGAGTGACCGAGCGCCAGCGAGGCGGGTCGCCGTACGTCGCCTGTCCTGTCGTTCGCCGAATCGCCTTAATGCGGTTTATACTTGAGAAATCACCCTCGCTCGTCGCCGACTCTCGTCGCTTGTGCCGTGGCTCGCTAAATCAGTTACATGCGGTTGAGAAATGAGGTGCGAGCGCGCGGATTGCTTTGATCGGTGCTCATCGTGCGTGAGAGCTCGAGTTCTTTTACCTTCAAAAAGTCGTGAAGCGTCACAGTGACGCGTCGACGATCGCTGCAATACTTTCGTGCGAAGCTCACCCAGGCAGCACACGATATTGGGCCAACATTGGAATTGATGGGACAAAGAATGGCCCAACAATGGCCCAACTGAGCCATGTGTTTACCAATATTGGAATTACCTGGGCCAATAATGGTCTATCATAGCCAATGTTTTTCCAATATTGGTGATGCACTGGAATAAGCTGTCCAATATTGGACTGTGAAAGCCAATGGCTTGCCAATATTGGATAAATGCTGGCATAACCTGTCCAATATTGGACTGTCAAAGCCAATGGTTTTCCAATTTTGGATATATGCTGGCATAAGTTATCCAATATTGGACAGCCAAAGCCAACGGCTTTCCAATATTGGATATATACTGGCATAACCTGTCCAATATTTGACTGTCAAAGTCAATGGTTTTCCAATATTGGATATATGCCGGCATAAGTTATCCAATATTGGACTGTCAAAGCCGATAGGTTTCCGATATTGGATATATGCTGGCATAAACTGTACAATATTGGACAGTCAGAGCCAGTGGCTTTCCAATATTGGATACATGCCAGCATTAGCTGTCCAATAATGGACTGTTAGAGCCAATGGCTTTCCAATATCGGATGCATGCTGGCGTAAGCTGGTCAATATTCAACTGTAAAAGCCAACAGCTTTCCAAGATCAACTCATGCTGGCATAAGCTGGTCCAATAGTGGACTGTAAAAGCCAATTTGGATTTCCAATTTTGGAAGTATGCTGACTTGTGCAGGTCATATTGCACTGCCAAGGCCAAGGGCTTTCTAATATTGAATATATGCTGTCATATGCTGTTCAATATTGGAGTGTTAAAGCCACAATTTCCAGTATTGGAAATACAGGGATGAAACTGGGCAAAGCAGCTTTGGAGAAATTTTGGGAGCAGAAAAAAACTATTTTCATGAGCTACTTTTAGTTTTAGGAGAGTCTATCGCGCTATAAAGTCATATATTAAACTCGAGTGAAGTCTCAAGAGGGTTGCTTCGACTTCCAGTGCACATGTCATCAGTGTAGGCAGAGCAACGACGTAGCAATCGCGACGCGAGAGCATACTGCGCCTCGATCTGGCCGGCCGCGCTCGCTCTGCGGAAATGTGAGCGTGGGACTCTCGAGCCCCGTTAGCTTACTGATGCTGCAAGACGCTACTTTGTTGTCGCGAATCATTTGCCCTTCGAACGGTCGTGAAGCCGTTGCGCCCGGCGTACCCTACGCAGCATATTTCAGAAACCGTTTGCGCAGCATCGCAACCTTCTTACTGCGAGCGTCGGTCATTCATCGTGTGTTTAAAGTCGGACGATGTGCTGTTCGAGGTGTCTTTTATGTGCAACTCTTTCGTAAAAAAATTTGAAGTTTAAAAACGCGAACCTAACAGTGTACAAACAGTTTTAAATTTATTGATAAAAAATATATTTATATATTTATAGATATATTTGTGTACATCGTCCGCAAAAAATAGTCGCGCTTAGTTCTTCATTCTAAATTATAATGTAAGTTATACGACGCAAAACATACTGTCGTCACACTTGCTCCGTTTAGAACCACTTTTGGACTGAACAGTTTCTTTAGAAGTTCGAGAGCTGACCTTCAAAGAGCTGTCCTGTTAAATCGGTAATGACAGCAAGGTAGACGCTATGCGTGTTTAAGGCCAATCCTGTCTCCGGTTAGGGTCACGTGACTACTGTTTCAAAGCTGGCGATAAGGCAGAGCACGGAACCTGCCTAAAGCACAAGGTCACGCATAACTTCTACTGCACTATCAACCTTGGGTAGAAGTGACAAATTCTCTCGCTCATTTCATTGTTGAGAGGCCCCTGAAGATAAGCCTTTGTAAGCGCACCCCACCCCCGTTCTGGCCTGCTTGCTTTGTACTCCTTCTCTCTTTTTTCTCTCTCTCCCTAAGCTGAAGGCGCGGTTGCTGTGCGTACTCGCCGGACTTGAATCCGCTCTCTGTGCGCGGGTAACGGCAGAAGTGTGATCATGTGGTTTGACGGATGACACATTACCCGTTGACAAACTCGGAATGCCTGCGTCGCAAGGATCGGACCTAGTTTCGCGCGTGATGCGGCCTGCGGGGTGCCGGCCCGCTGTGGATTTCGCTTCTGTGGTAAATGGTATCTCGTTCGAAAAGTCCTACCCGTGTCGATTTCTTCAAAGAGGCCCAAGACATTCTTGTGAACAGTTCGGCAAATGGCAGCGTGTGCTACATTGTGTTGAATCTTCACGGATCACTTCCTTGTAGTTTTTGTGTTTGAGTGGTTGTTCTGCAGTGCCCGTGTTGACATATAAGTCGGATTACATCTTTCAAGTCCAGTATTTTCAACGTAAGTGTGCTGCAACCTACTTGATGAACATTGTCCGTTCTTGTATGGGCAATCTTCCGGATAACCTCTAGAATTGGGCATTGCCTATCTCCTGGCAGCTGGGAGAATAATTTTCCCGCAATCTTACCGACAGTCGCCTGCCATTATCTGTCTGAAATAATGTCACAACCGCAGGTAGAATACTGACTTTTTTATTCTACCTGCGTTTCGCAAAAACACGTTTCGTTGCCACCTTTCTGGTCGACATTTACGTTTCATCGACATTCGTTACGCGAATTGCGCGCTGTAGGGGCATTTCGTCGCGCGTGTATTCCTGAGGCACGTGCTCACCGAACCAGCCCACCCTTTCACGCCGCTTCATGCTAATCTGAAGCGGTTCATTGCAACAAAAAAAGAAGAAAAGAAAACATATTTTGAGTTTTTTTATGAAACATCGCGTGTTGATGAAACGATCTGTCTATGAAATGTAGTTCGATGAACTGATTGCACCGCATGAGGGGCGACTAAGAATTTTGGCGAAACAACTCTGTCAGCTGCCGGGACACTGGACACTACCCAAGAATTACCCCGGTTGTTGCTTGCTTTGCAGTCTTTTTAATTGTATCACAGCTGAGTAGTACCTCTTCACATATTACGAATTGCTGAGATTGTGCTTGTCTACAGAATAAGCTGTGGGTAATAAACTGTTAGGAGATTTCAAAACAATCCCTTGTGTCTGTTTACCTTCCTTTTTGCAAACAACTTGGCGAGGGCACTTGCAAAGAGCTGGGCGAGTGCAACGATGGCCAAAAATCAGCATGACGGCCAACATTGGATCGGGTCGCGCTTCCAGTGTTGTCCAATATTACGCCGGTCTGCGCCAATGTGGGAGCACCTTGGCTGGAACCATGGTTTAGCGATGGCCCAACATTGGCACCAATGATGGGGCCGACATTGGCTGGAACGATGGTTGACCATTGGCCCAACATTGGCACCGATCACCGGGCCAACATTGGAAAGGGTGGCGCTTCCAATATTGTCCAATATTGAGGCCGGTCTTTGCCAATGTTAGGCCAATGTCGGACCGACATTGGTGTGCTGCCTGGGCAGGTGTAGCAGCAGGCAAAATGGGTACCGCAGGTTCTCACGTCGTAATTTTTTTCTGGGTTTCTGATTATGGCACTTCTGGAGGAAGTATGAGGTAAGGAAACTAGAGGCAGAGGTATTCGAAATGTGCCATTAGGTTTTCCTAATGCTTCTGGGAGCTAGCGAAAACCCAAACAAGGCAGCGAACCCCCAGCTCAGGGTCTGCTGCACTGCGTGACAGTCCTGGCAGCCTGGCATCCTCCAGCTACGGCTCTTGCACTAGATTTATAATTGCCCGGTAGATATTCCTGTGTCGATTTAGGAGCGGGGTCAGCTGGTTTTGACCTTCCCTTTTATATTCTGCTTGTGAAACGTTTCAAAGGTATCTAGCCTGGTCGCAATGCAAGAAGGAACAGTCAGGATGTAGTCATGCAGTGCTACAGTTCAGTGTCTTAGTTTTGTCTTGTTTACCAAGCAGGGTGTTCATGTTTACACTCAGTACACAACTGGGTATTTCCGCAAACATGTTATGCTAAGTCAATCTTAACTTATCACCCCGTCTCTATGACATCAATCCTCAGTAGAACATTGCAACTTCTCCTTAACCGTGCTGTATTAAAGACCCCTGTAACAACTTTTTGACTTGTTTTTAATCTGCACCGATCATGAGCGCACTGAACGTAGCAACTTAATGAAACTTTTCTCGAATTTCGCTTTCTCTTAACAGTTATAGGCGAAATAAAATTACGAAAACAACCAAAAATAGCCTCCATCATGACGTCCTCGGTCGCTTGAATGACCGTGAAATAGAGGAGGGGTAGTGAGCTCAGCGAGCACTCCCGGCTGCCGCACTCCCAGCCGACGGCTCGAGAGGGCGCCGCTAAAGCATGTTCTGGATAGGCAGTATGAAGCGGGCAGCCAGGGCAGCTCGCATTGCATTTGCTGCGCGATTAAACGCTAATTCGGCATGACACTTCATTGGCCAGAAACGACAGCAAACACAGGGTAAAGATCAGTTCAGAACGGGAGCCACTTCGCGCTGTCATACTGCCAAAATGCCAAATCGCAAGCCAAACCTGCGCCGAAGGCCTTCGGAACGCTCGGAACCGGTCGGATACTCGCACCGGTATACCACCGCAGTGTCGCCGCATATATCCGTGACCTTTCTACGCTCGCCGCTCGTTGGTGCCTGATCCCATGCACTGCCCCTTTCTAGTATGCGCCGCCTTTTTTAACGCTTGGTGGCGAGTATGTCGACGGGTCATTTCTTGTACTTTATAAACTGCATTTGTTTCTCTTCCGATCTAAAATACTGAACAAAAACTACAATCATGAACAATTGAAACGGTTTGCGCCACTTATAATTTGTATTTCATCTAAAAAAAAAGCTTTTCGTGGCTCTGACCAGTAGTTAGGACAGGACCAAAGACCTCACATATCGCGCGCTTTCGGCACCGCAAGTCGCATAAACCTCCGCCGTAGACGGAGGAGGTTTATATATTGTTTCTGTACTCTCTCCGTGCCCGCTGGCTTGCCCGAACCTTAAGAGACGTGGAAACTGCAAAAAAAGTTAAACGCTTAAGTATGATTGCAGGGCGCCTTAATTTTTCTGGAGGAGAATGACGTACTCTTGCAGCCCCTGCACGGCTTCCAGCAAATAGCAGCTATACGAGACTGCCTTTGCCACGGTTATGCATAACATCAGTGACAGTATTGTTGTCCTGTGGCGTATACAGTGCGCGACCAATCATCATCACGGTGTTTTTAGAAGAACACGTGAAGCCAGATTGAGGCCGAACGAACATGTTTGTCTCGTGGTGTTGGCCGGGTCCCATGATGTAATAGTATGTATTTTCCTTTCTTGAATAATTTTCTATTTTATTAAACATAGTTTCTCATCTTTTAACAATTCAGAAGTGGGATGAGCTGCTCCTCATTCATACCTTACGGTGAGTAAGCGAGACTTTGCGATTCGTCCAATCAGTGGTGCCAGCTAGGCCTGACATCGGAAAAAGATCCGGATATTGCACAAGGCGAGTTGACCTCACTTTTATACTCGAGATCTTACTGACTGTGATATGTTACCATGCAATGGGAAGCAAAAAAAAGTGACTCAACAGGCGAGGTCAATGCAGGCGCGATAAAGATGATATGGCACTGGTGCTACGACGAAATCAAGATCTAAAACGCCTGTCATTGACAGAGTTGAGTCGACCGACGTCTTCGGATATCTCCATGCGGGTAACTCCGGATGTGTTAACTGCGATTCCCAAGTTCACCGCAAGTGATGGTGACATCGCGGCAAAACGAGTGGATTACCGAGTTTATCCACATTACTGATTTAGCAAAGTGGGACGAGGAAAAAAAGATAACCGGGGTCAAATGGAAGCTATCAGGACCGGTGCGTCGGTGGCTGCAATCCTTGGGCAAAGGTTGCTAGACGGCCGTCCTGGTAAGCCGCTTTTCAGGACGCTTACGCCTGCCTACCGTCGAAAACTCAACAGTGCAGAACCATAGAACGCCGAGTGCAACAGAAGAAAGAACATCATGAAACCTATGTTCACGACGAAGAAAAGCATTGCATTTGCCTGGGAATAAACTTAGGGAGACGAAGGCGGAGATTATCACGGGACTAGCATTGAGCGAACTCAGCCATGCTATGCGAAATCGATATCACCTTTCTATTAACGACCTTTTACATGATATTAACAGCTACGAGCGTTTCCAGATGAATCGCGACGCAAGATTGCTGTCGGACCGTACACAACAAGACGAACGAGGCCACGGCAAACTTCGAAAGCCAAGTTGTCGTCATGAGGTGAGGATGACGATTCCAACCATGCCCAGATTAAGGGGCCGAAATGTTTCAATTGTCAGAAATTTGGCCACATTGCACGAGATTGCCCGGATTCACAACGGGAGAAAATGTGCACTCGCAGTGGGGAGCAAGGACACAGTACAAATAACTGTCATGAGTGAAAAGAAAATGTACTACAGGTGGTCAAGGATAAAGACCGGCACAAAGTTTGTGGGTCGTCGCAAGTGTTCTAATCAGTGAACATTGATGGAGAACCAACAGCTGCTCTTCTGGACACCGGTGCGCACATCAGCCTGATCAAGACGAAACTTGCCACCCAGCTGGGCAAAAAAGTATCAGTTCCTAGCCGAAAGGAACAAGTATATGGCTTGTTAACGTAGCAGCTTGTTCGAGTTGGTTGCACATTATTACGCACACCACAGCGCACTATAGCAAACAACACACACTCCTTACACACGAAAAATGAACCAAAATTCAAACAAACCGCGCTGACTGACAACTCTTTTTATATAACTTTGTCTTCTTCAGCCTCTAGCACCACCGAATTTCCCAAATCACGCGCACCGGTCTCCTAGATGCCTAAAATTTGTTTCTCTTTTAAAGCGCAGCTCTAAGGCTCCCGTTTCCGGCTTGAGCGGAGTCGGCGTCGCCGTCGCCGTCGGCGTAACCAAGGTCACCCTAAGGTCACGTGACCTTCAGGCCAGGTGACCCCCCAAGGTCACGTGACCCCTCTTAAGGTCACCCCAAGGTCACGTGACCCCCAGGTCACGTGACCCCCAGGTCATGTGACCCTCAAGTCACGTGACCCCCCGGTCACGTGACCTCCCAGGTCACGTGACTCCCAAGTTCACGTGACCCCCCAGGTCACGTGACCCCCCGAGATCACGTGGCCCCCCTCCCCGAGGTCACGTGGCCGTCACTCCCCCCCTCCCCCCCGAGTTCACGTGACCCCCTCCCCCCGAGGTCAGGTGATCCCCGGAGCATATTAAAATATGAGGGGAGTAGGAGAAGGAGGAGGAGAAGGAGGGGTCTACCCTCTTATCAGTACCCTTCCCTCCTCCTCCTCAAGAGCTGCGCTCCAATTCGGCGTTACAGGGAGTTGTAAACGGCTTTCACTTTTTTCTGTCAGGTGTAAAGATGGTATACTAATGCAGTTATTATAATTCCTGGCGATATGTTCTGCTTCGATAATTTCTCGGGTTAATTGGTTACTGTTCCTACCTAAAATTGTACAGGATGGCACGTGAACGTCGCACCCACAATCACGGCAGTGTATGCCTAGATGGCATGAGTTGGCTCGGGTGCTGTTGGACTTGTGTTCACGGAGCCTATCATTAAGGCATCGTCCGGTTTGACCTATGTAGACTTTCTCGTACACCACTTCATCGGCACACTCAACGAACCTGTTCTGATGGTTTTTGGTGCAGCATACTGTGCGGTGGAAATCAGGCGATTTGACTTTTTTACACAAGTTGCCAAGCTTATTGGGAGCAGTGAAGACGACATTGATGTTGAACTTGTTAGCGATTTCTTGATGCCATGGGAGAAGCTGTGGAAGTCGCGAAGAACGACAGGTATCGTAGATCTTTCTCTGGCTCTTGGTGTAGCATATGTTCCCTTATTTTTTTTTTTAAAGATGCTCTCTGTAATCGACGTTAATAACTACATGGGATATCCGGCGGATGTTAATCTGGAAATTTGCGGATCAAAGCTTACTAAAATAGAGTGCTCGCAAAATTTTTGAAGAGAGTTGTTTAGACATATTTCGACGATTCCTCATTTTATCAGCTTAGAATGTGCTGAATTGTACGGAAGAATTGGTTTTTTACCCCTTGGCACATATATCCAGCATATATGAGTGTGCTGTAAATTGAGCCTGAGATCGAGGAATCGATTGAGCTTTCTTCCGAAAGCTCATGAGTAATTTCCAGTAGTTTCAGGCAGTTTTTAAAAGTTGATAGAACACCGGCAACAGTGGTTGGAACATTACTGTTCTCGGCGTCAAAAATGATCAAATAATCGTCAACGTACCAAAATACTCTAGCAACTCTGGTGGAGTCAAGCCAATTGTTCAAGAGTCTGTCTTGGTGGGAGAGATAGAGATCACTTAGCACTGGGGCTATGCACGACCCAATGCAAACAACTTTCTTTTGTAGATACGTTTTTTTCTTTCCAGGTAATAAAAGTCGAGTGTAGATAAACCAAGAGTAGATGTAGAAAATTGTCTTCGGAAATACCTTCAGAATTTCGGAAGGCTATGCCACCTAAAGAATCAATATACTTTCTTCTACACATCGCAAAAGGCAGTCCAGGGACAGTTCGTAGTATAAGTCTTTTATGTCGATGGAAAAAGCTTCTAGGTGATCATAGCTCTGCTGTGACAGAAATTGGATGACCTCGTTGGAACTCCTAATTACGAAAGGATCGTATTGTAAGAAAGTTTAGCTTTTCTTTGAGAAAAAGGGCGAGTGATTTCTGCCAAGTTACCTTTTCGGATACAATGACTCTGAAGGGGTAACCGGGTTTATGGGTTTTGTCACAAAAGATACACTGTGGCTTAGCAACTTGTTGCGATCAATGTGGGTGGAAAGATGTTTCAGTTCAAACGACTGGCACAATTGTCTAGCATATTTTTGGCGCTACTGAGGGAGACATCTTCATGACATTGGAAAACTGACTCAATCGCTGAGATGGCTTTTGTCCCAAACATATCTTGGTGCATGACGGCAAAGCCTCCTGCTTTGTCGGCAGGCAAATGAATAAGGAATGCTCTTGTAAATATTTAACCACCCTCCTGGTAGATATAGACGAGGCCTGCGGTACTTGTCGGAGTCGCAAGTCAACTCCTTCAGATGTAACCCGGTCGACTTCCAACTCAGGAGCACGGCGCGAGACCTGGCGGACAAGCGATAGCACTTCTTCAAGGCTGTGAGAATGCAGGTGGTTCCAGACAACATTTTCACGGGCCCTGACACCATCGGGGGAACAGACGTCATTGACACACCAAACGTTGTGCTACTTCAGCAAGAGGGAACGATTATGCTGCTAAATGAGCGAGACTCCATTTTTCAAAGAAATCAAGGTTGTCTATGGTGTTATGCGAGTTGCGTTGTTCACCATAGGGTCAAGCTTGAGAAAAACACTGCACAATGGGTCACACTTTCAGATTATGACAAACAAAACAGTCATAATCCCTTATAGCTGGGGAGAACGAGATGGACTACCTGTGCGAGTTAAAAGATGGGGATAGAATTCTTCCTATCGTGAACGTTACCAACTCTGACATCATCCTCAAGAAGGGCCAGACAGTTAAGTGTGGAGACCTGGTCGAACTTCAGCATACCTATGAGCTAACGCTTTCACAACGTGTAGTCCACTACGTTTTAGTGTGGAAAGGAGGGCCTGTCTACAATCAACATGGAAAAGAACAAGGTTGGACCGTCTGTGACCAAGGGACACAAGAAAAAAATCTTTCAGACGTTGAACAAAAAGTGTGAATGCTTCGCAATCAGCACCAAAAAACTGGGATGCATGACAGCTGCGGCCATGACTATACATGAGAAACCAGGGAGTTCAGCCGTGGGTTGAACGATCCTTACCGTGCATCATGGACAGAGCGGCAACTTGCTTTGGCAAATCACCGACGAGCTTAAAACCAATGAGCTTCGTAAGGGACAGCAAGTCGGAGTACAGCAATTCAGTGATCCTAGCTAAAAAATAAGCAGAAGAGAAAAATCATGGTCAAAACGAAAACAAGAAGAAAAGCAAGAAAACAGCCAAAGCGTTTCCAAGATGTGACAAACTCTAACTGACTGAGAACAGCCAGCAACTCAAATTTGGCCGATTATTGTCGTGTGGCGTATAGTGAGCGCCAACAATCATCATCATGGTGTTTTTACAACAGCATCTGAAGCCAGCACGAGACCGAACAAACATGTCTGTCTCGTGATGTTGGACGGGTCCCATGATATACTATGTATTTTCCTTTCTTGAATTATTTTATATTTTACTGAACATATTTTCTCAACTTTTACAGTATCGACAGTCGCATTGCTGCTGATTTGATTCAACTTATCCTCAGTAATGCGCTTGACATGGTCGATCACACCGTCCTGATCAGAAAAGCCGCTTGGGTTGGTGTCCGAGGCTCACTACTACTTTGGTTGACTCGCTTTATGGTGGGTTATACCCAACGCGTGCTACCATCGATCAATGTCCCAAAGTTATCCAGATCTTTCTGGAGCTTTACAAGGCTCCGTACTTGGCCCAACTTTTTTCTTGCTCTATGTTAACGACATGCCGCAAAACAGTAACACCCTACTTGAACAGAATGCAGACGACAGGTCCATTGTAGCACGCATCACTTCTCCCAACTGGTCTATCTGCCTTCAAGGCTACATCACTTGCTTTTCAGAGTGGGCGCAAGCGAACTGCCTGGCCATGAGTGAGGGTAAGAGCATAATGATGCACTTCCACAACACCAAGACTACCAGTATTCCCCTATACACTATCTCAGGAACCCCCTTATGGAAGGTACAAAGCGCATCGATTCTTGGGGCAACGCTTGGAATGTTCGTACCCCAGCACTGGACTTATCTCACCACATTTCAAACATAGTGGCTAAAGCTCTTTGCACTTTGGGCTTTCTGAAATGGTTGTCGAAATTCTATGGCTTTTTAAGACTTGCGTTACACTGCACTTGTTCTACCAATGTTGGAGCACTGCGCGTATGTGTGGCACCCATACCTAATCCACTTGACTTACCAGCTGGAGGATGTGCAACACCATGCCATTTGGACACTGTTCACTTGTCCCGACCGCTGACATGATACGCTTCTATCATACGAGACGTGGTTGCAGCATTGGAAGTGGTAGACGGAAAAGCACCGCTACACTGCGACTCCTGTTGCCCTCCAATTGCTGCACATTGGACCGGTCGCTCAAAGACTCCTATATCTCAGAGGTTCGACGCAGTAGAAGTAACAGGACAGCCCGTGTTTTTATATTCCAGAACAGTACAGGGCATCAAAACGCGGTGTTGCCGGCAGCAGTTCGGGACTTTTTTTGGGGTCCCACTCGGTGTTCAAATGCCCTTTCTTGAAATTCGTGAAGAATTGCGAATTTCTTCTCGAGAAGTTTCTCGGCACTTAACTTAGCTTCGTCACCTAGTTATGTTTTGTGTTTTTGTTTTCCTTAACATCCTTCTTCACCACCTTAGGCGATTGGCTGACAGGTACACTGCGTATGGGTTTTTGCCGTTCTGTCAAGCCTCACACGTTGCCGCGGACCACTGTCGTGCAAATAAAAATTACTATTACTATGCATAGGTCACTACATAGGTTTGGAACTGTGGCAAACAGACTTGGAAGAAACAAAAATTAAGTGTGGTGCAATTGAATCATCCTTTGTTCCTAGCTCCAAATATTGAACAAGTGGCCCCTCAAAATTTAAATATAATCGAGAAAAAATAGGGGATGGGTACACATGAGGTCATCAACTTTACATATTTATGTACTGAATATATTTCTTCAGATGTTTTAAATTTTGGGGGTGGGTACTTAGTGCGGAATGGGCAGATGCACGGTATTCTAAGGTAGATAAAAAAAAGTCCTTTATTGTCTGCAACAGTGCCGCCCTGTGTCAGCTGCGGACTTAGGCATGTTAAGACCGTCTTTTCACTTAACTTCGGTGGTGGACATCAAGAGACGAGATTTTCGAGCGGTTGCGCGTTACAATTTCAAAAGTGGTTTAAATGATTCCAAATCACCGGAACGGTTGCGATGGGCTCCTGAAGACGCTGCACCATCACGTGCAACAGTTTCGTGTTGGTTCGGTGAATTAAGGTGTGGCCGCACCTCTCTCAAATATCACAAGTGCACTGGCAGACTTTCACCAGCTGTGACCGAAGAAAACGCTACTGCTGTGAAGAGGCACGTTAAGGAGGATCCTCGGCTGACTGGTGGTGATATCGAACGGTCGCTGAAGATTAATTCCCCAAGCGTTTCGGCGATTCTTCACGAGGACCTTTGTCTCACAAGTTTCATTTCATGGGTGCCACAGAATTCGACGGTAGCTCAAAACCAGGAAAGGGTGGAATGGTGCCAAGGAATGCCATACCGATTCTAAACTGACAACCCTAAGAGAAAATATCTGACTCTAAGGAGTGAGAAAACGTCGACTATTCAGTGTTATCTCGAAACCAAGCACCAGTCATCTGTTTGGATATTGTCTGGAGAAACTCCACTGCTGATGCTCAAAATGCCAAGAGGTGTTGAAAAGAAAATCGTGCAATCTTCTTTACAACCAATGGGCAAGTGGCCACAGTGGCGCTGAAAACCAAAGACTGCACAGTGATGCACCCCAGTTTGCCTGCCAGCAGTTTACGAGAGGAGACAATAAAAATCAGCTCGAGGTGTTGAAAAAGAAAAATCAAAATAGGAAAACAGAGAATAATCTGGTTTGTTTTTCTCGGTTCGCTACTCTGCCTAGGGGAAGGGGGACATGGGGATTAAAAGAGAGAATTAACAAAAAGAAAAGAGAACAGCTTGCTCCTTCAACATAAAGGGTGGAAACACAGGCCAGCTAGTGTACAGCTGCCATCAGAATCCCCAGATCAGAAACACTAAAAAGACGGACTATCACACACGTCTCAACCAATTATGCCTACAAGACGCAAGCTGGAAGATGCTGTCAAGACAATACACAGAATGCCCGATCAAAGTTATGGTTTCTATCAGTTTCACAACATGACTATCCACGGGTACATCGACAGCACAGTAACCGCACATATGGTTTCCTAAAATGCTGAAACCTGAGATAGAATAGTGCAAGCAAAGAGCATACGTCAACTTCCAGCAAAACAGAAGGCGAGCTCGGCGACTGTTGGCCCCTTCGCGCACAAACAATTTCACAGTAGAGAGCATTGCCAAAGCGATACTGGTGACGCACGGAGACAAACCACCAAAGCGACATGATCATCGGTTGGCTATGGGACACACGGTGCCATCGGGGATGGTGTATGTAACTGCATGTAAGTATCAACGGTGCATCCTTATGTAGGCCTACGGGCTGTTTAGGGGCAGCGGAAAAGTACAATAAATAAATAAATAACAACCGGCAGTACTTCCATAGCGATGTTGTTCATGCGTGGAGAAACAGAACAGAAGGCGATCGGCGATTGACACACTCACTAAGGATGTGGTATTGTAGACTCACAGACTAATAACCGGCAGAGTCGCTGCAACGGTGGATTTCGCGGTCACGATAGTCACGGGCTCACCGTCGTGACACTTAAATAGGCTCAAGCAGACTCGGGCAACCCTTGCGAATCCACCGCGACCGGTGTACGTAGCACCATTTTAGGACTTGGCGGTTTATGCCGGCTTCGTTTACTTATTTGACGAAATGAAGGTCTTGTTCCTTCCTGCTTCTCGGATCTGCTCGGGTCGCGTTAGTGAAATGGAGGAAAACACGCTGTTGATATCTTTCTCCTCCCTTTTGTCTTCGAGTGTGCAGTAACAACCTGTGACACGAAGAGCTCAATGCTGTACGCAGAAGACGCAGCTGGAGTGAGGACCTCGGCGTCTCTAGACGACATGTTGGCAGTGGCGACGCACTTGGCAGGAACATACTGCACCATGAACCGGTAGCGCAGCAGCTGGATGCGGAACCGCTGGACGCGGCGAGGCATGAGGTCGAGGTCGGTGGAGACCAGCAACCGGACCAGTGTCTGGTAGTCTGGTTCGACAAAAGAGCTCAGATTGTGCAGCTTTATGAACCTCTGGAAGGCCCACAGGACTCCCAGCGCTTCCTTCTCGATTATGCTGTCCCGCTTTTTGGCAGTAGTCAGTGAGCGCGACACAAAGGCATCCGCTTGCCGCTCACCAGATGTTGCTCCCACAGAAGGACGGTACCCATGCCGTACGAGCTGGTGCCTCCATAAACGGTTGCTGAATATCCTGGGCTCTTTTAAGCCACTGTGGTGATGGATGCCACCACCTTTAGTGAGTCAAAGGCTGAAGCTTACCCAGTCGCCCCCCCCCCCCCCCCCCAGGTCCAGACCGTGCTTTTCTTTAGGACGAGCGTGATTGGCACAGTGGCTGTGGACAGGCAGAGCAAGAAATATCCAATGTGGTTCAGTATTTCCAGGAGGCGCTGCATGCCCTGCACGTCCGTCGGAAATCGCATACCCGTGATGGCGGGGTGCCTTGTCGGGGTTTGGTGCTATGCCGTTGGTGCTCAACACCACACTGAAGAACTTCAGTGAAACACCCCGTGGCGGCACATGGAGGCATTCTGTATAACTCTTTCATGCTGCAGTCTCTCGAGGGCAACTTGTAGTCCGGTGTCGGGTTTAGGTACCGGTCTCTGCCAAACACCAGGATGTTGTCTACCGTGTTGACGCATCCTTTAATTCCCTTGAGAATCAGGGACATCGGGCTCAGGAACACCTCTGGGGCCGACTTAATTGCGAAGGGCCGGCAGCGATAATAGAATCGCCCGAAGGGTGTAATGAACGTCATGTACACCTGGCACCTTTCGAAGAGGCGCACCTGGCGAAACCCAGAGATTGCGCCCAGTTTCGAAAAAATGGTAGCGCTTTCCGGCAACCCGAACGCCTGGTCGACAGTCGGCAATATATGCTGCTCTCGGACAATGACCTTGTTCAGCTTGATTAAGCGGACACACAGTCGATAGCCTCCCGCTTCTTTGGGAGCCCCGATGAGGCCGGCGCACCATGCGTAGCAGCCTCGACCACTAAGAAACGCCATTGTTTGAACATAAGAACACGTCTCCTTTCCGCAATATTTCAAGGCTGTTCAGCCAAATGCGGCTAGCATGTTATTGCATACAGACGACAGCAATATTTGCCATAGTATGATCGAAGTCCCGGTCTAGATCAGCGTCAGAAGATGACTATCTTCAGGTTGATCGATTATACCATAGTCGCACAAACGGTTCCCTAAAACACTGAAATCTTAAATAGATTAACAACCAGATAGGATATGTCATCTTGCCGTGAAACACAGGGAGATTTGAGCTCAAGAAGAGTGGTTGTTTGGGCGAGTGGGTTTGACATCTTATACAATCTTGTGCGCAACAAAGACGAGGACAAAAGCAGAGAAGAGGACACAAGAAGGCGCAACGTTCAACTGAATTTTATTGAAAACGTGTTCCGGTGTATATAGTCTCAACCATCGTTACAATGACAACAAAAAGAAAATGGTAAAGGAAAAACACCATGACAGAGCGTAACTGTGAAACAATTTTATCCCGTTCTCAGGAAAACAATTCCTTCTCCGATAATGCAATCGACGGCATAGCAACTGACGTGCGTCCTAAATAATCAATGTGCTCGGCTTCTATGATTTCGCGTGTTACCGCTGACTTTCATTTCCCAATTTTTACGCATCATCCAACAGTGGGGTAAAACCGCATGTCCTGCAATGCAAGTCAAGGAAGCCACCGTTATTTTTTTGCACGTTGTTATTGTGCTCGCGAAGTCGATCATTTAGGCAGTGCCCCGTCTGCCCGACGTAGTGCCTGCCACAGGACAACAGAATGCGATAAACCACGCCATCTGTACAGTCGACAAATTTCGTTCTGTGCTTCTTTTCACATAAGTGTTTGGCACGGACGCCAGGCTTTGATAGTTTGCACGGGTCCTAGAGCTTATTGGGCGCAGAAAACACTACAGTTACATTTGATCGCATTGCTACTTTCTTTAAATTGTGAGACACTCGGTACATATACGGAATGACAAAAACTTTTTCTTTTTGTCTTACCGGCTGGCTCCCATTGTTTTCCATGAGAGAGCGCTTTCTTACAAGGCCTTCCGCGACCGCAACAATAATGTTTTTAGGATACCCAGCTGCGAGGAAGCGCAAAACTTGCTGATTAAAACCCTTGGGGATCAAATGCTCAAAGGACTTCTTTAGTGCATTGGGTGAAACACAGGTTAACATTACTCCTTCTGACTAGCTTGGAGTGGGCTGAATGAAAGGGAAGTAACGGCTTATTCGCACGTGGCTTATAGCACCAACAGATGTGGTCGTTGAGAAATAAAAATCTGATGTCAAGGAAGCGAATAGTGTTGTCCACAGTATTTCATGCGTGACCTCGAGTGGGCCAAAACATTCCTTAAAAGTGGTCAGGGTTTTGACAGCCTTTGCTTCAAAAACGTTTTTGTCAGATGCGATGAAAACTAAAAAATCATCTACGTACCTAAAACTTTTTACCTTTGATCCTTCAAGCCGGCTGTTAAGAGTACTCTAAAGTTGTGCTAAATATATATCGCTTAGAACAGGCACGATACATGAGCCGATGCATATGCACTGTTTTTGCAAGTAAGGCTTGCCTCCCCACTGAATAAAAGTTGTTCGAAGATAGAAACTAAGCAATTCTAAAAAAACACTGTTTGACATCCCTGGCTCATTGTGAAAGGCTACCACTCCAAACTTGTCGATGCACTCCTCTACACACGACAGCAAACCGGAATATAGGAGGGAGTAATAAAGGTCTCTGCCTTTGTCCTCGTCTTTGTTGCGCACAAGATTGTATGAGAGATTTGAGCGATCAGTCGCGTCTTTGTTCACGACCAATTCCAGGATAGACAGCACTGTTTTAGCGATACTGATGATGCACAGAGAAACAAACCAAGATGATCCTCAGATGATCGTCGGTTGACACTTGGACACATGGCAACATCGGCGACCAATCGCATAGTCGTTCATGACGACTTTCACAACAGACAGCAGTGCCTGAGCATGTTGGTTTTGCGCAGGAAACAAAAAGAGGGCGATCAACGGTTGCCGCACTCGGCAAGAATGTAGTACATTAGGCACACAGACAAATAATCGGCATGGGAGTAACAGCCATGCGGATTTCGCAGTCTCAGTTGTCACAGGCAGGCAGCAGATCTCGAGTCTTGAATGTACTCCTATCATTGGGCTTACAACTGCCTGAAACCACTCGCACGCTACTAATGACTGACGACTCTGAACAAGAACTACCTTGGATCTGTCACGGCGGACATGACATTGCGAGATGTGCTAAAGACGGAAACGAGTGCGATAACACCTAATATTGGAAGCCTGACCACAACCAAAATGTGGAACACGTCGCTCTAGGTGCGGCCTGCACAGTTTTTAATAAATATAATTTTGGCCTGCCTAATTTTTTAGCTGTGCACCCTTGGTCTAGCACTTCCCAGTAGATAATAAGGTTGGTAGAAGTCGTACCCTCACTCCTAACTCACATTTCCACGAGTTCCCAGGGATCTGCCAGGTGACGAAGTGTGTATCAAAAACCACATATTCCGCCGTTCGCATTTAATCATTCTCCCGATAGTACCTTGTGCTTGGATATGTAAAGGGAACAAAATAATTAAGGGCAAAAAATGCAGAGCAAGAAAGAACAATAAGGGCGTTCATCTTCAATCCTCTGAAGCCTACCAAACAAACTGGTTTTCGTCGAGTTGGCATCTGTAAATTGGCCTATGATGGAGTGGCCTATTTCACGAGTTGTCTATCGACAAATTGGCCTTTTACCAACTGGCTTTCAGCAAGTTGGCCGGATACTACGACACACAGGCATGAGCGCCCGCAGAAATACTCTCTGAGGGAGGAGAGGGGCCGGAGTAGAAATGAAAACCCTCTCGTTTTCTTGCGTCTTTTCCAGAAGCAGAAAGCTGCAACTTCCACACACCCCTCCTTGCAGCAACACCTCCGGGCGCCCTTGCACACTTGGGACGTTGGCGGCCGTTCGCACCTTCGTTCGCAACATCAGCACTGCTATCTGCAGCTCCAGGAACACAAAATTAATGTGATTGTCGGTTGACACGATAAGGGGTAAGAAGAACGAACGGGCGCCAATGACCACAGAGAACGTCGGCGACAGTTCGCGTCTTCGTACACAACCGCAGCACGGCCATTTGCAGCTCCGGAAACACAGATTTAAGGTGATGGTCGGTTGGCAAACAGTAGGGGCTAACAACACCAAACGTTGCACAGAAGACGCACAGATAAACCACACTTTACAGTCGCTGCACAGCGGTCGCGAGAACAAGGGACCTCAAAGAGCCACAACTCGCTTGCTGTCCTCGTAGTGTCACAGCGTTGTAGTCTTTGCACCTTTGGTTGCAGTGGTCGTAGCCAGGGTCAGGGCCCCGCAGTCGAGGCGGCCGAGGCAGCCGAGTTACGATATGTGGCCGAAGTGGTTGAAGCCCGCCGCCATCGCAGCTGATCGCAGCCACCCAGTGAACGTAGCAGCAGTGTCGGCATCGTTTCGAAGCTTAGCGGTTTATGACGGATGTTTAAACTTCTTTCTTTATAAATGTCGAAAACGCCACAGCAGAAGAAACGATTGAAGGACCGACCTGGTCGTCTTGGCCCCTGCTTGAACGGCTTAGATCTAACCTGGCTGCCCAAATCTTGTTTATCAAATAGCGTGCTGATGAAGCATGTAGCAATGATATTTGTATAGTTTTCCTTAGCGTCGGTGGATAATAAAGACTTTAATTTTCCTTTCATTGCTCTGGGTTTGTTTATGTGTTTTTGGTAACTAAAAATAAAATAAGAGACTTTAAGAAAAAAAAAATACGCTCCTCTAGGGATCGAACCTTCGACCACTTGGTCAGTAGTGCGATCTTTTACCCCTGCGCCAAATAAACTAGGAGGAACTCGACCTCCTCCTTTTATCTGAACTTCCGTTCCTCCCTTCTCTGCGCAATTTGTCCGCAACAAGAAGGAACAGTTGCTGTTGCGACCTTTCTCCTCCTTTTTTTCTTACAGTTCACCCTCTTCCAGGCACTACCCTATCGTGTGGCCTGTGCACGCGATCCCACTTTTTGTATTCGTGTGTGTGCTTGTGTTTCGCGGGCTGGACCTCATCACACTCAAGCAGAGCGTGTAGAGGAAGCTAAGAGGCTCGGTGAACCAATCGCAGGTCTGTATTTAATCACGTGGTCACGCTCTCTTCCGCAACCACGCGCAGAGAGCGGTGCAGGTGATCACTGGACCGGCCGGCGTAGTTCCGACGGCACTATCAGCTTAGGAATGCGCGGTGTCCTTCTCCCTCAAGGACGCCCAGTCCTATTCGCTTGCAAAGGATATATTTCGAGAGATTAGTGACGGCGTGGGGAAAACGGGGGCGGGAAAGACTGTTCTTTTCTCACCCTTTCTTGCTCTTTCCGAATCCGTTCCGACGCCGTCGGCGCCCGACCCTCTCTGGAACACATCTCTCTCTCGAATTCTTTCATTTGTTTCTGCTGGTGTTTGCTATCAAGGTTTCCAAAAGCCAATGTAGTAGAGATTGCTTAGACATGACAACTCTCCAGCAAGAGGACGAAAAGGAACTGACTGACACGAAGCTCTGATATCAGCTCGGAGCCTAATGTCAATATTAAAAGGAAACAATGATAAATTAAATGCCGGAAAAATGGGCTAGACTCTGAATTAAGAACAACGCTGTCGTCTGCTATCAGTGCCTTGGCACCATGTAGGAGGAATTAGGGCTCTTATTGTGGCACCAGTAGTGCCGTAAAGTCATAGAGCCGTCATTGCATAACCACATTTCAGAATAGTGTCTTGTTCGAGTCAATAGCAAAGAAGTTTTTCACCTGACACGAGGTGCAGTCCAGAAGCCCGTTGTTAGGGTACGAAGCTTTTCTGTCGAGATCATAGAGTCAACATAATAATCTATTATGTTGACTCTATAGCGCGGACATCGTTTTTCTTTTCTTTTTTTTTCTCCAGTTAGCAGTCCTGATGACTGCATATCGCTGGCCACTCCTTAATATGCACAGTGAAGGAGCAAAACGTGGCCATTAAATTCTGTACCTTGTTATTGTCTTGTTTACTTTGCAGAAAAGCACCTGAATCGCGCTTTGAAAAAAATAACATAAAATTTACAAGTGCTCGAGCATTTTCAAATTGTTGAAGTGAAACGAACACGCCTAAACCAGCCTATTCCAACAAGCTTCCACTATTAAGCCAATGGTATTGTCAGATTAACACACACTGACCATTATATGCCACTGTGTTCTTGAAATGACGATGAGCCAGTCTTACCAACACGACAACAGTAACCATTGTAAGTCCGTGTTTATCCAACATTGCCAAGCCAATGCTACAGACAAGCCAACAGTGTCCATCTTATGCCAGTCCCCATCAAATATTGGAATGCCAACGGCACGGACAGGCCAACGTTGACCATTTTATTCCAGTGTTCATCCAAGGTTAGCAACCCAACGGTACTGAAAAACCAACATTGTCCGGTTTACGCATGTATTCATCCAATATTCGCAAGTTAATGGAACTGACAGGCCAACATTTTCCGGTTTTCGCCAGTATTCATCCAATATTCGCAACCCAAAGGAACTGACAGGCCCATATTGGCCCTTTTATAGCAGTGTTCACCCAATATTCGAAGGCCAATGGAACTGACAGGCCAACATTGCCCATTTTATGCCAGTGTTCATCCAATATTCGCAAGCCAATGGAACGTGCAGGCCAACATTGCCCATGTTTTGCCAGTGTTGATCCAATATTCGCAAGCGAATGAAACCGACAGGCCAAGATTGCCCATTTTATGCCAATGTGCTTCCAATATTATATAGTCATTGGAGAAGCTGAAGATTTTTTATAATGTCATAGACAATATTGCGAGCAGGTTGGTTAAAGTGGACCATCATTATACCTTTTTTTGCCAATGCTCTTCCAATATTTGCCCAACATATTGGGCCATTATTGGAAGGCCTGGGATAATGCCCCAGCTTCTTCTGTTATATGTTGCGTGATAACCTTTCTTTTCAGATTGAAATGCGCATCAACGTATGTCACGTCTTACTTCAAACATAAGGCAGTCGAGATCTTAACTCAACATGATTTTTTATTCGTGAAAACATGTAATTGCTCAATCAATCGCTGGATATTTCTTTTAAGGTTTTATTTTTTGCTATCAAATATCAGTGCTTTTTATTTATTTTTAATTTTGACCGGTTGAGTCTAAATTATAGGCCCTGTTTTGCGGTTCAGCAAAGCGGGTTGCTTTGAAAATTTCTAGATCACATACAGCTGACAATACACCCGTGATGTAGGTACTGGGGACGCGGGTGGAGCTTTCGGTGTTGAAACCTGCCTCTCCATCCCCCCCCCCCCCCCTTGGAAAGGTTTCCCGGCTGCGTCGCTGAATGGGCATAACATAAGAGAAACTATGCTCCTTGCGTTATAAACGTACACACAAAACGACGAAGGAAGCGTGCATTTTGTTTTTCGTGTGGAATTTACTGAGCATAACTATCAGTTTTGGGATGAAGCGCGTTAGTTATAGCCGGTCACAGGTGGTAAAAGCTCCTCCTGCCTCTTTCCACTTTTGCAGAGCGAAGGATCGGGAGGAGACGACCTCCTCGCCAGCGTTTACTTTTTACCTGTCACCGAGAACGGCGTTTTTCTTCGTGGACGCCCTATTGAAAAGAAACAGCAAGGATATCAGGGTGGCAAGCTGGTCTAGCTGGTTTTTAAGCTGGTTCGAGCTGGTTCGAGCTGGTCAAGGTAATAATCAAGCTGGTTCAAGCTGGTTCGAGCTGGCACTGCATATGGGCAAGCTGGTACTTGAGCTGGTTCAAGCTTGTCATGCTGGTTCGAGCTGGTTCTGAATCTGGCCCAAGGTGGTTCAAGCCAATATGGCTGGGAGCGTGCACGCCAAGGTCGGCGAGAGCTTGTTGAATTGGCATTGCCGGGAGCGCTCGCGCCAAGGTCGGCAGGGGTGGGGACGATGCCACGTCCAGTTCTTTGTCCTCTCGTTTTCGGTAGACGACCGGGCGCTTCAGGCACGCTGCGAGCTTCCTTTCTGTGCGAAAAGAGAGAGAGCGAGTGTTAGGAACCGAGAATTTGAGACACGTTCGGCTATCTTGGGCAGATTTTCGAAGGGACGGCTGTGTGCGCGTTGTTTGGCGACAAATTGAACGGCGGTGCAAGCGAAGCGAAATTTAAGGAGACAGCGAGCAGCAGTCCGTTCAGCGCCGGAAGGACTCGGATGCCCCGACTGAGGCGTCGTTTCGTGTCTTCAAACACCTGTGTGCTCGTGAATGACGGCGGTGCCGAGGAGTATCGCCAATGCCATCCAAGCCACACGAATTTTCTCGCCTGTGCCAACTACGCAAGAGGACGCTTCGCCCTCATTACGGGCGTGACCCAGGTTCGCTTCTCTCATCCGCGTAGTATTCTTTATTGGTATAGCCTATTTTGGTGTGTGTCTAGTATTTTTCGTGTTGAGAGATAAGCAATCTAGTTTTAGTATCATTGTTTGTTTTGCACCGAGTACCATCATCTGTGCGCCGGTTAGTACTGTGTCAGCGCAGTGGAAGTGTAGCATCTGAGCTGATGTGAGCAGACGGCGAATACAAAAATAATAAATTAGATGCCAAGCTGGTTTTTCTGAAGAGTTTGGTTTGTTTATCCTGTTTATTCATTTAAACTGGTTAAAATGGTGAGGAAGTACACCAGCCTAACCAGCATGGGCAGTTCACCCAGCATGACCCAGCATTTCCCAGCATTCACCCAGCACGACCCAACATCGAACCAGCTCGACCAGCACGGCAAGCTGGCCATGCTGGAGCAATAACCCAGAATGAAGCGGGGAGGCTAGGACGAGCTTTTGCTGGGACCAGCTTGTGCTGGGACCAACACGGCCAGCTGGACATGGTGAAGGAATAACCCAGCATGAAGCTGGGATGCTGGGACCAGATTGTGCTGGTTTCTTCCATAGGGCGTTCAAAATTGCTACAGACTGCAATGCATACAGCGCTCTAATTCAGTTGATAAATAGCTGTGCGAGTGAAAAAAGAAGATTCGTTCCCCCCCGGAGCCATAGCTATAGACGGCTCTCAACGTGCGAGATTAGAACAATAAAAAAACTAAGTCATTTAATTATAACGTTGGTAAGTCACCTGGATAAGACAGGCCAATGTTGCCCAACCTAAGTCAACCGATTACCAATGTTTTCAACCCACTCGCTCAGACACGCCAAGTGTTGGCCAGTCTAAGCCAATCGATTACCAATGCTGGCAACTCATTGGCTAACATAGACTAATGTTGGCCAACGTAAGCCAATTGATTACCAATGTTTGTAACCAATTGGATATGACAGGCCAATGTTGGGCAGCTTAAGCCAACCGCTTGCCAACGTTGGTAAGCCATTGGGTGAGATAGGGCACTGTTGGCCAACATAAGCCAATCAAATACCAATGCTGGCAACTCATTGGTTAACATACACCAATGTTGGCCAGCCTAAGCCAATTCATTACCAATGTTTGTAACCAATTGGCTAGGACAGGCCAATGTTGGCCAGCCTAAGTAAACCGGCTGCCAACGTTGGTAAGTCATTGGTTGAGGTTGCCCGGTCTAAGCCAATCGATTGCCAAGGTTGGTAAGCCAGTGGTGAAGGCAGACCAATGTTGGCCAGTATAGACCAGCGTACTGCCAATATTTGTAGTACAATGGCCACAGTGGCCCATCGTTGGACCATTGTTTAACAAATGAATACCAATGTTGGCCCGTCGCCGTGCGCTGTCTGGGGCATCTGAAACAATATGCACCAAACTGTAACACAAATAACTGACACAGATAAGGAAGAGAGAAGACAAGAACTCAGCAAATAATTCTACCTTACATTCATGGCGTAACCGATAAATTAAAAGGAAGTAGCTGCGAGGCAGGGCAATAAGATTGTGTGATCTGCTCCAAACAAGGCATATTGTGTGGAGAAGGGAATAAAACGCAGGCGAGCTGGTGAATGATATCCATAGTAACCCCGAGACAGTGACATCCATAGTAACCCAGAGTTGTAGGAACAATAAAAAAAACTGACAGAACAATGAAGTCCCCAACACAGCTTCAAAATTATTGAACAACCATTGCAATCCCAGGCAGCATACCAATGTTGGACCCACATTGGGCCGACAACGGCAAACACTGGCTCCAGAGGTTGGTTCAACTTTGGCATTCTGGCCAAGTGCAACTTCTTCCAATGTTGGCCGAGCGATTGGCACCAACGTCGGGCCATCGTTCAACCAATGCTCCAGCTATCATTGGCGCAAACGTTGGGCCATCGTTCAACTAATGTTCCAGCCATCATTGGTACCAATATAAGGCCATTCTTTAACCAACGTTCCAGCCATCATTGGCACCATTGTTGTGCCATCGTTAAACCAATATTTCAGACATCTTCGGCATCCACACAATGTCATTGGCTATGCCAATTTTGGCTTTCACACTAATTCAATGGCTATACCATTATAAACACACAAGTTAACTAATTGAATAAGCCGTTATTGGCAGTCGAGCTCATTCATTGGCATGTCCCAATGTCATGCCACATCTTTAATGCTGGTCATGCGATGATGGCAATGCGTTTAAATCCGGGTTATTCCAACATTGGGTTTTAAGAACCCCAGGCCTGTTTTGTATCAGTAGCCCACTGCAAAAAAGCATTCTGGTCAAAAATGGTGCTCCTATGCTTTGTCTATGCACTATTTTATCTGGCGTGCAAATGTCATTCAAGGTCAATCAATTCTTTTTCCGGAAATTTTATTGAAAAAGGCTAGGGAGGAGGCTCAGCGGGGAGCCTATGCCTGGTCCTGGGGAGAGTCCTGGGGAGGGTCCTGGGGCGAGTCCTGGGGCTGGGGAGCCATTAAGTCTTCCAAATGCCTCTTCCTACCGCCTCCTCTGTTGCAAGACCCTGACAGTCACTTCACCAGCATTTTTTAATCTGCCGATTCTACAATTTTAAGCTTCGCACTGATGGCATCTACGAAAAGATCCAAAGGTCGATGATCAACACTTTGAAACCCTCATCGGTCTTAGTAAAGCACACTTGCAAGGAGCACGTTGTGAATGGGCGAAGGGTCTACAAAGCTCCCTTGTTTCTGTAGCATCGCGATGTTCTGAAGAGCTTTGCTCACAATGCACTAAACGTTCTTCCGCAACCTTAACCAAGTCGTCGTGAAGTCAAGGATGACTGGCCACAATTAGCTCTTTCTGAACTATGCAAATGAATATATCATGCACACGCAAATGAAAAGACGCGATCAAGCCACTAAAGGCAGTGCTGGCTCACTTGCTCTAGCAAAAACCTAGCCGAGGCATCCATCCGCTGACAAATGCTTGCTGAAATGAATCGCTCTCGAGCTAACATCTGGCACCCATGCGAATTCTTCGTTAACCCTGAATGGCTATCGTCTGGATTGTTGGATGTCTCAAACTTATTAAAACCATCCCGAACTGAATTAACCTTTTTAATACATGAAGGAAACGCGTAAATAAAAAAGTACTCGCACATGTGTTTGCAAACAGGCAGCAAAACAGACACAAACTATTCTCTTCAAATCTCCTAGAAGTTTATTACACACAGCATGTTCTGTAGAGAAGTACAAACGTGCAAGCGATCGCCGAATTGTAAAGAGGTACTGCTATGCGTTTATACAGCTGAAAATATTGCAAAGCAAACAGAACCGGGGTAATTCTAGGTCATATTGTCTGTTCTCCCGGCACCTTGAAAAATATTTTCCCCGAAATTGTCCTGACAGACGCCTCTCATTGGCGGTGGCAATCAGTTCATCGAATGACGTTTCATTGACAGATCGTTTTATTGACACGCTGCTTCACCAGCAGATTGTTTTACAAAATAATATGATTGCTTTTTTTTCTTTTTTCTGGTAACAAGCTACCTCAAATTGTCGCCGCAAATAGAGTGTATGGTGGGACACGTGGGTTAACATATTTTAATGAGACGTCGGAAATCGTCGCCGCGAAGCTGCGTGGACGGTCTTGCTGGCCGGTGACACATCCGCAAAAAAAAGAGGATATTCTGCCGACTGCACAATATCCGGGGACACAAATGCCGGCAGTTGCCACCTTTTAGGTCTCGTATAAAACGAATTGGGAAAAGAACTATTTGAAGCTGTAGGATAACTCCCTGGTAAGGTGTCCGTCTCTTATGCGGCGGGACCTTGGTTTAGTTGTCAGTGTCAGATTACTTCCCAGGCGGCCCTTCCCGGGTGGCCCTTCCCGGGTGGGACTCTTCATTGGGGACTGCGCCCTTCCCGGCGAGACTGCGCCCGGGAAGGGCGCAGTCCCATACCATTTAATCCAGCGAAGGTTCGTCCCAGACATTCGTTCTTTTTTCAGTGTTAATCATGGGAAAAACATGTTGTAAATACCGTCAAATGCTTAAAAAATGTTCGAGAGAAAAAATCAAGCCCACACTGGTGGATTGAATCACGGTCCCGCTGCGTACGAGACAGACACTTTAGCAGTGAGCTACTCTACAGCTTCAAATAGCCGTTTTCACAATTCGCTTTATACGAGACCCAATGGGGGACAACTGCCGACATTCTTTCCCGGGCTGCCGACAGAATATCCACTTCAACAAAAAAAGTTCCCCGCAGAGTGCGATTTCCGTAGTGAGTGTCGGTGATATGTTAGTGTCGACGAAATGTGTCCATGAAACGTGTGTCCATCAAAAGTTGTCTACTAAACATATTTCCACGAAATGCCGGGAGAACAAGTAAGTCAGTATTCTACCGGGAGTCACATGATTTCAGGCAGCTAATGGGTGGCGACTCTCCATAGAATTTAGGAAAAATTATTGTCCCGGCTGCCGGGAGAATAGACACTGCCTAATTCTATAGATAATCTGGAAGAGTACCCTTAGAACAGCGGTCACTCGTTGCCAACAAGCAGGTTGCTGAGCACTTACCAAAAAATTATCTGACTTCAAAGATGTATTCCGACATATTTGTCGATATGGGCACAAGAGAACAACCACGTGCACACACAAACCAGATGTAGGACTCTGTGAAGATTCAACACGATGCGGTACAAGCTGTCATTCGCCGAACTGAAGCACATGTTGAAACTTTGTGATATTTCTTCGAAGAAATCTCATGTTGCCGATGTATGCGTAGGACTTTTCAAACACTGAGCCACGCAGGCCGCAGCTAAGAGTTTAGTCAGTATCAGGGAAAGATGTGCTGGTAGGGGGAAGCAGATGGGTTGCTGGAGAAGTGAGGAGGGAACATTCCGCTCCCTCCAGCATTTCGCCTGCATCCTGCTTCTTCAAGGTCTCCAAGCGGGTGCGCCCACAAAAGGCTTATCTTCGAGGGAGATCCGAACGATGAACAGAGCGAGAAGATTTCGCAGTGGATGCAATGTGAGTTGTCTACCAGGCAGTGTCCTTCAGGCAGGTGTCGTGCTTTGCTTTGTGACCCGCTTGGAGACCATAGTCACGTGACCGTAACCGGAGACACGCTTAGCCTAAAATATGTATAGCGTCTACTCTGCTATCAATACTGAGTAAACAGGAGAGCAGCACGAAGGCTATTCGACGACAACTTTTTTTGGCAATGCAGTGGAAGCTACAGGCCCGCTCTCCCTTTCCCATTTTGAGCGCTGAATAAAGCTCTGCGCGGGCTCTCCTCCTTTCCACTGCATTGCCAAGAAAAGTTCTCGCCGAAGTAGTTTTTTCAATCCCAATGAAACTGCTCTTCCCAAATGTTACCCGGAACCGGAGGTATGAAGATAGTATGTTTTACTCCGTAATGCGCGAGACACATGCGCACAAGACCCATCTGATCCGACGTGCGATCCGGCAGTACGACTGCCTGATCCGAAAATTTCTGTCACTTCAGACGTCGGATCGGCGAAACGGCGTGCGCCCGACGTGCCAGATAGTTTCGCAGGGCGGACGGACTGTCGGAAGCGTCCAGCCAATGACAGCATAGCTAGCGTGAACGTCATGATGACGTACTGGGTCTGGCGGGACGAACAAGAAAACGGGAGGGCGGCGGGAAGTCGGACGCGTGAACCCCTCTGACCCATTCCAGAAAGGGGGCCCCAGCAAAGAATACACGCGCTAGCGAGAACTAGCGTGCATTCATGTCCCGCTTTGCTAAAAGCAAACATGGAGGCACTCTAGCAAGAACGAGCTCCGAACTTCGCTCGTTCCAGTTAAACCATCAATTTGGGACCAGAGATCTATCAACGCAGACCTCCGCTGGAGTGCTTGGATTTCCTGGGCTGAGCCGAACGGATCGTCGTGTAGCATGCAATGTCGGAAGCGTGTGTCTCAAATCACGGCCGCTTGATTAGGACCTGCCGTATGCCTCACTCCGCCAGTGATTGCGATAGTTCTAATTTACACCGCAGCGCCAGCCGCGGCGTTTTTTATCGGCGAGAGAGGATCAGTCTGCCCGGCCCGGCCCGGTGTGGCTATTTAGATTGTTTTAGAGCGCAGCTCTTAGGCGCCCGTTTCTGGCTTGAGCGGCGTCAGTGTCGCCGTCGCCATCGCCGTCGCCGTCGGCGCAACCAAGCTCACCCCAAGGCCACGTGACCCCCAAGGTCACGTGGCCCCTCCCAAGGACACCCCAAGGTCACGTGACCCCCAAAGTCACGTGACCCCTCCCAAAGTCACCTCAATGTCACGTAACCCCCAAGGTGACCCCCACAACCCCCCCAAGGTTACTCCAAGGTCACGTGACGCCCCCAGTCACTTGACCCCCCAAGGTCACGTGACCCACCGAGGTCACGTGGTCCCCCTCTCGAAGTCACGTGACCCCCCTCCCCCAAAGTCACGTGACACCCCCCCCAAGGTCACGTGACCCCCTCCCCACGAGGCCAGGTGACCCCCCTGGAGCATATTAAAGAATGAGGAGAGGAGGAGGAGGAGGGGTCTACCTCCCTTCAGTACCCTTCCCTCCTCCTCCTCAAGAGCTGCGCTCCAATTCGGCGTTACAGAGAGTTGTAAACGGCTTTCACTTTTTTCGTGAAGCGGCAAGTCTCATTTGAAACGAGTGCCGGATTGCATGAATATTGTGACAAATCTGTGTAGAATAAAAGCACACGATTCTTTATGCTTGGAGCTCACTCAGCTGCAGGCTGCGCGTTAAATCCGCATTTAGCTGACAGTATGAGCGAATTGTCGTTTTCTTGTTCCGTGCGTGTTGCCCCGTTTCTATTTCCACTGTAATATAGGAGTTATAGTTGGATATATCTAGGCCTATAATTTCCGGTTTTAATCGATGCTCGAGCACGCTCGAGCTGTGCCTTTTGTATCTGTGAGGGACAATATGAACCGGGTTCCTCGTGCATAACTTGAGCAATATACACTTCATGGTTCATGAACACATTAACGGGGTCATATAGTTCGCAAGCTGAATACATTTCGGGAAAGAGGCTTCTGCAAAAGTCTCAGTATATTCTTTAGAGAGCTGCCTAGGTCACTCCCGAGTTTGCCAGAAGAGGTCTGAGGAGCTTCCCGAGAAAGAGCTCGCAGAGCTGTTTGCTGTGGTACGGGTCTGCAGTTAGTACACCACATCAGCTGGCATTCCATAAGGTGTGGAGGCACAGCGCTCGAGAGGACCTTGCAAACCTGTTCACAACGACGAATCTTTGCCGACTGCGGAGCCCTCTTGACAAAGGTGCACACGAGCTTGCACGGCAAGACAACTTCAGGTCGTGGATAGCTGAGTCTTCCTTGGTCAAGGCTAAACACGAACTGATTTGCTCCGTCACGTGATTCATTTCCCTTAAGTTGCAGCTTGCATTTAAGACACGTCACCTGCAAAGTAGAGCAGATTCTACACATTAGCCTTCCTGGCTTCAATCTCTCTTGAAATTCGTCGTAGGTTTGTCGCAGTTTTTTCATTCGCTCGTTCAGTCGTTTGGCTTGCATATGAATGGGCGCGCGTTTTTCTTGGCATCTTTCATGAAGCCTGTCAAATTGAATGACTTCTGACATTCTTCCACTTTAAACTCTTTTCGCAGGCAAGGTTCAATAGCCACGCAATCATCAACAGCTGGTCTTCTTTCTGAAGGGGCTGCATTTTGCGTTGTTGGCTTCTACCGCTCGCATGCGACGTGGACGCGTTAAGCGGCACGCGAACAAGCGTTCTGCGCTTCTTTGAACCTGCTGGTTCCATGTACAACGGATACAATGGAAATTGAGTCGGCACCGCTGTGGGTCGCAGCAACTTACGCTTTATCTCTACCTTGTAGTACTCCTTAAAATGAATGGAGCACACGACATTCCTGGAGTTTGGTTGCCGCTGGCTGCCCTTCTCGCCGCCTGGTGGCAAAATGTTCTTCAACCAGGCACGCCGGAATTTCTCTCTAGACTCCAGCCTTTGATAGCAGAGTTCCGAATTTCTCACAGAATTTGACTTACAACCCGGCACGCAACAGTTTTTAGGCATCGCGTGCTCCGTAACCCATCTGCACACTTTAAAACTGTGGAGAGACAGACAAAAGGCGGCTATCCACGTCTCTTCTTTCTCATCCATCAGTGGGTTTCGCCACAAAGCTATAGAAACGAGCAAAAAAAAAACGATCGAAAACACAAACAACCTACGCGAGCACAGGGTAAAACTACGATATTTTCTCCGCGCAAAGCAGTGCAAATGTGGGGGGCAAGTGATTTTTGCGGCCTTCTGCACCGCAGCAGCTCCTCGGTATCGGCGAAGCCAATGACTGGCAGCTATTTTTCTGGGTCTCGGAGCAAGAGCGCGTTGGCCGTCTTCTTCAGCTTTCAGCTCACAAGACCACTCGCCGATGGGCAGCTCCTCCACGGCAGATGGGAGAAGTTCTCTCACGCGCGCTCTTTTGTTTTCGGAAAAAATCGGCAGGCTACACAAAAAGGGGGGATCAAGAGGCCGTGCTCAAACTGTCGCGTGCGGCAATTCGGAGTGGCGTTCGGACTGTCAGATCGCACGTCGGATCGGACGATTCTGCCGTCCATGTGGCTCGCGCTTAAGACCCAGACTCTAAACTAAAATGCAAAAACAACCGCGCCTTTGTGTACACGATGTCCCAAATAAACTGAAATTACGAAGAAAAAATATTCCTCAGAAATAAGTTGTGCCATATATTTCGCAGCACGCTAATAACATATTTTTGTTTCGCGAGGGTTGCGTGGATGTAACAAAACCTGTACCAATTCTTAAGCCATGTAATCATCAATGCAACACAAATGCAACGATCCCCAAAGCTGAACAAAACGATGACAACACATGGAGGAGTTCTGGGCTCGAACGTGCTATCGACTTGTCATATCGCAGAATAATAAAAAAAAGAAAAATATGAGCAATAAGGTCTGCATATTTGAGAAATTTTCAGAACAGTGCGGCAACACGACGTCCCTAAGGTGGCGTAAAATTTACGATTAAGGTTCTCGACATGGGTCGACGGACATAGCCCCGCTGCTTGCACCCCTGTCGAGGTGAGCACTACTTTTTACACGTTGTAACGACACTATATCGCGCTATTGGCTCGTATATTTGGCCCGCATGCAGCCTCGAGCGAGCTGTTTCGAATGTCGGTGCAAGACAGAGCAACGGCCCAGCAATCGCGGTATGAGAACCGACTGCACCTCGATCTGGCCGACCGCGCTCGCTCTGCTGAAATGTGAGCGTGGGAATTCCGAGCACCGTTGGCTCACTGGTGTTGCAAGAGGTTGCTTTGTCGTTGAGACCTTGCATACGCCTGCGGAGCCGCTCTAATGTTTGGCGCATCTCCCGCGCAGCATCGCAATTTTTTTGGCGCCTTATCGGGTCATGTGCTGCGCGGTTCATTCTAAGATGAAGCAGAGTGGCCGGGAAATACGTGAACCGTTGCGACGATGCCTGATGTTGAAAAATAAACAAAGAACAATTATCTCGCAGGTTTATCCAGTTTCAGATGTTGCGATTTAAGACATGAGTGCTGTAAATGTCATGGAGGAATCAATTTGTTGACACTATTATTGCGTTCATTTAGCTCACTTTCTACACTAATGAACTAATCTTTAGATTTTCAAGACTTGCGCTTTTCTAGAGAGCTCCGTGACAACGCCAGTCGTTCCTTGACGCACTAAATCCTGCAAAGCCAATAAACTATACCCAATACCACTCCGTTATAGTTCCTTTTAATCCTGGTGCCTGTGAATACAGTGAATTGCCGCAAAATTCTGAAATGTTGGTGGCCGCCCGCCTGTCTCCCCAGGGTGGCTCGGACCGAAATGAGACAAAAAGGCCTCAAGAAAATCTTTTCCCTGGCAGTTCCGTGTAATTCCGGGAACCGGGAAATACAGTGAGACGCCATGCTGGCAGTTCACCGAAGTCCCTGGGCAGTCCCGGTCCAGTCTACTACGGCCAAGGCCCAATATTGACCCCATAGCACTCTAGCAGGTGTGCTGCCTGGGGTGCACCATGTTGTAAACTCCTTCATCAAGAATCTATTAAAAATATAACTTTCCAATTTGTACGTTTGCCCTCAAATAAGTATTTAATAAAGTTTGCCAAATAGTTTTAATTCATCAATACCTTAATTAATTACTGCGCCTTCCTAGCAGCCTTTTTATCAAGACGCCTTCCTTCAATAGTGATTTTTATTGACTATTGTACTTCATTCGATTTTAAAGCTCGGTTCCAGAAAATGAGGCAAACTGATACCTTGCGCCAACACCTATTCGATGTTGGTAACCCATTGGCTAAGACAGGCCACCGTTGGTCAGCCTAAGCCAATCGATTACCAATGATGGTAAGCCATTGGCTAAGACAGGCCACTGTTGGCCAGACTAAGCCAATTAATTGCCAACGTTGGTAGGCCACTGGCTAAGACAGTCAAATGGTGGCCAAATTAAGCCAATCGATTGCCAATGCAGGTAAGCCATTGGCTCTATTACAGTTTATATTTCTGCGGGCGTTGTCACTACCGTGGTCATTAATGCAGTTGTCGTATATTGTACGCACAGTGAGTCATTTTTGGGCAAGCACACATAATGCCCCAGCTTCTTCTGTTACATGTTGAGTGATAAGCTTTGTTTGCAAATTGGAATGCGCATCAGCCTATGCCACCTTCTGCCTCAAACATAGGGTGTTCGAGATCTTAATTCAACGTCATTTTTTTATTCGTGAAAACATGAAATTGCTTGATCAATCGCTGGATATTTGTTTTAAGGTATTTTTGTTCTTTGCTGAAAAAACTATTAGTGTTTTTTATTTATTTTTAATTTTGTCCGGTTCGTTCTCAATTATAGGGCGTGTTTTGCGGTTTAGGAAACCGGGTTACTTTGAGAATTTTAAGATCACATACAGCTGACAATACAACCGTGTTGTAGGTACTGGGGAGGTGGGTGGAGCTTTCGGGATCGATCCCTGCCTCCTTCCCTTCTGGAAACGTTCCTTGGCGGCGTTGCTAAATGGGCATAAGAGAAGAGACATTACGCTCTTTGCGTATTAAACGTACAAACAAATCGAAGGAAGCGTGCATTTTGTATTTCGTGTGGAATTTACTCAGCATAACTATCAGTTTTGGGATGAAGCGCGTTAGTTATAGTCGGTGACAAGTTGTAAAAGCTCCTCCCATCTCTTTCCACTTTTGCAGAGCGAAGAATCGGGAGGAGGCGATCTGCTCCCCAACGTTTACTTTTAACCTGTCACCGACCACGGCGCATTTTTTCGTGGACGTTCAAAATTTCCACAGCTCGCAATGCATACGTCGTTCTAATTCAGTTGCTAACTAGCTGTGCATGTGAAAACTGAAGAATCGCTTCCCCCTGAAGCAATAGCTACAGACTGTTCTCAGCGCGTGCGGTCAGCACATTAAAAAAATTGAGCCAATTAATTATAATGTTCGTAAGCCACTGGCTAAGACAGGCCAATATTGCCCTGCCTAAGTCAATCGATTACCAACGTTGGTAACCGATTGGCTAAGACAGGCCAATGTTGGCCAGCCTAAGCAAATCGATTAATAATGCTGGCAAGTCATTGGTCAACATAGACCAATGTTGGCCAGCCTAAGCAAATTGGTTACGAATGTTTGCAACCGATTGGCTAAGACAGGCCACTGTTGGCCAGCCTAAGCCAACCGATTGCCAACGTTGGTAAGCCATTGGCTGAGATTGGCCAGCCTAAGCCAATCGATTGCCAACGTTGGTAAGCAATTGGCTGAGATAGGCCAATGTTGGCCAGCATAAGCCAGTCGATTGCCAACGTTAGTAACCCGCTGACCAAGAGGCGAATGTTTGCCAGTACATAGCAGCGTACCACCAAATATTGGCAGCATGAATGACGCATTGGCCCAACATTGGGCCGCTGTTTTCCAATTAACTGCGGATGTTGGCCCGACGTCGTGCGCTGTCTGGGTTGTATACATCTCCCAGACCTTTTTCACACTTCAAACAAACTCCTCGCCCACTACACAGTGTACCATAACAAGACAACACAAAGTAAATGTAAACTCAACCAGAAGCAAATGTGCAACGTTTCCTACAACATACAATATACCCCATGTGACACGGGTTGTTTATCACATTCCCCTATGACGCGTCATATGTCAAATCGGTGAAACTGGCTGGTGCGTCAATAATAGGTCAAGAAATCATGCAGCACCTGCCAAGGGAACTACAGCAGGTCTTTGCCGCGCCTGTAAATGCAGTGTTGTGTTCAACAGAATCACCATTCTTGCAAGAAACTAAAGCCTGTATCTACGAGAAATGCGAAAACATTTAATACAATGGCTATCGAGGGAAACAAAGCAGGATGCGTCAGCGTGCCTTCCAGCAAACTCGACAAGGAAAGCAATAGTGTTTTGAATGTTTAACATTTTGCTGAAATGCGGGTCGTTTCACACGAAATTGTATCTATAGCTCTCAGAATAAAGAACAAAAAAAAAAGCGGATAGCTGAGGCACATGAAGAGGAAGAAATATTAAACCACGGTTGGTAGTCCGGCAATGTGTTTTCCTCTCAAGTTCAAGCTGGCTGTGGCCATGGTGGCTGTGTGATGAACTGTGCAAGGTGTTGGAGCTGAAAACACTGCGTAGCTTATAGACGGCCATCACTGCAAAGCAGGAAGTGAAGTGTGCCCCTGACGGCTTTTACGGGGAGGGCTTCACTGACGCAGGGGAACAGCCGGGTCCTTGGTGGTCGGGACCGAAGTCGTGATGGTGAGCGGCCCCCCGTCGCCGGTGGCGTCCGTGCTGTCGCGAGGGCAGTAGGGGCTCCCCGACGGCGTTCGTTGGGGCGAGACCACCGTCGTTGCGACAGACTCCTTAACGCCGGCGGTGTCCCTCATGTGTGGGACTGCAGTTCTGGCGTGTGTGGCGCTGCGCAGTGGCACGGCTGCAACAGGTTTTGAAACCGGTGACCAGGCGTTGCCTCAAAGCCCTCTCCGAGAGGCCAACCGGAAGGTTGGCAGGAGCCATTCTCTTCCCACCAGCCGCTGACCCCTCCGAGCTCGGCTCAGACTCCAACTCTCACTTTTCAGGGACGGGACCTGACTCCGGTTTCGGCTCACTCAATACAAGGCAGGCGTTGTCCAGCGCCGCACGTGCCGTTATAATGGTAGTGGTGGCTATTGATGTATGGTAATGCAGAGTCCGGTGCCTTTGAAGACACGAGAATCTGTTTTTCAACAGCCCACTGCAGCGCTCTACAATGGACCTGACCGAGGAGTATGCCTTACTAGACAGGCAGCAAGCAATGGAGGTCACGTGGATCCCAGGGACAGGGCTGATGAACCAAGACTCCAAGCCGTAGCCGTTGTCGCCTGCACGTTTAGAGGGCGGAATCTATTATAATCTGTTCTTTTCAGAATTGACGACAGAAATGCAGCGAAAAGAGCTGACGGCAACTTTGTGTTTTCCTGGTACTATACTCCTTCGGATAGTATTTACAAACACGTGCCAGAGGTATAGACACAGGCCCTGCACAGTTGTAAATGTTTGGTACAGCACATTTTCTGTGGTAGTGTGGTTTTCAAGCGGTACACAGCCACCGTACGCAAGAGAAATGAATCGAGCATAATCACCGAGGAGGAGATTGTCGTCGGCTACCAACTGCCCTTGCTTGATGTTGCCGCAGAGGCAAGAGAAGCATTATACAAAGGAGTGCACTGACCCAGGGCACCGTGCCAAGACGCATCTCACCCGGCATTCTGCGTCACGCATGTGGAAGTATGAGAGAGATACCGATATGAATCTACCTGAATTTTCCATTCATGGTTCACAAAGCAGTCTCAATTCCAGAACCTTCCAAGCTCCTTTGACACTATTAACATGATTGCAGCACACCTTCATGAACGCAAGATATTTGGACAAGAAACCACTTCTTTCAAACAAACATAATGAAGCGGGCGGAAGGATGCACGTTTTAAAAGTCACGCCGAACTTCTCAGAGCACACGCTAGTGCATTAGAGCACAGGGGCGGATTCAGAGGTGGTGGTCCGAATGTTCTGACCCCGCTCTTAAATTCTGCATGTGTGAACATTTAGGGTGCGGAAATGGGGACGGGGGGGAGTCTTACCCATACGATATGCTGACCGAACACCTGACCCCCCCCCCCCTTTTAGGAATACCTGCCTCCGCTCCTAGCGGAGCACACAAGCCCGCACCTCTATTTTATAAGATGGCATATCCACACCATACCTGCGTTACGCTGTATTCTTTTTGACACTCATGGAACTGATTTTGAGTTCGTACTACGAGCGTGCTTACCACAATCACGATGAGGGCGTAGACATGCTTGCGGCACAGTGCGCCACATTCGTGGCGGTGGGATCGTTCTTGGACGGGGCGACGATGGCGATCATCGTTTTGTTCACTCATCCGATGACGCCGAATATCCTTCTGAGCTGCTTGAGGCCCGTCTCCACGTCGTATCTATCGCTCGGCGTCTCGGGGAAGCGGAGCCAGCCGCGCCGGACGCCGACACGACTCACGATAGCGACGGACGCGACCCGGACAGAGACGCCGACTGTACTCAGTCCCGCGCTACGTGCTCGTCGCTCACCTTCAAACTTTGGAAGCACTCCGAATCGCGTAGACGAAGTGTACAACACTTGAAGCTCCTCAGCCGTGAACGTCCGCGAGCTTCGTTATGCAGTCTCTTCACCTCCAGTTTCTCGCGCCAAGGTTGTCTCGCGCTGCCGGCGCTGCGTCGCACGCTTGCAATCCTCCGGGAGCTCGAATGCTGCGCGGTGCTGCCGGTAAGACTTCCCGTCGAAAACAATAACAAAAATTAGTTGAGAAGTGGCATAATCACCCCACGACGACGCGGTTTGGAAAATATGACCAACGAAAGAGACCTACTCAGGAGCAAGTACCTTTTGAAACGTACTCGGTACAAAACATAACGTCACTATGTTGTCACGTGCGGTAGCCGACCCCGCCCAGTTTAGCCGACTCCGCCCACATTTTTCAAGGGAACTTACGTCACTCTTGCTTCCAACCAATCAGACGTGAAGACGTCAGTTCAATTTACTTTTAAAAGGAACATGTACAATGTCGAACCGAGCTATTCAGTATGGGTTCGGGCGACGCTTTCTTTTCACGTGTGGGTTGCCGTTCGTGTTTTTTGACAACGGAAAGGGAGGACGTCCGACTTTGGTGAAAAGCAAAAATGGTGCTGCTACTTTTCTCCTTCTTGGGGAGCGTCCTCCGCGGAGGAACCGGTTCACGGAATGGGTCGCTGCCACTTTCCCCTCGGCATCTTCACCGCGTCCATGTCCTTCAGAAACGTTCCGCTCTCGTCTCGCCCGCGCTCCCTGCTTTACCGCTCGGAGCTTGCGAGCCAATCGTTGCCAGCTGGGCGGTCGCCGCCGGGTGATGGCGGAGGATGCCATACACGTACTCCCGTTCCGTTGGTGTTAGGTCACTGAACGGAAGCCCGAACTCACTCGCGAGACCGTCATTTTCGTCCATGTTGAGAGATCCGGCAAAACGACCACTGCACCGCGCTGCTATAACCCCCCGCGGTAACCAGAGTATCGCTCTCCTAAATACTACCAATACCGACTATTCACACTTGACGTCACTCCCTGCGTCACCTCCGTTTTGGGGGGCCACGAAATGAAAATGAAGATGTAGATGGTTGAGCGTGTTGGTCATTAATTTACGATAAGGAAAGAGGGACATTTAAGACAAACAGACAAGACAGGCTTTCGGCTTTCAACAAAACGTTTACTGGCTCGACTTCGCCTCCTGAAGCTCGACGGGGGGCGTCGGGTAGTTAGAAATTGAGGATGGTGGGTGAGAGAAGCGCGAGCCAGCTCGCAGCAAAGCGTGCATGCCGGAAGGGGGGTCGGATGTGTGTCAATCGACACGTCCCGTTACACGCAGCCCCGAGTGCGGGCGGTGCCATCTTGGGGAAAGAAGGGAGGTGGAGGAAGGACGCGGAGACGGGGAGGAGGAGAAGCTGTTCCGGCGATGCTGTCTTCGGGAAGGAAGGGAAGAGGGGGGAAAGGCGCTGAGAAGAGAAGGAGAAAAAGATACGCGAATTTAGATTTTTTATATTTTTGGAGGTACCCTCTCGGGCCCCGCAGGAAGCGAATCTCTCAGTCGGAAAGAGAAAGCGATTGGCTCCACAGGTTTCAGACTGAAGATTTGAAATGTAGGGACTGAAGGATTTCCCTGCCCAATCGAGATCCGATCCCGCCGAGAATTTTGGTTTTCGAGAACTCTGGGGTGCACGAGGGGCAGGTTTGTTTGGCGTGAACCACGACTGGATGGAAGGAGTCCGGAGAGAGAGACGAGATCTCCTGGGCGTGCTCCCGGAGACGGTCATTCACGCACCGCCCCGTCTGGCCGATGTAATTGGCCCCGCACACAAGAGAAATACTATAACCTTTTCCGTTGTGCAGGGCCGGAAGTGCAGCGTGTGTTTTCTTTTTGTGCATGTGGGTGGGGGTTCTGGGTTGGTCACTCGCTTGCACATGCCTCCCAATTTAAATTTGAATGTGAAAAGAGCTCTGGTGCCAAATCGACGTGCAAGCGCGCGGAGTAGGTGTGCCGTGGTGTGGGAGTACGGGATGCACTCAGGGCGGGCAGACTGGGTCCCGGAGGGAGCTTCCTTTGGGCGGCTCCTCGAAAGTAGGATGAGTTTCTTGTTGATGTCATCTAAAACGTCCACCAGGTAGCCCGCTCTCCGAAGCCTGGTGGGCTGCAGTGACAGGCTCCCTCTGATCTTATGATCGCAGGACTCTTTGCAAGAGGAGGAAAGGAGAGACTGGACAATTCCGGACTTAACAGTTTTTGAATGATGTCTGGAGAAGGGGAGGACAAGTTTCTGGGAACGCTGTTGAAAAGACCAGCATAGACCGTGAGACGAGTGGGTCAGTCGAAGATCGAGGAATTGAAGGCCCTCCTGATAGGGTCTTCCCTTTTGAAGGTGAAGCCACTGGCGTGAGTTTTTATTGCCTGAAGAATGAAAACATTTGAGTTGGAGACAGGATGAAGAACCAGATAATCGTCAACGTACCGAAAAATCCTACATTCATTACCCGAGTGAGCAAGATGCTCCTGCACCGCACGATCCACAAAAAAGAGATAAATTTCGCTGAAGATGGGCGAGAGGCGACTGCAATTCTGTTTAAAGGCACCAAGTTCGCGAAGCCTGCGCCATCACCAAGGCTGGACCAGCTGGCGTCCGTCTACGAGATTGCGGCGAGGGTCCCGGAGAGTGATCGACAGGACTTTGTCGGGGCGGCGGCTGGCGTGATTTGCCATCACGGTGCCGCGAGTGCACCTGTGCGGTCGGAGGTGACTTGCGTCGTGGAGCAGCTCCGCCGATCAGATCTGGTGCTCTTGGAGGCGGACAAGGTGAACCGATTTGTCATTATGAACAGAGACGAATTCGGAGAGAAAGTGAATGAGGCACTAAAAAGAACTTTGTTACCCTGAAGAAACGCCCATCAGGAGCACTCCGGTCCGAAGTCAAATCTGTTTGTGATTCTCTCAGCCTCCATTCCTTAAAACCGCTAGTTTCTACCCCGCCAAAACAGTATTACAATCTCGACCTCAAATTTCTTCTAAGCTCTGTTTCTGAGGCAATTGACCTACATGGAATGACGAGGTTTCAAAACGCGTCCGGAATCTCGGTCGGAGGCTTCCTCGATCTCCTCCCCCTCTACCTGGGATCCACTCTGGTTGAGCACGAAGGAAAGTTTTTCATTCAGAAATCGGGTGTGTGCATCGGTTCCTGCCTCCCGCCGATCCTCAGCGAGATTTATCTCTTTCTTGTGAATCGTGCGGTGCAGGGGCATCTTGCTCGCTCGGGTAGTGAATGTAGGATCTTTCGGTACGTTGACGACTATCTGGTTCTTCATCCTGTCTCCAACTCAGATCTTTCCATTCTTCAGGTATTCAAGACTCACGCCAGTGGCCTCACATTCAAAAGGGAAGACCCTACTCAGGAGGGCCTTCAATTTCTCAATCTTCGACTGACCCACTCGTCTCACGGTCTATGCTGGTTTTTCAACAGCGTTCCCAGAAACCTGTCCTCCCCTTCCCTAGCCATCATTCAAAAACCGTTAAGTCCGGAATTGTCCAGTCTCTCCTCCTCTTGGAAAAAGTCCTGCGGTCATAAGATCAGAGGGAACTTGTCACTGCAGGCCATCAGGCTCCAGTGGGCGGGGCCCTACTGAAAAAAACCATTTGGCGCCTGTATGAAAATAAACGGTTCCATACCGGTAACATATTAGCCATACCGGTCACCAGTTTGCCAAAGGGTTCGACCGTATGGCTCAAAGGGGTCCCCCATATGAGCCATAACGGTCACCTATTTGGGCAAACAGGTCACTTCTTTGGCAAACGGGTCACTCGTCGGGGCAAATGGGCGACTCGTTTGGGCAAAGTTGCACGTTTGCTCAAACCGGTGAACATATTGCACAAGCGGGTGACCGGTGACCGTTCAAACTGTACCGGTTTGATCAAACGGCTCTCGGGAGCCCGTTGCTTTGTCTGCTTGTTTTCCGTTGCAACTTCGTTTGTCCTGCCTGCTTCGATCTGCCACCTTTCCCTGCGGTCTTATAAGAATGTCTCTCGACAACGTATGGGATGTGCACGAAATGTTCGAAAAGTCCTACGCGTATATCGGCAACAACCGATTCTTCAAAGAAGTCAGGAATTCTTGCGGTTTGGCTGGGTTCGGCAAATGACAGCTTGTGCGCCGCATCGTGTTGGAACTTCAACGAGCCTTCCTTCTCGTTTTTGTGTTTGTGTGGTTGTCCTGCTTTGACCGTGACGACAAATATCACGGATTACATCTTTCAAGTCCGCTATTATTATGGTAAGTGCACCGCAAAATACGTGCTGGCAGCGATTGACCGCTTGTCTACGCGTACTCTTGCAGGTTATCCGTAGAATTATGCAGCGCCTATTTACGCGGCAGCCGGGAGAAAAATTTCCCCGAAAGTCTACCTTTATTGTCTAGAATTACCTCGGTTCTTGTTTGCTTCGCAATCTTCCGGGTTGTATAAAAGCTTAAAGTGCCTCGCACATTTCACAGATCGCTTGCACGTTTGTACTTGTCGTCAGAAGAGGTAATAAACTTCGAGGAGAATTGCAAACAACCCTGTGTCTGTTTTCCTGTCCATTTGCACGCACCTACGCGAGCGCATTTGTTATACGTGTTTTCTCCATGTTATAAATACGTTTATGTGTTTCGGAACGTCTTAAATAAGTTTAAAATATCCAACCTCCCAGACGATACCCATTTAGGGCTAGCGAATCCGAATAGCACGTTCAAACGTGTGGTCACGTGCGAAATCGAACGGGCACCCGTATCAAACGGGCATCCGTATCAAATGGGTACCGTTTGGAACGGGTACCATTTCAAACGGGTACCCGTATTCCATAATCACGTTTGATTCAAACGGATCAACAGATTTGATTCAAACGGGTCGCCAGTTTGAATTTCAAATGCTTTTTTTCAGTAGGGTACCCGGTGGACCTTTTAGATAACATCCGCAAGAAACTTATCCTGCAGTTGAGGAGCCACCCAAAGGATGCTCAACCCGGGACCCGGTCTGCCCACCTGCGTGCATACCGTACTCCCACAACACGGCACACGGATTCCGCGCGCTTGCACGTCGATTCGGCACCAGAGTTGTTTTCACATGCAAATTTAAATTGGAAAGCATGTGCAATCGAGTGAACAACCCAGAATGCCACCCACATGCACAAAAAAAAAACACGCGCAGTGCTTTCGGCCCTGCGCAATAGAAAAGGTGTATAGTATTCCTCTTGTGTGCGGGGCCGAGTATGTACATCGGCCAGACGGGGTGGTACGTGAATGACCGTCTCCGGGAGCACGCCAAGGAGATCTCGTCTCGCTCTCCGGACTCCTTCCATCCAGTCGTGGTTCACGCCAAAAAAGACTGCCCTACTGAAAAAAAAAAACATTTGAAATTCAAACTGGTCGACCCGTTTGAATCAAACCTGTCGATCCGATTAAATCAAACGTGATTATGGGATACGGGTACCCGTTTGAAACGGTACCCGTTTGATACGGATGCCCGTTTGATACGGGTGCCCGTTCGACCTGGCACGTGACCACACGTTTAAACGTGCCATTTGGATTCGCTAGCACTAAATGGGTATCGCCTGAAAGGTTGGTTATTTTAAACCTATTGAAGACCTCCCGAAACTCATAAACGGATTTATAGCATGGGGAAAACATGTAGAACAAATGCGCTCGCGTAGGTGCTTGCAAATGAACAGGAAAACAGACACAAAGGATTGTTTTCAATTCTCCTCGAAGTTTATTACTTCTTCTGACGACAAGTACAAGCGTGCAAGCGATCTGTGAAATGTGCGAGGCACTTTAAGCTTTTATGCAACAGAAAAGATTGCAAAGCAAACAAGAACCGAGGTAATTCTAGACTATACAGCTAGACTTTCGGGAAAATTATTCTCCCGGCTGCCGCTTGAATAGTCGCTGCATAATTCTACGGATAACCTGGAACAGTACTCGTAGAAGAGCGGTCAATCGTTGCCAACACGTATTATGGAGTGCACTTACCATAATAATAGCGGACTTGAAAAGATGTAATCCGCGATATTTGTCGTCACGGTCAAAGCAGGACAACCACAAAAAAACGAGAAGAAAGATTCGTTGAAGTTCCAACACGATGCGGCGCACAAGCTGTCATTTGCCGAACCCAGCCAAAACGCAAAAATTCCTGACTTCTTTGAAGAATCGCTTGTTGCCCAAATACGCGTAGGACTTTTCGAACATTTGGTGCACATCCCATACGTTGTCGAGAGACATTCTTATAAGACCGCAGGGAAAGGCGGCAGATCGAAGCAGGCAGACAAACGAAGTTGCAACGGAAAACAAGCAGACAAAGAAACAAGCGACTTTCAACGCGCGGGCAGCCGGATCTGGCTATGCTTATCAGCGTGGAGCGTGCCCTACCCTCTCTCTGGTCACGTGACAGAGCCGACCAGAGAGGAGGAAGGGGGCGACGGCGAGGTCAAGGAGCAAGACACCGGGGCACCCTACCAACCTCCCTCGCAAGCGTATCCCTCATGCATTCTATAAAAAAAAACAAAAAAAACTTGCGGTTTGTTTTTTTTGTGGCAATGCAGTCAGTGCTAGGGGAGAGGGTCACGCGCTTTTTTTCTCTTTTGGAGTTGCCACTGCACGTCGCGTTTGCAGCCTTGGAAAGCAGGCTAAACCCCGCATTTGAGCACGCACGCTGGAAATGGCGTCGGCCATGAGCTCGGCTTGAGCCCGAGCCAAAAAAGCACCCAGCACGAGCTCGTAATTTGACTGCTGCAACGGCGGGCGTGCTCTCGCAATGCTCGATGTTCTTGCAGGCACGTGTTCGCGCTACCTTCGCCTTGTCTTGAAATCAAGTGAAACGGACTCTAGAAGTACATTCTTTCATGCGGTCGCGTGTTCTGCGTGAGAGATTCGAGCTGAATAAGAAAATTGAGGCAAAAAAAATAGAAAAAGTTTTAAAGTTCGGTCAAAAATATCGGCTCACCAACGTCGCGCGTTTACGTAAAAAAAAAAAAAAAAAGTGTTTAGTTTTATTTGCAGTATAAGAGCACGTCAGCGCACTCAAAATATATATACAATTGCTTGGTTTACGCGGACGATCTGAAATCAAAGAACCGGCGCTCCCAGCCTTGCAGAAACATTGGCTGCCACGGCTCAAACAGCTAGGCGTGCCCAGGCCGCCGATCTGTACGTTCACTATCAAACGGGCTCCCGAGAGCCGTTTGATTAAACCGGTACAGTTTGAACGGTCACCGGTCACCCGCTTGTGCATTATGTTCACCGGTTTAAGCAAACGTGCGACAACTTTACCCGAACGAGTCGCCCATTTGCCCCGACGAGTGACCCGTTTGCCAAAGAAGTGACCTGTTTACACAAATAGGTAACAGTTATGGCTCATACGGGGGACTCCTTTGAGCCATACGGGCGACCCCTTTGGCAAACTGGTGACCGGTATGGCTAAACTGTTACCGGTATGGACCCGTTTATTTTCATACAGGCGCCAAATTGTTTTTTTCAGTCGGGTGCCCCCCGTGCACCCCCGAGTTCTCGAAAACCAAAATTCTCGGCGGGCACAAATCTTGATTCGGCAGGAAAATCCTTGAGTCCCTACATTTCAAATCTTCAGTCTCGAACCTGTGGTGCTCATCCCTTTCTCTTTTCGACCGAGAGATTCGCTTCCTGCAGGGCGAGAGTGTTCCTTCAAAAACATGAAATGTCTAAATTCGCGTATCTTCTTCTCCTTCTCTTCTCAGCGCCTTTCCCCCCCCCTCTTTCCTTCCTTCCCCGAAAGAGCATCGCCGGCACATCTTCTCCTCCTCTTCTCCGCCGCCCTTCCCCCCTCCTCCCTTCTTTCCCCAAGTGGGCACCGCCCGCACTCGGGGCTGCGTGTTACTGCGACGGGTCGATTGACACACAGCAAACCCCCTGTAATATAGTTTGTTCTGTAAAATAGTTTGTTGGGCGAGTTGGTGAATGTTTGTAAAAACGCTTCCTTGATAAGTTTCTGTGACTTGCGTGTGATAGTTACACGACGCATGCGTGGACGCATTGAAGTCGACGATATATCTGTATGTTTTCTAAAGGTTTCCTCAATACAGTTGTAAGTTGCGCTCGTGTTTGTTTCTCTCTCTTGTGTCCGTCTTTTTTGCGCAAAAACCATGAATCCAAAAGCAGACCCCCCTTCCGGCATACACGCTTAGCTGAGAGCTGGCTCGCGCTTCTGGCACCCACCATCCCCCCTCTCTAACTCCCCGACGCCCCCCGTCGAGCTTCAGGAGGCGAAGTCGAGCCAGTAAACGTTTTCTTGAAAGTCGAAAGCCTGTCTTGTCTGTTTGTCTTAAATGTCCCTCTTTCCATATCGTAAGAGAATGAGATATTTCAGTTTTTGTTCCTTCAGTTATTTTGTAGGCACAGAAATGTGCGTCACAAATGTCTACAAAAAATTAGGCGGCGTGCTAGGTTCCAAAGAAGCCTAAATACACCTTTTAACAAATTAAATAAATTGTCTTCAATGTCAATTTAAGCGCATATTGAATGCACTGCATTTATATGGTGCCTAAAATTTCTAGTGCATTCATGAGACCTCCATGAAGTCAGTGTCACCTGACGCCTGACATCGTTCCAAAGCGCCCAAAATTCAACTTAGTTAACGATGGCTTTTGACAACACATGTCGTGATGGCCTTAAGTGGCACGTGGCCTAATGTAGAATCACGACGTCAGGTGGCAAAATGAGGTCACATGACACCCGGAAGTGAGGTGACACTTGGACGTCACATGGCACCATGCCACTTCGAGAGAGGGTAACATCGTGTCACACCACGAGGTCGCGCGACAGCAGACCATGTGACACTGTGATGCCATGGGACAACACGACGTCACGTGACACAAACGTGAGGGTACATGGCCTTCAGAACTCTGCCATCACGTGACAGGATTACATCTCATGGCATTGTGACGTCATAATGTACTGGCGATGTCGCATACAGCACTCACAATTCACGTGATTAGATTAGCCACGCGAAGTTTTACTTCAGAATATCACGTGACGTGGCCCGGCGTCACATAAAGTGCCTATGTGACGTAAGGTGACACCACGGCTAGCATTACTAGAGTATTTCAGTTGTCAAACTCCTGCGGAGGGAAGTAGTCCACCTGAATCTCTTCACTCCACCTCCCATCGTTTGAGGCGCCATCTAGATATTCTTTGCGTAACTCTGTGCTTCTTAGAGTAGAGATGCAATGACGTATAGACGTTGTAATTTGAAACGTATGTATTTCATGGAACACACTTTAGTTACAATAGGAGAAGCCTGGCGTGTCATACGACTGAAGGAGAGCCATAGGGAAGGGGGGGCACTGCTTGTGCAAGCGGGGTCTATGATCAGTTCGGTAACTGAGCAAGTAAATAAAGTTTACTGTGACTGACATTGTGACGTCACATCGTGTCACTGATATTTCATGTTAGCTTAATGTAACAAACACTTTAGCCTTGTGAAACTGTGACGACTCTGTATATTCACAAACCTCTGTCAACGTGCGCTTCAATTGGCATCGTTAGAGTGCTCGCAAAATAAGAAGTGCAACATTAGACCTTATAAATGCCTCTCTATATTCGAGAGCCTTTGGCAGGAGCGCTAAAGACAGTAGAATGGTGCATTGCCATTAAGATTCCTGTTATGGTTTGTGGCTGCTACATAGCATACCGTTAGGTGTCGAATATAGTATGATGGAGACAATCATCCATGCCCGAGCCACAAATAATTATGAAATTTATGGTTAGCCTTGCTCGACCCATCCGGCCACCCTGATGTGACGTCTCGTGACCTAAACGCCGTCCCAACCTACGATGGACTAAATCCCAGTCATACAGGTCGCCGCGTCCAATCACGAGCCTGTTTGAAACCATCTGGTGCATTTGCTCCGTCGTACGTATCAGTGCGCCAAGACGTCTCATGCCGAAGCGAGATTTTCGTCTGCTTATCGAGAACTCGTGGCAGTTTCGGCTGCTTGCTGAATTTTTTCTATAATTCCTTGTCAAAGCACGAATCTCTACTGCTGACCCATGTGCGTGTTCCTCGTCCGTATCGCCGTCAGCCTCGTACGCGCCTCGGTTGCCACTACGACTAAAAGCCTTCTTTGGATGCACAGGGTGTCACAAATAAAGATTTACAGTTAATTTCACCGGAAAAATAAACTACGCATCGCCGAACGCTCATTATCCACTCAAAGATAGCGCCAGAGCTCACAACCAGATGAAACAGTTTCAGCCCGATTCGATAACTTAATCCAAAGTTATAAGTGACTTTCGGAAAAATTCAATGGAAAAACGGAGCCCATTTTTGCCCGTTTTCGGTTTCTGGTGCCTTAGAGCTTCATGTATTATGAAACTCCGTCGGCCGCCATTTTCCCCTTGAAAATATCAGAAAACCACTTATAACTTTTGATTAAGTTATCGGATCGGGCTGAAACTTTGAAATCTGGTTGTGACCTCTAACCCTACCTTTGTGCGGAGAATGAGCTTTTGGAGATGCCTAATTTATTTTGCGGTAAAAAAGACCGTGTAATTTTTTTTTTCGTGGCACCCTGTACTTACTCGTCTTAGGTCGTTTGGTTAATTTCATTATTTGCCGGAGGTGAAGCCTCCGTATCTCCCTGAACCATAGCCTACGGCATTCGTGTTCCCGCTGCGCCGGGACAATCAGCGTCAGTAGTGAAGCGTAATCTGTGGGGACAGCGTGGGTAGAATTTCCTCCCTCTCCCAGCCTAACGCCGCCATGACATTTGGTATCCTAACTTCCGATCGATTAAAAACAGGCTGCATGAGCTAAACACAGTGCTTGAGTCGAAAGATGACAGTGTTTTTACTCGGCGAAACATGCGTGAGCCCGACGACGTGTCTCCGGGATACACCTCCACTTTAAGTGAACGTGAGGATGCTGTCCTCGCGGAAATTTCACCTCGCTTCGGCCGCGCCGAACCTTGAGTGGGCTTCTCGAAGGCATTACATATTTATTCACGCACTTCCCGTACGAAGTTGTCTCTCGTGAGTGTTTACATTCTCCCCAAAGCACGCGCTCAGCGCTGCTTAAAACATCCATCAATAAGATATCAGGACAATCCTTCACACAGCACTCACAATACGACATTACAAGCTACAAAAAGCAATACACTATCATTATTCCCCCCACTCATTTTACTTCATTATACTCGTGCGATTTTATAGCAGGAACCTCATTAAGATGGACACATGCTATGATGCAATATGGATGTGGTTCGTTTAAGTTTTAAGATGTTCTTACTCACCAGACTCAAATCTTGCTTACTTCTGAGTTTTCTGATACAACGCTTACTTCATATTTTTAGGTTTTGGAATTAAACAATACAGATTGACAATGGATCTCAAAAGACAGGTCTTAACATCATACCAGACATGGTGTCATATTGCACCAGCAAGGAACAAATTAAACTCTTACTTGATTCGGTTCTTGTATGAGCAAGAGACGCACCAGCCAGTCTTGGGTAATACCGCCTTATCCAGAACCTGCACCTCGATTCCGTTCTTGAGTGAGCAAGAGACGCACCAGTCAGTCGTCGATAATGCCACCTGATCCTGAACCTGCCGGTTGATTCGGTTCTTGTGTGAGCAAAAGACAAACCAGCCAGTCGTGGGCAGTGCCACCTGATCCTGAACCTGCCGGTTGATACGGTTCTTGTATGAGCAAGAGACGCACCAGCCAGTCGTGGGTAATGCCCCCTGATCCTGAACCTGCCGCTTGATTTCGTTCTTGATTGAGCAAGAGACGCACCAGCCAGTCGTGGGTAATGCCGCCTGAACCCGAACCTGCCGCTTGATTCGGTTCTTGATTGAGCAAGAGACGCACCAGTCAGTCGTCGACAATGGCTCCTGATCCTGAACCTGCCGGTTGATTCGATTCCTGTGTGAGCAAGAACCTGCCGGTTGATTCGGTTCTCGTGTGAGCAAGAGACGCACCAGCCAGTCGTGGCTAACGCCGCCTGATCCTGAACCTGCCGCTTGATTCGGTTCTTGTTTGAGCAAGAGACGCACCAGACAGTCGGGGGTAATGCCACCTTATCCTGAACCTGCCGGTTGATTTGGTTCTTGTGTGAGCAAGAGACCACCAGCCAGTCGTGGGTAATGCCGCCTGATCCTGAGCCTGCCGGTTGATTCGGTTTCTGTGTGAGCAAGAGACGCACCAGCCAATCGTGGGTAATGCCGCCTGATCCTGAACCTGCCGCTTGATTCGGTTCTTGAGTGAGCAAGAGAAGCACCAGCCAGTCGTGTGTAATGCCGCCTGGGTCTGAACCTACCGCTTGATTCGGTTCTTGTGTGAGCAGGAAACGCACCAGCCAGTCGTAAGTAATGCCGCCTGATCCTCAACCTGCCGCTTGATACGGTTCTTGTGTGAGCAGGAGACGCACCAGCCAGTCGTGGGTAATGCCGCCTGATCCTGAACCTGCTCGTTGATTCGGTTCTTGTGTGAGCAAGAGATGCACCGGCCAGTTGTTGGTAACGCTGCCTGTTCCCGAACCTGCCGCTAAATTCGGTTCTTCAGTGAGCAAGAGACGCACCAGCCAGTCGTAGGTAATGCCGCCTGATCCTGAATCTGCGGCTTGATTCGGTACTTGAGTGAGCAAGAGACGCACCAGCCAGTCGTGGGTAATGCCGCCTGATCCTGAACCTGCCGCTTGAATCGGTTCTTGATTGAGCAAGATACGAACCAGTCAGTCGTCGATAATGCCACCTATCCTGAACCTGCCGCTTGATTCGGTTCTTCAGTGAGCAAGAGACGCACCATCCCGTCGTGGGTAATGCCGCCTAATCCTGAACCTGCCGCTTGATTCGGTTCTTGAGTGAGCAAGAGATGCACCAGCCAGTCGTGGGTAATGCCGCCTGATCCTGAATTTGCCGCTTGATTCGGTTCTTGAGTGAGCAAGAGACGCACCAGCCAGTCGTGGGTCATGCCGCCTGAGCGTGAACCTGCCGCTTGATTCGGTTGTTGTGTGAGCAGTAGACGCACCAGCCAGTCGTGGGTAATGCCGCCTTATCCTGAACCTGCCGGTTGATTTGGTTCTTGTGTGAGCAAGAGACGCACAAGCCATTCGTGGGTAATGCCGCCTGATCCTGAACCTGGAGCTTGATTCGGCTCTTGAGTGAGCAAGAGACGCACCAGCCAGTCCTGGGTAATTCCGCCTGATCCTGAACCTGCCGCTTGATTCGGTTCTTGAGTGAGCAATATACGTACCAGCCAGTCGTGGGTAATGCCGCCTGATCCTGAAACTGGCGCTTGATTCGGTTCTTCAGTGAGCAAAAGACGCACCAGCCAGTCGTGGATATTGCAGCCTGATCCTGAACTTGCCGCTTGATTCGGTTCTTGAGTGAGCAAGAGACGCACCAGCCTGTCGTGGGTAATGCCGCCTGCTCCTGAACCTGCCGCTTGATTCGGTTCTTGAGTAACCAAGAGACGCACCAGCCAGTCTTAAGTAATGCCGCCTGATCCTGAGCCTGCCGCTTGATTCAGTTCTTCTGTGAGCAAGGGACGCACCAGCCAGTCGTAAGTAATGCCGCCTGATCCTGAACCTGCCGCTTGATTCGGTTTTTGTGAGGGCAAGAGACGCACCAGCCAGTCGTTGGTAATGCCGCTTTATCCTGAACGTGCCGCTTGATTCGGTTCTTGAGTGAGCAAGGAACGCACCATCCAGTCGTAGGTAATGCCATCTGATCCTGAACCTGCCGCTTGATTCGGTTCTTGAGTGAGCAAGAGACGCACCAGCGTGTCGTGGGTAATGCTGCCTGATCCTGAACCTGCCGCTTGATTCGGTTCTTGAGTGAGCAAGAGACGTACCAGCCTGTCGTGGGTAATGCTGCCTGATCGTGAACCTGCCGCTTGATTCGGTTCTTTAGTGAGCAAGAGACGCACCAGCCTGTCGTGGGTAATGCCGCCTGCTCTTGAACCTGCCGCTTGATTCGGTTCTTGAGTAACCAAGAGACGCACCAGCCAGTCTTAGGTAATGCCGCCTGATCCTGAGCCTGCCGCTTGATTCAGTTCTTCTGTGAGCAAGGGACGCACCAGCCAGTCTTAAGTAATGCCACCTGATCCTGAACCTGCCGCTTGATTCGGTTTTTGTGAGAGAAAGAGACGCACCAGCCAGTCGTTGGCAATGCCGCTTTATCCTGAACGTGCCGCTTGATTCGGTTCTTGAGTGAGCAAGAAACGCACCATCCAGTCGTGGGTAATGCCGCCTGATCCTGAACCTGCCGCTTGATTCAGTTCTCCTGTAAGCAAGAGACGCACCAGCCAGTCGTGGACATTGCCGCCTGATCCTGAACCTGCCGCTTGATTCGGTTTTTGAATGAGCAAGAGACGCACCAGCCTGTCGTGGGTAATGCTGCCTGATCCTAAACCTGCCGCTTGATTCGGTTCTTGAGTAACCAAGAGACGCACCAGCCTCTCGTGGGTAATGCTGCCTGATCCCGAACCTGCCGCTTGATTCGGTTCTTGAGTAACCAAGAGACGCACCAGCCAGTCGTAAGTAATGCCGCCTGATCCTGAGCCTGCCGCTTGATTCAGTTCTTCTTTGAGCAAGGGACGTACCAGCCAATCGTTTATAATGCCGCCTGATCCCGAACCTGCCGCTTGATTCGGCTCTTGAGTGAGCAAGAGACTCACCAGCCAGTCGTGGATATTGCCGCCTGATCCTGAACCTGCCGCTTGATTCGGTTCTTGAGTGAGCAAGAGACGCACCAGCCTGTCGTGGGTAATGCTGCCTGATCCTGAACCTGCCGCTTCATTCGGTTCTTGAGTGAGCAAGAGACGCACCAGCCTGTTGTGTGTAATGCTGCCTGATCCTGAACCTGCCGCTTGATTCGGTTCTTGAGTAACCAAGAAACGCACCAGCCAGTCGTAAGTAATGCCGCCTGATCCTGAGCCTGCCGCTTGATTCAGTTCTTCTGTGAGCAAGGGACGCACTAGCCAGTCGTAAGTAATGCCGCCTGATCCTGAGCCTACCGCTTGATTCAGTTCTTCTGTGAGGAAGGGACGCACCAGCCAGTCGTAAGTAATGCCACCTGATCCTGAGCCTGCCGCTTGATTCAGTTCTTCTGTGAGCAAGGGACGTACCAGCCAGTTGTTTATAATGCCGCCTGATCCCGAACCTGCCGCTTGATTCGGCTCTTGAGTGAGCAAGAGACGCACCAGCAAGTCTTGGGTATTGCCGCCTGATCCTGAACCTGCCATTTAATTCGGTTCTTGAGTGAGCAAAAGACGCACCAGCCAGTCGGGGATAATTCCGCCTTTTCCTAAACCTGCCGCTTGATTCGGTTCTTGAGTGAGCAAGAGACGCACCAGCCAGTCGTGGGTAATGCCGCCTGATCCTGAACCTGCCGCTGGATTCGGTCCTTGTGTGAGAAAGAGACGCAACATCCAGTCGTGGGTAATGCCGCATGATCCTGAACCTGCCGGTTGATTCGGTTCTTGTGTGAGCAAGGGACGCACCAGCCAGTCGTGGGTAATGCCGCATGATCCTGAACCTGCCGGTTGATTCGGTTCTTGTGTGAGCAAGAGACGCACCAGCCAGTCGTAAGTAATGCCGCCTGATCCGGAGCCTGCCGCTTGATTCAGTTCTTTTGTGAGCAAGGGACGCACCAGCCAGTCGTAACTAATGCCGCCTGATCCTGAGCCTGCCGCTTGATTCAGTTCTTCTGTGAGCAAGGGACGAACCAGCCAGTCGTTTATAATGCCGCCTGATCCCGAACCTGCCGCTTGATTCGGCTCATGAGTGAGCAAGAGACGCACCAGTCAGTCGTCGATAATGCCACCTGATCCTGAACCTGCCGGTTGATTCGGTTCTTGTGTGAGCAAAAGACAAACCAGCCAGTCGTGGGCAGTGCCACCTGATCCTGAACCTGCCGGTTGATACGGTTCTTGTATGAGCAAGAGACGCACCAGCCAGTCGTGGGTAATGCCCCCTGATCCTGAACCTGCCGCTTGATTTCGTTCTTGATTGAGCAAGAGACGCACCAGCCAGTCGTGGGTAATGCCGCCTGAACCCGAACCTGCCGCTTGATTCGGTTCTTGATTGAGCAAGAGACGCACCAGTCAGTCGTCGACAATGGCTCCTGATCCTGAACCTGCCGGTTGATTCGATTCCTGTGTGAGCAAGAACCTGCCGGTTGATTCGGTTCTCGTGTGAGCAAGAGACGCACCAGCCAGTCGTGGCTAACGCCGCCTGATCCTGAACCTGCCGCTTGATTCGGTTCTTGTTTGAGCAAGAGACGCACCAGACAGTCGGGGGTAATGCCACCTTATCCTGAACCTGCCGGTTGATTTGGTTCTTGTGTGAGCAAGAGACCACCAGCCAGTCGTGGGTAATGCCGCCTGATCCTGAGCCTGCCGGTTGATTCGGTTTCTGTGTGAGCAAGAGACGCACCAGCCAATCGTGGGTAATGCCGCCTGATCCTGAACCTGCCGCTTGATTCGGTTCTTGAGTGAGCAAGAGAAGCACCAGCCAGTCGTGTGTAATGCCGCCTGGGTCTGAACCTACCGCTTGATTCGGTTCTTGTGTGAGCAGGAAACGCACCAGCCAGTCGTAAGTAATGCCGCCTGATCCTCAACCTGCCGCTTGATACGGTTCTTGTGTGAGCAGGAGACGCACCAGCCAGTCGTGGGTAATGCCGCCTGATCCTGAACCTGCTCGTTGATTCGGTTCTTGTGTGAGCAAGAGATGCACCGGCCAGTTGTTGGTAACGCTGCCTGTTCCCGAACCTGCCGCTAAATTCGGTTCTTCAGTGAGCAAGAGACGCACCAGCCAGTCGTAGGTAATGCCGCCTGATCCTGAATCTGCGGCTTGATTCGGTACTTGAGTGAGCAAGAGACGCACCAGCCAGTCGTGGGTAATGCCGCCTGATCCTGAACCTGCCGCTTGAATCGGTTCTTGATTGAGCAAGATACGAACCAGTCAGTCGTCGATAATGCCACCTATCCTGAACCTGCCGCTTGATTCGGTTCTTCAGTGAGCAAGAGACGCACCATCCCGTCGTGGGTAATGCCGCCTAATCCTGAACCTGCCGCTTGATTCGGTTCTTGAGTGAGCAAGAGATGCACCAGCCAGTCGTGGGTAATGCCGCCTGATCCTGAATTTGCCGCTTGATTCGGTTCTTGAGTGAGCAAGAGACGCACCAGCCAGTCGTGGGTCATGCCGCCTGAGCGTGAACCTGCCGCTTGATTCGGTTGTTGTGTGAGCAGTAGACGCACCAGCCAGTCGTGGGTAATGCCGCCTTATCCTGAACCTGCCGGTTGATTTGGTTCTTGTGTGAGCAAGAGACGCACAAGCCATTCGTGGGTAATGCCGCCTGATCCTGAACCTGGAGCTTGATTCGGCTCTTGAGTGAGCAAGAGACGCACCAGCCAGTCCTGGGTAATTCCGCCTGATCCTGAACCTGCCGCTTGATTCGGTTCTTGAGTGAGCAATATACGTACCAGCCAGTCGTGGGTAATGCCGCCTGATCCTGAAACTGGCGCTTGATTCGGTTCTTCAGTGAGCAAAAGACGCACCAGCCAGTCGTGGATATTGCAGCCTGATCCTGAACTTGCCGCTTGATTCGGTTCTTGAGTGAGTAAGAGACGCACCAGCCTGTCGTGGGTAATGCCGCCTGCTCCTGAACCTGCCGCTTGATTCGGTTCTTGAGTAACCAAGAGACGCACCAGCCAGTCTTAAGTAATGCCGCCTGATCCTGAGCCTGCCGCTTGATTCAGTTCTTCTGTGAGCAAGGGACGCACCAGCCAGTCGTAAGTAATGCCGCCTGATCCTGAACCTGCCGCTTGATTCGGTTTTTGTGAGGGCAAGAGACGCACCAGCCAGTCGTTGGTAATGCCGCTTTATCCTGAACGTGCCGCTTGATTCGGTTCTTGAGTGAGCAAGGAACGCACCATCCAGTCGTAGGTAATGCCATCTGATCCTGAACCTGCCGCTTGATTCGGTTCTTGAGTGAGCAAGAGACGCACCAGCGTGTCGTGGGTAATGCTGCCTGATCCTGAACCTGCCGCTTGATTCGGTTCTTGAGTGAGCAAGAGACGTACCAGCCTGTCGTGGGTAATGCTGCCTGATCGTGAACCTGCCGCTTGATTCGGTTCTTTAGTGAGCAAGAGACGCACCAGCCTGTCGTGGGTAATGCCGCCTGCTCTTGAACCTGCCGCTTGATTCGGTTCTTGAGTAACCAAGAGACGCACCAGCCAGTCTTAGGTAATGCCGCCTGATCCTGAGCCTGCCGCTTGATTCAGTTCTTCTGTGAGCAAGGGACGCACCAGCCAGTCTTAAGTAATGCCACCTGATCCTGAACCTGCCGCTTGATTCGGTTTTTGTGAGAGAAAGAGACGCACCAGCCAGTCGTTGGCAATGCCGCTTTATCCTGAACGTGCCGCTTGATTCGGTTCTTGAGTGAGCAAGAAACGCACCATCCAGTCGTGGGTAATGCCGCCTGATCCTGAACCTGCCGCTTGATTCAGTTCTCCTGTGAGCAAGGAACGCACCAGCCAGTCGTAAGTAAAGCCGCCTAATCCTGAGCCTGCCGCTTGATTCAGTTCTTCTGTAAGCAAGAGACGCACCAGCCAGTCGTGGACATTGCCGCCTGATCCTGAACCTGCCGCTTGATTCGGTTTTTGAATGAGCAAGAGACGCACCAGCCTGTCGTGGGTAATGCTGCCTGATCCTAAACCTGCCGCTTGATTCGGTTCTTGAGTAACCAAGAGACGCACCAGCCTCTCGTGGGTAATGCTGCCTGATCCCGAACCTGCTGCTTGATTCGGTTCTTGAGTAACCAAGAGACGCACCAGCCAGTCGTAAGTAATGCCGCCTGATCCTGAGCCTGCCGCTTGATTCAGTTCTTCTTTGAGCAAGGGACGTACCAGCCAATCGTTTATAATGCCGCCTGATCCCGAACCTGCCGCTTGATTCGGCTCTTGAGTGAGCAAGAGACTCACCAGCCAGTCGTGGATATTGCCGCCTGATCCTGAACCTGCCGCTTGATTCGGTTCTTGAGTGAGCAAGAGACGCACCAGCCTGTCGTGGGTAATGCTGCCTGATCCTGAACCTGCCGCTTCATTCGGTTCTTGAGTGAGCAAGAGACGCACCAGCCTGTTGTGTGTAATGCTGCCTGATCCTGAACCTGCCGCTTGATTCGGTTCTTGAGTAACCAAGAAACGCACCAGCCAGTCGTAAGTAATGCCGCCTGATCCTGAGCCTGCCGCTTGATTCAGTTCTTCTGTGAGCAAGGGACGCACTAGCCAGTCGTAAGTAATGCCGCCTGATCCTGAGCCTACCGCTTGATTCAGTTCTTCTGTGAGGAAGGGACGCACCAGCCAGTCGTAAGTAATGCTACCTGATCCTGAGCCTGCCGCTTGATTCAGTTCTTCTGTGAGCAAGGGACGTACCAGCCAGTTGTTTATAATGCCGCCTGATCCCGAACCTGCCGCTTGATTCGGCTCTTGAGTGAGCAAGAGACGCACCAGCAAGTCTTGGGTATTGCCGCCTGATCCTGAACCTGCCATTTAATTCGGTTCTTGAGTGAGCAAAAGACGCACCAGCCAGTCGGGGATAATTCCGCCTTTTCCTAAACCTGCCGCTTGATTCGGTTCTTGAGTGAGCAAGAGACGCACCAGCCAGTCGTGGGTAATGCCGCCTGATCCTGAACCTGCCGCTGGATTCGGTCCTTGTGTGAGAAAGAGACGCAACATCCAGTCGTGGGTAATGCCGCATGATCCTGAACCTGCCGGTTGATTCGGTTCTTGTGTGAGCAAGGGACGCACCAGCCAGTCGTGGGTAATGCCGCATGATCCTGAACCTGCCGGTTGATTCGGTTCTTGTGTGAGCAAGAGACGCACCAGCCAGTCGTAAGTAATGCCGCCTGATCCGGAGCCTGCCGCTTGATTCAGTTCTTTTGTGAGCAAGGGACGCACCAGCCAGTCGTAACTAATGCCGCCTGATCCTGAGCCTGCCGCTTGATTCAGTTCTTCTGTGAGCAAGGGACGTACCAGCCAGTCGTTTATAATGCCGCCTGATCCCGAACCTGCCGCTTGATTCGGCTCATGAGTGAGCAAGAGACGCACCAGCCAGTCTTGGGTAATGCCGCCTGATCCTGAACCTGCCGGTTGATTCGGTTCTTGAGTGAGCAAAAGACGCACCAGCCAGTCGGGGATAATTCCGCCTTTTCCTAAACCTGCCACTTGATTCGGTTCTTGAGTGAGCAAGAGACGCGCCAGCGAGTCGTGGGTAATGCCGCCTGATCCTGAACCTGCCGCTGGATTCGGTTCTTGTGTGAGCAAGAGACGCACCATCCAGTCGTGAGTAATGCCGCATGATCCTGAACCTGGCGGTTGATTCGGTTCTTGTGTGAGGAAGAGACGCACCAGCCAGTCGTGGGTAATGCCGCCTGATCCTGAACATGCTTTTGGTTCGGTTCTCGTGTGAGCAAGAGACGCACCAGCCAGTCGTAAGTAATGCCGCCTGATCCTGAGCCTGCCACTTGATTCAGTTCTTCTGTGAGCAAGGGACGCACCAGCCAGTCGTAAGTAATGCCGCCTGATCCTGAGCCTGCCGCTTGATTCAGTTCTTCTCTGAGCAAGGAACGTACCAGCCAGTCGTTTATAATGCCGCCTGATCCCGAACCTGCCGCTTGATTCGGCTCATGAGTGAGCAAGAGACGCACCAGCCAGTCTTGGGTAATGCCGCCTGATCCTGAACCTGCCGCTTGATTCGGTTCTTGAGTGAGCAAAAGGCGCACCAGCCAGTCGGGGATAATTCCGCCTTTTCCTAAACCTGCCGCTTGATTCGGTTCTTGAGTGAGCAAGAGACGCACCAGCCAGTCATGGGTAATGCCGCCTGATCCTGAATCTGCCCCTGGATTCGGTTCTTGTGTGAGCAAGAGACGCACCATCCAGACGTGGGTAATGCCGCATGATCCTGTACCTGCCAGTTGATTCGGTTCTTGTGTGAGCAAGAGACGCACCAGCCAGTCGTGGGTAATGCCACCTGATCCTGAACCTGCCGGTTGATTCGGTTCCCGTGTGAGCAAGAAACGCACCAGCCAGTCGTGCCTAATGCCGCCTTATCCTGAACTTGCCGCTTTATTCAGTTCTTGTTTGAGCAAGAGACGCACCAGCCAGTCGGGGGTAATGCCACCTGATCCTGAACCTGCCGGTTGATTTGGTTCTTGTGTGAGCAAGAGACGCACCAGCCAGTCGTGGGTAATGCTGCCTGATCCTGAGCCTGCCGGCTGATTTCGTTCCTGTGTGAGCAAGAGACGCACCGGCCAGTCATGGGTAATGCCGCCTGATCCTGAAACTGCCGCTTGATTCGGTTCTTGTGTGAGCAACATACACACCACCCCGTTGTGGGTAATGCCCCTTTATCCTGACCGTGCCACTTGATTCGGTTCTTGAGTGAGCAAGAGACGCACCATCCAGTCGTGGGTCATGCCGCCTGAGCGTGAACCTGCCGCTTGATTCGTTGATTGTGTGAGCAGTAGACGCACCAGCCAGTCGTGGGTAATGCCGCCTTATTCTGAACCTGCCGGTTGATTGGGTTCTTGTGTGAGCAAGATACGCACAAGCCATTTGTGGGTAATGCCGCCTGATCCTGAACCTGCCGCTTGATTCGGCTCTTGAGTGAGCAAGAGACGCACCAGCCAGTCCTGGGTAATGCCGCCTGATCCTGAACCTGCCGCTTCATTCGGTTCTTGAGTGAGCAAGAGACGCACCAGCCAGTCGTGGGTAATGCCGCCTGCTCCTGAACCTGGCGCTTGATTCGGTTCTTCAGTGAGCAAGAGACGCACCAGCCAGTCGTGGATATTGCCGCCTGATCCTGAACCTGCCGCTTGATTCGGTTCTTGAGTGAGCAAGAGACGCACCAGCCTGTCGTGGGTAATGCTGCCCTATCGTGAACCTGCCCCTTGATTCGGTTCTTGAGTAAGCAAGAGACGCACCAGCCAGTCCTGGGTAATGCCGCCTGCTCCTGAACCTGCCGCTTGATTCGGTTCTTGAGTAACCAAGAGACGCACCAGCCAGTCTTAAGTAATGCCGCCTGATCCTGAGCCTGCCGCTTGATTCAGTTCTTGAGTAACCAAGAGACGCACCAGCCAGTCTTAAGTAATGCCGCCTGATCCTGAGCCTGCCGCTTGATTCAGTTCTTCTGTGAGCAAGGGACGCACCAGCAAGTCGTAAGTAATGTCGCCTGATCCTGAGCTTGCCGCTTGATTCAGTTCTTCTGTGAGCATGGGACGTACCAGCCAGTCGTTTATAATGGCGCCTGATCCCGAACCTGCCGCTTGATTCGGCTCTTGAGTGAGCAAGAGACGCACCAGCCAGTCTTGGGTAATGCCGCCTGATCCTGAACCTGCCGGCAGATTCGGTTCTTGTGTGAGCAAGAAATGCACCAGCCAGTCGCGCCTAATGCCGCCTGATCCTGAACCTGCCGCTTGGTTCGGTTTTTGTGTGAGCAAGAGACGCACCAGCCAGTCGTTGGTAATGCCGCTTTATCCTGAACGTGCCGCTTGATCCGGTTCTTGAGTGAGAAAGAAACCCACCATCCAGTCGTGGGTAATGCCACCTGATCCTGATCTGCCGCTTGATTAGGTTCTTGTGTGAGCAAGAGACGCACCAGCCAGTCGTAAGTAATGCCGCCTGATCCTGAGCCTGCCGCTCGATTCAGTTCTTCTGTGAGCAAGGGACGCACCAGCCAGTCGTAAGTAATGCCGCCTGACCCTGAGCCTGCTGCTTGATTCAGTTCTTCTGTGAGCAAGGGACGTACCAGCCAGTCGTTTATAATGCCGCCTGATCCCGAACCTGCCGCTTGATTCGGCTCTTGAGTGAGCAAGATACGCACCAGCCAGTCGTGGATATTGCCGCCTGATCGTGAACCTGCCGCTTGATTCGGTTCTTGAGTGAGCAAGAGACGCACCACCCTGTCGTGGGTAATGCTGCCTGATCGTGAACCTGCCGCTTGATTCGGTTCTTGATTGAGCAAGAGACTCGCCAGTCAGACGTCGATAATACCACCTGATCCTGAACCTGCCGCTTGATTCGGTTCTTGAGTAACCAAGAGACGCACCAGCCAGTCGTAAGTAATGCCGCCTGATCCGGAGCCTGCCGCTTGATTCAGTTCTTCTGTGAGCAAGGTACGCACCCGCCAGTCGTAAGTGATGCCGCCTGATCCTGAGCCTGCCGCTTGATTCAGTTCTTCTGTGAGCAAGGGATGCACCAGCCAGTCGTAAGTAATGCCGCCTGATCCTGAGCCTGCCGCTTGATTCAGTTCTTCTGTGAGCAAGGGATGCACCAGCCAGTCGTAAGTAATGCCGCCTGATCCCGAACCTGCCGCTTGATTCGGCTCTTGAGTGAGCAAGAGACGCACCAGCCAGTCTTGGTAATGCCGCCTGATCCTGAACCTGCCGTTTGATTCGGTTCTTGAGTGAGCCAAAGACGCACCAGCCAGTCGTGGGTAACGCCGCTTGATCCTGAACCTGCCGCTGGATTCGGTTCTTGTATGAGCAAGAGACGCACCAGCCAGTCGGGGGTAATGCCGCCTGATCCTGAACCTGCCGGTTGATGTGGTTCTTGTGTTAGCAAGAGACGCACCAGCCAGTCGTTGGTAATGCCGCCTGATCCTGAGCCTGCCGGCTGATTTCGTTCCTGTGTGAGCAAGAGACGCACGGGCCAGTCGTGGGTAATGCCGCCTTATCCTGAACGTGCCGCTTGATTCGGTTCTTGAGTGAGCAAGAGACGCACCAGCCAGTCGTGGGCCATGCCGCCTGAGCGTAAACCTGCCGGTTGATTCGGTTGTTGTGTCAGCATTTGACGCACCAGCCAGTCGTGGGTAATGCCGCCTTATCCTGAACCTACCGGTTGATTCGGTTCTTGAGTGAGCAAGAGACGCACCAGCCAGTCGTGGGTAATGCCGCTTGATCCTGAACCTGCCGCTTGATTCGGTTCTTGAGTGAGCAAGAGACGCACCAGCCTGTCGTGGGTGATGCTGCCTGATCGTGAACCTGCCGCTTGATTCGGTTTTTGAGTGAGCAAGAGACGCACCAGCCTGTCGTGGGTGATGCTGCCTGATCGTGAACCTGCCGCTTTATTCGGTTTTTGAGTGAGCAAGAGACGCACCAGCCTGTCGTGGGTGATGCCGCTTGATCCTGAACCTGCCGCTTGATTCGGTTCTTGAGTGAGCAAGAGACGCACCAGCCTGTCGTGGGTAATGCTGCCTGATCGTGAACCTGCCGCTTTATTCGGTTTTTGAGTGAGCAAGAGACGCACCAGCCTGTCGTGGGTGATGCTGCCTGATCGTGAACCTGCCGCTTGATTCGGTTCTTGAGTGAGCAAGAAACGCAGAAGCCATTCGTGGGTAATGCCGCCTGATCCTGAACCTGCCGCTTGATTCGGCTCTTGAGTGAGCAAGAGACGCACCAGCCAGTCCTGGGTAATGCCGCCTGATCCTGAACCTGCCGCTTGATTCGGTTCTCGAGTGAGCAAGAGACGCACCAGCCAGTCGTGTGTAATGCCGCCTGATCCTGAACCTGCCGCTTGATTCGGTTCTTGTGTGAGCAAGAGACGCACCAGCCAGTCGTGCGTAATGCCGCCTGATCCTGAAATTGCCGCTTGATTCGGTTCTTGAGTGAGCAAGAGACGCACCAGCCAGTCGTGGGTAATGCGGCCTGATCCTAAATCTGCCGCTTGAATCGGTTCTTGATTGAGCAAGAGACGAAGCAGGCAGTCGTCGATAATGCCACCTGATCCTGAAACTTCCGCTTGATTCGGTTCTTGAGCCAGCAAGAGACGCACCTTCCAGTCGTGGGTAATGTCGCCTGATCCTGAACCTGCCGGTTGATTCGGTTCTTGTGTCAGCAAGAGACGCACCAGCCAGTCGTGCGCAATGCCGCTTGATCCTGAATCTGTCGCTTGATTCGGCTCTTGATTGAGCCAGAGACTCACCAATCAGTCGTCGATAATTCCACCTGATCCTGAATGTGCCGCTTGATTAGGGCTTGTGTGAGCAAGCGACGCACCAGCCAGTCGTGGATAATGCCGCCTGATCCTGAACCTGCCACTTGATTCGGCTCTTGAGTGAGCAAGAGACGCACCAGACAGTCGTGGGTAATGCAGCCTGATCCTAAACCTGCCGCTTGATTCGGTTCTTGAGTGAGCAAGAGACGCACCAGCCAGTCGTGGGTAATGCCGCCTGATCCTGATCCTGGCGCTTGATTCGGTTCTTGAGTGAGCAACAGACGCACCAGCCAGTCGTGGATATATCCGCCCGATCCTGAACCTGCCGCTTGATTCGGTTCTTTAGTGAGCAAGAGACGGACCAGCCACTCGTGGATAATGCCGCCTGATCCAGCGGGGTGTGTGGCAAGACGTAACACTGTTTGCTCGTCTGCATTTTCTAGCACCTGGTACGCGCTCCCGGCAAAAGCATATCTTCGCGCCAAGGAAACAGATGTGGGACTATCGCCAACTGTCAACGAACCAAGCGGCGGTCGACGATGAGCGCAGTACGTCGGAGTGCCTGAGTCATCGCAGAACATCAACTTCCCCAAAGAAAAAGTCGCCGAATTATCGGACAGTGAAACCATACTTGCACTGTCGGACGTTGATGGTCGCATGGAACACGATTGGTTCATGTGACGTTGTTGGCTACGGTACCTCCCCCTTGCGATCAACAAAACCAAGCAGCAGTCTACGGCGAGGCGCAGTCCAGCGGGGTATGTGGCAAGACGTAACACTGTTTTCTTGTCTGCATTTTCTAGGTAAGGACCTTTTCTTATCAATCTTGCTTTCTTTCGTTTGCCGCCTCGCTGGACTGCTCCCCTTTCCTAGATGCCTCTTGTTGAGTGTTTCAGCTGCTTGAAGTCTATTACGGGAGATAGCCAATGTTTGAAGTGTGTAGAATGTAATAATAGCTATCATGTGGGTATGTGTGGCGGGGTGACTAAGACTGTGCTTAAAACCTTGACGAGAGAGGAATTGGGTGTTTGGCAGTGTGCAACCTGTAAGATTCACGAGGCTAGGCAGACGACGCAGGCGGCTAGGGACTCCCAGGAAGCTAGTCAATTCAGCGTCGTGGGCGCAACTTCGGAAGAACCGAATGGTTCAGATATAATGAAGCACATCCTTGCCATGAGCAGCACAAAACTTACGGAAGTTTTAACCCGTATTAATAAAATCGAAAAGTCCATCGATGAGCAATCTGACAAACATGATGCGGTAATTGTGAAGCTTACCAGTCAAGAGAAAACCGTGGAAGGCATAGAACACTCCTTAGAAGTGATGGGGAAAGAGTACCATGAAAATCTGGAAAAGGTGAATGCCCAAGAAAAAGAGCTAAAGGAGCTAAAAAGTAAGACCAATGAGCTGGAAAGGACGATGTATAAGAAAGACTTGGAGATTCAGGAGCTGAAGACCGCAGTTGATGCGGCAGAGCAGTACTCAAGGAGGAAGAACCTTGAAATTCACGGGGTCCCCAAAAAGATAACGAGAACCTAATGGAAACTATCCAACAACTTTCTGCTAAACTGCAGCTACCTGCTCCGTCATACGACAGTATAGCAGCGGTACACAGATTAAGTCCGAAGGAAGGGAAAATCCCGCCCATCGTTGTTCGCTTCAAAGAAAGAGCGGTAAGAGACCTCTGGATCTCCAAGAGAAGGGCTCCGCTCCGGCAAAGGAACGGATATTTATTAATGAAAATTTAACAAAGTTACTTCGACAACTACTATAGAAAACGAAGTCGTGCGCAAAAGAGAAGGGCTACAAATTTGTGTGGATTACTAACAGGAGAATTCTAGTCCGGGAAAAAAAAAGCGGCTGCGATCCACGTGGAAAAGGAACAAGACTTATCTAAACTACGTTAATTATGGCTAAATCGTTCCCATCATTTCAAGACTGGGATATCAACGCCCAGAGTGTGTTGGCAGATTTGGAAGGCGGTAGAATGGATCTTAACTTATTACACATAAACGTAAGATCTCTACATAAACATTGGGACCAATTAAATGTCTACTTAAGTAACAGATTGACGCGTCTTGACATACTCATTTTGACAGAAATCAATATAGATGCAACGATGGTCAGTTGTTTTAATCTGGTTGGATACTACTCGTTTTCCGTGCGCAGAGAGGGAAGACGGGGTGGTGGCGTATTAGTTTTTATAAAGAACAACTGGATGACTGAGCAAATAAAGTTATCTTGGATACACGCGGAAGGTTTGGTGGTGTGTGCGTCGAATCAACAGGTATCCTTTGTTATCTGTGCTATATAGAGGCCACCTGGTGCGAATATACATTCTTTTCTCGATGAATTCAGCGATCTACTCAATAAATTCAATAACAACAAATATTTAATTATTGCTGGTGACTTGAACATAGATATTATGAATGCAGCCAGGTTCGGTGTGTCTGACTACCTGAATCTACTTGCAGGCTACGGGTTAGAACATGTAATTAATGATTACACTAGAGAAGAATGTTTAGGAACGCGCCTTACGCGTTTCTGTATTGATCCTATCATTGTTAGAGGCAGCGATCTCAAAGTAATTTCAGGGGTGATTAAGCAAAAAGTTGCCGATCACTATATTGTAGCTCTGACTATATTCGGAGTAAATTCTAGGGTAAAAGAACAGACGGTCTATAAACGCATTCTAGACAATAGAAGAATAGACAAAATGATAAGTGCATATAATTGGGGGTCACTATTGGAATACGACCATATTACTGCTTATCAAAGGTTCAGTGACAAGATGGGGTCCATTTATCAGCAGTGTTGGAAAACAGTGAAACTGAAACAGAGAAAACCAGATAATGTATGGATAAATGATGAAATCATGACGTTATGTCATGAAAATATAGGTTATGGAATATATGTAAGGGAAACCCAGACAAAACTCAAATAAGTGCAGAATTTCGATAGTTACGTAATAAGGTAACCGCGAAAATAAGACTAGCAAAAAAGTTTTATTACACTAATAGATTTCAGAAGTGCCAGGGAAACCTAAAGAAGACGTGGGACTTGATCAACCTCATCACCGGCTCAAAAAGGAAGCGAACAATTGATGAAACAATTGAAAATTCTTTTGGAGGTAACGACATGATCTCATTGTGTAATTTATTTAACGAATCTTTTGCTCAAAGGGTAACTGATTTTAGAAAAAGGATAAAATATCAAAGGGGAGGACGAGAGGATTACGTCGGTAGTTTGCACTCTGCATACTTACCACAGATGACAGAAATAGACCTTGAAGTTGTAATAAAAAATATGTCACCGACAAAACCTGCGGGGATTGATAAAATACGCTTAAGGGATATTCAACATGATTTTTGTAAGCTAAAAGTAGTTTTATTAAAAGTAAGAAACGGCAGTTCTTTAACGGGGCATGTCCCGGTAGAGTTAAAAACCGCTATAGTTAGACCGTTATACAAAAATGGCGAGAGAAAGGACGTTTGAAATTACAGACCTATTTCTATATTACCAGTTATTGCACAGATTATGGAAAAATGGATATTCAATGTAATGACTGCATATTGTGAAAAGTATGATTTAATACGCGCATCCCAGTACAGATTTCTTAAGAATAAGAGCAGTGAACGTTTGCTGCAAGATTTTACAGATTATGTCAGTTTCAGTCTAGACAAGAACCATTTTGCGTTAGCCCTTTTTCTCGATTTGGCAAAAGCTTTTGAAACAATCGATCATGAAAAACTTTTATTAAAGCTAAGAAATATGGGTTTTAGGGGACCTTTCTATACATTTTTGCAGGATTACATTGCAGATAGATATCAACTGGTTAAAATAAGAGACTGTAGAAGTAATGTAATACGAATTAAATCGGGAGTACCACAGGGATCAACAACAGGACCTTTACTGTTTAATATTTACGTAAATCAAATTGGAGCACTATCTCTTGCATCTCAAGTGTATCAATATGCAGATGATACAGCCCTGGTACTAAAACATAGCGATGAAACAAGCGCACTTTCAACTTTTGAGAAAGGTATAGAATTATTAATGACATGGTTTTCTAACAATCATATTTTTGTTAATTCTAGTAAAACTAAGTTGACGTGCTTTCAGAGTCCGTACAAACATGTTAACTTGTCGACTCCACTGTTTCTTCATTCAGATAGTTGCAAAACTTGTAGCTGCGTACCTTTAGATTATGTTCTAACAACCAAATATTTAGGGATTCATCTGGATGTAAATCTTTTATGGAATGATCATGTAGAATATATCATCAAAAAATGAGAACTGTATCAGCCTATTTGTACAGGTTACCTAGTGTTTCGAACGTTTCTCTGAGAAAGAGGGTATATAACGCACTGGGTGAGTCTATCCTACGTTATGGAATCTCGCTATACGGAATGTGTTCAAACCATAAAAAATCAAAAATCGATAATATCCTCTATAAAATTGCTTGTAATATCACATATTGACAATGTACGAAGAAGTAGAGAAAAATAAGAAATTGAATGCAGCGGGAGTGTTAACTACTGAGAGATTGCACTGTTATGTAATTTTAGTGAAACATTACTTCAGGAGTGATTTTAAAATTCCTTTAACAAAGGAACGAATTTTGAAGCGAACAGAAAAGTTCATTCTTCCTAGAATTTATACTAAATATGGAAAGAATGCAAGGTCATAATATGTTCCTTTTTATTTTAATAAGTTACCCGATGAGCTTCATAACCTGGATTCCCTAAAAAGTCTAAAACAAGACCTGAGAGAATGGTGCTGCCAGGCGATAGGTGACTGAAATGGACCACGTTTTTCCCTTGTTCTCTTGTCGGGTATAGTTCTCTTTGTTTTGGGTTTGTTTAGTTACATGCAAAAAATGCATGCCTTGTTATAACTATGTAAGCAACCTGTTGGACGCCAGGTCCCGCCGACAAGCTTACCCATGCTTTTGCGGGCCGGACTATGTACTGTGTTGAAAACGGGACAATAAAATATTTATTATTATAATTATCCTGAACCTGCCACTTGATTCGGCTCTTGAGTGAGCAAGAGACGCACCAGCCTGTCGTGGGTTATGCCGCCTGATCCTGAACCTTCCGCTTGATTCAGTTCTTGAGTGAGCAAGAGACGCACCACCCAGTCATAAGTAATGCCGCCTGATCTTGAACCTGCCGCTTGATTCGGTTCTTGTTCTTCTGTGAGCAAGAGACACACCAGCCAGTCGTGGACAATGCCGCCTGATCCTGAACCTGCCACTTGATTCGGGTCTTGAGTGAGCAAGAGATGCACCAGCCAGTCGTGGATATTGCCGCCTGATCCTGAACCTGCCGCTTGATTCGGTTCTTGAGTGAGCAAGAGACGCACCAGCCAGTCGTGGGTAATGCTGTCTGATCCTGAACCTGCCGTTTGATTCGGTTCTTGAGTGAGCAAGAGACGCACCAACCAGTCGTGGGTAATGCTGTCTGATCCTGAACCTGCCGTTTGATTCGGTTCTTGAGTGAGCAAGAGACGCACCAGCCAGTCGTGGGTAATGCTGTCTGATCCTGAACCTGCCGTTTGATTCGGTTCTTGAGTGAGCAAGAGACGCACCAACCAGTCGTTGGTAATGCTGTCTGATCCTGAACCTGCCGTTTGATTCGGTTCTTGAGTGAGCAAGAGACGCACCAACCAGTCGTGGGTAATGCTGTCTGATCCTGAACCTGCCGTTTGATTCGGTTCTTGAGTGAGCAACAGACGCACCAACCAGTCGTGGGTAATGCTGTCTGATCCTGAACCTGCCGCTTGATTCGGTTCTTGAGTGAGGAAGAGACGCACCAGCCAGTCGTGGGTAATGCTGTCTGATCCTGAACCTGCCGTTTGATTCGGTTCTTGAGTGAGCAAGAGACGCACCAGCCAGTCGTGGGTAATGCTGTCTGATCCTGAACCTGCCGTTTGATTCGGTTCTTGAGTGAGCAAGAGACGCACCAGCCAGTCGTGGGTAATGCTGTCTGATCCTGAACCTGCCGCTTGATTCGGTTCTTGAGTGAGCAAGAGACGCACCAACCAGTCGTGGGTAATGCTGTCTGATCCTGAACCTGCCGCTTGATTCGGTTCTTGAGTGAGCAAGAGACGCAGCAGCCAGTCGTGGGTAATGCTGTCTGATCCTGAACCTGCCGCTTGATTCGGTTCTTGAGTGAGCAAGAGACGCACCAGCCAGTCGTGGGTAATGCTGTCTGATCCTGAACCTGCCGCTTGATTCGGTTCTTGAGTGAGCAAGAGACGCACCAGCCAGTCGTGGGTAATGCTGTCTGATCCTGAACCTGCCGCTTGATTCGGTTCTTGAGTGAGCAAGAGACGCACCAGCCAGTCGTGGGTAATGCTGTCTGATCCTGAACCTGCCGCTTGATTCGGTTCTTGAGTGAGCAAGAGACGCACAAGCCAGTCGTGGGTAATGCTGTCTGATCCTGAACCTGCCGCTTGATTCGGTTCTTGAGTGAGCAAGAGACGCACCAGCCAGTCGTGGGTAATGCTGTCTGATCCTGAACCTGCCGCTTGATTCGGTTCTTGAGTGAGCAAGAGACGCACAAGCCAGTCGTGGGTAATGCTGTCTGATCCTGAACCTGCCGCTTGATTCGGTTCTTGAGTGAGCAACAGACGCACCAGCCAGTCGTGGGTAATGCTGTCTGATCCTGAACCTGCCGCTTGATTCGGTTCTTGAGTGAGCAAGAGACGCACCAGCCAGTCGTGGGTAATGCTGTCTGATCCTGAACCTGCCGCTTGATTCGGTTCTTGAGTGAGCAAGAGACGCACCAGCCAGTCGTGGGTAATGCTGTCTGATCCTGAACCTGCCGTTTGATTCGGTTCTTGAGTGAGCAAGAGACGCACCAGCCAGTCGTGGGTAATGCTGTCTGATCCTGAACCTGCCGCTTGATTCGGTTCTTGAGTGAGCAAGAGACGCACCAGCCAGTCGTGGGTAATGCTGTCTGATGCTGAACCTGCCGCTTGATTCGGTTCTTGAGTGAGCAAGAGACGCACCAGCCAGTCGTGGGTAATGCTGTCTGATCCTGAACCTGCCGCTTGATTCGGTTCTTGAGTGAGCAAGAGACGCACCAGCCAGTCGTGGGTAATGCTGTCTGATCCTGAACCTGCCGCTTGATTCGGTTCTTGAGTGAGCAAGAGACGCACCAACCAGTCGTGGGTAATGCTGTCTGATCCTGAACCTGCCGTTTGATTCGGTTCTTGAGTGAGCAAGAGACGCACCAGCCAGTCGTGGGTAATGCTGTCTGATCCTGAACCTGCCGCTTGATTCGGTTCTTGAGTGAGCAAGAGACGCACCAGCCAGTCGTGGGTAATGCTGTCTGATCCTGAACCTGCCGCTTGATTCGGTTCTTGAGTGAGCAAGAGACGCACCAGCCAGTCGTGGGTAATGCTGTCTGATCCTGAACCTGCCGTTTGATTCGGTTCTTGAGTGAGCAAGAGACGCACCAACCAGTCGTGGGTAATGCCGCCTTATCCTAAACGTGCCGCTTGATTCGGTTCTTGAGTGAGCAAGAGACGCACCAGCCAGTCGGGGGTAATGCCGCCTGATCCTGAGCCTGCCGGTTGATTCGGTTCCTGTGTGAGGAAGAGACGCACCGGCCAGTCTTGGGTAATACCGCCCGATCTTGAGCCTGCCGCTTGATTCCGTTCCTGTGTGAGGAAGAGACGCACCAGCCAGTCGGGGGTAATGCCGCCTGATCCTGAACCTCCCGCTGGATTTTGTTCTTGTGTGAGCAAGAGACGCACGAGCCAGTCGTGGGTAATGCCGCCTGATCCTGAGCCTGCCGGTTTATTCGGTTCCTGTGTGAGGAAGAGACGCACCGGCCAGTCTTGGGTAATACCGCCCGATCCTGAGCCTGCCGCTTGATTCGGTTCTTGAGTTAGCGAGAGACGGACCAGCCAGTCGTAAATAATGCCGCCTGATCCCGAACCTGCCGCTTGATTCAGTTCTTCTGTGAGCAAGAGACGTACCAGCCAGTCGTTTATAATGCCGCCTAATCCTGAACCTGCCGCTTGATTCGGCTCTTGAGTAAGCAAGAGACGCACCAGCCAGTCGCGGATAATGCCGCCTGATCCTGAACCTGCCACTTGATTCGGGTCTTGAGTGAGCAAGAGATGCACCAGCCAGTCGTGGATATTGCCGCCTGATCCTGAACCTGCCGCTTGATTAGGTTCTTGAGTGAGCAAGAGACGCACCAGCCAGTCGCGGATAATGCCGCCTGATCCTGAACCTGCCACTTGATTCGGGTCTTGAGTGAGCAAGAGATGCACCAGCCAGTCGTGGATATTGCCGCCTAATCCTGAACCTGCCGCTTGATTCGGCTCTTGAGTGAGCAAGAGACGCACCAGCCAGTCGCAGATAATGCCACCTGATCCTGAACCTGCCACTTGATTCGGGTCTTGAGTGAGCAAGAGATGCACCAGCCAGTCGTGGATATTGCCGCCTGATCCTGAACCTGCCGCTTGATTCGGTTCTTGAGTGAGCAAGAGACAAACCAGTCAGTCGTAAATAATGCCGCCTGATCCTGAACCTGCCGTTTGATTCGGTTCTTGAGTGAGCAAGAGACGCACCAGCCAGTCGTGTATAATGCCGCCGGATCCTGAACCTGCCACTTGATTCGGGTCTTGAGTGAGCAAGAGATGCACCAGCCAGTCGTGGATAATGCTGCCGGATCCTGAACCTGCCGTTTGATTCGGTTCTTGAGTTTGCAAGAGACAAACCAGCCAGTCGTAAATAATGCCGCCTGATCCTGAACCTGCCGCTTGATTCGGGTCTTGAGTGAGCAAGAGATGCACCAGCCAGTCGTGGATATTGCCGCCTAATCCTGAACCTGCCGCTTGATTCGGCTCTTGAGTGAGCAAGAGACGCACCAGCCAGTCGCGGATAATGCCGCCTGATCCTGAACCTGCCACTTGATTCGGGTCTTGAGTGAGCAAGAGATGCACCAGCTAGTCGTGGATATTGCCGCCTAATCCTGAACCTGCCGCTTGATTCGGCTCTTGAGTGAGCAAGAGACGCACCAGCCAGTCGCGGATAATGCCGCCTGATCCTGAACCTGCCACTTGATTCGGGTCTTGAGTGAGCAAGAGATGCACCAGCCAGTCGTGGATATGGCCGCCTTATCCTGAACCTGCCACTTGATTCGGGTCTTGAGTGAGCAAGAGACGCACCAGCCAGTCGCGGATAATGCCGCCTGATCCTGAACCTGCCACTTGATTCGGGTCTTGAGTGAGCAAGAGATGCACCAGCCAGTCGTGGATATTGCCGCCTGATCCTGAACCTGCCGTTTGATTCGGTTCTTGAGTTTGCAAGAGACAAACCAGCCAGTCGTAAATAATGCCGCCTGATCCTGAACCTGCCGCTTGATTCGGGTCTTGAGTGAGCAAGAGACGCACCAGCCAGTCGCGGATAATGCCGCCTGATCCTGAACCTGCCACTTGATTCGGGTCTTGAGTGAGCAAGAGATGCACCAGCAAGTCGTGGATATTGCCGCCTGATCCTGAACCTGCCACTTGATTCGGCTCTTGAGTGAGCAAGAGACGCACCAGCCAGTCGCGGATAATGCCGCCTGATCCTGAACCTGCCACTTGATTCGGGTCTTGAGTGAGCAAGAGATGCACCAGCCAGTCGTGGATATTGCCGCCTAATCCTGAACCTGCCGCTTGATTCGGCTCTTGAGTGAGCAAGAGACGCACCAGCCAGTCGCGGATAATGCCGCCTGATCCTGAACCTGCCACTTGATTCGGGTCTTGAGTGAGCAAGAGATGCACCAGCCAGTCGTGGATAATGCTGCCGGATCCTGAACCTGCCGTTTGATTCGGTTCTTGAGTTTGCAAGAGACAAACCAGCCAGTCGTAAATAATGCCGCCTGATCCTGAACCTGCCGCTTGATTCGGGTCTTGAGTGAGCAAGAGATGCACCAGCCAGTCGGGGATATTGCCGCCTAATCCTGAACCTGCCGCTTGATTCGGCTCTTGAGTGAGCAAGAGACGCACCAGCCAGTCGCGGATAATGCCGCCTGATCCTGAACCTGCCACTTGATTCGGGTCTTGAGTGAGCAAGAGGTGCACCAGCCAGTCGTGTATAATGCCGCCGGATCCTGAACCTGCCGCTTGATTCGGCTCTTGAGTGAGCAAGAGATGCACCAGCCAGTCGTGGATATTGCCGCCTTATCCTGAACCTGCCGTTTGATTCGGTTCTTGAGTTTGCAAGAGAAACCAGCCAGTCGTGTATAATGCCGCCGGATCCTGAACCTGCCGCTTGATTCGGCTCTTGAGTGAGCAAGAGACGCACCAGCCAGTCGTGGATATTGCCGCCTGATCCTGAACCTGCCACTTGATTCGGGTCTTGAGTGAGCAAGAGATTCACCAGCCAGTCGTGGATATTGCCGCCTTATCCTGAACCTGCCACTTGATTCGGGTCTTGAGTGAGCAAGAGACGCACCAGCCAGTCGCGGATAATGCCGCCTGATCCTGAACCTGCCACTTGATTCGGGTCTTGAGTGAGCAAGAGATGCACCAGCCAGTCGTGGATATTGCCGCCTAATCCTGAACCTGCCGCTTGATTCGGCTCTTGAGTGAGCAAGAGACGCACCAGCCAGTCGCGGATAATGCCGCCTGATCCTGAACCTGCCACTTGATTCGGGTCTTGAGTGAGCAAGAGATGCACCAGCCAGTCGTGGATATTGCCGCCTAATCCTGAACCTGCCGCTTGATTCGGCTCTTGAGTGAGCAAGAGACGCACCAGCCAGTCGCGGATAATGCCGCCTGATCCTGAACCTGCCACTTGATTCGGGTCTTGAGTGAGCAAGAGATGCACCAGCCAGTCGTGGATATTGCCGCCTGATCCTGAACCTGCCGTTTGATTCGGTTCTTGAGTTTGCAAGAGACAAACCAGCCAGTCGTGTATAATGCCGCCGGATCCTGAACCTGCCGCTTGATTCGGTTCTTGAGTGAGCAAGAGATTCACCAGCCAGTCGTGGATATTGCCGCCTGATCCTGAACCTGCCGTTTGATTCGGTTCTTGAGTTTGCAAGAGACAAACCAGCCAGTCGTGTATAATGCCGCCGGATCCTGAACCTGCCGCTTGATTCGGCTCTTGAGTGAGCAAGAGATGCACCAGCCAGTCGTGGATATTGCCGCCTGATCCTGAACCTGCCGTTTGATTCGGTTCTTGAGTTTGCAAGAGACAAACCAGCCAGTCGTGTATAATGCCGCCGGATCCTGAACCTGACGCTTGATTCGGCTCTTGAGTGAGCAAGAGACGCACCAGCCAGTCGCGGATAATGCCGCCTGATCCTGAACCTGCCACTTGATTCGGGTCTTGAGTGAGCAAGAGATGCACCAGCCAGTCGTGGATATTGCCGCCTTATCCTGAACCTGCCACTTGATTCGGGTCTTGAGTGAGAAAGAGACGCACCAGCCAGTCGCGGATAATGCCGCCTGATCCTGAACCTGCCACTTGATTCGGGTCTTGAGTGAGCAAGAGATGCACCAGCCAGTCGTGGATATTGCCGCCTAATCCTGAACCTGCCGCTTGATTCGGCTCTTGAGTGAGCAAGAGACGCACCAGCCAGTCGCGGATAATGCCGCCTGATCCTGAACCTGCCACTTGATTCGGGTCTTGAGTGAGCAAGAGATGCACCAGCCAGTCGTGGATATTGCCGCCTAATCCTGAACCTGCCGCTTGATTCGGCTCTTGAGTGAGCAAGAGACGCACCAGCCAGTCGCGGATAATGCCGCCTGATCCTGAACCTGCCAATGATTCGGGTCTTGAGTGAGCAAGAGATGCACCAGCCAGTCGTGGATATTGCCGCCTAATCCTGAACCTGCCGCTTGATTCGGCTCTTGAGTGAGCAAGAGACGCACCAGCCAGTCGCGGATAATGCTGCCTGATCCTGAACCTGCCACTTGATTCGGGTCTTGAGTGAGCAAGAGATGCACCAGCCAGTCGTGGATATTGCCGCCTGATCCTGAACCTGCCGTTTGATTCGGTTCTTGAGTGAGCAAGAGACGCACCAGCCAGTCGTGTATAATGCCGCCGGATCCTGAACCTGCCCCTTGATTCGGTTCTTGAGTGAGCAAGAGACGAACCAGCCAGTCGTGGATAATGCTGCCGGATCCTGAACCTGCCGTTTGATTCGGTTCTTGAGTTTGCAAGAGACAAACCAGCCAGTCGTAAATAATGCCGCCTGATCCTGAACCTGCCGCTTGATTCGGCTCTTGAGTGAGCAAGAGACGCACCAGCCTGTCGTGTATAATGCCGCCGGATCCTGAACCTGCCCCTTGATTCGGTTCTTGAGTGAGCAAGAGACGTACCAGCCAGTCGTGGATAATGCTGCCGGATCCTGAACCTGCCGTTTGATTCGGTTCTTGAGTGAGCAAGAGACGCACCAGCCTGTCGTGTATAATGCCGCCGGATCCTGAACCTGCCCCTTGATTCGGTTCTTGAGTGAGCAAGAGACGCACCAGCCAGTCGTGGATAATGCTGCCGGATCCTGAACCTGCCGTTTGATTCGGTTCTTGAGTTTGCAAGAGACAAACCAGCCAGTCGTAAATAATGCCGTCTGATCCTGAACCTGCCGCTTGATTCGGCTCTTGAGTGAGCAAGAGACGCACCAGCCTGTCGTGTATAATGCCGCCGGATCCTGAACCTGCCCCTTGATTCGGTTCTTGAGTGAGCAAGAGACGCACCAGCCAGTCGTGGATAATGCTGTCTGATCCTGAACCTGCCGTTTGATTCGGTTCTTGAGTGAGCAAGAGACGCACCAGCCTGTCGTGTATAATGCCGCCGGATCCTGAACCTGCCCATTGATTCGGTTCTTGAGTGAGCAAGAGACGCACCAGCCAGTCGTGGATAATGCTGCCGGATCCTGAACCTGCCGTTTGAATCGGTTCTTGAGTTTGCAAGAGACAAACCAGCCAGTCGTAAATAATGCCGCCTGATCCTGAACCTGCCGCTTGATTCGGCTCTTGAGTGAGCAAGAGACGCACCAGCCTGTCGTGTATAATGCCGCCGGATCCTGAACCTGCCCCTTGATTCGGTTCTTGAGTGAGCAAGAGACGCACCAGCCAGTCGTGGGTAATGCCGCCTGATCCTGAGCCCGCCGCTTGATTCGGTTCTTGAGTTTGCAAGAGACAAACCAGCCAGTCGTAAATAATGCCGCCTGATCCTGAACCTGCCGTTTGATTCGGTTCTTGAGTGAGCAAGAGACGCACCAGCCTGTCGTGTATAATGCCGCCGGATCCTGAACCTGCCCCTTGATTCGGTTCTTGAGTGAGCAAGAGACGCACCAGCCAGTCGTGGGTAATGCCGCCTGATCCTGAGCCTGCCGCTTGATTGGGTTCTTGAGTTTGCAAGAGACAAACCAGCCAGTCGTAAATAATCCCGCCAGATCCTGAACCTGCCGCTTGATTCGGCTCTTGAGTGAGCAAGAGACGCACCAGCCAGTCTTTGGTAATGCCACCTGATCCTGAACCTGCCCCTTGATTCGGTTCTTGAGTGAGCAAGAGACGCACCAGCCTGTCGTGTATAATGCCGCCGGATCCTGAACCTGCCCCTTGATTCGGTTCTTGAGTGAGCAAGAGACGCACCAGCCAGTCGTGGATAATGCTGCCGGATCCTGAACCTGCCGCTTGATTCGGTTCTTGAGTGAGCAAGAGACGCACCACCCAGTCATAAGTAATGCCGCCTGATCTTGAACCTGCCGCTTGACTCGGTTCTTCTTCTTCTGTGAGCAAGAGACGCACCAGCCAGTCGTGGATAATGCCTCCTGATCCTGAACCTGCCAATTGATTCGGGTCTTGAGTGAGCAAGAGACCCACCAGCCACTGGTGGATATTGCCGCCTGATCCTGAATCTGCCGCTTGATTCGGTTCTTGAGTGAGCAAGAGACGCACCACCCAGTCGTGGGTAATGCTGTCTGATTCTGAACCTGCCGCTTGATTCGGCTCTTGAGTGAGCAAGAGACGCACCAGTCAGTCTTTGGTAATGCCACCTGATCCTGAACCTGCCCCTTGATTCGGATCTTTAGTGAGCAAGAGACGCACCAGCCAGTCGTGGATAATGCCGCCGGATCCTGAACCTGCCCCTTGATTCGGTTCTTGAGTGAGCAAGAGACGCACCAGCCAGTCGTGGATAATGCTGCCGGATCCTGAACCTGCCGCTTGATTCGGTTCTTAAGTGAACAAGAGACGCACCACCCAGTCATATGTAATGCCGCCTGATCTTGAACCTGCCGCTTGATTCGGTTCTTGTTCTTCTGTGAGCAAGAGGCGCACCAGCCAGTCGTGTATAATGCCTCCTGATCCTGAACCTCCCACTTGATTCGGGTCTTGAGTGAGCAAGAGACGCACCAGCCAGTCGTGGGTAATGCCGCCTGATCCTGAACCTGCCGTTTGATTCGGTTCTTGAGTGAGCAAGAGACGCACCAGCCAGTCGTGGATAATGCCGCCGGATCCTGAACCTGCTCCTTGATTCGGTTCTTGAGTGAGCAAGAGACGCACCAGCCAGTCGTGGATAATGCTGCCGGATCTTGAACCTGCCGCTTGATTCGGTTCTTAAGTGAACAAGAGACGCACCACCCAGTCATAAGTAATGCCGCCTGATCTTGAACCTGCCGCTTGATTCGGTTCTTGTTCTTCTGTGAGCAAGAGACGCACCAGCCAGTCGTGCATGATGCCTCCTGATCCTGAACCTGCCACTTGATTCGGGTCTTGAGTGAGCAAGAGACGCACCACCCAGTCGTGGGTAATGCTGTCTTATCCTGAACCTGGCGCTTGATTCGGTTCTTGAATGAGCAAGAGATGCACCAGCCAGTCGTGGATATTGCCGCCTGATCCTGAATCTGCCGCATGATTCGGTTCTTGAGTGAGCAAGAGACGCACCTGCCAGTCGTGGGTAATGCCGCCAGATCCTGAACCTGCCCCCGGATTTTGTTCTTGTGTGAGCAAGGGACGCACGAGCCAGTCGTGGGTAATGCCGCATGATCCTAGCCTGCCGGTTGATTCGGTTCATGTGTGAGGAAGAGACGCACCGGCCAGTCTTGGGTAATGCCGCCTGATCCTGAGCTTGCCGCTTGATTCGGTTCTTGAGTTAGCAAGAGACAGACCAGCCAGTCGTAAATAATGCCGCCTGATCCTGAACCTGCCGCTTGATTCAGTTCTTTAGTGAGCAAGAGACGTACCAGCCAGTCGTTTATAATGCCGCCTGATCCTGAACCTGCCGCTTGATTCGGTTCTTGAGTGAGCGAGAGATACGCCAGCCAGCCGTGGGTAATGCCACCTGATCCTGAACCTGCCGCTGGATTCGGTTCTTGTGTGAGCAAGAGACGCACCATCCAGTCGTGGGTAATGCTGCCTAATCCTGTACCTGCAACTTGATTCGGTTCTTGAGTGAGCAAGAGACGCACCAGCCAGTCGTGGATAATGCTGCCGGATCCTGAATCTGCCCCTTGATTCGGTTCTTGAGTGAGCAAAAGACACACCAGCCAGTCGTGGGTAATGCTGTCTGATCCTGAACCTGCCGCTTGATTCGGTTCTTGAGTGACCTAGAGACGCACCAGCCAGTCGTGTATAATGCCGCCGGATCCTGAACCTGCCCCTTGATTCGGTTCTTGAGTGAGCAAGAGACGCACCAGCCAGTCGTGGGTAATGCCGCCTGATCCTGAGCCTGCCGCTTGATTCGGTTCTTGAGTTTGCAAGAGACAAACCAGCCAGTCGTAAATAATGCCGCCTGATCCTGAACCTGCCGTTTGATTCGGTTCTTGAGTGAGCAAGAGACGCACCAGCCTGTCGTGTATAATGCCGCCGGATCCTGAACCTGCCCCTTGATTCGGTTCTTGAGTGAGCAAGAGACGCACCAGCCAGTCGTGGATAATGCTGCCGGATCCTGAACCTGCCGTTTGATTCGGTTCTTGAGTGAGCAAGAGACGCACCAGCCTGTCGTGTATAATGCCGCCGGATCCTGAACCTGCCCCTTGATTCGGTTCTTGAGTGAGCAAGAGACGCACCAGCCAGTCGTGGATAATGCTGCCGGATCCTGAACCTGCCGTTTGATTCGGTTCTTGAGTTTGCAAGAGACAAACCAGCCAGTCGTAAATAATGCCGCCTGATCCTGAACCTGCCGCTTGATTCGGCTCTTGAGTGAGCAAGAGACGCACCAGCCTGTCGTGTATAATGCCGCCGGATCCTGAACCTGCCCCTTGATTCGGTTCTTGAGTGAGCAAGAGACGCACCAGCCAGTCGTGGATAATGCTGTCTGATCCTGAACCTGCCGTTTGATTCGGTTCTTGAGTGAGCAAGAGACGCACCAGCCTGTCGTGTATAATGCCGCCGGATCCTGAACCTGCCCCTTGATTCGGTTCTTGAGTGAGCAAGAGACGCACCAGCCAGTCGTGGATAATGCTGCCGGATCCTGAACCTGCCGTTTGAATCGGTTCTTGAGTTTGCAAGAGACAAACCAGCCAGTCGTAAATAATGCCGCCTGATCCTGAACCTGCCGCTTGATTCGGCTCTTGAGTGAGCAAGAGACGCACCAGCCTGTCGTGTATAATGCCGCCGGATCCTGAACCTGCCCCTTGATTCGGTTCTTGAGTGAGCAAGAGACGCACCAGCCAGTCGTGGGTAATGCCGCCTGATCCTGAGCCTGCCGCTTGATTCGGTTCTTGAGTTTGCAAGAGACAAACCAGCCAGTCGTAAATAATGCCGCCTGATCCTGAACCTGCCGTTTGATTCGGTTCTTGAGTGAGCAAGAGACGCACCAGCCTGTCGTGTATAATGCCGCCGGATCCTGAACCTGCCCCTTGATTCGGTTCTTGAGTGAGCAAGAGACGCACCAGCCAGTCGTGGGTAATGCCGCCTGATCCTGAGCCTGCCGCTTGATTGGGTTCTTGAGTTTGCAAGAGACAAACCAGCCAGTCGTAAATAATCCCGCCAGATCCTGAACCTGCCGCTTGATTCGGCTCTTGAGTGAGCAAGAGACGCACCAGCCAGTCTTTGGTAATGCCACCTGATCCTGAACCTGCCCCTTGATTCGGTTCTTGAGTGAGCAAGAGACGCACCAGCCTGTCGTGTATAATGCCGCCGGATCCTGAACCTGCCCCTTGATTCGGTTCTTGAGTGAGCAAGAGACGCACCAGCCAGTCGTGGATAATGCTGCCGGATCCTGAACCTGCCGCTTGATTCGGTTCTTGAGTGAGCAAGAGACGCACCACCCAGTCATAAGTAATGCCGCCTGATCTTGAACCTGCCGCTTGACTCGGTTCTTCTTCTTCTGTGAGCAAGAGACGCACCAGCCAGTCGTGAATAATGCCTCCTGATCCTGAACCTGCCAATTGATTCGGGTCTTGAGTGAGCAAGAGACCCACCAGCCACTGGTGGATATTGCCGCCTGATCCTGAATCTGCCGCTTGATTCGGTTCTTGAGTGAGCAAGAGACGCACCACCCAGTCGTGGGTAATGCTGTCTGATTCTGAACCTGCCGCTTGATTCGGCTCTTGAGTGAGCAAGAGACGCACCAGTCAGTCTTTGGTAATGCCACCTGATCCTGAACCTGCCCCTTGATTCGGATCTTTAGTGAGCAAGAGACGCACCAGCCAGTCGTGGATAATGCCGCCGGATCCTGAACCTGCCCCTTGATTCGGTTCTTGAGTGAGCAAGAGACGCACCGGCCAGTCGTGGATAATGCTGCCGGATCCTGAACCTGCCGCTTGATTCGGTTCTTAAGTGAACAAGAGACGCACCACCCAGTCATATGTAATGCCGCCTGATCTTGAACCTGCCGCTTGATTCGGTTCTTGTTCTTCTGTGAGCAAGAGACGCACCAGCCAGTCGTGTATAATGCCTCCTGATCCTGAACCTCCCACTTGATTCGGGTCTTGAGTGAGCAAGAGACGCACCAGCCAGTCGTGGGTAATGCCGCCTGATCCTGAACCTGCCGTTTGATTCGGTTCTTGAGTGAGCAAGAGACGCACCAGCCAGTCGTGGATAATGCCGCCGGATCCTGAACCTGCTCCTTGATTCGGTTCTTGAGTGAGCAAGAGACGCACCAGCCAGTCGTGGATAATGCTGCCGGATCTTGAACCTGCCGCTTGATTCGGTTCTTAAGTGAACAAGAGACGCACCACCCAGTCATAAGTAATGCCGCCTGATCTTGAACCTGCCGCTTGATTCGGTTCTTGTTCTTCTGTGAGCAAGAGACGCACCAGCCAGTCGTGCATGATGCCTCCTGATCCTGAACCTGCCACTTGATTCGGGTCTTGAGTGAGCAAGAGACGCACCACCCAGTCGTGGGTAATGCTGTCTTATCCTGAACCTGGCGCTTGATTCGGTTCTTGAATGAGCAAGAGATGCACCAGCCAGTCGTGGATATTGCCGCCTGATCCTGAATCTGCCGCATGATTCGGTTCTTGAGTGAGCAAGAGACGCACCTGCCAGTCGTGGGTAATGCCGCCAGATCCTGAACCTGCCCCCGGATTTTGTTCTTGTGTGAGCAAGGGACGCACGAGCCAGTCGTGGGTAATGCCGCATGATCCTAGCCTGCCGGTTGATTCGGTTCATGTGTGAGGAAGAGACGCACCGGCCAGTCTTGGGTAATGCCGCCTGATCCTGAGCTTGCCGCTTGATTCGGTTCTTGAGTTAGCAAGAGACAGACCAGCCAGTCGTAAATAATGCCGCCTGATCCTGAACCTGCCGCTTGATTCAGTTCTTTAGTGAGCAAGAGACGTACCAGCCAGTCGTTTATAATGCCGCCTGATCCTGAACCTGCCGCTTGATTCGGTTCTTGAGTGAGCGAGAGATGCGCCAGCCAGCCGTGGGTAATGCCACCTGATCCTGAACCTGCCGCTGGATTCGGTTCTTGTGTGAGCAAGAGACGCACCATCCAGTCGTGGGTAATGCTGCCTAATCCTGTACCTGCAACTTGATTCGGTTCTTGAGTGAGCAAGAGACGCACCAGCCAGTCGTGGATAATGCTGCCGGATCCTGAATCTGCCCCTTGATTCGGTTCTTGAGTGAGCAAAAGACGCACCAGCCAGTCGTGGGTAATGCTGTCTGATCCTGAACCTGCCGCTTGATTCGGTTCTTGAGTGACCTAGAGACGCACCAGCCAGTCGTGGGTAATGCCGCCTTATCCTAAACCTGCCGCTTGGTTCGGTTCTTGAGTGAGCAAGAGACGCACCAGCCAGTCGTGGGTAATGCCGCCAGATCCTGAACCTGCCCCTGGATTTTGTTCTTGTGTGAGCAAGGGACGCACGAGCCAGTCGTGGGTAATGCCGCATGATCCTAGCCTGCCGGTTGATTCGGTTCCTGTGTGAGGAAGAGACGCACCGGCCAGTCTTGGGTAATGCCGCCTGATCCTGAGCCTGCCGCTTGATTCGGTTCTTGAGTTAGCAAGAGACAGACCAGCCAGTCGTAAATAATGCCGCCTGATCCTGAACCTGCCGCTTGATTCAGTTCTTTAGTGAGCAAGAGACGTACCAGCCAGTCGTTTATAATGCCGCCTGATCCTGAACCTGCCGCTTGATTCGGTTCTTGAGTGAGCGAGAGATGCGCCAGCCAGCCGTTGGTAATGCCACCTGATCCTGAACCTGCCGCTGGATTCGGTTCTTGTGTGAGCAAGAGACGCACCATCCAGTCGTGGGTAATGCCGCCTGATCCTGAACCTGCAACTTGATTCGGTTCTTGAGTGAGCAAGAGACGCACCAGCCAGTCGTGGATAATGCTGCCGGATCCTGAATCTGCCCCTTGATTCGGTTCTTGAGTGAGCACGAGACGCACCAGCCAGTCGTGGATAATGCTGCCGAATCCTGAACCTGCTCCTTGATTCGGTTCTTGAGTGAGCAAGAGACGCACCATCCAGTCGTGGGTAATGCCGCCTGATCCTGAACCTGCCACTTGATTCGGTTCTTGTGTGAGCAAGAGACGCACCAGCCAGTTGTGGGTAATGCCGCTTTATCCTGAACGTGCCGCTTGATTCGGTTCTTGAGTAACCAAGAGACGCACCAGCCAGTCGTGGGTAATGCCGCCTGATCCTGAGCCTGCCGCTTGATTCGGTTCTTGAGTTAGCAAGAGACGTACCAGCCAGTCGTAAATAATCCCGCCTGATCCTAAACCTGCAGCTTGATTCGGTTCTTGAGTGAGAAAGAGACGCAGCAGCCAGTCGTGGGTAATGCTGCCTGATCGTGAACCTGCCGCTTGATTCGGTTCTTGAGTGAGCAAGAGACGCACCGGCCTGTCGTGGGTAATGCCGCCTGCTCCTGAACCTGCCGCTTGATTCGGTTCTTGAGTAACCAAGAGACGCACCATCCAGTCGTGGGTAATGCCGCCTGATCCTGAACCTGCCGGTTAATTCGGTTCTCGTGTGAGCAAGAAACGCACCAGCCAGTCGCGCCTAATGCCGCCTGATCCTGAACCTGCCACTTGATTCGGTTTTTGTGAGTGCAAGAGACGCACCAGCCAGTCGTTGGTAATGCCGCTTTATCCTGAACGTGCCGCTTGATTCGGTTCTTGAGTGAGCAAGAAACGCACCATCCAGTCGTGGGTAATGCCGCCTGATCCTGAACCTGCCGCTTGATTCATTTCTTCTGTGAGCAAGGGACGCACCAGCCAGTCGTAAGTAATGCCGCCTGATCCTGAGCCTGCCGCTTGATTCAGTTCTTCTGTGAGCAAGGGACGTACAAGCCAGTCGTTTATAATGCCGCCTGATCCCGAACCTGCCACTTGATTCGGCTCTTGAGTGAGCAAGAGACGCACCAGCCAGTCGTGGATATTGCCGCCTGATCCTGAACCTGCCGCTTGATTCGGTTTTTGAGTGAGCAAGAGACGCACCAGCCTGTCGTGGGTAATGCTGCCTGATCCTGAACCTGCCGCTTGATTCGGTTCTTGAGTAACCAAGAGACGCAACAGCCTGTTTTGGGTAATGCTGCCTGATCCTGAACCTGCCGCTTGATTCGGTTCTTGAGTAACCAAGAGACGCAACAGCCAGTCGTAAGTAATGCCGCCTGATCCTGAGCCTGCCGCTTGATTCAGTTCTTCTGTGAGCGAGGGACGTACCAGCCAGTCGTTTATAATGCCGCCTGATCCCGAACCTGCCGCTTGATTCGGCTCTTGAGTGAGCAAGAGACGCACAAGACAGTAGTGGATATTGCCGCCTGATCCTGAACCTGCCGCTTGATTCGGTTCTTGAGTGAGCATGAGGCGCACCAGCCTGTCGTGGGTAATGCTGCCTGATCCTGAACCTGCCGCTTGATTCGGTTCTTGAGTGAGCAAGAGACGAGCCAGCCTGTCGTGGATAATGCTGCCTGATCCTGAACCTGCCGCTTGATTCGGTTCTTGAGTAACCAAGAGACGCACCAGCCAGTCGTAAGTAATGCCGCCTGATCCTGAGCCTGCCAGTTGATTCAGTTCTTCTGTGAGCAAGGGACGCACCAGCCAGCCATAAGTAATGCCGCCTGATCCTGAGCCGTCCGCTTGATTCAGTTCTTCTGTGAGCAAGGGACGCACCAGCCAGTCGTAAGTAATGCCGCCTGATCCTGAGCCTGCCGCTTGATTCAGTTCTTCTGTGAGCAAGGGACGCACCATCCTGTCGTAAGTAATGCCGCCTGATCCTGAGCCTGCCGCTTGATTAGGTTCTTGTGTGAGCAAGAGACGCACCAGCCAGTCGTAAGTAATGCCACCTGATCCTGAGCCTGCCGCTTGATTCAGTTCTTCTGTGAGCAAGGGACTTACCAGCCAGTCGTTTATAATTCCGCCTGATCCCGAACCTGCCGCTTGATTCGGTTCTTGTTCTTCTGTGAGCAAGAGACGCACCCGCCAGTCGTGCATAATGCCTCCTGATCCTGAACCTGCCACTTGATTCGGGTCTTGAGTGAGCAAGAGACGCACCAGCCAGTCGTGGATAATGCCGCCGGATCCTGAACCTGCCGTTTGATTCGGTTCTTGAGTGAGCAAGAGACGCACCAGCCAGTCGTGGATAATGCCTCCTGATCCTGAACCTGCCACTTGATTCGGGTCTTGAGTGAGCAAGAGACGCACCCGCCAGTCGTGCATAATGCCTCCTGATCCTGAACCTGCCACTTGATTCGTGTCTTGAGTGAGCAAGAGACGCACCAGCCAGTCGTGGATAATACCGCCGGATCCTGAACCTGCCGTTTGATTCGGTTCTTGAGTGAGCAAGAGACGCACCAGCCAGTCGTGGATAATGCCGCCGGATACTGAACCTGCCGTTTGATTCGGTTCTTGAGTGAGCAAGAGACGCACCAGCCAGCCGTGGATAATGCTGCCGGATCTTGAACCTGCCGCGTGATTCGGTTCTTAAGTGAACAAGAGACGCACCACCCAGTCATAAGTAATGCCGCCTGATCTTGAACCTGCCGCTTGATTCGGTTCTTGTTCTTCTGTGAGCAAGAGACGCACCCGCCAGTCGTGCATAATGCCTCCTGATCCTGAACCTGCCACTTGATTCGGGTCTTGAGTGAGCAAGAGACGCACCAGCCAGTCGTGGATAATGCCGCCGGATCCTGAACCTGCCGTTTGATTCGGTTCTTGAGTGAGCAAGAGACGCACCAGCCAGTCGTGGATAATGCCGCCGGATCCTGAACCTGCCGTTTGATTCGGTTCTTGAGTGAGCAAGAGACGCACCAGCCAGTCGTGCATAATGCCTCCTGATCCTGAACCTGTTGTTTATTCGGTTCTTGAGTGAGCAAGAGACGCACCAGCCAGTCGTGCATAATGCCTCCTGATCCTGAACCTGCCACTTGATTCGGTTCTTGAGTGAGCAAGAGACGCACCAGCCAGTCGTGCATAATGCCGCCTGATCCTGAACCTGCCACTTGATTCGGGTCTTGAGTGAGCAAGAGACGCACCAGCCAGTCGTGGTTAATGCCGCCTGATCCTGAACCTGCCGTTTGATTCGGTTCTTGAGTGAGCAAGAGACGCACCAGCCAGTCGTGGATAATGCCTCCTGATCCTGAACCTGCCACTTGATTCGGGTCTTGAGTGAGCAAGAGACGCACCAGCCAGTCGTGGTTAATGCCGCCTGATCCTGAACCTGCCGTTTGATTCGGTTCTTGAGTGAGCAAGAGACGCACCAGCCAGTCGTGGATAATGCCTCCTGATCCTGAACCTGCCACTTGATTCGGGTCTTGAGTGAGCAAGAGACGCACCAGCCAGTCGTGGATAATGCCTCCTGATCCTGAACCTGCCACTTGATTCGGGTCTTGAGTGAGCAAGAGACGCACCCGCCAGTCGTGCATAATGCCTCCTGATCCTGAACCTGCCACTTGATTCGTGTCTTGAGTGAGCAAGAGACGCACCAGCCAGTCGTGGATAATACCGCCGGATCCTGAACCTGCCGTTTGATTCGGTTCTTGAGTGAGCAAGAGACGCACCAGCCAGTCGTGGATAATGCCGCCGGATACTGAACCTGCCGTTTGATTCGGTTCTTGAGTGAGCAAGAGACGCACCAGCCAGTCGTGGATAATGCTGCCGGATCTTGAACCTGCCGCTTGATTCGGTTCTTAAGTGAACAAGAGACGCACCACCCAGTCATAAGTAATGCCGCCTGATCTTGAACCTGCCGCTTGATTCGGTTCTTGTTCTTCTGTGAGCAAGAGACGCACCCGCCAGTCGTGCATAATGCCGCCGGATCCTGAACCTGCCGTTTGACTCGGTTCTTGAGTGAGCAAGAGACGCACCAGCCAGTCGTGGATAATGCCGCCGGATCCTGAACCTGCCGTTTGATTCGGTTCTTGAGTGAGCAAGAGACGCACCAGCCAGTCGTGCATAATGCCTCCTGATCCTGAACCTGTTGTTTGATTCGGTTCTTGAGTGAGCAAGAGACGCACCAGCCAGTCGTGCATAATGCCTCCTGATCCTGAACCTGCCACTTGATTCGGTTCTTGAGTGAGCAAGAGACGCACCAGCCAGTCGTGCATAATGCCTCCTGATCCTGAACCTGCCACTTGATTCGGGTCTTGAGTGAGCAAGAGACGCACCAGCCAGTCGTGGTTAATGCCGCCTGATCCTGAACCTGCCGTTTGATTCGGTTCTTGAGTGAGCAAGAGACGCACCAGCCAGTCGTGGATAATCCCTCCTGATCCTGAACCTGCCACTTGATTCGGGTCTTGAGTGAGCAAGAGACGCACCATCCAGTCGTGGTTAATGCCGCCTGATCCTGAACCTGCCGTTTGATTCGGTTCTTGAGTGAGCAAGAGACGCACCAGCCAGTCGTGGATAATGCCTCCTGATCCTGAACCTGCCACTTGATTTGGGTCTTGAGTGAGCAAGAGACGCACCAGCCAGTCGTGGTTAATGCCGCCTGATCCTGAACCTGCCGTTTGATTCGGTTCTTGAGTGAGCAAGAGACGCACCAGCCAGTCGTGGAGAATGCCTCCTGATCCTGAACCTGCCACTTGATTCGGGTCTTGAGTGAGCAAGAGACGCACCAGCCAGTCGTGGATAATGCCGCCGGATCCTGAACCTGCCGTTTGATTCGGTTCTTGAGTGAGCAAGAGACGCACCAGCCAGTCGTGGATAATGCCTCCTGGTCCTGAACCTGCCACTTGATTCGGGTCTTGAGTGAGCAAGAGACGCACCAGCCAGTCGTGGTTAATGCCGCCTGATCCTGAACCTGCCGTTTGATTCGGTTCTTGAGTGAGCAAGAGACGCACCAGCCAGTCGTGCATAATGCCTCCTGATCCTGAACCTGCCACTTGATTCGGGTCTTGAGTGAGCAAGAGACGCACCAGCCAGTCGTGGATAATGCCTCCTGATCCTGAACCTGCCACTTGATTCGGGTCTTGAGTGTGCAAGAGACGCACCAGCCAGTCGTGGTTAATGCCGCCTGATCCTGAACCTGCCGTTTGATTCGGTTCTTGAGTGAGCAAGAGACGCACCAGCCAGTCGTGGATAATGCCTCCTGATCCTGAACCTGCCACTTGATTTGGGTCTTGAGTGAGCAAGAGACGCACCAGCCAGTCGTGGTTAATGCCGCCTGATCCTGAACCTGCCGTTTGATTCGGTCCTTGAGTGAGCAAGAGACGCACCAGCCAGTCGTGGATAATGACTCCTGATCCTGAACCTGCCACTTGATTCGGGTCTTGAGTGAGCAAGAGACGCACCAGCCAGTCGTGGTTAACGCCGCCTGATCCTGAACCTGCCGTTTGATTCGGTTCTTGAGTGAGCAAGAGACGCACCAGACAGTCGTGCATAATGCCTCCTGATCCTGAACCTGCCACTTGATTCGGGTCTTGAGTGAGCAAGAGACGCACCAGCCAGTCGTGGTTAATGCCGCCTGATCCTGAACCTGCCGTTTGATTCGGTTCTTGAGTGAGCAAGAGACGCACCAGCCAGTCGTGAATAATGCCTCCTGATCCTGAACCTGCCACTTGATTCCGGTCTTGAGTGAGCAAGAGACGCACCAGCCACTCGTGGTTAATGCCGCCTGATCATGAACCTGCCGTTTGATTCGGTTCTTGAGTGAGCAAGAGACGCACAGCCAGTCGTGCATAATGCCTCCTGATCCTGAACCTGCCACTTGATTCGGTTCTTGAGTGAGCAAGAGACGCACCAGCCAGTCGTGCATAATGCCTCCTGATCCTGAACCTGCCGTTTGATTTGGTTCTTGAGTGAGCAAGAGACGCACCAGCCAGTCGTGCATAATGCCTCCTGATCCTGAACCTGCCACTTGATTCGGGTCTTGAGTGAGCAAGAGACGCACCAGCCAGTCGTGGTTAATGCCGCCTGATCCTGAACCTGCCGTTTGATTCGGTTCTTGAGTGAGCAAGAGACGCACCAGCCAGTCGTGGATGATGCCTCCTGATCCTGAACCTGCCACTTGATTCGGGTCTTGAGTGAGCAAGAGACGTACCAGCCAGTCGTGGTTAATGCCGCCTGATCCTGAACCTGCCGTTTGATTCGGTTCTTGAGTGAGCAAGAGACGCACCAGCCAGTCGTGCAGAATGCCTCCTGATCCTGAACCTGCCACTTGATTCGGGTCTTGAGTGAGCAAGAGACGCACCAGCCAGTCGTGGTTAATGCCGCCTGATCCTGAACCTGCCGTTTGATTCGGTTCTTGAGTGAGCAAGAGACGCACCAGCCAGTCGTGCATAATGCCTCCTGATCCTGAACCTGCCGTTTGATTCGGTTCTTTAGTGAGCAAGAGACGCACCAGCCAGTCGTGCATAATGCCTCCTGATCCTGAACCTGCCACTTGATTCGGGTCTTGAGTGAGCAAGAGACGCACCAGCCAGTCGTGCATAATGCCTCCTGATCCTGAACCTGCCGTTTGATTCGGTTCTTGAGTGAGCAAGAGACGAACCAGCCAGTCGTGCATAATGCCTCCTGATCCTGAACCTGCCACTTGATTCGGTTCTTGAGTGAGCAAGAGACGCACCAGCCAGTCGTGCATAATGCCTCCTGATCCTGAACCTGCCACTTGATTCGGTTCTTGAGTGAGCAAGAGACGCACCAGCCAGTCGTGCATAATGCCTCCTGATCCTGAACCTGCCGTTTGATTCGGTTCTTGAGTGAGCAAGAGACGCACCAGCCAGTCGTGCATAATGCCTCCTGATCCTGAACCTGCCGTTTGATTCGGTTCTTGAGTGAGCAAGAGACGCACCAGCCAGTCGTGCATAATGCCTCCTGATCCTGAACCTGCCGTTTGATTCGGTTCTTGAGTGAGCAAGAGACGCACCAGCCAGTCGTGCATAATGCCTCCTGATCCTGAACCTGCCACTTGTTTCGGTACTTGAGTGAGCAAGAGACGCACCAGCCAGTCGTGCATAATGCCTCCTGATCCTGAACCTGCCACTTGATTCGGTTCTTGAGTGAGCAAGAGACGCACCAGCCAGTCGTGGTTAATGCCGCCTGATCCTGAACCTGCCACTTGATTCGGTTCTTGAGTGAGCAAGAGACGCACCAGCCAGTCGTGCATAATGCCTCCTGATCCTGAACCTGCCGTTTGATTCGGTTCTTGAGTGAGCAAGAGACGCACCAGCCAGTCGTGGTTAATGCCGCCTGATCCTGAACCTGCCACTTGATTCGGTTCTTGAGTGAGCAAGAGACGCACCAGCCAGTCGTGCATAATGCCTCCTGATCCTGAACCCGCCGTTTGATTCGGTTCTTGAGTGAGCAAGAGACGCACCAGCCAGTCGTGCGTAATGCCTCCTGATCCTGAACCTGCCACTTGATTCGGTTCTTGAGTGAGCAAGAGACGCACCAGCCAGTCGTGGTTAATGCCGCCTGATCCTGAACCTGCCACTTGATTCGGTTCTTGAGTGAGCAAGAGACGCACCAGCCAGTCGTGCATAATGCCTCCTGATCCTGAACCTGCCACTTGATTCGGTTCTTGAGTGAGCAAGAGACGCACCAGCCAGTCGTGGTTAATGCCGCCTGATCCTGAACCTGCCACTTGATTCGGTTCTTGAGTGAGCAAGAGACGCACCAGCCAGTCGTGGTTAATGCCGCCTGATCCTGAACCTGCCACTTGATTCGGTTCTTGAGTGAGCAAGAGACGCACCAGCCAGTCGTGCATAATGCCTCCTGATCCTGAACCTGCCGTTTGATTCGGTTCTTGAGTGAGCAAGAGACGCACCAGCCAGTCGTGCATAATGCCTCCTGATCCTGAACCTGCCGTTTGATTCGGTTCTTGAGTGAGCAAGAGACGCACCAGCCAGTCGTGCATAATGCCTCCTGATCCTGAACCTGCCGTTTGATTCGGTTTTTGAGTGAGCAAGAGACGCACCAGCCAGTCGTGCATAATGCCTCCTGATCCTGAACCTGCCGTTTGATTCGGCTCTTGAGTGAGCAAGAGACGCACCAGCCAGTCGTGCATAATGCCTCCTGATCCTGAACCTGCCACTTGATTCGGTTCTTGAGTGAGCAAGAGACGCACCAGCCAGTCGTGCATAATGCCTCCTGATCCTGAACCTGCCGTTTGATTCGGTTCTTGAGTGAGCAAGAGACGCACCAGCCAGTCGTGCATAATGCCTCCTGATCCTTAACCTGCCGTTTGATTCGGTTCTTGAGTGAGCAAGAGACGCACCAGCCAGTCGTGCATAATGCCTCCTGATCCTGAACCTGCCACTTGATTCGGTTCTTGAGTGAGCAAGAGACGCACCAGCCAGTCGTGCATAATGCCTCCTGATCCTGAACCTGCCGTTTGATTCGGTTCTTGAGTGATCAAGAGACGCACCAGCCAGTCGTGCATAATGCCGCCTGATCCTGAACCTGCCACTTGATTCGGTTCTTGAGTGAGCAAGAGACGCACCAGCCAGTCGTGCATAATGCCTCCTGATCCTGAACCTGCCGTTTGATTCGGTTCTTGAGTGAGCAAGAGACGCACCAGCCAGTCGTGCATAATGCCTCCTGATCCTGAACCTGCCGTTTGATTCGGTTCTTGAGTGAGCAAGAGACGCACCAGCCAGTCGTGCATAATGCCTCCTGATCCTGAACCTGCCGTTTGATTCGGTTCTTGAGTGAGCAAGAGACGCACCAGCCAGTCGTGCATAATGCCTCCTGATCCTGAACCTGAAACTTGATTCGGTTCTTGAGTGAGCAAGAGACGCACCAGCCAGTCGTGCGTAATGCCTCCTGATCCTGAACCTGCCGTTTGATTCGGTTCTTGAGTGAGCAAGAGACGCACCAGCCAGTCGTGCATAATGCCTCCTGATCCTGAACCTGCCGTTTGATTCGGTTCTTGAGTGAGCAAGAGACGCACCAGCCAGTCGTGCATAATGCCTCCTGATCCTGAACCTGCCACTTGATTCGGTTCTTGAGTGAGCAAGAGACGCACCAGCCAGTCGTGCATAATGCCTCCTGATCCTGAACCTGCCGTTTGATTCGGTTCTTGAGTGAGCAAGAGACGCACCAGCCAGTCGTGCATAATGCCTCCTGATCGTGAACCTGCCACTTGATTCGGTTCTTGAGTGAGCAAGAGACGCACCAGCCAGTCGTGCATAATGCCTCCTGATCCTGAACCTGCCGTTTGATTCGGTTCTTGAGTGAGCAAGAGACGCACCAGCCAGTCGTGCATAATGCCTCCTGATCCTGAACCTGCCGTTTGATTCGGTTCTTTAGTGAGCAAGAGACGCACCAGCCAGTCGTGCATAATGCCTCCTGATCCTGAACCTGCCACTTGATTCGGGTCTTGAGTGAGCAAGAGACGCACCAGCCAGTCGTGGTTAATGCCGCCTGATCCTGAACCTGCCGTTTGATTCGGTTCTTGAGTGAGCAAGAGACGCACCAGCCAGTCGTGGATAATGCCTCCTGATCCTGAACCTGCCACTTGATTCGGGTCTTGAGTGAGCAAGAGACGCACCAGCCAGTCGTGGTTAATGCCGCCTGATCCTGAACCTGCCGTTTGATTCGGTTCTTGAGTGAGCAAGAGACGCACCAGCCAGTCGTGCATAATGCCTCCTGATCCTGAACCTGCCGTTTGATTCCGTTCTTGAGTGAGCAAGAGACGCACCAGCCAGTCGTGCATAATGCCTCCTGATCCTGAACCTGCCACTTGATTCGGTTCTTGAGTGAGCAAGAGACGCACCAGCCAGTCGTGCATAATGCCTCCTGATCCTGAACCTGCCGTTTGATTCGGTTCTTGAGTGAGCAAGAGACGCACCAGCCAGTCGTGCATAATGCCTCCTGATCCTAAACCTGCCGTTTGATTCGGTTCTTGAGTGAGCAAGAGACGCACCAGCCAGTCGTGCATAATGCCTCCTGATCCTGAACCTGCCGTTTGATTCGGTTCTTGAGTGAGCAAGAGACGCACCAGCCAGTCGTGCATAATGCCTCCTGATCCTGAACCTGCCACTTGATTCGGTTCTTGAGTGAGCAAGAGACGCACCAGCCAGTCGTGCATAATGCCTCCTGATCGTGAACCTGCCGTTTGATTCGGTTCTTGAGTGAGCAAGAGACGCACCAGCCAGTCGTGCATAATGCCTCCTGATCCTGAACCTGCCACTTGATTCGGTTCTTGAGTGAGCAAGAGACGCACCAGCCAGTCGTGCATAATGCCTCCTGATCCTGAACCTGCCGTTTGATTCGGTTCTTGAGTGAGCAAGAGACGCACCAGCCAGTCGTGCATAATGCCTCCTGATCCTGAACCTGCCGTTTGATTCGGTTCTTGAGTGAGCAAGAGACGCACCAGCCAGTCGTGCATAATGCCTCCTGATCCTGAACCTGCCACTTGATTCGGTTCTTGAGTGAGCAAGAAACGCACCAGCCAATCGTGCATAATGCCTCCTGATCCTGAACCTGCCGTTTGATTCGGTTCTTGAGTGAGCAAGAGACGCACCAGCCAGTCGTGCATAATGCCTCCTGATCCTGAACCTGCCGTTTGATTCGGTTCTTGAGTGAGCAAGAGACGCACCAGCCAGTCGTGCATAATGCCTCCTGCTCCTGAACCTGCCGTTTGATTCGGTTCTTGAGTGAGCAAGAGACGCACCAGTCAGTCGTGCATAATGCCTCCTGATCCTGAACCTGCCGTTTGATTCGGTTCTTGAGTGAGCAAGAGACGCACCAGCCAGTCGTGCATAATGTCTCCTGATCCTGAACCTGCCACTTGATTCGGGTCTTGAGTGAGCAAGAGACGCACCAGCCAGTCGTGGTTAATGCCGCCTGATCCTGAACCTGCCGTTTGATTCGGTTCTTGAGTGAGCAAGAGACGCACCAGCCAGTCGTGGTTAATGCCGCCTGATCCTGAACCTGCCGTTTGATTCGGTTCTTGAGTGAGCAAGAGACGCACCAGCCAGTCGTGCATAATGCCTCCTGATCCTGAACCTGACGTTTGATTCGGTTCTTGAGTGAGCAAGAGACGCACCAGCCAGTCGTGCATAATGCCTCCTGATCCTGAACCTGCCACTTGATTCGGTTCTTGAGTGAGCAAGAGACGCACCAGCCAGTCGTGCATAATGGCTCCTGATCCTGAACCTGCCGTTTGATTCGGTTCTTGAGTGAGCAAGAGACGCACCAGCCAGTCGTGCATAATGCCTCCTGATCCTGAACCTGCCGTTTGATTCGGTTCTTGAGTGAGCAAGAGACGCACCAGCCAGTCGTGCATAATGCCTCCTGATCCTGAACCTGCCATTTGATTCGGTTCTTGAGTGAGCAAGAGACGCACCAGCCAGTCGTGCATAATGCCTCCTGATCCTGAACCTGCCGTTTGATTCGGTTCTTGAGTGAGCAAGAGACGCACCAGCCAGTCGTGCATAATGCCTCCTGATCCTGAACCTGCCGTTTGATTCGGTTCTTGAGTGAGCAAGAGACGCACCAGCCAGTCGTGCATAATGCCTCCTGATCCTGAACCTGCCGTTTGATTCGGTTCTTGACTGAGCAAGAGACGCACCAGCCAGTCGTGCATAATGCCTCCTGATCCTGAACCTGCCACTTGATTCGGGTCTTGAGTGAGCAAGAGACGCCCCAGCCAGTCGTGGTTAATGCCGCCTGATCCTGAACCTGCCGTTTGATTCGGTTCTTGAGTGAGCAAGAGACGCACCAGCCAGTCGTGGATAATGCCTCCTGATCCTGAACCTGCCACTTGATTCGGGTTTTGAGTGAGCGAGAGACGCACCAGCCAGTCGTGGTTAATGCCGCCTGATCCTGAACCTGCCGTTTGATTCGGTTCTTGAGTGAGCAAGAGACGCACCAGCCAGTCGTGCATAATGCCTCCTGATCCTGAACCTGCCGTTTGATTCGGTTCTTGAGTGAGCAAGAGACGCACAAGCCAGTCGTGGATAATGCCTCCTGATCCTGAACCTGCCACTTGATTCGGGTCTTGAGTGAGCAAGAGACGCACCAGCCAGTCGTGGTTAATGCCGCCTGATCCTGAACCTGCCGTTTGATTCGGTTCTTGAGTGAGCAAGAGACGCACCAGCCAGTCGTGCATAATGCCTCCTGATCCTGAACCTGCCACTTGATTCGGGTCTTGAGTGAGCAAGAGACGCACCAGCCAGTCGTGCATAATGCCTCCTGATCCTGAACCTGCCGTTTGATTCGGTTCTTGAGTGAGCAAGAGACGCACCAGCCAGTCGTGCAT